>NC_086113.1:63315565-64563065 GCF_963921235.1 Mobula hypostoma
TGATTGAAGAGTCTATCATTCAGTGAGACTAGGTTGTACTCAAGAACTTGAGTTCCTTGAAGTTCTGTAATTAATTATACATCCTGCGGAGGGCTGTGATACGCCTAGATGCGTCTAAACAGCTGGAAATAGAAGAAGAAGAGGTTCAGCTGTTGTTCAGACCAAACATCAGAATGGGGAAGAAATATGATCTAAGTGACTTTGACTGTGGAATGATTGTTGGTGCCATACAGGGTCGTTTAAATATCTCAGAAACTGTTCACCTCCTGGGATTTTCACACGCAACAGTCTCTGGAGTTTGCAGAGGATGGTGCAAAAGACAAAGAAAAACATCCAGTGAGTATCAGTTCTATGGGTGAAAATGCTTATTAATGAGAGATTAGAGGAGAATGGCTAGACTGGTTCAAGCTGACAAGAAGGCAACAGTAACTCAAATAACCACATATTACAACAATGATGTGCATAAGAGCATCCCTACATGGACATGTCCAACCTTGAAATAGATAGTCAACAGAAGACGACGGCTAACATACACTGAGTGGCCACTTCTTCAAACCAGTGTCATTGGATTTTATGCATAAATCTAAAGAAATGCAATTTCAACAGTGCAGAACTTGCTTAGCAATGTACTGGGGTTCAAGTCTTCGATGTCAGATGAATCCACAACCTACCAACTTGAAGGTAAGGGTATTACTAATTGCCCCACAATAGCACTTGTTGCCTACTGTGACAGCACTATTACTGGTCAGAATGGAGCAAAATTGTATAATTGTAATGACAATTATGGCTGGAGACATCACTTCTGTAATTAGATTAATTCAACAAACAAAATATGTCCATTAGCCTTCTCCACTAATTTAGCTTGAAGAAATAATTAATTAGGCCATTAGGAGTATTCCCAGCTCCTCTTCAAATACTACTACAGTTTCTTTTGCTTTCACCTGAACAAACAGATTTTAATTAATCATGTGGAGGAAGGGACACATACTGAGATGTAGGCCTAGATATTGTGTTCATATCCTGGAACAAAACTATTACAAAAGTATTACAAGTCCTGTTCTCTAAGGAGAGAGACATATAATCCAACATTTTAAGTTATTTCTAATGCAAAATTCACAACTTATCCCTCAAACAACTGTTACTTGCAACAACTACCAGTGCATAAATTGACCACCATCCACAGAACATTGAACATGCAATGAAAGTCGCGGATTAAATAGAAGACCTTTCTTCCTGCTTCTATTAATGATTGATATTTGTGGTCTAAATATGCTATGTAGTCTTTGTTGGTGCCAAATCACCAAAAATAAATGGAACAGTGGCATGGAAATACATGGTAGAAAGTACTGAATGAGAACTTAACCTGTCATTACAGTCAGTGTAGAATCATCATTCGCAGCTTGCTTCAGTGCCTTCATTATTTCCTCATACATCTGAAAGAAAGATATTATCAAGAACTTATTGAACAATGGAAAGAAATAGGTTGATGTACGTAATTTGATCTTAAGATCTACATGGCAAAAGTGAAATACATTTTCTTTTTGTCATTCATCAACATCCTGTTTAGAAACTTTAAAAACAGGTAGGTAATTGCAAGTTTTACAACTTTCAAACAAAACTTTAATCATCTAGGAAAAGGCTTAAGGGATGAGATGGTCTGGTTCTGTTCCTATTTACGGAGATACAACTAAGTCACGAAGGGGATATTTGATGCTGTAAGTTTGTATACACCCTCTTCTCCTCTAAAGCCCAGACTGGAATCCAATCTAGGCTAACGTCAAAGCTATATTTTCTAAGACTAGCAGAATCTTGCACAACTCACATCAAAACTCTCACTCTTCCAATGGCTGACTTGAATTAAAAACACCATGTAAGTGATAAATGTAGCCTACTTTAAACATTAGAAATCTTTTAATGATAAGTCACAATTACCCTGCCAGTTACACTGCATTATAACACCATGTTTAACATAAATAAGGATAAGGACAGAAAAAATTGTAACAAACTGAGATACGGAAAGCGGAGTCTGATACTGGTTTCTAAAGAGCAGAAGCTCTTGAAAATAGTTTAGATTTTATACAATTCAAAAGAAGTTCAATTGTTGAATTGAACAGCACAGAATAAAGGCACTGTGCCGTGTCAACCCTTTAAAAGAGCTCAAGACTTAGTTTCACACCGCAAGTCTTTCCTTATTACATAATTTGTTTTCCTTTGCAGATTTCCTTTTGAAAGCTGTTAGTAAACTTGCAAACTGTAGTCCTTTGGGCAGCATGCTCCAGATCACAATGAATCCCAGGATTTAAAAATAGAATCTTTTCTCTAGTTTTTTTCCCAAAAAATATTTAAAATTGTCATCCAGTTAGTAACTCAATTACCCGTGAAAAGTTTTTCTCAAAGATTCTTGGAAACATGCCCATTTGTCTGGCCAGCAAATGTGTTAGACCAGAAGCTCATGCCTTGTAATGCCCTGGTTCATATTTTTACTGTTATACTGAATGTATTTCATTTTGTGTTCTGTATTTCATTTTTGCAGTTCTGTGAGAGCTGATTGTTTCAAACTTATGTTTGGGTTATCGTTGAAGATGAGAGATGAGGAAAAATGTGTGCTATCCAATTAGGATGGTCGAATTGAAGGGGAGATTTCCTCTGGTGAGGGACACTAAGGTTGGGCTTGAGGTTTTTCTTTTGGTTCGAGAGAGGATGAAGAGGGAAGACACCGGCGAGGAGAGGTCGTAGGGTTCAACATGGAGTGGGACCGTGATTCAACAAAGCCGGGGTGAGATCGTTTGAGGATCGGTGAGCTCCAACTTGTGCACATTAGACTGTTTCAATAAAATGGGCCCTTTTCTTTACTAGCCATTTAGTCAAATTAAGAATTATAAAGATAAATCTTTTCATGGTATGTGGTGTACTGTCTTATTTCGTGGCACTAATTTGTAACAGGGTAATGAATTACACAGCATCCACACAAACACGGGGTTTGGGGTGGGATTGCACCTCAATCTCATAAGCTTGCTGGGGCCAGAGATGGTCTTCCCTAGAATCATGCAGCAAAAGAAACCAGGGTGTTTCATACAGATTAGCCATTACATCAGTACCTTAAAGTAGGATAGTAGAACTCAGCAGAGGACACTGGCAGTAGCTCAGCATTACTCGTGGCAGCATCACACAGAAGCAGGAATGCAGCAACGCAGCAACATAAAATAAATGAATTTATACATCAAAAGCAGCAGTCTCCATTACATTAAAAGATAGGTGTTCAGGTACACTGATATAAAACAAATGGGTCAGCACCTAAATTGCAAGAAGGTCAAAATGTGGCTTTCAAGGGATTCACACAAGTTAAACAAACAGGTGGAAAGATAACAGTTAAAATATAACAAGGGGAAGTGTAGCATCATTCACTTTACATAGAAGAATATATCCTAGGATGGGGTGTTTTCTTATAGAGGAAGATTGAGAAGAATAGGGTTTAGTCCAGTCTGGAATTCAGACAAATGAGAGGGCTTGCTGGGATAGATGCTATGGATCTGTAACATCATTTTTCAATCTTATACCATTTTAAATACTCTTGCTTTTTCTTATTAAAGTGAACAAGCTCTTTTTTCCATATTCTATTTTTCTGCCAAGTTCTTACCTATTCTGTTAGTTTGTCTATTATCCCTTTAAGCTTCTGCATCTTCCTCATTCCTTAAACTGCTATCCACCATTGCATGATGAGCAAACAGAAGATGCCCTCATCCACATCATTGATATGGATTGGGAATGGCGAGGACCTTTTCTCTACCCAAACTGATTTCCAAACTTCTTCATTTTCCAAACGATTCTTATTCTTTGGGGTTGGAGAATAACTTGAAGTGGGAATGGAAAAATCTGTCTCTACATGGAGGCAGAATCTTATATTTGTATAATCTGTCCGTTCCCTCGTTAAATTCTGATCATCAGTACTCATTTTGCTGCTGTGCACTTTGCCTTATCCTTTTAACTCTCTAGATTTCACCTCACCTGAACTCTTCTCACTTACTCTTTAGTTCAAAGCCTGTTGTATAGCCTTAGTTATTAAATTCACTAATATTGTCCCAACTTGGTTTATTTGAAGCCTATAGTCCAGTATTGGTTCCAGTGCTCAAGGGATTGAAACCTTTCTCTGACACTAGCCTTTGAGATCCTTTCAATTCTTTGATCTATTGACATGCCAGATTGCATGTGGTTCAGACAGTAATTTTTAACATCATCTCTGTCACATGTACATCGAAACAACAAAACATACAGTGAAATGTGTGTTCGCAACAATAATCAACAGAGTCCAAGGATTAGCTGGGAGCAGTCTGCAACTGTCGCTGTGGTTTTGATGCCACCATATCATGCCCACAACTTATTAACCCATACATCTTTGGACATGTGGGAGGAAACCCTTGCAGTCATGGAAAGAACGTACATACACCTTACAATACATCATGTGCTGTGGAAGACGTCCTGCCTTGTCCCTGTGCTGAAGATGCCGCACCTCAGCGGCCTCAATGACTACAGACTGGTGGCATTGACCTCCCACATCATGAAGACCCTGGAGAGACTTGTTCTGGAGCTGCTCCGGCCTATGGTCAGGCCACACTTAGATCCCCTCAGTTCGCCTACCAGCCCCAACTAGGAGTTGAGGATGCCATCGTCTTCCTGCTGAACCGTGTCTACGCCCACCTGGACAAGCCAGCGAGCACTGTGAGCATCATGTTTTTTGACTTCTCCAGTGCGTTCAACACCATCCGCCCTGCTCTGCTGGGGGAGAAGCTGACAGCGATGCAGGTGGATGCTCCCCTGGTGTCATGGATTCTTGATTACCTGACTGGCAGACCACAGTACGTGTGTGTCCGACAGAGTGATCAGCAGCACTGGGGCTCCACAGGGGACTGTCTTGTCTCCCTTTCTCTTCACCATTTACACCTCGGACTTCAACTACTGCACAGAGTCTTGTCATCTTCAGAAGTTTTCTGATGACTCTGCCATAGTTGGATGCATCGGCAAGGGAGATGAGGTTGAGTACAGGGCTACGGTAGGAAACTTTGTCACGTGGTGTGAGCAGAATTATCTGCAGCTTAATGTGAAAAAGACTAAGGAGCTGGTGGTAGACCTGAGGAGAGCTAAGGTACCAGTGACCCCCGTTTCCATCCAGGGGGTCAGTGTGGACATGGTGGAGGATTACAAATACCTGGGGATACGAACTGACAATAAACTGGACTGTTCAAAGAACACTGAGGCTGTCTACAAGAAGGATCAGAGTCATCTCTATTTTCTAAGGAGACTGAGGTCCTTTAAATTCTGCCAGACGATGCTGAGGATGTTCTACGAGTCTGTGGTGGCCAGTGCAATCATGTTTGCTGTTGTGTGCTGGGGCAGCAGACACCAACAGAATCAACAAATTCATTCGTAAGGCCAGTGATGTTGTGGGGATGGAACTGGACTTGCTGACGGCGGTGTCTGAAAAGAGAATGCTGTCCAAGCTGCATGCCATCTTGGACAATGTCTCCTATCCACTACATAATGTACTGGTTGGTCACAGGAGTACATTCAGCCAGAGACTCATTCCACCGAGATGCAACACAGAGCATCATAGGAGGTCATTCCTGCCTGTGGCCATCAAACTTTACAACTCCTCCCTTGGAGGGTCAGACACCCTGAGCCAATAGGCTGGTTCTGGACTTATTTCCTGGCATAATTTACATATTACTATTTAACTATTTATGGTTTTATTACTATTTAATTATTCATGGTGCAACTGTAACAAAAACCAATTTCCCCCAGGATCAATAAAGTATGACTATGACAATCAGCGTGGGAATTGAACCCTTATTGCTGGCACTATAATGCCCTATACTAGATGCTACATTACTGTGCCACCATTTAGCAGAATCATCCCCTTTGACTTCTATATGGAACATGATAACTGAATCTTTCCACTCCCACTTCAAATTATTCTCCAGCCCCAAAGAGTTGTTAATTCTAGTACCAGATGAAAAACAGAGCTTTCATGAGTCAAGTCACCTCCAAGACCATGCTGTTCCCTGTCAATAACTCATTCTGTTTCACTGCTCCAGCTTGAGTGATTTCCTGTACCGCTGTTCTGTGGTTAATTTATGCACCCTCCCTGCAGTCTCTCCTCTTATCTATACAGGCTGAAAGAATATTGTATCCTCAGCAAGTGCTTCTCCTGGATCCCCATAACTGCCATAGTTTTACCAACCCCACCTCTCCTGTTTCTCCTGAGTGACAAACCTGCAGTACCTAACCTAAAGGGTATAAGAACAAAATATCCAGGTACCTACTCCCTCCCTTATGCATCACAGTAACTGAATCTCAGACACTGGCTCAACAATCTAAGGTCAGTGTCTTTCAGTGGCTTCCATCAGTTCCCAAATGTCATTACCATTATTTCAATGCCTGTAATGTGTGCACGTATAAATTTAACCAGTGGTTTGCAATATTAAGTGAAACCCTTAAGATGAAACTAAAATGTTTCCTGACATTCAGCATCAGGTTAATTTGCTGAATAAAAGTTGTTTTTAATGCTGGAATTAGGAAGATTTGTTCTCGATTCACCAAAACCCTCACTCGTTAAAGACTATTTTTGTACAGAACGCATGATGGGCACTGCACAATATTCTATAACACACTCTTACATGTACACAAGAGAGACCGCAGATACTGGAAATCAGGAGCAACATACAAGATAGTGGAGGAACTCAACAGGTCAGGCAGCATCTATGGAGGGAAATGAAGTTTCCCTATGGCCAAGACCCTTTATCAGGACCGGAAAGAGAAAAGGCAGAAGCCAGAATAAAAGGGTGGGGGTCAGGGGGAGGGGGAGGAATGTGAGCTGGTGTGCGATAGGTGAATCCAGGTAAATGGGGGAAAGCAGACAGGTTTGGGTGGGGTGAGGAATGGGAATGAAATGAGAAGCTGAGAGGTGGTAGGTATAACAGGCAAAGGGTTGACGATGAAGGAATCTGATAAGAAAGGACAGCAGACCATGGAATAAAGGAAGGAGGTGGGGACGCAGTGGGAGGTGGGAGGAGTGTGTAGCTGATGGGCCAATCATGAGGTTGGGGAAAGAAAACAGTAAGGGTAAAGGGGGGGAGGGCAAAGGGATAAGGGAAAATAAAGGGGAGGGCAGAGAGAGGAGTGGTTACCCGAAGTTAGAGAAACTGCTGTGGATGTCGTCAAGTTGGAGACTACCAAAATGAAATATAATGTGCTGTGCCCCCAATCTGAATTTAGCCTCAACTTGGCAGTAGAATAGTCTATGTTCAGACATGTCAGCATGGGCATTGGAAGTGGAATTAAAATGGCTGGCCACCAGGATATACTGGCTTTTACGGATGGATGGTGTGAAGGTGCTTGACGCATCTATCTTCCAAATTGCATTATGTGATGTAGAGGAGGCTGCACTGAAAACACAAATACAATAAACAACCACGGTGGATTCACATGAGAAGTGTTTCTTCACTTGGAAGGAAAGTTTTGGTCTATGATAGCTCTCTTTCGTCTACCACCTCCCAGCTTGTCAAATCATTTCCACTTTCCCTAGCTACCTAACTTCACCCCTCTCAACTGGATTCCCCTATCATTCACTAGCTTGTGCTCCTTCTTCTACTATTTTATTCCGGCTTCTGCCTATTTTCTTTCCAGTCCTGATTGAGGGTCTTGGCTTGAAATGTAAACTATTTATTTCTCTCCATGACTACTGCCTGACCTGCTGAGTTCCTCCAGCTTTTGTGTGTGTTGCTCCTTACATGTATTATCTTATTCATGAAACTAAAGATCCCCAGTGTTTAGAAAAGTTTTATTAAAGTGTTCTGTTACATTCAAATGTTTGTGCTTTAAATTTCAAAATTAATTTAATGTGTCAGCTCTTCATACCAAAATTTGTTTAATTTGAACTTGCATATCTAGCTCATCAATCCAAGCTTCTACACTGTTAGTACCGCAACAACAAATTATGCTACCAAACCTTGAGATCAAATATCTTTTTGAAAATCACAGAAGTTTGTTATTTTGCTGAAGACTCATAGCAAAATGTTGGATAAGATTTGATTCTAGCAAGTTTGTGTTAGCTCTCATTAATTATAACTCTCGTTTTAACAAATGAAAATAAACTTAGTTTTAGACAACAAACATATGAGATACATTGCAAATTAGAAACCCTATTTTGGTTTGCATCTTAGAAGAATGCTTAAGAGGGGTAAAATAAATTTTACAAAGATTGTACATTATTGGGATTTATCAATCGTGCTGGTCTTGGAAGGCATTTTAAATTGCATTCGTCCCCCTTGTCCCCCCCCCCACCGATCTCCCTCCCGGCACTTATTCTTGTAAGCGGAACAGGTGCTACACATGCCCTTACATTTCCTCCCTTACCACCATTCAGGGCCCCAGACAGTCCTTCCAGGTGAGGCAACACTTCACTTGTGAGTCCGCTGGTGTGATATACTGCATCCGGTGCTCCCAGTGCGGTCTTCTATATATTGGTGAGACCCGACACAGACTGGGAGATCGTTTTGCTGAACACCTACGCTCTGTCCGCCAGAGAAAGCAGTATCTCCCAGTGACCACACATTTTAATTCCACATCCCATTCCAATTCTGATACGTCTATCCATGGCCTCCTCTACTGTCAAGATGAAGCCACACTCAGATTGGAAGAACAACACCTTATACTCCGTCTGGGTAGCCTCCAACCTGATGGCATGAACACTGACTTCTCTAACTTCCATTAATGCCCCACCTCCCCTTCTTACCCCATCCCTTCCTTATTTATCTATCTATCTATCTATCTATTTATTTATTTATTTATTAATTATTTTTTCTTTTTTCTTTTTTGTCTCTCCCTTTTTTCTCTCTGTGTCCCTCTCACATTAATTCCTTGCCTGCTCTCCATCTTCCTCTGGTGCTCCCCTCACCCTTTCTTTCTCCCTCGGCCTCCTGTCCCATGATCCTCTCCCTTCTTCAGCCTCGTATCCCTTTCGCCAATCAACTTTCCAGCTCTTAGCTCCATCCCTCCCCCTCCTGTCTGTCTTCTATCATTTCAGATCTCCCCCTCCCACTTTCAAATCTCTTATTATCTCTTCTTTCAGTTAGTCCTGACAAAGAGTCTCAGCCTGAAACATCAACTGTGCCTCTTCCTAGAGATGCTGCCTGGCCTGCTGTGTTCACCAGCATTTTGTGTGTGTTGCTTAAACTGCACTCATCTTTTTAAGCACAGGCATTTGTGTTGGGGTGTTTTGAAAGCTCTTTCCACATCAAAAAGTGTTTAATTTACTAGGATTAAGGTACAGCAGTTGAAGGAACCCCATAAACTCATTTGACGGCTTCATAATTTATTCTAATTCTAAGTGACTTTACACAGGTGGGATTTAGGCCATTTTCAATTTCGAACTGAGGGCAGGGCTTCGGATGATGGCACCTAACAGCGACTCCTTTGTTTGCATCTTCAGAAACACCTCTATTTCTATCTTTAATATCTCTTTTTTCCCTCTTCAGGGTCTTTTGAAGACCCTGACCAGGAGTTACATGATGACTTTGGTTCTTTGCCAGAATGGGACCTGCTCTCAGGGCCTCACGACTGGCTGTTTTTCAAAATGCCAAGGACGCAACCTGGAAGACGAGCGCGCCTGCAGGGTACCGGATTTTTGTGGCTCTGGAGGCGGGCAGATTCGAGGTCGGTGCCGCCACAGAAAACCGATGTGTCATGGGAGATGGAAGATTGTAAGCAGCAAGCTGGCTGCTGGCTGTGTGCCCAGAGACCCGAGATCTTTGGGCATACAGCTTGGAAAAAGCAATGCAACAGACTTTAACACCATAAATTTAGCAAGTTATTGTGAAACGGGGACATCTTTTTTACCCTTATTAGGGAGAGAGAGCGAAATCGCCTGTGTATGTCAAATTACCGGGTGAATGAGTAGTCTTTGGGGTACTGCACGTCTGTATCTTTATTGATGCTTTGCTGCACACTTGAGTGCTCGGTGGAGGATGCATTCTTTTGTTTTCATGGATGTTTATGAAGAAAAAGAATTTCAGGATGTATACTGTATACATTTCTCTGACATTAAATTGAACTTATTGAATAAAATTAAGAAAGAACAGTATTTGTGATAGTAAAACACATATTCAACAGTAACATTATACCAGATTAACAATCTTCAATACATTAAAAATGTTTTGGGCATTGTTTTAATATTTTTAATAAAACAACTGCATAGGTTCATGGAAAATTTAACGTTGGAATATCACCTGAAATTTTGTTCAATGTGTGCAGTGGATGAATTCCTCTATCAATGATTATTAGGAACACTGTTTTATAGTATTGTAGTACTATTTGCAGTGTTCTAATTTGTTCTATATTTCATTTAAATAGATAATTTGTTACTCAATTTGACTTTTTTTAACACCTTTTTTATTATTTCCATGAAACTTCAGCTAACTGGGGCAGTCACTTAATTTGGCCAAAATGTACTGGTCCTGATATGTTCCAATTATCTGGAATCCATTGTATATTAAAAAAAACACTAATATTTTAAACAATGGAGCCTGCATTATAAAGAAATGATAGCACTAGATATTTGCTGTACAACCACTATTTCCACTTGTAACAACATTGACTTTTAATGATAAGTTTTACAAGTTTTAATGAGAACGCTTACCATGCAAATATGGAATTCCAGGGCAAAGAAAACAGCACAAAGAAAGCTAACTCTGCCATCAATCTTTGAGTTTTGGCACTTGTGTATGCTCCCTCCTAAAGTTGTATGCCAGATAAACTTTAAATGCCATTTATCAGTCATCAACAACATCTCAACAACAAATCTGAGCCTGAATCACTTTGTTGAGTGCCAGTTCTGTATTAGCTATTTGAGAAAAGTTACTAATGTAATAGAAACTGATCAGACGGTTCACTAGACCTATGAAGAAATGTTTAGCAGAGGAGGAAGATGAATGAGGTGGGAAGAAGGAAGAGAAGATGGGGGGTGGTGGTGGGGGGTGTGAGGAATTGGAGTGGAGTCTCGGAAGCAACAGGGGGAAGCTGGAAGAGGCTGGAATGAGGTTGAAAATGGAAAACATTCAAGAGTGCTAGCGTACGGAAGTGTAGTCGTACTACTAAGGTGAGCTACTTGGGAACAGACAGGTCTCTAGGTAGAGTCACCTGAACAAATGGACTATACACCAGTATTCTGAAAGAGGTAGCTGAAGAGATTTGGAAGCATTACTTGTCATCTTTCAAGAATCACTCGATTCTGGAATGGTTCCAGGGAACTGGAAAATTGCAAATGTCAGACCAGTCTTTCAGAAGCGAGAGAGGCAAAAGGAAGAAAATTATAAACCAGTTAACTTGACTTTAGAGTTTGGCAAGATGTTATAGTCCGTTATTAAGGATGAGGTTTTAGGGTACATGGAGGCACACGATAAAATTGTAAGAAGTCATCATGGTTTCTTTAAGGGGAAACCTTACCTGACAAACCTCTTGGAATTCTGTGAGGAAATAATGGACAGGAAAGACAAAGGAAAGTCAGAAGGTGTTGTTTACATGGATTTTCAGAAGGCCTCTGAAAATGATCCACACAACAGGCTGCTAAACAAGCCTGATATTAACATGGACAGAAGATTAGCTGACTGGCAGGAAGTAAAGATTGAGAATAAAGAAAAAAGAGGCCTTTTTCACTTTGGCACAAGTGATTAATGATGGGTCCACTATTTTCTTATATTATATGTTAATGATATGGATGACAGAATTGATGGCATTGTGGTCAAGTTTGGGGATGATGCAAGGATAGGTGGAGAGGCAGGTAGTGCTGAGGAAGCAGGGAGTCTCATAAGAACTTGGTCAGATGAGGAGAATGGGCAAAGTAGCAGATGTACAGTGTAGGGAAATGAATGGCCAGGCACTTTCATAGAACGAATAGAGACATACTTTTTTTTCTAAATGGGGAGCAAATTCAGGAATCAAAACTGCAAAAGGACTTGGGAGTCCAAGTGCAGGACTCTCTGAAGGTTAATTTGCATCAGGTCGAGTTGGTGGTAAGGAGGTCAAATGCAATCTTAGCATTCATTTCAGGAGGGTAAGAATATAAAAGCAAGGATGTAATGCTGGGACTTTATAAAGTATTAGTCAGACTACATTTGGAATATCGTGAGCAGTTTTGGGCCCCATATCTAAGAAATGATGTGCTGGCATTGGAGAGGGGCCAGAGGAGGTTTATAAGAATGATTCCGGAAATGAAAGGGTTAACACGCCAGGAGTATTTGATCACTTTGGATCTGAACTTGTTGGAGTTTAGAAGAATGGAGGGGAAATGGATCTCATCAAAACCTATTGAAAGGCCTACATAAGGTGGATGTAGAGAGGATGCTTAAAATTATGGGGGAGTCTAGGACCAGAAGGCACAGCCTCAGAATAGGATGCCCCTTTAGAACAGAGATGAGGAGGAACTTTGTTAGCCAGAGTGCAGTGAATCTGTAGAATTCATTGCCGCAGATGGCAGTGGAAGCCAGATCATTGGGTACATTTAAAGTGAAAGCTGATTGGTTCTTGATTAGTAAGGACATCAAAGTTTAAGGGGAAAAGGCAGGAGAATGGGCTTGAAAGGGAAAAGAAATCAACCATGATCAATTGGTTGTGCAGACTCAATGAGCCAAATGATCTAATTCTTCTACTATGTCTTATGATTTCAATTCAGAAATCTTAAGACATTATGACTTCAATAAGACTTGGAAGAGAGAGAGGGTTTGTGGCTTTAACTGGATGTCAACGCGTTGCATGACGTACAAAAACAATCTTCGTCTTCGGTTGTCCATTAAAATCCGATGATGACGTCCACTCCTTTAACTGTGAGATCTTTGATGACTTTGTTTTCCTTCGGCAGTTGAACGGGGCACGACTGCGCAAGCACATGTAAGTCGGACCGTGAGGCAGCAGATGTGTTTAAAAGAGAGAAGGTTAACGGAGCAGGTGACATTGTAGCAGGCGACGGAGCAGAGGGAGATAGAATAGGAAAGCTTTGGCTTGAGAGGCTGAGGACGAGCTTCACTCCAAGTGAGGTAAGGCCGGGTAAGTTCCTTTAATTACTCTAATTACCTTAAGAGTAGTTAATGGAGGCAGCAGTTAGGGCAGTTGAGTGCTCCGTTTGCAGTATGTGGGAAGTCAGGGTGAGAACAATTGTCCCTAATGACTACACCTGTAAAAGATGCATCCAGCTGCTGCTCCTGACAAATTGAGTTAGGGAACTGGAGCTAGATGAACTTTGGATCATTCGTGAGGCAGAGGCAGAAATAGACAGGAGTTATAGGGAGATAGTAGCCCCCAAGAGTCAGGAGACAGGTAGCTGGGTGACTGTCAGGAGAGGGAAGGGGAATAGACAGAATGAGCATAGCACCCCTGTGGCCGTTCCCACCAATAATAAGTACATCATTTTGGATACTGTTGATGGGGATGACCTACCAGGGACGAGTTGCAGTGGTTGCGTCTCTGGCACCGAGATGGGACCCTCAACTCAGAAGGGAAGGAGGGAAAAGAGCAGAGCAGTAGTGATAGGGGATTCGATAGTTAGGGGGACAGATAAGAGGTTCTGTGGAAGAGATCGATAATCCCGGATGGTCTGTTGCCTCCCTGGTGCCAGGGTCCGCGATATCTGGGATCAGGTTCTCAGTATTCTCAAGAGGGAGGGTGAGCAGCCGGATGTCGTGGTCCATGTCGGGACCAATGACATGGGTAGAAAGAGTGAGGAGGTCCTGAAAGGTGCCAGGTTAAAGGACAGGACCTCCAGGATAGCAATCCTGGATTGCTACCAGTACCACTTGCAGGCGGGTTTAGAAATAGTAAGATAGTGCAGATCAACATGTGGCTGAAAACATGGTGCAGGAGAGAGGGCTTCAGATTTATAAATAATTGGGCAGTTTTCTAAGGAAGGTGGGACCTGTTCCGGCGGGACGGTTTACATCTGAACTGTAGGGGGACAAATATTCTTGCAGGTAGGTTTGCTAGAGAGGCTCCAGTGGACTTAAACTAGATACAAGGGGGGAGGGGAACCAGAGTGTAGCAACAGATGTAGGGGAGAAGGAAGAAAAAGAAAATAGGAAAGTTGTTTGCATCGTTAGTGATAAACAGAGAGTAAGAGGAGGAAAATTTCTTAAATGCATTTATTTTAATGTGAGGAGCATTGTAAGAAAGGTAGATGAGCTTAGAGCATGGATTGATACCTGGAAGTATGATGTTGTAGCTATTAGTGAAAGATGGTTGCAGGAGGGGTGTGATCGGCAACTAAATATTCCTGGATTTCATTGCTTCAGGTGTGATAGAATCCGAGGGACAAGAGGGGGAGGTGTTGCATTGCTTGTCAGAGAAAATATTATAGCGGTGCTCTGGCAGGATAGATTAGAGGGCTCCTCTAGGGAGGCTATTTGGGTGGAATTGAGGAATGGGAAAGGTGTAGTGAAGCTTATAGGGGTGTATTATAGACCACCTAATGGGGAGCGAGAAGTGGAGGAGCAAATTTGTAAGGAGATAGTAGATATCTGTAGTAAGCACAAGGTTGTGATTGTGGGAGATTTTAATTTTCCACACATTGACTGGGAAGCCCATACTGTAAAAGGGCTGGATGGTTTGGAGTTTGTAAAATGTGTGCAGGATAGTTTTTTGCAGCAATACATAGAGGTACCAACTAGAGAAGGGGCAGTGTTGGATCTCTGTTAGGGAATGAGATAGGTCAGGTGATGGAGGTTTGTGTTGGGGAGCACTTCAGGTCCAGTGATCACAATATCATTAGTTTCAATATAATTATGGAGAAGGATAGGACTGGACCCAGGGTTGAGATTTTTGATTGGAGAAAGGCTAACTTTGAGGAGATGCGACAGGATTTAGAAGGAGTGGATTGGGATAAATTGTTTTCTGGGAAGGATGTAATAGAGAAATGGAGGTTATTTAAAGGTGAAATTTTGAGGGTACAGAATCTCTATGTTCCTGTTAGGTTGAAAGGAAAGATTAAAATGACAACGATGTTTGCATTTCTCCATTGCTGTGGGATGTTCTCATCAGTCCAGGCCTTGGTGACGTACTGATAGAGGGTGCGCATACACGTGTACTCTCCGTTCTTCAGTAGCTGAGCAGAGATGCTGTCAGTGCCAGGGGACCTGTTGTTCTTAAGGGAATGGACAGCTAATAGAACCTCCTGGAAGGCTGGTGGTAGACTGAGGTCGTGGATAGGAGGAAGTTCAGGCAGTTCGCCCAGGATGGTGGGGTCTGTATCAGAGTCCTGATCAAGCAGGGTGTTAAAATGCTCAGCCCACCTCAGCAGAATGGTATTCTGATTCTTCAGAAGTGTTAGACCATCTGCTATTTTCAGGGGAGTAACGCATCGACTTATTGGGCCGTAGATGGTTTTGACAGCATTGTAAAAATTATGCATGTCATTATTATCGGCAAAGGACTGGATTTCATGTGCCTTTTCAGTCCACCACTCATTTTGTATGGCCCGTATTGCCTTTTGCACTTTCCTCCGAGCTGCCTGCCAATGCTGCCTGATGCTGGTGGATGAAGGGTTGTCTAAAGTTGCTCGGTGTGCTTTGTGCAAGTCCTTAAGCAAGTCGTGGATGGTGTCTGAGTTATCATCAAACCAGTCTTGGTGGTTCCTGCTCTTATGGCCGATGGATTGGGCTGCTGCCCCATAAAGCACAGAGCTGATATAGGTCCACTGTTGCTCCATGGTATTTTCTGAGCTCAGACAAGGCTCCAGCTCTCTTAGTTTCTCAGCTAGGATGCATCAAAACTCACTTCTTGCTTCTGAATTTCTCAGGTGGTTGCAATTTAGCTGCTTTTTATTGGGTTTTTGCAGCCGCAAGGGGGGGACGCACTTTCATATGGAGCTTGGCCACAATCATACGGTGGTCAGTCCAGCACTCTGCACCTCTCATGGCTTGGGTGATAAGAACATCCTTGATGTGACTACGTCTCACAATGATGACGTTGATCGTGTGCCAATGTTAGAGCGAGGGTACATCCACGAGGTCTTATATTTTGCCTTCTGCTGGAAGGCGGTGTTGGTTATGGTAAGGTTCTGCTCAGAGCAAAGAGTAAGTAGCATCATGCCATTTGCATTCACCTTGCCAATGCCATGCCTACCTAGCACTCCACTCCATATCCTGTTGTTCTGTTCCACCCTGGCGTTGAAGTCCCCAAGCAAAAGGACCTTATCATTCTTAGGGATCCGGCAAAGAGCTTCATCCAATGTCTGATAAAAGCCAGCCTTGGCCTCATTCTCAGATGGCAAAGTTGGTGCATAGGCACTGAGAAGCATGGCATAACGTTTCTTTGCCAGGAAGATACGGAGGGTCATTAGATTTTCACTAATGCCAACAGGTGTTTCTGTGAGACTTGGTAGAAAGGCGTTCTTGATGGCCAAGCCTACTCCGTGGGGATGTTGTCCACCTGGGGGGAACTTTCCAGAAGAAGGTGTAATCCATCCCTTCCTCTGTTAAAGAGCCTTCATCCAGGAGCCTGGTCTCACTCAGGGCAGCAATGTCAATGTTGTAGCGCCTCAGCTCAGCAGCGATCAAGGCTGTTCTCCGGTGAGGTCTGTCAGAGATGCCACACGAGTCCAGGAGAGTCCTTACATTCCATGTTGCCAGTTTTAGGTTGTATTGTTTCTTATTTCAATCGCAGTAGTGGAATAACCTGATAGGTGTGGTAAACGATCCAGGTGAGTGATTGAATGGGCAATTTTTTAGGCCACCTTTTCTAGGCCCTTCCCCAATTGGGGTGAGCAGTGCGGTCCCTAATTAGGGCTGCTCAGTCGCACAGGGGTCTGCCGAAAACAGCTGCCACTCAGTCCCAGCTGCTAGCGACCAAATACCCTGTGCCGCTGCCATGCAGGGTTCTGACTAGGAGCTCCCAGTCCATTCGTACCTGCTCCCGTTGCCAGATGCCCCATCGCCGTCAGACTTCAACCATATGTAAGGTCCAAGTATTGTTCACTGTGGTCAGAGGTGGAGACATGCGCAAGGAAGATTTTAAAGTGCCACAGGGAGTGTGCCATCCCCAGTAGCACTATCTTCACCATGATGAGGTAAATCCCAGTGGCAAGGATGATCCCAGGATAACCGGTCCCACGTCTTGGATGCAGGAGGCTGCCGGGTCCTTTGTCTGTTAAGGCCCGCCTATTGAGCGCCACCAGCGCATTGCTTTTCTGTCGGGGTGTGCTCCCTTAGCCTTGTCTCAACAGACTTACCACAAGGCAGTGGGACTATTTGCCCATAGCTGGGACAGTGGTGGACAGGTGCCAGGGCCTGCATGCCACGTCTCTGGGGCCCACTGCTGCTCCGAGATTCCCTGTAGTTTAGCCTGGAACCATAAGATACCCAGTTTTCATGTGTGGCCCCAAGGAGGCACTGCAGGAGTCTTGGTGGTGGAGAGGCTCTGTACTGGCAGGAGGAGCCTTACACACTCGACTCCTCTTTTCACCCTTACTACAAAAGCAATAGAGGCGATTAAAAGAGATGGTGGTGAGGTGTGCACACACATACACACATGTGGATTAAAAAATAGCAACTCCACTGTTAATGAGGTGAAGATGGCCAACAACACAATTGCTGATAATTCTCTGGCTAAAGCTGGATATAAAAGAATGGAAACAGATTAGGGAGCTCCACCTTGCTGTACAACACAAGCTGTATTAGAGCAGAATAGTATTATTTCAAAGGCTGCAGACCAAGGATAAGAAATATAGCTTACCATGATCAAAGACAAATATAGTTTAATGTACAACTTTGTTAAGGATTTCTTCAGTACTATAAGAATGTCTGTAGCTTGAATGGATAGATACATTTATAAAATGAAATACAGAATAGTGGGAAGGATTGAGCATCTGAATTAATTCAAAAATGCATCCCATTAACATCAATGGTTTTTCAGCAAAACACCAAATAACAGAAGATTGATAGAATTGTTTGCTACTATCGAAATTCAATAAAACAAAAGTAACCTTACCGTGATTGAAATTGCATTTTTTCTCTCTGGTCTGTTTAGCATAATAGTGGTGATGTTGTTTTCAGTTGTGACCTTAAGTGTCTGGAATGATGCTGTCAGGTCTTCTGTGGCAGTGGTTTTATTCTGTGTGAGTACCTCTGCAGAAACCAGTGATTCTATGAGATCCACATACTTCTGTCTAGCTTCCTCCTACAAAGATAGCATTATTTAGTAATTGATCAAAATATTCTTCCATATCAATCAGCTACTGGAACTTTATATTTCTTTATAAAACTGGTGGTAATTTCAGTGAATATGTAATTTTATTTTAGAATTTGATTTAATTGTACTCATCCAAATAAGTTAGTTTCAGCTACATTCAGTAAAATCAATTACATACAATATACCAGTGTCAGACAGGAATGAACCAATATGTCCAACCAGCCTGCTCCGTAGCCTTGAATCTCAAATTCTTTGGCATCTTAAATCTGTACTTGCCTTAGTGGAAGGCTCCTAACCCTGCAATTATTGGATGACATTACAATAATATCTTCAAATCTAAATTTGATAACATTTCCTGAGTATATTTTGTTATAATGTCAGCAATTATTTTCATAATAGAATTAATCTTAAACCAACATATCAAAATAATTCATTTGAGCAAATGGTGAATGAGGACTTAAAATTTTCTGTAGGATATCACTGAGATGCTCCCACGTAGAAAGATATTCCAATCTCAGATACTGGTGGAACTATATTTAATCACTACAAGCCTAACATGTGCTCAATAAAGCAGCTGGTACACAGTTTATATGAAAATACTAGGATATAAACAAATCAATGGGAAACTTCTGTCATATTTTATTACTTACTAAATGAGACACAGCACACAGAGAATGCACAAAATTCACTTAAAAGAAAAACAGCAACATTTAGTTTTATACATCAGAAGACTGATACATAATCAGAATCTTTGTACTTAACAATGAATGAAATAGATTCACAACACGCTGGAGGAACTCAGCAGGTCGGGCAGCATCAGTGGAAAAGATTGGTCGATGTTTCGGGCCGGAACCTTTCGTCAGGACTGTAGAGGGAAGGGGCAGAAGCCCTATAAAGAAGGTTGGGGGAAGGGTGGGAAGGAGAAGGCTGGTAGGTTCCAGGTGAAAAACCAGTAAGGGGAAAGATAAAGGGGTGGGGGAAGGGAAGCAGGGAAGGGATAGGCAGGAAAGGTGAAGAAGGAAAAGGGGAAAGCACAATGGGTAGTAGAAGGAGGCGGAACCATGAGGGAGGTAGTAGGCAGCAGGGGGAGGGGCAGAATGAAATAGGGATAGGGGAAGGGAGGGGGAGGGAATTACCGGAAGTTGGAGAATTCTATGTTCATACCAAGGGGCTGGAGACTACCTAGACGGTATATGAGGTGTTGCTCCTCCAACCTGAGTTTAGTCTCATCATGGCAGTAGAGGAGGCCATGTATGGACATATCTGAATGGGAATGGGAAGCAGAGTTGAAGCGGGTGGCTACCGGGAGATCCTGTCTGTTGTGGCGGATGGAGCGGAGATGCTCGATGAAGCGGTCCCCCCAATCTGCTTCGGGTTTCACCGATGTAGAGGAGGCCGCATCGGGAGAACCGGATGCAATAGATGACCCCAACAGACTCACAAGTGAAGTGTTGCCTCTCTTGGAAGTACTGTTTGGGGCCCTGAATAGTGGCAAGAGAGGAGGTATAGGGACAGGTGTAGCACTTGTGCTTACAGGGATAAGTGCCAGTGGGAGATCCGTGGGGAATGAAATAGATTGTTCATGTGCAATGAGATGCTTCAAATATAAACAGAAAAATATTATTTAAGTATATCATTAATGCCATACATGGGAACACTACCACTAGCAAGTTTCATTCTTAGTTTATCATGCTAGTCTTAAAATACTTTGTCAATCCTTCCTCATTGTTAGTCACAACCTAGTATGAAGCCTCCAATGCACAGGATCACAAGAGGCTGTAGAGAGTTGCAGACTCAACCAGTTATATCACTGGCACAACCATTACTGTCATTGAGGACATCTTAAAGAGGTGATGCCTCACGAAGGTAGCATCAATCACTAAAGATCCTCACCATCTGAGACATACCCTCTTTGCGTTACTTCCATTGGGGAGGAAATACAGGAGCCTGAAGACCCACACTGTTCTAGGAACAGCTTCGTCCCCTCTGCCATCAGTTTTCTGAATGGTCTGTGAATCCATGAACACTACTTACCATTCATCAACAATAGTGTTGTTTAAGAAACACTAGGATAAGTACATGGAGGGGAGGCAGCAAGAGGAATATGGCACAATTGCAGGAAATTGGGGCTCGCTAGGTGGATAACATGGTCAGCATGGTCTTGTTGGGTCAAAAGGCCTGTATCCATGCTATATTGTTCTATGACGAAAAGATGCAGTTCCTCAAGTTTACTTTGGGCTTTGTTCGAATGTGTCGCAACTGGAAAATTGCAACTCCTGGAATTCCACATTAAGTTCAATAATTTAAAAAAGTAGTCTTGCCTATTTGTATCAGGACTGGTCAATTCAAGATGCATGAGCATCCATTAGTAACATTAACTCACTTTCTCAGTTTTTCCCTCTCCACAGAAGGCACAAGGCATTTGTAGCCAAGCATTCTCTTCTGTTTCAGATAAATTACCAGTAGCTTCCATACTCTCTACCTCAGAGTTACAACATATTGTATTTTTTCTTCCTCTCATGTTCTCACTCTCTCTATCCACAGCTGAGTGTTTCCAGCATCTTCTATTTTTATTTTAGATTCTTGTATTTCCTTATACCACAGGAACTACAAGCACATTGTATCTACACTGGCTCTTACAGCAATCTCAACATTCCCCATCCCCAATGATTCTCCTACTGCCCAGCTATGCTAGGGAGAGTTTGCAGTAGCCAATTAACTTACCGACCCGCACACCTTTGGGATGTAGAAGAAAACATGGCAAAGTCTGTAAATGCTAAGGCATTTGATGTTTTAAAGAATGATATGGACAGATTCCGTCTGGCAAGGCAAGGACATAAGAGATACTGAAGAAATGGGTAAATGGAGATGTGTTGAAAAGCCAGCATCTGACAATTGCAGAGCAGATTTGTTTTTACAAATAATAATGCAAGCAATAAAAATGGAGCAACTGCAGCATTACTTTGAAATTAAAGAGTTGTTTTGACCAAGTTATATCCAACAATTTCAAGATGTTTATTTAACTGCACACAAATATTGCATTCCAATAAGTACTGCAGTGCAATGCACAAAACTGTTGGACAAAGGGAGAAATAAGTCTTATCATTGTAAACTGAATCAAATCATTTACACAAATACAGAACTGTCAGATCATCAACAATAAAACAGCTTCTCCCTCCACAGATGCTACCTGGTTTGTTCAATGTTTCTTGCATGGTAATCACCTCTCTCAGTTATCATTTCTTGCCATTAAATCTTTAGTCAAAATAATTTTCTTTCTGGAAGAATAGTGTAGTATTTGCCTTTTCCAGTTTTATTCCCAATCTTCCTTTGAAGAACATTCCAATGAGTGGTGGAAGACATTAGCACATAAATCAAACTGCTTTTCTGCATATGTGGTCCCATTGCATATTGAGAGGCAATTCATCATAGTGGGCTTAAATGCTGAGCTCATTACAATTTTTGCACTCCTGATAAAAGTTACTGCCTCTGGGATCACAAACACAGATAACTTCCTTTTTTCCCTTTCTTAACCTAGACCCAAAATGTAGTTCCAAAATGGGATTAGCTAAACCAGTAGAGATTTAGATTCAAATATATGTCAATCTAATTTAGCAGTACATCTTGTAACACATGTAGCATATACAATATTTGGGGTTGCACAATTTTAACGATTGCACCATTGCATCATCAACTGTTCCGTTTTTGTTTCAAAAATATTTAGCATGGAAAGTGTCCAAAAGTGACTATGGAAAAAGCACGACAAGAAATATTTCTCTGACAGTGTCATGTTATCTGCCTGTTACGCAGCTGGTGTTTAGGACAGCAATGAAGGTCTTCCATCTCCGACGGTGTTCAGGGCTTCCTTCATCATGTCAGTAGCTTCCTCTCGGTTTTCACTACTGTCAGTCATGCAAGTCCTGAGTGGAAACTCAGGAATAGCGTCACACTCATCTGTAGAGGATTCTTCATCGGTGTTTCCATAACAATTTTATTTTACCAGTCAGGGTTGTTAGTCCTATGCTGAACCCTTGAACCTGGAGGACCAGTGGACCACTCTTAATCTGTCTTTTAGCTTTTGACTTGTTTGGCATGGGTGACCCTACCAAGAGCCGAAGTACAAAGCCCTGACTCTAGCCAACATAGCTCTCTGGGTTATTGAGGCACACAGCCTTCAAACCCAACAATAAGGTTGTCATCCTCTTGGAGATCCCTGACATTATAGGGGCCTTTATCTGATAAAGTACCCTTTGAAGTACCAAGCATTCCCCAATATCTTTGAGACAGATACTGAGCAAAGTTGCCAGAGGTGTTCATTTATGAAACTTACACTGTGTGCCTGCACTGAAATACTGACCTGCTGGCATTTGAAATAACATGTAAATATGCCCTTAGAAACAAATTGTGTGATTCAATTGAGGGAGCACATAAATGAACAGATAACTCTGCCCAAATTTCTGGATTTTCAGGTTAACGATTTGTTCAAAAAATGGAGTAAATGTAAAGAAGAGTTTATACTATATTTAACTGGCTAAGTTAGATTAACCATTGCAGGTGAAAACAGGACAATCATAACAGGAGAGAACTGCATCACATTGTATGGCCCTCAAATGAGACGCTGCATTACACTGCCTAGAAATGAAGTAGTTAATTAATACAAGTTTTTCCATATATAACCAGGAGGAAGGAAGAATCCTTTGATACTTTCTCAACAGATCTAAGAAAGTTAGTAAATAATTGTGGTTTAACATCATTTGGTAAATTTGGGAGTCTAACCTGAAGGAACAGTTACGTTGTGCAATTCAGTTAAAGGTCCATATTGACTGCAAAGATGTTGTGCTAAATAAGGACAATCTAGAAATGTTGAATGGCCAACAGAAGTATGAGAGAAAAGGGAGCTATATGTTCTGTGCTGTGCATTTATTATGGTAATTAGTCACACTAGTGGGGGCATGGTACAAGAAAAGGGAATGAGTTACACATACAAGTTTCCCCCGCCATCCGAAGGTAGAGCGTTCCTATGAAACGGTTCGTAAGCCAGAATGTCGTAAAGTGAAGAAGCAATTACCAGTAATTTATATGGGAAAAATTTGTGAGCATTCGCAGACCCAAAAATAACCTACCAAATCATGCCAAATAACACATAACAGCTAAGATAACAGTAACATATAGTAAAAGCAGGAATGCTATGACGAATACACAGCCTACATAAAGTAGAAATACCTTTCCCCAATCATTGCCGCACTGTTCTTGGTAGCGAAAATCTCACGCAAGCGCTCTCGGCAGAAACACAGCGCAAGTGCCGTCGGCAAAAACACGGTGCTAGCGCTCTCTCCAGTAACCTTTAAGCTATGAAGCTGCCAAATCATACCAAATAACATGTAAAAATACACAGCCGATATCAAGTAGAAATAATGTATGTACAGTGTAGTATCACTTATGGGAATCGGGAAGACATCGCGCACACTGATGATGGTGTGTTAGGCTGAGTCGGAGGTGGTTGGGGTGGTGCAGTGGCCCCCACCCTCTGGGCCGCCGACTGATCCGCAAAGCACGCAGGGGTACAGCAATAGCTAGAACGCACTCAGCACATCTTTAAGAAAAAAGCTGAAATAAACAAGCTAATTAATTACGTGCCAGGCGGCACCTAATTAATTAGCTTGTTTATTTCGGCTTTTTTTCTTAAAGATGTGCTGGGTGCCTCCTGGCTACTGCTGCATTCTCTGCGAATCGGTATCTGTCTGCGGCCCGGGGGCTGGGGTGGTGGGATATGGGGGTGTTCCCATCAGGGCAGTCAGGTCATCTTCTTCTATGTCTGCCTGCCTTGATGTCGAAGGTCGAGGTTCGTCGTCTGCTGTGGCTGATGTGGAAGGCTTGCTTGACTGCTGAGCCTTGCACATCTTTAGATCATACAGTTCTTTGTAAGGACACAAACCATCCTGCAAATATGTCCTAAACTGACATACCCTTTCAAAATTAAAGTCGTACTTTATCATTGCAGTGAAAATCTCACGCAGTTGCATCACGTTCAGTTCCTGGACGACTTCACTTTCGGTCCGTTCGCTACTGCATTCGGTTTGGATTGTTATCCTTTCTTCTTCCAATTGCATCAGCTCTTCATCTATCAGTTCTTGGTCATGGGATGCCAAAACCTCTTCAACATCATCTTCGTCAATTTCCACAAGCCAAACTCACTTTATCCTTACTTCGTTCACCATGAGTGAAATGCTTAATTATGTCTAGTTTTACGCTAAGTATAACACCCTTACGAGCTCTTTCAGGCTTTTCCGATACCTTAGAGCTCATCTTGCTAATGGCTGCTCACAGGCACGTGTTTAAGCAAAGCCAGCTGGAATGCCATTCCGAATCTGGGGGGGGGAAGGAGCGGCTGCTCGGGGTGCGCACTGCTTTTTTCTCACACTGCCTTTTTTTGTAACAGTGAAAACACCTTCTGTTAGCGAAAACAGGTAACTAATATAGGTCTTTCGTAACAGTGAGGTTTCATAAAGCAAACGTTTGAAAAGCGGGGGACACCTGTACTCAGTTACTTTGTGGCAGTCTGAAGCTTGGGTCTTGCAGAGGTCATGTCTTTGCTGACCACTCAATATCGCTTCAAGATTATATGACTGCTAATAAAGAATTGGAATAAGGAATTTGACTCACTGGAACAATCATTTAATTAGAGCTGAGGGTGCATCATGAAAGTATAACAAATCCGTCTGGGGTTGCAGACCACTGGTAATTGTTTTGTTTAGATTTTGGAGCACTTTTTTACTGCTTCATTTTGTCAACAAAGATTTCAACAGTTATTCCAAACGAACATCAGCATTCACATCAGCCTGGAGCAGCTTGTGGCAAGTACGACCTCTTTTTTGTTGTTCACGTTGCATGTTTGGATTTGAAACAGTTAGATATTGCTGTATGATGACACTCGTGTTTCAAATGATAAAGGGTCTAAATGCTGCACCGGAGGCCCTAGGATACAAAAGGAAATAACAAGCATAGTAATGCAACAATGGCACATTGCATCTCTGCCTAGAAGAGAGATTCAAATCTTCAGTGGCAATCCATCGCAGTATCATTCAATTTATGACGGCTTTCAAGAATAGCATTGAAGACAAGACCGATAACTATGATGACAATCTTCATTTTCTCGAACAGTACACAGATGATTACCCAAGAGAACTTGTCAAAAGTTGCCAGTGGGCTGGACTGGAGCAAAAATATCTCAAGGCTCAGGCTTTCTTACAGGAATATTTTGGTGCTGAGCACAACATTGCTACAGCCTACATGGGAAAAGTTTGCCCTTGGCCACATATCAAATGATAAGATACAAAAGCTCTTCAAGACCACAGTCTTTTTCTTAGAAGTTGTTCCAATACCATGGAAGAGGTGCAGGCCATGCACAAGTTGAACATGCCTGCTAATATGAACTAAGTTGCCCAATGAACTAAGGAAAGAATGGAGATCGGTGGTGTATGAGCTGCAAGAAAGGCACAACTGTAGGTTACTTTCACTCACATTGTTGATTTTATTGACAGGCACGTGAAGATTATTGCAGACCCAGTGTTTGGGAAAGTATACAAAGCCACATCGCCAGCAATAAGTAAAGGAATGAACCAAACTAGATCACAAATTCATTCTCAAGCTAAAGGAAGCAGCTTTGCCACTACCTTTGAAAGTGAAGCTGAAACTGAGCCCAGAGGTGCAAATTCAAAACAAGCCATGAATGAAGCAACCACAGCAGTGAATACCACCCTGATATCTAACACTGCCTTGGTATCCAGTGGCCTTATGAGAGCTGATGATCATGATTGTAAACTTCCTATAATTCCAATTTAGGTAAAGTCTAAGAAGGGTAACACGACAGTGGGTACTTACGTTTTACTAAATCAAGGAAGTTCTGTACAGAGAGCCTCATGAACAAGCTCAACCTGACAGGAAAAGGAACACACATTCCCTTATGCACATTGGGTCAAGAGAACACTTCAGGATTAGAAGTGGCTAGCTTGGACAGTGAAAACTTTTGTGAACTGCCTGACATCTGTACAGAGGAATGTATGCCTGTCCACAAAAGAAACATTCCTTGTCAGAGAGAACTTCTGGAATGCTCTCACCTGAAGTATGTTTATTTGCCAGAAACTGAGTCAGAAATTTAGCTGTTGATAGCGATGAGTGTGCCCAAGGCACTTGAGCTGTTGCAAGTGATTCACAGTATTAATGCTGGACCCTATGCAATCAAACCAGTTCTGAGTTGGACTGTCAATGGACTATTGAAAGAAGACCACAATGATGGAAGAGACTATGCTTGGCCAGAACTAACAGTTAATGGGACCTCAGTTTTCCGCTTGGATGAGCTTCAGCAGCAGGAATTTTCCTGACTGCAATCAAGAAGCACAATCTGGTTTGGCAGGAGAAGACACAATCCAGGATAAACTGCTTAGCAAACAAGGACATTTCTGTAAATGTTGAGATTTCACTTCTTCTGTTTCTTAGTAGCATACAGTTGTAATTATTATAGTATAATAACCAGGGAGCTGGAATGTAGGGGCCATGAATTCTGTGCTGTGCATTTATTATGATAACTGGTCACATTAATGAAGGCGTGGTAAAAGTGAAGGGAACAAGTTACGTATCCATAAGATATAGGAGCAGAAGTAGGCCATTCAGCCCATCGAGTCTGCTCTGCAATTCAATCCTGAGCTGATCCAATTCTTCCAGTCATCCCCAATCCACTGCCTTCTCCCATACCCTTTGATGCCCTGGCTAATCAAGAACCCATCTCTCTCTCTGCCTTAAATACACCCAATGACTTGGCCTCCACAGCTGCTCGTAGCAACAAATTCCACAGATTTACCACCCTCTGACTAAAGCAATTTCTCACATCTTTGTTCTAAATGGACGTCCTTCAATCCTGAAGTAATGCCTTCTTGTCCTCAATCTCATCAGGTACTTTCCTCAGTACCTGATGGTGCATTCAATCAGGTCCAGGAGATTTATCCACCCTCAGACCATTAAACTTCTTGAGCACCTTCTCAGTCATAATTTTTGCTGCACATATTTCACTTCCCTGACACTCTTGAATGTCCGGTATACTTCCACTGTGAAGACTGATGCAAAATACGCATTCAGTTCCTCTGCCATCTCTCCGTCTCTCATTACAATATCTCCAGCGTCATTTTTTATTGTCCTATGTCTACCCTTGACTCTCTTTTACCCTTTATATACTTAAAAAAGCTTGTAGTGTCTTCTTTGATATTAGTCACCAGCTTCCTTTCATAATTCATCTTTTCTTTCCTAATGACCTAATGAGGAGTTGGGAGAGAGCCACAGTGACTACATCTCTGGCACTGAATCTGGTGCTGTGGCTCAAAAGAACAGAGAGGTGAAGAGGTCTGCAGTGGTGATAGGAGATTCCATACTCAGAGGAACAGAGATGAAATTCTGTGGGGGCCATACAGACACCAGGATGCTGTGTTGCTTTCTAAGTGCCAGGGTCAGAGATGACTTGGATGGGGTTCATGGCATTTTAAAGGGGGAGGGAGAGCAGCTGGAAGTCTCGGTACATACTGGCACCAATGACATAGGTAGAACAGGTGAGGAAGTCCTGTAAGAGATTTTAAGGAGCTCGGCAGAAAGCTGAAAAACAGGACCTTCAGGCTAGCATTGCTGCCAGTGCTACACACCAGTGAGGGCAAGAATAGGATGATTTGGTAGGTGAATGTGCGGCTGAAGAACTGGTGCAGGGGGTAGGAGTTCAGGTTTATGGACCACTGCAATCTCTTCTGGGGAAGGTATGAATTGTACTAAAGGCACATGTTACACCTGAACTCAAGGGGAACCAAAAACCTTGCAGGCAGGTTTGCCAGAGTAGTTCAGGGTGGGGAAGGGGGTTTTAAACTGATGTGGCAGGAGGATGGGAACCAGAGTGATAATGCTGAGGATGCTGATTTACAAAGAGAGGCAGTGTGTACCGTGTGGTGAGACTGCTAGCAAAGGACAGGCTAGTAAGGCAAAATTGCAGTTACCAGGATGAGTTGCAATGTGAAAGGTGGGCAAAATCGAAAAGGGTGAATACAGATTGTGAATACAAGACTGGAGGTATTATATTTGAAAAGGCACGGAATAAGGTAAATGAACCTGTTGCACAGTTGCAGATTGGCATGCATGATGTTGTTGGGTATCACTGAATTGTGGCTGAAAGAAGATTATGGCTGGGAGCTTAACACCCAAGGATACAGATGTATCAAAAGGACAGGCAGGTAGGCAGAGGGGGTGGCGTGCCTCTGTTGGTAAAAAAATCGAATCATTAGAAACAGGTGACATTGGGTTGGAAGGTGTTGAATGTTTGTGGGCAGAGTTAATGAACTGCAAGGGGAAAAAGCCCTGATGAGAGTTAATAACAGACCCCCAAAAAGTAGTAAGGATGTGGTCTACAACTTACAATGGGAGATAGAAAATGCATTTCAAAAGGACCATGTTACAATAGTCGCGGGGGATTTCAATACGCAGTAGATTGGGAAGACGAGATTGGTGCTGGATCCCAAGTGGGTGAACTGTTGAATGCCTATGAGATGGCTTCTTAGAGCAATTCACAGTTGAGCCCACTAGGGAATCAGTTATTCTGGATTGGGTGTTGCGCAATGAACCAGAATTGATTAGAGAGCTTAGTAAAGAAACCCTTGGGGAAAGTAATGATAATATGATAGAATGCACCCTGCAAATTGAGAAGGAAAAGCTAAAGTCAGATATATCAGTATTACAGTGGAGTAAAGGGAAGTATGAAGGCATGAGAGGGGAGCTAGCGAGAATTGATTGGAAAGGAACACTGGCAGGGATGATTACAGAGCAGCAATAGCTGAAATTTCCAGAAGCAATTCGGAAGGCACAGGGTATATACATCCCAAAGAGGAAGAAGTATTCGAAAGGCAAGATCACACAACCGTGGCTAACAAGTCAAAGCCAATATAAAAGCCAAAGAGAGGGCATGTAATAAAGCAAAAAGTAGTAGGAAATTAGAGGATTGGGAAGCTTTTAAAAACCATCATAAGGCAACTAGAAAAAGCCTTCTCTGGCGGACAGAGCGTAGGTGTTCAGCGAAACGATCTCCCAGACTGCGTCGGGTCCCGCCAATATATAGAAGGCCACACCGGGAGCACTGGACACAGTATATCACCCCAGCCGACTCACAGGTGAAGTGTCGCCTCACCTGGAAGGACTGTCTGGGGCCCTGAATGGTGGTGAGGGAGGAAGTGTAAGGGCAGGTGTAGCACTTGTTCCGCTTACAAGGATAAGTGCCAGGAGGGAGATCGGTGGGGAGGGATGGGGGGGATGAATGGACAAGGGAGTCGCGTAGGGAGCGATCCCTGCGGAAAGCGGGGGGGGGGAGGGAAAGATGTGCTTAGTGTTGGGATCCCGTTGGAGGTGGTGGGGTGGTAGGTGAGAACAAGGGGAACGCTATTCCTAGTGGGGTGGCGGGAGGATGGAGTGAGAGCAGACGTGCGTGAAATGGAGGAGATGCGTTTGAGAGCAGAGTTGATGATGGAGGAAGGGAAGCCCCTTTCTTTAAAAGAGGAAGACATCTCCCTCGTCCTGGAATGAAAAGCCTCATCCTGAGAGCAGATGCGGCGGAGGCGTAGGAATTGCGAGAAGGGGATGGCATTTTTGCAAGAGACAGGGTGAGAAGAGGAATAGTCCAGACAGCTGTGAGAGTCAGTAGGCTTATAGTAGACATTAGTAGATAAGCTGTCTCCAGAGATAGAGACAGAAAGATCTAGAAAGGCTCTGAGGGCGCAGGAGCTGACGGTGGGATCTGAGGGAGACTGGGTTGCAGCATTGTGGTGTGGGAAGGGGAGACGGAAGTCACAATAGCAGCATGTGAAGACTCGGCCTGGAGTTCAAGGCTGGAGTCGCAGTTGGTGGTTGCGCAATTGCTTTGAAGGTGTCCATGGTCGTTGCTGGAGTCTGGGTTTTGAATATGCCCTGGGGTGTTGGAGCCGGCGAGATCAATGGCAGGAGCCGTAATCTGAAGTTCATGTCTGCTCGCGTCGTTTCGCTGAACACCTACGCCCTGTCCGCCAGAGAAAGCAGGATCTCCCAGTGGCCACACATTTTAATTCCACGTCCCATTCCCATTCTGATATGTCCACCCACGGCCTCCTCTACTGTAAAGATGAAGCCACACTCAGGTTGGAGGAACAACACCTTATATTCTGTCTGGGTAGCCTCCAATCTGACGGCATGAACATTGACTTCTCAAACTTCCGCTAATGCCCCACCTCCCCCTCGTACCTCATCCGTTATTTATTTATATACACACTTTCTTTTTTTCTCCCTCTGTCCCTCTCACTATACCCCTTGCCCATCCTCTGGGCTTCCCCCCTCCCCCTTTTCTTTCTCCCTAGGCCTCCTGTCCCATGATCTTCTCATATCCCTTTTGCCAATCAACTGTCCAGCTCTTGGCTCCATCCCTCCCCCTCCTGTCTTCTCCTATCATTTCAGATCACCCCTCCCCCTCCCACTTTCAAATCTCTTACTAACTCTTCTTTCAGTTAGTCCTGACGAAGGGTCTCGGCCTGAAACGTCAACTGTACCTCTTCCTGAAGAGGTAGTAATGGGGGCAAGGAAATGGTGGATAAACTGAATAAGTATTTTGCATCAGTTTCCACTGTGGAAGACAACAGCAGAATGGCAGAAGTTTGAAAGTTGCCATTACTAGGGAGAAGGTTCTTGGGTATCTGAAAGATCTGATGGTAGATAAGTCACCTGCACAAGATGGAATACACCCCAGTGTTCTGAAAGAGGTGGCTGAAGAGATTGTGGAGGCATTATTAATGATCTTTCAAGAATCACTAGATTCTGGCATGGCTTCAGAGGACTGGAAAATTGCAAATGTCATTCCCTCTTCAAGAAGGGAGAGAAGTAGAAGAAAGGAAATTATAGACCGGTTAGTCTGACCTCAGTGGTTGGGAAGATGTTAAGAGTCGATTGCTAAGGATGTGGTTTCAGGGTACTTGAGGCACACGATAAAATAGGCTGTAGTCAGCATGGTTTCCTCAAGGGAAAATTGTTCCTGACAAATCTGTTGGAATTCCTTAAAGAAATAACAAGCAGGACAGACAAAGGAGAATCAGTTGATGATGTGTATTTGGATTTTCAGAAGGCCTCTGACAAGGTAAGAGCCCATGATATTACAGGAGAAATACTAGCACGCATAAAGCAATGGCTAATTGGAGAGTGGATTAAAGGGAGCCTTTTCTGTTTGGCTGCTGGTGACTAGTGGTGTTCCACAGGGGTCTGTGCTGGGATTGATTCTTTTTATATTATATGTCAATGACTTGGATGATGGAAATGATGACTTTGTTGAAAAGTTTGCAGACGATGCTAAGATAGGTAAAGGAGCAGGTAGTTTTGAGGAAGTAGAGAGGCTACACAAAGATACAAGATAGATTCGGAGAATGAGGCGAGAAGTGACAGATGGAATACAGCGCCAGGAAGTGTACGGTCATGCACTTTGGTAGAAGAAATGAAAGGGTAGTCTATTTTCTAAATCGAGAGAAAATACAAAAATCTGAGGCACAAAGGAACTTGGGAGCCCTTATGCAGGATTACCTAAAGGTTTGTTTGCATGTTGAGTTGGTGAGGAAGGCAAATGCAATGTTATCATTCATTTGAAGAGGACTGGAATATAAAAGCAACAATGTAATGTTGAGGCTTTATAAAGCACTGGTGAGGCCCTACTTGATGTTTTGTGAGCAGCTTTGGGCCCTCTATCTAAAAAAAGATGTGCTGACATCTGAGAGGGTTCAAAGGAGGTTCACGAAAATGATTCCAGTATTTAAAGGCTTGTCATACGAAGAGTGTTTGATGGCTCAGGGCTTCTACCCCTGAAATTCAGAACGATGAAGGATGACCTCGTTGAAATCTATTGAATTTTGAAGGGCTTTGATACAGTGGATATGGAGAAGATTTTTCCTGTGGTGGGATAGTCCAGGACCAGAGGACACAGCCTCAGAATAGAGGAGTGTCCTTTTAGAACAGAGATGAGGAGGAATTTCTTTAGCCAGAGAGTGGTGAATCTGTGGAATTCATTGCCACGGCAGCTGTGAGGTCAAGTCATTAGGTATATTTAAGGCAGAGAGTGATAAATTCTTGATTAGTTTGGACAGGAAGGGTTACAGGGAGAAGGCAGAAGAGTGAGGCTGAGAGGGGAAATGAATCAGTCATGATGAAATGGTGGAAAAGACTCAATGGGCCAAATGACCTAATTCTGCTCCTGTATATTATGATCAAATAAGGAATTTTATTCTTTGCAACAATTATTTCAATGGAACTGAGGGTGTGTCATGCAAGTATAATAACTCCACCTGGGGTTGCAGGCTGGCAGCAATTCTGTTTTGATCTTGGGTCTTTTTTTGCTGCTATAACTGATAAAGCTGCTTTGGAGTTGCAAAAAAATTGTGTATCTATCTATCTACAAGAGCAATCATTTGATATTGTTGCAAAGGCACAGAGACATTGAAGGGTACTGGCAAGAATATATTACCATGGATTAGAATTGGTTAACTGACAAAAAACAAAGAAATAAATGGGCAGGTTTTTGACTGGGAGGCTATTTCCAGTGGGTTCTACAGTGACTGATGCTAGCTGTTCACTTCTATATCAAGAGGCATCAGGTGTTATATATCCAAATCCGCAGGTGATACAAAGCCAAGTGGCAGTGTAGGCTGTAAGGAGAACACAGAGAAACACAGGTAAGGAAAAGTGGATGAGCAGGAATGTGGGAGATGGATTGCAGAAATGTGTTGAGATCATCAATTTAGTTTTAAAAAAGTGGAGTTTTTTTAATATATAATGAGAGAGTGAAATGATTTTGTGCTAAGAGGAACTTGAATACCATTGTTCACAAAATAATTAAAGTTAACACATAGTTAGGAAAGCATAAGAAATGCAGGAATTAATTGCAAGAGGATTTGAGAGTGAAGACATCTTGCTCCAATTATAAAAGACCCTTGGTGAGATGGCATCTGGAATAGACTGTGTAAAGTTGGTCTCCCTCTCTCAAGCAGTATAGCAAACATGATACCCAAGATGATGGGGTTATTATATGAGGAGTGATTAAGTAGTCTGAGCCTATACTCTCTGGCTACAGTTTCTAGAATCAAGAGATACAATCTCAAAATATGGAGATAGAATTCCTTCATCCAGAGGGTAATAAATCTTTGGAATACTTTATCCAAGAGGGCTGTGAAGACAAGGTTATTGAGTAAACTTAAAAATTAACTATTAATTGAGGAGATACAGGGGAGTGAAGTGATATTCAGGAATCTGGTATTGAGACAAAAGATCCAACAGTGATCTAACTGATGATAAAACAAGTATGAGGAGGCAAATGGCTTACTATTGCTTTTATTTCCAATATTCTTATCTTGGTGAATCTATTTTCTTACTCTTCAGAGAAACAATTTAACACCACTTTGTCTGTTTTCAATTAGATTATAGAAGTTGATTTGGTTGTCTTCTTAATTAGAACTACGTAGCTTACTTGGTCAGTTAGGGATTAGTCAACTATGATTTTTTAAAATCACATCTACAGAGTGATCAAAAACTGCAGAGTAGCAAGCTGAATATTATTGTAGTAAATGCAGAAGCTAATAAAAATTGACTATTAAAAATTACTAACTGAGCCTACTGTGTTTTTTAATATTTAGTGAACTAGAAAAGGTATACACAGATAATAATTTACACAGAAATTACTGTAAAGACTTTCAATTTAAACTTTCTTTTTTTTATAAAAAAAAGCTTCCAATTTAAATACATGAACAGTTACCTTGGATGTTTTCCCAAGTGAATTCCAAGCCTCCCATTTTGCCTTGTTGACGAAGTCCAACATACTTGGCTTTGGTGAATCACAGGCACCTTGTGTTGCCTAGTCAAACAATTAATTTTTATTTAGATGTTCAACAATTTTTAAAAAAATTACAAATATTGTTTAAGTCAAGTTTCTTCATTCGGTAATCACAGTTCAAAGATACTTGGCAATAGGTCTGGGATCAAGATTACAGTCTGGAATAAAATATCTGAAAAGATAGTAATGAAAGAAAACAAGGCATACATGAAAACTTGCAGGATTTTATAGAATACTTCTTACGGTATCAAATCATCTCCTTGAGCTTTATTGCCAATGAGGTTCTTTTGAAATTGCAATCACTAATGTAATGTTGGAAGCTCAACAGTCTGTTTGTCTACAATGATACTGATCAGATTTTAGCAATGACGGTGATTGAGCAATAAAAAATATACTAGAATGTTGGGGAGAACTTCACTGTTCTTCTTTGAAATAGTACCAAGAAATCTTTCACATTCACCTGAAAAGGAGGGGAGGCCCTATAATTTCTTGGCAAAGTCAGTTCTTAAGATAATGCAGATGATTCTTGGCACCATCACATATGTGAGTTTAGAGTTTTGGCTCTGGCCCCAGAGATAACAGTGAGTCTAAATGGAATCACTGTTGATTTAAGTAACTTTCTAAAAATGAAACTCAATATGAACTTGAAAACTCTAAAATGGGTGAAAAGAGAGGAACATACATCAAAGTTGCTGGTGAACGCAGCAGGCCAGGCAGCATCTATAGGAAGAGGTGCAGTCGACGTTTCAGGCCGAGACCCTTCATCAGGACTTAGTCAGGAAAAGAGAGGAACTCTATTTTGGCTGTCCCTTCCCCCCCACCCCCACCAAACCCAACCCCAGCTGTGTCAGGGTGGGCTGAATAAACCCCTCCTGACTTCACAATTCTTTGAACTGAATATACCACATTTTAACAGTGAGGTAGCAAGGGAGAGAAATGTTTGAGCAAAAGAAAATAGTGATATGTTTACTCTATGATGTTTACTCTATGACATTTTCTTATGACGTCACTTTAATCTTTTCTCAAAATGAAATAAAATTAGATCAGTCTAAAGGATGGCAGCTCTTGCTGAGTCAGAGGATTCTGAATATAAAAACAAAGATGTAATGCTGGGGCTACATAAGGCACTGATGAGGCCTCATTTCAAACACTGTGAGTAGTTTTCGGGGCTTATCTAAGTGTAACCCTCTTACCATTGACCCTATACAAACTTGGCTCATGAGCAAACTCTGTTAACAGCCACATGATTAAGTGGTGAGAAGACCATCTTTCATAAACAATATACATCAAGGATCGGTATGATTTGGGGTTCAACCAACCAGAAACATTGGGACGTTCCGATTAAAAGAACCTTGATTTGAGCAAATGTTGTGTAAATACTGTCCATACACAGTTATCAGTAACCCAGAAATGACAGATTGTACATCAGCATAAAATTATAAAGAAAGTATATTTACCTATTTTCAACTTTTTCAAACAGTTAACAGAGAAAGAAAAAAATAGTTAAAAGGGCCCATTACAGTTAAACCAGTCTCAATGTGCACATAAACGTTGGAGGTCATTTCTGAAGTAGTCAGGGGGTGTATCATTTTATCCATGCATTGGACCAAGCACTCACCACAGTCCGAATTGCCCTTGAAGACCAACTTCAATGAACTGGCTCTCTCAGTAGAACGGCCCTTCCTTGCTCCTTGGAGCAATTCATCTGCACAAAGCACTTCTTACAACAGGGACTTTCCTTCCAACAGCATTCTGAGGCATCTTCCTTGTGTCCCGCTCCACAGCTCCTGCCTGAAGACCCCAAACCTGACTACCCTCCTTCAGAAATCTGATCCTGCCCAGCTCTCCTGAATCTTCCACTGGACAGAAAGTAACAACTGATTGACACAATATTTCCAAGTTGGACAACATGGTTCTCTATCTTTAGCCGAAGCCAAAACACTCTTACCAACAGGACACCATAAGACATAGGAGCAGAATTAGGCCATCTGGCCCACTGAGTCTGCTCCACCATTTAATCATGGCTGATCCTTTTTGTCCCCCTCTTCAGCCTCATTCCCTGGTCCTTCCCCTGTAACATTTGATGTCCCAGCCAACCAAGAATCTATCAATCTCCACTTTAAATATGCCCAGTGACCTGGCCTCCACAGCTGCCTGTGGTAACAAATTCCACAATAGAGTGCGTCCATTTAAGACAGAGATGCAGTGAAATTTATTTAGCCAAAGGTGTGCCCTCTTGTTCTAGACTTCCCCCACCATGGGAAACTTCCTCTCCACATCTACTCTGTCTAGACCTTTCAACATTCGGAAGATTTCAATGAGATCACCCCCATCCTTCTAATTTCCAAGGAATACAGGCCCAAAGCCATCAAACATTTCTCATATGACAACCCTTTCATTCCCAGAATCATCCTTATGAACCTCCTTTAAGCCCACTTCAATGCCCACTCCCCTCTATGTTTCTGTTTCCATGCCAGCACATATTTTCTTAGATAATGAGGCCCAAACTGTTCACAATACTCAAGACGAAGCCTCACCAGTGCCTTATAAAGCATCAGCAACACAGTCTTTCTCTTATAATTTGAGATGTCTTGAAATGAATGCTAACATTGCACTTGCCTTCCTCGCCGACTCAACCTGCAAGTTGACCTTTAGGGTGTTCTGCACAAGGACTCCCAAGTCCCTTTGCACCTCAGATATTCTCCCCAATTAGAAAATAGTCTGCACATATATTTCTTCGACTGAAGTGCATGACCATGCATTTTCCAACATTGTATTGCCACTCTCTTGCCCATTCTCCTAATCTGTCTAAGTCATTCTGCAGCCTTTGTTTCCTCAACACTACCTGCCCCTCCACCAATCTTTGTATCATCTGCAAACCTGGCAACAAAGTCATCTATCTATTCCATCATGTAAATCATTCATATACAGTATAAAAAGAAGTGGTCCCAACACAAATCCCTGCAGAACACCACTCGATACTGGCAACCAACCAGAAAAGAATTCTTTTATTCTCACTCACTTCTTCCTACCAATCAGCCAGTGCTCTAACCATGCCAGTAACTTTCCTGTAATACCATGGGCTCTTAACTTGGTAAGCAGCCTCATGTGTGGCACCTTGTGAAAGGCCTTCTGAAAATCCAAATATACAACATCCACTGCATCCTCTTTATCGATCCTACTTGTAATTTCTTCAAAGAATTCCAACAGGTTCATCAGGCAGGATTTTCCCTGAAGGAAACCATGCTGACTTTGTCCTATCTTGTCCTGTGTCACCAACTACTTCATAACCTCATCCTTAACAATTGACTCCAACATCTTCCCAACCACTGAGGTCAGGCTAACTGGCCTATAATTTCCTTGCTGCTACCTCCCTCCTTTCTTAAACAGTAGTGACATTTGCAATTTTCCAGTCCTCTGGAACCACGCAAGAGTCCAATGATTCTTGAAAAGATCATCACTAATACCTCCACAATCTTCAGCTGGTCCAGGCAACTTATGTATTTTCAGGTCTTTCAGTTTTTTTAGCACCTTCTCCCTTGTAATAGTTGTAATGCTTAGGCTCAATTAACTCACATTCGTCTAGGGGAAGCTGGCATTGGCCCCGCCAAACAGTGTAATATGTTTGTGTGGACGCTGTGTAATGCGCCCTGGTACAAACCCACAACGTAAAATATCAGCCAGTACACAAGATGCGATTAAATGATTACACTTTATAACTCTTACTTTGGCGATGTGGTTAGTAGAGAAACAAAATATAAACTGAAATAAAAAAAAGAAAGGCACCACTTTTAATAGAATAGTTTGTGCACAATAAATCATTGGCACTCATGCAGCAGGTATTCCTCCACCGAACAACCTCTACCGAACCGCTGACACTTGGACCTTCGGATTCCTGACTCTGCCGCCCGGTAGTCTCTGCGCTCTCCACACATGTCCTTCCTCTCTTTCCCCCTCGACCGAAAGCCCAAAAAAACCCAGTTCCCAGACATACAAGAAAGAATAACATGCCTCCCATTGGTTAACTACCCGTTATCTATAGTTATAACCCAAACATCGCAGCTACAGAGAATCCATTTCATTAGTCTTAGCAGTTAATATTACTGAGAACCCTACATTTTCCCCCCACCGAATTTAGTCATGCCCTCATGACGTTCAAATAATTTGCCAACCCTTCCTGCAAAACACAAAGCCCAATCCAAGTGCAGAAAGCAGTGACATAGCTCCCAAAACAGTAGAAATCGCGCCTTGTTCCCCAGGTGCTACATAGGTCAACCTATCCAGGGAGTTCCTAATTCTCTGACACCTCTGCACCCCCTCTTCTAATTCTTCCGCCTCAGACACTATAGGAGACACTTTGGGGCTACGTGGCAAACCCTCCTGCGAGTGGTCACTCAAGCCCCTCTGCATCCCAGAACCCCCTGTCTCTTGCTCAGGCCTCACCTCCTCTCATTCAGCGTCCTGCGGTACCCCCTGCTGCCCACCAATAGCCCCCCTTACCAGGAGTCTCTTCCTCCATCACGGGGGAATCAGTGAACGGCAGCACGTACCACTCATCCGAATCATCATCCTCCGAATCAATAGGGGCTGGGCCCGGTCCAGTCTCTTCCCGGGTGGGCTCTTCCATCACTTCGCATGTTTGTAGAATCCTTGTACTAGCCGTAGCCTCCAAGTCGGGCTCCCGATCTACCTGCACCTCTTGTCCCAGGGGCAACAGGTGGTTCTGATGGAGAATCCTGACAGGCCCTTTTCTGTCCTCGGGCCTCACCTGGAAAACCGGTAGGTTTGGCATCTGACTCTCCACCACATAGGGTGTGGCCGCCCGGCGGTCAGCCAACTTGTGCTTTCCAGGTAATCCCAATTATGAGGACTCGGTCTCCCGGCAGGAGCTGGGAGAACTGCACTTTCTAGTCATACCTCCTCTTATTTCCCTGATTCTGCTTGGCGGCCGCCACCTCAGCCAATTCGTAAGCCCTTTTTAGCTCTCTCCCCATATCAGACACATACTTCAGATAATGTTTCGGCAGCACTCCACCCTCATCAGTCCCAAAACAAAAGTCAACGGGTAATCGCGCCTTGCACCCAAACATCAGATAATATGGCGAGTACCCTGTAGCAGTTGTAACAATGAACCAGGTGCCCAATATGTTGACTCCACCGGCTCTTCTTGCTAATCTCCAGGGTCCCACGCATATCTAGCAAGGTCCGATTAAACCTCTCAGGCTGGGGATCGCTCTGCAGATGATAGGGCATGGTCCTCGATTTCTCAACTCCCAGCATGCCCAATAACTCTTGTATGAGCCTACTCTCAAAGTCCCGTCACTGGTAGTCGCCCTCTGGTCCTTGGTAGGAAAAGCCTGAGCATATCTAGTGTAGTGGTCCGTGTTGCTGGTGTCTGGTTCGATGGCCAGGAAATTCATACACACCAGGTCCAGTGGCCCTGCAATCTGCAAGTGTGACAAAGGAGCAGCCTGCACAGGCAGTGTCTTCTAGCATATGCAACGAATGCACGACTTGCAGTACTCTTCGACCTCCGACTTCATTCCGGGACAGTAAAACCGGTCTTTGAGCAATCCATAGGTCTTTTCCACCACCAAATGTCCAGAGTCATCATGCAGTGACTTCAACACAACCTACCGATACTTCTCAGGCAGGACCAACTGCCAGCACCGAGGTCAGTCCGGAGGTGACGTTACCCGGTATAAATTTTGGCTCTTCAACTTCAACCGAGGCCATTCCCTCAGTAACGGAGGCTCCGAAGCATGTTTCGTCTTCTCCATCCACACCATATTTCCCTTTTCAACTATGTACCAAATAGTGCCAATGCCCGAGTCATCTCACTGAGCAGCTGTCACTTCCTCAGGACTTAATTCTGGCAGCTGCTTGGTCTTAAGAGCAGTCACGTCACAGTAAACTGAGGGTTGGGCGTCATCAGAAGCCCCCAGTGGGTCCACTGTGCGATCCGGCCTCTCCTTTTCCTCAACCTGCACGGTGATAATGAACTGACACATGGCCTTCAACCCAGAGGCAGGAACGCCCTCCCACTCCTCGACCCTCTCCAGTTCCTCATGCCTCCACCGGGACACAGCATACAATTAGTTGCCCTGGCAACAGGGAGCTGGGACCCACCCTGAAGGCCGCAAACGGCAGCATGATACGGACCTACGGTACCCGCACAGTGCAGCTACAGTTCAGCGCCAGCCTGTTCACGTGGGACTTCACACTGGCCGCCGTAGCCCAACCACTCCTTGGGGCGGACTTTTGCGAGCCCACAGCCTGCTGGTCAACTTGCAAGGGAAAAAACTGGTCCATGCCAAGACTTTCCAGATGTTCTCCCTGGGTGAAGCCAAGTTGCTGGCCCCACACCTGGACTCCATCACGCTGTCTGACAACGAATTCACCAGAATCCTGGCGGCCTTTCCATCGGTTCTGGCACCGCAGTTCACGGCAGCCACACCCAGACACGGAGTACAGCACCACATTCCGACCCAGGGACCACCCCTCCACGCCCGCGCATGAAGGCTCCCCCTGGCGAAGCAGGAGTTCAAGAGAATGGAGGAATTGAGGATCATACAGCGGTCCGACAGCCCATGGGCCTTCCCCCTGCACATGGTGCTCAAAGCAGCCGGGGGCTGGAGACCATGTGGTGACTACTGCAGACTGAACGAGGCTACAACTCCAGACCGCTACCCCATGCCGCACATCCAGGACTTTGCAGCAAACCTGCTCGGGGCAATCATCTTTTCCAAAGTAGACCTCGTCCGGGGATACCATCAAATCCTGGTACACCCTGAGGACACCACCAAAACAGCACTCATCACCCCGTTCGGCCTGTTCGAATTCCTCCGAATGCCGGTCGGCCTGAAGAATGTCGCACAGACGTTCCAGCGGCTAATGGATGCGGTGGGACGCGACCTGGACTTTGCGTTCATCTATCTGGACGACATCTTCATAGCCAGCAGTAGTCGTCAGGAGCATCTGTCCCACCTCCGCCAGCTCTACTCCTGCCCGAGTGATTTCAGCCTCACGATCAACCCGGCCAAATGTCAGTTCGGACTCGACACCATCGACTTCCTGGGCCACAGGATTACCAAAGACGGGGCAACACCTCTGCCCACCAAGGTAGACGCAATCCGCCACTTCGCCCGGCCCAACACAGTCAAAGGCCTGCAGGAGTTCATTGGTATAGTGAACTTCTACCACCGCTTCCTCCCCTCAGCAGCCCATATCATGTGCCCTTTGTTCACCCTGATGTCGGGTAAAGGCAAGGATGTTACTTGGGACAAAGAGGACGCGGATGCTTTCGTTAAAGCCTTGGCAGACGCCGCGATGCTGGTGCACCCCAGAATGGATGATCCAATTGCCCCCATACTCACTTCACAGCATGGACAGACCCTGACCTGTGTACCCAAAGACCTACAGAACTGTAAGTTTGCATTTGTACGAAGGGGCGCACACCGGGCACCGCTACAGCGGCCGTACGAGGGGCCGTTCAAGGTGATCAGGAATAACGGGTCCACGTACGTTCTGGACATTGGGGGGAAAGAGGAGGTTTTCACGGTGGACCAACGCAAACCGGCCCATGTGAACTTGGCAAAGCCGGTTGAGTTTCAGGGACCACGGAGCAGAGGCAGACCGCCCAGACAGAGACTGATCCAGACTGTGGACATTGGGGGGTGTATCGCCGGTTCTGGGGGGGGGGCGGGATTATGTGGCGACCCACTTTCTACGCAGGCGATCTGGCTCACAAAACGTGCATTGGCAGAGAGGCCAGCCCCAAAATGGAGCTGAGCTTTCTTCTTCACCAGCAAGGGGAGAAAGCCCACGCGAGGGAAGAGACTTTTGTAATGCATCTCTGATGTCATTTCCGCCCGGAGAGGGCAGAAACGGAACTGCATAAAAGCCAGTGCCGCAAAGTTTGAATAAACTAGTCTCGAGTGCAACTTACAGACTGCATGTCGTTATTTCTAGCTGTGTGTGTAGCACATCGCTACAACGCAAACTTAATGTGGCTTGTTGAATGTTCACTGTTATAAATGTCAATCACACATGAATTATCTTTTCTCCAATTTAAGTTCTTAATTGGATATCTGCAGGTTTCAGTTCTGTATATTTGAAATGTTGGTCAAACTCATTTTGTGTAATGATCGAAACAGCTGAACTAGTATCCAATTCCAAAAGCAGCCACTTTTGAATGTTTTTCTGTATGATTCAAAAACTAAACGATCTTTCAGTGCATGATTAAGCCCATCATTGAACTGACAATGCTCAATTTCTCCAGTTCAGCTACATGTTGAAATGGACTCTCATTCCTTTTGATTCTGCTTATGAAATCTAAAGCTTTCTGCAATCAACAATGGTTTTGATTCTGCATGTTCCTGCATTACTTTCACAATATCAGCAAAGCTCATTTCAGCTAGTTTCAAGTTAAACTTTAAGCAAATTGTATGCTCTTCCACTCAATGCACTCATCAACACTGGCACTCGGTTTTCTTTAGTTATTTCACTTGCTTCAAAATACTGCTCAGTTTGTTCAGTATACATCACCCAGTTTTCTGTTGTGCAATTGAACATGTCTATTTTTCGGATATATTTTTCTGCTTTTGAAAATTTATTATTTATAATAAACACTGTTTATGAACCTGTGAACTTTGTCTTTTTTCTGTCATCTTTTTAGACTCGACTGCCCCTCTTCCCCGCGGAAAAACACCCAAGCTGCACTTCTTTTGTAACTTAAATGTCTCCCTCTCTCTGCCTCCTGCCCCACTTGCAAAGAAAAAAAAAATGGGCTGTGCTTAGTAGGTGGGTAGTTGTCTCGGGTTCATTTTAAAACTTCCTCATCACCACTGTTATGTTGTGTAACTACAGAAACTAATCAAATGTAAAACACGGGCGTCCAGGAGAATGTGTACGCTTCGTTTTACTTTCAGTGAGGTGTGCACATAAGATGTGGTGGCATAATGACAGATGCCATTAATACTTCTTACATATAATTCATAATGAATTATGTAATCAAAGAATGCTTAATTAAGCATTATAATTTCTATATTAATCAAAATATTACTTAAGTATTAAATACACATTCAGTAAGGAAGTGAGAATGGGAATCATGAGCGTAGAAGGGAGAGTTGATTAACTATTGGAGGTATTGTGGGAAAAAACAGTAAAATGGGTGGATGAAGTCGGTGGGGCGGGGAGAAGGGTCCAAACAGAAACAGAGGTCTGGAGGACCAGAAAGAGGAAAGGGGGTGGGGCAGTTACCTAAAATTGGAAGACTCAATATTCATGCCATTGGGTGTTGCTCCTCCAGTCTGTGTTGGGCTTCAGCCTAGCATTAGATGGATGGACAGGTCAGTGTGAGAATGGGAAAGGAAGATGAAACAGTCTGCAACTGGTACCTCAGGTTGATCACAGTGTGCTGAGTGTAGGTGTTCTATGAAACAGTCGTTAAGCCTGCATTTGATCTAGTCGATGTAGAGTAGAGTATATCAGGAGCACCATATGCAGTAGACAAGGTTGAAGGAGATCCATGTAAATCTTTGCCTCACCTGGAAGGGCTGTTTAGGTCCCTGGATGGTGATAAGAAAAGAGATTCAAGGGCAAGTGTTACAGCTACAATGCAGCAGGGATCAGGGGCAAAGGAGGGATGGATGTGGAGAGATGAACGGATCAAGGAGTCATGGAGTTGATGCTCCCTGCAGAAGGCAGAAAAGAGTGGGGAGGAGAAGCAGCAGCTGGTGGTGGAATTATGTTGCAGCTGACAGAAATGTTGAAGAGTAGTAGCTGAGGCTAAATGCTGAGGCTCAAAGGGTGAAAGGTAAGGACTAAGAGAACTTTATATCTCCGTTCCATCTGAGAGGAAATGGTGTGAGAGCATAAGTATGAGAAACAAAAGAGGTGTGATTTTGGGCACTGTCAACCACAGCAGAAGGGAAGCCAGGCTTCCTGAAAAAGGAGGACATGTCAGATGTCCTGGAACAGAAAACCTCACCTTAACAGCAGATGCAGTGGTGACGAAGAAACTGGGAAGAAAGGAATGGCATCCTTACAAGAAACAGGATGGGAAGAGGTGTAGTGTAGGCAGCAGTGAGTCAGTGGATTTATAGTAAATATCAGTGGATAGTTTGTCTCCTGAGATGGAGACAGTGAGATCTAGAAAAAGAAAAGAAGTGTCAGAAATAGTCCAAGTGAATTTGATAGGAGGGTAGAAGATGGTAGTGAAGTTAATTAAATTGATGAACGCTACAGAGGTGCAGAAGCAGCACTGATACAGTCATTAATGTAATGGTGAAAGAGTTAGAGAATGAGAACGAAAGAAATGAGAACCAATGTTCACAAAAATAAAACACTGCTATGTTAAGGCTATTGAAACCAATGACTGGGGGTGAGACATTAAGATTGAAACTACATTAGGTAAAACAATAGAAGCTATTTCTGGTAATTGGTGGTTATTGAAACCTCAAGATGAATCAGGGAAAGCATTAAGTGGCCATCTCCTGTATTAATACACCATTAAAGTCATATCCTCGCCACTTAATGCATAGTTCAGGACAGGTAGCTATCCCTCAACACTGAAACAAAAAAAGGTATATTTTGGGTGTCTGCTGTTTGTGATCAGAAACTATCAGACTAGCCACCAGTATCCAAATAATCAAAGACTTTCTGCTAGTAGGGATGTGCTACCATTGTGGAAAGTTAACTACATTCAAAACATAAACGTAGATGATTGTAGCCATTGCAGCTGAAGTTAATCATTTGTTGCCTTAGTGTACGAAAAGTATGAAACATTGTGTCATGAGGGGAGAAACGAGTTCTCTCCCGAAGACCTTCGGTTTTGAATAAATCCTTTTATATCTCCCAATGGAAAGCTGAACTGGTAGATATAAAAGTTTGGTGTATATTTGTGTGTGGTGTGAGGGTTTTTGTAAGGAGCCAGCTGTCAGACAGTATTGGGTAGTTTGGTAAAACAGGGCCACCCGTTGTGAATGGTGGTTACTGACCATTTGGAATGCCAGAGACTTGTATGGATACTTGTTCAGAGGAGTATATAAGAGTGCGCTCGTTCGTGTGTGATAACCTTGTGGTAACACAGTTTTATATGAAAGGGAATACAAATATTGTAATAAGTATAGTCTTCTTCTTCATGTGCCTTGCACATTACACGCTCGGGCGATCATGGCTCTCCACATCGAACCATCCCTCGCAGCGTCAATGATATCTCGCACACTTAGATCTGTTAGTTCTTTCACAGTGTCCATATATTTTCTTCTTTGCCTTCCTCTTCCGCATTTCCCAGGCATACAGCCTTGTAATGTAAGGCATTCTATTTCTCCCTTTCTGATGACATGGCCCAGGAATTTAAGTTTCCTCTCATTTAGTGTTCTCATTAAAGATCTTTTTGTATGGGCACGTTGGAGTACTGTCTCATTAGTTACCCTATCTCTATATGATATTTTCAACATTCTTCTAAGAAACCATATTTCTGTTGCTTCTAAGTTTCTTTTGGAGTTCTAGTGTCATAGTCCATGTTTCGGAAGCATACAGCAAGGTTGACCAGATACAACATTTTAGAAGCCGAAGCCTTGTTGTCATAGAAATGTGTCTGTTGGTAAAAATGGGTTTCATTTTTTGGAAGTTGGTTTTAGCAATGGCAATTCTTCTTTTTATTTCTACTTTACTTCTAGCATCTTGTGACTATAAAGCTACCAAGGTAATTAAAGCTGGTCTTTTGTTCAATCTCTTGGTTACTGATGTACAATTGGCTGTTGGGAGTATCCTGCTGTTTTGATATTACCATACATTTGTTGTTTTATTTTACAGTTGATGGTTAGACCAAAATCTTCACTTGTTTGTACTACTTTGTCTAGGAGGTTTTGTAGGTCTTCTGCAGCACATACTGTTAGGGTGGTAGTGTCTGCTTATCTTATATTGTTGATGTTAATACCTCCAATTTTTTATCCCATCTAGGTCTTCTATTTCTCTGAGAATCATTTCACTATAGATATTAAATAATTCTGGTGAGGCAATGCATCCCTGTCTAACTCCTCTTTGAATTTTAGTCCAACTGCTTACTTACATTATCATCAATTTTTACTGCCGCCGTTTGATTCCAATATAAATTTTGAAGCAGTTGTTGGTCCCTTCTGTCAATGTTTAGTTTAGTGAAAATTTAAAATAATTTTTCATGTTGCACTTTGTCGAATGCTTTAGTGAAATCAATAAAACATATAAAGACATCATTTTGATATTCAATTGCCCTTTCTGAAAGCATTCGTAGTATGAGCATAGTGGTACTGTTTAACATGGTAATTAGGAGGTAAATATTTAAGAGAAAGATTATACCCAGACATTCCTGTCAGGATGATGCCTATTGAGATCAGGCTAGGGCAGGCCTAGAATCCTGATGATCCCAGCCCAGTGAGAAGCAGAACATTCTGAATGACCAGCCCTCACTGACAGCTGCTTGTGGGAAAGCAGAATTCCAGCACAAGCTGGAAGATTAAAATTCACCAGAGGCACCAGAAAAAACTTGCATGTATTGTTTAAAGCCAAACACCCAAGAAGTATGTGGGACAGTATGGCTCAGAGGGTGCTGGATGACTCGGAGTGCGAGTAATGAGGATCTACTTTAAAAGATCTACTGAAAGATCTACTTTAAGGGGGGAGTGAGGAGTGATGGTGGAGAAGGGGAAGGTGAAAGTAATTGGGAAATAATTATATTATTGGTTCAGAGAGAATGGATTCTGCGGATTGTAAATATTGGGCCTATGAGGAATACTCAGGACAGGACAATCCAAGGAGGGTTGACACAATCTTTCTGAAAATGTTCAAGGAAGGTTAGGTTCTAGATTTGATGATAGCTGTGGAATGAGCTGTCAATTAGTTTCATTGGCCAGGGATAAAGACTGGAGGAGGGGAAAGTAGTTGTAAGGTGGCTGTAGTGAATGTAACTGCTACAAGGACAGAGGACTAATATTGTGTGCAAGTGTCCAAGGAACTTAGCAAGGAACTGCACATTAAGCATAGAAATTGTAAAGGAGATGAAATACATTACTGCTGTTGCTTCTCAGGCCATGGTTTGAGGGAGTGTACTAAAGAGTAAGGAAGATGGTAGAATTACCCGCTAAAACAGGCAGAATTAATAGCAGCACCCTCTGTCTAAATCAACAGATTAAACAGCTGGCGGCAGCTCCCATTGCCAGTTCTGGTTACCCTGTATACATATAAGAGACTTATTAGAGGCCCAGAAATGTGATATATTAGTGGACACAGGGTTACAAGTATCAAAAAATCGTCTATCCTTGCCCACAAATGGAGAGATTACTGATAGTACTGGTGCAGGAGCTGAAACACATCACAGGTTGCAGGGGTAAGGGGATAAACACAGATGAGTGTTAGAAGCGATTCAGCTGCTTGGAGAGGTAGCAGCAATCCAGCTAAAGACATACCAGAAAGGGAATGAGTGGGAAGACCACAGGGCAAAAAGAGCAGAAGAACAGTGTAGACAACAGAAATTTTAAGTGTTGAGAAAGAAACTACCGAAGCCAATTTAGTGAGAAGATATGGAGACGTGAAGGACCTTTGTAAATAACAAAATATGAGGGACAGAGCGACACAGCAGCAACATATTCCTCAACAGAGAGGATGAGAGGGAGGCAAGGCAATCCTCACAACCAGGTGACCCAAAAAAGGATTGGGGGAAGTGAAGAAGAGGACAGGCTTCGAGGGGTGGGGGTAGTGAGGGGGTTTTCAAAATGAGTTCAAATATTTCACTGAAATTTTCAAATTTAAATATATTACCATTACCTGTTTAAACAATGCATATATCTGCAATTTTACTTCATTTCCAGGATCTCTCTGTAAAGTTTTCAATTTATCCTTTGCACGTTCAAATTCAGCTTCTGTTGCAATCATGGCCACTCCAGTTGTATGCAAATTAATTGTTGGCAAACCCCGGATCAATCTGTGAAATTAAATCAAATAAAATTAAGATTGGAAAAAACAAATGGACAAAGGGCTTTTATATAGTTATTCGTTGCCCTGGGTGCTCATGTGTCATTAGAGAAACACCTCAATTCAATTACCCATTTACAGCTAGATGACCACATTTCAAAATATTGAATTTTGGGTTATTGGTAATATTGAACAATTAAACATGCTTGTAAAGCAGTTAAAACATTGTCTTGTCTAAAAACCCGACAGATTCACCAGTATTGATGCAAGGACAGGCAAGTTCTACATGATGTTAGATCGGCACTGAATGGGTAAACTTTTCAAATTTTTCTAGCAAATTATTCATTAATACAAATGCAGTAATAGGAATGTGGGTGGCCCAGCCTTTATCTCATACCCGGAATATTAAAATAATGCCAATTAAAATTATAGTAAAAGCATTTGAATCTTCTGCTGTCTCTTACTACAGTGAGCAGTTTCAATAAAGTTAGTTTTATGATCAAAATACAATACTGTGCAAAAATCTGAAGGAAAATTTTTATTTATATGTATTATATATAAATATATACACACACACATCTACATACATAGGGCAGCTAAGACTTTTGCACAGTACTGTATTTCTCAATGGAAACTACACACACTGACAAAAGAAAAACAGAGGGCTAGACCACCATTCAGGTTTAAAGAACTGGTTGAACTTATTTCAATTACTTTTAATTACCGGTTGGGAAAAATATCCAACAATAAGTAAATGAACACACATTTGAAATGACTGTAAATATAAAAGTTGTTAAGGTTTATTTCCTTTCAGAATCTTAATTGCACAGAAACACCTTATGGACAGAGTTCTGCCTAGTACTTTGCATTTCACCACTGTAATGTATAAACAGAGATTTGGAGCAAGAAAAAAAAAGATTATTGAAAAAGTTTTTGATATCATCAGTTCAGAATAGCCTTTTAAGAGTCCTCAAAGAGTAGGAAAATTCAGCTTGTCCCTGAATACCTCCACCAATTTTTACAGGTGCACCAGAGGCAGCATCCTATCTGGATGCATTAATCTGTGCTATGAAACTGCTCCGCTCAAGACTACAAGAAATTGCACGAAGTGCAAATGAAGCCCAGTTCATAATGGAAATCAGCCTCGCCTTATTTCCTTAGAAAAGCAGCCAAGGACTCCTCCCAACCCAGCCATTCGCTTGTCTTCTTTTCTGCAGGAAGAAGGAAAATCTTGGTAACAAGGACAGAAGCTCAAGGACAGCTTCTATCCTGCTGTTAAAAGTCTCCTGAAAATACATCTTCCAAGATAAAGATCTTGTCATGTCGCTTGCACTTTCTCTGTAACTATAGCACAAAATTCTAGTGTTTTGTTTTCTTTTTGTACCACTTTGATGTATGGAATGATCTGTCTGGATAGCATACAAACTAAAACCTTTCATTGCAATTTGGTAGGTGTGATAATACTAAACCACATCGTTTTAAAGTTGTGTAATACCCTGGGAAAGGTGTCACTGCTAACGCAATGCTCTTTCTGGAGAAGCCGTGTTTGGATTATGGTTAGAGACAGCAGGTGCATTGGAATGTGAGCCATCCAATGAGCAGAGTGTGGTTTTGTTTTGTGTGAGCTGGGGTCCTTTGTTTGACAGGAGATGAAGGGAGAAGACGCTGGAGAGAACCAGTTGGAGGATTCGACCCAGTGGGGGACCATGATTTGATGGATTAAAGTGCCGGGGTCTACTGAGGATTGGTGAACATGTATGACTTTTGGAAGAGTTGAGCTTCAACTTGTGCATATTTGACTTTTTTTGTTTTTCTTTTCTTTACTAACCCTTTAGTTAAGATTCATAAATATAATTCCTTTAATTGTAAGCAATGTACTGTCTGTTATTTCTTGGCACTGAGTTGTACCAGGGTAGCAGATTCCTCAGCATCCACACAAACCGGGGTTTGGGGTGGGAGATCAGTCTCAATCTCACAAGTTCGGCAGGACCTGAGTGTGTATTCTCTAGATTTACGCAGCCAAGGAAATCAGGAGGCTTCAGTTGTACTGTTTGTATAATTCAATCCATGCACGGGATTGACAATAAAGGGGAAACAAAAAGGAATTTTAGAAAAACTCAGCCAGTCCAGCAGCAATTATGAAAAGAGAAATAAGTTTAGCATTTTGGGTCAGGGACTCTTCCTCAGTAGGTAAAGAGCGGAAACAGTGCAAAAAAAACCAATGAAGATTGCTAAAGGCAGATCAGATGATAAGGAGCACGAGTACTGACAGCAAGATATTTAAAAGGGGTGAGAAAACAATACAAAAATGAGAAACAATGACGGAGGAGTTTACCTAAATTGGAAGATTCAATACCTAATCTGAAGGCATCAAATTACCAAGATGCAAGATGTTCTTTTGACTTAAACTGGGCCTCATTAAGGCTCTGGTGCAGGCCACAGACAAACTATTTGGAAAATAAATACAATTGGGAATTAAACTGGCATGGAATGGAAAGCTCAGGGTCAACCTGCTGACCAAGCACAGGTGCTCCACAAAGCAATTACTCAATTTGGGTTTTCCATTGTGGAGGAGGCCATATCGTGAACACTGACTTGAATGGGGAAAAAAAAAACTGCAAATTAATTGCTTCTCCTGAAATGATTGTTTGGGTCCTGGATTGCAGGAAACTAAGGGGTAAAGGACAGGTATTGTATCTCATCCATTTGCCTTGAAACCAGAGGAGATGCAACATTTCCATTTTTTTTCTAATAAAAAAAAACGTTGCATGATGTACAGAAACAAGTTTATGTCCACAACCCCTTAATTATTAACAATTTTGACAATACCAACAAATAAATTATTGTGGACCAAGCTATCAATTGGAAAATCAATCCAGGTCTCAACACTTCCTTTTGGGATTTATGGAAAAAGAAGCATAATCAACTTGCAGGAAGATTCCCCTAAATAATGTCCCAGATTATGTAACCAGCAAATAATTTCCTATTTATATACATCTTCCTGTATTTGTTCCATTTTCCAGAATAAAAAGTGTCCTGAATTCATTTTGTATCACAGGATTTTAAACAAAAATCAGTTGAATCCACATTCTGGTTAAATCAGAACAAGTTCTGCAAGACTAAAAATCTAGTTTTCTCATTGAAAGGCCAGCAGCTGAAGATAAACTATTGAAACCAACACGTTCTCCATTCTATATCTGCTGACCAGTTTATTGTGAATTAAACTGAAGTTTAAAAAAACAACAAAAAAGCACAACAAAAACTTTCAAAAAATTCTTAATAACCTGAAACAACTCAATAGAGCTGAGTTTAGCTAATTAGTTTCAAGTGATTAGAACTTCAGAATCTATAAACTTCATATGTAATGATTACACTGGAGAAGAATTTTTTTGGAAGTGTTGCTTCCTCAGAATTTTTTTTTGTTTATGATCAATTACTTGAACTGAACACAAATATTAGATTAGATTAGATTCAACTTTATTGTCATTGTGCCGAGTACAGATACAAAGCCAATGAAATGTATTTGGCATCTGACCAGAAATGCAAACAGTAGTGTTATTTACAAAATAACTGCGAATAAAAGAAGTGCTACAGCACACAAATATAAAAGTACTGAGACAGTACAATATGGATGCAATACTGCTTAGTGCTGTAATGAGAGGTTCAGCAGTGTCACAGCCTCAGGGAAGAAGCTCTTCCTGGGCCTGCTGGTGTGTGAGCGGAAGCTCCTGTAGCACCTACCGGATGGAAGGAGAGTAAAAAGTCCATGGTTAGGGTGAGATGCATCCCTGATAATGCTTTTCGCCCTGCCCAGGCAGCGTTTATGGTAGATGTTCTCAATGGTGGGCAATTGGGTGCCGATAATCCGCTGGGCAGTTTTCACCACACGCTGGAGAGTTTTGAGGTCCAATATGGGACAACTGCCATACCACACTGAGATGCACTTGGTGAGTATGCTCTCAATGGTACAGCAGTAAAAGTCCATCAGTATCCTGGGACAGAGGTGAGGCGCTATTGAACTTTTTTGATCAGGATGGAGGAGTTCAGGGACCAGGTGAGATCCCTGGAAATGTGGACACCAAGGAATTTGAAGCTTGATACACGTTCCACTACAGTTCCGTTGATGTAGATGGGGACATGAGTGTGACTCCTGGCATGCCTGAAGTCCACAATGATCTCCTTGGTCTTCTGGGTGTTAAGGGCCAGAAATATAATTTCAAACTACTTTTATTACATAGGAATCTGGAGAAACAAGAAATTAACTTTTATTGAATACAAAGCATTTAATTGCGTAATGGTGATGATGCTTTGCAATAGTTCAACTAAGCTAAAAATGTTTTGTGGATGATTTTCATTTGTACTCAAGTGTCTGAGGCTTCTTGCTTAAATGTCCAACAATAATCAGCCAGCATTAATGGATTCCAGTTGCCCCGATACCATTTCTCCAAGACTGCAATGTCACCATGCGCGTCACTGACAGCGCCAAGATTTGCAGGGTAGTAGTCTGAATGTAAATGCAGAAAATAAATCTTTAGTGACATATTGCACTTCATGGTTTTGTATGCTTGAAGCATGTTGTCATCCAGCTAAACATAGTTTGGTGCTCTACAGTTGTCAGAATTGCCATCATCATCTTTGGATGCCTTCCATGTGATTTTCTCAGGTCCCAATAGAAGCTTTTCAAATTACCCATCATTGCTGACCTGTATGTGTTGTAGACCAACAAAAATGTCTTCCTTAATCTTGGCAGTTATTCTGGGAAACATCTGCCTCGAATATCGAAATCCTTCATGGAAATGTTTATGCCTGGTGACATGATAGCAGATTCCATCCTTGCAGTCTTGAACCCAGTAATTCTGCTTTTGCCTTTGAATAATCAAAGTCTCTGACCAGGTCATTTAACTCAGATTGAGTTCTCAAATGAGGCTTACTTGACATAAAGGGTTCAAGATACTTATCAGTATTATTGCTGTGTTCCACTCTTGGCTCGTGCATCATGACATCTTCGTCTGATTCCTCTAGACTCCAAGTCCTGTTTTTCTAAACCCTGTCCTGCCATGCAGCATCCGCCCTGCCTAAGCCTGTCCAGGCATGCCTGGACAAGATAGAAAACTTTTCAACTTACACTGTGGGCAACATTTTAATTGACTTGAATTATTAATTGAAATTTTTAAAAAATACACTATTTCAAAAAATGGTGTATGATAGGGAAATTTCATGGTGATTTTCATGATTAGCAGCTCAAAGATACACTCTATAAAGTATTATAGAAGCAAAATCTTTGTTGTCCAGGGTGATATCCAAAGAACACGTCCAAATTGACACTGTACTCTTTAACATCTGTGCATTAAAAGGAGCAAATTCCATTGTAAATTTCAGCTTTTGTTCAATATTCATTTAATAATTAAAAGTGTCTTTGATATTGGCTTTTAAATGTCTGATGTGATTCATAATAGCCTTGAAAAGACAAAATAAAATTCCTGTGCAACCACAAATATCAGAAACTTTTTCAGCTATCAGGCCTACTGAATATCTTAACTGAACTTTATGAAGCCAGAAGCTGTCTTTTAGAGAAATAAATTACTAATGCCATTTGATCTAAAGATGACCAAAGACCTGAAAATGAAAACAAAATTTCCACACATTGAAAAATTCAAATTACAAATTATAAAATAAATTATATTCAGCATGCTGCAAAACAAAACAAAAAGTGCTATTACTGTTATCTCCAAATCTCCAATCTTCTTTTCCAAGGAAGACTCTTTGGCTTGAAGAGTTAACTCCATTTCACTTTCCATAGAGGCTGGCAACCTGATTTTATTGGCACCATGTTGGTGCCTTTTCTCCAATTCTTTTCTTTTAAAAGATCTTTTTCTTTTGACCTTACCAAAAATGTTGTAGTTAATGATATACACTCAGTGGCCACTTTATTTAGGTATCTCCTGTACCTAATAAAGTAGCCACTAAGTGTATATTTGTGGTCTTCTGCAGCTGTAGCTCATCCACTTGTGTTTGTCATGTTGTGCATTCAGAAATGCTCTTCTCCACACCAGCGCCAAATGGTTATTTGAGTTAGTATGGCCTTCCTGTCAGCTTGAACCAGTCTAGCCATTCTTTTCTGATCCTACTCATTAACAAGCGTTTTTGCCTATAGGATTGTCATTCACTGGATTTTTTTCCTTTCTTTTTCCACACGATACTCTGTAAACTCAAGAAACTGTTGTGCATGAAAATCCCAGGAGATCAGCATCTTCCAAGATACTCAGACCACTCTGTCTGACACCAACAATTATTCCACAGTCTGACACCAACAATTATTCCATAGTCAAAGTCACTTAGATCACATTTCTTCCCCATTCTGATGCTGATCGATCAACAACTGAACCTCTGACTATGTTTGCATGCTTTCATGCATTGAGTTGCTGCCTTATCACTGGCTGATCAGATATCTGCATTAACAAGCAAGTGTACCTAATTAAGTGGCCACCAAGTGTATATACCCACAGACTGGAAAGTAGCAAACATAACCCTACTGATTAAACAGAGAAAATAGGGGCTACACACAGACCAGTTAGCCTGACATCAATGGGAGGAAAATGTTTGAATTTATTATTAGGTAAGTGGTAATCGTCAGACCAAGTGCGTTACAAGTCAAAGTCCTGTGGATGGTAGCTTTGTATCATTGGCTCCTCAGCCAAGCACATACACCAAGTGTCCGAGCCTGTGGTTCCTCTTGAATTGGATTACTATTGCAACACAGTATTAGCAGGGCAACTCTAACCTATCTTATGACAGTCTAAACCCAGTTCCTGTTCCCTCTAAGCGAGTGTACAATCTAATACTTGGTAAATTTTGCTTCACAATGAAAGGAAGAGCTGACACTGAAGGAACAGTAAGTGATGTCGCTATGAATACCTGGCAGCCACAAGCCAGTTTCCCTGTGGTAGCTTTTTTGACACATCCTGCTTTAAACCAAAACATCAGAAAGATGGTGTTTGCTTGCTTGGGCACTTAGCACCTGAAAGATTGTGAGGCCCCACTTTTGCAATCCATATTTATATTTCAAATCAATATCAAGCAAGCTTTTGCCCCTCTACTCTAAAGCAGGTTTCTGTCCTCCCAGAGTTCGCCTTAAGAGTATGGCAGGTAAACTAGCCCAGTCAAGCTCCCACTTGTCACTATTGCTGGAGCAGGCTGTGCCTGGCCACCCGGATGTTTCTAACCAGAAGCGAGAGCCCCTCGGGGCCCACCTCCCCACCTTATCAAGGCAAGTGAAAATTAACAGTCACAATAGTGGTATTTCACGGGCAGTCCCGCATTTATTCTATACTTCTTAAGTCTCTTCACAGTGCCAACTAGAGTTTAGCTCAATGGGGCCTTCTTTCCCTGCTGAATCTGCATTGGACAAATCAGTTTGAGTTTTTTGAGGTTGTTGTTAGAACAGGTATGGAAACATTTAGAACAGTGTATTTAGAATTCCAAAAGGCCCTCAAAGTGCAACATGAGAATACATTAAACAAAAATACAGCACACCAAAATTGGGGCAGCAAAAAGCAGAAAAATAAATGGATTATTTTCAGGTTGGGAGTATATGACTATTCAGATGCTACTTAAATAGTGCTACTGACAATCAGTTGAAAATTATCTGCATGAATGAATCAAGTAATATATTCAAGCTTGCTGATGACAAAAGGCTAGAGGGCAAAATGGACAATGAGGAGGCAGAGATCTAGGGAGGCTCAAAGAACGGACAAAGTCCATGAAGATGCAATATGGAGCAACATTCACTGTGGGGAGAAAACAAAGTCAATTGGGCATAACGAGGGCCTGCTTGTTGGGATGTCATTTTGGCAGAGATTGCAGAGGCTTGTTTGCTCATCATGCTGGTGCACTGAAGAGTTAGTGGTTTGAGAGACACCAGTCATTCCATTTCCTACACAGTCTAAAAACACAGTAGGACAGATAACAATGTTGCCTGGTAGACCATGAGCTTCACATCAGGTTTGAAGACTTGATCTATGAACACATTTTTCCCTCACTGAAAACTGTGGTGTCACACTTCAAGTTAACTAAAAAAAACTTCAAGGCAACTAAAAAAGCCACAGAAAGGGAAAAGGTGAAATAGGGCAAACTAGCCAATAATATAAAGCAGGACACTAAAAGTTTCTTTTGTTATATAAAGAGTAAAAGGGAGGTGAGAGTTGATATTGGACCATTGGAAAATGATGCTGGTGAGGTAGTAATGGAGGGACAAAGAAATGGTGGATGAACTTAAGTATTTTGCATCAGTCTTCACCATGGAAGACACTAGCAGTCCGCCAGAGGTCTGTGAGTGCCAAGGAGCAGGAGTGAGTTCCATTACTATTAAAAAGGAAAAAGTGCTAAGCAAACTGAAAGGTCTTGAGGTGGATAGGTCAGCTGGACCAGATGGACTACAACCCAGAGTCCCAAGACAGGTTGTTAAAGAGATAGATGCATTGGTTTCAAGAATCACTTGATTCTGGCATGCTTCTGGAGGCCTAGAAAATTGCAAATGTCACTCCGCCCTTTAAAAAGGGAGGAAGGCAAAAAAAAAAGAAATTATAGGCCAGTTAGCCAAACCTTAGTGGTTAGAAAAGTGCTGAGAGTTCATTATGAAGGATGAGATTTCAGGACACTTGGAGACTAATGATAAAATAATTAAGGAATGGGGTTTGAAAAGGAGGTGGGGCATTAACGAAAGTTAAAGAAATCAATGTTCATGCCATCAGGTTGGAGGCTACCCAGACGGAATATAAGGTGCTGTTCCTCCAACCTGAGTGTGGTTTCATCTTGACAGTAGAGAAGGCTGTGGATAGACATATCAGAATGGGAATGGGACGTGGAATTAAAATGTGTGGCCTCTCACCAATATATAGAAGGCCGCATCGGGAGCACCGGACGCAGTATATCACCCCAGCTGACTCACAGGTGAAGTGTCGCCTCACCTGGAAGGACTGTCTGGGACCCTGAATGGTAGTAAGGGAGGAAGTGTAAGGGCCCATGTGTAGCACTTGTTCTGCTTACAGAGATGTGCCGGGAGGGAGATCAGTGGGAAGGGTTGAGGGGTGTGGTCGAATGGACAAGGGAGTCGCATAGGGAGTGATCCTTGTGGATCCCGTTGGAGGTGGTGGAAGATAAAGAATTATACGTTGGACCAGGAGGCTGGTAGGGTGGTAGGTGAGGACAAGGGGAACCCTATTCCTAGTGGAGTGGTGGGAAGATGGGGTGAGGGCAGATGTGAGTGACATTTCCTCACCCCATCCTCAGGTATAGTAAAAAATCTTTTGGGAAGAGTCCATCGGGTGGTTGGAAGTCAAATGCCTAAATAAATCAGGCTTGATCACCATGAATCTGTAGTAAACAGGGATGTAGAAATCTTTTTCTGTTGTAACCATAATAGTTTCTGTGTTACTGGTATGAAATTAGTAACTGTGCATACAACATAAAATAGTAATTCTAATTTCTTTCCACAGATTTCTTTCCGTCCATGGACTCACTTTACACTGCACGCTGTCGGAGCAGTGCTGCCAGGATAATCAAGGACACGACCCACCCAGCCAACATACTTTTCGTCCCTCTTCCCTCCGGGAGACGACTCAGGAGTTTGAAGACTCGTACGGCCAGATTTGGGAACAGCTTCTTTCCAACTGTGACAAGACTGCTGAACGGATCCTGACCCGGATCTGGGCTGTACCCTCCAGGTATCCCGACCTGCCTCTCGGGTTTTTTTGCACTACCTTACTTTCCATTTTTGTATTTTCTATTTATGATTTATAATTTAATTTTTTAATATTTACTAATTTTAACAATTTTTAATATTTAATATTTGTAATCCAGGGATTGGGAAGCGCAGAATCAAATATCGCTGTGATGATTGTATGTTCTAGTACCAATTGTTTGGCGACAATAAAGTATAAAGATGCTGCCTCACCAGCTGAGTGTTTCCAACATTACCTATTTTTATTTCAGATTTCCAGCAAGTAGCATTCTCTTTTTATATTCACACCCAACAGAACAATTCTTCATAATAAAAATTATTTAGGAGAACTGGAACAGCCTTAATTTCAACATAGATGAAACTGATAACTCCCTGCATCATGGGAAGTCAACTGGACATTTGAATGCTTATTCTGACTGAGATTACTGGAATGTGTGGGGTACTAATGCAAGGTCCCTCATGTCTCCTCCAGAACCCTTGAAGAAAAAGAAACAAAATTGTAGACACTGCTGCTAATTTGGCAACTACAAGTAAATATGGTCATTAGGCTCACTTGGCTATAGATCCCATAAGGTGAGTTACAATGCCTTTAACCAGCTCCCAATGCTGCACAAGTTCTCCAGATGCAATCATGTTTAGATTACTGAAAAACTTTATTCTCTACCATACATATGATATGTTATGTATAGTTTCCTTGGTATTGCACCTTCTCTCTTGTGATACCATAGATAAAGGGTGGCAGTGGCCATCATTGCATCAATAATACCAGAGATTACAGATTAAACTTGACTTCAGTGATGTCTGTGCAGATTTACACACTCTCCCCGAATTTCCTCTGGGTGCTCCAGTTTCCTCCCATTGGTCAAAGATGTTTTTAGTTGTTAAATTGATTGGATTATAAAGTAGATGGCCAGCAGAAGAATCAGAGTGTGGCTGCAATACAAGCTGAAGGCAACAAATGAGACAAAAATGGAATATAGATGGCTGCTTCAAGGGCACTTGATGCCTCAGTGGACCCAAGGGTCTATTTCCATTTTCATGATTAGTGCTGCAGATGGCACTGGTTATCTTGGGATTAATCTGAAGATGACCGAGGTCCAAAGTACCATAGAATCAGTGGCAGTCAAACATATTTTATTGATGAAAATAAAACTGCAGATAATGAACATACGAGATCAACACACAAAATGGTGGAAATACTCAGTAGGTCAGGCAGCATCTGTGGAAAAACGAACAGTTGTGTTTTAAGCTCTGGATCTTTCTTTGGAACTGAGAATAAAAAGGAGGAATAGGCCACCTGGTTTCTCCTATCTGCCCTACCACTCAAGATGATCATGGCTGACATTTTCTGGAATCATCTTTTCTCTCTAGTTCCTCATATTCCTTAATTCCCTGGTCTTTCAAAGCTCTACCCACAGTTATCTTAAATAGTTCTAATGACTGTAGCCTTCAAAACTTTCAGAAGTACAGAATTCCAGGCATTCACCACATTCTGCGATAAATTTTTAAAAAGCCCTTTATTTTGTAGTTATGTCAGTTCATTCAAGACACTCTGTTAGTGAAAACAGCTCAATATCCACTATCATGCCTCCTCAGGATCTCATATATCCCTTAATATACACAGATGCAGCCCGTTTAGCTTCTCTTCATAGTACATTGCTCATTAGCCTGGTGAATCCTTTCTTGGATTGTCTCCAAATATTACTATATTACTATATAAGTTAAGGAAAGAGATCAAAACTGCACAGAACTCCAGATGTAACTCACAAAAACTTTGTACAAATGTAACATAGCACCCCTTTACTAAAATCCAACACAAGAAATTCTGCAGATACTAGAAATCTTGAGCAACACACACAAAATGCTGGACGACCACAGCAAATCAAGCAGTGTCTATGGAGGGGAATAAACAGTCCTTTTGAAGTGTCTCAATCCAAAACATCAACTGCCTATTGTTGTTTGTTGCAGCAGTACAATGGAAAGACAAGTTTTGTCAGTTTTGTAGTCTTGAACCTGAAGTGTTCACACTGTATCTGGAATTTTACCATGTTCTAGTCACTACTTCCTAAGAGAATCTTAACCACAAAATCTCACCATTCCTCATTATACATCAGACAGAAATCAGAGTGAAATTTACCACACGAAAGAATTTACTTGACTACTATGTAATGTTCTTCTTTGGCTGGATCATAATGTACCCGACACTGCTATTGAGCTAGCGTGCTGCACGGTCTACGAGGCCGACAGAATGCAAGATTCCAGTAGGAATGCATCCATGTTAACAAAGTCTGATGAATGAACTCTCATCATTGATAGTCACTGATATCTCAGCCTGGAATATCTCATGCTAAAGTACAGACCTGAGAGAATTCACAGTTGTTTACATTGCAGCAGTCTACATTCCACCACAAGCCAACACTCAGTTAGCATTAGAACAACTGTATAATGTTGTTAATAAGCAACTGTCTGCCCACCTAGACTGCAGACCAGTGATAAGGAAAGCAAAACTAATTACCATCTTAGTGACAGTATGGCCTGAGGGAGCTGTCTCACAGCTTCAGGACTGCTTTGAGTGCACAGAATGGAACCTGTTTGCATGCCAGGCAATGCATGATTCGGGAACAGACCTAGAGGAATACACCACCACCGTCATGGTCTCTATCAAATACTCTGAAGACAATGTCAACAGCAATAAAAACATCTGTGTGTACATGGACGATGTCACCATTTTCTGCTCTGATCCGAGGTCAGTTCGCAGGCTGATTAGCATCTGCGAACAGTTTGAGCTGGCATCGGGGGCCAGGATCAACCGCACGAAGGAGCTCTTTTGGACTACCAACAATACTTCTTTGATTGTGGAGAAGACTCGGCACTGCCTATATTAACTTGGAGTTTAATGAAAGCAAATTTGCCCGAAAAGCTGCTATTAACTTCTGCCAATGTGCCATTGAGAGCACAGTGACATTCTACACAATAGTATGGTACACTAGCTGCAACAAGATCGACCAAAAAACATTTTGATAAGCGATCAGAACTGCAGAGAATATCACTGGGGCATAACTACCAGATATGGAAACCATCTCCAAGTCGCACTGTCTATGTGATGGACTTATCCGACCCCAGTACTAACCTGTTCAATTTCCTACCATCCAGCAGGAGATATAGAAACACCTCTGCAGAGACATCCAGACTGAAAAACAGCTTTTTCCCCTGGGGGTGTTATGCAACTGAACAATGCCCCACCCACCCACAGTCCATAGGAATTATGGGCTGTTTCTAATCCTAAACATGGACATGTGTAATGTTTAGGATTTAAAATGGGGCAGTTAGCTACCTTCCTTTGATTTCAGAGTTCTTGTTTTTTTTAAATTTCAGCTTTAATTCTTGAAGCCATTTTATATTTAATCATTCTATTTTATAACATGTGCAATACTTGAATGGGGCAGTCACTGTTTCTTTCAATTTTAGAGTTGTTTGTTTTTAATTCAGTTGTAACTTAGGTGTCCTTCGAAGTAACTCGAGATAATTTTAGATTTACTCATTAATTTTTTTAGTAATTAAATTGCCAGTATGCTGTCCTGCACTGAATGGAGTAGCACTGCAATCTCGTTGTCCACAATGACAATAACACCATGAACAAATCTCAAATAGCCTGTTCCTGGGTGTATTCTACAATAAACTGCTCTATCAGGAAATGCCTGACACACTCCACAAATTCTTCTTCTTATGATACCCTTACTAATTTTGTTTTGTCCAATGAATTTGCCCTCTCAAATCTCCCACAACATTTGTACTTCCCTAAAGATATGCCATGATATTTCTCCATTTATGCTTTGCTTTAGAGAGGCAACACCTTTATAAGACCACAAGACCATAAGATATAGGAGCAGAATTAGACCAGTTAGCTCATGACATCTATTCTGCCATTCCATTACGGCTGATTTATTTTTCCTTTCAACCCCATTCTCCTGCCTTCTCCCTGTAACCTCTGATGCTCTGAATAATCAAGAACTTATCAACCTCCATTTTAGATATTGCAGTTAATTGAGCCATCAATTGGGGCAGATGCTTATTTAGGAAAACTCTTAAAGAACATAAACTAATCAAGAAAATTGATGAGATCTGAGACACTATACTGCTTAATTGGGGCAGCAGATTTGCTGAACAGGTTCTAACTGGCACCAGTTGCATGCACGTGTATGGCTGTTAGATACCACCATGTTTAGAGTGAACAGATTTCAAATAGTCAGTTGCATGGGTTTGTGTTCAAAAAGCAGTGATTTTAGTCATTGACAGCTAAAAATAAGCAGTTCCGAACTGTTTTGCTCACTGTAGTTTCAAACATTCAGGCTTGGAGATGCCAGAAATGAAAATGAAACAATTTCATTTTATATCATTTGAACACTTCATTTAATTGCTATTAATTAGAAGTACTTTGTTGGAAGTCAATAGAGTTTGATTAGTGTTTGAATCTACCTTTCATGAGAACACTGCGAAGTACTGTCTTTTTACTCAGCTCATGGGTAATGTAACACCTTCAAACTAGAACTACGCAGGGACTAGAGTTTACCTATTTATCCAGCTGAAGAAAACGAGGAAACTCTCAAGCAAGGGTAGAATAGTTGTCTAATTTGTACTGTATTTCACTTAAATATATAATTTGTTACGCACTTTTTCTATTTTTGGATCAAGATACTCATTCAGTGGGCACGTGGCCAAGTGGTTAAGGCACTGGACTAGCTACCTGAAGGTCGTGAGTTCAAGCCTCAGCCGAGGCAACGTGTTGGGTCCTTGAGCAAAGCACTTAATCACACATTGCTCTGCGATGACACTGGTGCCAAGCTGTATGGGTCCTAATGCCCTTCCCTTGGACAACATTGGTGCCGTGGAGAGGGGAGACTTGCAGCATAGGCAACTGCTGGTTTTCCATACAACCTTGCCCAGGCCTGCGCCCTGGAGAGTGAAGACTTTCCAGGTACAGGTCCATGGTCTCGCAAGACTAACGGATGCCTTTAATTTAACTCATTCAGTAGAGAGAGTAATGCTGAGTGTGCAATGCTGCATTCATTCTAATACAGGTACTTTCAAGTTTAAGATCACGATCCAAGATAATCCCTCACCAGAAGAGGAATTCTCTCCATGGTTAGTTCCATCCATATGATCCTTTAGGAATCTTGAGTCTGGTGGTGCTATCTGCTACAAGATCAATGCAAGAAAGAATTTGGAAGGGATGACACAATACCAACATCAATTGTTTCAAGGAGCGGTGACTCAGAAAAGCAGCTTCCATCAAGGACCCACACCACCCAGGACAATGTCCTCTTCTCATTGTTATCATCAGGAAGGAAGTACAAAAGTCTGAAAGTGCAAACTCAGCGATTCAGTAACAGCTTCTTCCCTTCTGCCATCCAATTTCTGAATGCACATTTAACCCATGAACACTACCTCACTACCTTTTTAAATTTGTTTTTGCACTACTTAATTTAACTATTTAATATACTTTAATCCATTTGTTTCTATATTTATCATGTATTGCATTATACTGCTGCTGCAAAGTTAATACATTTCATGACATATGCTGGTGATATTAAACCTGATTCTGATATCACTAGCTTGGTTTTGTTAATTTTTCATAACTACAAGATCATTTGTCTTTGATTTCATAATAAAAGATTGAACATACATTTTTCGATATGGAAATTCATTATTTGGAAATGAGTCATACAGTGTCAATTACCCTGGCTTAGTCTCTCAGCAGTTTTGGTTTGTTTTCAAGTAACTGCTACACAACTTGTGGGCATTTATGAAGGAAGATAAACTACAGAAAAAGCATAAACAAGCCAATAGAGTTTATGGATGGAATAAAGTAAAAGGATTTAAGAGTTGCAGGAGTGGTATATTGACCATAGCAGCTACCAAATGGTGCAATAATTTCAACAATTGAATAATCTTGTTTTTTTTTGCCAGTGGGGGGAGTGGGGATTGCTGCCACTTGCGTGCGGGAGGGAAGGGAAATGGGGAGGGGGGGGGACTTTGAGGTTCTAACATTTAACTGTCATTCATTCTTTGGGGGCACTCCTCTGTTTTTGTGAATGGTTAGGAAGAAAAAGCATTTCAGGATGTATATTGGATACTTTCTCTAACATTAAATGTACCTTTGAAACTATGTTTAATTTCCATTTGGATTGGAATTAAAAAGCTAAATTAAGCTGCTGCTTCTGCCTGGGCACATTGCAGCCTTCTGTTCTATCGTGTTCTGCAAATTTAGATACCTCTCTTTGTCGATGTCAAAAATGGCAATTTCTGCCTGCCATTTTGGTTCAGTTTTCTCTTTAGCATTAGTCAGACCTTCTAGGCATGTCCCAAAGCCTTACTTTTAGCAATAGATAACACTAACAAAGAAGAATTTAGTCTCCCCTGTTGTTCAGCTTCTCTGCTACTGAAAACTTGCACAAGGGGGTATTCAAGTGAGCAGAGAGAAAGGGTAGGAATGGTAGGAAATAGAATAGTAAGAAAATAGTCTGGACACTATTCTCTCCAGCAGAGATAGAGTTCAACTCTGCTGCTTGCCTGCTGCTGCAGTTCAGGACATCACTTCTGAGCTAGAAAAGAACTCTTTTAGGAAAAAATTAGATGCATTGTTGCTGTGCCAAAAAGGGTGTTATTTCATTTTGCTTCCTCATAATATCAATAATACTATTCTGACATCTATTGCCTGAAACAAGACTGTTTTCATGCTGTAACTGAATGTCCCCAAGGCTTTTGAACTGTTGTATATGACATAGGCTCAGAGTGCATCCTGAGTGCAGGCTTGGAGTAAACATACTGAACTACCTCTTGGGGGTCTAATCATGTTTCACAGATACTTGAGGAATAAATGAATCAACATTGACATTAAAAGTTTTTGTTTTTTTCTGTGCCCTAACAATATCGGAACTCACACCATAGGACTGTCCTGCTGGAGCACTTTCAGCACTCACCACATTTGAAGCCCTTAGCATATTAACTTAAGCCACCTATGTGGTAATTTCTTACTCTAACTTAAGCTGTTTTTTTTCCCTTTTTCATAGCTGCTGCTCTTGCTCTTCCAGCTCATGTGTGTCCACTGATGTGTGATTAATACAGCTATGTTTCAATGTTGACACAAAAGATTTTCACCTTGCAACAGAAGTTTGAGCACTGACATTTGATGCATGGCCATTTGGTTTGGTTTCACAATATCTTGTGTGTCCTCTGCTATATGCCTAGTAAAAACATGCCTTGGAATTTGAAAAACATTGTCTGATGGAAAGTGAGACACATTCACTTGTTGCAGCAACATGACCTTCAATGGAACATGTTTGGGTCAACCATTGTTCCATATCCTCTATGAATGCACTATAAGTGATCAATGTTTGAAAAACATTTGTTTTGCTTTTCTTGATTTGCATTGGGATGTAATGAGCAACAGCTTCACAGAATAATCAAGTCCTCAAAATGAGATTGCATTTATAAAGCATTTTCTGTAATTTTCCTAAGATCATTAATTGATGGCATTAAACCTTCAGTTTTGTTTACATTTGTTTCATACTCCCTTTGAAGAAGATTTTTGATTAGAGTAACCTCAACTTTAGCTTCTCTTTTGCAAGCCCTGTCTCGGGGTGATTGACACTTCGATGCACTCATGTTACTTTCTCTAGTTGCAATTAACTTTCTTTGCCTGCAGCACCAGTGATATTCTATTTAATAAATGCAGGCAAAAAACAAACTGCGTGTGCATCTACAGCACTTAAACCAGACCAAACAAGCAGCCTTCAATTCAAACATCGGCATCCGGAATATTTCAGCACCTCAATAAAACGAAGCGCTGAACCTTCAGGCAAAAAGCCTACAATCAGGCAGTGCTAACCAATCAAAACTGTGTTCAAACCACAAATACACAGCATGAATCAACAAAAGTTTGCTTACTTGCCGCAAGTTGCTCCAGTTTCGCCAAGGGGTCCATGGCAATCCTTTGCCATAGACTGGTATAACAATTTTTTTTGTTGGCAAAATGTAGCAGTTACTTGAAAACAAACCAAAACTACTAAGAGACTAAACCAGGGCAATCAACACTGTATGACACCCTCCAAATTACTGAGCTTGATCAAAAAAGGTACATTTGATCCCTTATTACAAAATCAAAGATGAATGATCTTGTAGCGGTGACAAACTAACAAAACTAAATTAGCGATATAACAGTCTAAAAATATCAAGTAGTATACAGATGTCCCCCGCTTTTCGAAGGTTCGCTTTACGAAACCTCACTGTTACGAAAGACCTACATTAGTACCCTGCTTTCGCTTTCAGAAGGTGTTTTCACTGTTACGAAAAAAAGCAGCGCGCGCCCCGAGCAGCCACTTTCCCCCGGATTCGGAACGGCATTCTCGCCGGCATTGCTTAAACACGTGTCTTAGAGCAGCCATTTGCAAGATGAGTTCTGAGGTATTGGAAATGCCTGAAAGAGCTCGTAAGGGTGTTACACTTAGCCTAAAACTAGACATAATTAAGCGTTTCGATCGTGGTGAACGAAGTAAGGACTAAGTGAGTTTGGCTTGTGGAAGCTGACGAAGATGATGTTGAAGAGGTTTTGGCATCCCATGACCAAGAACTGATAGATGAAGAGCTGATGCAATTGGAAGAGGAAACCGAATGCAGTAGCAAACCGAACGTGAAGCAACTGTGTGAGATTTTCGCTGCAATGATAAAGTACGACTTTAATTTTGAAAGGGTACGTCGGCTTAGGGGATATTTGCAAGATGGCTTGAGTCCTTACAAAGAACTGTATGATAGAAAAATGCGCGAGGCTCGGCAGTCAAGCAAGCCTTCCACATCAGCCACAGCAGACGACGAACCTCGACCTTTGACATCGAGGCGGGCAGTCATAGGAGAAGATGAGCTGCCTGCCCTAATGGAAACAGATGATGAGATGACACCCTAGTGTCCCACCACCCCAACACCCAGGCCGTGGACAGATACTGTACCGATTCCCAGAGAAAGCAGCAGCAGCTGGGAGGCACACAGCACATCTTTAAGAAAAAAGCCGAAATAAACATGCTAATTAATTAGGTGCCGCCCAACACGTAATTGTCAGCCCAGATCATAGACGACGCAGTCAGAAATCGGCACTGATTTGGGCTGACAATTACATGCTGGGCGGCACCTAATTAATTAGCATGTTTATTTCGGCTTTTTTCTTAAAGATGTGCTGTGTGCCTCCTGGCTACCGCTGGACCCCTGCGTGCTTCGCAGCAATGTATCGGTCGGCGGCCGGGAGGGTGGGGGCCACTGCACCAGCCAACCTGAGACGACTCAGTCTAACACATCATCATCAGTGTGCTCTGCGCTGTCTTCCCAATTCCAGTAAGTGATACTACACTGTACATACATTATTTCTACTTTATATAGGGTGTGTATTTTTACGTGTTATTTGATATGATTTGGCAGCTTCATAGCTTAAAGGTTACTGGAGACCGCTTGCGCTGTGTTTTTGCCAACAGCGCTTGCGTGAGATTTTCTGCTGACGGAGCTTGCGTGAGATTTTCGCTACGGAGAACAGTGCAGTAATGATTGTGGAAAACTATTTCTACTTTATATAGGCTGTGTAGTTATCACATCATTCCTGCTTTTACTATATGTTACTGTTATTTTAGGTTTTGTGTGTTATTTGGCATGATTTGGTAGGTTATTTTTGGGTCTGCAAACGCTCACAAAATTTTGCCATATAAATAAGTGGTAATTGCTTCTTCGCTGTATGTCATCTCGGCTTACGAACCATTTCATAGGAACGCTCTACCTTCGGATGGCGTGGGAAACCTGTAATAGCGTAATTAGCGATACTAAGTGATCCAATTAGTGAAGTAACATACATCAAAGTTGCTGGTGAACGCAGCAGGCCAAGCAGCATCTATAGGAAGAGGCGCAGTCGACGTTTCAGGCCGAGACCCTTCGTCAGGACTAACCGAAGGGTCTCGGCCTGAAACGTCGACTGCGCCTCTTCCTATAGATGCTGCTTGGCCTGCTGCGTTCACCAGCAACTTTGATGTATGTTGCTTAAATTTCCAGCATCTGCAGAATTCCTGTTGTTTACAATTAGTGAAGTAACAAGGTTAGCGACTTTATGTGTAACCAGCATTCATATTAGCAATACTAAGCAATACTAGCTTTCCAATGAGCATATTGGCAAAGTTAGCATTCCAATTAGCATAATCAGCGAGGTTAGTATCCAATTAGCAATTGAGTTATCAAGATAAAAATATCATTCTCTATGGCTCACTCCCCCTCAACTACACTAAACTAAACAAAGCATGAATACAAACAATACTCACTTGCTTCTATCACGTCCCAAATTACCATAATAAACACGACACAAAATACAATACAGACAGAAAATAAATACATGGCTCCGACATGTTGTTGCAATAAAATGCTGACTACCCTATTAATCTTCCAATCCCAACATCAACTCAATCACTACTGAGTTTATCTGATGCCAATTCCAAATTGCAGACTCATATCCAATCCCTTTCTTCTTTAAAGTGTTGTCAAACACTACTTCCCAATTTTTGTAGTTCTCAAGTGTATGAGCTTTCCCCAATCATCCTCTGTCACAATAGCCAAGTGGTGCTCAAATATACAACAGACATCCTATGAGACCATTACAAAGAAACTTATCCTCATTTTCTCACGTAATTTTCCAACATGATACAGCAATATGGAACTGCATCCACCAGATTCTATTCTTATTCATCCACTCACATTAAAGAGTCACCTGTAATGAATTATTTTTCCAATTTTGTTTTAGGCAGAGCCAATCTTTGTTTCTATTCATTTGTCATCTATTAAATGCAACTCAGGAGTATCATCTGCAAACAATTTAATTTCCCACATTTATGCCAAAGGCAAATATTATGCCTCATTGTCAGTCCTCTTAATTACTGTCCATTTAAATATTAGCAAGACTCAAGCTATTGACACTGAAAAAGGGATCAAACTCTGTTCCTTGGCTCAACTTTATCCTTCTCCTTGCTGGAGGCTGAACAAGTGTGCACAATAAGTTTGCAACAAATGGCAAAACAAGCCATATTCTGGCTTCAACAAATCTGCCTATTCCTTCCTCCACAACAGTTTGACTCAAACCCCCCACACCACAGTTCGTCAATCCGCAGAACTTAATTTCTGTTTTGCTGGAAACAGATCAATTACTTCTATGCATGTCTGTTCAGTCTATCTGGTTTGAACCTCAACAGATTTAATTGAAGATTTTAAAATACAGCAAGTCTTCTTGCAGCCTCATTCACCAGAGGAGCTATTCAACAACTTTTAAATACATACTTGTACATCTGCACATGAATTACCCTGCACTCAATGAAGAGGTGTAAAGTAATATTCTTCTTTTTGGCAAGTCACCTGATGAGCAATTTCTCTGCTTCTTGCAGCAAATGTGAAATGTCTTTGGCGTAAAGACATTTCCTTTCACAAGGAATATAATAATGCATGTTAATATTAAAATACATGATAATGTTGAATTCATTTATTTCCAACTCAGTAAAACTTGACAGAAAACTTAATATGCACCCTTTGAAAGTTTACTGACCCAACACTGCATAAAGCTACTGAGAGGACCCAAGGTATCAGACAACAAGCTTTTATTCTTTAGTACTTTTAAGGTTATGAAATTGTGGAAGCTGAACAGGTTGACTTTGCTGCCATACATAAATCCATGAAGAAAGTTTGTGTGTTAACAACAGCCAAACTCTTGAAACCACTAACCAACACTCCATGCAGATTATCTTGAAAGCCTTGAGACTTTGCTGACTCAGGTGTGTCAAGTGAATGCTTCAAGACTATTTCTCAGGGTATGCTCATCTGGCAACTAACAGAATACTGTTCCTCAAAGCCGAAGTGTAAAGGTTCACTTTAACTAAACCAAAGATTGCAGAAGTATAACATTCCTCTTGATAGTTGCAACGAACATATCCATCAGCAATAAGCCTGAATGATCAGAATCAATCACTTCTGAGAACAGCTAAAAGGCACAAAGATTGAGCTTGAAAGGCGGCTGCTCTTTGTTTTCTCACAAATGAAGATATCTTTGGTGTGGGCAGACTTGCACCTCAGTTTGGCCCCTCTTTTCTCATTAGTCTCTCATCCACTTTTGTCACATTCAATAAGACAGCTACAATACAGCGGGGGGGGGGGGGGAGAGGAGAGAGGAGGGATGAGAATTCTAATACCTATCCAGATGATAAAAACAACCATTCAATTCCTTGTGACATGAACATTAACAACAGTATCAGCTCAAGCTACTTTTTATTGTCATTTCAACCATAACTGCTGGTTCAGAACATAGTAAAAATGAGACAACTCTGCTTGGTCCCACCAAGCCGAGTTCACTGCCAAGAAGGCCCACCAATACCTTTATTTCCTGGGACAACTAAAGAAATTTGGCCTGTCCCCTAAAACCCTCACTAATTTTTATAGATGCACTATAGAAAGTATTCTTCTAGGGTACATCACAACCTGGTATGGAAGTTGTCCTGTCCAAGGCCGAAAGAAGCTGCAGAAGATCGTGAACACAGCGCAGCACATCACACAAACCAATCTTCCGTCCTTGGACTCACTTTACACCACACGCTGTCGGAGCAGTGCTGCCAGGATAATCAAGGACACGACCCAGCCAGCCAACACACATTTCATCCCTCTTCCCTCCGGGAGAAGGCCCAGGAGCTTGAAGACTCGTACAGCCAGATTTGGGAACAGCTTCTTTCCAACTGTGATAAGACTGCTGAACGGATCCTGACCCGGATCTGGGCCGTACCCTCCACTCAGTTTTTTGCACTACCTTACTTTCCATCTTTCTATTTTCTATTTATGATTTATAATTTAAATTTTTAATATTTACTATCTATTTGAAATCCAGGGAGCGGGAAGCGCAGAATCAAATATCGCTGTGATGATTGTATATTCCAGTATCAATTGTTTGGTGACAATAAAGTATAAAGTACATTTTTCAGGACCATGGTGCTACATGAAACAATACAAAAACTATACTGAACTACATAAGAAAAAACACAAAAACTACACTGGACTACAGACCTATCCAGGACTGCATAAAGTGCACAAAATAGTGCAGGCACTACAATAAATAATAATAAATAATAAACAAGACAGTAGGCACAGTAGAGGGTATAGTAGGTTGGTGTCAAGCCAGGCTCTGGGTATTGAGGAGTCTGATGGTTTAGGGGAAGAAACTGTTAACATAGTCTGGTCGTGAGAACCCAAATGCTTCGGTGCTTTTTTCCAGATGGCAGAGGGAGAAGAGTTGTATGGAGTGATCTTGGGGTACAAGTTCAGAGGAGGGGTGCATGGGGTCCTTCATAACGCTGTTTGCTTTGCGGATGCAGCGTGTGATGTAAATGTCTGTGATGGTGGGAAGAGAGACCCCGATCATCTTCTCAGCTGACCTCACTATCCGCTGCAGGGTCTTGCGATCCCAGGTGGTGTAATTTCCGAACCAGGCAGTGATGCAGCTGCTCAGGATGCTCTCAATACAACCTTTTCTCAGCCTTCGCAGAAAGTAGAGACACTGCTGGGCATTCTTTGCTAATAAATACAGGTAGGATTAAGATTACATATATTTTACTTATAAAGGTCTTTACAAGACAAATGTACAATTTAAAACACCTACCTACATGTCTTTCAGAATTCTATATACCTCTTGGGTCATCATTCAGCCTCCAATGCTCCAGTGAAAACAATCCAAGTTTGTCTAATCTCTTTTTACAGCTAATATTCTCCAATCCAATGCAACATCCTGGGGCACCTCTTCTGCATCTATTCCAAAGCCTTTACATCCTTCCTGTCATGCAGCAACCATGATTACACACAGAATTCTAAATGTGGGCTAACAAAGTCTAATTCAACTACAACATGACTTTGCAATTTTTATACTCAATACTCCGAATGATGAAGGCAAACATACACAACTTCTTTACCATCCTATCCACCTATACTTCCACTTTCAGGGTGCTACGAACTTGTACCCCAAGATCACTCCATATATCAATGCTCCTCAGGGCCCTGTCATTTATATACACTCTTGCATTTGACCTTCTAAAGTGTAATATCTCACATTTGACCGGAATAAGCTCCATAAACCATTTCTCCACACAACTTCTAACTGACCTGCATCTTCCTCTATCCTTTGACAACTTTCCTCACTACTGGCAATTCACAATGGATTACATCATTTTTCTGACCACAGATTTTAAACTACTCAAGCTATGGTTCTGTACTTTGGCAGCTTTCCAATCTGCTACGTTTTCCAGAACCAAGAGAATTTTCAAAGACCATTCATTATATAAGCTGTTCGGGACTGTTAAACACAGGAGACGTTTCAGGACTTATGGGATGGGAGAGCAACCAGTTAATAAAAACAAAAAAGTCTTAATGCTAAGACAATACCTGCATGAATACACACCATTGGCTGCAGAGATCCTTCTTTCAGTAAGGTGGAAAACAAGGTTGTTTTCAGTCTCTAGATTGTCAAAGGCATTTGAATGTGTAGAAATGTTATTCACAAGATGCTCTCTAATGTGGATGTGTGATTCTGTGGAGCCATTTGCCACCATCCAGAATGTTGAAGTATGGAAAGTATTAGATCAACTGTTATCTTTGCATTTGAAGATTGTGAAATCTTACTGTCTTTTGATTTCAGCCAGTTTCTCCAGGAGTGAGTTTCTTAGTTTCTTTTAGAATGCCTGTGTATTGTGCTGAATAAATAAAGACATTCTGCATCTGCGGATCAAGTCTTTTTGTGGCTTTTAGTCACATCAACTACTTCTGCAACTTTTTCCTTTAGATTCCTAGGATGTATGTCATTTCATCCAGAGAATCTGTCAGTCTTTGGTCCTGCAAGTTTTGTTCTAATAATTAGTCTATGTTTCCTTTTGCATTGTTTTCCTAAAATGACAACTTCCAATATCCATTACTAAAAATATACAAACTATTTGTTTAACATTTTATCATTCTTATTTCCCCATTATTAATTTCCCCACCTCAGCTTCTAAGTAAAATGTTTACTTTTCCTACCCCAGTTTAATAATTGAAGCTTTCATGTTTTATATTGTCTCATTTAACCTCATTTTATCTTCTTCCTCTTCATTAATTTTTGTCTCTCTAGTTTCTAAAATCTCCCCTCCCCCCAATCTTCAGGTCTACTGATATTGTTTGCAATGTAATAAGTTTGCTTTTATTATCCCCAATCTGATGCCATCCTTAAGAAATCTTTACTAACATAGAAACATAGAACATAGAAATTTATAGCACATTACAGGCCCATCGGCCCACAATATTATGCTGACCATGTAACCTACTCTAGAGACTGCCTAGAGTTTCCCTAGCGCATAGCCCTCTATTTTTCTAAGCTCCACGTACCTATCCAAGAGGCTCTTAAAGATCCTATTGTATCTGCTTCCACCACTGCAGCTGACAGTGCATTTCACGCACCCACCACTCTGTGTGAAAAACTTACCTCTGACATCCCCTCGGTACCCACTTCCAAGCACCTTAAAAGTATGCCCCCTCGTGTCAGCCATTTCAGCCCTGGGGAAAAACCTCCACTATCCACATGATCAATACCCCTCATCATCTTTTCCACCTCTGTCAGGTCACCTCTCATTCTCCATCACTCTAAGGAGAAGGGCAAGTACAATCAACCTATTCTCATAAGGTACACCCTCCAATCCAGGCAACATCCTTGTAAATCTCCTCTGCACTCTGTCTATAGTATCCACATCCTTCCTGTAGTGAGGTGACCAGAACTGAACGCAGTACTCCAAATGGGGTCTGACCAAGGTCTTATACAACTGTAACATTACCTCACGGCTCTTGAACTCAATCCCACAGTTGATGAATACCAAGACACAATACGCCTTCTTAACAACACTGTCAAGCTGCACAGCAGCTTTCAGAGTGTCCTATTGACACAGATCCCAAGATCTCTCAGATACTCCACACTACCAAGAGTCTTACCATTTATATTATATCCTGTCTTCAAACTGGACCTACCAAAATGAACAACTTCACACTTATCTGGATTGAAGTCCATTTGCCACTTCTCAGCCCAGTTCTGTATCCTATCGATGTCCCGCTATAACCTCTGACAACCCTCCAGATTATCCACAATACCCCCAATCTTTGTGTCATCAGCAAACTTACTAACCCACACTTACACTTCTTCATCCAGGTCATATTCCGCTTAACCTATTATTCTAAAGAGAATAATATAGAGAATAATAATACAGCCTAACATAATTTTTAATTCTTAGAAGCATCTGAGTGAATCTTTCTGCATTCACTCGAAGATTCCATCAAATTTTCCCAAAGCATTGTGACCAGAATGGACATAATACTACAGCCACATAAAAGGCGTAACATACCTGCCATGCTTTTCGACTTGATGCATTTATGAAACCCTGGATCCCATGTTTCACTACCCACTTCCTTAACACATCCCACCACTTTCAAAAATTTATGAGCATCTAAATCTAACTTCCTACACCCCAATCAGAATTATTCTATATCGTCAGCTATATGACAAAATGTATTCTTTCACGAGACTTCAATGAAAATGTATTATGTGCACTGAAAAAAAGCATTCACAACAAGACTTTTTAAAAAATCCTTTACTTTGACTTGGAGTGCATGCTGTTCCAGCTCTTTTAAACTGCGGAGCACAAACACCTTGCATGTACTTTTATTGGAGTCCATGCTGTTAAGCCATCGAAACAGTCACTTTTAAGAAAAACACAAGTTGCCTTCAACAAGTACTTGCTGACACTTTTGTACTGGTCCATGTTTGAAAAAGTCACTGTAAGTTTCACCTAGATTACCCATATGAGCTTCATCAACTTTAAACTGATTCACCAGTAACCTCTTTCCCCATTTATGAACAAGAACTTTATACTGCATTCATGTTGTCATGGATATTTCGATATGATATTGTCTGCTACATTTCAGATGAGGTATGGTAGCATTGTGACTATAATTACTAGACCAGTAATCTGCAACCCTAGATCAAAGATCCAAAAGATACAATGGAGGTGAGGGAGGAGGGGAATGGGCAATTGTAGTACTTTTGCTGCTTGCCAACGTACCAGCAGAGTGATCAATCGGGAAGGACCAATATGCAGGGATAAATGCTAGAAAAAATGCTACACCTGCTCATTCATTTCCTCCCTCACCTCCATTCAGAGCCCCAAACAGTCCTTCCAGATGAGGCAAAACTTCACCTGTAAATCTGCTGGATTGTCTGCTGTTTCTCGCCTCCTACACTCATCAAAAGTTGGGGGACTGCTTCATTGAGCACCTCCATTCCAACCACTAAAAGTGGAACTTCCTGATGGCAGAACATAATTTCAATTCTGATTCTCGTTCCGACATGTCAGCTTGGCCTCCTCTTCTGCCATGATGAAGCCAACCTCAGGGTGGAAGAGCAATACCTTGCATTCCATTTTGGTAGCCCTCAAACTGATGCATGAATGTCGATTTCTCCTTCTGGTAAAAAAATTCCCTGCCCCCTCCTCTCTTCTTCTATTCCCCACTCTAGCCTCATTCCTCTTCTCACCTGCCTATCACCTCCCCTGGATCCTCTCCTCCTTCCCTTTCTCCTAAAATCCATTCTTCTCTCCTATGAGATTACTTTATCTCCAGCCTTTTCCACTCATCTGGCTTCAACTATCAAATTCAAGCTATCCCTTTCCCCCTCCCCCACTTTTTTTATTCTGGCATTTTCCCCCTTCCTTTCCTGTCATGAAGAATGGTATCAGCTCAATACATTGATTGCTCAATCATTTCCATAGATGCTGCCTGGCCTGCTGACCTCCTCCAGCATTTTGTGCATGTTGCTTTGGTTTTCTAAAATATGCAGAATTTCTTGTGTGTCACTCTGGGAAAGGTTTCACCGCTAATGCTAATAGTTTTTCTGCAAAAGCCATGTTTGGGTTATGGTGAGAGATAATGGGTGCTTTGGAATGTCAGCCATCCAATCAGGGGAGTGAGTTTTTGTGTTGTGTACCTGACACCTGTGTGAGCTGGGGTCCTTTGTTTAATGGGAGATGAAGATGCTGGAGAGAACCAGTCATAGGATTCGACCTGGTGGGGCATTGTGATTCGATGGAGCAAGGTGTCACAGTTGACTGAAGATCGGTGAATATGTATGACCTTTGGAAGATTTGAGCTCCAACTTGTACACATTTGACTGTTATTACACAGCATCCACACAAACCGGGGTTTGGGGGTGGGAGAACAGTCTCAATCTCATGGGTTTGGTGGGACTGGAGTGTGTATTCCCTAGACATACACAGCCAAGGCACCCAGGTGGGGTTTCACTTGTGTTTATGTTTTTTTCCCTCCCTCTTTTCAATTTCAAGGACAGAGCACTTCTCTTTGAAGTAGCTGATGGATCCACTTCAAACCTTGAGTCTCAGCTGGTGTCTGTTTTCATGAGATATTGCCAGCATGCCTTTTTGTATCGCTTCTGACTACCAGAGAATCTCTCACCTTGAGTGAGATGAGTTGAGAGCCAAGATGAGAACTCAGGATCAATATTTAGTCAAACAGAGCAGGACACCAAGGACGTTTGCTTCAACAAGTACTCTGCATTAATATGGCAATTTTCACCATGTTATGATTTTCCAGGTAACTTGAAGTGCAAGACCATAAGAAAAAGCAGCAGAACTAGGCCATTTGGCCCATCAAATCTGCTCCACCATTCAACCATGGCTGCTCCTTTTCTTCCCTCCTCCTCAACCCCATTTCCTGGCATTCTCCCCGTAACCTTTGATGCTATGTCCAATCAAGAACCTAACAATCTCTGCCTTAAATACACCCAATGACCTGGCATCCGCAGCTGCACATGGCAACAAGTCTCACAAATTCACCTAAAGAAATTTCCCCACATCTCTGTTTTGAATGGATGCTGTTCTATCCTGAAGCTGTGCCCACTTGTCCTTGACTCTCCCACCATGGGAAACATCCTTTCCACATCTACTCTGTCTCGGCCTTTCAACATTCGAAAGGATTCAATGAGATTCTGCCCCCCCCCACCACCCATCCTTCTAAATTCCAGCGAGTACAGATCCAGAGCCATCAAACGTTCCTTGTATGATAACCCTTTCATTCCTGGAATCAACCTTGTGAACCTCTTCTGGACCCTCTCCAATGCTAGCACATCACTTCTGAGATGAGGGGCCCAAAACTGTTCACAATACTCAAGGTGAGGCTTCACCAGTGCCTTTAGTTCATCTACCATCTCCTTGTCCCCCATTATTATTTCTTCTGCTTCATTTTCTAGTGGTCCTATACCTATCTCATCTCTAATTTTTTTTAAACATACTTGAAAAAGCTTTTACTACCCACTTTGAAATTATTTGCTAGCTTGCTTTCATATTTCATCTTTTCCTTTCCAATGATTCTTTTAGTTGCTTTCTGTAGGTTTCTATAAACTTCCCAATCCTCTATCTTCCCACTAATTTTTGCTTTGTTGTATGCCCTCTCTTTTGTTTTTACATTAGCTTTGACTTCCCTTGTCAGCCACAGTTCTACTATTTTGCTATTTGAGTATTTCTTCATTTTTGGAATACACGTCTTGCACCTTCCTCATTTTTCTCCAAAATGCACACCATTGCTGACATCCCTGCCAGCAGCTCCTTCCAATTTACTTTGGCCGATTCCTCGCTCATACCACTGTAACTTCCCTTATTCCACTGAAATACTGCTATGTCAGACTTTACTTTCTCTCTATCAAATTTCAAGTTGAACACAATCATATTGTGATCACTGGCTCCTAAGGGTTCTTTTACCTGAAGCTCCCTCATCGCCTCCGTTTCGTTACACAACACCCATTCCAGTATATCCCCTAGTAGGCTCAACAATATCTTTAGGGCATTCAATAAACTCACTCTCTTGAGATCCATTACCAACCTGATTTTCCCAATCAACCTGTATGTTAAAATCTCCCATGACCACCATAACATTGCCCTTTTGACATGCCTTTTCTATTTCCTTTTGTAACCTGTGGTCCACCTCCCTGCCAATGTTGGGAGGCCTGTATATAACTGCCATCAGGGTCGTTTTAACCTTGCAGTTTCTTAACTCAACCCACAAGGATTCAACATCTTCCGATGCTATGTCACATCTTTCTACTGATTTGATGCCATCTTTACCAGCAGAGCAATGCCTCCCCCTCTGCCTACCTTCCTATCCCCCTGATACAACGTGTAATCTTGGACATTCAGCTCCCAACTACAACCATCCTTCAGCCACGATTCAGTGATGGCCACAACATCATACCTGGCAATCTATAACAGTGCAACAAGATCTTCCACCTTATTTGTTTATACTCTGCACCTTGAGATACAACACCTTGAGAACCATTGTTAGCATGTTACTTAGATTTCATATCAATAGAATGAAGGAATGATGACTGCATTAAAGACATGAAACTTGATGCCTTTCCATTGGTGACGTTCATGAAAATCCAGAATTTTGCCAAAGATGGCCAATATAACCCAAATCCTATGCTATTACGGTGACAACTGAGGCAGCCTCTCCAGTGTTTCTTTGATGGGCTATGTACCACGTCCAACACTGGAATGAGAGAAAACTGTGGCACTCTCAGTGATAAGTGAGATCCCTTGGCCATGGCAAGTCAACTCTGGAAAGATTGTAACCACAACTCTGCATATCCACTTATACCTTGTAAACTTCTTACATTGTCAGAAGGCCTTGTAATCTCTGGGATGTTTTCATTGTACCAGATTTGGAAAAAAAAAGTTTGTAAAGTTTGTAATCTCAGGATTACTGCCTGTGCCACTTGACAATGAGTATAGGAATAGAATGAGGTGGAGGATAAATGCGCGGCTGAGGGATTGGAACGGGGGGGGCGGGCAGGGATTCAGATTTCTGGATCATTGGGACCACTTTTGGGGCAGGTGTGACCTGTACAAAAAGGACAGATTGCACTTGAATCTCAGGGGGACAAATATCCTGGTGGGGAGGTTTGCTAAGGCTACTGTGAAGAGTTTGAACTAGAATTGTTGGGGGTGAGAACCGAACGTAAGAGGCTGGGGAAGAGGCAGTTGGCTCACAAATAGAGAAAGCTTGGAGACAGTGTGTGAGGGAGGATAGGCAGGTGATAGAGAGGGGATGCGCTCAGACCAACGGTTTGAGATGTGTCTATTTTGACACAAGGAGTATTGTGAACAAAACGGATTAGCTTAGAGCATGGATCAGTACTTGGTTCAGGGACAGGAGTGGTTACTTCAAGTGCCAGGTTTTAGATGTTTCATAAATACAAAATACTTTGCAGATGCTGGGGTCAAAGGGAGGCAAGATAGCTGGGGGTGTGGCACTGTTGATCAGAGATAGTGTCACGGCTGCAGAAAAGGTGGACGCCATGGAGGGATTGTTTACAGAGTCTCTGTGAGTGTTGGTTAGGAACAGGAAGGGGTCAATAACTCTACTGGGTGTTTTTTATAGGCCGCCCAATGGTAACAGTGGTGAAAAGATGGCACCGGTAACTGGCGACTTTGCGCGTGCTCTCCCGAGCAAACTGCCCTCTCCACTATACTATACCCGAGAAACCCTCCTAAACCTTCAATCTGCTACATCTCGCAAGATCAACAACACCCTGGCGAAGCTACTGACCCAGCTGGAGACCACTGCACCAGAACTGCTTCTTAAACTCCGGACCGCATCTGGACCCGACCAGCGAGGCCTGGTCCGAGGCCCATCCCGTTCCTGGAGACCTGTGGCTTGCTACCGTGCCGGAGAGCTTGGAGATGCGGCCCATTCCGACCAGCACCTCTCCAAAGCAGGCCCCACAGAAGTTATGTCGGAGACCTCAAGACGCTTCCCCGGAGTGACCACTGTAAAGCCCCGTTGGTGGCCATCCGCAACTGCCAGAAGTGAGGCCTCCGCCGCCGACCTCAGAAATCGAGCCCGAGGCTCGGCTGGAGCGGAGGCTTCCGCAACCGTGACTCGGCTTAAGGACTTGTTTCAGCCAGGAGCCCGGCCATCCAGGATTAAGTGTCAGCTTCGGGGCCCGACCCAATCGACAGCCTGGGCCCCAGGCAGCTGGAAGTGGCAGCGGAGCCTCCCCCGTCACTCCGCCCGACCCGGAGCACATGACGACACGACCCGCTGATTGATCCCCGCGGTACGCGTCCACCAACCTCAAAGAGCTGCCAACAACACACTACATCGATGGAGACCTGGAAAGATGCACTACTTACCGAGGAAGCGTGGGAAAAGAGCTGGGCTGCTGGTCAGATTGAAGCTGAGGGGCTTCAGGGTCCCTATGCCCACCATCCTATTAGCTAATGTGCAAGCCATAGAGAACAAGGTGGATGATCTTAAAGGGAGACTCACCTACTGCAGGGAGATGCAGAACTGCTGTGTATTCTGTTTCACCGAGACCTGGCTCTCCCCTGCCACCCCCGACTGTGCCATCTGACCGGAGGGATTTTCGATCCATCGGATGGACCGGATGGCGTCTTCCGGCAAGACGAGGAGAGGTGGTGACTGCCTACTGATCAACACTGCGTGGTGCTCGGACACAGTGGCACTTACAAGCTCCTGCAGCCCGGACTTGGAATACCTGTCGGTGAAATGTCGTCCCTACTGTTGTTGTTGTTGTTCGTCCATCGTTGACGTCGATGAGGACCTCGACACCATTATGATGGTGTCAAGACTAGCGCGTGATTTGGATTTAAGTGAGGGAGAGTTGCACAACGTCAGCCTCACTCTCTCTTCCCAATTCCCATCTGGATCCAGTGACAAGACAGAGTCCAGACGGCTGGAGATGGGACTAGGCGCAGTGGATGACCAGGACATCTTCTGTGTCTTGTCCTGCTCTACACGTTCCACGAAGCTTGCAGAGACCGCCTTCTTGACCGTTGGACCTTCCATTGGTCTCGTCCGCTCAATCCACCGGAGTCTGTCTTCACATGCTGGGATAGACAACTCCCTATCTCACCGAGGGTTTGAGACCCGTCGGCTACCCTCACCTGGTTTAGCCGGCATGTCAAAGCCGTTGCCCAGGGTGTGGCCACTGTCGCATGCAAACAGCTACGGGGAGCCACAGGTGAGAACCAAAGGTGGACTAACCGCCCTGTAAAGGACGCGACAGGTTCCCCCACCAGAGGTGCTACCCCTCCCTGACACCCCATACATCCCTACTATCTGCCACGGGAATTCACCTCGGTCATAATGACAGCGGTCTACATTCCCCCCCAGGCAAACGTGGAGTGTGCTCTGAACATACTGTATGCCAACATCAGTGAACTTGAGACCAGGTATCCGGAGGCTTTGCTCATTACAGCCAGGGACTTTAACCAGGCCAACCTCAGAAAGACACTGCCAAAGTTATACCAAAATGTCTCCTACCCCACTAGAGGCCCGAGTATACTTGACCACTGCTACATAGCAGTCAAGGATGCCCACCGTTCCGTCCTACGACCTCATTTCGGAAAATCGGACCATCAGGCCGTACTCCTCCTCCCGGCTTACAAACAAAAACTGAAGTGGGAGGTCACGGTGTCAAAAGTAGTGTCGCGTTGGACAGAGGAAACGTATGAGGTCCTCTGTGATTGCTTTGAATTGGTGGACTGGTTAGTATTCAAGGACTCGGCAGCTAACCTCGATGAGTATGCCTCAGCTGTCATGGACTTTATTTGGAAATGTACGGAGGACTGTGTGTCTCGCAAGACGATCCAGGTATTCCCGAACTGGAAACCTTGGATGAATTATGAGGTCAAGTCCCTTTTGAAGGCTAGAGCTACGGCTTTTAGGTCCGGCGATACCAGTCGCTACACGGAATCCGGGCGTGAACTCCGGAAAGCCACTAAGGGCGCCAAGAGGCAATATCGAGCCAAGGTGGAAGCCCAGGCTAACCAGAGGGATGCCAGTAGACTATGGTAGGGTCTAAATGAGATCACCGGGCGCAAAGAAAAGGCTGGGAATATCAATAACTGTGGCGCTTCTCTTCCTGACGAACTTAAGGTATTCTACGCAAGATTCGAACAGAAGAGGAGCGTCCTGCTCCCTCCGGATCAACCAGACCTGGTGGCATCCAAATTCATCATCACCGAGGAGGACGTCAGAAGGGCCTTCCTGAAGATAAATCCAAACAAGGCGACAGGCCCAGATGGCATCCCGGGACGGGTACTCCGGGCCTGTGCAAGTGAGCTAGCTGGAGTGTTTGCTGACATCTTCAGCTGCTCCTTGCTTCAGTCTAAGATCCCCTTATGTTTTAAGAAGGCAACGATAATCCCAGTGCCGAAGAAGAGCAAGGTGGCATGCCTGAATGACTATCAACTTGTGGCTCTGACATCAACTGCTATGAAGTGCTTCGAGAGATTGGTTATGGCACACATCAACCACAGTCTACCGGTCAACCTTGACGCTTTGCAATTCGCCTACCGGAGCAACAGGTCAACGGCAGATGCCATCTCTCTGGCCCTACATTCCTCCTTAGAACATCTGGAGAATAAAGACGCATACGTAAGGCTCCTTTTCATTGACTACAGTTCTGCCTTTAATACCATCATTCCAAATAAACTGATTCCTAAGCTCCGGAACCTGAGCCTTAGCACTCAGATCTGCAGCTGGATCTTCAACTTCCTCACAGACAGGACTCAGGGAACAAGCTCTCCTTTACAATCACTCTGAGCACTGGTGCCCCACAAGGCTGTGTACTCAGCCCACTGCTGTACTCACTGTACACCAATGATTGTGTAGCCAAGTTTCCATCAAACTCAATATACAAGTTTGCTGATGACACAACAATTGTAGGCCATATCTTGGGTAACGATGAGTTTGAGTACAGAGAGGAAATTAAGAACCTGGTGGTATAGTGTGAAGACAATAACCTATCCCTCAACGTCAGCAAGACGAAGGAATTGGTTGTTGACTTTAGAAGGAGTATTGGACCGCACGACCCCATTTACATTGGTGGTGCGCAAGTGGAACAGGTCAAAAGCTTTAAGTTCCTCAGGGTCAATATCACAAATGACCTGACTTGGTCCGACCAAGCAGAGTTCACTGCCAAGAAGGCCCACCAGTGCCTTTACTTCCTGAGAAAACTAAAGATATTTGGCCTGTCCCCTAAAACCCTCACTAATTTTTATAGATGCACCGTAGAAAGCATTCTTCTAGGTTGCATCACAACCTGGCATGGAAGTTGTCTGGTCCAAGACAAAAAGAAGCTGCAGAAGATCGTGAACACGGTGCAGCACATCACACAAACCAATCTTCCATCTTTACTTTACACCGCACGCTATCAGAGCAGTGCTGCCAGGATAATCAAGGACACGACCCACCGAGCCAACACACTTTTCGTCCCTCTTCCCTCCGGGAGAAGGCTCAGGAGCTTGAAGACTTGTACGGCCAGATTTGGGAACAGCTTCTTTCCAACTGTGAGAAGACTGCTGAATGGATCTTGACTCGGATCTGGGCCGTACCCTCCAAATATCCAGACCTGCCTTTCGGTTTTTTTGCACTACTTTGCATTCCATTTTTCTATTTTCTATTTATGATTTATAATTTAAATTTTTAATATTTACTATTTTTAGTATTTAATATTTGTAATCAAGGGAGAGGAAAGCGCAGAATCAAATATCGCTGCAATGATTGTACGTCTTCAGATAGGACCATTCAAATTTGTAAACAGAAACAGTGTCACTGTGTTTTAACAGGATTCCATTCTAAATATCCAGATATTTATATGTGCTACAATACTTGTTGAATAACTCGTGTTTCGAAATAAAATCGAAGAAAAAAATCCCAATGAACGCAAAACACAGGAAGGTAGACACTGAGTGCCGAAATTTCCAAGACACTTGGACACTAGCTGGGAAACCAGTTTGTCTCATTTGCCTAGAAAATGTTGCTGTGAAGAAAGTGGCAAATATCAGGCGACATTATGAGACCCTCCATAGTGGAATTATGGTCCAAGAATTCAGAAAAGAGTTTTCATCTCGTTTTGCTGATTTTCGCTTGCATGCAAATGAGTTCAAGTTGATTGCTACTCCATTTGATGTGGAAGTGGATACTGCATCAGAAATTTTTCAAATGGAATTGATTTACATACTGTTACATGCTCAAGGAGATGTGTTTTTTTTTGTGAGAATGATGTAATGGTCTTCTGGCGTTTACCTGATGTGATTTTCCCGCCGATGTGTGGTCATGTGATGACATGTGACCCATGACTATATAAGGGTCGACCCAGGTGATGCAGTGGGTTTTTTAGTTTATAGATTTCCAGGTAGAACGTGCTGTATCTCCGTTTCTGTTGCGTGTTTGTTTTTGTGATGCAGTTTCATTTTTAAAACGGCGTGCGCATTCTGTTGCAAGATATCATATTATTTGGACTGGGAATTTTTGGCTAGATGTGTTGATTTACTCAATTCCAACATTAGAAGGGAGAGTGAAGAATTTATCGAAGTACAGGATCGAAGGATCGAGAGAAGTCGGCATCGTTTGGCACTTTAATAAAGGATCAACCTATTGAGTCTTCGTTGGAGGAGTAGCTACCTGCATCAAGGATAACTCTTGCCAAAAAGAGCAAGGAATTCATGCAAAAAGGTGCTCTCTCTCTCTCTCTCTCTAAAGGAATTTAAGGTCAGTTGATTTAAACTGTTTATTTTCGGCATCGTGAATCCTGTGGACAGAACCAGCAGGAAAGTTGCGTCTGTGAAAAAATCCTTCTCCAGAGAAGTCTCTCCCAATTGAACGTGTAAATCTGTTGGACTTTTGAAGTTATCGCTCTAAGATCTATATCTGACTGTATCGCTTTAAGAACTGTTTTCGCATTTAACTCTTTAAGAACCAGGGCCGAGTGGCGAGTTGGTGAACGGCTGCATATCTGTTAACTTCCGGTTAAAGTTTTCGTTTGTTTTTTTTCCTTATCATTTATCCGTGTTTAATAAATGTTTGGTTGTTTTTATATAACCTGTCTCAACTGATAGTCATTGTTGCCGTTTACATAACACATACAGTGTGATGACACATTGAAATCGAAATTTCATTCTGAAGATGTGTCAGTGCTTGACTTCTACAGAAAATACATTCATCCAAGTAGGAAGTATCCTAATTTAGTGGATCATGCAAAAAAGAGATGGCATCATTGTTTGGCAGCGCTTATCTGTGTAAGCAATTATTTTTAAAAATGAAGCACACCAAGAACCATTTGAGAACAAGATTGACTGATACCCATCTGGATAATGTCTTGCTCTTGGCATCAACAAGTCTGACACCCAATATTGAGAAACTTTCAAGCAACAAACAGCATCAAGTTTCACATTGCTACATCGACAGTTTGCATTACAATTTTTTAAATTATATTTAATTTCTTTCTTTTAAATCTTTTTGTTGTTATATTATACAAAAGAAATAACATGAGTATATTGAAGTAACAATACTTACATTGTCTCAAAAAAGACATTATTTTAAAGAATGAAAAAAAATTTGTGATAACAAAAAAAACCTACTAAGAAGAAAAAGTGAGGGAAAAAAAAGAATCCATTTGGTGTACAACCCTGGAGCCATGCGTAATACAAAAAGCTTTAAAAATAAATGTCAAACCGCCAGCAAGAAAAGAAAATATACCAAAAAATTTACAGTTAGATTGTGGAAAAAATATCAATTAGCTCAAATGATAATAACGAGCAAATGAGCCCCATCTTTTCTCAATTACAAATAAAGATTCAAAGGTTGGACTTCTAATTTTCTCCAAACTAAGACATAGCATCACTTGAGAGAACCATTGTGACAAAGTGGGAGCTGATGTATCCTTCTACTTCAACAAAATGGCCCTCCTAGCTATCAATGTAACAAATGCAATAACATGTTGGTCAGACATAGAAATACCATGAATATTTTGAGGAATTATTCTAAAAAGCACAGTTAATTTATTGGGTTGTAGGTTAATTTTAAGTGCTTTAGAAATCGTTGAAAAAACCAACTTCCAGAACTGTTCCAATATAGAATAAGACCAAAACATATGTGTCAGTGTAGCTATCTCAGTTTTACATCTATCACAATGACTATCAACATCAGAAAAGATTTTAGAAAGTCTCTCCTTTGTCAAATGATAACGATGTACAATTTTAAATTGAATCAATGAATGGCTAGCACAAATTGAAGAAAAGTTAACCAACTTCAAAATCCGCATCTAATCCTCCATCATAAAAGTCAAATTGAGTTCCTTTTCCCAATCCTGTTTAATCTTAGATAAAGGATGCTTATCCCATTGTAATAATAAATTATAAATTCTTCCAATAGAATCCTTGATCGAAGGATTCGTACTCATAATAGTATCTAACAGGTCAGCCTCCAACATGTAAGGAAAATTACTTAAATATTTTTGCAGAAAACGTGTAACTTGAAGGTATTGCAGAAAGTGTGAGTATGAAAGAGAGTATTTATCAATTAATTGTTCAAAAGACATCAATCTATCTTCTTTAAATAATTCCAAAAAAGAATTAATACCTTTATTTTTCCTACTTAATTTCTCACTATTCAATGCATCACGTTCATACATTTTATGTTTAAAGATTCTTTGTGTCCTTTTAATAGATTCAAAAGATGCCTTGTTTGAAATAAATTGCAACTAAATTGAGTTCTTTGATTACTAATTGGCATCCTTGGTAAAGCACAAATGATTTTCTAGCATGCGTTATTCATTAATTCGAGGCAAACATAACTAGATGTATCTAAGTGGATAATTCCCATATTTCAAGTTTATTATGGCATTTATCTGGCCCACCGTCCGCTCATTAATACGCGATCTGGCCCACAGAGGCAAAAAGGTTGCCGAACCCTGCCCTGTCGTATCTGCCTCCACCATCGTTGCAGGCAACCCATTCCACGCACTCACTACTCCGCGATTGGCAAAAAAAAACTTACCCGTCATCTCCTCTGTACCTGCTCCCAAGCACCTTAAACCTGTGCCCTCTTGTGTTAGCCATTTCAGTCCTGGGAAAAAGCCTCTTGACTATCCACACAATCAATGCCTCTCATCATCTTATACACCTCTATCAGGTCGCCTTGCATCCTCTGTCGCTCCAAGGAGAAAAGGCCAAGTTCACTCAACCTGTTTTCATAAGGCATACTCCCCAATCCAGGCAACATCCTTGTAAATCTCCTCTGCACCCTTTCTATGGTTTCCACATCCTTCCTGTCGTGATGTGACCAGAACTGAGCACAGTACTCCAAGTGGGGTCTGACCAGGGTCCTATATAGCTGCAACATTACCTCTCGGCTCCTAAATTCAATCCCACGATTGATGAAGGCCAACACACTGTATTCCTTCTTAACCACAGAGTCAACCTGCGCAGCTGCTTTGAACGTCCTATGGACTCGGACCCCAAGATCCCTCTGATCCTCCACACTGCCAAGAATCTTACCATTAATACTATATTCTGCCATCATGTTTGACCTATCAAAATAAATCACTTCACACTTATCTGGGTTGAACACCATCTGCCACGAGTTATTCAACAAGTATCGTAGCACATATAAATATCTGGATATTTAGAATGGAATCCTGTTAAAACACAGTGACACTGTTTCTGTTTACAAATTTGAGTGATCCTATTTGAAAACCTGCACATGCACGTCGAGTATCTAATACATATTAACATGGTAGTCTACCTTCCAGTCATTTGTATATACCAGTGTTTGGTTTGGAACAAAACGGAACCTGGGGCCAGTGTAACAAGATGCCATGCATGTCCATCAGTGGTGGTCGCATGAAACGCTCAGAATAAGGAAAAATCGCTCGCGGTTCGGATAAGCATAGTAACCCAATATTTGCTCGCGGGCTGTAAGTTGCCTACCCCTGAGATAGGGTCTTTTAAGAGACTTTTGGATCGGTTCATGAAGCTTAGAAAAATAGAGGGCTATGAGTAACCCTAGTAATTTCTATGGTAAGGACATGTTCAGCACAACTTTGTGGGCCGAAGGGCCTGCATTGTGCTGCAGGTTTTCTATGTTTCTGTACAGGATATACCTTGCAGAACTCAACTGATATGCAGACCATCTTGCAAATGCCTTGTCTTTTATTTATAAATGATACCTCACTTCTTTTGATGATAAGAGTGCGATCTGTGGGAATCTGGATGGAATTAAGAGTGGCATAGGTTACAGCTGGCTGGTGGTGTAGTGGCATCAGCGCTGGACTTCGGGGCGGAGGCTCTCAAGTTCGAATCCAGCCAGCTCCCTTGCACACTTTCCATTTGTGTTGGGTTGAGTGTCGAGCTAGCAACTTGGCCTCGTAAAAATAAGAAACGACTCCACTCAGAGTTAAGGGCTTTCTTCTTCGATAGGTTACAGCTGATTCACAGTTCGGAAGCATCGAAGAGTAGTCCTTCTGTCTGGCTTTGTTTTCCTCAAGTGGTTTCAACCCATCTTTTGCTTACAATATTGTGGGATCAAAAGAGCCCAGATCATAAATAGATCTTCTAATCTGGAAAAAAATCTCCACACTTCAAGGTTATCAACATAAAGTTCAATCTCTGAGTTTTTCTTAACACCACTCAGTTAATGATCGAGATCTTTCTTTAGATTTCAATCTTGTGTTGTTGGTTTGATTCTTACTTCTGCTGATTGGATTTGTTATTTTGCCATATGCAGTGGGTTTGACCTTTCTGGTCAAGCTAGCTGTGAACATCAGCATCATTCACATTAATAAATTGTACAGGAAGTAGAAACTTAGCCGATGAACTCTTACAGGAATAATATCTTCCAAACTCATTAGTTCTGCCCCATAGTAACATACTTATCATAACAGGGGTAAGACAAAGCAACACACAAAATGCTGGAGAAACTCAGGATGTTAGGAGGCATCTATGGAAATGAAAAAAAAAACAGTTAATGTTCTGGGCAAGATACTGCATCAGGGTGAAAAAGAAGAGAGAAGATGTTAGGATAAGGTGATGGGGGATGAAGTAAGAAGCTGGGAGGTGATAGGTGGGAAAGGCAAAGGGCTGAAGAAAGAATCTGATATAAGAGGAGAGTGGACCATGGGAGAAAGGGAAAGAGGACGGGCACCAGGGAGATGTGATAGGCAAGTGAGAGGAGGCAAGAGACCAAGAGACCAGAATGGGGAATTGAAGAAGGGGGAGGAGAAAAATTACCAGAAGATGGTGAAATTGATGGTCATGCTATCAGGTTGAAGGCTACCTGGACGGAATACACCACCCTGAGAGTAATATCATCATGGCACAAGAGGAGGGCATGGACTGACACGTCAGAACAGGAACAAGGATAGGAATTAAAATGGTTGGCCACTAGGCAGTTTGGCTTTTTGCAGATGGTGCAAAAGTGCTCAACAATGTGGTTCCCCTCATTTACATTGGGCCTCAGCACTGGACAGGAGGCCACATCAAGAACACCGGATACAGTAGACAACCCCAACAGATTCATAGGTGAAGAGTTATCTCACCTGGAAGGACTGCTTGGGGCCCTGATTGGAGGTAAGGGAGATGGTGTATGGGCAGGTGTAGAACTTCTGACACTTGCATGAATAAATGCCAGGTGGTAGACGAGTGGGGAGCAATTTAATAGTCACTTGCAATAAATCTGCAATTTCAGCAATTGCTATTCAACTAAGCAGTCATGTACAAGATCCCCTTCGCTCATCCCAGACACGTTATTGTAATGGACAAAAACACAGTGACTTGGTGACATGAATCATTTAAACCCTGATCCATAGCAGAGTTAATGTACAATTGGAAGCAGCACTGCTATTATCACCAGGGAACTTGCAAGATATAACATCAGTGTCATCAATGTTGCTGCTGTGACTGAGAGGAGGTACCTAGGTGAAGATAAGCTGAGCAAAGATGGCTACACCTTCCTCTGAAAGAGAATCTGCAAGAAACAGACACATACATAGTATTGGCTTGGCAATAAAGAACAAGTTTGTCAGTCAGCTTACAAAGCATCTTGCAAGACCTAATAGATAATATCTCCCTGTCCCTACCCCCAACCAGAGGCTTGATGCTAATGGGAAAATCAGAACTACTTAATTTAGATTTAACCAACAGGGTTACTTGTCCCCGGAAATTTTAAGTGTTGCAGTCAGTCATAACTCATCTTTGGAATGGCATTAATAAGAAAAAGAGGAATGGTTAAACCGTTTTTGAACAAATAATGGTCATCATACACACCATCTTTATATGCAATGAAGCTGATTCAGTGTTGAGTCTACAAAGTTATAATGTGTGCCAAAATGTTATTATAATGGAACATAAGACTAGAAAAGAGACCATCATACCAAGTAACATCCAGTTTTAGAAAAGACATCCATTACAGTTTTATAATTGGTATTTGACTTCCTTAATGCTGCACAATTCCCTATTAGATTTTTCTAACAATTTGTCTGACATAAAATCTTTAATAAAGATCAAACTATAGATCAGTTCTTCTTTTTCAGTTGTACATTAACTCGAATTAATAAGTTACAAAATAGCATCAAAACATTTTAGAGGTATTCAATACGCAACATGGATGGAAAGAGAGCCATGGGTAACAATAGAGAGAAGTATTAAACTATTATTTATTTCTTATTTCCTAAGGAAATAGAGCAGGAGGACATGACGTTGAGTGATGAGGCAAGTGTTAAATACACAAAAGAGAAAATTAGATAAACCAATCACATTCATGATGGATAAAATCTCTGATCTGGATTTTAAATGAATTCTAAAATAATTAGCTGGGATCACTTTAATAATTTGTTTAATAAAAGGTGTTAAACCTAGGTGAACCACAGCTGGCACACTCATTGATCATTTCCAAAATCAGATGAAAATAGGAAGACATAAACTTAAAATAATTACAACAGGAAATTTTAAAAGAAAAAATGCTTGTTGAAGCAGAACATTTTTTTGCAAGGTACTATAAAGGATAAAGACTACTAGTAAGAATATTTATTTAGCTTGTGTATGCATATAAATCAGTAAAACAACTTTGAAGGCATAAATCACCCATATCTGTGGTATAGAACAGAAAACTGTCAGTAGTTGTTGAATTTGGAAATGGTTAAAGAACAAGAAAATAAATTGTGACATTAACTACGTAGTACACAAACTTTGCTCTTGAGCTCAGAAAAGAAAAATATGATGCACCTTTCTAAAACAGCAGAGCGCCATTAAATTAACTAAACAGTTAAAAGCTCAAGAGAAACAAAACTTTAGTATGAAGGCTGGTTAAGAGGGCTTATGGAATGCTTGTTTTTATTTAATTTAGACAATGAGTTCAAAAGTCAACAGGTTATGTGGCAACTTTAAAAAAAACTCTAGTTAGGCCACACTAACAGTATTGCGTACAGTTCTGGTCAACTCATTATAGGAAGGTTGTTGAGGCTTTGGAGAGGGTGCAGAAGAAGTTACTAGGATGTTTAGAGAGCATGTGCTATCACTTGGACTGTTACCTCTTGAGCACTGGAGGCTGAGGGGAGATCTGATAGAGGTTTATAAGATTACGAGAGGCATAGATAGAGTAGGCCGGGAGTATTTGTTTCCCAGGGTTGAAATGTCTAATTGAATTGAATTGACTTTATTACTTACATCCTTCATTTACGTAAGTAAAAATCTTTACATTACATCCTTAAATTTGCAATTTATAGTAACTTATAATATATAGTACAACAGGACAGTCAATATAACATAGAAATACAGTTGTGTCAGCATGAATTAATCAATCTGATGGCCTGGTGGAGGAAGCTATCCCGAAGCCTGTTGGTCCTGCTGTTAATAGCAGCTGGAACAGTTTGTGGTTGGTCAACTCAGGTCCCCGATGATCCTTTTGGGCCTTTTTACACACTAGTCTTTGTAAATATCCTGAACAGTGGGCATTTCATATCTACAGATGCGCTGGGCTGTCCGCAACACTCTCTACAGAGTCGTGCGATTGAGGGAAGTATAGTTCCCATACCACAGGGCATGCACTGAAGGTGAAAGGGAGTAGGTTCAAAGGGATGTGAGGGGCAAGTTTTTTTTTACTCAGAGAGTGGTGTGGTGGTAGAGGCAAATACATTGGAAGCTTTTAGGAGATGCTTAGATAGGCACATGAATATGAGGAAGATGGAGGGATATGGACATTGGATAGGTAGGAGGAATTCATTTTGGGTGGTTTTGATTTACTGTTTAGCTGATTCTGCACAACATTGTAGGCCAAATGGCCTGTTGCTGTGCTGAAGAGGGGGAGGAGAAGATGGCGATGCAACACAGTGCACGCGGCCACTCCGAAATGATATCGTATGTGTTAACTAGGGGCTGTGCACAACCCTGATTTGATGGAGACAGACGCGAGAAGCATGGAGGAACATCTGGAGAAACTTCTGAAATGCCGCTGCTACTGTGCGATCGAGAATCTCCGGAGGGGAAGGCCCCAAATCCTCAGCTTTGCCTATTGCCGGGGTCGAAGCACTCGGCAGAGATGGTGCTTGGTGTCGGAGGGTCGAAGTTTTCGGATGGACTCAAGAGTCAGCTGTGGTCGGGTGCTTCCAGGATGCTGCATCGGCAAGTTTGTGGCACTGGAAGCTCATAGCAAGAAGAGTTTTTTTTCTTCCTTCTACCGTCTGCGTGAGATGATGGGACTTTCAAGAGACTTTGAGACTTTTTTTTAAACCGTGCCCATGGTCTGTTCTTCATCAAATTACGGTATTGCTTTGCACTGTTGTAACTAAATGTTATAATTATGTGGTTTTTGTCAGTTTTTTGGTCGGTTTGTCTTGTGTTTCTGTGATATCATTCTGGAGGAACATTGTACCATTTCTTAATGCATGCATTACTAAATGACAATAAAAGAGGGCTGCGTGTCCTCATAATCTAATCTACTGTTCCATGTTCTACGTTCTATGAACAGAGAATCCAAAAACACAGCAACAATTGAAAGACTATTCTGAAAAAAATCATAGCAAGACCCACAGTACTTAGCATTTGCAAAAATGAAATAGCAAGGAAAAGGAAATCAACATTTAAATTTGATTACAATAAAGTTAAATCTGTATCATCAAGGATACCAGTAGTTCAGTGAAAACACCCACAATCATCGCCGAGCAACTGAGCATGTGAAAATCAATCAGATTTTATCAGTGTTATTATTAAAAGGTACATTGGTAAACAAGAGATGGTGGTAAGAGGTGATTGTCTTTGATGTACCATGCAAAAGTCACTTTTAACTGAAGAGTTCGTCTTCGTGATTGACGATAGTGGAAGATAAAATATTATTAGTTACAATAGACGTTTCGCACTTTTTCCTTCGAGGAATAAAACACTGGTAATTAACTCTCCAAAATACATCCAAACCATACATCCTATCACCTAAGATTTTGGGCCAAAGGAGTAAGCGTCTTTTATATTTGTTTATAACCACTTCAAAAAGTTTGAAATTCAGGCCCGACTATACATCAAACAACAGGGGTTGGCTCTGCTTCTCAACCCGACTGGACTTTAGCACTCAACCAAAGAGCCACTCTGAATGACGTTCTTGAACAAGGCGACATTGCTTACCGGAGTGTGTTCAGTAACTGCCACCGGCCCAGTGAAGCAAACAAGCCAGCAGACATTAACTCAGCCTGGCTCCAGAGCCACTGCCGCCGACAACGTCACTGGCCGCCCCGCCCACTAACACCAGATTGCTCACGTCACCGATCCTCGCGAGCCTTGACGTAACCAAGCTAGGTCGATCTCTTCCAGCCGTTTTTTTTGTGCACGCACGGGCGCCTTCATACGGCAGGAGTGTGTGTGCGTGTATGTGTAAGTGCGTGCGTGCAACTTCCGGTCCGCTCTCCCTCATGGAGCGGCGCGAGCCGAGCTCCCTGCTGCGCAGTACGGTGTGCGCATTGGCATTTGCCCCCCCCTCCCTCAGCGAAAGGAGGCCAGACAGGCAGAGCGCAGGGCTTGCAAAGTGCTTCCCTCGCACTTCATCGCAACCATTGAGCTTTAGGATTATGGCTTCCGAGGAGCTGTATGAGGTACGGAAAAAGATAATTAGGTACCTGGATTTCCGAATCCTCCTATTCTGGCTCCCTGCTTTAAAACCGTAGAAGGATGGCGATCCCACTTCGATTTTTTTTTGCCGGAGTGAACCCGGTGTTAGTCTCTGGTGGAATGGAGTGGGGAGTGGGAAGTGGTAAGTGGGGTTCCGTAGGTCGGAAGAGAGTTGTTTGAGATCATCTTTAAAGGAGACTTGACTTTTGGTATGTAATGGTACGATTGGCCTTCCTGCCGGGTGGTGTGGAGTGTCAGGGAGTGTGTGGAGAAGCGCTAACTATTTACTGATGTCTCTGTCCGCAACTTGCCCGGCGTCCAGAGCGCTCCGAAAACCAGGCGCACAGCTTTGCGGTGGCACCCTAACAAGACAAACAGGTTCTGAAAGACACGATCTCACACCTTGGCTTAGGTGAGGGGTATTAACGCTATCTGCCACCGAACCAATTCATGTTAATGTTGAATTAAGTCGAATTTTCTATTCGATATTGGTTGTAATTTGTAGTTTAAGAGAGTATATCCTTGTTTCTGTGAAGTTCTTAGACTGATTGTGGTAAAACGATTCATTTTTGGGGAGCAGGTATAAGCAACGACATTGAACTCATTATTGATCGGTCGTCAGTTTGGTGTAGAGTCTTGGTCCTGAAATTCTCAAGTCTTGTGTTGCTGGCATTTATTCTTAAAGCTTCTGTGTTTTCTCTTCCCTTTTCTTCTGCCTTTTTGATGTTTGCAAAATACCCTGGAAATATAATTGTGTGATGTGTGTTTTTTTTAGCCAATGGAAGTAATAAAAAATGGTCACAAGCAGCTCGAGAAGTTTATGTAGACTGTGTAGTTCATGTGTGGACAAATATGTTCAATCAATAGTTCATAACCTTTTTGGTTTCTTTAATACTTGATGCAATAACTGTTGAAATTGAAAATGCTATTTTTTTTGCAGATAAATGTAAAATTAAGCACACATTGCACCAGCCTGACTTGATGAGATCAATGAAATGCTTTATGGTGTTTGGGGGGAGGGGAATGCTGAAATTGAATTTTTGTGCATATAGGATTTGTAAGCAAGGCAATGGTTTGATGACTAAAGTTGTGTTGAAAACCATTTTTACTTTTGTTCTTTGTACTTGGTGATAATTGATGGAAAATGATTTATCATTTATGTAGGTACTACTTCAATTCCTAATCATGGTTGAGAACACTTGGAAATACAAGTGAAGATAGAAGTATCATTAATGATTCTGCTTTATTTCTGAAGGAAATGTGAAGCTGGGTGGACAAAGATTAGGTGTATGGCATGATGTTTACTGTTAGATTGTTGACTTGTGCCCTATAATTGTATGGTCACCTTTAATTTAGTAGCTTTGATTGTCATATTCAAGAATATTTATAGATGTTAAAGTTTAACAAGGAAGTTCTTTAGTGGGAATTTTAAGCTATGATCATAAATGTATCTAACTGATCATCCATAGAAGTCTAGTGAAGCTTCTTGATTTCAATAGAGAATGATAGTTACACTGTGAATAGGATTTAAGAATAGAAGGAATACTGGGCATCTTCTGTGCATCTTTTTGTCAAACCTGAATACAAAGTTTATAAGCATGGTCAGAATAAAATGATCAATACTCTTGAATTTCATTATTTCAAAATCGTAGTAATGGTATTGTGTGATCTTTCTCATCTTTAGTCATTCTTCCTTGCTGTAATGAAGCATAGAGCATCAGGGTATTTTGGTTTTTTAGAGTGAACAATGATAAGTCTTTATAAAAAGGGTCTTAATGGTAGCCTTTATTTCCTGCAGCATGTATTAATACAGATTAAAACTTTTTATACTGCCACATAGGCCAAAAGAGTTATTTTACGTTGTATTTGTTTATAAGTATCTTTATTCAATCTACATATTTTGTACCAAAAGTTAATGAGTATAAGATAATTGAGCAAAATTGCAAGGGTTCAAGCCTCTGCAACAATGCATTAGGTAAGTTAGATTTTCTGGACTCCACAGAAGGATTTGACTATTGGTGTGATATTTTAACTTTTATCAGTGCTGCCTTGTATCTATCATCTCTATAGTGTTACATTAAGTTTCTAATCTTTTTTCACCTGCGTGCATTAAATTATGATTGGCATGGTTTTTGAATTATTACCAACAGTAATACTGCAAAAAAAAATTGATTGATGGTCAGAATGTTTGGAAACCAATTGAAAACTCTAGTCCTGAGTTGCAATGCAGCTGGTAAGGATGCACAGTGATACTTAGTGATGGTGTTTAGATTCTATTGCGATACATGATTCCAGGTCCCATTTGCTTTGAATGTAAACAAAATATAACATCATTGATTTAATCCCAATATTCTTTTCTGGACAAGGGTGTAACATTTGCAGTTTTGTATCACTGAGGCACCACTTCCTCAAAATAGATGTTTGGAGGTTGATGTCCATGGCCACAACAGTTTCTTCCCTAACTGCCCTCTGCTGTCTTGCCTTAATTCTGCTCATCTAATGTACAATCCTTTGTTTCAGAAATGCTTCTATAATCTGAATGGTTGATACCCTATTCTGAAACAATGCCGCCTAGCTCTAGACTCGTGAGAACTAGGGGGCATTACATTACATTTCTTCATCCAGGTTCCCATAAGTGCAGGTCAGTTTTACTGAGACTTTTTCCACAAGACAATCACTCATCCAAAGACTTAAACTAATTCCACACTAATTGAACCCTCTCTCAGGTCTGGAAACCAAAGCTGTTTACACTGTTCCAAACAAGTTTTCACCACCCTGTATAATCTGAGAAAGACTGCCTTGCTTTTGTATGTTCAAATATCAAGCAAAAGGCAAGTGTGTTATTCGCCTACCCAGCTGTTTGCTGTACCCGAATGTCTACTTTTGGCATCTTATGCACATTAAGATAACTTGACCTCAGTGTTTTTTAAGAAGTATTATTTTCCTATTTGTACAATACAAATTTATCACTTCACATATTCCCAAGTTATATTTCAAATGCAAACTTCTTGACAGTTAAAGTGCATGGCAATATCCCGTTAGAAATGCTTGGGTCATTGCAGTACATAAACTATCCTGATTTTGTATTACAATCAACTGTGTATATATTAACAAGGTCTCTTCATTTACACTATCAATATAAATCCTGAGCAGCTGCGGAGGTGAATGTTGATCCCTGTGGCATACCAGAGTAAAACTGAAAACAACCTTTTTATTTGTACTCTCCCTCTATCCAGTTCAATTATTGATGTTAGTATGTTACTTCCAAGCTATTATTTTATACAACAGCTTTCTGTGTGATTTCTTATAACTGTTTTTCGAAACCTATCATATATTAATTTAGTTGGTTCCCCTACATTTATCCTGCCAACCACATCTCAAAGAATTCTTCCAAATAGAATCTTGCCATTGTAATATTATGTTAATGTTACCTATTCTCATTATTTTAAGTTATCATGTTCTTACATTTTTAATGATATATTCCAGCATTCTGCTAATAAAAGGTAATAAATATAACTAGACTTTAGTTCCTTATTTTATGCCTTTCTTTCTTTCCTCAGTTGTGGTGCTACATTTGCTACTTTTAGTCTGCTCAGAATCCAGGAAATTTTGAAAAATCACCAATGTATATACTGTCTCTATACCCGCCTTTCTTAAAACCTTTGTCTTCGTGCTATTTCATCCAGGAAATTTTACCTTAATTTTACCTTAATTTTGCCTTGATTTCTCTAATATAATTTTAAATTCTCTATGTCAATTGCTGAGTTCCCTCAATTCCTACAGTATTAATTATGTTTGAAGTGAATATTTGTTGAATCCATGTATTCCCCATGAATCTTGAGTCCAACATTTATTTGATTTACTCTTTTACCATAATTATAAAGCAGTGTTAGTGGTCTCTTTAAATACAAATCCAGGATGGATTATTTTCTTGTGGAAATTTTTCAAATGTCAATGCAATATGCTTTACTTGAGAATTTGACAATAATTTGTCAACTGCTTGTTGCTGTATAACTATTTCTTAATCATATGTCCTGCATGGCATGGTGGGGGCAAATCAAGCATTATGTAGACATGAATTTCTGTGAGTGGCCAAATTTGAGGAGGGGTATACCACAGTCCTTTTAATAGAGTCAAAAGTTTTGGTGAGGTCAAGGAAATTAGTACATAATGAGGGAGAGATTCAAGGACCAGCTCTGCAGCCATGGAGTGGAGTTTTATTGAGAATTCTGGTGATTTTTCTTGTTTGAGACAAAGAACTATCTTGAATCAATACTGCACAATTTCCATTCTTGAAGATGGCTATGATTATAGTCTGTACTGGGGTCTCCTGGAATACATTTCTTTTCCCAGATATGATAAAGCACTGGATTTGTGACAGAAGCACTTTATTATAAAGGTATTGGGCTAATAATCAGCTGTTCCTAGAGCCACCTTGTCTTTGGGGTTGGATACGACCAAGGAAAGTCTGGATAGTAGACTGTAAGTTGGAGTGTAGTGTATTTGTGTCAACAATGGAGTAAATGTTAGGATGCTTTCAGAGTGTTCTTTCTCTGCTGTAATTGTTGCTGTTACTAGCCAACAGGAGGTATGGTATTGGGTAATGGAGCTGTAAATGACTTTTGCAGCATTAAAGAACCACCAAATGTCATGGTTGTTGGTGTGTAGCTGGGCTCCTTGCTCACTCTATTCTCCATCCGTTTTTTTTCCATCAGCAGATCTACAAAAGACTGGTGTCAGACAAAGCTGTGTCATGGCCATACTTTCATCAGTCTCTTTTGCTGCACTGTTCCACCTCACTTCTAACAAACTTTGAATTGATTAGAGCTAATTTTGATGAAAAATATGTTGTTTCACCTGTGGCAACTGCAGACTAGAATCAAGGTTCCTAAACCTTGGTGGTGGAACTGTCTAATGTAAAGTATATTTACAAATGCTCTGGGGTGGAGCTGCAAGTCATCAGTAAATTTGATGAAGCAAATGAGAATGGTCCTTGCACTCGCCAACCATAAAATATCCTCTATTGATCTGACCTGCTGTGCACTGCACTCTGACAGTAGAACTTCATAGATAGATTATGGAAAACATGGAACACTTTGTGTATCCTGGGAAAAATTTCTGAGCAAAAGTAGATATTAATGATGAAATTCACCACCACCTTCAATGCACGACCAGTCTTTCTGAATACAAGATCAAAATCTCAAAACTAGCACAACATTCATAGCCTATCAGGCAGAAGTGATCCCTCCCCTCCTGTATGTTTCTGAGACTTAGGCCATCTATAGTAACCATTGGAAAAAGTACTTCTCATGTGTCTGTAAAACTCCTCAGATTCGTTGGAAAACAAGCAAGCCATTTGGTGTCCTTTCCTCAGCTAACAACTCCGGCACTGAGGTTCTGGCTACACTCGGTCAAGCCATGCTGGGCAAGGAATATTATCTGCATGCAAAACACCAAACTCCTGAAGCTTATACTCCATGCCCTGTAATGAAAATAGATCATCAAGTGGATTAGAGGAAAAGATTCAAGTATGTGCTAAAAACTTCCTTGGGGTCGGGGGGAAGTGCAATATTCTCCCTGACGCCTGGAAATCTCTAGCATATGTCTGGAGGAGAAAGGGAGAACGATCCTTTCAGGATGGGATTGTGAACCTTGAGGCCAAAGAACATGATCACACAAACAACCTGCTTGCTTTATGTGAATGAGCCTTGGGGAGAGAATCAGGAATTGGATTCAACTGCTCTACATGGACGTCTATAGTGCAGTCCGAATCAATGTATGGGAAACAGATAGTTTCCTTGTTAAGTCTGGAGTCAGGCAGGGTTGCCCACTTTGAGTTGACCGCCATGTTCTTCAGCAACCTGCTCAACGGATCCAGTGTCCCCTTCACCATCAGGTCTGATTACACAAACCTGTTGGGGATTTGGTTTGGAGGGGCCAAGGCATGCAATAAGAAGTGGATTGGAAAGGTAAAACAGAAATTGGGACAATGGGGAGGGCACTCTCATCTAGATGGCTATGGGTAACCCTAGGTAATTTCTAAAGTAAGTACATGTTCGGCACAGCATTGTGGGCTGAAGGGTCTTAGAAAGGCAGCATCCATTATTAAGGAATCCAGCACCCAGCACATGCCCTCTTCTCACTGATACCATCAGGTAGGAGGTACAGAAGCCTGAAGGCACACACTCAGTGGTTCAGGAACAGCTTCTTCCCCTCTGCCATCCGATTCCGAAATGGACTTTTAAGCTTTGGACACTACCTCACTTTTTTTTAATATACATTATTTCTGTTTTTGCACATTTTTAATAATCTATTCAATATATGTAATTGATTTACTTTATTTATTATTATGTTTTATTTTATTTATTATTTTTTCTCTCTCTCTGCTAGATTATATATTGCATCAAACTGTTGCTGCTAAATTAACAAATTTCAGTCACATGCTGGTGATAATAAATTTGATTCTGGTTCTGTATTGTGCTGTAGGTTTTCCATGTTTCTACTACTGGAAAGAGCCTGGGATTTGGTGTGAGGTGCTCTCAGGGCTGTTGTACTTCAACTCAAAGTACATTTATTATCAAAGTATGTATACGTTATACAATCTTGAGATTTGACTCCTAACAGGTAGCCATGAAACAAAGATACCAAATGTGCAGAGAATAAAAAAAAAACACATTGTCCATAAAAAAGAACCCATAAAAAATAAAAGAATAAAATAACCCATAAAAAAGACCATCAAACACCCAAAGTGCAATGAAAAAACGCATCATGCAAATAGTAACTGCAAGCAAATAACGTTCTGCGCAGAGCCAAGTAAGCACCATGGAGCAGCAAAATGAACTGGCCCCCACCTCGCTTCAGGCCCCTGCACATTGACCTTTTCAATCTGACCTCGCGCTCGACTCTCCATCCGAACCTGTTGTATTTGGCACAGGTGGGGCCTGTATCCTGTTCCTCCAGCTTGGGAATCACCCAATCCACCTTCTGGTTCATTTGGGAATCCAATTTGGAGCAGGTCAGATGGATCACAATGCAGAAGTCCCTGGACAACAGGGGCACAAACATATCCAATGTCACCCTCTCCCTGATGCCCACCTTTGTGTGTGGCTGCACCAGGCTGTGCATGGAATCTAAGTATGTGAGCACCTAGTACCACAAGGTGGCAAGGTCCTATGTGTCCCTAGTGTTGCGAAGGATGGCCCAATTAGCTGGACATTGCTGCACTACCTATCCTCTGGAAAGATTCTTTAACGACAAGCCATTTAAGATGAATGAAATTTATTTTTATTTTTTAAAAAAATGAACAGATCAGCTCAATTACCACATCATGTGGCACATTTGTGAGTTTGCTTTTCTCATTTTGCCACATTAACCATTGCAGAACCCATAAATTTGAAGCAAGTCATCAATGATTATGCATGACTAATGATTATTGAAGTAATTTCATTACAGAATTTTGTTAAATATAAAGGCTCTGACTTTTCAAGTATAGTTTTAGGATGGAGATTTGAAATGACCACTTTCAAGGCAGTGTTTATTTGTAAACGCAAAATAATCTGCAGATGCTGGGATCAAAGTAACACTCACAACACGCTGGAGGAACTCAGCAGGTCAGGCAGCATCCGTGGAAAAGATCAGTCGACGTTTCGGGCCAGAACCCTTTGTCAGGACTGTGGGGGGAAGGGGCAGAGGCCCTATAAAGAAGGTTGGGGGAGGGTGGGAAGGAGAAGGCTGGTAGGTTCCAGGTGAAAAACCAGTGAGGGGAAAGATAAAGGGGTGGGGGAGGGGAAGCAGGGAGGGGATAGGCAGGAAAGGTGAAGAAGGGATAGGGGAAAACACAATGGGTAGTAGAAGGAGGCGGAACCATGAGGGAGGTGATAGGCAGCAGGGGGAGGGGGCAGAGTGAAATAGGGATAGAGGAAGGGAGGGGGAGGGAATTACCGGAAGTTGGAGAATTCAATGTTCATACCAAGGGGCTGGAGACTACCTAGACGGTATATGAGGTGTTGCTCCTCCAACCTGAGCTTAGCCTCATCATGGCAGTAGAGGAGGCCATGTATGGACATATCTGAATGGGAATGTGAAGCAGAGTTGAAGTGGGTGGCTACCGGGAGATCCTGTCTGTTGTGGTGGACGGAGCGGAGGTGCTCGATGAAGCGGTCCCCCAATCTGCATTGGGTTTCACCGACGTGGGTTCCTCCAGCGTGTTGTCAGTGTTTATTTGTCTTGTGTGTTAAGTGTGAGGTTTTTGTCAGTCTGCAGTGCTGAAAGAGTATCTAGTTTGGTTAAACTTTTTATCAAGTAATACTTATTTTTGACAAATATTGGCAGTTTTTCTCCCAAATAACGATAGAACCATTTGGCTCTCATTGTATGAAGTTCCTGATATAAGGTCAGCATGCAGAATCAATACATTGGATTAGGATTAATTGGGATCAGTAAAATTTGCCCATTAAGCGGCTGCCCCAATTAGCTGAAGTTTCATGGAAATAGTTGAAGGGTGTGTGTGTGTATATTTAGAAACAGAAAAACTGAGTAACAAATAATGGATTTAAATGAAATATGGAACAAATAGGACACCAACATGCAACTACATTACTATAAAACTGTAGTTCCAGATAATTAATGACGGAGGATTTTATCCAGTTTACACTGGCAAGTTCTTTTGGATGACTAGAAATGAACAAAAGCCTAATGAACAAAATGAACAGTCACCCAGTACAATTAATGGACTGCCTTCATACAATATTTTTGTCAATTGCATCCTTCAAATCTTCATTTTCGTCATAAAATTCGAGATGATTGTTGATACCTTCAAATTCTTCAAATTTCTAACGAAGTAATGAAATTGTTTCATTTTAATTCTCGGCATTTTCTAGCATCTCCAAGCCTGAATGCTTGCAATCGCAGTGAGCAGAACAGTTCTGAATTAGCTGCCGCTTATCTTTTGCCAACTATCAGTGGCAAAAATCACTTTTTTGAACACAACGTAACTGATGCTATTTAAAAGTTGCTGGTGAACGCAGCAGGCCAAGCAGCATCTACAGGAAGAGGTGCAGTCGACGTTTCAGGCCGAGACCCTTCGTCAGGACTAACTGAAGGAAGAGTGAGTAAGGGATTTGAAAGCTGGAGGGGGAGGGGGAGATGCAAAATGATAGGAGAAGACAGGAGGGGGAGGGATAGAGCCGAGAGCTGGACAGGTGATAGGCAAAAGGGAATACGAGAGGATCATGGGACAGGAGGTCCGGGAAGAAAGACAAGGGGTGGGGGAGTGACCCAGAGGATGGGCAAGAGGTATATTCAGAGGGACAGAGGGAGAAAAAGGAGAGTGAGAGAAAGAATGTGTGCATAAAAATGAGCAACAGATGGGGTACGAGGGGGAGGCGGGGCCCCAGCGGAAGCCAGAAAAGTCGATGTTCATGCCATCAGGTTGGAGGCTACCCAGACGGAATATAAGGTCCAGCTCTCGGCTCTATCCCTCCCCCTCCTGTCTTCTACCATTTTGCATCTCCCCCTCCCCCTCCAGCTTTCAAATCCCTTACTCACTCTTCCTTCAGTTAGTCCTAACGAAGGGTCTCGGCCTGAAACGTCGACTGCACCTCTTCCTATAGATGCTGCTTGGCCTGCTGCGTTCACCAGCAACTTTGATGTATGTTGTTTGAATTTCCAGCATCTGCAGAATTCCTGTTGTTGATGCTATTTAAAAACTGTTTGCTCTAAGCAGGACGTTGTGTTTAACAGCCACACAAGTGCACACGACTGACACTAGTTAGAAACTTCGGTAACAATCTCATGGCCTAATTAAGCTGCAGTGTCCCAAATAAATGAAGGAAATCCCAGCAATGTTTTCTTTTGATTAATTTGTCCCATATATGCAGCTGCCTTGATTAACTGATGGCCCAGTTAACCGGAATCCATTGTATTCTATTGTGTCAAGTTTGGAAACAGACTAATTGTGGGCCAGTCTTTAAAAAAAAGAAACGAGATTATTGATTCTTATAAATCTAACTGATACCCTTTGGAGATCAAACCTACCGTCATGCCTTTATGTGGATGAACTGAAATGTTTTGTGAAGAGACCCATTGAACAACTTTGTTGCTGCTCCACTACCACCTTTTCAGACCTGTTAAGAATGAGGCCGTTGCTGACATTGTGAAAGTTAACTAATGAATGAAAATGGTAAATACATCCATGAGTAAAAATATTCCTTTGAAGGTGTTTTACTAAATTACTCAATCATCAAGCATATTTTGAATGTTTTGGTCTGGCAAATAATTTATTGCCAACTGAAAAATTTGTACACTTTGTGGAATTATAAAAATCAAACTGCTGTGCTGAAACCTTGTGTAATTTGTCAGGAATCAGTTTTAAGATTGATTTTTCAGATGTAACACCATTGGCGCTCATAACCAATGTACAGCCTTTCTTAAAAATTGTGACTTAAAGCATTTAACATTTTGGAAAAGGAAAAAGTAAAAGGAAAGAATAAGCATACATTAAAAAATTCCTTAATTCTTTTGCAGCAAGTAGTTTCTTAAACTTAAATTTATAAAGCTTAAAAACAATTCTTGCTGATGTTTATGCTTCAGGCTACACTCCAACCATTGTAGGTAAAGAAGTCTCCAAAATTTCTTATTAGATTGGTGACTCTATTGTAAGTATGGCTGTTTTGAATTCTCTATACAGGTTTCCCCCGCTATCCAAAAGTAGGGCGTTCCTATGAAGCCTTTCATAAGCTGAAATGGTGTAAAGCGAGGAAGCAATTACCACTAATTTATATGGGAAAAATTTTTGAGCGTTCCCAGACCCAAAAAATAACCTGCCAAATCATACCAAATAACACATAAAACCTAAAATAACACTAACATACAGTAAAAGCAGGAATGATATGATAAATACACAGCCTATATAAAGTAGAAATAATATATGTACAGTGTAGTTTCACTTACCAGAATTGGCAAGTTCAGGGCATGCACAGTGTCTTTATTTCTTTCACCAGGATCGAAACACTTAATTACGTCCAGTTTTAAGTTAAACGTAACACCCTTACGAGTTCTCTTAGGCTTTTCTGATACCTTGGGATACATCTTGCTAACAGATGCACAAAATAAATCGAGATACAGCACAGATGCTCACAGACACAGTTCAAAGCTATGACAGCTTGATGCTGAGTGTAGTTCCCGGGGAAGGAGCTTGGCAGCACTACTCTCGCTGGTTGGGGTGCGCGCTGCCTCTATACAGTAACGGCTCGCTGCAAAACAAACACTGAACGCTATTTTCGCTTTTCACCTTTTTTCGTAAAAGCGAAAATCCTCCGGATTTCTTTCGGTTAGCAAAAACAGGTACTAATGTAGGTCTTTCGTAAAAGTGAAGAGGCGTAAAACGAAATTTTGAAAAGCGGAGGAAACCTGTATCTTTTCAAATGTTTACACAATTTTAATTATCTTTTTCAGGTTACTTTTTGGCCTTTGTTTCCTAATGAGTGTGAAATCTATTTATTTCTTTTTGAAGCCAGAACCCTGACATTCCCACAAGCCCAATCTCCTGTGTATGCCCCCTCCTTTTCCCTTAATATGGAAGTTCATGTATGAACTTTTTGTAACATTTTTATGACCACACTATCTTTAGTTGGAGGGTTCAGGGGTGTGATAGGGTGGTTGAATGTTTAGAGACTCAGTTCAACTAATTTTCATTTTTTAAGATCGTTTGATTTTCCTCTTATCAGTTGCTTCAAAGTGCATATAGAAGTGTTTGATCTTTGTGTTTACTGCTCAAATTGAAGTCCAGAACTATCAGTCACTGGATACTCCACTCAACCTAAAGTGAAACCTAAGGATTCCTAAATGTCGATAGTTTAGATTTACTGTATCTGTTTCAACCTGCAGAGGGGGTTTGGAGTGTAATTTTAACTGTCTCAGTAGAATTAAGTTGTGAAGAATGTTGGGAAGGACATAATGTTTGGAAATGAATGTAACTTTGTTAATACCTAAATTCAGGCTTGGAATGTTTGGAGCTGTCCAATTGCATGAATGATCTCAGACTTCTTGCTTTCTGCTTCAGCTGGAGCCTATAATTTTCTTAAAGATAATTTGCAGCTTTCAAATTTGTTACACATCTTAGCCAAAGCAGTGCTGACCCTGTTCAGACTGGAAATGTTTTCATGGGCAGATGGGCCTGAGAGAAGTGGCATATTTTTCTTAGGGAATTATCTGTGTATCTTTCAGGGGAAGTCTATTCTTAGTGGTACGGTAGAAGAATGATGACCATTGCTTCCAAAGAGTATACTGCAGAATAGTGCCAAATAAATTCTGTTTGTGACAGGGCTTTTATGCTTCCAATGCTAAATGAAAAAGAAAAGTTTGTATTTCATTACTGTTGTCACATTTTTAGGATTTACTCAGTTATTTTGTCTTTTTACCTAACCATTGGCATTGCTTTTTCTGTCACTTTTCTCAGTTTTTATTCAGGTGAACATTTTAATTGCTCTATTTTTGTTTCTCCTGTGTTAATCATTCTGAATGTAATTTTTTAAAAGCTGTAAAATTATTGGGAACTTAAGATCAAACTTTTGCATCATTCATTGGGGGGAAATATTATAGCCAGCTTTGAACTGTTCTTTAGTAACTTAAAACCTCACATACAACATGGATGTTATCTCCCTACAAGGTTATTAAACTATACCAGAGAACTTTTGCATGGATTAAGAGTCTATATACCAAAAGTGCTAAGTCTATTAATAGGTAATCAATGTTGTTTTGATTCTCACACTCGTATTTCTTCTATAATGTATCAGTTGTCTCTTATTAGTATATGTCATATCCCATACGATTGGGTGGAGAGAGAATTTTAAACACTTGAGTGCTGGAACTTTGAAATATAAGGCTACAATGGGTCATTATTTCAAATTATTGAGCTTGGTAGTAGAGTCCATGGGGCTCTTGGTCCAAATAGCAACATCAGTCCAGAAGGCTGACCCTTGTGGTTTGTTTTCCCATTTGCAATGCCAACTAGTTGCCCATCTTGAATGCCTACTTTCACATGGACCTTTGTCTCTTTACACTGTTCCAATAAAATTCAATTTTGAAATGGCACCTCATCTTTTGACTTGGCACCATTGAATAATTTCAAATAATTAGCTATTCTATTTGTGTTTCTCACATTTCCAGTGTTTGGTTCCTTTTTCTCCAATCTTGTACTATTTGAATTTAGTTTCCCAGATTTGGATCTGTTATTCCCCTCATTTTATCAGGCAGTACTGCCTCACATTGTCACTCCATCTCACCATGTCTCCAAATCACGAGTGTCCCCTCTGTATTATCTTTCCTCTGCCTCCTTTGCTTTTTGGGTTGGTCAGGATTTTATTATTACAATAGGGATACAGGTGAATCAGAATCTTGACTGGAGTTCATACATGACTTGCTTTCTAAGTCCAACTGTATGGCAAAGAATGCAGGGGAAAATTTTCATATTGTTTTAAATATCCTTGCTTAAGTTATAGTGGACTAAACAATGTTAATAATTCCTGGAGATACTTGAATAGCAATGTATACAGGGGAATTCAGTAGGTCAGGCAGCATTAGTCAGCATCTTAGGCCAATACATCCCTGATGAAAAGTTTTAACCTAAAATGTCAACTATTTATTATTCTCCATTGATGCTGCCTGACCTGCTTGTATCCCCCAGTATTTTGCATGTGTTGCTGTGGATTTCCAGCATCTGCAGAATGTCTTATGCACGGTAGCATTGTGGTTAGCAAGTTTTACAGTACAGATGACCTGGTTTCAATTCCTGCTGCTGCCTGTAAGGAGTTTATATATTCTCCCTGTGATAGTGTGGGTTTCCTCTGGGTGCCCCAGTTTCCTCCCACAGTCCGAAAGATGTATTTAATTGATCATTGTAAATTGTCCCATGATTAGGCTCAGCAGTGTGGCGCAAAGCGCCGGAAGGGCCTATCCCCTGCTGTATCTCAATTTTAAAAAAATGTATCAAGGGGAGTGCTAAAGAGAAGTATGACCCAAAACGAATTAATCAAATTTCGTGAATTTTGATATTGCTACAGGCAAAATGTAGATATAGCAAGACTAAAATAAAAACTTGATATTGAATAGATCAATTCTTAATAAATATTTGGATGAAACTCAAAACTGTCACAATAGTGAAACTTCAGTAATAGTTGCAGCTGATTAAATTCTGCTGAGCGTTATGGATGCTGCAGGATTCATGATCATACACAGAATTTTTGTCAAAATTGTTTGAGGAAATGATAGAATGCAGGAGGATATAGATTAGTTTAAAGGTTAGGGTGAACATTAGAAGATGGAATTTGATCCCAGAAGGTGCATAATGATACATTTGAGGAAGTCGGAGTGGGCCCACAGAGTAAAGTCAAAGTAAAATTTATTATCAAAGTATAGATATGTTACCTTGTACTACCTTTGGTTTAATTTTTTGCAGGCATTTACAGTTGCAAATGCAACAATTTTTGGGAAAAACTACATAAAAGCTGAAAACCAATGTGCAAAAAGAGGCAAATTATGCAAACAAAGAAATAATAATACAGAGAATGAGTTGTAGTGTCCTTCTAAGTGAGTCTATAGGTCGTGGAATCAGTTCAGAGTTGTAGTGAGTGATGTAGTCCACACTGGTTCAGCTACTTGATGGTTGTAGGGTAATAACTGTTCTTGAACCTGGTAGTATGGGACCCAAGGCTTCTGTACCTCCTGCCTGATGGTAGTAGTGAGAAGTGTGCATGGTCTGAATGGTGGGGTGGGGGGGGAAGAGGGTGGTCCTTGATGAATGCAGCTTTCTTGTAGATGTCCTCAATGGTTGGGAGGCCTTTGCCTATGATAGACTGGGCTGTATCCACCACCTTCTGCAGCCTTTTCTGTTCCTGGGTATTGGTGTTTCTATACCAGGCTATGATGCAACCATTCAGGATACTCTCCACTGTGCATCTCTTACAAGTTTTTGGTGACATGCCAAATCAGCGCCAATTTCCAAGTGGAGGCAGTGTTTTCCCACCTTTGTGATGGCATTTGCTTGTTCCACCCCTGGACTGATCCTCTGATATGACAATGCCAAAGAATTTAAAGTTACTGACCCTCTCCACCTCCAATCCCTCTAATGAGGACAAGCTCGTGGATCTCCAGTTTCTTCCTCCTGTAGTCTATAATCAGCTCTTTGGTTTTGCTGACATTAAGTGAGAGTTTGTTGTGATACCATTCAAGCAGATTTTCATTCTTCCCCCATATGCCAATTTGTCACCTCCGCTGATTCGGCCAACAACAGGAAATGATAAGGCATTAATGAATGTCGATAAGCAGAGAGACCCAGGTATCCTGAAAGTTGCAAAACAGATCGATATGGTGGTGACAAAGCATGTGACATTCTTGCCTTTGTAGGTCAGGACAGGGAATATAAGTTTGGGACATTATGTTGCAACTTCACAAATGATTAGTTGGGGCACAGGTTTAGCTGTGTGTGCAGTTCTGATTGCACTGGAGAGAAAATGTAGAAGAAATTTACCATAATGTTGCTTCGATTGGATGACTTTGGGTAAAGAAGAAAGATCAGATAGGTTGGGCTGGTTTTCCCTAGAAGTAGGTTGAACATGACCTGATGGAATACATAAGATTATGAGAGGCATGGATAGTAGATATCCTTTTCCCCATGGTAGGCATATCAAAAGCATAGGGCATAGGTTTAAGATGAGAGGGCAGAATTTTAAAGGAGATCTGGGGGTAAGATTGTTTTTAGAGTGGTTAGTATCTGGAATGTGCTGCTAGAGGTGGAGGAGGAATCAAATACAGCTGCTATGTTTGAGATGTATTTAGATGGACACTTGCATCATAAGATATTGAAGTGTGTGATCCTATTGTAGGAAAATGGGTTAATGTAGATGGGGGAATAAGTTGGCATGGGTGTGATTGGCAAAAGGGCTTGTTTCTGTGCTGTGCAACTGCAGCTCTAATTTACAATCAAACAGAATTGAAAACAGGATCTGAATGGTATATTGGAATCTTGATGGATTGGAAAGTATTTTCAAGTGTTGGTGAATTCTATTCGATAATGTTATTGGTGCTTTTAGGGGAGAGCTTTTGAATTCACAGCTGTATTTTATTATGTAGATCACTGAGCAGTTCAAGACAATAATGGAATATTGTGCAGTTCATTCAGAATCAGATTTAATATCACTTGCATTTGTCATGAAACCTGTGCTGCAGCAGCGCAGTGAAATACATAATTTTTAAAAATCATAAATTACATTAAGAAATGTATATTTTTAAAAATTAAATAGTGCAAAAAGAGGGGGAAATATCGTGAGTGTACTTGGGTTCATTGTCCGTTCAGAAATCTGATGGTGAAGGGGAAGAAGCTGTACCCAAAACATTGAATGTTTGTCTTCAGACTTTTGTACACCCTCATTGATGGAAGCAAAGAGAAGAGGACAGGTCCAGGGTGATGGGATACTTAATGATGGATATCTCCTTTTTGAGACATTGCCTCTTGAAGATGTCCTTGAGAAAAGAGAGGCTAGTGTCCATGCTGGAGCTGTCTTGAGTTTACAAATTTCTGCAGCTTTTTCCAATCCTGTGCAGTGGTCCGTCCAGACCAGATGGTGATGCAACCAGTTAGATACATCTGTAGAAATTTGCAAGAGTGTTTGGTTGCATACCAAATCTCCTCAATCTCCTAATGTAGTATAGCCGCTGTCACGGCTTCTTTATAATTGCATCGATATGTTGGGTCCAGGATAGATCTTCAGAGATATTGACACCTAGGAACTTGAAACTGGTCAGCCTTTCCACTGCCAATCCCTTGATGAAGATTAGTGTGTATTTCCTTGAATACTTCTTCCTGAGGTCCACAATCAATTCCTTGGTCTTACTGATACTCAGTGCAAAGTTGTTACAACACCTCTCAACCAGCTGATCTGTCACAGTCCTGTATGCCTCCTTGTCACCATCTGAAATCTGTCAACAATAGTTGAGTGATTGGCAAATTTATAGATGGCATATCTAACATCAGCCTCTGAGATAAAGATTATCTCCCTTTCAAAGTATGCAAAAAAGGAGTTTGAGCTCATCTGGGGGTGGAACATCACAGTCATTCATGACCTTGGGCTTTGCCTTGTAGAAAGTAATGGCCTACAAACCCTGCCAGACCTGACGTGCATCTGAATCCATCTCTAACTTCAATCTGAATTTCATTAGGACCGTGTGTGTCCTTTGTTTCACGGAATTCTGGTTAACCCTTTCTGTACCGGATGCAGCGATCCAGATCGATGGGTTTACTATACACCATCAGGATAGATCAGATTCAACTTTATTGTCATTGTGCCGAGTACAGATACAAAGCCAATGAAGAGGTTCAGCAGGGTCATAGCCTCAAGGAAGAAGCTCTTCCTGTGTCTGCTGGTGCGGGAGCGGAGGCTTCTGTAGCGCCTGCCGGATGGGAGGAGACTAAAAAGTCCATGGTTAGAGTGAGATGCATCCTTGATAATGCTTTTCGCCCTGCCCAGGCAGCGTTTATGGTAGATGTTCTTAATGGTGGGCAATTGGGTGCTGATAATCTGCTGGGCAGTTTTCACCACACGCTGGAGTGCTTTGCGGTCTGATACGGGACAATTGCCACAATCTATAGAGTCTCTCAAAAGCAGAGGTGGAGGAGTATACTTCATGATCAACTCTTTTTGGTACACAAGTATATCAGTGCTGTCCCAACTCTGCTCACCAGACCTGGAATATCTAGCAGTAAAGTGCCGTCCTTTTTACCTACCACGGGAGTTCTCTGGGGTCATTTTGGGAGCAGTTTACATTCCATCTGAGGCCAATGTCAAGCAGGCTTCAGATCTGAGTAATGGGATCAACATGCACAAAACAGCTGACCCTAACGCCTTCATCATTGTTTTGGGAGATTTTAACCAGGCTGGTCTGGAAAAAGAGCACGAAGCAACTACCATCAACAGATCATTTGCAATACCAGAGGAAACAACACACTCGACTATTGCTACACCACCATCAAGAATGCCTACAGTGCTATTCCACGCCCTCACTTCGGGAAGTCTGATCACCTAACTGTACTTCTAGCATAGGCAGAGACTGAAGACTGCAGCACCAGCAGTCAGGACCAAGAATGTATGGACAAGGGAGGCACAATAGTGCTACAGGACAGCTTTGAATTGCTGGAATGAGCCTGCTGCAGTTGTTACCAACTTCATTAAAACCTGTATGGATGAGTGTGTGCCCAAAAAACGTGCTGTACGTTCCCAAAACAAAAGCCGTGGATGAACCAGGAGGTACATCACCTGCTGAAGGCTAGATCTTTGGCATTCAAGTCTGGCAACCCAGGCCTGTGCCAGAAAACCAGGTATGATTTGCGGAGGGCTATTTCAAGGGCAAAGAGACGGTTTTGAACGTGGTTCAAGGCAACATCGGATGCACGGCAACTCTGGCAGGGTCTGCAAGACATTACTTCCTACAAAGCGAAACCCATTAGCATGACTGGCAGCGATGCTTCACTACCAGATGAACTCAATGCCTTCTATACACGCTTTGAAAGGGAGAACACAGCTACAGCTGTGAAGATCCCTGCTGCACCTGATGACCCTGTGATCTCTGTCTCAGAGGCCGATGTTAGGCTGTCTTTAAAGAAAGTGAACCCTTGTAAGGCAGAAGGTCCCAATGGAGTACCTGGTAAGGCTCTGAAAACCTGTGCCAACCAACTAGCAGGAATATTTAAGGACATTTTCAATCTCTCACTGCTACGGACTGAAGTTCCCACTTAAAAAAGGCAACAATTATACCAGTGCATAAGAAGAATAATGTGGGCTGCCTTAAAGACTATCGTCTGGTAGCGCTCGCATTGACAGTGATGAAATGCTTTGAGAAGTTGGTCATGACCAGACTGAACTCCTGCCTCAGCAAGGACCTGGGCCCATTGCAATTTGCCTATCTCCACAATAGATCAATGGCAGATGCAATCTCAATGGCTCTCCACACGGCTTCACGGCTTTAGACCACCTGGACAACACAAACACCTACATCAGGATGTTGTCATCGACTATAACTCAGCATTTAATACCATCATTCCCACAATCCTGATTGGGAAGTTGCAGAACCTGGGCCTCTGTACCTCCCTCTGCAATTGGATCCTCAACTTCCTAACAATCTGTGCGGATTGGTGATAACATCCACCTTGCTGACGATCAACACTGGTGCACCTCAGAGGTGTGTGCTTAGCCCACTGCTCTACTCTCTATATACACATGACTGTGTGACTTGTCATAGCTCAAATACCATCTATAAACTTGCTGACAATATAACCATTGTTGGTAAAATTTCAGGTGGAGATGAGAGGGCGTACAGGAGTGAGATATGCCAACTAGTGGAATGGTGCCGCAGCAACAATCTGGCACTCAACGTCAGTAATACGAAAGAGCTGATTGTGGACTTCAGGAAGGGTAAGACGAAGGAACGCATACCAATCCTCAGAGGGATCAGAACTGGAGAGAGTGAGCAGCTTCAAGTTCCTGGGTGTCAAGATCTCTGAGGATCTAACCTGGTCCCAGCATATCGATGTAGTCATAAAGAAGGCAAGACAGCGGCTGTACTTTATTAGGAATTTGAATAGATTTGGCATGTCAACAAATACACTCAAAAACTTCTATAGTTGTACTGGGGAAAGCATTCTGACAGGCTGCATCACTGTCTGGTATGGAGGGGCTACTGCACAGGACCAAAAGAAGCTGTAGAAGGTTGTAAATCTAGTCAGCTCCATCTTGGGTACAAGCCTGCAAAGTACCCAGGACATCTTTAGGGAGCGGTATCTCAGAAAGGCAGCGTCCATTATTAAGGACCTCTGGCACCCAGGGCATGTCCTCTTCTCACTGTTACCATCAGGTAGGAGGTACATAACCTGAAGGCACACACTCAGCAATTCAGGAACAGCTTCTTCCCCTCTGCCATCCGATTCCTAAATGGACATTGAATCTTTGGACACTACCTCACTTTTTAATATACAGTATTTCTGTTTTTGCACGTTTTTAAAAAATCTATTCAATATACATATACTGTAATTGATTTACTTGTTTATTTATTATTTTTTTCCTCCGCTAGATTATGTATTGCATTGAACTGCCGCTGCTAAGCTAAGAAATTTCATGTCACATGCCAGTGATAATAAATCTGATTCTGACTCCTAAAATACCCTTCTTTGGTCATATCTGGACTCCCTGTATAGTTCTGGATCACTGGTTTTGAATGTCAGAGATCCAGACCTCAGCAGATTGTGAATCTCCTGGCTCATTTATGGCTTGTGATTTGGTTATGTCTGGTATGTTCTCAAAAGGCACACACCCACATCTATACAGCTGTTGATGAAGTTGGTGATACCTGTGTCATATGCATTCGGATTCTAAGATGAATCCCTGAATATTCTTCATTCCACAGATTCAAAGCAATCCTGTAAGTATGCCTCTGCCTCCGTTGACCATACCTTTGTTGTTCTCATCACTGTGGTTTCACAGGTGATACGTTGGTGGTAGTTCGTCAGAGACTTTTTCAAATCGACCTGATTGAAATCCCCTGCAATGATCAGGATGGTATTAGGGTGCGCTGTTTTGTACCTGCTGATCACGGTGCTCAGCTTCTCCAGCGCCTGCCTGATGTTGGCGAGGAGTGGAATGTACTCTGCTACCAGGATGATGGCAGTAAACTACTTTTGCAGATAAAATGGATGACACTTGATTGTTAGATGTTCCAGATCCGATGAGCAGAATTGCCATATCTGTGTACTATGATGAGTTAATCATGAAGCACACTCTGCCTCCTCTATCTTTAAGAGACACTGCTGTCCTGTCCACTTGGTAGGTGGTGAAACCCTGGGGCTGCAGTGCTGCACATGAAATAGTGGAGATGAGCCATGTTTCTGTGAAGCAAACTACACAACAGACCCTGATGTCCCTCTAGAACTGCAATCTTGCTCTTCAATTTTGCTTTGGAGAGACAACATTCGCCAATGGGATAATAGGGATTGGGGGTCTAAGGGACCCACATTTCATTCTTTCTTGCAGCCCAACACACTTCCTGTGTATCTTTTTTTTAAAAAGAGAAACTGCCCTTGCGGCCTGAGTCTGGTGTCTGACGATTCTGACGATCGATAGATTTTTAAAAAATGTTTAAAGTTATGTTGCATACCAAAGTACCCATGGCAGTGAATGGATTTCAGCTATAATAGTCCAAGACTGGAATATCTGATGATTTGCTTTGGAGCTACACATAAAGAGTCACCATTTTCTGGCACCATCTTGTAAGACATTCGAGGAACTGAAAATGAGCTCAATAAACTTTAACAGAAGGTCATGTGATTATAGTCAAACATTGCCAATGACTTCAGAATCTTTATTCCTGTCTCTAAAAGCACTAGATCTCTTTACCTTGGGTTTGAATTATGTTTTTTAAATGATCCACTCAAAAACCTGTAGTAACTAGCATTCTGAAGAAGGCCATGCAATGTGCAGCACAGTTCCATAATGTTGATTAGGTTTTCATCCAAACGCCTAACACAAAATAATCTGCAGATGCTGTTGTCAAAGAAACACTCACAATGCGCTGGAGGAACTCAGCAGGTCAGTCAGCATCAGTTGAAAAGTTTAGTCGACGTTTCGGGCCGAAACCCTTCGTCAGGACTGAAGGAAGAACTTTGGGGAGGGTTTGAAGAATGCTGGTAGTTGAAAAAAACAGTAATTTTAAAGACAAAGGGGTGGGGGAGAGGAAGCAGGGAAGTGATTGGCAGGAGAACAATGCGAAGTAGTAGAAGGAGGCGGAACTATGAGGGAGGTGATGTGAAATAGGGTTAGAGGAAGGGAGGGGGACGGAATTACCGGAAGATGGAGAATTCTATGTTCATACCAAGGGGCTGGAGACCACCTAGATAGTATATGAGGTGTTGCTCCTCCAACCTGAGTTTAGCCTCATCATGGTTATGTGGAACAGTCTGTGCTCCAAACCTATTCTGGTACTGCTCCCCAACGTTTCCTTCGATACATTGACAACTACATTGGTGCTGCTTCCTGCACCCATGCTGAGCTCGTCAATTTCATTGACTTTACTTCTAACTTCCACCCAGCCCTCAAATTCACTTGGTCTATCTCTGACACTTCTCTCCCCTTTCTCGATGTCTCGGTCTCCATCTCCCATCCTGCCACATGCAAAAATGCCATTCCCTATTCCCAGTTCCTCCGTCTCCGCTGCATCTGCTCCCAGGATGAGGCTTTCCGTTCCAGGACATCTCAAATGTCCTCTTTCTTTAAGGATTGTGGTTTCCCTTCTACGGTGATCAATGATGCCCCCACCCGCATCTCCTCCATTTCCCGCACTTCGGCCCTCACCCCATCTTCCCGCCACCACAACAGGGACAGAGTTCCCCTTGTCCTCACCTACCACCCCACCAGCCTCCGGATCCAGCACATTATCCTCCGCAACTTCCGCCACCTTCAACAGGACCCCACCACTAAGCACATCTTGCCCTCTACATCCCTCTCCACTTTCCGCAGGGATCGATCCCTCTGCGACTCCCTTTTCTGCACGTCCATCCCCACGGATCTCCCACTGGCACTTATCCCTGTAAGCGTAAGTGCTACACCTGTCCCTACACCTCCTTTCTTGCCACCATTCAGCGCCCCAAACAGTCCTTCCAGGTGAGGCAACACTTCACTTGTGAATCTGTTGGGGTCATCTATTGCATCCGGTGCTTTTGGTGTGGCCTCCTCTACATCGGTGAAACCCAACGCAGATTGGGGGACGGCTTCGTCGAGCACTTCCACTCCGTCGGCCACAACAGACAGGATCTCCCGGTAGCCACCCACTTCAACTCTGCTTCCCATTCCCATTCAGATATGTCCATACATGGCCTCCTCTACTGCCATGATGAGGCTAAACTCAGGTTGGAGGAGCAACACCTCATATACCGTCTAGGTAGTCTCCAGCCCCTTGGTATAAACATAGAATTCTCCAACTTCCGGTAATTCCCTCCCCCTCCCTTCCTCTATCCCTATTTCACATCACCTTCCTCATAGTTCCACCTCCTTCTACTACTGCGTATTGTTCTCCTGCCAATCACCTCCCTGCTTCCCCTCCCCCACCCGTTTGTCTTTCAAATTACTGTTTTTTTCGATTACCAGCATTCTTCAAACCCTCCCCAAAGTTCTTCCTTCAGTCCTGACGAAGGGTTTCGGACCGAAACGTCGACTAATCTTTTCAGTTGATGCTGACTGACCTGCTGAGTTCCTCCAGCACATTGTGAGTCATCCAAACGCCTTATTTTTTTGAACTAATGAAGGTAGGAAAATTAACTCACAAACATTGAAACTTGCAGAGTACAGGCCAGCAGCAAATCACTTAAAGCAGATGCAAACCTTACAGAATGGCTAGGATAGCCAGGGAGGTGAATTTAGTCAGGTGGCCCAGTGGAATGAAAGCAAATCCTGTGAGTCAGTGAATGAAGGCAGGCTGTCTAGCTTGTCTGACAGACTCAGTTCTGCATTATGTGCATCAAAGACTTGCATTTGAATACATGAGGTAGCAGAGCTGATGTTGATGTTGTGTATCCTGCAATTTGCTGCATAAATAATGGGTGAGGTTAAAATTTTCGATTATTATTGCATTACTGATAGCAGAGTTATTCTGAGTCTCTGCTCTTTCCCTATAAGAGGCTGAATGCCTAAGAATTCCAAGGCAGTCTTCTGAAGTTAGCAGTACACCAAGAACATTACTGCACTATACTGAGATTTTTTCAGTAGAAAATACTTGCACTGTTGGTCATTTTACACTTGTTAACATCGACAGAGCTGTGTTCTAATATTTATTTTCAAAATGGCGTGTCAAAACTGTGAATGAAGGTGCATTGAGATACATCTGAAATAGAAATGTTTTAATCTCTTTGAAGGAACTGTTGAAGCACGGATTTGAAGCTGTATTACTATATTTATAAACAGCTGGACAGAGTGGGGAACAGGGTTATGTTTAGAATTCTTTTTCATTGGAGCTAAGAAGAATGTGTAATGGATTTTTAAGAAAACTGAACTGATGTGGGGTATAGCAGTAAGACCAAGGCATTTAAAAAAAAATATTAATTTTTATAAGATCTAATGTTAACTCTTGGGGCTGGAGAATAACAAGAATATGCCTAAGGTACTCACAAGAATGGCTGGACAGGGCTTAGAAGCTAATGGGGCTTGGTCACAAATGACCGTAAAGGATAAGGAAATTAACATTAAACTTGCCCATAAAGCAGACATGATCATCTGTGTACTTCAGATGTGTTTTTAAGAACTCTAAGTTGAGCTTAAAGTACTCTTTTAAATCCTCAGGTCTCCAGAATACTCACTATAAGTAGCTTAACAGGTGACTTATTGACCAGAAAAATGCAGTTTCAAAAGATTACATGTTGACCAGTGAAAGCAGTCTACTTTCAGTATCTGCAATGAATAGTTCTGAATAAAACTCATGAGTAGTGGTGGGCAATTAAAGAACTGATGGGAGGAGGATGTTTTAAATGCATCTTTATTCACAGTGATAGTGGAATGCTGATGTATTATTCAACATGACATTCTGAGGTCCCCTGTATCACAAAAGCTAGTCTTTGGCCAAGTCAAGATATCGCATGTGATATCAAGAAATGGCTGAGAGCCAAGGATACAAAGCTGGCTATAATGCTGAAGATGTACTCTAGAATTAACTGTTCTTAGCTAAGCTTTTCTTGTCTAGCTCCAACAGTAGTATCTCTTTGGCAATGTGAAAAGTTTAATTTGATTTTTTTATTATTATTATTGTTACATGTGCCAAGATACAGTGAAAAGTTTGTCTTTCAAACTGTTAATACAGATAAAATCATTACACAGTCTAATAAGATAGAACAAGGTAAAGCAAAAACAATAAAAAATAGAGTGTAAAAGCTACAGAGAAAATGTAGTGCAGCTAAGCAGTAAAGTGCAAGATTCTAATGGGGTAGATTGTGAGGTGAAGAATCCATCGTATTGTCCAAGAGGTCTGTTCAAGAGTTTGATATCCATAAGACATAGAAGCAGAATTATGCCATTCAGCTCATCAATACTGCTCCATTCCATCATGGCTGATGTAATACCCCTGTCAACCCCATTCTGCTGCTTTCTCCCATAACCTCTTACACCCTTACTAATCAAAAAGCTATCAACCTCTGCTTTAGATATACCCAATGATTTGGCCTTCACAGCCATCTGTGACAATAAATTCCACAGAATCACCACCACTCTCTGGCTAAAGAAATTTCTCCTATTCTATTGAGGCTTTCCCTCTGGTCCTAGATTCTCCCATTTTCGGAAACATCCTGTCCACATCCATCCTATCCAGGCCTTTCAATATTTGATAAGTTTCAATGATATCCTGCCCCTTCCTCCATTCTCCTAAACACAAAGTACAGGCCCAAACCCATAAACTAAGCCTCATACATTCACCACTTCAGTCCTGGAGTCATTCTCGTTAACCTCCTCTGGACGCTCTCCAATGCCAGCACATCTTTTCTAAGATAAGGGGTGCAAAATCTGCTCTCAGTACTCAAAGTGCGGTCTGACTAATGCCTTTTCAAGCTTCAACTCCCTTCCAATCTTCATTGTTACTGAGACTAACAGCAAAATAGAAGCTCTCTGTGAGCCTGATGGGGCGTGCTTTTAGGCTTTTGTATCTTCTTCCCAATGGGAGGGGGAGAAAAGGGAATCTCTGAGATGGGTGGGGTCTTTGATTATGCTGGCTGTTTTACAGAGGCAGTGAAGAAGTATAAATTAGTGTCCATAAAGGGAAGGCTGATTCCTGTGATGTACTGAACTGTGTCCGCAACATTTCTGCATTTTCTTGTGGTCACGTGCAGATCAGTTGCCATACCAATTTTATCTAATTCACGGATCAGCAGAAAAACAACATTCAATATTTTGTGTTTTTAACCCTTTTCAGAACTGAGTAAGAAAGACAGGGATCAAAGGATGGTCAAGGGATGTATAGACCAATAGAAATATCTGTGATCGGACAAGTTGAAATAGCTTAATTGTGGCAGTTAAATTCATCCCTCTCCCACCTTCATTGCTACCTAGACTAACTTACTGCTCTTGTTGTTAAGTGTGATGAAACGTGAACTTCGCTCTTTCCACTTCGCTGCTTGACCTGCTGAGCTTTTCCAGCATTTTCTGTTTTATGTCACATTGGCTCAGTTCTTGTCCTACTTGTAGGTCTTAGCCAGCAGGCCAGACTTGCATCTCTGTACCATGATCAATGCATTATATAGTTCAGGCAGTGAATATAATGTGCTGGTAATCACTCCCATATAATGCATTTTAACTTTCACAATCCACTCTTTCTCTTCTACTGAAAACTAACTTGCATCCCCTTGTTTCCTGATTTTCTTTTTTTTGTAATTTTTTTTATTGAATCTCATCATCAAACAAACATTTCCATAAGATGTATTTCAGATACTATACATATATATCATAAAATCATATTTGTCACAAATCTCCACATTTATCTGAGGTATACACTTATAGAAAGGAGAGGAAAGAAAGAAAACTTGGGAAAAAAACTATGTACAGAGCAGGGAGTGTTTTTTTTTACAGCATATTCATTGACTTGTGAGAATAAAATCTGGCCTATGAGGTGTTATGTAGTTAAACCATTTTTTCCAGTATGAATAAAATTGTTCCAACTTATGATTAACAGATGCTTTCATTTTGTCCATTGTAATTTCCATTCATACATTTAAAGTTGGGCTCTCCTGTCATAACCATTTCCTCGTAAGGGTCTTTTTACCAGCCACCAGCAGTACATTCATTAAATATTTATCTCTTTTCAACCATTCTTGAGGTATATACCCAAAATATATGGTCTTACTTTCTAAGGGTATTTCACATTTAAAGATGTCTTGTAGGGCATTATGTATCCCACTCCAATAGTCTTTGATAACGGGGCATTCCCAGAAAATACGATAATGCTTTGCATTTTGATCTCCACAATTTCTCCAGCAAACATGGAGGTTACTATCATAATGGGATTTCTGAGAGGGTGTAATGAAATATCTTGTCAAGTTTTTCCATCTGAACTCCCTCCATTTCTGTGAACTGGTACACTTCCATTGATACCTCCATATTATTGTGCACTCTTCCTCAGATATTATTATCCCTCCTTCCTGCTTAACCGAATCAAATGCCTTTTCAGTGTCCACACTTATCACTATTGCTTCAATTTCATTTTTTTTATATGATCCATAATGTGAAGTGTCCTTCGTATATTGTCTTGTGTTTGGCATTGTTGTATAAAACCTGTCTGATCATTATGTATCAGTGTGGGTAGAAACTCTTCTAATTGTTTGGCCATGATGGAGGTAAATATTCTGTAATCCACATTAAGAACAGTTATTGGTCTAAATGACCCACATTCTATTTTATCCTTGCCTTCTTTCAGTATAGCTGAGATTATCGCCTCCTTCCAGCTGGGTTGCATTTGCGCCTGTCTCAGGGCCCAGTTCAGTGTGGGAAGTAAAACAGGAATTAACTCACTTCTAAACTCTTTATACCACTCTGCCGTATATCCATCTGATTCTGGTGACTTGCTTAATTTAAGCCTACTAATCGCAGTTTTTAGTTCAGCTTTAGTTATGTCAGTAGTCATCGTTCTATTTTGTTCTTTGCTTAAAGTGGGTAACTATAGAATTCAGGAAGGTGTCAATTTGGGTTATGCTGCCCCTGGAACATTGGAATATAGAACATTTCAAAAGCTTCTTGAATTTCACTTAACACACACAAAAGTTGCTGGTGAACGCAGCAGGCCAGGCAGCATCTATAGGAAGAGGTACAGTCGACGCTTCGGGTCAAGACCCTTCGTCAGGACTAACTGAAAGAAGAGCTAGTAAGAGATTTGAAAGTGGGAGGGATGGAGCCAAGAGCTGGACAGGTGATTGGCAAAAGGGATATGAGAGGATCATGGGATGGGAGGCCTAGGGAGAAAGAAAAGGGGGAGGGGTGAAGCCCAGAGGATGGGCAAGGAGTATAGTGAGAGGGACAGAGGGAGAAAAAGGAAAGAGAAAAAAAGAATGAGAATATATATAGTATAATAAATAATGGATGGGGTACGAGGGGGAGGAGGGGCATTAACAGAAGTTAGAGAAGTCAGTGTTCATGCCATTAGGTTGGAGGCTATCCAGATGGAATATAAGGTGGTGTTCCTCCAACCTGAGTGTGGCTTCATCTTGACAGTAGAGGGAGGCCATGGATGGACGTAGCAGAATAGGAATGGGACATGGAATTAAAATGTGTGGCCACTGGGAGATTCTGCTTTCTCTGGCGGACAGAGCGTAGGTGTTCAGCAAAACGGTCTCCCAGTCTGTGCCAGGTCTTGCCAATATATAGAAGGCCGCATCGGGAGCACCGGACACAGTATATCACCACAGCCGACTCACAGGTGAAGCAACTTTTGTGTGTGTGTTGCTTGAAATTCCAGCATCTGCAGATTTCCTCGTGTTTGAATTTCACTTAGCTTATTTTTTTTTTAATCACTTTTGTGCTTGGATTCCTAATTCTATGAATTTTCTGCTATTTTTTTTTCAGTTTCCACACCAGTATCTTCATAGATTTAAATCCACTTTCATAGTGTCTCTGTTTCAGGAACATTAAATTTTTTCTAGTTTCTTGTGTAGCCAAACTATTAATTTCATTCCTAATTTTTAAAAAATTTCCTCTCGTGTATCCTGTGCCAAACTCAATTTGTGTTTTTTTTCCTGGTTCCTTCAGCTTATTTTGTAATTCCTCTAATGTTTTATTCCTTATTTTTTTTCTTATATGAAGATATCGCTATAATTTTGCCTCAAGATAGGCTTCAGAGTATCCCATAGAATGGGACGTGAAACCTCGCCATTATCATTGAATTCTAAGTAAAGACCAATTTCTTTTTTAATTTGTTCCTTAAAATAGGGATCATTGAGTAGACTTGAATTTAGTTTCCAAATAGTATTCTTTGGTTGTAGGTCAAAATCAACAGATAAATATATAGGTGCATGGTCACTTACATCTATTGTCCCAATTCCACGGGTGATTATTTTGTCTTTGTCTTTTCCAAATGTTATGAAATAGTCTATTCTTGTATATATGGAATGGTGGGGGGGGGCAGAATAATGTGTGTAATCCCTTCTGTCAGGGAAAAAGTCCCCCCATATGTGGATTAGACCAACATCCTCAAAAAGAGTGTTAACTTTCTTATGTAAGGACTTTGTTTCCTAAGTTTTTCTATTGGAAGAGTCTAACTTTGGTTGTAATTGTAAATTTAAGTCTTCCCCCACATATCAAGAGACCTTCTGTTTCCTTCACCATAATATTAGTAATTTTCTGGAAGAAATTAATATCACTTCCTGGGGGTGCGTATATATTCAATAAAGTAACTGGATTTCCATCTATGTTCCCCCTTACCAGAATATATCTGCCCTCCTTATCTCCCATTTCGAATACTTTTTCAAAAAAGTATTCCGATTGAGTTTTAAGTTTAGTTCGTTATTTAATTTGTCAGCTACTCCATTATGCTGCATATTCATCTTATGATGCAGTTTGGTTTTAAAGTGGAGTTCTACTTTCTATTTAAGTGCAGTCGGCCCTCCTTATCCGTGAGTTCCGCATGCGCGAATTCAACCAACCACAAATCGAGAAAACCCAGAAGTGCTCTTCCAGCACTTGTTGTTCGAGCATGTACAGACTTTTTTTTCTTGTCATTATTCCCTAAACAATGCAGTATAACAACTATTTTACATAGCGTTTACATTGTATTAGGTATTATAAGTAATCTAGAGATGATTTAAAGAATACGGGAGGATATACGTAGGTTATCGTGGATCGGGATCGAAAAAAAAAGGGAAGGTCTCTTATTAAGTCGGAACAGGTACATGCGATATTACTTAATGTCAGTTAGTCAAATGTTTGTCTTAGTATATAGTATATATTTTACCTTTCTATGCATATAAAACACTTAAGAAACGTATGTTTCAACACCGGGTTGGGAACGGAAGTTCCCAAGTTTGATCCAGTGACAGACCGTTCTCCATCCGTGCTGGGTTGATGTGGAGGACCAAAAACCCAAAACCCAATAATTAAACCACTGCGTTGCTTAGTAATAATTGTAGCTTTAATCGGGGCAGGGCTTTTCTCACTTTATCCTTTAAAATTGTTCCAATCGTTGACCAACTGTAGCCTAACGCTGTTCCAATGATAGATGGCATTTCACCTCTTTCTGACCGCTTTATTATTTCCACTTTATTTTAAGTTGTGATCGTGATTGTTTTCGTGAACAGAAACAATGCAGATTCAGAGCTCCGCCGCCAGGTCCTATTGTCCACCGCACTGAAACAGGTTAAATGAGGTCCGGGGTTCCGCTGGGTCCTAAGGTCCACCACATTAAAACAGATTGAATAAGGGACTTGAGCATCTGCATTTTTTGGTATCTGCGAGAGGTCCCGGAACCAATCCCTCACGGATAAGGAGGGCCAACTGTAGTGTTGGAGAGTGAAGACCTTACTAAAGTACAGGAACTCGTAGAGTCGAGTAAAGCTGATGTCATTCGGCGGTTTTAGAGAGGATTGACCTTCATTGAATCTTCATTCAAGAAATAGTGACCTGCATTTGAGATATCCTCTGCTAAAGCAGGAAGGATTGCGCAGTATTCATTCTCCAGAAGAAAAGGTCAGTTACTTTAAACCGTTTCATTTCCGTTGTCGTGAATTCTGCGGACAAGGCAGGTTCCAGCTGGGATCAGCAGTAACGTCACATCTTCGAGGAATTTTTTTACTTTAAGTCTCTCCTAATTGACTGTATAAATCTCTTGGACTTTTGAATTTACCATTCTAAGAACTGTGTTCGAATTTACCATTCTAAAAACTGTTTTCACATTTACCCTTTTAAGGACTGTTTCAGAGTTGCCATATAGCAGTTAACTTCCGGTTAAGTTAGTCATTTAAATACATTTCGTTATTTTTGAGCAGAGTTTTAATAAATTTGTTTGTTTGTGTTATATACAACCTGACTCAATTCTATATTAATTGTTGCCGGTCACGTGACATATAAAATCCACATTATAATACGTATTTCTGGAGATAGGTATATCACCATCTATTTTTGCTTCCATTTAGTTTATCAGCACTTTTAAAGTTAGCCAAACGTCATGGCTGTTCTGGAGGAGGTGAGGGCTGCCCTCGGAGAACTCACAGTCTCTTCCTAATATCCTTCTCTCGTCCTGCTCCCATCCCTTGTTTTCTCGGTTCTCTTACTATTTCCCAAGCAGATTGGGATAACTGCTCAGCCAGAGTTTCCCTTGGTTTGACCACGCTAATGGGCAGTCCTCCGTTGTTCATGTCTGTAGTCGCCTCTTCCATCGTCTGATAAAGTCGTATCCCTTCTTGGTAAAATACCCTCAGTTTAGCAGGGTGCAGGGTTTGGAATTTAATTTTTTCTTGCTCTAATATTTGTTTTGCTTCGGAATATTCCTTCTGTTTCTGTGGGACTGCTGGGGGGTAATCATGATTGAAGTATATTAACTTACTGTTCCAAAAAACCCTCTTCTTACCCCAGGCCCTTCATAGAATCTCCGCCTTGCTCTTGAATCGAAGGAATCTTAAGTACTATTGAGCGCAGCTTGCTTTCTCTGTCTCCGGGAGACTGCGGGACAAGCGATCGATGCGCCATCTCAATTTCAATCTCCATAGTCGGGTGAACCTCCAGCGCTTCCCGCAGCAGCTTTTCTACAAAGTCTATCATCAACAATCCCTCCACTCCTTCGGGAACATTTTAAATCCTGATATTTTTCTGTCGTGATCTTCCCTCCTGGTCAAGCAATTTACTTTCCTGGTGAATTAATATTTTTATTGTCTTACTTAGTATCTGTTCCACGTTTTGCATGCGATCTTCCACTTTCTCAGTTCGAGTCTCTGCCACCGCTATTTTCTGATTGACGTTGGCAAGCTCTGACTTTATATCATTGAGTTGCTGTTTTATATCTTTTTGGACTTCCCATCTCTTCCAGAATCTTTATCATATTTGCTACTTCGCCTGCAGGAGACCCAGCGTCAGCTTCGCCACCACGCAGACGTGTAGGAGAGCCGCGAGTTGTACCTCTCTGTTCCGTAGGCTCTGCAGTGGTGCTTTTTTTTATCTCCATTCTTTCTCCCCATTCTTGCCCCCCCACCCTTATCAATTCAGATATTTTCAAAAGATCTTGTATTTGATGGATTAACAGGGCAAAATATGCGTTTTTCCAGAGGAGCTATTGATTTAAGCTGCCATTCTGAACGATGACGTCACCAGAACCCCATTTCATGATTTTCACAATGCTAATTTTCTTTCACAGATGCTGAATGATTTCAGCATTTTCTGATTTTTTTTAATTTTTAGATTTCCAGTACCTCAGGATTGATTAACAACTGATCCATCATTTTACTCTTCATAATCAGCAAAGTGATAAAAGTCATTAACAGTGCTATCAGCAACGCTTAGTTCCCAGAATGTTCAGTTTGCATTTTATCAAGGCCACTTGGTTGCAAACCTCACTGCAAAACCTTGAGCTCAATACCTTGTGCAATTGGATCCTCACATGTAGACTGCTGTTAGTTCAGATTGGCAAAATATATCTCCTCCACAATCTTGATCAGCAGAGGTGCTTCACATGGCTGTGTGCTGAGCCCCCTCTTGACTCGCTTTACACTTGTAATTGTGTGGTTGAATCATATTCAAATTTGCTGATTCATTGTTTCAGGTTGAGTCAAAGGTGGTGATAAATCAGCATACAGGAGGGAGATTGAAAATTTGGCTGAGTGGTGCCATAACAACAACCTCTCACTCAGTGTTAGCAGGACCAAGGAACTGACTGTAGACTTCAGGGGAGGGAAACCAAAGGTCTGTGAGCCAGTTTTCAGTGGAGAATTAGAGGTGGGGAGGGTTAGCAACTTTAAATTCCTGGATATTACTATTCCAGAAGGTCTGCCCTGCGAAGTGCAATTGCAAAGAAAGTAGCAGCGCCTCTACTTCCTTAGGAGTCTGTGGAGATTCGACATGACACCCTCTACAAACCTCTACAGATGTATTGACTGGAGAGTGTATTGATTAACTGCATCATGGCCTGGTATGGAAATACAATAGATAATAGGTGCAGGAGTAGGCCATTTGGCCCTTCGAGCCAGCACCGCCATTCACTGTGATCATAGCTGATCATCCACAATCAGTATCCAGTTCCTGCCTTATCCCCATAACCTTTGATTCCGCTATCTTTAAGAGCTGTATCCATCTCTTTCTTGAAAGCATCCAGAGACTTGGTCTCCACAGCCTTCTGGGGCAGAGCATTCCATATGTCCACCACTCTCTGGGTGAAAAAGTTTTTCCTCAACTCCGTTCTAAATGGCCTACCCCTTGTTCTTAAACTGTGGCCTCTGGTTCTGGACACATTGGTAATCATTTTCCAATGTTCTATAGCATGGATGCATTGGTAATCATTTTCCAGTGTTCTATAGATTCAGGATCAGTTCCTGTGGATTGGAGGGTGGCTAATGTTGTCCCTCTCTTCAAGAAGGGAGGAGGAGAGAAAACAGGGAATTATAGACCGGTTAGCCTAACGTCAGTGGTGGGAAAAATGCTGGAGTCAACTATAAAAGATGAAATTACGACACATCTGGATAGTAGTAACAGGATTGGTTAATTCCCGGGATGGTGGGACTGTCATATGTCGAAAGATTGGAGCGACTGGGCTTGTATACTCTGGAATTTAGAAGGCTGAGAGGGGATCTTATTGAAACGTATAAGATTATTAAGGGATTGGACACGCTGGAGGCAGGAAGCATGTTCCCGCTGATGGGTGAGTCCAAAACCAGAGGCCACAGTTTAAGAATTAGGGGTAGGACATTTAGAACGGAGTTGAGGAAAAACTTTTTCACCCAGAGAGTGGTGGATATATGGAATGCTCTGCCCCAGAAGGCTGTGGAGGCCAAGTCTCTGGATGCTTTCAAGAAAGAGATGGATAGAGCTCTTAAAGATAGCGGAATCAAAGGTTATGGGGATAAGGCAGGAACTGGATACTGATAGTGGATGATCAGCCATGATCACAGTGAATGGCGGTGCTGGCTCGAAGGGCCGAATGGCCTACTCCTGCACCTATTGTCTATTGTCACCCATCAGCGGGAGCATGCTTCCTGCCTGCAGCGTGTCCAATCCCTTAATAATATATGTTTCAATAAGATCCCCTCTCAGCCTTCTAAATTCCAGAGTATACAAGCCCAGTCGCTCCAATCTTTCGACATATGACAGTCCCGCCATCCCGGGAATTAACCTTGTGAACCTACGCTGCACTCCCTCAATAGCAAGAATGTCCTTCCTCAAATTTGGAGACTAAAACTGCACACAGTACTCCAGGTGTGGTCTCACCATGGCCTTGTACAGCTGCAGAAGGACCTCTTTGCTCTTATACTCAATTCCCCTTGTTATGAAGGCCAGCATGCCATTAGCTTTCTTCACTGCCTGCTGTACTTGCATGCTTGCTTTCAGTGACTGATGTACAAGAACACCTATATCTCGTTGTACTTCCCCTTTTCCTAACTTGACTCTATTTAGATAATAATCTGCCTTCCTGTTCTTACCACCAAAGTGAATAACCTCACATTTATCCACATTAAACTGCATCTGCCCACTCACCCGGCCTGTCCAAGTCACCCTGCATTCTCATAACATCCTCCTCACATTTCACACTGCCTCCCAGCTTTGTGTCATCGGCAAATTTGCTAATGTTACTTTTAATTCCCTCATCTAAATCATTAATATATATTGTAAACAGTTATCCCAGCACTGAACCCTGCGGTACCCCACTGGTCACCGCCTGCCATTCGGAAAGGGACCCGTTAATCGCTACTCTGTTTTCTGTCAGCCAGCCAATTTTCAATCCATGTCAGTACTCTGCCCGCAATACCATGTGCCCTAATTTTGCCCACTAATCTCCTATGTGGGACTTTATCAAAGGCTTTCTGAAAGTCCAGGTACACTACATCCACCGGCTCTCCCTTGTCCATTTTCATAGCTACGTCCTCAAAAAGTTCCAGAAGATTAGTCAAGCATGATTTCCCCTTCGTAAATCCATGCTGACTCGGACCAATCCTGTTACTACTATCCAGGTGTGTCGTAATTTCATCTTTTATAATTGACTCCAGCATCTTTCCCACCACCGACATCAGTCTAACCGGTCTATAATTCCCTGTTTTCTCTCTTCCTCCCTTCTTGAAGAGAGGGACGACATTAGCCACCTCCAATCCACAGGAACTGATCCTGAATCTATAGAACATTGGAAAATGATTACCAATGCGTCCACGATTTCTAAAGCCACCTCCTTAAGTACCCGGGGATGCAGACCATCAGGTCCCGGGGACTTATCAGCCTTCAGATCCAACAGTCTATCCAACACTATTTCCTGCCTGATATAAATTTCCTTCAATTCATCCATTACCCTAGATCCTTTGGCCACTATTACATCTAGGAGATTGTTTGTGTCTTCCCTAGTGAAGACAGATCCAAAGTACCTGTTCAACTCGTCTGCCATTTCCTTGTTCCCCATAATAAATTCACCCTCTTCTGTCTTCAAGGGCCCAATTTTGGTCTTAACTATTTTTTTCCTTTTCACATACCTAAAGAAGCGATTACTATCCTCCTTTATATTCTTGGCTAGTTTACCTTCGTACCTCATTTTTCCTCCGCGTATTGCCTTTTTAGTTACCTTCTGTTGCTCCTTAAAAGTTTCCCAATCCTCCGGCTTCCCACTGGTCTTTGCTATGTTATACTTCTTCTCTTTTGTTTTTATACTGTCCATTACTTCCCTTGTCAGCCACGGCCTCCCCTTACTCTCCTTAGGATCTTTAAATGTCTTTAAACGGAAAATCCTACAAAAGGTAGTGGATTTGCCCCAGTACGTCATGGGTAAAGCCCTCCCAACCATTGAGTATATCTACATGAAATGCTGTTGTAGGAAAGTAGCATCCATCATCAGAGATTGCCACAACCCAGGGCATGCTCTTTTCTCACTGCTGCCATCAAGTAGAAAGTATGAGTGCCTCAGGACTGGCACCACCAGGTTCAGGAGCAGTTGCTACCCCTCAACCATCAGGCTCTTGAACAAAAGGGGATAACTGCACTCACTTGCCCATCCATTCAGATGTTCCCACAACCAATGATCTCACTTTAAAGACTCTTTATCTCATTATTTCATGTTCCAGTTAGTTATTGCCATTTATTTGTATTGCATTTGCACAGTTTGCACTCTGGTTGAATTTTCATTGATCTGTTATAGTTATTGTTCTATAAATTTGTTGAGTATGTCCATAAGAATATGAATCTCAGGGTTGCAAATGGTGACATATATGTATTTTGATAATAATATTTGCTTTGAACTTTGAAGATTCATTATGGTTGAGTAAGCTAGTATGGAGTAAATAGCTGAATTCCAGGAATGAGGTGGGATTGACTGACCTTGAAAAACAATTTCAACTAAGTATAGCATTATAAATTGGACCCAAGGAGATATTTTGTCATGGGATTAAGTTATAAAACCACTTCCAGCAGCATTTTCTCCATAATGACAGAACTGAACTGAAACAGAGTATTTTATTGCAAATAATTCATGGTTGCCACGCTAACATAGAGATTAAAATTAAAGGCATCTGTTAGTCTTGTGAGACCATGGATCTGCGTCTGGAAAGTCTTCTCTCTCCAGGGCACAGGCCTGGGCAAGGTTGTATGGAAGACCAGCAGTTGCCCATGCTGCAAGTCTCCCCTCTCCACGACACCAATGTTGTCCAAGGGAAGGGCATTAGGACCCATACAGCTTGGCACCAGTGTCATCGCAGAGCAATGTGTGATTAAGTGCCTTGCTCAAGGACACAACACGTTCCCTCGGCTGGGGCTCGAAGTCACGACCTTCAGGTAGCTCGTCCAATGCCTTAACCACTTCGCCACGTGCCCACACATAGAGGTTAGCACGATGTTATTACAGCTTGGTGTTCCAGAGTTCGGAGTTCAATTCCAGAGCTGTTCTGTAAGAAGTCTCTGTACATCCTCCCCGTGGAATATGTGGGTTTTCTCTGGGTCCTCCAGTGTCCTCCCACAGTCCAAAGGTACTGAGTAGGTTAATTGATCATAGTAAATTTCCAGTGATTAGGTTATGGTTAATTGAAATTGTCTGGGGTTGCTGGGGTGGAGTGGCTCAAAAAGTAGGCCAGAAGGGGAGCCAAAAACGTGTTTGGTAACTGCAAAATAGCTCGATGTGATCTTTAAGTATGCACCTGACCTTCTGCCTGTCACTGTAATTCTTCATCCCAAGCCCACTCTGACCTCTGACTTCAGTTGATTTAAAAAATAAAATTAAGTTACATCTTCATTTTTAATTTAACTGTGTCAAATAATGAAAGTAGTAATAATTAAGTAGTATCTTATCTTCCCTATCCATACCCCCCAGTGTAACCTCTTGACAAAAATAGGGTCTTGTGCCAGGCCTAACCTAGTGCAAGATCCAAGAAATCCAGTTATGAAGTAAACATTTTCTGTGTTTGACAGCATATGCACTTATGTTCTGTTTTAACAGGTAAACACACCTGTTTGTGAATCATTGGTGCTAACCAGCTGTATAATAGCTCAAATACAACTTTTTCAATTATTGTTTCTCCAGTAATAGGTTACAGCATTTTCCCAGCAACTGGTGTATGGTCTGTTTCCTCTGTCTTTCACACCTCGCCCCCGCCCCCCCCCCCCCGGCTGCTCTGGATATGTTTTGTAGATGGCAAGGCTGTTCAACATTTTGGCTTACGAACCGTTTCATAGGAACGCTCTACCTTCGGATGGCAGGAGAAACCTGTACATGTTACTATATACCACCCTGGGATTCATTTTCTTGTGAGCATTTGCAGCAGGTATAAAGAAGCATAATAAAATCATTGGAAAAATACACACAGACGGATAAATCAACCAATATGTAACAGACGACAAATTGTGCAAACAAAAAAATCAAAATAATAAATAATGTTGAGAACATTAGTTGTAGAGTCCTTGAAAGTGAGTTCATAGATTGTGGAATTGGTTCAGAGTTGATGTGAGTAAAGTTATCCAGTCTGGTTCAGGAGCCTAATGGTTGTAGGGTAATAACTGTTTCTGAACTTGATGGTGTGGGACCAAAGGCTTCTGTACCTTCTGCTAGATGGTAATAGTGAGAAGAGGGCATGTCCCTGATGATGGATGCTACTTACTTGTGGCAACACTCCATGTTAAATGTACTCAACAGTGGATAAGGCTTTGCCTGTGATGGACTGGGCTAAATCCACACTTTCTGTAGCCTTTTCTGTTCCTGTGTATTGGTATTTTCATATCAGGCCATGGTGCAACCTGTTCCGATGCTCATCAGGGCCAACTGGTGATACATCCATGGGAAATCCAGCTTCTGACCCACACTGAGGCTAGTTCACTTATTTCTGGTTGGTAGTAACCTTCAGGATTTTTATAGCCATTTGGCGTGATGTAGTAATAGATATAAAGGGAAGTTGATTCGTCTCTCTCAGAGCCTTCTTTCCTGAAGCTGATTACAGTTACTTCAGCTTTGTATTTCATCATTTCAGCTAGAGGTACATAATTCTTAAAAATAAGATGCACTGCATCATTATGACTTGCTGATCTTTGTATTATTAGATATTGTGGAGTTTTTACTACTAGATGAAGCAACTTTTTTCAGGAAGGCATTCAAATTTTAAGAATGAATTTATAATCTATGTTCTCCTTATAACCACCACAGGAGGCCAAGCAAAAACAGACTGAAAGAAATCAACCAATCAGGCAGCACCTTTGGAGGGAGAAACCAATTAATTTTTTGGGCCAGGTACTCTTTCTAAGAAAGGAATGGTTACAGTTTTCAAGCAGAGCTGAGGGAAATGTGTGCACATATTTTCTATGTTTCTATGTTTCTATATGGAGATAGGTTAAGACTGATCGAGTGATATGGAGTTTGAATGTTGGCTGTTAGACATTTTAAAGAAAGCAATGTAGCATGATAGTAGGACAATGATGGCGCCAGCAACTGAAGGCCAAGTCCTTCAGACAGTTCACAAATCTACCCCTTTTACTATTACTTTCAAATACGATTCTGCTAATAAGGTTTTACATGCAATTGGTACCTGTGATTTACATTTTCTTGGTGTTTTTTGGACCGATTGAGCAATCCGGTGCTTTGCTGTCTCCGAGGGAGTTCAGTGAGGTTTGGAACGAAGTGTGTGGCCTGGAAGACAAGAAACGTGGAGATGGGGCATGAGCCCATGATTGACTCCATTTCTTGCCAATCTCACTGGTTAATACATCAAGCAAGATTCAAATAAGTGAGTGCAAGAGCGGAAGGTGAGTGGGTTTCAGTACTGTCTGCCTGCATTTGACCAGTTTCTTTCCCTCTTGCTCATTGCTGCTGGAGAAAGATGCCTGCAAGTGACGGGTTAATCACTCCCTCTTACTTGATGCTGCTGGAGGATGGTGCCAGAGTCTTGGGTCTTGGGCAAGCTTTAATCAATGCAGTTTTGGACTGGACTCTGTGGTTGATGTTGTGTGTTTCTGGTTCTGGTTGCTCCTTTTTTCTTGTTATTGCTATTTTGTGCAAATTTGATCAGAGCTGACAGGCTCTGCAGCCTGTAGCTAACGAATGACACTACACTAGATTGAACTGAACTAAACCGAACATTCCTAGCCTCTTTCAATATATCTGTGGTTTGATGTTTTATATTCTGTTTTTTGCTCGTTTTTGGCAGTTTGCATGATCTGTTCTTTTTTTTTGTGTGTGTACATTGGGTGTTTTGATTTTTTTCTTTGAACAGGTTCCATTGTTTTCTTTATTTCATGGCTGTCTGTGGGTAGAAGAATCTCAGGGTTGTGTGCTACATACATTGATAATAAATATATTTTGAATCTTTGAAACATTTCAATCTCTGAAAAAGGAAAGTTGGGAAGTTCGTTCCAGAAAGTTGCAAAGTGCCTTGGTGGAAAATAAGATGGTGGTGTTCTTCCACTTTGTGTTTGGGTCTCATTATGGGAGGAAGACCCAGACAGACAGGTCAGAATAAGTTTAGGAATTTAGGTGGATACTTTATCAATCCCAAAGGAAATTAGTGTCACAGTAGCATTACAAGTGCACAGATGTAAATATTAGAAGAGAAGTGGAAAGGATAAAAAATAAGGTACCACAAATAGTCTAACAGGAGGTGTTTGACTCATTATAGAGCCTAATGGCTGAGGGTAAGAATGGCCTCATATAGTGCTCTTTAGAGCAGCACGGTTGTCTTAGTCTATTAAAGCAACACACATCAAAGTTGCTGGTGAACGCAGCAGACCAGGCAGCATCTCTAGGAAGAGATACAGTCGACGTTTCAGGCCGAGACCCTTCGTCAGGACTAACTGAAGAAAGAGTTAGTAAGAGATTTTTGCGTCTTAGTCTATTACTGTTCAGGACAAGATGGCATGCAGAGGGTGAGAAACATTGCCCAGAATTGCCAGGATTCTCTGTAGGGTCATTTGTTCTACCACAGCCTCCGTTGTGTCCAATTTGACTCCTATAACCAAGCCAGACTTTCTAATCAGTTTATTGAGCCTGTGGGCATCACCTGTGTTGACGCCATTACCTAGCTCACCAGTGCATAGAAGGTTGTACTGGCGACAACAGACTGGAGTATGCAGGCCCCTCCTTCACATGTTCTACCCAAGGACCTCAGTCTCCTCAGAAGTAGACGTGACTCTGGCCTCTCTTGTATACAGCTTCTGTGTTGGTGCTTCACTCAAGTCTGTCATCCAGGTGGCAGTGGTGAAGTGTCAGTCAGAGGTCAAAATGGGAGTGGGGTTGGAGATTGGTGTCAGGTAATAGTAACCTCTGATCAATCCTGCAAACTGAATGCAGACGCTCCGTAAAATAATTCCCAATCTGCATTTGGTTTCTTCGGTGAAGAGGGACCACATTGAGAACACTTAATGCAGTACACTAGAATAAACAAGACAAATTGGAAGTGAAGTGCAGCTCTGCCTCCAACAATTGTTTGGATCCATAGATGGTTATGAGGTGAATAGCATCTTCTCCAGTTGTATGGAATGAGGAGAGATAAGCAGACTGAGTCATGAAGTCGGCGGTCTCTGCAAACTGCAAAAAAAGTGAAGAAAGGGTAATTGTGAAGGATAATGCATGGAATGTGAAAGCTGATGGGTGGAATGTGAGGACCACGGGGGCGCTCTCTTTTCTTGTCCTGTAGAAGGGGTTGAGAGCAGGTGTGTGCAGAAAGAGGAAATACAGTTGAGAGCTCCATTCAGCATGATGGAGAAGCCACATTTCAGGGAGGAGGAAGAAGACATTTCAGAGGCATCGGAGATGAAGGTCATTTTGCTCATTGGATCTCTTCAGGCTTCCAGGGAAGAATGCCAAAAGTCCTATTCTTCCCCTCATTTTCTCTCACACAAGCCCGTTAACTTTTTGATTCTTTTTGCCATTAGTTTGCAGTAGGGTGTAATTTACAACGGCAGTTTTACCTACCAATACATCTTTGGAATGTGGGAGGCAACTGGAGCACACAAGCAAAAATCGTGCAATCTGTGTGAGATTATGTTTGCTAACATGAGCAACACTTGAAGGATTAACGCAAACAGGAATTCTGCAGATGCTGGAAATTCAAGCAACACACATAAAAGTTGCTGGTGAACGCAGCATGCCTGGCCTGCTGCGTTCACCAGCAACTTTCATGTGTGTTACTTGAAGGATTAAATTTGGGTAGTTTGACAGCAGAACTTCTGATATCATTTATTTTCTGTTTATTTCTGGTGCTAAAGTCCCTTGCTGAATCCAAATTATTCATTCAAAATCAAAGTGTGTGTATATAGTTGACGTTGGTTCCCCCCCACCCCCACCCCGTAATGTTTTCTACAGGCAAACCCACTGTATAGTTTTCTGTTGGTCTTGGTTTTTAATGAACTAAAAGTGGTCGGTTATCACAAGGTGTTACAAGTAACTTATTTTTTGACGGTTTATTTATGATTACCAACATTTCAATTTTTTTAGTCAATCCCACGTGACTATCTCTGTCTTGGCTGAAGTTTCTTGTTTTAATATGATAGCAATTGGAAATTTTTCAAGCAAGGTTGAGAGTCACTTGAACGCTCTCTCAGCAGTTTAGGCTTGGAATGCTGTTTTTAATTTGAATATGTGCTACATATTTGAAATTGACATAATTTAATGTTTAGTTTCTTTATTGTTTGAAACTATTTAAAATTATTTCTTCCAATTTTAAACTACGCAATGGAGTTGCATCTGATGTGTAACAACGAAACTGAAGTAAATTGGGATCGAGCGGAAATGGTCAAGTTTTATACCTGATTAAAGGAGCATAGTTATAATTGCTGAAGGTTAATCAGCCCGGATCAAGAACAGCGCAGCACTTGTTCCTCAAGACAGCGTCCTTGGGATATTTATCTTCAGCTGCTGCTTCAATAGCCTTCCTTCCCATCATAAGGTCTGAAGCAGGGATATTCACTGATTGTGTAATGTTTGATTGATTTTCAGTTCTTGAGCAAATGGAAAAGATCCCTACTTGAATGGAAGAGCAAGATTGTAGTAGCTGGACATCATGCTATAATTGATTCACTTCCTGACATCATAGACTTACAAGCCACAATAGTGGTTGTGATGGAAAACTCTACTTAGATAAGTGTAATTGCAACAATTCTTCGGAAGTTTTTCCCCAGCTAGGATAACAGTCTTGTCCACCATCCATCGCTTGAATCATCATTTTGCTGCACTAGCATGCAGTGTCTACTGTGTATACCATCTACAAAATGTATTGCATTTATTCACTTTCTACCTCAAGGGCATTTTCCAAACCACGATTTCCACCTCCAAACCAAAAGCTTCTGAGCCTTCCCAGCTGTTTTAGATAGTGAATTTCAAAGATTCACTATCTTCTGGGTGAATAGATTTATTCTCATTTGTCCTGATTGGTTGATATGCTACTTTAAGTTTGTTACCTGTGATTCCAAATTCCATGTCAGTTAAATATTCTTGTATCTGTGCTTTTGAGCCCTGTAAGAATTTTGATCTTTTCAATGAAATCACCTCTCATTCTTCTGAACTCGGGTGTACGGATCCAGCCTATTTAATCTCTGATAAATATGATATCACAGGATTCAGTCTGATGAACCCTGGTGTGCACCCACCATTGCACTTTTGCATGAGTTGGTCTCCCTACCAATGTTCTGGAGGTTTCCTAACCATGGCTTGTGGTTGTTCCTCACAGCACACTCCACCACACAACTTCTTAGAGTCAAAATTAAATATAACTTTTGATTTTTTTTTATTCAAAGCAATCTAAAAATATTCAAAATTATTGCTTACCTGCATAACAGGCCCACAGCAGATGTCATCTCATTAGCTCTTCATTCAACCCTGGAACGTCGGGACAGCAAAGATGCATACATCAGGATGCTCTTTATCAACTACAGCTCTGCATTCAATACCATCATCCCCTCAAAACTAAGCTTCAAGACCTAGGCCTCAATACCTTCTTGCCTTCTTGCACAATTGAATCCTCTGATTTCCTCACTTGCAGACTCCAGTCTCCTCGGATTGTTTACAACATCTCCTCCACAATCTCCATCAGCACAGGTGCACCACAAGGCTGTATGCTCAGCCCCCTGCTCTACTCGCTTTACACTTATGACTGTGTGGCTAAGCACAACTCCAATCCCATATTCATGTTTGCTGATGACACCGTTATCATAGGCCAAATCATAGGTGGTGAAGAATCAGCATATAGGAGGGAGATTGAAAATCTGGCTGAGTGGTGCCATAATAACAACTTCTTACTTGCATATCTTTCCCTCCCTGCCTCTCTCTGCATTCCGCAGGGATCGCTCCCTACACAACTCCCTTGTCCATTCGTCCCCCCCATCCCTCCCCACTGATCTCCCTGCTGGCACTTATCCGTGTAAGCGGAACAAGTGCTACACATGCCCTTACACTTCCTCCCTTACCACCATTCAGGGCCCCAAACAGCCCTTCCAGGTGAGGCATCACTTCACCTGTGAGTCGACTGGGGTGATATACTGCGTCCGGTGCTCCCAATGTGGCCTTTTATATATTGGTGAGACCCGACGCAGACTGGGAGACCGCTTTGCTGAACATCTACGCTCTGTCCGCCAGAGAAAGCAGGATCTCCCAGTGGCCACACATTTTAATTCCACATCCCATTCCCATTCTGACATGTCTATCCACGGCCTCCTCTACTGTAAAGATGAAGCCACACTCAGGTTGGAGGAACAACACCTTATATTCCGTCTGGGTAGCCTCCAACCTGATGGCATGAACATTGACTTCTCTAACTTCCGCTAGGCCCCACCTCCCCCTCGTACCCCATCTGTTACTCTTTTTAATGCACACATTCTTTCTCTCACTCTCCTTTTTCTCCCTCTGTCCCTCTGAATATACCTCTTGCCCATCCTCTGGGTCACCCCCCCCCGTCTTTCTTCCCGGACCTCCTGTCCCATGATCCTCTCGTATCCCCTTCTGCCTATCACCTGTCCAGCTCTCGGCTCCACCCCTCCCCCTCCTGTCTTCTCCTATCATTTTGCATCTCCCCCTCCCCCTCCAGCTTTCAAATCCCTTACTCACTCTTCCTTCAGTTAGTCCTGACGAAGGGTCTCGGCCTGAAACGTCGACTGCGCCTCTTCCTATAGATGCTGCCTGGCCTGCTGCGTTCACCAGCAACTTTGATGTATGTTGCTTGAATTTCCAGCATCTGCAGAATTCCTGTTGTTTGCGTTTAAATTCACTACTGCGAAGCCTCTTCCGGTGATGCCTACACCGAAGAAGTTTAGATCCTCTCTTCGACGGGAGTTCAGTGAAACCATCTCTCACTGCTCCCCATCTGTGATTTCTTCGGCTCTTCAACTTTTCGACCAGACTTTGACTCAAACTCGCTATCACTGCCATGTATCCTTTCTTGGAACGTGCCTCCGTCGCCAACTTACTCCAGTTGGCTTTAGGATTCGTTTCCAAGCCTCTCAATTTGGACCTTCTGAGGATCCCAGGTACTCACATTTCATTGACTCTGCCTCTCGCCGCTTCTCCCGTCAAGCTCTGAAGGCGACGCTCTCCGCCATGAGGAGGTACTTGGTGTCCCTATCCCAGACCCTTCCACACCTTCGGGACACTTTCTTCGCCGTCTGTAATGGTCCTACCCGCTATTTCATCCTCCGTCGGATCCACGCCTGCAATCGCCGTTTCTTTGACTTTGTCATGTTAGGCAAAGATCGCAAGATCTTACATCTACGGACTGCAGAGCCTGCCGGCCCCGACGCTAGCAGGCATGAACTTTCGGTTGCGGCCCCCGCCGTTGGTCTCGGCGGCTCCAACACCTCAGGACATATTCAAAACCCGGACTCCAGCAACGACCATGGAGACATTCAAAGCGATCGCGCAACCACCAACTGCGACTCCAGCCTTGAACTCCAGGCCGGGTCTTTATGTGCTGCTGTTGTGACTCCCGTCTCCCCTTCCCCCACCACCACTCCGCAGCCCCGTCTTCCTCAGATCCCACCGTCAACTCCTGGGCCCTCAGAGGCTCCATCTTCCTCTCACCCCTACCCTCCCCTCTCCATTGACACCCCCAGCCTCCCCCCTCCCCCCTCTGATCCCAGCTCTCATCCGTGCCGGGTCTTTACCATCCCCTCCGACCTTCAACTGTCGGAGGCAGAGCGCTCTGTTCTCAGTAAGGGCCTCACGTTTGTCCCCCTTCGCCCACGCCTCAGCGAGTTCTGTGTTCGCCATGATGCGGAACTTTTCTTCCGCCGTCTCCGTCTCCGAGCCTACTTCTTCGGCAAGGACTCTTCCACCCCCACCGATGACCCCTTCTCCCGTCTTCATCCCTCCTCTTCTTCATGGACACCCCGCTCTGGTCTTCTGCCTGCTCTGGATCTCTTTATTGCCAACTGCCGACGGGACATCAACCGTCTCGACTTCACCGCACCTTGTCCCCATTCCAACCTCACTCCTTCGGAACGCTCTGCTCTCCACTCCCTCCGCACTAATCCTAACATTATTATTAAACCCGCTGATAAGGGGGGTGCTGTTGTAGTCTGGCGTACTGACCTCTACCTTGCCGAGGCACAGCGACAACTCGCGGATACCTCCTCTTATTTACCCCTCGATCGTGACCCCACTAAGGAGCACCAGGCCATTGTCTCCCACACTATCAACGATTTTATCCGCTCAGGGGATCTCCCATCCACTGCTACCAACCTTATAGTTCCCACACCCCGCACTTCCCGTTTCTACCTCCTACCCAAGATCCACAAACCTGCCTGTCCTGGCCGACCTATTGTCTCAGCTTGCTCCTGCCCCACCGAACTCGTTTCTGCATACCTCGACACTGTTTTATCACCCCTTGTTCAATCCCTTCCGACCTATGTTCGTGACACTTCTCACGCTCTTAAACTTTTCGATGATTTTAAGTTCCCTGGCCCCCACCGCTTTATTTTCACCTTGGATGTCCAGTCCCTATATACTTCCATCCCCCATCAGGAAGGTCTCAAAGCTCTACGCTTCTTTTTGGATTCCAGACCTAATCAGTTCCCCTCTACCACCACTCTGCTCCGTCTAGCAGAATTAGTCCTTACTCTTAATAATTTCTCCTTTTGCTCCTCCCATTTCCTCCAAACTAAAGGTGTAGCTATGGGCACCCGTATGGGTCCTAGCTATGCCTGCCTTTTTGTTGGGTTTGTGGAACAATCTATGTTCCGTGCCTATTCTGGTATCTGTCCCCCACTTTTCCTTCGCTACATCGACGACTGCATTGGCGCTGCTTCCTGCACGCATGCAGAACTCGTTGACTTTATTAACTTTGCCTCCAACTTTCACCCTGCCCTCAAGTTTACCTGGTCCATTTCCGACACCTCCCTCCCCTTTCTAGATCTTTCTGTCTCTGTCTCTGGAGACAGCTTATCCACTGATGTCTACTATAAGCCTACTGACTCTCACAACTATCTGGACTATTCCTCTTCTCACCCTGTCTCTTGCAAAAACGCCATCCCCTTCTCGCAATTCCTCCGTCTCCGCCGCATCTGCTCTCAGGATGAGGCTTTTCATTCTAGGACGAGGGAGATGTCTTCATTTTTTAAAGAAAGGGGCTTCCCTTCCTCCACTATCAACTCTGCTCTTAAACGCATCTCCCCCATTTCACGTACATCTGCTCTCACTCCATCCTCCCACCACCCCACTAGGAATAGGGTTCCCCTGGTCCTCACCTACCACCCCACCAGCCTCCAGGTCCAACATATTATTCTCCGTAACTTCCGCCACCTCCAACGGGATCCCACCACTAAGCATATCTTTCCCTCCCCGCCTCTCTCTGCATTCCGCAGGGATCGCTCCCTACACAACTCCCTTGTCCATTCGTCCCCCCCATCCCTCCCCACTGATCTCCCTGCTGGCACTTATCCGTGTAAGCGGAACAAGTGCTACACATGCCCTTACACTTCCTCCCTTACCACCATTCAGGGCCCCAAACAGTCCTTCCAGGTGAGGCATCACTTCACCTGTGAGTCGACTGGGGTGATATACTGCGTCCGGTGCTCCCAATGTGGCCTTTTATATATTGGTGAGACCCGACGCAGACTGGGAGACCGCTTTGCTGAACATCTACGCTCTGTCCGCCAGAGAAAGCAGGATCTCCCAGTGGCCACACATTTTAATTCCACATCCCATTCCCATTCTGACATGTCTATCCACGGCCTCCTCTACTGTAAAGATGAAGCCACACTCAGGTTGGAGGAACAACACCTTATATTCCGTCTGGGTAGCCTCCAACCTGATGGCATGAACATTGACTTCTCTAACTTCCGCTAGGCCCCACCTCCCCCTCGTACCCCATCTGTTACTCTTTTTAATGCACACATTCTTTCTCTCACTCTCCTTTTTCTCCCTCTGTCCCTCTGAATATACCTCTTGCCCATCCTCTGGGTCACCCCCCCCCCCGTCTTTCTTCCCGGACCTCCTGTCCCATGATCCTCTCGTATCCCCTTCTGCCTATCACCTGTCCAGCTCTCGGCTCCATCCCTCCCCCTCCTGTCTTCTCCTATCATTTTGCATCTCCCCCTCCCCCTCCAGCTTTCAAATCCCTTACTCACTCTTCCTTCAGTTAGTCCTGACGAAGGGTCTCGGCCTGAAACGTCGACTGCGCCTCTTCCTATAGATGCTGCCTGGCCTGCTGCGTTCACCAGCAACTTTGATGTATGTTTCTTACTTGATGTCAGCAAGACCAAGGAGCTGATTATTGATTTCAGGAGGAGGAATCCAGAGGTCCATGAGCTAATCCTCATTGGAGGATTAGAGGTGGCGAGGGTCAGCAACTATAAATCCCCCAGTGTTTTCATTTCAGAAAATCTGTGCTGGGTCCAGTACATAAGTGCAACTATAAAGGAAACATGGCAGCGCCTCTACTTCCTCAGGAGTTTACAAAGATTCAGCATAACATCTAAAGTTTGACAAGCTTCTATAGATGTGTGATGGAGTGTATAGTGATTGGTTGCATCACAATCTGGTATGGAAACACCAATGCCATATCCTACAGGAAGTAGTGAATATGGCCCAGTGCATCACAAGTAACAGTCCCTTCCCCTCACCACCCCCCCCCCCCCCCACTGAGCACATCTACATGAAGCACTGTCGCAGGAAAGCAGCATCCATCATCAGGGGTCCCCACCACCCAGGTCATGCTCTCTTCTCAAAGTTGCTGGTGAACGAAGGGTCTCGGCCTGAAACATCGACTGTACCTCTTCCTAGAGATGCTGCCTGGCCTGCTGCGTTCACCAGCAATTTTGATGTGTGTTGCTTGAATTTCCAGCATCTGCAGAATTCCTGTTGTTTTTGTTCATGCTCTCTTCTCACTTGTTTTTCTGGAAGAAAGTACAGGAGCCTCAGGACTCGTGCCACCAAGCTCAGGAGCAGTTGTTATCCCTTAACCATCAGGCTCTTGAACCAAAGGAGCTAACTTCATTCAGCTTCACTTGTTTCATCATAGTCTACTTCATCTTGGGCACGAGCCTGCTAAGTACCCAGGAGATCTTTAGCGAGCGGTGTCTCAGAAAGGCAGCGTCCATTATTAAGCACCTCCAATTTTGTAATTCTGTCACAATTGACATTTTTCTCTCCAATTTCTTTAGTATTTCAGAAAAACAATTGAATAAGCAAAGATGTTGATCTTATGATTACTTAAAGGAAACAATTCTAGTATGTCAATGTTGTGGTCTACTTTAATCCTAATAGGTTACATTCAGATTAGGATGTCTCTTGCCCTCTGCAGAAACTTATCAGTCTACAAAACATCTTTTTCAGGAGGGTCCCCCACTGCTATGTGAGCAAGTCTGCTATGCGTGTTAATTAATTCTGCTAAGCTGAGTTCACACGCCCCAAGAGGAAGAAGTACAAAATAAAATAAATTGTCCAGATCCCAGTGATGTTTTTGCACTTGGATGTTGACCTAACAGATTTTGCTTGTAGTACTGAGAGAGTGCTTCCAAAAAGCTGTTTCCTTTGTATTTGCAAAATATTGTATGTAGAAAATACAGTAAGATGGCAGCACGTTTGATCGTAGCAGCTTCTACAGGGTCCACCAAATGTGTTACTGTCCTTTCAAGTTTTTTTTAAAATTGCAAGACCTTGCTGGACATTAAGAACCTCAAGAACTGCAGGTCTGTCCCATCAGGGAGTTGCTTGTTGGTGGAGAAATTGCTGGACTTGCTGAGTATTGTGCTGCTGCCTATACCAAAGAAGTATTGGAGGAGTCAGTGCATGAAGGCAGCATCATTCTAGCAACGAATGCTCATCTTATTTGTTTGTCTTGTGATCAGAAGGCCCTGTTGGACATTGTTAATGTGGAATGTTGCAAGTCTGATTCACTGATTTATTGGCAGACGGCGGAGGAGCAGCGTGGGCTTCAAGCCGCACTGTCGCCCATTTACAGCTGCCCAGGAGAGAGGTGTGAGAGTCTGTGTGCCCCACCAGAGGCAGTGTGGTGCACCATCCAAGCTGGAGTCGGTGCTGCCCTCAGTGTTCACTCGGCTGAAGACAAACTGTATTGTGGTTGACTTCAGATCCTTGCAACATGGGCTGAGGGTCTTGGACTATATTTCTTTTTTATGTGACTGTATTTTACTGATATTTTACAGGTGCTTTCTATCTTACATGTGCTATATGTGCCTTGTGCTGGTACTGTGCTTTGCACCTTGGCCCTGGAGAGACACTTTTGTTTGGATGTATTCATGGATGGTTGAATGACAGTTAAACTTGAAAGAGAAGTGGTAGCAGAGAAACAATAAAAAGCTACTGGAATGTCAGGTTTTATGATGAGAAATAGGGAGATATACTGGTGGATCTGTATAACGTTAAATTGTGTACAAAATTCTTGATTTCACTAATTTGCATATTCTTGCATCATTACCTTAACTCCAATTTCTTACCTTTGTTTTTCATCATCATTTAGTGTTAAGTTTTCTTTAGAAATCTGTAAAATTATTCCTTTAGGGAATGTTGTTAGTTGGCAGTATAGTGCTTCACTAGCTGCTTGATTCTGTCTAGGTTGCATTATGCCACCTTTTGGTCCTATCCACTAGCCAAAATTTTGTTGCCAAATTTTGAGCAAATTATAAATAAATCTGAATGGCACTATATACTCTACCAGTACGTGTATCTCTAACTTCCTCTCTTAGAAGTAATTTTTTTTATACTTCACTGAGCACTGCTGTTGAAATGGATTTCCTAGGCAGTTCATGACTCATGGAAAGAGTACTGATCCTGGAAACTTACATGTTGATTTTATAAGTTCCTGCTGGTGCTGCCGCCCACATATACTGGAAGTCAATTGTTTCGTCTGCATGTTTTTATAAGGATGCTATCATAGCTTTCATCTGTAGTTCTGTGCCAGGACGGTGGCAAAGAATAATTCACCTCGGATGATCTGATCAATAAGTTTCATTTAAAGCTGAGCCTGAGGCTTCTTGCAGTACATAAATAGCTGTCAATCATGAGACTATGGTCCAGGCCCTGATTATCCTTTATCTACTTTGCTCCAAATACTGGTCAGCTATAACATGTCCACCAACTGAAGCCTATTTCACATTGCTTCTCACTTCTTGAGTGTCTAACTCTTGGTGCTTCTGAACTGACTAGTCGCAGAATTGTCACTGTCACTCCTCATTTACTCAGGGATACGGAGACAAATATAGGCCATAAAACAACCGACTAGAAAGAAGTTGTTTTAGTGTGGAGTGGCAGTATTGAATACCAGGAGGCAGAAGTGAAGAATTAAATTAAAATTACATTAAAAGCTTTCTGGACCATTATTAAGTGTGACTGCAGTGTTGGCATCACAAGGACTTGATCTGCAGTTCCAGAAGGTTCGGCACTACTTGTGAATATCACTGCTTCACACCCAAAGCATCAATGCTATCATCATCATGTGCTTTGTTTTTTTTTCAGTTGAGTCTTGTGGTTGTGTTCCTTTTCTGTATTATTAAGGGCAAATGGGTAACTCAGGAGAGAATAGGTCCCCTTAAGGATTAATGTCATGTATGTGTGGAGCCATAGGACAAGGGTGCAGTCGTAAACTAATAATTATCTTCTGTGTTTACTGTGAAAGCTAGAGGATTCAGGGAAGAGAATAGTGATTGCTTGAAACATCCACATTCTGAGAGACAGGATCTACCTACCTTTGGAAAAGCGAGGGCTGATGTAGGGTTATGAAATGGGATTGTTGTTTAATATTAATGTTGTTACTTAGTAAGTCTGAAGATGACACCAAAATGCTGGTACATTGAAGAAGGTTTTCTAGATCAACTGAGAAAGTGTGCCAAGGATTGGCAGATGGAACTTTGTCAAGTAAAGGTGTTACGTTTTGGTAAGTTGAACGTGGGCAAGACGTGTACAATAAATGGTAAAGTTCTGGAGAGTGTTGTACAATAGAGAGATGCAGGAGTACAAATCTATAATTCCCTGGATGTGATAATACGGTTTGACAAGAATGCGTTAAAGCTGTTTGCCTTCATCATTAGGGCATTGAGACATGTTACAACTGTATCTGATGTTGGACCACACCTGGAGAATTACTTGTAGTTTGTATCCGATGTTAGACCACACCTGGAGAACTACTTGTAGTTTGGGTCACCATGCTATAGGAAGGATGTTATTAAGCTGGAAAGAGTGCTGAAAAGATTTGCAAAGATATTAATTGGATCTGGAGGGCATGTGTTATAAGGAGAAGCCAGACAGGCTAGTCTTTTTACCCTGGAGCATGAGAGACTAAGATGCAACTTAAAAGAGGCATATAAAATCTTGAGGGGCATAGATAAAATGAATGGTTATCGTCTTCTTTCTCCATGGTAGAGGAATCTATAACTAGAGGGCATAGATAAAAGGTGAGAGGAGAGAAATTTAGAAGACCCAAGGGACAACTCTTTCGCGGAGTTTGGTGGGTAAGTGGAATGAGTTGCCAGAGGAAATGGTAGAGGAGGGTGTAATAATAATATTTAAAATACATTTTATGTAGGTAGGAAAAAGGCATACGGATGTGGACCAAACACAGGCAAATGGCTGAATTGTGTGAAGTGACCTGTTTCTTTTCTGTATAACTTTGATTTTGTAACTTGATGTATTGATTTCTGCATTTGCTGTAGGCTTTTAAATATACAACTTAGCCATTTTTACTTTTAGCAAATAATAAGGATGTCCTTAATACATCTTCCATGTCTTGTTGGGTTGTAATGCTATATTGTTCTTTGAATGACCGTTTGTAATTAATATATGAGTAAAGCATGAATGTTGTTAGACTCTGAAAAGTTAAGATTTGATGATATTACATTTTCTAATTAAGGCAATGCATTGTATTTGAAATACATCATTGGATCATTGAAGAATATATGCAGGAACTGTTTGCTCTATAAACTATCTCATATTTGAACAAATATTTAGAAATAGTTTTTGCCTAATATATACTATTTATCTGAGGATTTTTCTCAAGCCTACCACATTGCATGTTATTATAAACCATTGTTTCAGAAAAGACTGAGTAGAAACCTCAGCAGATAATTACTTGGATTCAAACAGTTATTGTTTTATTTCATCCAATTGAAAATGTAAGTAGAGTTATGTTTTTTATTTCAGAATGAATGACAGCAATCAATGCTGTTTATGGATATTTGGCCCATTCATTCCACATATGATTTTTATGCATTATCAATGTATTATTTAACTCTGTTGCATCAGTGGACTTGAACTATTCAATGAACAGAATGAAACACTGAATCGTCAGTATACATTTGCAATATTCCATGCATAAGAAAATATCTCTTTTGTAGCAATATCTCAACTTTTTCCAATGAGCTGTTGAGCCTTGCTAGTGTTTTGTGCTGCTGTTTTTATTTATTTTATTTTTAATTTGAAATGAGTTACTATGTCATTGTGTCAAAGTATTGTGTCATAACTGTTCTCATTCAAAAAATTTGCTGATATGTTGGCAAAATCAGAGCTAATGTGCAGGTTTTACACCTGAAATAACTTTTAAATTGTTACTTGGTCCTGTAAAACTACTGATCATTAAAGTGATATACACAAAATGCTGGAGGAACTCAACAGGCCAGGCAGCATCTATGGAAAAAAGTACAGTCGACGTTTCAGGACTTGAAGAAGAGTCTTGGCGCATTAGGGTTAGGGAACCCTAACAGGGTTCTCTTTATCCTGATTTAGGACTTTTGTGAAGGTCTGATCACATTTTAAGTCATACTTATGCAGAAATAGAGAAAATTCTACAGTGTTCACTAACTTTCTAGCAACCCTGAACAGTTGCAAGAAAGTTTGTGAGCCCTTTGCAATTACCTGGTTTTCGCAATTACTCAAAATGTGGTCTCATCTTCATCTAAGTCACAATAATTGATAAGTACAATCTCCCTAACTAATAACACAAGCATTTGTATTTTAATGTCTTTATTATATCTGTTGGTTAATCATTCCAGCTAGAACCACCTTTAGCAGTAATAACCTTCACCAAATGTTTCCTGTAGCTGCTGATCAGACTTGTGCAACGGCAAGGAGGAATTTTAGACCATTCCTTCACACAAAACTCTTTCAGTTCATCAGTATTTGTGGGATACCTTGCATGAACAACCCTCTTCAGGTCATGCCATAGCATCTCGATTGGGTCAAGGTCTGGACTCTGACTTGGCCATTCCAAAACACAAATTTTCTTCTTTTTAAACCATTTTGTAGAATGCAAAAAGGGAGAGCAAATATATGAAAAATCTGATGATGGAGGGGAAGAAGCTGTTCCTAAAATGTTGAGTGTCTGTTTCAGGCTCTTGTACCATCACTTGAAAATGAGAAGGGGAATGTGCTGGGAGATGGGGGTCCTTAATGATATCACCTTTTTGAGGCATCACCTTTTGAAGATGTCGATGCTGGGGAGGCTAGTGCCCATGATAAAACTGGCAGAGTTTGAAACTTTCTGCAGTTATCTTCCAATCCTGTGCAGTGGCACCACCAAACTAGACGGTTGCAACCAGTTAGAATGCTCTCCCCAGTGCATCTGTAGAAATTTGTGAGAGTTTGGTGACATACCAAATCTCCTCAAACTCTGAATGAAATATAGCCACTGTCATGTATTTTAATTGCATCAGTATGTTGGGCCCAGGATAGATCTTCAGCGATGTTGGCAGGAGCTTGAAACTGCTCAATCCACTGTTGCTCCCTCAATGAGGAATAGTGTTTAGGAAAGTTTCCTTAATCAGCACATGGAGTCCCAATAAGTGTATGATACTTGATCTGCTATTAGGGAATGAGACAGGGCAGGTGACAGAAGATTGTGTAGGGGAACACTTTACATCTAGTGATCATAATGCCATAAGTTCCAAAGTAAATGTGGAAAAATAGGTCTGGCTTGCAGGTTGAGATTCTATATTGGAGAAAGGTCTACTTTGATGGAATCAGAAAAGATCTAGTATGTGTGGGTTGGGACAGACTATTTTCTTGCAAAGTTGTACTTGATAAGTGGGAAGCCTTCAAAAGTGAAATTTTGAGACTGCTAAGTTTGTACGTTCCTGTCAGAATAAAATGTAAAGATAAAAGATTTAGGGAATATTGAGGCCTTAAGGAAAATAAGAAGTGCATAGCAGGTATAGACAAGTAGGAACAAATGAGAAATGCAGGAGAATACTTAAGAAAGAACTCAGGAGGGCTTAAAGAAGGCATGAGATTGCCCTAGCATACAAGGTGAAAGAGAATCCTAAGGGATTCTACAGATATGTTAAGGGCAAAAGGATTGTAAGGGACAAAACTGGTCTTCTGGAAGATCAGAATGGTAATCTATGCGTGGAGCCAAAAAAAAGATCTTGAATTGAATTTTTGCATTTGTATTTACTCAGGAGATGGATACAGAGTCGATAGAACTGAGGCAAAGCAGCAGCGAGGTCATGGGCCCTATACAGATTAGAGGAGGTGGTGTTTGCTGTCTTGAGGCAAATCAGTGTGGATAAATCCCCAGTCCCTGACAAGGTGTACTCTTGGACCCTGTGGGAGGCAAGTGCGGAAATTGCAAAGGCCTTAGCAGAGATATTGAAATCACCCTTAGCGACAAGTGAGGTACTAGAGGATTGGAGGACAGCTAATATTGTTCTGCTGTTTAAGAAAGGTTATAAAAATAAACCAGAAAATTATAGACCAGTGAGCCTGACATCAGGAATGAGGAAGTTATTTGAAGGGACAGGGCTATAGATAAGGATAGATATGGTCCTTGTGGGAGAGTGTTAAATTGAAGTAGGCAAATTACAAGGGCATTAGGCAGGAACTAAGAAATGTTAATTGGGAACACCTTTTCTCTGGCAAGTCCACATCAGACAAGTGGAGGCTACAGACTTGATTGAGTTTAAAGATCAACTGCACAGAGTACAGGAAAGGTAGATTCTTGTTAGAAGGAAGGACAGGGACGGAAATATAAGAACCTTAGATGTCCAGAGAGGTAATGAATTCAGTTAAGAAGATAAAGGAAAAATATGTGAAGCTTTGGAAATTAGAATCAAACAAAGCACATGAGGAGTATAAAGGAGCCAGAAAAGAACTAAAGAAGGGAATTAGGAAAGCTAGGAGGGTTGTGAAAAGTCTTTGGCAAGTAGGGTTAAGGTGAATCCCAAGGCATTCTATCCAAACAACAAGAGCAAGAAGATAACAAGACAGTGGGTGGGACCACTCAAGGATGAAGGGATAAGTATTGGCTTGGATGCAGAAAATGTGAGTAAGGTGCTTAATGAGTACTTTGCTTCAGTATTTCCCAAGGAAAAGTATATTTGGAGGACCGGGAGATCAGTGTTGAGTCTATAAATATGTTAGAGCATTTAGAGGTCAAGGAGAAAGAAGCTGGGCCTTCTAATGGGTATTAAGGTGGATAAGTCCCCAGGGCTTGATGAGATTTACCCCAGGTTATTGAAGGAGGCAAGAAATGAGATTGCTGGGCCCTTGACCAGTATCTTTGAGTCCTCTCTAGCCACAGGCAAGGTCCTGGATGACTGGCGAGCAGCTAATGTTGTACCTCTATTTAAGGAAGGACTAGGGATAACCCTTGGAGGTATAGACCAGTGAGTCTCAAATCAGTTTAAAAACGCAAACACGAGGAAATCTGCAGATGCTGGAAATTCCAGCAACACACACAAGAAGTGTTGTGAACGCAGCAGGCCAGGCAGCATCTACAGGAAGAAGTACAGTTGACATTTCGGATGGGGTACGAGGGGAAGGAGGGGCATTAACGGAAGTTAGAGAAGTCAATGTTCATGCCATCAGGTAGGAGGCTACCCAGACAGAATATAAGGTGTTGTTCCTCCAACCTGAGTGTGGTTTCATCTTGACAGTAGAGGAGGCAGTGGATAGACATATCAGAATTGGAATGAGACATGGAATTAAAATGTGTGACCACTGGGAGATCCTGCTTTCTCTGGCGGACAGAGCGTAGGTGTACAGCGAAACGGTCTCCCAGCCTGCGTTGGGTCTCGCCAATATATAGAAGGCCGCATCAGGAGCACCGGACGCAGTATATCACCCCAGCCGACTCACAGGTCGCCTCACCTGGAAGGACTGTCTGGAGCCCTGAAAGGTGGTGAGGGAGGAAGTGTAAGGGCATGTGTAGCATTTGTTCCACTTACAAGGATGAGTGCCGGGAGGGAGATCGGTGGGGAGGGATGGGGGGGGACGAGTGGACAAGGGAGTCACATAGGGAGCGATTCCTGTGGAAAGCAGGAAGAGGGTGGGAGGGAAAGATGTGCTTAGTGGTGGGATCCCGTTGGAGGTGGCAGAAGTTACGGAGAATTATATGTTGGACCTGGAGGCTGGTGGGGTGGTAGGTGAGGACCAGGGGAACCCTATTCCTAGTGGGGTGGCGGGAGGATGGAGTGAGAGCAGATGTGAGTGAAATGGGGGAGAAGCGTTTAAGAGCAGAGTTGATGGTGGAGGAAGGGAAATCCCTTTCTTTAAAAAAGGAGGACATCTCCTTCGTCCTGGAATGAAAAGCCTCATCCTGAGAGCTGATGCGGAGGAGACGGAAACATTGAAAGAAGGGAATGGCATTTTTGCAAGAGACAGTAAGAAGTGGTAGCTGTGAGAATCCATAGGCTTATAGTAGACTTCAGTAGATAAGCTGTCTCCAGAGATGGAGATGGAGAGATCAAGAAAGGGGAGGGAGGTGTCAGAAATGGACCAGGTAAGATTGAGGGCAGGGTGAAAGTTGGAGGCGAAGTTAATGAAGTCAACAAGCTCTGCATGCGTGCAGGAAGCAGTGCCAATGCAGTCGTCAATGTAGCGAAGGAAAAGTAGGGGACAGATACCAGTATACAGTATAGGCTTGGAACGTGGATTGTTCCACAAAGCCAACAAAAAGCACAGCTGGGACCTCTCACTATACTCCTTGCCCATCCTCTGGGCTTCCCTCCCCCTTTCTTTCTTCCTAGGCCTCCCATCCCATGATCCTCTCCCTTCTCCAGCCTCATATCCCTTTTGCCAATCAACTTTCCAGCTCCTAGCTCCATCGCTCCCCCTCCTGTCTTCTCCTATCATTTCAGATCTCCCCCTCTCCCTCCCACTTTCAAATCTCTTACTATCTCGTCTTTCAGTTAGTCCTGACGAAGGGTCTTAGCCCGAAACGTTGACTGTACCTCTACCTATAGATGCTGCCTGGCCTGCTGCGTTCACCAGCATTTTTTGTATGTGTTGCTCACATCAGTTATGGTGAAATTGCTGGAGAAGATTTTTGGGATAGGATATACAAGCATTTGGAAACCTATGGCCTAATTAGGGAGAGGCAACATGACATTTTGTGTGGCTGACTTGATTGAGTTTTTTGACAAGATGACAAGAGAGACTGATAAGGGAAGAGCAGTAGATGTCTGCATGGATTTTAGTAAGGAGTTGGACATAGATCCTCATGGGAAGCTAATCCAGAAGATTAAGATGCATTGAGTCTGCAGCGAATTGACTGTTTGGAATCAGAACTGGCTTGCGCATAGAAGACAGTGTGGTGGTTGAAGGAACTTGTTCAAGCTGGAGGTCTGTAATTAGTGGAGTTCCACAGTGATCTGTGTTGGAACCTCTGCTGTTTGTGACGTATATAAATGACCTGGATAAAAATGTAGATGGGTAGGTTAGTAAGTTTGCAGATGATACCAAGATTGGTGGAGTTCTGGATTGTGTCGAAGAGTGGCAAAGAATACAGCGCACTGCAGATCAGTTATAGATATGGGCAAAGAAATGGCAGATGAATTTTAACGGAGATAAATGTGAGGTGTTTCACCTTGGTAGGGCAAATGCAAGGAGACAGTACACTGTTAAGGGTAAGATCCTTAATAGTGTTGCTGAGCAGAGAGATCTTGGGATCCCAAGTTCATAGCTCCTTGAAAGTGGCTACACAGGCTGATAAGGTGGCAAAAAGGCTTATGGAATGCTTGTTTTTATTAGTTGGGGCATTGAGTTCAAAAGTCAGCAGGTTATGTTGCAACTTTATAAAACTCTGGTTAGGCCACATCTGGAGTATACTTTATACATTATTGTTGCCAAATAATACTTTATACTGTATTGCATGCAGTTCTGGTTGCCCCACTGTAGAAAGGATGTTGAGCCTTTGGAGAGGGTACAGAAAAGGTTTACCAAAATGCTGCTTGGTTTAGAAAGCACGTGCAATCACGAGAGGCTGGATAAATGGGTTGTTTTCTCTGGAGCATTGGAGGCTGAGGGGAGATCTGATAGAGGTTTACAAACTTATGAAAGGCATAGATAAAGCGGACAGAGAGCATCTCTTTCCTTGGGTTGAAATGTCTAGTACCAGAGGCCATGCTTTGAAAGTGAGAGGGGATAAGTTCAAGTCGTTGTAAGGTGCGAGAATTTTATTCAGTCACCGATGTCTGGAATGCATTGCCTGGTATGGTTGTAGAGGCAAATACATTAGAGGCTTTTAAGAGACATTTGGATAGGCGCATGAATGTAAGGAAGATGGAAGGATTATTGACATGGTGTAGGTAGGAGAGATTAGTGTGTGGGTGTTTTTGATTTGCTTTTTAGCAGATTTGGCACAGCGTTGTGGGACAAATGGCAAGTTCGTGTGCTGCACAGTTCTATATGCGAGTATTTGATTAGACGGGCTAATTAGGGATAGCCAGTATGTGGTAAATCGTATCTAACCAATCTCAGACTTTTTGAGGAAGTTGCCAGGAATGTGGATGAAGGCAAGGCAGTGGATGTTGTCTGTTTGGAATTCAAGGCATTTAACAAGGCCCTCGACGAGAGATTGGTCAGGAAGGTTCGGTTGATTGGTATTCAAGATGAGGAAATGTATTGGAATAGACATTGGCTTTGTGGGAGAAGCCAAAGAGTGGTTGCCTCTCTGACTAGAGGCCTGTGACTAGTGAAGTGCTGCAGTGATTGGTGTTGGGTCAGTTGTTGTCATCTATGTCAATGATCTGGATGATAATGGGGTTAACGGGTCAGCAAATTTGTAGATGACACCAACATTTGGGGTGTAGTAGACAGCGAGAAAAGTTATCAAATCTTGCAGTGGGACTTGGACCAGCTGGAAATATGGACTGGAAAAATGGCACATGGAAGTTAATGCAGACCAGTATGATGTGTTGCACTTTGGGAGGACAAACCAGGGAAGTATCACACCGTGAACGGTAGCACTGTTTGAGGAGTGCAGTAGAGCAAAGGGGTCTGGGAATACAGGTTCATAATTCATTGAGAGTGGCGGCACAGGTTGCTAGGGTCACAAAGAAAGCTTTTGCAGTATTGGCCTACGTAAATCAAAGTATTGAGTACAGGAGATAGGATTTTATGTTGATGTATGAAACATTAGTGAGGCTTAATTTGGAATATTGTATACTGTTTTGGTCACCTACTTATAGAAACAATGTAATTAAGGTTGAAAGAGTACAAAGAAAATTTTCAAGGATGTTGCCAGTACTGGAGGACCTAAATTATAAGGAAATATTGAATAGGTTAGGACTTTATTCCTTGGAACATCAAAGATTGAGGGGAGATTTGATAGACTTATAGAAAATTATGTGGGCTATAGATTTGGTAAATAAATGCAGGCTTTTTCCACTGAGGTTGGGTGGGACCACAACTAGAGATTGTGGGTTAAGGGTGCAAGGTGAAGTGTTTATGGGGAACACGAGGAAAAACTTCACTCAGAGGGTCGTGAGTGTAGAATAAGCTGTCAGTGGAAGTGGCGGATGGGATTTCAATTTTAATGTTTAAGAGAAGTTTGAATCGGTACATGGATGGGAGGGGTATGGAGTGTTATGGTCCTGGTGCAAGTTGATGGGACTATGCAGTTAAAGTGGTTCGGCTTGGGTTGGATGGGCCGAAGGGCCTATTTCTGTGCTGTATTTCCTGTGACTCTGACTCTGGTTCTTCTGTGGTGGACCTCATTGGAAATACCTCTGTTCAGCGAGACAGGATTTTTTTTTGGGCATCCGTTAGTCTCGTGAGACCATGGATTTGCGCCTTGGAAGGTTTCCAGGGTGCAGCCTGGGCAAGGTTGTATGGAAGACCGGCAGTTGCCCATGCTGCAAGTCTCCCCTCTCCACGCCACTGATGTTGTCCAAGGGAAGGGCACTAGGGCTGATACAGCTTGGCACCAGTGTCATCACAGAGTAATGTGTGGTTAAGTGCCTTGCTCAAGGACACAACACGCTGCCTCAGCTGAGGCTCGAACTAGCAACCTTCAGATCATTAGACCGACGCCTTAACCACTTGGCCACGCGCCAACATGAGACAGGATTTTATTAACTCAAGATCACTAATGGACTAATTTCAAACTTGTTGATTTTCATGTAAGGGCAGTAACATTTAAACATGAAAATGCAAAATACTTCTCTACAAAAAATTCACTGATTTATGGCAAATGTCTACAAAGTTATTTTTAATCAATCAAGGTTACTTTCGTGTATTAATCCTCCAGACTGTGTATTTAAATTATCTCATTGTTGAACACTGAATTGTATTTACTTAAGGTGTTCTGTTATGGTGTCTGTGCTGTCTTCACTTCACCTTTGGGAGACTGAAGTTCCAAATGGCACAGTATTTTCGTTATTGAAAATAAGAGCACTATCTTGCTGTTGCACAATTTAGTTGTGTTCTTACTAATATCCATATCTATCAAACTTCTGTTTTCCTCAATAATTGCTGTATTTAGTAAAAAGGTTATTCATCACTCTTTTAACTGTAGTGGCCTTCTTTTGAATATGTTGATGTATTTCTTGGCAAAATTTTCTAATAACCTCTTGTATGCTGTTGTGTGTCTGTAGTGTTTGTTTGGACAAATAGGGACTGTCCAGAGATTCTAAAATGTTCAATTGCACTTTAAATTACACTGCTGAGTCTGGATTTTTATTCCTAACAGTATTGTTGACCAGTTGACCCCTCATCAAATGGTTTGGTTACTCATTGCTGAACTAACCCATGGAGAATAATTCTGGTTTTGGATGATGATAATCTGGAACCATGTTCAGTTAAAACAAGGGAAAAGTTGCAGGGCATTACAAAATGCCATGCTTTGGTGGGTGAGCCAGAAAACCTTTTTTTCTGGTGTCTTTGCTATGGTTTAACAATTGAACTATGAAAGTGTCAGCAATTTATCATTTAATTTTGTAAATTCTGGGCAATAATAGCTTTAAAAGTCATTAGAGGTAAGAAATAGAGGAGGAGGGAGATGGCTACCAGAAGAATGAAGGGGTACTATAAAATGAGTTAGTAAAATAGCTGCTTGTACAAATGGTGGTGGCAGTAAGGAAAGATTTGCCATTTAGATTAGATTAGATTCAACTTTATTGTCATTGTGCTGAGTACAGATACAAAGCCAATGAAATGCAGTTAGCATCTAACCAGAAATGCAAGGAATAGTGTTATTTACAAAATAACTGCGAATAAAAAGTAAGTGCTACACCACATAAATATAAAAGTAATGAGACAGTACAATATGGGTGCAGTACTGCTTAGTGCTGTGATGTGAGGTTCAGCAGGCTCACAGCCTCAGGGAAGAAGCTCTTCCTGTGCCTGCTGGTGCGGGAGCGGAGGCTCCTGTAGCGCCCACCATATGGGAGGGGAGTAAAAAGTCCATGGTTAGGGTGAGATGTATCCCTGATAATGCTTTTTGCCCTGCCCAGGCAGATTTATGGTAGATGTTCTCAATGGTGGGCAATTGGGTGCAGATAATCTGCTAGGCAGTTTTCACCACATGCTGGAGTGCTTTGCGGTCCAATACGGGACAATTGCCATACAACACCGGGATGCAGTTGGTGAGTATGCTCTCAATGGTACAGCGGTAAAAGTCCGTCAGTATCCTGAGACAGAGTTGAGCTTTCTTGATGCTCCGCAGGAAATAAAGGTGCTGTTGCGCCTTTTTGATCAGGATGGAGGAGTTCAGGGACCAGGTGAGAACCTCGGAAATGTGGACACCAAGGAATTTGAAGCGGGATACACACTCCACTACAGCTCCGTTGATGTAGGTGGGGACGTGAGTGTGGCTCCTAGCCTGTCTGAAGTCCACAATGATCTATCTCCTTGGTCTTCTGGGTGTTAAAGGGCCAGGTTGTTGTCGGCACACTACGCGGCCAGGTGCTGGACCTTGTCCCTGTAGGCTGTCTCGTTATCCCCTCTGATCAGGCCAACCACCGTAGTGTCGTCTGCGAACTTGATTATGGAGTTTGAACCACGTACAGGACCGCAGTCATAGGTGAAAAGGGAGTACAGAAGAGGGCTCAGCACACAGCCTTGAGGCACGCCGGTGTTCAGGGTGAGAGTGGAAGGGGAGAGGTTGTCTTAACTTAACTGATTAGGGTCTGTTAGTCAAGGTCTGTTAGTCAAAGTCCAAAGTCCAATTGCAGAGAGATGAGCTGATACCAAGCTGGCAAAGTTTGGCAATCAGCTTGGAGGGGATCACAGTATTGAATACTGAACTAAAGTCAATGAACAGCATTCTGACGTAAGAGTTGGGGCTGTCCAGGTGGGTCAGGGCAGAGTGTATGGAGATGGCGCCCTCTGTTGACCTGTTGGTGCAATAGGCAAATTGATGGAGGTCCAGGATAGTGGGCAGACAGTGCCAAATAAATAAAGACCTGAAATGCAGCCTTTACTTGGATTAAATCCACCACATTCTTGAGAGGAAGATGAGCAGGCAGAAGTTGTGGTGCACATTAGTACCAACGACATTGATAGGAAATGGAATGAGGTCCTGAAGAGTGTATATAAAGAATTTGGAAGCTGCTTGGAAGGAAAGGTTAAATTCATTGTTGAGTAAGTTTATATTTGTCAGCACAACCAAGGGCCTGTATTGTGCTGTATTGTTCTATGTTTCAAATAAAATACTGCTCCTTAACTCTAGTTTTCAATTTATTGTTACCACAGAAGCATAGCAATAAGCTTGATACAACTTCTATGCCCTGCTGAATTTAGCCTTTAACATTATGCTGTTGCCGCAGTCCCCTGGGTTCAACACATCCTCCACTTACGTATGTAAATTTCTTTGATTTTTCACTCTAGTTTTTATAAACTTTCTGCAGAATTAATGAGACAATAATTAATAAAACTACATTCATTGTACGATTATTCAGTGGCATGCCATTATTTGTTGTGCCTTACCTTGCTGACTTCTGTTGCTTATTTTACATTCTAATTCAAAAACTGGTGTCGTGTATTTCCCATTATTTTTCCTTGTTCCTCATTCCTCCAAACTGTTGGTAAAGGTCCATTCGAGTGCAATCTGCTAAGTCCTTAGGTTACTGGACAGCTTGTAGTTCAAAGTACGTTTATTACCAAAGTATGTATACATTATACAACCATATCCTTACAGGCAGCCACAAAACAAAGTAAACCCAGAGAACTCACTTCTTAAAAAAAACTGTCAAAACATCCAATGCACAGAGAGAAAATTGTACAAGCAATAAAAGTAAGCAAATATCATTCAAAGCTGAAGTTTTACAAAAGACTCAAAGCCAGGTATGACTGTAGCCGGAGCCTCAGTTCATCCCAGAGCTGAGCAAATGTCATGGGGCCACAGATGCAAAGATGTCACGGAGCAGGGAACAGAGCCGACCCTTGTCTTGCCTCTGGTCCCAAAACCCTGACCTTTTCAATCTGGCTGGTACTTAAATCATCCAAACATTGAGTCATTCCTCACTCTCATACCATTCTGGGGCCTGGATCCCACTGCCATGATTCAGCCTGGTGCTTAAATCAATCAGAGTTCAGGACTTTCCTCACTTCTGCATCTGCCTCCACTCTCCTCGTTTTTCCTCTGGTTGTCTCTCCATTGTTAGCAGTGATTATTATTAATAAAGTGTTCCACCCTGCCCTCAAATTTTCCTGCTCAATTTCTGATACCTCTCATGTTTTTCTCTGCCTTCCGCTGTCTTTCTGTATATTTCTCTCTTGTGTCTCTATCGATATTTGGAAACAGCTTATCCACTGATGTCTATTATAAACTGATTGATTCTCACAACGACCTGGACTATGTGTCTTCCCACCCTGTTACTTGTAAGAATGCCATCCACTTCTCTCAATTCTTCATCTCCGCCACATCTGCTCTCAGGATGAGATTTTTCATTCCAAAACAAAGAGGATGTCCTCCTTGTCCAAAGAAAGGGGCTTCCCTTCCTCCACCATCAATGCTGCCCTCAACTACACCTCTTCCATTTTGTGCACATCTGCCCTCGCCCCATCCTCCCACCAGTGTTGTCCTCGCCTACCACCCCATCAGGCTCTGCATCCAGCGCATAATTCTCCGTAACTTCTGCCATCTCCAACAGGATCCCACCACCAAGCATGTGTCTCCCCCCACCCCCTACCCACCCCACTTTCTGCTTTCAGCAGGGATCGCTCCCTAGTGGCTCCCTTGTCCATTCGTCCCTTCCCACTGATCTCTCTCCTGGCACTTATCCTTGCAAGCAGAATAAGTACCACACCTGCTCCTGCACTTTCTCCCTCATTACAAGCCCCTAACAGTCCTTCCAGGTGAGGTGACACTTCACCTGTGAGTCTGTTGGGGTCGTCTACTGTATCCGGTGTTCTTGGTGTGCTCTCTTGTATTTTGGTAGGCCGGATGCAGATTGGGAGACCACTTTGTCAAGCACCTTTGCTCGGTTCGGCCAGAAAAAGCGGTATCTCCCAGTGGTCACCCATTTTAATTCCACTTCCTATTCCCATTCCAATATGTCAGTCCCTGGCCCACTCTACTTTCACGATGAGGCAATTCTCAAGTTGGAGGAACAACACCTTGTATTCCATCTGGGGAGCCTCCAATGTGATGGCGTAAACATCAATTTCTTGAACTTCCAATAATGCCGCCACCACCCCCCCCCCACCCTTCACTATTCCCCATTCCCATTTTCCCCCTCTCACCTTATCTCCTTACCTGCCCATCATCTCCCTCTGGTGCTCCTCCCCTTTTTCTTTCTTCCATGGCCTTCTGTCCTCTCCTGTCAGACTCCCTCTTCTCCAGCTCTCTTTCTCTTTTACCAATCAACTTCCCAGCTCTTTACTTCACCCCTACCCCTCTCCTGGTTTCACCTATCACCTTGTGGTACTTCCTTCCCTCTCTCCACTTTTTTACTCTGACTCCTCATCATTTTTTTCCAGTCCTGACGAAGGGTCTCAGCCCAAAATATCGACTGTACTCTTCCACGGATGCTGCCTGACTTGCTGAGTTCCTCCAGCATTTTGTGTGTGTTGCTTGATTTATCTTGTTTCTTAGAAAGATGTTTGGTAGTTTTGTTCTGTATTTTGCTACCAACAGGTAGCCCTTTTTACTCTGATATCTAGTTCTTTACACCCTAGCAAAATAGAAACATCTTCCCTACATCTACTTCACTGAGCCCTTTAAGAATTTTATAATTTTCAATGAAGTCTTGCCCATTCTTCCAGCCTTTAATCATTCTCACTTCCTATGACAGATGAGAACCTGTATGGTGAATATTTGCTGCATCCCCTTTATTGTAAGTATATCAATTTTGAGTAAAGAAATCAAAATCATGCACAATGTTCTATTATGATTTCACCAAGGCCTATGTAATTGAGATAAAGCATTTTTAGTCTTGTATTCAGTCTTACAGCAAAAAAGGCCAGTTATATCACTTGCAACACACAAAATGCTAGAGGAGCTCGGCAGTTCAGGCAGCATCCATGGAAGTGAACAAACAGTGTTTCGGGCTGAGATCCTTCTTTGGGACTGGCAAGGGAGGGGGAGGATGCCAGAATAAAGTAGAAGGGGGAGGGGAAGGAGGATGGCTAGAAGGTGATAGGTGAAGCCAGGTGGGTAGGAAAGCTGAAGGGCTAAAGAGGAAGGAATCTTACAGGAGAGCAGAGTACACCATAGGCAAAAGGGAAGGAAGAGGGGCACTAGGGGATAGACAGGTGAGAATAGGCCAGTGTGGGGAATAGAAGAAGAGGGGAGGGCAGTAAATTTATTTATTTTTTTTGCAGAGGGAGAAAACAATATCCATGCCGTCAGGCTGGAGGCTACCTGACGGAATAAAGTGTTGCTGCTCCACCATGTGGGTGGCCTCATCGTGGCATAAGAGGAGGCCAAGGACGAACATGTCAGAATAGGAGTTAAATGTTTGGCCATTGGGAGCGGAGGTTCTCAACAAAGCAGCTCCCCAGTTTATGAAGGGTCTCACCACTGTAGGGGAGGCCACATCAGGAGCACCGGACACATATAGACAACCCCAGCAGATTTGCAGGTGAAGTGTTGCCCCACCTAGGAGGACTGTTTGGGCCCCTGAATAGAGGTGAGGGAGGAGGTGAGTGGACAGGTGTTACACTTAGGCCACTTGCAGGGATAAGTGCCGGAAGGAAGATTATTGGGGAGGGATGAATGGACAAGAGAATTACAAAGGGAGCAATTCTTGTGGGAGGTGGAGGAGGTAAAGATGTGTTTGGTGGTAGGATCCTTTCAGAGGTGGCAGAAGTTGCAGCAAATGATGTGTTGTATGCAGAGGCTGATGAGGTAGTTGGTAAGGACAAGAGGAACTCCATCACCATTAAGGCAGAGGGAAGATGGGGTGAACGCCGATGTCCGGGAAATGGAGGAGATACGGGTAAGGGCAGCGTCAATGGTGGAGGAGGGAAACACCATTCTTTGAAGGAGGAAGAGGAGATCTCAATGTTAAGTACCAGGAGGGAGATTGGTGGGGAGGAAAGAATGGACATATCAATCATTTGTCTTCCTAACTACTTGCAACACCTGCATACCAGCTTTCATCCACTTGTTTACAAGGACATCAAAGTTCCTTTAGATAGAATATCAATATTTCTCAAGCTCTGGAAGATCAGTGGGAGAGAGAATGTGGTTAAGAAACTGGGCAACTGGAGACTCCAGCTGAAGAGATGTTTTGCAAGGTTTTGCATCCCATCTGTGTTTAGTTCATTCATGGTGGAAACTGCAGTATGAGCACTGAATGCAGTACACAAAACTGGAAGAAGTTCTGTAACTAGAAGAAGAGTTTGGTCCCTGGGTGGTTGGAACAGAAGATGTACATGGACCGGTGTTGCATGGGAAGGTTCTGTGGATAGGTTAGTGACTCTTAGTGAAGGTAGAAAGTGAGCCAGGATATGGTGAGAGAATGGACACTTTATGAAGCTGAAAGGTGAAGATGCATCTGGCGGTTGCATTTTGTTGAAGGTGGCAGATGTTACAGAGGGTAATCCCTTAAACATGGAGGCTATGGGATGGAACTATGACAGGCCAAACCCTATCTTTGCTCTTGCTGGAAATAGGCCGAACTGCTTGATGTGTAGCAAGTGTTCTTGAGAGTCCTACCAACTAACGTGTCTGAAATGTACTTCTGTGCAGTTGCTTCTGGGTCTAAGCACAGTCACCACTACTCGATTAGTGTGAGGCAATTATTTTTTTTTAAGTTTCATGCCTCGTGATTTTAACAGGACCAGGAAAAGCAAACAATTAATGTGCCAATAGTATGTGTCACAAAGTGCTAGGTGCATTAGGATTTACTATTTTTTCTCAATTACATTACGGGTACTACTGAGTGTTAGCTGGCGTGGTGTACTATTGGTGGAGGTGGAAGACAAACTAGTGGATTTCAGGAGAAAAAGTATTTAAGAATGTTGAAAAGGGAGCCATCACATGGAATGTGATGTGAATTACAGAGGGTGAACTGTTGAATATGGAACCAGATGAGACTAGCCTAGGGGAGCCCTATGCTCGTTCTTGGGCAGAATGGGAGGAGGAAAATTGATGAGAATGAAAGTGCAAGGAATCAAATAGAGCACTAGCCAAAGCACTGATGTAGAAGGTGTTAATCAGTAAGATGGGCTGCTTTGTACACTCATCTGAAGTAATTTTTAAGTATAAATTACTATATATCCTTTAGTATCTTTGTGACTGAGGGTAGATGGTGGTTTTGGATGGATTGAGTAGTTCATCACAGAATTTAGCTTGAATTTTATGCAACTCCTTTCCTCTGGCAAAATTAGCCAAGGAACATGACAGTTGCTTTGTCACATAAAATTCAGCATCAAATAACAGTATGAAAGCAGGGAATATGATGAACTGTTACAGATGAAAATCAATGGTAGATTTTAAATTGCACCATAAAAGAGGAGGGAACAATAGTGAGTTTCAGCAGGGAATTTTGAGGTTGAAGGATCTTGACAATTACAGAGTGCTTAAACTTGAGATGGTTAGAAAACCAAGAGAGAAACAAGAGATTTTTAAAATGTTATCTAATGTGGAGTTGCTATAATTGGAAAACATGGGAGAAATGAACAAACAGGATTTAGTACTATTTGAGACGTGGGCTGCAGAGTTTTGGATGACCTGAAGTTAATGAAGAGGAAGACGGAAAGGGTGACTAGTAGGAGTGCTTTGAATTAGTCAAGGAGATTTAAAAGCTATGGATGACAATTTTGGTGGTCAGATGATGTGATACAGAAGAGGATGTGTCCCATTTATATAGTGATAAAATTAAATAGTTTGAACCTTCTATTGGGATAATATTTTAGTTTTTAGACAGTTGCCATGACAAAAGTTAATGTCCAAAGCAAGGGAACAGAAATGCTGCTGAGGGATCTTGTTGATTGTTAGCTGGATAAAGTTTTCACATAATGGAAACCCCAAAATAAATGCAATTTGTTTACTCCAACAACAACCCAAGAAGACTGCTCTTTATTAATAATTAGGATAAGAATGGTTTGCAAAGATTACATAGTTACTTTTGAATTGCAATCCACAAAGAAAAATTAACCATTGAGATTGATAGTGCTCAGAGTACTGTATTGTAACTTCATTTATACATGACTGAAAAAGATATTTGAACAGCTGATTGACAGGAAAAGATAAAGGGATTTGGGCCAAAACTGAGCAAATGGGACAAGAGTAGGTAAGCATCAGTTGGGCCAAAGGGCCTGTTTCCTTCTGTGTTTTTGTGAAAGGGCATCAAGCCTGCAATAGAAGAGTACTGAAGGTCGGAGTAACAAAAGAGGGCTGGTTTGGGTATGGATGGATCAATGTTGAGAAGCACAATAGCAGGGATGCATTTCAGAGGAGTGAAAAATAAGATAAACAGGGCAGCGAACTTTTTGGAAGAAAAGTCACAGGTTCACTTCCAGAATAGCATGTTAAATTGTGCCAAGTGAATGAGCTCAAAGAAAAGTGTGTGTTTCATGCTTCTACCCTGAAAGTTAATGGAAAGTTGTTCAGATAAATTTGATGTGAGAATCAATGTTAGAATAAATCCCTGGGGAATGATGGCAATTTTGTCGAGATTCAGAGGTCCACATAGAGCATTCAGAAACATAGAGCAGAAATATCAGAAGGCTCAAGTTTGAAGTACATTTACTATCGAAGTATGTATACAACTTGAGATTCGTCTTATTGCAGGCAGCCACAAAACAAAGAAACACAATAGCTAAAAGTAAATTTATTATCAAACTACATCTCATTTTCTTGCGGGCATACAAAATAAACCCTGAATAGAATCAGTGAAAGACTGCACCAACGTGGATATACAACCAGTGTGCAAAAGACAACAAACTGTGCAAAACAAAAAGAAGGAAATAATTAATAAATACTGAGAACACGAGATGAAATATTCTTGAAAGTGAGTCCATAGGTTGAGGCAACACGCATCAAAGTTGCTGGTGAACGCAGCAGGCCAGGCAGCATCTCTAGGAAGAGGTACAGTCGACGTTTCGGTCCGAGACCCTTCGTCAGGACTAACTGAAGGAAGAGTTAGTAAGAGATTTGAAAGGGGGAGGGGGAGATCCAAAATGATAGGAGAAGACAGGAGGGGGAGGGATGGAGCCAAGAGCTGGACAGTTGATTGGCAAAAGGGATATGAGAGGATCATGGGACAGGAGGCCTAGGGAGAAGGGGGGGGAACCCAAAGGATGGGCAAGGGGTATAGTGAGAGGGACAGAGGGAGAAAAAGGAGAGAGAGAAAAAGAATGTGTGTATATAACTAAATAACGGATGAGGTACGAGGGGGAGGTGGGGCATTAACGGAAGTTTGAGAAGTCAATGTTCATGCCATCAGGTTGGAGGCTACCCAGACAGAATATAAGGTGTTGTTCCTCCGACCTGAGTGTTGCTTCATCTTGACAGTAGAGGAGGCCGTGGATAGACATATCAGAGTGGGAATGGGACGTGGAATTAAAATGTGTGGCCACTGGGAGATACTGCTTTCTCTGGCGGACAGAGCATAGGTATTCAATGAAACTGTCTCCCAGTCTGCGTCGGGTCTCGCCAATATATAAAAGGCCACATTGGGAGCACCGGATGCAGTATATCACCCCAGCCGACTCACAGGTGAAGTGTCACCTCACCTGGAAGGACTGTCTGGGGCCCTGAATGGTGGTAAGGGAGGAAGTGTAAGGGCATATGTAGCACTTGTTCTGCTTAAAGGATAAGTGCCAGGAGGGAGATCGGTGGGGAGTGATGGGGTGGGGGGGTACGAATGGACGAGGGAGTCACGTAGAGAGCGATCCCCTCCCCTCCCCCTCCCACTTTCAAATCTCTTACTAGCTCTTCTTTCAGTTAGTCCTGACGAAGGGTCTCGGCCTGAAACGTCGACTGTACCTCTTAGAACCATAGAACCATTGAAACTACAGCACAGAAACAGGCCTTTTGACCCTTCTTGGCTGTGCCGAACCATTTTCTGCCGAGTCCCACTGACCTGCACACGGACCATATCCCTCCATACACCTCCCATCCATGTATCTGTCCAATTTATTCTTAAATGTTAAAAAAGAACCCGCATTTACCACCTCATCTGGCGGCTCATTCATACTCCCACCACTCTCTGTGTGAAGAAGCCCCCCCCCCAATGTTCCCTTTAAACTTTTCTCCCCTCACCCTTAACCCATGTCCTCTGGTTTTTTTCTCCCCTTGCCTCAGTGGAAAAAGCCTGCTTGCATTCACTTTATCTATATCCATCATAATTTTATATACCTCTATCAAATCTCCCCTCATTCTTCTACGCTCCAGGGAATAAAGTCCTAACCTATTCAACCTTTCTCTGTAACTGAGTTTCTCAAGTCCCGGCAACATCCTTGTAAACCTTCTCTGCACTCTTTCAACCTTATTTATATCCTTCCTGTAATTTGGTGACCAAAACGGAACACAATATTCCAGATTCGGCCTCACCAATGCCTTATACAACCTCATCATAACATTCCAGCTCTTATACTCAATACTTTGATTAATAAAGGCCAATGTACCAAAAACTCTCTTTACGACCCTATCTACCTGTGACATCACTTTTAGGGAATTTTGTATCTGTATTCCCAGATCCCTCTGTTCTACTGCACTCCTCAGTGCCTTACCATTAACCCTGTATGTTCAACCTTGGTTTGTCCTTCCAACGTGCAATACCTCACACTTGTCTGTATTAAACTCCATCTGCCATTTTTCAGCTCATTTTTCCAGCTGGTCCAAGTCCCTCTGCAGGCTCTGAAAACCTTCCTCACTGTCTACTACACCTCCAATCTTTGTATCATCAGCAAATTTGCTGATCCAATTTACCAGATTATCATCCAGATCATTGATATAGATGACAAATAACAATGGACCCAGCACTGATCCCTGTGGCACACCAATAGTCACAGGCCTAGAAATGCTGCCTGGCCTGCTGCATTCACCAGCAACTTTGATGTGGTTTGCTTGAATTTCCAGCATCTGCAGAATTCCTCGTGTTTGCGTCCATAGGTTGAGGGAACATTTCAATGATGGGGCAATTGAAGTTGGGTGAAGTTATCCCTTTTGGTTCAAGGGCCTGATGGTTAAGGGGTAATAACTGTTCCTGAACTTGGTGGTGAGTCCTGAGGCTCCTGTACCACCTTCCTGATGGCAGCAGCGAGAAGAGAATGTGTCCTGGGTGATGGGGATCCCTGATGATGGATGCTGCTTTCCTGTGACAACGCATATGTAGATGTGCTCAAAATTAGGTTTAATATAACTGGCATATGTTGTGAAGTGGTGGGAGGAGTTTTACCTGTGGTGGACTGGTCATATCCTAGAGTATTTTCGTAGGATTTTCCGTTCAAAGGCATTGGTGTTTCCGTACCAAACTGTGACGCAGCCAGTCAATATATTCTCCGCAACAAACACCTATAGAAGTTTGTCAAAGTCTTAGATGTCATGCCACATCTTCGCAAACTGGTAAGGAGACAGCAGTGCTTCTGTATTTTCTTCATAATCCTGGGACAGGTCCTCTGAAATAATAACACCAAGGAATTTGAAGTCTCCACCTTCTCCGCCTCTAACCACCTGCCCTGTCTCATTCCCTAATAGGAGATCAAGTATTGAATACTCTTTAGTTAAGATTTCTATGTACTGATGAAGGAAAAGTTCTTGAACACATTTGACAAACTCTATCCCATCTAGTCCTTTTTATAGTATAGAATTCTAGTCAATACAGGTTTCCCCCACCATCCGAAGGTAGAGCGTTCCTATGAAATGGTTCGTAAGCCGGAATGTAGTAAAGTGAATAAGCAATTACCATTTATTAATATGGGAAAAATTTTTGAACGTTCCCAGACCCAAAAAATAACCTACAAAATTATGCCAAATAACACATAAAACCTAAAATAACGGTAACATGTAGTAAAACCAGGAATGATATGATAAATACGCAGCCTATATAAAGTAGAAATACTTCCCTGCAGCACTGTCGAGCACAGCAAAAATCTCGCGAAAGCGCTCTCGGCAGAAACACTCTGTCCAGTAACCTTTAAGCTATAAAGCTGCCAAATCATACCAAATAACACATAAAAATACACAGCCTATATAAAGTAGAAATAATATATGTACAGTGTAGTTTCACTTACCAGAATCGGGAAGACTCCAATAAATTGCAGTTTTGTCACAGTTAGACACTTGTACGAATAACCACCTGACGCAATCAGCAATCACCCCTGATCTGGGCCGACATTTATGTGCGGGGTGGCACCTAATTAATTAGCTTGTTTATTTCGGCTTTTTTCTTAAAGTTGTGCTGTGTGCGTCCCAACTACCGCTGCACTGCTGCATTCTTCACGGTCCGGAGGCTAGGGACCACTGCTTAAACTATGAAGCTGCCCTTGCCTCAGAAATCGATCAAACCACCCATGACTGCCTTTAAATTCCACTTTTGCAACACTTTCATCACCATCATCCAGTGCTTCCTGTTTCAGCTTATTAAAAAGACTGACTGATTTCTCAAGTGTAAGAAAACTTAACAGAACACCATGCTTTGTACACTCATCAATCCACTCGAGCAATAGACTTTCCATTTTATCCATCATTGGATGCCGACTAAGACAGACCACTTTGCTACGAGCAGAACCAACAGTAACAGTGGCAGCTTTCAATATTCTTTCTGCATATAAATAGTGCGAATGGTGGACACAGGCAAGTTCAACGCGCAGACAACGTCCTTACTTCGTTCACCAAGATTGAAACGCTTTATTATGTCTAGTTTTACGCTAAGTGTAACACCCTTACGAGAACTCATCTTGCTAACAGATGCACAAAATAAATCGAGATAAGGCACGTGTTTAAGTAATGCCGGCTAGAATGCAGTTCCAGGGGAGGAGCTTGGCTGTTCGGGCGTGCGCTGCCTTTTTTCGTAACAGTGAAAACACCTTCTGTTAGCGAAAACAGGCAACTAGTGTAGGTCTTTCATAACAGCGAGGTGTCGTAAAGCGAACGTTCGGAAAACAGGGGCCACCTGTATGTGGGAGGTTAAAATAGCCTACTATAATAACCTTTTGTTTCTTGAACAGTCTGAATTCTCTACAAATTTGTTTGTCTAAATCCCTGGATTGTTGGGTTTGTAACAACAACCTCTCAATGTCAATAAGACCAAGGAACTGATTGTAGACTTCAGAAGAGCTGGTACTCATTGGAGAATCCGAGGTGGAGAGGGTCAGTAACTTTACATTCCTGGGTGTCACTATCTCAGAGGACCTTTCTGGACCGATAGTATAAACATAATTGCAAAAAAATTTGGGAGTCTGCAGAGATTCAGCTTGTCATCAAAAACATTGGCAAACTTCAATAGATGTGTGGTGGAAAGTGTGCTGATTGGCTGCAGTATGGCCTGGTATGGAAACAAAAGGTAGTAGATTCAGCCCAGCACATCACGAGTAAAGCCCTTCCAACCGTTGAGCACATCTACATGAAATGTTGAGGTAGAAAAGCAGCGTCCATCATCAAAGATCCTCACCACTCAGGCCATGCACTTTTCTCACTGCTGCCATCAGATAGAAGGTACAGCTGCCTCAGGACATTTACTACCCCTCAACCATCAGGCTCTTGAACAAAAGGGGTAACTACACGCATTCTATTTCTGGTGATCCCGCAACCAATGGTCTCACTTTACGGACTCTTTAACTTTTTATTTCATGCTCTCCTTGTTTATTCCTATTTATTTATATTCACATTTGCATAGTTTGTTGGTCATTGATCTTGCTTACTGTTACTGTTCTATAGATTTGCTAAGTATGCCCGCAGGAAAAAGAATTTCAAGGTTGTATATTTACTCTGATAAATTTTACTTTGGACTTTGGTCTATAATGTGGCCCCGTTAACATGATCATTTCTTTCTTATTCCTCAGTTACACCCATAAATCCTCACTAGATAAATTCTCCAGTCTGTCCTGACTGAGCACTACCATGACATTTTCCTCGACTAGTAGAAGAATGAGGGGAGATTTGATAGAAGTATATAAAATTATGACGGGTATAGATAGAGTGAATGCAAGCAGGCTTTTTCCACTGAGGCAAGGGGAGAAAAAAACCAGAGGACATGGATTAAGGGTGAGGGGGGGAAAAGTTTAAAGGGAACATTAGGTGGGGCTTCTTCACACAGAGAGTGGTGGGAGTATAGAATGAGCTGCCTGATGTGGTAAATGCGGGTTCTGTTTTAACATTTAAGAATAAATTGGACAGATACATGGATGGGAGGTATATGGAGGGATATGGTCCGTGTGCAGGTCAGTGGGACTAGGCAGAAAATGGTTCGGCACAGCCAAGAAGGGCCAAAAGGCCTGTTTCTGTGCTGTAGTTTTTCTATGGTTTCTAGTAGCGCCGACCCTCTCGCTTTAATCCCTCCTGCTCTATGGCATCTAAAACAATGAAACCCTGGAATACTGAGCTACCAGTTCTGCCCCTTCTGCAACCAAGTCTCACTAATGGCAACAATATCATAATTCCATGTGTTGATCCATGGCTTTCTTGCAATACTTCATGCATTGAAATATACGTAACTCAGAACATTAATTCCACCATTCTCAACCTTTTGATTCTTGACTTCGTCTGAGATCTTAATGACATCTGTATCCCCAACCATTCTACTATCTGTTCTGTTCTGCCACTCTAGTTCCTATCCCTCTGCAACTTTAGTTTAAGCTCCCCCTATGCAGTACCTGTACTAGCAAACCTTCTCACTAGAATATTAGTGCTCCTCCAGTTTAGGTACAAATCATCTCTTCTGTACGGGTCTCACCTTCCCCGAAAGAGAACCTAATGGCCCAAAAATTTGAATCCCTCCCTGCAATACAAACTCCTTAGCCATGTGTTAAACTGTATGATCTTCCTAGTTTTGGCTTTGCTAGCATGTGGCACAGAATTCTCCTGAACATGCTGTAGAAATGATTTGCCCCCACCCTCTTATTTTATGTTAATTGTTCTTCTATTATGTGTTTGAATCATTATATTCAAATTCAAAGACCCATGATCAACCTTTGTTTCTCCTCAAGTTCTTCAGCTTGTTGCCTCCCAGATCTTAGTTTCTTTTTAGATCCTCAGCAGTGAAGTGCCTAAAATCTGAAATGACATTAGTTATGATGCCACGATCTCTTCTTGTCGTCCTCAACATCTGTGACATCAGACATTTGACAACACTATTGTCCTGCTTTATTTGAGGAACTTGCTGCAGTTTGCCCTTGGTTGGTTCCACATTGTTATTCAAGCTCCAACTTTTATTCTCTTCTAGAGAGAATATTTGGTATTGCCTTACAATTTTCATCACAGTTGCTCCCCTAAGGGTTATGTTTCAATTTCTTCTCTTAATTGTTTGTGTTGCCTCTTGGCAACATATCAGTTCTCATGATTGACCTGCACATGTATTCTAAAGGCTCCCAGTGTTATTTTTCACATCTTAATCCTTTATTTTGCTTTTATGTGTCAGCTGCCTTGTCCATAGTTGAGTTATTTCCTGCTGCTGACTGCTCTGTGTCAAAGTTTTCCTGTTTGATTTTGCCACAAAAACAAATGGCAGAATTTAGTCAGTCAAGCAGCATCAGTGGGAAGAGAATCAATCAATATTTTCATGCAAAAATTACAGGATTGCTGATCTCAAATGTTGACATGTTCCTCTTTCTACAGATGTTGTTTGACTGGCTGATTTAAGATTAGCTTTATTTATCTTTTGTATATCGAAATATGCAGTGGAATATGTTGTTTTACATCAATAACCAACACAGTCCAGGGGAATGTGTTGGTAGCAGCCTGGAAGTGTCGCCACGATTCTGTTGCCAACATAGTATGCCCACAATTCAGTAACACTAAATGTACATCTTAGGAACATGGGAAGAAATTGGAGCACCTGGAGGAATCTCACTTACTCGCAGGGAGAACATACTGAACTCCTTACAAACAGTAGTGGGAATTGAACCGTGATCGGTGATAGCTGAAATTGTAATGTGATTACACTAACTGCTACATTATCATGTTGCTCACATTCTTCCCGTTCTTGGTGTTCGTCCACCATTTCTGTTTTCTTTTTAAATCCAGCATCTGCAATTTCATTCGTTTTTCATTATCTTCCACTGAATTTTTTGTAAACCTCTTCCAGTGCCACAAAACACACAAGTGCCATTGCAATGTGGGATATAAAGTGTAGAAAGCAAGTATACAGTATTAGGCAGCAACTTAAGGAGTGTTGATGCAGCTCTGTACAAGTTCATAGCTCCCTGAAAGTGGTAACATAGGTAGTCGAGAAGGCACACAGCATATTTCATCAACTGGATGCTGAGTATGAAAGTCAGGAAATCAATTTGCTGCTGTGTAAAACTTTTGAGGACATGGCAGCTTTGGAGAGATTTAATAAAAGGTTCACCAAAAAGTTGTCTGGATTAGAGGGTATTAGCTATAAGGTGGTTGGACAAACTTAGATTATTTTCTGTGGAGCACTGGAAGCTGTGAGGCAATCTGTAAAAAGTACAGCATATGAAGTTATGGCAGGCGTAGATAGTACAGAAAGGTGTTTTTTTTTACCCAGAATGTGAATATCAAATATTAGAGGACACAGCTTTAAGGCGAAAGGTAAATGTTTAAAGGGAGATTTACAAAGGACCTTTTTTTTTGCCCAGTGATAGGTGCCTGGAGTGTGTTGCTGAAGGAGTGGTGGAAGCAGATACAATAACAACATTAAAGAGGCATTTATACATGCACATGAACAGGCAGGGAATGGAATGATTGAGACCATATGTGAAATTAGTTTAGATTGATATGGTAGATATCAACATTGTGTGTTGAAGGAGTCTGTAACTGATGTATTGTTCTCCATATTGTGTAAAACTATCCATAACTATTGTCTGGAATTAAAGAAGGAACTTACAGCCTCATTTTCCTGCTGAGCAAGATTTCCTATTGCATCTTCTATCATTTTCAGCTGACTCATAAACTTCTGGTGCTCAATGTCATTGCAAGTTGTAGGCTGTCATCATTCCATTCTTTCCTAATCTTTATTGGATCATAGTTCCACAAAATCTAAATTTCAAACTAACCATCCCCAAGGCTTCACCCAGTCTGTACGTCTATTTCATTGATATAATCTTTTCTTGGAGAAATGCCCACTAGCATTGTCCTAACTTGTCAGTTATTTTAGTCAGACAAATGAGAAAACAAAGTTGTAGTTCTCTTATTACAGGTTCTATCAGTTTGACAATAAATAAACAACAACATTGTCACTGGAATTGCAACCAAGTGTTTTATAGAACACAAACACAAGGAAGCCTGCAGATGCTGGAACTGCAAAGCAACGTGCACAGAACACTGGAGGAACTCAGCAGGTCAGACAGCATCTATGGAAAAGAATAAACTGATGTGTCGGGCCAAGAGTATTCTTCAGGACTGAGAAGGAAGGGGGAAGATGCCAGAACTAAAAGGTAAGAGAAGTGGAAGGAGGACTAGCTCGAAGATGTTAAATGAAGCCAGGTGGATGGGAAAGGTCAAGGGCTGGAGAAGATAAAAATCCGATAGGAGAGGGGAGTGAACCATAGGAGAAAGGGAAGGAGGAGGAGACCCAGGAAGTAGTAGTAGGCAGGTCAGAAGAAATGAAAGGTCAGAGTGAGGAATAGAGGAAGAGGATGCAGTAATTGTTCACTGGAAGGAGAAATTAATATTCATGCCATCAGGTTGATTTTGTTGAATCATTTTTGGAACATATTAAATTTTAGTGAAAAATATCTAATGAAATGGATATTTTTCAAAGCTTTCTTCCCATCTTGTTTTCTCCATGATTCCTACTGCTTTGCCATGGTAGGGGTCTTAAAAAGAAGCACATGGATAGAATATGAGCTGCCTTATCAGGACCACATACCTTCAGTTCTAAATCACTTACAGCATATAGGTGTCCTTCCTCAGGACAACAATTATTACCCACCCGAATTGTCCCCAAAGATATTACCTACTGTCTTGAGCTTCAGCTACCATCCTATTGCTCCCATGGTGCCAATAGATAAGAAGTGGAGCTGAAATGTGTGATACACTTGCAGCTGCCATCAGTATTTCAAATGGTAGTATCCTAACACTGATTCTGGAACATCACAAGTATCCAACATGAAAGTCACCCCTTGTCAAGACCCTCTGTCTTCTATCATGTTTTGGATCCAATTTGCCAACTGCCGTGGACCCCATATGGAGCATGAACACCACATGTACTGTCCTGACAGTTTGTAACCTTCAAAAAGAAATCAGATTGGTCAGACTCCATCAAAGTCAAAGTAAATTTATTATCGAAGTACATAATGTGTCACCATATACAGCACTGTCTTGAGATTCATTTTCTTGCAGGCAATGAAGGAAACATTGAATCTGGGTCTGGGAAATGAAGCAGAGCAGTTGGAATTATTTCAGAAACAAAGAATGGTTGTTTAATGCAAATATGGAAAAGAATAGAACATAACAAAGGTAAAAAATGTTCTTCGAAGAGCTAAATTCAGTGATTTGTGGAAGGACATACTTGTATTAGACAAGGCCACTGAAGGACAAGCAGTAAGAGTGCACTGAAGCATAATCAGGAAGGAGTGTTCAATTGCAAACTCAGCATAATCCTCCAAAGGGGGGGGGGGGAGAGCACACACAGACCTAAAATCATTGGCTGACAAAGGACATGATTTAAAATAGAAACAATTCAGTTGATAACAGGAAAAGTTGCAGAAATAATTGGAAAAACTTCTTTTCTCAGAAGGCCCTGAAAAGTGACACATAATGAAGATTACACATTAGAGATTTATGGAATGAAAGGGGTAATGGTATGCTGTGGAACAATTACAAGGAACAAAATGTACCCAGGTGTCATGGAGAGGGAGCATGTGGCCTCCACTGACCAAGTGAATATCTTCTGGGACTGGTGCGCACTGCAGTGGTTTGAAGGGATACTGCACAGCAAGAATCACATTTTTCTAAAACTCTCAATTTTAGATTGTCTTATTTTAAAAATGTAGGGGCTCTCGGCTTGCCCACAGCTAAGGAGCTTGCACATAAATGAGTTGAAATCTTACGAACTACAGTGGATTGCAGTTAATTGTACAGTGGGACCAGTACATTTTGGTCCAATTAAGTGGCTGCTTCAATTAGCCAAAGTTTCATGGAAATAATTTAAAAGGTATAAAAAGAAAAATTACTGTTTATCTGAGCATTAACTTGTGCACTTAAATGAAAAGCAGAGCAAATTGCAACACTATCAATACTTACAGTACTATAAAACCGTATTGGCTCCTAATAGTTATCGACGGAGGAAGTAATCCAGCGTGTGCTGCCGTGTTCTTTTGATTGACTAACTGAACAAAATCAGCACAAATACATAGAAACACACACAAAATGCTGATGGAATGCAGCAGGCCAGGCATCATCTATAGGAAGAAGTACAGTCGACGTTTCGGACCAAGACCCTTCGTCAGGACTATCTGAAAGAAGAGATAGTAAGAGATTTGAAAGTGGGAGGGGGAGATCCGAAATTATAGGAGAAGACAGGAGGGGGAGGGAAGAAGCTAAGAGTTGGAAAGTTGATTGGCAAAAGGGATACGAGGCTGGAAAAGGGAGAGGATCATGGGACGGGAGGCCTAGGGAGAGAGAAAGGGGGAGGGGAGCACCAGAGGAAGATATAGTGAGAGGGACAGAGGGAGAAGAAAGAGAAAGAAAGGGAGAAAAAATTAAAAATAAATAAATAAATAAGGGATAGGGTAAGAATGGGAGGAGGGGCATTAACGGAAGTTAGAGAAGTCGATGTTCATGCCATCAGGTTGGAGGCTACCCAGACGGAACATAAGGTGTTGTTCCTCAAACCTGAGTGTGGCTTCATCTTCACAGTAGAGGAGGCCGTGTATAGACATATCAGAATGGTAATGGGATGTGGAATTAAAATGTGTGGCCACTGGGAGATCCTGCTTTCTCTGGCAGACAGAGCGTAGGTGTTCAGCAAAACGGTCTCCCAGTCTGCGTCAGGTCTCGCCAATATATAGAAGGCCATACCGGGAGCACCGGACGCAGTATATCACTGCAGCCGACTCACAGGTGAAGTGTCGCCTCACCTGGAAGATCTGTCTGGGGCCCTGAATGATGGTGAGGGAGAAAACTTAAGGGCAGGTGTAGCACTTGTTCCACTTACAAGGATAAGTGCCGGGAGGGAGATCGGTGGGAAGGGATGGGGGGGATGAATAGACAAGTGAGTCACTTTCGCGTCTTTCCCTCCCCCTCCCCCCGCTTTCCGCATGGATTGCTCCCTACACTACACTTATTTCTTTAGCGTCAATTATATATTCTCCTTGGTAAACACCAATAAGAAATAGTAAAATTCTCTACCATCTTCTGCGACTTAACATATAGGCAACCCTGATGGTCTTGAAGAGGACCCAGTTTTCCTTGTATATCGTGTAACTTTAAGATAGTATTCATGGACTATTCAGAAATCTGCGTCTGTGTGTGTGTGTGTGTGTGTGTCTTCAAGCTCCTGAACGTTCTCCCTGATGGTATTAATAAAAAGCTAGCATGTCTGGGTAGTGGGACCACTTAGTGATGAACGCTGCCCTTTAGAGGCATCACCTATTGGAAGGTGTCCTCAATGCTGCGGAGGCTAGTGCCTGTGTTGGAGCTGGCTGAGTTTACAAACCTCTGCCGCTTATTCTGATCTTGTTCTATAGCCCCTCCATTCCAGACTGTGTTGCAACCAGTTAGAATACTCTCCATGGATTCATCAGTAGAAATCTTGGCAATATAACAAATCTCCTAAGCTTCTAATGAAATATATAGCCACAGGTCTGTTTTCTTTGTAATCGCATCAATATGTTCAGAGATGCTGTCACCCAGGAATTTGAAGCTGCTCACTCTTTCAACTGATGACCCTTTGATAAGGACTGATGTGGTCCTTCCTGAAGTTCACACCCAATTCCTTGACCTTACTGACGTTGAGTTGCAACATCACTCAATCTGTTGACCTGTCTCTCTTCTGCACCCCTCTTCATCACCATCTGAGATTGTGGCTTTAGCAAATTTATAGATGGCATTGCACTGTGCCTGGCCACAGTCATGGTGGAGGAGAGACTGGAGCAGTGAGCTAAGCAGACATCCTTGAGGTGGACTGGTGTTGATTTTCAAAGAGGAGGAGATACTATCTGCGCTTCACGCTGACTGTGATCAAGGATCAACGTAGAAGCTAGATTTTGAAACTTATTGATTAGTACTAAGGGGATGATGGTATTGAATGCTGAGGTGGAATCAATAAACAATAACCTGCCATCAGTATTGCTGATGTCCAGATGGCCCAAAGCCGAGTGGAGAACCAGTGACATTCACTGTAGACATATTGTGGAGGTCTGCAAATGGAATTGAGTCGAGGTCCTTGCTGAAGTAGGAGATAATTCTAGCCATGATAAACCTCTCAAAGCATTGGAAACCCCTCAACATTATTGTCCAGTAGCACTTGCATCCTCTGTGAATAAGTGCTTTGACAGGTTAGTACTGAAACATACCAACTCCTGCCTGAGAAATTACTTGGAACCGTTCCAATTTGCCTACTGTCACAACAGGTCCACATCATGCCATATCATTGGCTCTTCACTCAACCCTGAAATACTGGACAACGAAGGTGCATACATCATTGGCATTTGGTTTGGCATTTAATTCTATAAAAACCCTCAAAAACTAATCAATAAGCTTCAAGACCTTGGCCTCAGTACCTCCTTGTACAAGTGGATCCTCAGTTTCCTCACTTGTAGACCCAGTCAATTCAGATTGGTAACAACATCTCTGCAATCTCCATCAACACAAAATGTACCACAGGGCTATGTGCTTAGCTCCTTGCTCTATTTGCTTTATACTTATGACTGTGAGGCTAAGCACAACTCTAATGCCATACTTAAATTTGTTGACAACATCACTGTCATAGGCTGAATCAAAGCTGGTAACGAGTCACCATATAGGATGGAATTGAGCACGACTACATGGACTGTTGTCGCAGGAAAGCAGCATCCATCATCAAGGACTCCACCAGCATCCAGGCCATGCTTCTCCTTGCTGATGCCATCTGGAAGAAGGTACATGAACCTCAGGACCCACGTTACCAAGTTGAGGAGCAGTTATTACTGTTCAGCCATCAGGCTCTTGAACTAGAAGGGATAACTTCACTCGCCCCTCACTAAACTGCTCCCACAACCTATGGACTCACTTTCAAGGACTCTTCGTATTATGGTCCCAATATTTATTGCTTACTTTATTTTTTATTATTTTCTTTTTGTATTTGCACAAGTCTGGGGTCTGTTGTCTTTTGCATATTGGTTGTTTGTCCTGTAGGGTGTGGTCTTTAACTTACTCTGTTGTGTTTTTTGTATTTACTGTGAATGCCTGCAAGAATGTTAAGGTTGTATATAGTGACAAATGTACTTTGATAATAAATTTAGTTTGAATGTTGAACTTTGAAGCACTTCATCACAGGTACGAATGGAATTGAGTAATGGTCATTGAGGCAGCTCACCCTGCTCTTGTTAGGGACTGGTATGATTGGTTTTTTGAACCATTTGGAAGCTTGTGACTGCGGGAGTGAGAGATGAGATGCCCTTGAACTCTCCAGCCAGTTGATTGGCACAGGTTTTCAGTGCCCTATTAGGGACACCATCAGAGCCTGATGTCTTGTGAGTGTTCACCCTCTTGAAAGATGTTCTGATGTCATCCTCTGAGACAGATATCACAGGGTCTCCAGATGCTGCACGTTTTCACAGCTATCATTTTATTCTCCCTTTCAAAGTGTGTATAAAGGGTGTTGATCTCCTCTGGGAGTGAAGCATCACAGCCATTTATGATACCAGGTTTCACCTTGAAGAAAGTAATGGCCTGAAAACCCTGCCAGATCTGACATGCATCTGATTTCCATCTCCAGCTATATCAATGTTAAGTTGCGTGCACTGAAATAGATGTGACTTAAAGCAGTTATCCTATCTGTCCTTTTATTGCATCCTGATTGCTAGGCTTACATGCTTTGGTTGCTGCACATAGTGTCTTCTCACTTTGTTCTGACCTTGCCAATCTCGTTTAAACCTCCCTGATGGCAAAGGCAAATTTTCCCACAATGATGCAAAATACTGAACTAGCTCACCAGGTCAGGCAGCATTTATGGAGGGGAATCAGCAGTCAGTGTTTCAAGTGCAAACCCTCAAAGAGCTGGTGCCCCTCCTCCTCCTTCCCTTTCTCCTACAGTCCACCTCCTGTCCTATTAGATACAATCTTCTTCAGCCCTTTATCTCTTGCATCTATTACTCCCAGCTTCTTAATTTATCCACCCTTACCCCACCCATCTATCTTCTCCCTTACCTGGGTTCACCTATCACCTGACACCTCTGTTCTTACTCTTTCTGGCTTCTTCCCCCTTGCTTTCCGGTCCTGTTGAAGGGTCTCGCCGAAAAACATCAACTATTTATTCTTCTCCATAGATGCTGCCTCAACTGCCAAGTTCCTCCAGAATTTTGTTGTTGATTTTACAATAGATGTAGTACTACAGAGATCATACTAGAATATAATAAATTTCTGGTTAGGCCTTGGTGGTGGTACATAAAACTAAGTACTAAGAAAGGTGATAAGGCATCAAAGCACAGGAAAGATTCAGTTAAACACTACCGAAGAACTTTGGTTACACTGGAAGGTTTTAAAAATTAGGACTATGCTCCTTGGAACAAAGAAGATCAAGAGTTGATCTGGTGATGATGATGAAAAATCTCATAAAGAAAAACTTACTTCAGGTAATTGAATCAGACATTAGAGGCCAAGGGGTTATAATATTTGGCCAAAACATGTGGAGAGGAAGGGAGAAGTGTTTTCTTTAAAGTGTTTATAGGATTTACACCACATTATCTGATAAGCTGAGGTAAGCTGATTACGTAAGTAATTTTAAAGCAGAATTGCAGAAGTACTTGTCGATGAGAAACTTATGGGACTTTGGATAAAATCTAGGAATTTGGGACTAATCACAACATTCTTTTAAGGAGTCAGACATCAAAGGTACAGTGAGCCAATAGCATGCTCCCTTGTGCACTAATTTTCTATGAAGTTGCGATATAGATTGGCCATAGTCTGAACAAATGATAAAACAGACTTGGTGGCTAAATAAACTCCTCCATTTCTTGTTCCCTTGGCATTTTTCACCCTAAGCGTTTATAACCACCTCAATAAAAGTTGAGGTATCTCAAAGTATGTTGTTACAAAGGGGGAGAAAACAGCAACTTGATTGTCTGATCACAAACGAGAGAATCTGTGGTTGCTGGAAATCCAAGCAACTCCTCATCTTTTTTTTCTCTCTCTCCAGCCCTGCTGAAGGGTCTCGGCCCAAAATGTCAACTACTTTTATCCATAGATGTGTGGCCTGCTGATTTCCTCCAGCATTTTGTGTGTGTTTCTGGCCCTCTTTGGCTGGACAATGCTAAATTGCGGGCTTTAGGGCAGCATGATACTTGACAAGACCTCTGCAAATTTTTGCTGGAATTTTAGTTAAAGTTGTACTCTTAATCACATCACAGCTTCCTAGTTTTACAGCATTCATGTCAGCTCTGGGTGCATTTTAAAAGTGCTTAGTTAAAATGGCACTCACTGTTTAAACTGACTTTGACAACAGCTTTCAGCTTTCCTTATATGTGTGTTTGTAAGGAAAGCTCAGAAAGCTCATTACACAGAAATATGTTAGTCACTGTCAGTGATATATTCTTACTTCAAGAGAACTGTTTTTATTGAATAATCTATTTTGAATGTTTTGACGTTCAATTTAAGATTGTACCCTCTTTTATAATCTATCACTAGAAACTTGTTTATTTCCTCAGAGGCGTTGGGCACCTCTAACAAATTTATTTTTGTTCATTTCTGTCCTGAGGTGAATATTTCCTGTTTCTCTATGAAGGGAATAGGAAATTCAGCTGTAAAAACTTTATGACAAAACTTGAACCCATCAAATAGGCAAAATCAGATTGAAGCTTTACTGTGGCAGTAAATGTGTTTTACCTGGGAATAAAAATTTGAGAGATGCTCCTGCTAAGATGCATCTCTTCAAAGATCAAGTGTGATTTAGATTTTGTCCTTTGTGGTCATTTTATTGATTTATAGACAGACAATTATATCTGAAATTATAGCCTTAGGATTTCCTTTAGATTGTAGATAATCGTTGGATCTGTGATTGTTTGATTTCTAACTGGCCCATTTTTTAGGTCTCTATTAGAATAGTTTGCAGTCATTGGACCATGAAATAGACAGAAATTTGGGATTTCCTTGCATGCATAGTTTATGTCATAAATCCTTTTGTTGCATCTTAGCAAAAAAATAAGAAAAGAATGTAGGCTTTCACTGAATGACCCAAATTAAACTATAGAGTATGGTAAAGTGAAGATTATTGAAATGCTTTTGTGCTCAAGGATTAAAATCATATCATAAGTTTTATGTGCATGATATGACTCTGATGTAACTATTTGTAGGATATGATCCTTGTACCGACTAGAATATTATAAACTTGTACTCAGTCAGGTTGTATGCATTTTAATATGGTGCCATAGGAAGTATGCAATCATTTCATAATGTTAGGTTGTTCATAAGGGATCATATTTTTTGTGCTTAGTCATGTTGGAACTGAGCTGAGTTTTAGGAACTCTTAACGGTTTTCTGAAATGAAGATAGTTATTATGTGAGAGTCTCCAGAAGTTTCCAGCTGAACTAAGTAACAAGCATGAATACAAACTATTGATCCAAAGTTCAAGTGCATGAAAATTGAAAGCCTGGACACAGGTTACCATTTGTTTCCAAAATTTATGGCACAAGGTAATGAATGAGAAAGGTAATCATGAATATTACAACATAGGAGACTTCTATTTGTCCCATTATGACTTCGCCTAATCTTTGAAATAATTATTAAATCAACCCTTTTCTCTTTTTCTTGCTATAGCCCACAGATTTGTTTTCATTGCTCATTTGATTTCCTCTCAGATTATCGAGTCTTGCTCTGTGTTCTCAAGCAGTACATTCCAGAGAATTTAATTGAGAAGAAAATTTTCAGCATATCGCCTTGATTCTTTTGCTATTCACTTTAAATTTCTTTACTCTTGATCCTTGTACATCCAGACCTGGAAACAGGTTCTCCGCAGTTACACTAATAATTTGAACACTTCTGTCAAGTATCACAATGACATTGTTATGTTCCCATTGATTATTTCTAGTTTCTTTTCTCTTTCCAGGTAACTGAAATCAATCATAACTAGTTCAATCTAGCGAATCATTCGTGAGCCATGCCATTCTTCCTAACTGTCCTATCCTGTACAGAGTACTGTTCTTGTCTGAAGCTTATCATGTAATTTAACATTTTTATTGCTTTTTTTAATATCTTGACTCTGCTCCCTCAATTGTTCTGCCATTTCCAATATGCACATGTGTTCTTCATTTCTCCATTCCTCCATCCTTTCAGCATGGCTTTGCTGAAAGGATGGAGGAATGGAGAAATGAAGAACACATGTGCAGATTGTGCCTTACAAGCCTGATTGAATTTTTTGAGGATGTGACTAAACACATTGATGAAGGAAGAGCAGTAAATGTAGTGTATATGGATTTCAGCAAGGCATTTGATAAGGTACCCCATGCAAGGCTTATTGAGAAAGTAAGGAGGCGGGCCAGCTGGTGGCACAATGACATCAGCGCCAGACCCTGGAACGGAGGTTCCCGGGTTCGAACCCTGTCGGGTCTGTATTGTGTTGTAGGTTTTTTGTTTTCTATGTTTTCAAACACCATTTCATTTAGTTCTTCCTCTCATTCTTCCTACCAACGTCATTGTTCTCTTCCCTGATAAATATGTGCTACATGTTTCCTGGTTTGTGTGTTTCATCTCTATTGCATTTTATAAAATCAGTTACTGCATTCCTCAGTGTTAAACTTTATTTGTGAGTTTCATGCCAATAAGAATGAAATTTTTCTATGAATATTGAAATCCAGGTCCATTGAATTACATAGTAAGATCCTGAATTCTCCTCATCATATCACAGCTGTTTAGAAATACCTCCAAGGTTATTAGCCTCCCCTTCAATGACTGAAATTCTATTACTTTTCCATTGTGTGAAGAATTGCTTTCGGTAATTATCTGAATGTACCCTCTTGTCTGTCAGTATTTAGTTTTTACTCTTGCCTGTATTGTTACAACTTAGATTTATCTTGCTATTCCCTTAATTCTTTTATGTGCTGCTGTGGAACCACATCTCACACTTGGATCCCAACTGAGAAACCTAGATTTCTCCAAATTTCAAGATTCAAAGTATATTTATTATCAAATAGTGTTTAAATTATATGACCTTGACATTTGTTTGCTTACAGACAGCCCTAAAAGCAAGAAACCTAAAAGCCTAATTAAAAAAAATAAAAACCCACCCCCAATGTGCAGAGTGAAAGAGAGAAAAAGCACAAATGGTGCAAGCAATTGAAGCGAACAACAGCATTCTGAACCATATTGAGTCTTGATATCCAAATCCCCAGAGCAGCCTGGAGTAGGCCCAAATCCTTTGGTGTTCAGTTCATCATATTAGCAGGACAAGTCGCTGCAAAGTTCAGAGACGTGAAGCGCAGCATTGCGGGGAGAAGAGCCACCAGTCTATCTGGGCCGGCTTTTAAATCATCTGAACAGCAAATCAATAGACAGTAGGTGCAGAAGTAGACCATTCGGCCCTTCGAGCCTGCACCGCCATTCTGAGATCATGGCTGATCATCTACTATCAATACCCAGCTCCTGCCTTGTCCCCATAACCCTTGATTCCCCTATCCATAAGATACCTATCTAGCTCCTTCTTGAAAGCATCCAGAGAATTGGCCTCCACTGCCTTCTGAGGCAACGCGTTCCACACCACCACAACTCTCTGGGAGAAGTTGTTCCTCCTCAACTCTGTCCTAAATGACCTACCCCTTATTCTCAAACCATGCCTTCTGGTACTGGACTGTCCCAGCATCTGGAACATATTTCCTGCCTCTATCTTGTCCAATCCCTTAATAATCTTATATGTCTCAATCAGATCCCCCCTCAATCTCCTTAATTCCAAAGTGTACAAGCCCAGTCTCTCTAACCTCTCTGCATGAGACAGTCCGGACATCCCAGGAATTAACCTAGTGAACCTACACTGCACCTTCTCCACAGCCAGGATGTCCTTCCTTAACCCTGGAGACCAAAACTGCACACAATACTCCAGATGTGGTCTCACCAGGGCCCTGTACAAATGCAAAAGGATTTCCTTGCTCCTGTACTCAATTCCCTTTGTAATAAAGGCCAACATTCCATTAGCCTTCTTCACTGCCTGCTACACTTGCTCATTCACCTTCAGAGACTGATGAACAAGTACTTCTAGATCTCTTTGTATTTCTCCCTTACCTAACTCCACACCTTTCAGAATATAATCTGCCTTCCTGTTCTTGCTCCCAAAGTGAATAACCTCACACTTATTCACATTAAGCGCCATCTGCCAAGTTTCTGCCCACTCACCCAGCCTATCCAAGTCACCTTGAATTCTCCTAACATCCTCATCACATGTCACACTGCCACCCAGCTTAACAAACTTGCTGATGTTATTCACAATGCCTTCCTCTAAATCATTGACGTAAATCGTAAACAGCTGTGGTCCCAATACCGAGCCCTGTGGCACTCCACTAGTCACCACCTGCCATTCCGAGAAACACCCATTCACTGTCACCCTTTGCTTTCTATCTGCCAACCAGTTTTCTATTCATGTCAATATCCTCCTCCCAATGCCATGAGCTCTGATTTTACCCACCAATCTCCTATGTGGTACCTTATCAAATGCCTTCTGAAAGTCAAGATACACCACATCCACTGGATCTCTCGCGTCTATCTTCCTGGTTACATCCTCGAAAAACTGCAATAGATTAGTCAAGCATGATTTGCCCTTGGTAAATCCATGCTGGCTCGGCCCAATCCTATCTCTGCTATCGAGATATGCCGCTATTTCATCTTTAATAATGGACTCTAGCAACGTCCCCACTACTGATGTTAGGCTAACAGGGCGATAGTTCTCTGTTTTCTCCCTCCCTCCTTTCTTAAAAAGTGGGATAACATTAGCCATTCGCCAATCCTCAGGAACTGATCCTGAATCTAAGGCAATGCATCCGCAATTTCCAGAGCCACCTCCTTTAGTACCCTAGGATGCAGACCATCTGGACCTGGGGATTTGTTAGCCTTCAGTCCCATCAGTCTACTCATCACCGTTTCCTTCCTAATGTCAATCTGTTTCAGTTCCTCTGTTACCCTATGTCCTTGGCCCATCCATACATCTGGGAGGTTGCTTGTGTCTTCCCTAGTGAAGACAGATCCAAAGTACTTATTAAATTTGTCTGCCATTTCTCTGTTTCCCATAACAATTTCTCCCAATTCATTCTTCAAGGGCCCAACATTGTTCTTAACTATCTTCCTTTTCTTCACATACCTAAAAAAATTTTTGCTATCCTCCTTTATATTCCTAGCTAGCTTACGTTCATACCTCATTTTTTCTCCCAGTATTGCCTTTTTAGTTAAGTTCTGTTGCTCCTTAACAATTTCCCAATCATCCGTCTTCCCACTCACCTTAGCTCTGTTATACTTCTTTTTTAATGCTATACTATCTCTGACTTCCTTTGTCAACCACTGTGGCCACTTTCCCCCTCTTTGAATCCTTCCTTCTCCGGGGATGAACTGATTTTGCACCTTGTGCATTATTCCCAAGAATACCTGCCATTGCTGTTCCGCTGTCTTTTCTGCTAGGATATCCGACCAGTCAACTTTGGCCAGCTCCTCCCTCATGGCTCCATAGTCTCCTTTGTTCAACTGCAATACTGACACTTCTGATCTGCCCTTATCCCTCTCAACTTGCAGATTAAAAACTTATCATATTATGGCCACTACCTCCTAATGGCTCCTTTACTTCAAGATCACTTATCAAATCCTGTTCATTGCACAACACTAAATCCAGAATAGCCGTATCCCTGGTCGGCTCTCGTACAAGCTGCTCCAAAAATGCATCCCGTAGGCACTCTGCAAACTCCCTATCCTGGGATCCAGTACCAACCTGATTTTCTCATTTCACCTGCATGTTGAAATCCCCCATAACTACTGCGACATTTCCTTTGCCACATGCCATTGTTAACTCCCTATTCAACTTGCACCCAGTATCCATGCCACTGTTTGGGGGCCTGTAGATAACACCTATTAGGGTCTTTTTGTCCTTACTGTTCCTCAGTTCTATCCACACTGACTCTACTTCACCTGATTCTATGTCCCCGCTTGCAAGGGACTGAATCTCATTCCTCACCAACAGGGCCACCCCACCCCCTCTGCCCACCTTTCTGTCCCTTCGATAGCACGTATACCCTTGTACATTCAATTCCCAGGTCTGATCCCCCTGCAGCCATGTCTCCGTTATCCCAACAACATCATAGTTACCCATTCGCACCTGAGCTTCAAGCTCATCCGCCTTATTTCTGACACTTCGTGCATTCAGATATAGAATTTTTAACCCATTTCTCCTCTCTGTGTTTAAATCGCTGCCTATTGTGCATAACCCAGCTCCCCGAACTCTCACCGGGCTATATGCCCCTTGAATTTTGTTGTCCTTCTTAAATTTACTTACTCTTTCTGCACATTTAACTCCATGCTCCGTCAGACCATCCCTCTTCACATGTATCCTCCTTATCACTCGTTCCGCCTCACCTTTCTCTACTTCACACTTAATATTCCGGAACCGTGTAGTCCCCACCTGTCCTTTATACTTCATCTCGCTATCCTCTCTCACATTCTGGATCCCTACCCCCTGCAAATTTAGTTTAAACCCCCCCCAAGCAGCACTAGCAAACCTTTCTGCAAGAATGTTAGTACCTCTCCAGTTCAGGTGTAAACCGTCCCGTTGGAACAGATCCCACCTTCCCTGGAACAAAGCCCAATTGTACCTTTGCATTAGGACTCGGGCGCTTCCACAGTGAATCACTTTAGGCCGAGAACACACTGCCCAGTGATTCACCTCGGACCTAGATTTCACTGCTAAAAAAGCCGTTCTTGACCTTTCCAATTCAGCTCAGTGCTCAGAGTGATTCACCCTCACACCTGGGTTAGTTGGACAGGCACTGGAGCTCCTCTGCCTCCTCTTCTCTCTGAATCATTCCCTCCAGCCAGCATGGCTCCAACTCCAAGCGCGTCGATTTTGTAGCGCAGCAGCAGAACACATCCCTCGAATTCGCTTTGCCTTCACTCACCTCTTTGTTTGCAGTGATAGTTTGCCACAATTTACTTTTTTTAAAGGAAGTGTTTTTAGTAATGTTTTAAATGAAATTTCTGTCGCACACTTTTGGTAGCGCCATCTTAAACCAGAAGTTTTCTTCATATATCAGATACTTAAGACAAGAAATCAATCTCCAGAACTTGGGCATATGTACCAATGTGCAGAACTGTACTTGGTATTTAACATGCTACCTAACCAAATGTTTTGATTTTTTAAAAATGTGTTTGATATTTATCATCTTGATCGGTTGGGTAGATCAACACTCTGTTGGCTTTATTGCTTGGCATCAGTTAAGCATACCAGAATGTCTGATACTCTGCTTTTCTCTGCTTCGCTCTTGGCTATTTCAGCTTTAAGAATTGAGTGAGCATATGAGTTTATTTTTGTGTTTTTCTGGTTTCAATTTCATCTATATTTTTGAATCCACAATTTGACTTACCATATCTGTATCGGCTGAACAGTCTTATTCTGAATCCACAGTCTCTCCCTAATTTGGTGTCAACTACAAACTTGATCATTTGGGATTGAGCTTAGAAATAATTTGTTAAAGTTTTTAAAAAAACACTGATTCCTATCACTATCCAGACATACATATGAGTGAACACTTGTTATCTGCTCAGGATATTTCTTTATTGTCAGAGTCTGCCAAGATCCTCATAACTTTGAGTTCAAATAATTACACAGTTAGAAACATTCTCGTCCTATACCCTTGACCTTGCTGGTGCCTGACCACAGAAATTAACCCCAATCAAATTCTGAGCAGGAGAATTGGCCTTTTAAAGTATAGACATTCCCTGGGTCGAACTACCCATAACCTTAATTCCAAATTATCTTGGCTAAGGAAATAGCTTGACCTCTACCCTGATTGTCCTTGAAATTAAGTTTCTGACAGAACTGATCTGTCATAGAACATAGACTAGTACTGCACAGTACAGGCCCTTCAGCCCACAATGTTGTGCCGATCCTCAAACGCAGCCTCCCATATAAGCCCCCACCTTAAATTCCTCCATATACCTGTCTAGTAGTCTCTTAAACTTTACTAGTGTATCTGCCTATACACTAGTGTATCAGGCAGTGCATTCCACGCACCAACCACTCTCTGAGTAAAAAACCTTCCTCTAATATCCCCCTTGAACTTCCCATCCCTTACCTTAAAGCCATGTCCTCTTGTATTGAGCATTGGTGCCCTGGGGAAGAGGCGCTGGCTATCCACTTTATCTATTCCTCTTAGTATCTTGTATACCTCTATCATATTTCCTCTCATTCTCCTCCTCTCCAAAGAGTAAAGCCCTAGCTCCCTTAATCTCTGATCATAATCCATACTTTCTAAACAGGCAGCATCCTGGTAGATCTCCTCTGTAACCTTTCCAGTGCTTCCACATCCTTCCTATAGTGAGGCGACCAGAACTGGACACAGTACTCCAAGTGTGGCCTAACCAGAGTTTTATAGAGCCGCATCATTACATCGCGACTCTTAAACTCTATCCCTCGACTTATGAAAGCCAACACCCCATAAGCTTTCGTAACTACCCTATCCACCTGTGAGGCAACTTTCAGGGATCTGGGGACATGTACCCCCAGATCTCTCTGCTCCTCCACACTACCGAGTATCCTGCCATTTACTTTGTACTCTGCTCCATCTGCCACTTCTCAGCTCACTTCTGCATCCTATCAATGTCTCTCTGCAATCTTTGACAATCCTCTACACTATCTACAACACCACCAACCTTTGTGTCATCTGCAAACTTGCCAACCCACCCTTCTACCCCCACATCCAGGTCGTTAATAAAAATCATGAAAAGTAGAGGTCCCAGAACAGATCCTTGTGGGACACCACTAATCACAATCCTCCAATCTGAATGTACTCCCTCCACCACGACCCTCTGCCTTCTGCAGGCAAGCCAATTCTGAATCCACCTGGCCAAACTTCCCTGGATCCCATGCCTTCTGACTTTCTGAATAAGCCTACCGTGTGGAACCTTGTCAGATGCCTTACTAAAATCCATGTAGATCACATCCACTGCACTACCCTCATCTATATGCCTGGTCACCTCCTCAAAGAACTCTATCAGGCTTGTTAGACACGATCTGCCCTTCACAAAGCCATGCTGACTGTCCCTGATCAGACCATGATTCTCTAAATGCCCATAGATCCTATCTCTAAGAATCTTTTCCAACAGCTTTCCCACCACAGACGTAAGGCTCACAGGTCTATAATTACCGGGACTATCCCTACTACCTTTTTTGAACAAGGGGGCAACATTCGCCTCCCTCCAATCCTCCAGTACCATTCCCATGGACAACGAGGACATAAAGATTCTAGCCAGAGGCTCAGCAATCTCTTCCCTCGCCCTGGGGACTTATCCGTCCTAATGTATTTTAACAACTCCAACACCTCCTCTCCCTTAATATCAACATGCTTCAGAACATCAACCTCACTCATATTGACCTCACCATTATCAAGTTCCCTCTCATTGGTGAATACCGAAGAGAAGTATTCATTGAGGACCTTGCTCACTTCCACAGCCTCCAGGAACATCTTCCCACCTTTATCTCTAATCGGTCCTACCTTCACTCCTGTCATCCTTTTTTTCTTCACATAACTGAAGAATGCCTTGGGGTTTTCCTTTACCCTACTTGTCAAGGCCTTCTCATGCTCCCTTCTTGCTCTTCTCAGCCCCTTCTTAAGTTCCTTTCTTGCTTCCCTATATTCCTCAATAGACCCATCTGATCCTTGCTTCCTAAACCTCATGTATGCTGCCTTCTTCCACCTGACTAGATTTTCCACCTCAGTTGTCACCCATGGTTCCTTCGCCCTACCATTCTTTATCTTCCTCAACGGGACAAATTTATCCCTAACATCCTGCAAGAGATCCCTAAACATCAACCACATGTCCATAGTACATTTCCCTGAAAAAACATCATCCCAATTCACACCCGCAAGTTCTAGCCTTATAGCCTCATAATTTGCCTTTCCCCAATTAAAAATTTTCCTGTCCTCTCTGATTCTATTCTTTTCCATGATAATGCTAAAGGCCATTCTTCTGAAACCTCTGATAAATTTACCTGTATATATACTTGTCTTCTCTAGCCTGACTATCCAAGTTGAGACCCTGAGGAGCAATGTTTCACACGGGGGTGTAAATATATGAAATAAGCTTCCAAAGGAAGAGGTTGAGGTAGACACGATAGTATGATTTTAGAAATACTTGGATAGATGCATGGAGGGATGACACTTAGAGGGATACGTACTGGGATTGAGAAATCAGGACTGGCTGGCTGGCACTATAGATGCCATGAACTATAACATGGATTTGTTGGACCAATGGGCCTGTATCCATTCTGTTTTGCTGCACAACAACAATTTGTCCCTGGAAGTTATGTAAAATCTCCGTAGCGCACTAAATGTAAATTATAATCCTTCCTTGGTTTATGCATGGCATCGTGTGGTAACAACCGAAACCCTGTAAAGTTTTAGCAAGTTCCCTTAATTTTGTACTCCAGTGTCCTTGAAATAAATGTCAAAATGTCATTGCTTTGTCAATTGCCCTGTGTTAATTTTCTGTATCTTTTACTCTTATCATCCATTAGCTGAACCAAACTTTTTATGATCTTGGATACTATAAGATCATAAAACCATAAGATGTAGGAGCAGAATTGAGCCATTTGGCCGTTCCAAGTCTGTTCCACCATTCCATCATGGCTAATTCATTATCCTTCTGATCCTTGTTCTTCTGCCTTCTCCCTATAACCTTTGGCGCCCTGACTGATCAAGTACCTATCAAACTCCTCCTTAAATATACCCAATGACTTGGCTTCCATAGCAGTTTGTGATACTGACTGGTTGGTAGGTTAATTGGGTATTGTAAGTTGTCCCATGATTAGGCTAGGATTAAATTGGGGATTGCTGGGCAGTGTGGCTCGAAGGGCCGGAAGTGCCTACTCCATGCTGTGTGTCGGTAAATAGAATTCCACAAATTCATCACTCTCTGGCTAAATAAATTCCTCATCATCTGTATTCTAAATAGAAATCCCTCTATTATGAGGCTGTGCCCTCTGGTCCAAGACTCGCCCACCTTAGGAAACAACGTCTTCACATCCACTCTATCTAGGCTTACCCTTCTAAAATCAGATTCAATATGCCTACTTCAATCTGAGTTCAGTAAATCTAGCCATCTTTTTTCCATTATTACAACTGCCTTCTTTTATCTTACTGATAATGCCCTATCTGCCTCTGCCTTGAGTGTCTTCTGCTGAAATCCTGCTTTTGGCTTTTGTTATCAGCATCCTTAATATTTTCCTCAATGCCAGCAAAGCAAAAGCACAAAGTCATTTGCCTTCAGGATTGGGTGTGGTGCATATGCTCCTGTTTACATATGGTGCTGTCAAGAGGGTTGAGAGCTAAGAGTGAACATCACCGATAACCTTTGCCTGGTCTGACTAATTTGACGCCATGGTTGAAAAAGCTCACTACCACAGCTAAAGAACTTTGGCAGTCCCCTTTGACCCTCAAATTTTTATTAATGCACCATAAAATCTATCCTATTCGGATGCATCACAACTTGGCATGGCAGGTGCTCTGCCTATGACCATAAAAATTGTGGACATAGCTCAGCATATTATGGAAACTAGCCTACCCTCCATGGACTCTGTCTATACTTTTCTCTGTCTTGGTACAGCAGCAAGCATAATCAAAGAGTCTAGCCACCTCAGACGTTCTCTCTTCTTCCCCATCCCATCAGGCAGAAGATGCAAAAGCCTGAAAGAACATACATCAGGCTCAAGGTTCTGAGACTCTTCAACCATACCCTAATATGATAAGGTGGACTTTTGGCCTCACAATCTCCCTTTTATGACATTGCACCTCATTGTCTATCTGCACTGAAACTGTAACTGCAATGTGCTGTTCTGCATTCTATTACTATTTTATCTCTTACCATCTCAATGTTACAATAATTGTTCAGCATGCATGGTCTGTGTAAGACATGCTTTTCACTGTACCTTAATTCATATGACAACAATTAAGAAACTTACCAATTTTTTTTAATCTGGTCAGTCTCACACCTTACAGTATGATTGAACCTAAACTCTTTCAACTCTAATTTTATGCTCACCTACTACATATTCTCCTCACACATTTCTACTGAGTTCCAGAGATAGTACTTGATTTTTGTTCTCTTCTTCATCATTTGGTTGTTAGCTCCTGTATGTCTGCAGAATCTCAGAATAACTTCAACTCTAATCACTTACCACCTCTTCTTTGCAAAATATAAATATACAAATTAGGAGCAGGAGCGGCTACTGCACAGGACCAAAAGAAGCTGCAGAGGGATGTAAATCTCGTCAGCTCCATCCTGGGTGCTCGGCTACAAAGTACCCAGGCCATCTTCAAGGAGTGGTGTCTCAGAAAGGCAGTGTCCATTATTAAGAACCTCCAGCACCCAGGGCATGCCCTTTTCTCACTGTTACCATCAGGTAGGAGGTACAGAAGCCTGAAGGCACACACTCAGCAATTCAAAAACAGCTTCTACCCCTCTGGCATTCAATTCCTAAATGGGCATTGAACCCTTGGACACGACCTCACTTTTTTAATGTATATTTTTTCTGTTTTTGCACTATTTTTAATCTATTAAATATGTGTATACTCTAATTGATTTACTTAGTTTTTATTATTAATTTTTTTCTTCTATATTATGTGTTGCATTGAACTGCTGCTGCTAAGTTAACAAGTTTCACAACACGTGCTGATGATAATAAACCTGATACTGATTCTGAAATCTCCACATCCTTCCAGTAAGTTAGCAGCAGAACCACACATAATACTCCAGATACAGCCTAAGAAAAGCTGTAATATGACTTCCTCATTCTTATACTCAGTGCCCCAACTAATGAAGATAAACCTATCAGTCACCTTAAGTACAGACACTCCTGTGCCTAGTGTCACTTTATGGACATGCAATACAATCATTCTACTGTATGTATATGTTATGTACAGGTTTCCCCCGCCATCCAAGGGTAGAGCGTTCCTATGAAACAGTTCGTAAGCTGAAATGTCATAAAGCGAAGAAGCAATTACCATTTATTTATATGGCAAAATTTTGTGGGCGTTCACAGACCCAAAAATAGCCTACCAAATCATGCCAAATAACACATAAAACCTAAAATAACAGTAACGTATAGTAAAAGCAGGAATGATATGATAAATACACTGCCTATATAAAGTAGAAATAGTTTTCCACAATCATTGCTGCGCTGTCCACCGTAGCGAAAATCTCACGCAAGCGCTCTCGGCAGAAACACTCTCTCCAGTAACCTTTAAGCTATGAAGCTGTAAAATCATACCAAATAACACATAAAAATACACAGCCTATATGAAATAGAAATACTTTTCCACAATCATTACTGTACTGTTCTCTGTAGCGAGAATCTCTGGCAAGTGCCGTCGGCAGAAAATATCACGCAAGCACTGTTGGCAAAAACACGGCGCAAGCGCTCTCCAGTAAACTTTAAGCTATGAAGCTGCCAAGTCATACCAAATAACACCTAAAAATACACAGCCTATATAAAGTGGAAATAATATATATACAGTGTAGTATCACTTACCGGAATCGGGACAGCGCCGAGCACACTGATGATGGTGTGTTAAGCTGAGTCGTCACAGGTTGGGGTGGTGCAGTGGCCCCCACCCTCCAGGTCACCAACCGATACCGATTCACGAAGCATGCAGGGGTGCAGCGGTAGCCGGGAGGCACACAGCACATCTTTAAGAAAAAAAGCTGAAACAAGCATGCTAATTAATTAGGTGCCACCCGGCATGTAATTGTTGGCCCAGATCAGTGCCGATTTCCAATTGCGATGTCTCTTCAACATCATTGGCAGACCAATTGAATAATTACTTTGGTTCTGTCTTCACTAAGGAGGACATAAATAATCTTCCAGAAATAGTAAGGGACAGAGGGTCCAGTGAGATGGAGGAACTGAGTGAAATACATGTTAGTAGGGAAGTGGTGTTAGGTAAATTGAAGGGATTGAAGGCAGATAAATCCCCAGGGCCAGATGGTCTGCATCCCAGAGTGCTTAAGGAAGTAGCCCAAGAAATAGTGGATGCATTAGTGATAATTTTTCAAAACTCGTTAGATTCTGGACTAGTTCCTGAGGATTGGAGGGTGGCTAATGTAACCCCACTTTTTAAAAAAGGAGGGAGAGAGAAACCGGGGAATTATAGGCCGGTTAGCCTAACGTCGGTGGTGGGGAAACTGCTGGAGTCAGTTATCAAAGATGTGATAACAGCACATTTGGAAAGCGGTGAAATGATCGGACAAAGTCAGCATGGATTTGTGAAAGGAAAATCATGTCTGACGAATCTCATAGAATTTTTTGAGGATGTAACTAGTAGAGTGGATAGGGGAGAACCAGTGGATGTGGTATATTTGGATTTTCAAAAGGCTTTTGACAAGGTCCCACACAGGAGATTAGTGTGCAAACTTAAAGCACACGGTATTGGGGGTAAGGTATTGGTGTGGGTGGAGAATTGGTTAGCAGACAGGAAGCAAAGAGTGGGAATAAACAGGACCTTTTCAGAATGGCAGGCGGTGACTAGTGGGGTACCGCAAGGCTCAGTGCTGGGACCCCAGTTGTTTACAATATATATTAATGACTTGGATGAGGGAATTAAATGCAGCATCTCCAAGTTTGCGGATGACACGAAGCTGGGTGGCAGTGTTAGCAGTGAGGAGGATGCTAAGAGGATGCAGGGTGACTTGGATAGGTTGGATGAGTGGGCAAACTCATGGCAGATGCAATTTAATGTGGATAAATGTGAAGTTATCCACTTTGGTGGCAAAAATAGGGAAACAGATTATTATCTGAATGGTGGCCGATTAGGAAAAGGGGAGGTGCAACGAGACCTGGGTGTCATTATACACCAGTCATTGAAAGTGGGCATGCAGGTACAGCAGGCGGTGAAAAAGGCGAACGGTATGCTGGCATTTATAGCGAGAGGATTCGAGTACAGGAGCAGGGAGGTACTACTGCAGTTGTACAAGGCCTTGGTGAGACCACACCTGGAGTATTGTGTGCAGTTTTGGTCTCCTAATCTGAGGAAAGACATCTTTGCCATAGAGGGAGTACAAAGAAGGTTCACCAGATTGATTCCTGGGTTGGCAGGTCTTTCATATGAAGAAAGACTGGATGAACTGGGCTTGTACTCGTTGGAATTTAGAAGATTGAGGGGGGATCTGATTGAAACGTATAAGATCCTAAAGGGATTGGACAGGCTAGATGCGGGAAGATTGTTCCCGATGTTGGGGAAGTCCAGAACGAGGGGTCACAGTTTGAGGATAGAGGGGAAGCCTTTTAGGACCGAGATTAGGAAAAACTTCTTCACACAGAGAGTGGTGAATCTGTGGAATTCTCTGCCACAGCAAACTGTTGAGGCCAGTTCATTGGCTATGTTTAAGAGGGAGTTAGATATGGCCCTTGTGGCTACAGGGGTCAGGGGGTATGGAGGGAAGGCTGGGTTCTGAGTTGGATGATCAGCCATGATCATAATAAATGGCGGTGCAGGCTCGAAGGACCGAATGGCCTACTCCTGCACCTATTTTCTATGTTTCTATCATGTTCATCAGCTTCCACAAACCAAACTCACTTTGTCCTTACTTCGTTCACCACGATCGAAACGCTTAATTATGTCTAGTTTTACACTAAGTGTAACACCCTTATAAGCTCTTTTAGGCTTTTCCGATACCGCAGAACTCATCTTGCGAACGACTGCTCACAGGCATGTGTTTAAGCAATGCCGGCGAGAATGCAGTTCCGAATCCCGAGGACAGCAGCTGCTCGGGGCACGCGCTGCCTTTCTTCGTAACAGTGAAAACACCTTCTGAAAGCAAAAACAGGGTACTAATGTAGGTCTTTCATAACAGTGAGGTTTCGTAAAGCGAACATTCGAAAAGCGGGGGGCACCTGTATTTATATTTAGTGTTTTTATTATTTTTTTATTGTGCTGCATCAGAATCAAAGTAACAATTATTTCATTCTCCTTTACATTTATGTACTGGAAATTACATTAAACATCTTGATTGATGTCTTTACTACCCAACTGTTTTGACTTGTGTTGGCACTTGCAGGAAGTGATAGAGTTGATCTCAGACCCTCTGAACACCTGTCTTTCTAAGGGTTCTGATATTCACTATATACTTTTCCTTGCATTTGACCTCCTAAAGTACTTCTCCACAAACTTAACTTGTTAAAAAAACTTTTTGTTAATTTTATTCTCGGTAAATCAGTTTGGGGAAAAAAAAGTCTCCTTTTTTCATTCTGGTCATTTTCACCCTCTCCCAGTAGAAGTGCATTTCAAGTGATGAATTGCTTTTTGTTTTAATATCTCTTGAGCTTGATAAATGACTTAAGTGTAAAGTATTTCTTTCTATTGGAATTGCAGTGCATTGCACCATTGATTTTTTTCCCTATTTATCAAACACCTCATCCTCTCAAATTCCCCTAATAAAAATGACCATATTAGAGCTGACCATATTAGCACTTCTCTTGGGTGTGTCCCTTCACATTGTGACCCGCCATTTGAACGCAGGGCACAAATCATTTCTCATCTGGCCAAACTGTCCCGGGCCATCAGAGAGGCAAAGTGTGCACACGCCCAGTGAATCCACAACTACTTCCAGGACAGCAGCGACATGGGGCGCATGTGGAAGGGCTTTCAGGATATCACCAACTACCAAGACAACACCACCTGCCTGTGCTGGTGATGCCTCCCTCCCAGATGCGTTGAATAACTTCTACGCTCGTTTTGAGGTGGGAAATGATGTGGCGGCGAGGAAGACCACTCCTTCTCCAAATGCAGGTGCTGCGTCTTACCGTGGCCGATGTGAGGAGAACCCTGTGCAGGGTCAACCCATGGAAGGCTACTGGACCAGACGATATTCCTGGCAGAGTGCTTAGAGGATGTGCAGACCAGCTAGCTGAGATTCTCACTGACATCTTCAACATCTCCCTGAGCAGCGCCATTGTTCCTATGTGCTTCAAGGCCGCCACCATCATCCCCGTGCCAAAGAAGTCTTCAGTGTCCTGCCTCAACGACTACCATCCCGTCGCACTCACACCCATCATCATGAAATGTTTCAAGAGGCTCGTCATGAGGCACATCAAGACCCTGCTGCCCCCCTCACTGGACCCCTTGCAGTTCGTGTACAGTTCCAACCGTTCAACAGGCGACGCCATTGCCATCACCCTCCACCTGGCCCTAACCCACCTGGACAAAAAAAGACATGTACGTTTGAATGCTGTTCATAGACTTCAGTTCAGCATTCAACACAATCATTCCTCAGAAACTGATTGGAAAGCTGAGCTTTCTGGGCCTGAACACCTCCCTCTGCAACTGGATCCTAGACTTCCTGACTGGGAGACCTCAAATCAGTCCAGATCAGAAGCAGCATCTCCAACACCATCACACTGAGCGGGGGGGGGGGCTCCCCGGGGCTGTGTGCTCAGTCCACTGCTGTTCACTCTGCTGACCCACGACTGTGCTGCAACACACAGCTCAAACCGCATCATCAAGTTCGCCGATGACACGACCATGGTGGGTCTCATCAGCAAGAACGATGAATCAGCATACAGAGAGGAGGTGCAGCGGCTAACGGACTGGTGCAGAGCCAACAACCTGTCTCTGAATGTGAACAGAACAAAAGAGATGGTTGTTGACTTCAGGAGGACACGGAACGACCACTCTCCGCTGAACATCGACGACTCCTCCGTAGAGATCGTTAAGAGCACCAAATTTCTTGGTGTTCACCTGGCAGAGAATCTCACCTGGTCCCCCAACACCAGCTCCATAGGAAAGAAAACCCAGCTGTGTCTCTACTTTCTGCGAAGGCTGAGAAAAGTCCATCTCCCACCCCCCACCCCCATCCTCACCTCATTCTACAGAGGTTGTATTGAGAGCATCCTGAGCAGCTGCATCACTGCCTGGTTCGGAAATTGCACCATCTCGGATTGCAAGACCCTGCAGTGGATAGTGAGGTCAGCTGAGAAGATCATTGGGGTCTCTCGTCCCGCCATTACAGACTTTTGTACCACACGCTGCATCCGTAAAGCAAACAGCATTACGAAGGACCCCTCGCACCCCTCATACAAACTCTTCTCCCTCTTGCAATCTGGCAAAAGGCACTTAAGTATTCGGGCTCTCACGACCAGACTATGTAACAGTTTCTTCCCCCAAGTCATCAGACTCATCAATACCCAGAGTCTGGACTGACACCAACCTACTGCCCTCTACTGTGCCTGTTGGCTTGTTTATTATTTATTGTAATGCCTGCACTGTTTTGTGCACTTTATGCAGTCCTGGGTAGGTCTGTAGTCGAGTGTAGTTTTGTGTTGTTTTACGTTGTTCAGTGTAGTTTTTGTATTGTTCATGGTGCACCATGGTCCTGAAAAACGTTGTCTTGTTTTTACTGTGTACTGTACCAGCAGTTATGGTCAAAATGACAATGAAAAGTGACTTGGCTGGACTTGACTTAATTTGACGACCTGAAGTATTGATTCTATTCTTGAAGTATTATGTCATAATAATGTTGTATTAAAATGGTTTATTTACACCATTTTTGTACTTTTATGACAGTTTCAATTCTACCTGTTCTTAAATTGTGGAGTGTTTCTTTTAACAAGGTGTACAACATCAAAATGAATCGGAATCAGGTTTAATATCAGTGGCATATGTCTTGAAATTTATGAACTTTGCAGCAGCAATACAATGCAATACATGGTAAATATAGGTTTAAGCTGAATTACAGTAAGTGTACATATGTATGTTAAAATAGTAGGAAGGGAACTTTGTATACATTTTCATATTCAGATTAAATGTTTTGGCAAATGCAGGAAACTCCTTTATTTTTAGTTCTGTATTTGAATTTTTTGACTGAAAACTGCATGAAACCAAAAGTAAGTTTACATAAATGTAAAAAAAAAGCCTGAAATCAAGAAAGCTGTAAGATAAAACCTTCGAACTAAAACATGTGAAAAGAATGAAGAAACTTGATGTAAATATTTTTAAATTGTTATCAAGTAGTAGGCATGCAGTCAAGATTGGGGAAGGTGTTATAGTCCTGGTGAAGAAAAGCAGTGACACAGTTGGAAAGAAAAAAGACGTCATATGCCTGTATCTTAAAATTATTCAAGACAAGGAACATAATATATTTGGTGTAAGAAAGAAGATGATAGGAAAAAATGATGAAGGCAATATGAGTTCTTGTTGGAGGTTATTGGGGAAAGTAACATTGTAGATTGACAACTGATGTAAAGTCGTGATCAAGAAATACTGGTGGGATGTGAATGTGTTCCCCAGAAATTTTAGCTTTTACTTTTTTCCATAAATATCAGTGATAAATGAAGGAATAGAAACTTGTTCATTTTAAGTTTGCAGATAACTTGGAGGCTTAAAATTGCTCAAGATCTTAAATAAGCTAATTGAGTGGCAAAATTTTTGACAAATGAAGGTTAGTGCGACAAATTATAAAGATTAGCTGAATCCCTAAGAATATTATGTACTAACATGAGGTCAACTTTGTTTTCTCAAAGAACAGTAATTGAGTATAGATTAAACAAATTGCTGGTTGAAACACAACTTCAAAATGGAAGGTGATGTAGGTTTGATACCTTGAACAGCTTACAAATTGCCCTTCGTCTTTGGCCCAAAACGTCGGCTGTACCTCTTCCTAGAGATGCTGCCTGGCCTGCTGTGTTCACCATGTGTGTTGCTTATTGAAGATCACGGCTTTTCTCCCGATGGCTGCTGTTGGTTTTTAGTAAAACTTGGCACCCATATCTAGGGTATATATGATAATTTTTCTTTTATTATATGCGAAGTCCTGTACTTTACTGGATTGTTCACAACCTTAGCTGAGAAGGAATTTTGAGGGTGCTCCCTGAAGTAGATGGAAATTAAATATTGTGGTAATTTCCATAATCCAGATGGATATCCCAATTGCAACATACAGTTCTTAAAGGTAAACTGCTTTTGAAAGATCTCTGAATTAATTTGCAATGCAAGGTGGCTAAGTCTAAATATTTTATTTGAAATGCCAACTGATGTATATTTTTGACACTCTTTATTTCTTAGGCTTTTATCCTCTTGAGAGGCTTGCAGTGTTTTTGTGGTTTACAATGGAGCTTTTGGCCTTGAAAGAGTTGCACTATTGTGAAATTGTGGTCTACCTATACTTCAGAAGGGGAAAGCACTTAGTCAAGAAGCAGCCTTCAGTGATCATACTGTATGTAGTTTTTAAAAATGTGAAACTCTTTGTCGCTCTTTAATGTTATGTTAATTTCTCTGCATTTTGTATTCTATTTTTAGGTTTTATATGGTTCATCCATTTCAGTGGATTTAACTCAGATGGGCAATGGTACCAGTTCAGAGGGAGCTTGAATTTGGATCAGTCCTAATGCCTGCTTTTAGAACTTGTTTTCATTTGCCTACACTAAGATTACTAATGAAAGGAAAGAGTAAATAAGCTCAGAGCAGATTAGATAATGTGCTATTTGACTGTTGACAACAAATTGTGCCTTGACCAAGGATGACCCCCTAGATTGGTTTGACATTTAAAAATATGCTGAAGTGTCTTATTATTCAGCATATTTTGACAGTTGTAGGGGAGCCATTATTATTGTACTTCAAAGCTATGTTTATCCTAGCTTTATTGCTATATGTTTCTAAAGAGGGTAAAATTATCGTCTTTTGCAAGGAAAATGAGACCCTGAGGTCGGCCTTCATAGAATTTCTATTTAGTGTCATGATTTCATATCTGTGTCGGTACCAATGTCAGAGAAGATTTAGAAAGGTAGTACAGTTGTTTGCATGGGCACTTGAATGCTAATAGACATTAACAAAGCTAAAGCTTATTGAATTAAGAGTGTGACTGTAATATTAGTTAAGGAATAGAAAGCGGAGAATGATGGTACATAATTCTTCAGATAGAGTGAAAAAGAATCCTATAGTTTTTATTAGGACTACAATTCTTCTAATTTAAGTGAAGTTGTAGACTTCTGCTCTTAGGGTAAAAAACATAGTTTGCAGATGACTAAACAGTGAAGCACATAGTAAAAATCTGAAGGAGGGCAAAGGCATTTGGGAGATACATAAACATTAAATTTATCATAGGAAAGTAATGATTTATTTTTAGTTTAAAAGGTGAGAAGATGCTATTAAAATTGCACAAGGCATTTTACTGAAAAGTGATGCAGAGTATTAGGCTTCATTATGCAGGTATAGAATTTAAAAAAATCAGAGGAGGGCATGATTGTCATAAGCAACACACAAAATGCTGGAGGAACTCAGCAGTCCAGGCAGGATCTACAGAGGAAAATCGGTAGTTGACACTGAGTTGTGACCTTTTCTTCCGCACAGGAAAGAAAGGGAGGATACCTACTATAAAAAGGTGGGGGAGGGTGGAATGAGAGCTGACAGGTAATGGGTGAATTCAGGTTGAGGGAAGAAGATAGGTAGGTGGGGAAAGAGAGTGAGTGGGAATGATGTGAGAAGCTGGGAGGTGACTGATAGAAGCGGCAAAGATCTGAAGAAGCTGGAATATGATTGAAGGGGGCAGTGGATCATGAAATAATGGGAGAGAGGTGAGGGGGGAGTTAAGAGAAATGAGAAGGTGAAGGAAGATCAAGAGGGTAGGGGAAGATCAAAGAGAAGAGGAGGGAAGTGGTTACTTGAAGCTGGAAAAATTGATGTTCATACCATCAGCTTGGAGACTACCAAGGCAGAATATGAGGTGCTGTTCTTCTTAATATGCATCTAGCCTCAACCTTGTGGTAGAGAAAGCGTGGACAGATATATTGGTATGAGATTGTGAAGTGAAATTTAAATGACCGGCCACAGGAAATCCTAGAGGAACTGGAATTATCCTCATTGGAAAGGAGGGGTGAAGAGGAGATGTGTTTAAAAGTATTTATAGAATAAATTTTCCTATTTTTTGTAAGCTCATCAGAAAATGCTGATTTAGGAATATTGTCAAAACAAATACAACAAAGCATAAAGAAAATACTGTGTAGTAATTTATAATTATAAGTCCTCTGCCTGAAAAGGTGATGGAAGCAGGTTTTCTATTTATGCGAATAGTAAAATGTGCAGCATGAAGAAGTAGCAAAGTGACAAGTTGGATAGCACTATTGAAGAATTGCACGGACTCAGTGGACTCTATGTCCTATCTGCTGTATCATCCTGTGCTTCAACAATTGTAGCTAGAATTTGTATTATTGGTTAGTCATTAGTATCCTATGTGATTTCCATCTGGTAAACTGTTGACATCATTGTCCGTATCCTTCAGGTTTTATTCTCTGCTTAATCAGATCAAATGCTACCTAACTTGCAGTTTAACTGCACTGCTTGTGAATAAACTCAGCAGTGACTACAAGTTAGCCAAACTAATTGGTGCGTAATTTTTTGATTGCCTTTTCCTTGGCCCATCTTATTGAGTGTGCAGTGTTGACCACATCATTGTGACAGTCTTGGTCACTTGAGACACCAATTCCAACAGAATAATGAGAGTTCTTAGTAATTTGGATATTCTCCTCTTATAACTACCTTGCAGATTGTTCAGATCTTAAGAGCAGTTAATTTGATCTTTGATTCAGTTAACATTAACAGTTTTTGGGTATGTAATCAATCCCATTGCAACTTATTACCAAAAAAAAAGTTTTTTATGGTGTCTTCACCAGATCCATCTCAATATATTTAGTGTATAGGTTGGATACATTGCCTCAGGGTTTGCAGCTGTTAATATGGTGCAGCTTTAAAGAGTTAGTGCCGTGAAATTTAACAAGGTTATCAACAACGTTTTCCATTTGTACTTTTTTTATATTCAAAGGACAGCAAGATGTTTTTTGAGTTCATGTCATGTTCCATGATTATTTCATTTTCTTTAATAGCTACGTGCTCAGATAGAGAGCTGTAATTCTGATCATTGCATTCTTTCCTTGGATAACATTTTCTATCTATGATCTTCAACATTATTTATCTGCCTGCAACTTTCATACCACCTTTTTAAATCTCTCAAATCTTATCCAGCTGAATGCGCTGTCCTCATCTAAATTTGGTTGCAGATTCCATTGCTGTGCCACCGATGTAAAGCAGTGTGTGAATTCTCCTGAATTCAATAACCCTCCTTTGTCTTGTTGACGTCATAGCACTAGGCCTTGAGCTCTTCTACCTCTTCTCTATAGGCCACCTCATGAGCCCCACCACAGTATTGTACTTGGCAAACTTGACAATATGATTACTTGGGTGTTTGGCCTGGTAGTCATATGTAAAAGTTATGTACAGCATTGGCCAGCATACATCCCTGGGATGTAACTGTGTTAAAGATGGGGGAGGGAGGAGCGGTTCTGCATCCTGATTATTTGAGGTCTGTTGGTTCCAAAGCCCAACATCCATTTGCACAGTGGTGTGCTTATACTGAGGAGTAGGAGATTGTTTACCAAGATCTGTGGGACAATAGTGTTGAATACATAAATGAAATCCAAAAATAGCACTCTGACATAACTATCCTTGTTTTCCAGGTGTGTCAGGGTCAGTTGCATGACAAATGCTATGGCATCTGTCATGGAGTGGTTCTTTCGGTAAACATATTGGTGTGTGTCCAATGTGGCAGGATTGGAGGTTTTGATATGTGCCATTATCAGCCATACAAAGCACTTCATGATTGGCATCAGTGCCAATGGGTGGTAGTCATTTTGGTGTTTTGTTTGATTTATTTTTGCACTATTTTACATATTTCTTAAAATATAGAATGCCTGTGTTAGTGTTATCAAAAAGAGAAGGGCAATGACATGTAGTGTGCAATTTATTTAAATGCTTATGAATATTGTGTGGTGTACATTTATGTTTGAGCAATTCTCATGTAACAAGCATATTCATGCAAACAGCAGACACACTTGCCCCATTCCCCTTGAGTGGCTGATAGTATGCTGTACTTTGTTAAAAAAAATGGCAACCATTCCGAGTTTGGCTTTTACCTTAGACTCTTGCACATGGCTTTCAAATCCTGGAAATAAGGTGAAAGCCAAAGATGGGGCAATTAAGTATACAAAAATGGAGAGTGTAAAGAAAAATTGAAGGGAAAGCCTGAATTAGTTAGTCTTTAAGTGATTATGGTTGTTTCTTCTATGAATATGGCCAATCCCATGTCAAACTTTGGTGCAGCTGTTTTACATTACACATCAGATTTTAAAAATCCTGTTTCGAATCAAGCATGTGGAGGTTCTTGGTGAGCTTTTGTGCAAAAGGAACCCTTCAACAAGAATTCTCCCATATGCTTGCCAACAAATGTCGCAGCATATGCCAGTAATATTAAACCTGATTCTGATTCTGAAGTGTTTGCCATAGGTTTTTGAAAATCATTTGTGACTGATTTCATAGATGCCGAACAATTAAAATAGAAAGCCATTAACCTTGAAGAAAGCCCTCAGATACATTGTCCAGCTGTAAAGATGAGCCCATGGCAATGAGAATGAAAATTGGGGGAATATTATAATGGTTTACTTGGAAATTGTACAGGGTGCTATTTCTTTTATCTATTTCCAAAGCATAACCCCAAGGGCTGATTTTACATGTCCAGACTAATCCTGATGACAATGTTTTGTAATTTTAAATCAATTTGCTTTAATTTTGAAATGCATCTGTTGGACCCCTGCACTCTTTATGCCACCTGTCAGGGCTGGCTGTGCTTTTAATAAGATACTGAATTTTGTCTATCATGCTAGTGTTTTATTCAGACATACATGGGTTAAAGCAAACCTAATTTGTAATCTGTCAGTAACTGTCTTTAGCACAGAAATTGATCCTATCAGTCACAATGTTTCTTGGTTTTCTCTATCTAAAGGTGTTAGTTGTTTGATTGAATACTCAAGACTGTACAAAAAAAACTGCTAATTAAAGATCTGGAAAATTAAGCAATTCGTGTTCACCCAACTTTTTGCTTTATTTGTGATGAGAATTGAAAGTATGCTTCAACAAAAATCTGAAGAACCTTTGATTATGAGCTTGTATCCAGTGCTCTATTGAACTTCCAAACACTTGATGTATATGAGAAGCTTCATCTATCATTTTCCTGAAAATACAGCAGATTCTGGAAATTTAACATTAGATCAGTAAAGGCTGGAAATTGGTCAGGCGTTATCTGTGGAAAGAGAAACGGTTAATGTGTCAGATTAAAGACTCTTCATCAGATAAGCATCATTAGCCACATTTCTGATACTGTGGTAAATAAATTTGCATTGAAGTAGTCTATTAATTTGTTTTTGTTATCAGCAGGAATAATGAACAGTGCCAGTAGATAGTTGTTTCATTTTTGATGTGAAACTTGTTGACATATTAGATAATGATTTCTCAGATATTGATCTGGAAAGTAATTCAGCAGTTTGATAGTTTACTGAACATATGATGAAATTGTTTGTAAAGGTTTAATTATCACAACAACCTCCAATTTTCCTACAGCAAAATATTTTTAAAAGGAGTGAACTTTCTGATTTATTGTGGGAGATTCATTTAAGAGAATATAACATAATATTTAGATAAGCTTTTTAAATCCTTCATTTCCACAATAATGGGTTGGATGTTAACTTGTATAGGAAAAAAAAAGTCCAATGAACAAAGTAAGTCCGCCAATAGTTGGTGTAATTTTTACGGCCTAGATCAGCCTTTCTCAACCTATTTTGCCCAGGAGGAATCCTCAAAATAATTTTCAGGTCTTGGGAAACCCCTACATAAAAATTATATCTACAACTGACAGTACGTTAGCATGATCAGCAAGTTGTGGATATAATAATCCAAAAATTATTGTCATTGCTCTTTTCAGTAGAGAATGAATTTTTAGCTTGCCTTTCTTGAAATTAATCTCTTTCTTTCCCTTTCATAGCGTTTGAAAACTTATAAGGCAAACATTATAAATTTCTCAATTCTGGGTTGAACTTGAGATAGGTACACATGGATTTCACCCTCAACTGAAAGGAGACTATTTCTGCCCTGACTCATGATGCTTGTTAAACAAGAAAAAGTTTGCTTACACATGTAAGAAGTTGAAAACTTCAGCAAAATGTTCATTGCTTTCCTATGAATGTTAGGATACTCTTCTTTCACAGAAATCCAGAATTTGTCTGGGGCAGGTCAATAAATCTTTTGAGTGCATGATCAGAGTGCAGCTTATGAGGTTCTTCCTCTCCTCTCAAAGTCAATTCTCAAGACGAGCAGAAGATTCAGAGAAAGGGTCCCCCACCCAGTCATACACTTTTGTTGAAAGGGAGGAAAAATACTGTTCAATTTTGATGTGCAGTTCTTCCAGGTGATTTTAAATAAGACTCGAGACTTTCTGATATCCTTCCTCACTCTTAAGCCCAAGAAGCAGTAGAAATATTTCAAGATTTCTTTTTGCAACATGATTTTTCCAAAGATTGTTTCCTTTTAAATCCAAGAATCTTGTCACTTGAAGACAAAACACTTTCTCCAGGGCCTTGTAGAGACTTGTTAAGTAGACTAGTTTCTGCAGCCATTCTTCATGTTCAAAGCACTCGGCAAAATCTGGCCTACTGTTTTCTTGAAAGTACTCCTGCAATTCACCTTTCGGCTCAAGCACCCTGTTAACAACTCTTTCTCTGCCAAGCCACTGGATTTCTGTATGTAGCAGAAGATTGGTGTGCTCTCTGTCCCAGTTTTCAGTTTATTTTTAAACATTCTCAAGTGAACTGGTCTTAAAGCTATTAAATAACTTGCTTCCTGAATCTTTTTACTGACTGTGACTTTATTTTCAAAAGCTTTAATCTGTTTGTTTTGAGATTCCAACAGTCATTTAAAATAATCAGCACTTTTAAATGTCATGTGGCTGTGATTTGTAGTTAAGTGTCTTTTCAATTTTGCTGCAGCCATTACTACATTCGTAAGTTGTTTGCCACAGACGAGGCACAATGGAATAGGACAACTTGGATCACCAGTCCATGTAAAACCCCTTGATAAGTAGCTTTCATTATAAAGATGAACCTTTTGTGTTCATTGTTGCATTAGTGCAATTAAATGACTCAGAAGATAGGAATTCTTAATCATTAACCTTATTAGAATTGTCTAGGCCCACAATCCTTCCATATCTTCCATCTCACGTCTTCTTTAAAATCGCCACATTGGTGTAACTTTAGAATGGAAATTTCCCTCCAATTTTCTACTATACCTGTAGCGTTTGTTTGCTCCCATAAGTCGGTCAACAGTACAAAGAGGAAGTTTGGGGAGGTACTTCAGGAGGGAGAGGCTGATGTCATAGCCCAAATTGGGTGAGTCCATTCAATGCTAGAAAAATGCACTTCATGCTCCTCAACAGCCTACAGTCCTCTCCTCCTTGCAATACAGTACTCACCAATGATCAGCCTACTGTACACTGCAACTCACATGAGGTCTATTTGTTCCCTAAATAAGTGATGCATCATCTCCCTAATTGGTAATTGGTTTATCATTGTCATATGTATGATATACAATGAAATATGTACATGCCATCCAAACAGACTATTTCATGCATAATTGCATTGAGGTAGTAGAAGGGAAAATGCAGAATAGTGTTGCAGTTACAAAGAAAATGCAATCCAAGTAGACAAAGTACAAGGGCTGTGAAGAGGTAGATTGAGAATTCAAATGTTCACCTCTACTGTATGAAAAGGCTGCTCAGAAGTTTGATAACAGCAGGCTGAGTGGTACATGTTCTCAAGTTTTCATATCTTTTGCCTTATGGGAGGAGATGAAGATGCAAAGCACATCCATCCTTTGGTATGTTGACCAGAACTGCACACACAAATATTTCAAGTGTGGTCTAATCAATTTTTTTTGTAAAATTGCAACATTATTTCCAAACTTTAGAGCTACTAAACCTTACTACTTATATTAACATCCAAGTTATTAATATACATTACCAGCAGCAAGGATCCCAGCACAGATTCCTGCAGTATATTGCTGATCACAGACAGCCAGTCAGAAAAGCATCTGACTCCTGTCACCAAGTTAGTTTTGGAACCGATTAGTCAGCTTTCCTTGAAGGCATACACTCAGTGATTCAGGAACAGCTCCTTCCCCTCTGCCATTTGATTTCTAAATGGACGTTGAGCCTGCTGTGAACACTACTTCATACTTCATTTCTCTTTTTTTTGCACTACTTATTTTAACTATTTAATACATATGCTTACTGTAATTTGTTTTTTCCACTCAATATTTATTTACCCTGTATTTCATTTACTACTGCTATATTGTTCACAAATTCACAATGTATGCCAGTGATCCTGATTCTGATTCCATCTGCCTTAATATCTTTTTTTTTAAATGAAAGCATAATCCAGCATTATCTGGTTTTAATACAAGTTATTATACTACCTCTTTGCTTAAGTGAAAAGTTTATGGTAAGTTTTACATTGCCTGTATAATTATCAGCTGTATTATGTTACAGTGCCAAAGTACTCTGGGATGTTTTTTATTTACAAATTGGGTTCCTTTTCTCACACCACTGCCAATCAACCTGTTTCCATCTGATGGCCATTGTGTTATGGCTGTATAAATTCTACTAAATATTCTTTGTTTCAAGCAAGTCCTAATCTTTACCCTCACTGTCATTTTGCTCTCCCAGTAGCAGGTGGAGAAAATAGCAGAGGAAGCTAGCAATAGCTTCAGTTACTGTGTCTTCAAAAATTCGTTCAATTCATTACACATTCTTTTTTGCAGAGCAATCTATTTTGAACCTGTTATTCTGGGGACACTATGGATCCACATATATTTTGGTAAATGACTTTGTCCACTTTACAATGGAGCTGGTGGCCACAAGGTCTATATGGAACACTGTAGTAGTTTGGTATGTGTGCAAAGTACCAAAAGGAGTGACAATTATGAGAAACTAATGAAAGATGTGAAGAGATTATTTAAGGTAAATTTATAACTATGAAATTTTAAAAGTTTTTTTTACAAGAACGTGGATGCTACAAATCATGTTTACATATATAGAGATTCAGCACGGTAACAAGCCCTTGCGGCCCAACAAGCCCGCGCAGACTAATTACACCCATATGACCAATTAACCCATTAACCCATATGTCTGGAATGCGGGAGGAAACAGGAGTACCCAAAAGAAACCCATACAGTAACAGGAAGACCATACCAACATCTTACCAACAGCAGTGGAATTGAATCTGGTTTGTTGGTGCTCTAATAATGGTATGCTAACTGCTACAACACAGTTATTTAACCACTATGCTACTATGTTATTTCATGTAGCTTCTTATCATCATTTGCAGAGCAAGACTATCAGTCAAAAAGGCCATATAACAATCAACTAATTTATTAATAATAGAAATTATGTGTTTTAACCCAAGGAAAGTCATAGAGCACAACTGCACAAGGCCATTCAGCACATCTATTCCATGCCAGTCAGTCTTCTGCCTAGTCTTGTCTACCTACACTCATATCATAGCACCCCATACCTCTCTCGTCCATGTATGTATCCAAACTGCTGTTAAATATTAGAATTGAACCTGTATCTCCAGCTTCCACAGGCAGCTCGTTTCACACTAGCCACCCTCTGAGTGAAGAAATTTCATTTTAGATTCCCTCTTAAATATTTCACCTTTCACCCTAAACCCATGATGTTAAATTATCTCACCCAACCTTAGTGGAAAACGCCTGCTTGTATTTACCCTATCTGTACCTCTCATAATTTTGTACACTTCTATCTAATCTCCCCTCATTCTCTTCTGCTGCAAGGAATAAAGTCTTAACCTATTCAACTTTTCCTTGTAACTTGGGTCCTCAAGTTCTAGCAACATTTTTATAAATTTTCTCTGCGCTCTTTCAAGCTTGTTGATATCTTTTTTGTAGTTAAATAACCAGTAACTGCACATAATACTCCAAATTCGAACTCACCAACATCTTAATACAACTTCAACACCTATACTCGATGCTATATGAAAGCCAATGTACCAAGAGCTCTCTTTATAGCGCTATCCACCTATGGTGCTACATTTAAGGAATTATGGATCTGTATTCCAAGGTCTGTTCATTCTACCACACACCTCAGTCCCTATTATTCACTGTGTAAGTCTTGCCCTGGTTTGTCCTCTCAAAGTGCAACATCTCACACTAGACTGCATTAAATTCCAACTGCTATTTTTTTTAGCCCATTTTCCTCCGCTGGTCCAGATCACTTTGCAAGCTTTGATTGCCTTCCTCACTGTTCACTGTACCCTGTGATCTTGTCATCAGCAAATGTGCTGATCCAGTTTTCCACATTACTGTTAAAATCATTAATCTGATGATAAACAATGGTAGATCCAGCACCAAATCCTGTGGCACACCACTAGTAACAGACTTTTAAAGCAGCAAAACAACTTTTTGCTATCACTCTCTAGCTTCTCTCGCTAAGCCAATTTGAATTCAATTAACTTCTTCATCTTGAATGCCAAGTGACTTAAATCTTCTGGATCAGTGTCCCATGGGGCTTAAGGAAGTTTGATTGTAGCTAAAAGGAGAACTGGTTTGGCAGATGATTACTATAAATCACCACAGCCAAGGAATCAAGTACTGGTGTGAAGTTGTACCTTCTACTTTTCAATGTTATATCAGGTAAAGATTGCCTGATAAAAGGTATAGACAGGGCTAATGATACAATTATCATAAATGTTCAAAAAACAACTTGCTGGAAACTGAATTTTTCCTACCACCATACATCACTATGGCAGAGCCTACGTGGAATTATTTTCTAGGCCTCCACATTATTTTGCTGTCTAAGATGGGTGAGTAAAGTTGCAATCTATCAGAAGGGCCTTTCTGGGTTTCAGTCTTTTACTGCTGCTAGAGTACATTTTTCATTGGACAATATAGTCACTAACATTCCTACAGCTCCTGTAAGCTGCTGTGGTTCCCATGCATGTTGTTACGTAAAGATGTGACATCAGCTTTAACAGTACATAGGTTATATTCCTTATATTCTTCGTGGAAGTATTAAGTAAGAGCAAACATGATCCAAGACTGGTCATTTACTAGACTAGACCCAGTCCTGATGAAGGGTCTTGGCCTTCTGGGTTCCTCCGGCATTTTGTGTGTTGCTAAGTTTTTAGACTTACTCCTTTAAAATTAGTAGTGTAGATACAACATTCATAATTTAGAGCATAATTCACAGCAAGTTCTGTGTCACTGATTCCTGTGTTTCCTGATTTAATAGGTAGAGAGAATTGTGGCCAAGAGGAAAAATAAAAAGGGGCGAACAGAGTACTTGGTCCGATGGAAAGGTTATGACAGTGATGATGACACATGGGAACCAGAACATCATCTGGTGAATTGTGAGGAGTATATTCTGGAGTTTAACAGGCAGCACAGTGATAAGCAAAAAGATGGACCTTTTTCCAGAGCAAACAAACATTCTTTAAACAATGCTCGCAAACAAATTTCCAGGTCGACCAACAGTTCTCTGTCAAAGTCTTCTCCCAGATCACCAGGAATTGGTAAAGACACTGACTCAAAAAACTCCAGCCAGTTTTTGTCAAGTCACCAGAAATTCCGAAAAACCAGCTCTCAAACTCTATCCAGTAGGAAGACAATGGACCTTACTAAATCAGGCATCAAAATCCTGGTTCCCAGAAGCCCTCTAAAGAATAGGATAGTGGTTGATGGCTTTCAGGATAATTCATCAGATAGATTTGATCAAATGGCACAGAATCCAGACTCTGTAGCACCAGACCTGGCTATTGAAAAGCCATTTGGGACTTTGCTTGTCCCTGGAACAGAGAGAGCGAGAATGGGAACCAGGCCAAGAACGCAACCATCATCACCCCAGCTGCCACTTCCAGTCACAGGGGCCATGGCTTCTGCATTATCATTTAATGGAAAAGGTAAGTTTGAATGCGTTTCCATTACTACTTATTTTAAGAAAAGCAGAATAATTATCCATTAAATTATTATTACACAATTCCTTATGGTTTATTGGTCATCGTAAAGCCTGAATATTATGTTCCATAGAGCTACAATGCAATGAGATTAAGTTCATGAAATCTTGTAGTTTCACACCCTATCTCTTATTATCCAGAGTGATAGCGACATATTTTGAAGTTTTAAAAAAATGTTTCTCCATATGGAATACAGTTTTAAACAGAAAAAAGATCTAGCATTCATTAAACTGTGCTTCTTTTGTTTTCCCTGTTTCTTTGTATAATCTTTATATACACTGGTCATTTTGATAGCCTGAAATTATGTATTTCCCTGTATTGAATGATAAACCTTTACTTGAATGGTGATGGACTACACTCAGTATGTTTTTTTTAAGATAGTGCAGTGGCAATTCCAGCCCTTTAAGGTTTCAGTTAGAGTATGCCAAATTTTGCATCCAATTCCATTTATGAAATTCCTAGTTGCCAAAAATTTGAGTGAAATGAGAATTAACCACTGCATTTTTTAATGATCTTGAAGGAAGCAGTATCTCCATATTTGATAAAATAATCTGGAATTTTTAGTTTTGGGGCAAGAAATCACTTTTATGTAGGCATCTACATAAATATGTTCATGAATTTTATCACCCTTTGTTTCTTATAAAGTAAGGCTATCTTGAACTTTCAATTATGACAGTTTGGGTACCAATTTAGCCTGGCCTACAGATCGAAACATACAAGTTAAAATTGTGTTCCCAGTGGTTTGAGTGTCTTCCATGATTGATTTTTGCCCAGGCTTTGGTCATCTTGTATAAAATCTCATAATATAATTGATGTCTCTTTGTTAATGTTACTGTGAAAATCCTTGGGTGCATTTATTACATTGAAGACATTGTATAAATGAACTTGTTTTTGTTGTAGTTTATATAAGTATTTGAATTTGAAGTTTCTTTCTGATTTCACCAGCTTGATTGTCACTTTTCTGAGTTCTTTGTATCACTATTTCTTTTGTATATTTTGTGTTTTTATATTTTTTAGATATTTTGTTTTCATTTTTCTCTGCCCTTTTGTTATACAAAGCCTGACAGCCTTTTTTCTAATGTTCATTGTGATAGCCTGTAGATGTCTGAGTTCTTTAAAGTTGGAATTCCAATTTACAGAATTTATTTTTCTCTGTTTACTAATAGTAACTAAAATGTAGGTGTAAGAATAAAGTGTGCATACTTGGCTTAACTAAAAATATTTTTCAATACTATGAATAATTTTCAGTTGACATTCTCTCCTTGTCAAACTGCAAACCCTTCCTCAAACTCTTGATTTAAATTCATGGTGGAATAAAAATTTCCTGGGTCCAGGTTGGATGTGGTTTGTTATGCAAAACTGAATTTATATTAAGTGTTGAAGTAATCCCATTTTGGGAAGCTTGAAGTTCATCGTTCATTATTCACATTCTTGCTTAATATTCCAATGATTTGATTTATAATGAAGAGTACACAAGACAAGATTTTCACTGTCTTGTTACATGTGACAACAATATTCCAATCCCAACAGAGTTCAAGTATTTGCAATACTATGCAAAAGTCTTAGGCAAATGTAAAAAAAATTATGTAAAGCAAAGATGCTTTCAAAAATAATGAAATAGAAAAGTTTCTAAATATCAAAAAATTATTATAAAGAGCAATGGGGGGGGGAACTACATCATATCAATATTTGGTGTGACCTCCCTTTGCCTTTTCAACTGCATCAATTCTTTAGGGTACACTGCCATGTAGTTTTGCAAGACAATTGGCTGGTAGGTGGCTCCAAGCATAGTGGAGAGCCTGCCACAGTTCTTTTGCGGACTTTGGCTGTCTCACTTACTTCTATCACAGAGAGCCTCAATGATGTTGAAATTAGGGCTCTGTGGAGGCCGTATCTGTAATAACGTTCTGTAATGACGTCCGGTCAAGGTAGCACCTGCGTACAATGCTCCTTGGTCAACATCTTCTGGATAGATCATGAAACCATGTACTTCACTTCTTCTATGTCTTTTACGTTTGTTTTTCAGCTTGGTTGTGGCTCTGAAACTATTGGAGCTTGTGATTTGCTGTTTAGAGACTGTTTGGGTCTTTCAGCACTCTGCCGTCTCCGAGAGGATTACGGAAGACAGGCAGTGTGCACAAATCTCATGGTGGGCAGGGTGCATTTTGTTGATTAAAGATTCCATTGTGTGCCGATTAAAGCAATGAGAAAGAATGAAACATTGAGGCAAAAGTGGGTGATGAACATGGGCTGCCTGTCTTTTGATTGCTCTGCTACCGGAGAGAGGAGAGCCTGCTGCTAAGCCCAGAGAATGTTGGCCAGGTTTGCTGCATTTTGGATATAGACCTGGGCTGTAGACTTTTTTTTAGCCTTACAGTTTTTCATATTCTGTTTTTTGCCTGATCTTCCTCATTTTTGTTTAGTGCAAGGAGGGGGATATCTGGGTGAGGTGCCTGTTCTGTTTTGTTTGTTTTATTGTACAATGAGGGGAGTCTCGGGGTTGATGATTGTGCTGCCTTTCTTTTTGTTTCATGGTTAAGAATAATTTCAGGGTTGTATACTTTGATAATAAATGAACCTTTGATCTTTGTAGAAGTCCTTGTTCTTTGTTGAAGATAGTTCTGTATGAACTTGGCCCTGTGTTTGTGGTCATTGTCCTGCTGCAGAATGAAGTTAGGACTAATCAGATGCCTTCCTGATGGATGAGAATCTGCTTGTATTTCTCAGCACTGAGGATTCCATTAATTCTGACCAGATCATCAACTCTATTCAAAGTGCAACCCCAAACCAGCAAGGCACCTCCACCCTGCATCACTGTAGGCTGCAAACACTCATCCATGTAGTGCTCTCTAGCTATTCTATGGACAAACTGCCTCCAGTTTGAGACAAAAATCTCAAATATTGACTTATCAGTTCAGAGCTCTTGCTGCCATTGTTCAGCACCCTCATCCACATGCTTTTGTTGTAGCTGAGTGGGGTGTACTTGGGTTCCAGTGGTTTCCGTCAGTTCAGAGCTGGACCACTTCTGATTTAGAAGGGATATCATTTGATGTATCTCTCATCTGCTGCACCTCGTTTCCATGGCCAACCACTGTGTTTCTAATCCTCAACCTCGCCTGTTTCTTTGTGCTTCTTCAGAAGAACTTGGACACCACATCTTGAAACTCCTGTCTGCTGCGATATTTGCTGCTTTAGTTAATCAGTTTAGTTCATTCACCTCATTATGTCATTGATCATTAGCAATTGTTGGTTTTCTTTGTTTAATCATGTGCAGGGGTATATACCTACAAAGTAATCAGGTTTTTATTTAAAATGTGGTTTATTACTTAATATGTTACTTTCTTTAACAAGATACAAACATTTCTCTGCAACATTTAATTTTGTGGAAAATAAATGCTTGGAAATCTAAAATTTGATATTTTCTACTGGCATACTAATGCAGAAGACAAAAAATAAACATCTAAAACAAAATTTATATAAAAAATCTAGGATGCTAAGACTTTTGCACAGTACTGTAGTTTACAGAAGTGACAGCCATACTGTTCATTAGATGTGGTCACAAATATTTTTAATTTATGTTGATAAACTAAGGAGCCAATTACCAAAGCAAGGATGTGTGTTGATAAATCAAACTGAATTGAATTTTATTTGACTTTTTAAATGTATAAAAACAGTACAAATTTTCCTTTTCTATTCTGGACTAGTCGGTCAGGTGAACATTACCTTAAGCTTGTTGTGACTTTCAGGTGGGAATTAAATACATAAATTTTGAATAAGAGTCTCATCCTTTACCCCTTGAGGTCACTAGTGACTACCATATGAGGTAACAAATGTGCAAAGAATGAGAAAAGATTAGTGGTAGATACAAAAGGAATGCAACAATCTTCTATAGATATGTAAACAGTAAGAAGATGTGGGAGTTCCATGACCAAAATGGAATTCTACTCATGGAGGCAGTGAGCATGCCTGAAGTGCTTCACATCAGTTTTTATCAAAGGGAGCGAAGCTGCTGGAGTCTATGCAAAGGACAGTGTTGTTGATATACTGAATGAGGTAAAATTTGATAAGGTACTAGAAAGGTTAGGTGCACTTAAAATGGATAAATCGGCAACCCTATATTGCTGAAAATTTTAAGGGTAGAAATTGTAAATGTTGTTCATAATCTTCCAAACATCTCTGAATAGAAGGATTACACCCGGAGAAAGATGCAAAGGTAAACCTGTAGTTCGACTTGTGTAGTGGGGAAACTTCCAGAAATGTCTGCAGGGTGCAGAATTTGCAGACTCTTGGAGAAGTCTGGATTGATTAGAAAACCAGAATGGATTTGATAAAGGCAAGTTTAACTAATTTGATTGTTCATTTTTGATGAATCAGCAAAGAAAGTTCGCTACAGAAATATGGTGTGATATGTATGAACTTAGAAAAGGCTTTCAAAGATTGTGTCAATTTATAGCTTATGGCATACAAGAAATACAAGAATACAAGAAACTTAACTAAATGACAGAAGGAACAGAGTAATAAGGAATGTTTGTTTCTCACACTGAAGGAGAGTGTGTGGTGGTGTTCTCCGCAAGACCTGGTGTTTTAATGCATAATAAAATGTTGAACTTGGTCCTTTTGTGCAAATTTCCAAATGTACAGAAAACAAGAATTTAGCATAGTCCTCATTGTTTCCAAAAGGATATGGACAAGGTCGTGGAAGGAGAGACATACACTCAGTGGCCATTTTAATAGGTATTCCTGTTGTAACTGTAATCAAAGTAACCAGAGAGATACTGAAGCTGGTGATATGAAAATCTTTATTCTTCACAACAAGCAGGCATGATTCTGGAGACAGTCAGTAAAGGCTCAAATCCAATGGTACATCACATTTTTATACCCTTAAGATCAAAGGTAACAGTAGATGATTCAATACAATTTCAATAGTTACAGTGATACTATTTGCTTCAATACTTTAGACTGGCAAATGATACGACACTCAAAACGCTGGAGCAACTCAGGGGACCAGGCAGCATCTGTGGGAGATAAAAATATAGGTGATATTTCAGGCAAAACACTTCAGCAGGTGAGGGGGGGGAGAGAGAAGTGCCAAGCGATAGGTGAAACTTGGAGGGGGAGGGACGAAGCAAAGAGCTAGGAAGTTAATTGGTGAAAGAAACAGAAGGCCATGGAAGAAAGAAAAAAATGGGGAGGGGGAGCACCAGAGGAAGACGATGGGCAGGCAAGAAGATAACATGAGAGAGGGACAAGGGGATGGGAAATGGTGAGAAGGGTGGCGGCGGGGGGGGGGGCGGGAGGCATGAATTGAAGCTTGAGAAATTGATGTTCACTCCATCAGGTTGGAGGCTACCCAAATGAAATATGAGGTGTTGTTCCTCTAACCAAAGTGTGGCCTTATGCAGACAATGGAGGAGGCCATGGATGGACATATTGGAATGGAAATGGGAAGTTGAATTAAAATGGATGGCCACTGGGAGATCCTGCTTGTTCTGGCAGACAGAACATAGATGCTCGGCAAAGCAGTCTCCCAATCTACATCGGGTCTCACCAATATACAAGAGGCCACACCAAGAGCACTGAACACAGTAAAATGATCCCAACAGACTCACAGGTGAAGTGTCACCTCACCTGGAAAAACTGTTTGGGGCCCTGAATGGTAGGTGGTGTAGGGGCAGGTGTGGCACTTGTTCCGCTTACGAGGATAAATGCCAGGAGGGAGATCAGTGGGGAGGGATGAATGGACAAGGGAACCGTGTAAGGAGCAATCCCTGCAGAAAACAGAAAGTGGGGAGTGAGGCAAAGATGTGAATTAACTTCAATTGTGAGTCTGTTGGGGTCATATACTGTGTTTGGTGCTCCCAGTGTGGCCTCCTGTATATTGGTGAGAACCGACATACGAGGGGTGATTGATAACTTCGTGGCCTAAGGTAGAAGGAGATGAGTTATTAACTTCAAACTTTCTGCATTATCACTCAAAGAGTTGAACTGCACATGCATGTAACAAGAGCATCTTGGACCTCCAGGTGGTCCACAGAAGGGGTGATTGATAAGTTTCTGGCCGAATGTAGAAGAAGATCAGTTATACAACTCTCATTACATGCACGTGCAGTTCAACCCTGAGTAAAAATGCCAAAAGTTTCCTTAAGGAAAAGTCTTGCCTGACAAATATGTTGAAATTTCTTGAGGAAATAGCAGGCAGAGTGAACAGTGGAGAGTAAGTGGATATTGTCTGTTGGGATTTCAGAAGGCCTTTGTCGAGTTGTCACACATGAGGCTGCTTAACAAGCTAAAATTTTGATACTATAGAAAAGATACTAGCATGGACAGAAAATTGGCTGACTGGCAGGAGGCCAAGAGTAGGAATAAAGGCAGCCTTTTCTTGTTGGCTGCAAGTGGCTAGTGGTGTTCCACTGGGACTCAATGTTGGGACCACTTCTTTTCACGTTATAGTCAATGATCTGGATGAAGGAATTGATGGTTCTGTGACCATGTTTGCAGATGATGCAAAGATAGGTGGAGGAGCAGGTAGTGTTATAAGTAGGGTGTCTGGGAGAATGGATAAAGTGGCAGATGGAATATAGTGTAGAGCACTTTGATCGAAGGAATAAAGGCACAGACTATTTTCTAAATGGGAGAAAGATTCAAAAATCAGAGATTCTCATGCTGGATTCGCTGAAGGTTGACTTGCAGGTTGAGTTGGTGGTAAGGAAGACAAATGAAATGTTTGCTTTTATTTTGAAAGACGTAGAATACAAAAGCAAGAATGTTAATGCTGAGGGTTTATAAGGTATTGGTCAGATCACCCTTTTATTATGAGCAGTTTTGGGCCACTTATTTAAGAAAAGATGTGCTGGCATTGGAGAGGGTCCAGAGGAGGTTTACGAGAATTATCTCAGGATTGAGGGTTAACGTACAGTATGAGGAGCCTGTACTCTGGGCCTGTACTCACTGGATTTCAGAAGAATGTTGGGGGGGGGGGTGCGGGGTGGGATCTCATTGAAACATAGCGAATATTGAAAGGCCTAGATAGAATAGATGTGGAGAGGATGTATCCTATAGTGTGGGAGGGGACAGCTTCAGAATACAGGGACATCCATTTGGAACAGAGATGAGAAAGAATTTCTTTAGCCAGAGGCTAGTAAATCTGTGGAATTACCATAGACTTCTGTGGAGGCCAACTTCTTGGGTATACTTAAAATGGAGGTTGATAGGTTCAAAGCTCTCTGTTTTGTTCTGGACCCCAACAGGAAGGCCTCAAAGCTGCATTTCTTTCTGGACTCCAGACCCAAGTAGTTCCCCTCCGCCTAGCAGAACTTGTCCTCACTCTAAATAATTTCTCCTTTGGCTCCTCCCACTTTCTTCAAACAAAAGGGATATCCAGAGGCACTCACATGGGTCCTAGCTATGCCTGCCTGTTTGTTGGCTATACGGAACAGTCTATGTTCCAAGCCTACACTGGTGACTGTCCCGCACTTTTCTTGCGCTACATCAGCAACTGCATTTGTGCTGCTTTCTGCACCGGTAGTGAACTCGTCAGTTTCATCCACTTTCCCTCCAACTTCCATCTGTCCTCAAATTCACCTGGTCCATTTCCGACACTTCCCTTCCCTTTCTCAATCTCACTGTCTCTACCTCTGGAGGCAGCTTATCCGCCAATCTATTATAAACCAACGGACTCTCACAGCTACCTGGACTATACCTCATCCCACCCTGCTACTTGTAAAATCGCCATCCCCTTCTCTCAATTCCTCCGTCTCCGCCACATCTACTCTTAGGATGAGACTTTTCATTCTAGAATGAAGGAGATGTCCTCCTTTTTCAAAGAAACTGTCTTCTCTTCCTCCACCATCAACACTGTCCTCAACCGCATCTCTTCCATTTCACACACTTCTGCTGTTACCCTATCCTCCTGCCACTCTACCAGGAATAGAATTCCTCTTGTCCTCAGCTACCACCCCACCAGCCTCCATGTCCAGCACATAATTCTCCAAAACTTCCACCACCTCCAACTGGATCCCACCTTCAAACACATCTTCCCTTCCCGTCCAAGTTTCACCTATCGCCTGGTGTTTCTTTCTCCCCTACCCCCACCTTTCAAATCTATTCATCAGCTTTTTTTTCCCTCCAGTCCTGCCGAAGGGTTTTGGCCTGAAGTGTCAACTGTGCTTTTTTCCATAGATGCTGCATGGCCTGCTGAATTCTTCTAGCATTTTGTGTCTGCTGCACTGATAGGTTATTGATTAGTTAGGGGATGAAAGGTTATGGGAAGAAAACAGGAGAATAGGGTTAACAGAGATAATAAGTCAGCCGTGATGGGATGGAGCAGACTCAGTGGGCTGAATGACCTAATTGTGCTTCTATGTCTTGTGGTCAAATGGAGTGTAGTGATTTAGATTAATGTTTCATCATCGCAATGTCCACAGCAATTGCAATTTATGTATAAAATAGTGACCTTGTCCAAAGAGTCACACATTATAAATGAGTAACTCTTCAGAAAGGTTTGCAAGCTTATCCCATTGTCCTAATTTTTCCACTAAACCCTGCCTCTCTTCCTTTAATCCACAACTATGCAACTATACAGCATATTTATTGAACATTTATCCTTTGCCCTTTTGTTTTGCCATTTACATCAAATATACATGCCTGGGTTCTGCCACTGAAAACAAAAATCCCTAATCAAAAATCTTTACATGAACTCTTCTGTTAAATTATTCCTTATGCACTTAACAGCTTGCATACCAATCTTGTCCACAACATCTTAATTTGATTTTATCCAATTGTTTTTCTGTCATGATACTTATAAATATCCTTAACAAAGACAAAAATGATATTCTTTTAACTGTGATCATGGCAAGAAATTATCCATAATTTGCTTTAATTCCTGCCACAATTCCCATTACTCAGCCACTGATCCTTCTATCTCCCTGGATGATAACTAAACTTCCATTTTTATCCTTGGTATTGTATTGGAGCAGTTAAGCTTCCCCTAGATATCTGTTCCCTCCATCACCAAGGCTAATATTTCCACAGCTATTATATTATCTGAATCTTCTGCCATGTTGCAATGAAGTCACTGTTATCGCTAGAATTAATTATTTCAGGCCTTTTGTGGTTGCCCTCTTACCATGCCATTCTCCTTTATTTCTCCCATATTTCCTCCTTCTCTCCACCCCCCACCCCCCCCTTCCTCTCTGTAGTGAATCTGTACCCTCCCCTTGTGCTGTTCTGTGAATCTGGCACAAATCTCTCTAGTGCTCTCACAGTAATAAATCAGTTTCAGCTTGTGGTGAGGCTTCCTGTAAGAGCTGTGTGTGGGCTGAAGAGAATGGCATTACCAGTCAGCAATGTGGGTCAGGGCTGCACACCGGATGGCGTGGTAAGTGTGGGCCATTGTTGGGGTGTGGTGGCAACTGTTTACATTTCAGATAGGTCTTTGCATCCTGCTCATCACCAGCTGTTGAATATGATGGGAACTGTTAGCCCCACCATTCAATTTATTGTACAAGTTCAAAATCAATTGATGATCATAGAAAGATTGCTGGTTTCAGGAGAGCTGGACAACTAAAGAGAGGAGGAGACAACAGCTTCCATCACTTCTACCAATGATGGAGTGGCTGTTGCATTTGGGCAGTTTGTCAGCACATGGAGAAGTGTGACCTGACTTAGTAAAGGCCTTGCGGTCAAGGTGCAGTCCCAAGCTGGTCATTTCATTGCTGATTATATGGTGTTTGCCTACCTTCTCGGATAGCTTCTCCAAAGGAAACCATGGATAGTTATTTGCCACATTCATCCCACATTTCTAGCACAATACACTGCACCAAAGGAAAGACTGGTTTTGATCCTGTACCATGCCATAATAACCCCTTAGCCCTGATTCTTTAGAATACATCCAGAAAGCTAAACGAGGTACCAGTGGGAATCCTTTCTATAATGTGCAAAAGGTATTGGTGCTGGGTCCAATGTTGTTTATCACCTTTATGAACGATCTGAATGATGTAGTAAATTGTATCAGCAAACTTGTGGATGACACCAAGATTTGGGGGTGTGGTAGACAGTGAAGAAAGCTATCAGAGTTTGTAGCGGGATCTGGACTGGCTGAAAAAATGGCAGATAGAATTTAATGCAGACAAGTGTGAGGTGCTGCTCTTTGGGGGGACAAACCAGGGTAGAAATTACACAATGAACAGTAGTTAACCGAGGAGTGCAATAGAACAGAGAACACAAGTCCACAATTTCTTGAAAGTTGTGTAACAAGTAGATTTGGTTGTAAAGAGAGCTTTTGCCACATTGACCTTCATAAATCAAAGTACTGAGTTTAGGAGTTAGGATATTATGTTCAAGTTGTATAGGATGTTGGTGAGGCCTAATTTGAGAGCACTTCTGGTCACCTAGCAAAAAGAAAGCTATCAATAAGATTGAAAGAGTACAGAGAAAGTTTGCAAGCATGTTGCCAGGTCTTGATCACCTGAGTTTTTGGGAAAGCCTAGAATAGTTTAGGACTATTCAGTGGCGTGCAGAGGGGTAAGGGGAGATTTGAAGGAGGCATACAAAGTTGAGGGGTATAGATAGAGTAAGTGCAAATTGCATCAGGAATCTCAGCAAGTTATTAATCCTGTATTATGAATTAGAGGTCATAAATTAAGGGTGAAAGATGGAATGTTTAAGAGGAACTTCATTCAGAGGATGGTGCAAGTATAGAACAAGTTGACAGTGGAAGCTATTTAGATTTCAACATTTAAGAGAAGTTTCGATGAGTACATGGATGGGAGGAATGTGGAGGGATTACAGTCCAGGTGCAGATCAATGAAACCAAGAAATAATAGTTCAGCATAGACTTGATAGGCTGAAGGCCTGTTTCTGTGCTGTAGTACTCAATGACTCTACAGTCACATGTTGTCCAATTAGTACAGTCTTCAATCCTTTAATACTTGATAGATATGTCTTATGATTTTGAATATATTTGATAATCCATATTAATTAACAAGCTAACAACAAATATAAACTGAAAAAATATATGTGAAAATATTCAGCAAGTTAGGTAGCAAGATGGTGACAAGGAGTGATGTGTTGAGAGAACATAATGAAAAATCGCCAGTGTGATAGAGGGCAAGTAAGATTTCTGTGACAAAAAGGATGAGGTAGACCCGAGTGGAAAGGTTGGTAAAGATATTTTTAATTAAGGTTGGATCCAGAGCAGGTATAGATTGGGGGGGGGGGTGGAATTATATCAGAAGAGAGAAAAAATGCTCAAAACAGGAAATACAAAAGTTAACAAATTACTGATTACCTGAAATCATTTAATTCAGGTTTGAGTCTGGAAATGCTGCTGTGTTCCTGATCAGACAATGGTTGATCGAAATTTGTTAATGGTGGTGTTCCTTGAGTTGAATATTGGAATTCATTGGGAAAGTGTAAGGGGCTAAAGAATTGAAGACAACAAATCTTGAGATCTTCATATTGGTTCCTTTATCAGTGTATTTGGTTTACCTGATGTAGAGGAGATCCCATTGTAAGCAATGGGTACAGCACATAAGAAGTACCGGCATCATTGCTTCACTTAGAAGGAATATTTGTGGTTTTGGGCAGTGAGAAGGAAAGAGGTAAAAGAAGCTGCCATGTTGGTGGAGATGGAAGAGTGCATCGACGTATCTTGGCAGGAACAACCCCTTTCACTATTTCAGAAGAAAAGGGAAGTTGTCTTGATCGTAACACTTCAGAAATATCAGAAATTATGGAGGATTATTGAATGTGGAGCTAAATGGGACAGATAATGACAATGTTCAGAGTGGGAGGAGAATCAGCAAGAGCAGAAGTATAAGAAGTGGAACAATAAGTTTGAGGTCTCTGGTAGCTATGGTGAAAGTGAATGAATATTTGAGGAGGAAGAAGATGGTGGATTTTCTGATTATGGAACCTGGGATCATTAACCCAGATTAATTGGGGAAACAGGAGAATGGAATGGAAGAAAGTAAGTAAGTATAGTCATGGTTTATAGCTGATAGAAGTCACTAATTTATGGACAGTGTTGAAACTGGCAGCAAAGATGATGAAACTTTCTCGTAGAGTGTAAAAGCAAGGAGTGAAACTGATACAATTAACTGAGTCGAAGATGGACCTAAGTAGGACTGAATCAAGGAATGTTTTATGTATCCCATAAAAACACAGGCATTATTTGGATCCAGCAATGTAAAACATTGTCTCATTCTTTCTGTACTACCAATCCTGCTGAGTATTGCTAGAATTTTCTGTTTTATTTTAGGTTTCATGTGTGTGTAACATTTTGCTTTTGGATACGTTAAATAATCTGCATGTTAATAAAAACAGCAAATGCTGAAAATGCTCAGCATGTCCAACAGAACCTGTAGGGAGAGTCATGGTTAGCATTTCGGCTTGAAGACCTTTCATCAGAAAGCAAAAAGTTAGCAAGAAAACATGTTTAAAGTTGCAGAGAACTATCCAACAAGTTGAGCAATACATGTGGAGACAAGAAAAATTGAAGTAATTTCACTTCTGCATTTTACTCAATCCATTGATATGAGTTCACAGTTTGTACCTCCATGCGCATTTTTTTCAGTCAGAAACATTTTCCCCTTGTATAAAGGGTGTAGACTAGCATGTTTTAAATTAATTGATCTGGACACTTCTTTCAGAGCTATCATTTAATGTCTTTCCATAATTTCTTTGGGAAGGTAATAATAAACTGCCAGCATTTGCTCCAAATGAGCATGTTGTAAGCATGTTTCCAAAATGTTTTTAGGTGAGATTTTGAGCCAGCATGAGACAGTTAGATATTTTTTTGGAAAAAAACTGATGACATTTGTGTTTGAATTAATCAGTTTTGCATGCTTTCACCATCTCCCCAGGGAACCTGTTCAGTAGATTGATTTGCTCACCATACTGTTGAATACTTTCCCTTTGACTGTATCCATTCTCGCCAATTGTTCTATGCTAGATGAGACTGTATGTCATGGATTGTATTATCCAGTCTGTCTTGAATCCTGAAACAGCAATCTTTCCACCTTTATAAGGAAAAGTTTAGTGGGGGAGTTGGATTAATTATAGGTCAATTACTGCTGCTCCTATTTTGGAAGGAAATTCTTTTCGCTCTCCCTCTCTCGCGCTCCCTCTCGCTCTCTCTCTCACATACAGGGGTTCATTAATACATTCTATAATTTTGCTTCTGTCTTCGTCATCTTGGTTGTTCTTTTTTGCCTCCTTTAATTGGCAGTAATATTATTGTATTGCAGCAACTGGAACTGTGTTCACGATTTCTACTGGACTTGCAGCAATGACCTATAGTGGCAGGATTGTCTCACTTTACCCATACCTCACTGAGCACTGATTTGCTCTTGTGCTCTTGGTCCTGAAGTATAAGTGCTTGTCAATACCTGAATCACTATTTCAAAGCTGATGTCTGTTTGGCTCTGCACTGCTGTTCTAGGAGCCTTGTGCTCATGCAGTAGTGAAACAAGAATTATGTTGTTTCATGACTCATTCAGGAATGAACCACTAAGATAATGTGCAGAGGCTGTCTGAAAGCTGGTGTTGGGTCAGCTGAAGCAAGAAGTACAGATACTCACTGCCGTGGTGCAGGATGCTGACAGATGCTGTTCCATCTGTTGACAGACCACTCAAATCCAATGATCTCTTTATTCCTGTGGATGTGTTGAAAGCTGCTGCCTTCCCTTTTGTTTGGCTGTACAACTTATCAGTACCAATTCTCACTCCAGAAGTCTAGATGAAGTCACAATTGAAGGTGGGATTTGGGGGCTGACCCCTTGACCAGGTTTCAAGGACCAGAAGGCCATAATGTATACTGTACCTCAGGTTCCTGACAAAGTCACGGCTGTCAGTGATGTATCTGTCTTTATATCTCCTCTTAGCACTGATTTCATTAGTACTGTTGTTCCTCGGAGTACATACTTTTTCATCATTGGCTTTCTGAATTGCCATAATGGTTCCAAAGTTGCCAGTCAATACCCCAGACTGCACATTTCACTGCACATTATTTTCTTTAAAAAAACATAAACCTCATCCAGATTTTGGCTCTGACTGTTACGGAAAGCAGAATAGCTAAAATTTAAAGTATACCTATTTCTAGTCACTTATTTATACTCTCCCCACAACCTCCCCATGACACAGCCTGTTTGAATTGCAGAAGATCATGTTAATTTGCAACAGTGCTAGAGAAAAGAGAGACCGTATTTCACCTTTTGATTTCCCTATGTGATGCTCCTCCTGTCCTTCGACAGTAGTAGAACATTACTATCAATAGACATTGGCCTAAGTTTTCAGTGGTCAAGTAGTTATAAAAAGTAATTAAAGGATTTCCTCTGGGTGTTCTGGTATCTTCCCACAATACAAAAATGTGTGGTTTTGTGAGTATAAGGAGAATTTACAGTGGGCGGTTATTTATAAATGAAACAGAAAATCTGACTGGAGGGTAGTTGCAAATTGAAAGGAATGTAAGGAGAATAAAATCAGTTAGAATACTGTTAGTGTAAATAGATGCTTAATAGATGGTGCAGATTTGGTGGGCTGAAGGGAGTTTTCTATGGAATATCACTATGACTTTATGACTCTGCTTTAAAAGTTTTCTTGAAGTTTCAACACTTGAAACAGATTTGGCTGTTCATTTTTGAGAGCTTCAGTCCTGATCAATCCATTTCTTTTAGAGAAAACAGTGACCAGAATCTATGGTGAATTTCCATAACTATTTGTTAAACTTGGAAAGAACCAGCAATCAAAAATGCATTTGCACAAATCCTGTAAGATTTTGATATCTGACTCAACTCATATCTGCCAAACCACAAACACTGAGACAGCAGCAGTTGCAACAGCAATTTAGAACATAAGAGGCTGAATGTTACACACCATGATACCCTTCAGGAAATTTCATCAAACTAAAGCCTGGGGGGAAAGTGGCTTAATGTTTACCATTGAAGTTGTATTATGTGTTTATAAGAATGTTTTTGATGGAAAATGCATCAACCAAAACACAAATGAAGGACTAAATGAGATTAAAGATCAATGTTTGTGGCTGTTGAATGGTAAAATGAAAAACATGAATAAATTAATTAGAAGCACTAAAAGTAAACATTTTTGTTGAGCCCTGAAAACAATAAAGTGATAAAATGTACTTACTGGGTCACTACACTGGCAAAGGGAATGCAAATATTGGGCAGGATGGGTGCAGATGATCTGCATTTAATCAAGCAGGATTATCAAAAGGGTAGAAGGCAGCACAATGTACTGAGCTCTGTTAAACTTCAGTTAAAGGATTGTTAGAGCTGTGGGGAGGGTTTAAACTGACTTGGCAGGGGGTGGGAACCGGAGTGAGGAGACTCAGGAAAGGATGGATAGTTTAAAAAAAAGTAAAGATAGCCTGCAGTCAGATTGTCAAGAAGGGCAGGCAGGTAATGGGACTTTGTTGCAGCCAACAAGCTGAGAATCAGATCATTAGATTCAAAGATTCAAGATTCAAAAAACTTTATTGTCATTCTAACCATATATCAGCCCTGCAGGGCAGAATGAGGACAGCATTTCTCAGGGGCAGTGCAATCATAACATACAAACGCAACACTAAATAATAAACATAACAATAAATAGTCAAACACAACAGCCACATGTCAGTTAAAATCAGTTATAAGTGTCCAGTGCAAGTTAGAAGTGTCCAAAGCAGAGTCAGGTAGAGCAGCTATTTAGCAGTCTGACTGCCTGTGGGAGGAAGCTGTTTAGTAGCCTTGTGGTTTTAGTTTTGATGCTCCTATAACGTTTGCCTGATGGCAGAAGAACAAACAGTTCATGGAGAGGGTGTGAGGGGTCTTTAATGATGTATCGTGTCTTCTGGAGGCATCGACTCTGAAAGAGGTCTTGGACAGAAGGTAGGGAGACCCCAATAACCTTCTCTGCTCGCCTAACCACCCTTTGCAAGGCTTTTTTGTGATGCAAAAGGTCAGCACACTCTTAACCATGCCTCTGTAGAATGTAGTTAAGATGTTAGTGGGGAGTGATGCTTGTTTAAACTTCCTCAGAAAGTGCAATCTCTGCTGGGCCCATCTCACAATCCCAGTGGTGCTCCTGGACCAGGTGAGATTGTCCGAGATATGCACCCCAAGGAACTTGATGTTTTCCACTCTCGCCACTGTGGAGCCGCTGATGCTGAGGGGTGTGTGCTCAGGCTGAGACCGTCTGAAATCGACGATCATCTCCTTGGTTTTGGTGACATTAAGCATCAAGTTGTTATCCCTGCACCAGCTCTCTAGGTGTTTGACCTCCTCCCTGTACATAGTTTCTTCATTTTTGCTGATGAACCCCACCACTGTGGTATCATCTGCAAATTTAATGATCAGGTTCTCCTTGAATCTGGCTGCACAGTCATGTGTTAGCAGTGCAAACAGCAATGGGCTAAGCACACAGCCTTGTGGGGATCCAGTGCTCAGTGTGATGGAGTCAGAGATGTTCCTACCAACACAGACTGACTGTGGTCTCTCTGTCAAGAAATCCAGAATCCAGCGACACATGGCAGTGCTAAGGCCAAGCAGCGATAGTTTCTCCACTAGTCTCTACGGGATGATGGTATTGAACGCTGAACTGAAATCAATGTACAGGATTCTGGCGTAAGTGTCTTTGTTGTCCAAGTGAGAGAGAATTGTGTGCATTTTGGTGGATACTGCGTCCTCCATAGAGCGACTTGGACGATAAGCAAACTGTAGAGGATCCAGCGATGAGGGGAGGCTGGCTGTGATATGAGGCTTGACAAGCTGTTCAAAACATTTCATCACTGTGGGGGTCAGGGCAACGGGACAGTAATCATTCAGACAGGCTACAACTGATTTCTTTGCTACAGGGAATATTTGTGGAGGTTTTGAAGCATCTGGGGACAATAGCTTGACTAAGAGAGATGTTGAAAATGTCTGTCAGGACATCTGCTAATACATCAGCACATTCCTTGAGCACACGTCCAGGGATGTTGTTGGGACCTCCCATTTTTCGTGGGTTGACCCTGGCAAGGGTCCTCCGTGTTGCTCTAGATCAATGATTGGAGTCGGCTGGTCAGATGGTAAAAAGGGACTGGCTCTCCCCCTTGCTGTAGTGTTTGATGCTTCGAAGCGGGTAAAGAAATTGTTAAGCCTGCCTGGTAGAGAGGTGTCGCTGTCATCAGTTTTCTGCCTGATCTTGTAGTCTGTCAGAGCTTTAATTCCCTGCCACATCCGTCTGGTGTCACCTGTGTCACAGAAGTGTCCATGTATTTTGCCCGCGTAGGCCCTTTTCGCTTTCCTGATCCCTAGTGAAAGCGCAGACCTGGCTGAGTGAAGCGCACTCCTGTCCCCCAATCTGTAGGCTGTGTCATGAGCCTTCAGTAGTGAACGCACCGCTGTTGTCATCCATGGCTTTTTATAACCACGTGCGGTGAAGGTTTTCATCACAGTGACATCCTCCGTGCATTTGGCTATTTAGCTGATTACTGCCTCCGCATACTCCTCAATGTCTGTATGGTCGTCATAGGAGGCTGCTGTTTTGAATATGTCCCAGTCTGTGATGCAGAGTCAGAAAGGGCATCAAATACAGTACTCAAGGTGTTGTATCTAAATGCATGTAGTATAAGAAATAAGGTGGATGATCTTGTTGCAATATTACAGATTGCCAGGAATGATGTTGTGGCCATGACTGAATCTTGGCTAAAGAATGGTTGTGGTTGGGAGCTGAATGCCCAAGGTTACACGTTATATCGGAGGGATGGGAAGGTAGGCAGAGAGGGTGGTGTGGCTCTATTGGTAAGGAATGGCATCAAATCAGTAGGAAGATGTGACATAGGATCGGAAGATGTTGAATCCTTGTGGGTTGAGTTTAAAAACAACTGCAAGGGTAAAAGGACATTGATGGCAGTTATATACAGGGCCCCCAATAGTGGCTGGGAGATGGACCACAGGTTACAACAGGAAGTAGAAAAGGCGAGTCAAAAGGGCAATGTTATAGTAGTCATGGGAGATTTTAACATGTTGATTGGGAAAATCAGGTTAGTAATGGATCTCAAGAGAGTGAGTTTATTCAATGCCAAAGAGATAGCTTTTTAGAGCAGTTTGTCATTGAGCCTGCTAGGGGATCAGCTGTACTGGATTGGGTGTTATGTAATCAACTGGAGGGGACTGGGGAGTTTAAGGTAAAAAAAAACCCTTAGAAACCAGTGGTCACAATATGATTGAGTTCAACTTGAAATTTGAGAGGAAGAAAGTAAAGTCTGATGTAGCAGTATTTCAGTGGAGTAAGGGAAATTACAGTGGTATGAGAGAGGAGTTGGCCAAAGGAAATTGGAAGGAGCTGCTGGCAGGGGTGTCAGCAGAGCAGCAATGGCGTGTGTTTCTGGGAAAAATGAGGAAGGTGAAGGACATGTGTATTCAAAAAATGAAGAAATACTCAAATGGTAAAATAGTACAATCGTGGCTGACAAGGGAAGTCAAACCTATTGTAAAAGCAAAAGAAAGGGCATACAGCAAAGTAAAAATTAATGGGAAGACAGGATTGGGAAGTTTTTAAAAACCTATAGAGAGCAACTAAAAAATCATTAGAAACATAGAAAACCTACAGCACAATACAGGCCCTTTGGCCCACAAAGCTGTGCCGAACATGTCCTTACCTTAGAACTACCTAGGCTTACTCATAGCCCTCTATTTTTCTAAGCTCCTTGTACCTATCCAGGAGCCTTTTAAAAGACGCTATAATTTCCGCATCCACCGCCGCCACTGGCAGCCCATTCCACGCACTCACTACACTCTGCATTTTTAGAAAAACTTACCCTTGATATCTCCTCTGTACCTACTTCCGAGCGCCTTAAAACTATGCCCTCTCGTGCTAGCCATTTCAGCTCTGCGAAAAAGCCTCTGACTGTCTACACGATCAATGCCTCTCATCATCTTATACACCTCTATCAGGTCACCTCTCATCCTCCGTCGCTCCAAGGAGAAAAGGCTGAGTTCACTCAACCTATTCTCATAAGGCATGCTCCCCAATCCAGACAACATCCTCGTAAATCTCCTCTGCACCATTTCTATGGTTCCCACGTCCTTCCTGTAGTGAGGCAACCAGAATTGAGCACAGTACTCCAAGTGGGATCTGACCAGGGTCCTGTGTAGCTGCAACATTACCTTTCAGCTCTTAAACTCAGTCCCACGGTTGATAAAGGCCAATGCACCATATGCCTTCTTAACCACAGAGTTAACCTGTGTAGCAGCTTTGAGCGTCCTATGGACTTGGACCCCAAGATCTCTGATCCTCCACACTGCCAAGAGTCTTACCATTAATGCTATATTCTGCCATTATATCTGACCTAACAAAATGAACCACTTCACACTTAACTGGGTTGAACTCAATCTGCAGCCCAGTTTTGCATCCTATCAATGTCCCGTTGTAAGCTCTGACAGCCCTCCACACTATCCACAACACCTCCAACCTTTGTGTCATCAGCAAATTTACTAACCCATCCCTCTACTTCCTCATCCAGGTCATTTATAAAAATCACGAAGAGAAAGGGTCCCAGAACAGATCCCTGAGGCACACCACTGGTCACCAACCTCCATGCGGAATATGACTCATCTACAACCACTCTTTGCCTTCTGTGGGCAAGCCATTTCTGGATCCACAAAGCATGTCCCCTTGGATCCCATGCCTCCTTACTTTCTCAATAAGCCTTGCATGGGGTACCTTATCAAATGCCTTGCTGAAATCCATATACAATACAGCTACAGCTCGATCTTCATCAATGTGTTTAGTCACATCCTCAAAAAATTCAGTCAGGCTCATAAGGCAAGACCTGCCTTTGACAAAGCCATGTTGACTATTCCTAATCATATTATGCCCCTCCAAATGTTCATAAATTCATAAATCCTGCCTCTCAGGATCTTCTCCCTCAATCACTGGCCTATAATTTCCAGGGCTATCTCTACTCCCTTTCTTCAATAAGGAAACAACATCTACAACCCTCCAATCCTCCGGAACCTTTCCTGTCCTCATTGATGATGGAAAGATAATCACCAGAGGCTCAGCAATCTCCTCCCTCACTTCCCACAGTAGCCTAGGGTGCATCTCATCAGGTCCTGGTGACTTATCCAACTTGATGCTTTCCAAAAGCTCCAGCACATCCTCTTCCTTAATATCTACATGCTCAAGCTTTTCTGTCCGCTGCAAGTCATCCCTACAATCACCAAGATTCTTTTCCATGGTGAAGCAAAGTATTCATTAAGTACCTCTGCTATCTCCTGTGGTTCCATGCACACTTTTGCACTGTCATACTTGATTGGTCCTATTCTCTCACATCTTATCCTCTTGCTCTTCACATTAGAAGCGAAAAGATGAAAATGAAAGCAAGCTAGTAAATAATATCAAAGTGGATAGTAAAAATTTTTTCAAGTATGTTATAAACAAAAGAGAAATGAGAGTGGATATTGGACCACTAGAAAATGAGGCAGGAGAAATCATAACTGGGGATGAGGAGATAGCTGATGAACTAAATGAGTATTTTGCGTCAGTCTTCACTGTGGAAGACATGAGCAGTGTGCCTGATGTTATAGTGTGTGAAAAAAGAGAACTGGGTGCAGTTACTGTTACAGGAGAGAAAGTGCTCAAAAAGCTGAAAGACCTAAAGGTACATAAGTCACCTGGACCAGATGAACTGCACCTTGGGATTCTGAAAGAACTAGTGTTTGAGACTGTGATGGCATTAGAAATGATCTTCAAAAATCATTGGACTCTGGTATGGTGTCAGAGGACTGGAAATTTGCAAATGTTACTCCACTCTTTCAGAAAAGAGGAAGGCAGCAAAAAAGAAATTATAGACCAGTTAGCCTGACCTCAGTGGTTGGGAAGATGTTGGAGTCAATTGTTAAGGATGAGGTGATGGAGTACTTGGTGACACAGGACAAGAGAGTACAATGTCAGCATGGTTTCCTCCAGGGAAAATCCTGCCTGATGAACCTGTTGGAATTCTTTGAGGAGATTACAAGTGGGATAAATAAAGGGATGTTGTATATTTGGACTTTCAGAAAGCCTTTGACAAGGTGCCACATATGAGGCTGTTTACCAAGTTAAGAGCCCATGATATTACAGGAAAGTTACTAACATAGTTAGAGCATTGGCTGATTGGTAGGAGGCAGCGAGTGGGAATAAAAAGATCTTTCTCTGGTTGGCTGCAAGTGACTAGTGATGTTCCGCAGGGGTCGGTGTTGGGACCGCTTCTTTTTATGCTGTGTATAAATGATTTAGATGATGAAATAGATGGCTTTGTTGCCAAATTTGTAGATGATACGAAGATTGGTGGAGGGGCAGGTAGTGTTGAGGAAACAGGAAGGATGCAGAAGGACTTAGATTAGGAGACTGGGCAAGAAAGTGGCAAATGAAATACAGTGTTGGAAAATGCAGGGTCATGTATGGACTATTTTCTAAACGGAGAAAGTCCAAAACTCTGAGATGCAGAGGGACTTGGGAGTCCTTGTGCAGAAGACCCTGAAGGTTAACTTGCAGGTTAAGTTGGTGGTGAGGAAGGCAAATGCCACATTAGCATTCATTTCAAGAAGTCTAGAAAATAAGAGCGAAGAGGTGATGCAAAGGCTTTATAAGGCACTGGTGAGGCCTCACTGTGAGTATTATAACCATATTACAATTACAGCACGGAAACAGGCCATCTCGGCCCTTCTAGTCCGTGCTGAACTCTTACTCTCACCTAGTCCCACCGACCTGCACTCAGCCCATAACCCTCCATTCCTTTCCTGTCCATATATCTATCCAATTTGACTTTAAATGACAATATCAAACCTGCCTCAACCACTTCTGTTGGAAGCTCGTTCCACACAGCCACCACTCTCTGAGTAAAGAAGTTCCCCCTCATGTTACCCCTAAACTTTTGCCCTTTAACTCTCAACTCATGTCCTCTTGTTTGAATCTCCCCCACTCTCAATGGAAAAAGCCTAACCATGTCAACTCTATCTATCCCCCTCATAATTTTAGATACCTCTATCAAGTCCCCCCTCAACCTTCCATGCTACAAAGAATAAAGACCCAACTTGTTCAACCTTTCTCTGTAACTGTGTATTGTGAACAGTTTTGGGCCCCTCATCTTAAAAAGATGTGCTGGTGTTGGAGAGGATCCAGAGAAGGTTCACAAGGGTTATTCCAGGAATGAAAGGGAGTGTTTGATGGCTCAGGGTCTGTACTTGCTGCAATTCAGAAGGATGAAGGTGGGGGGGGGGCGGGGGGGGCAGGTGGTGATCTCATTGAAACCTTTTGAATGTTGAAAGGCCTAGACAGAGTAGATGTGGAAAGGATGTTTTCCATGGTGGGAGACTATAGGACAAGAGCCCATAGCCTCAGAGTGGAGGGGTGCCCTTTCAGAATCAGAATCAGGTTTATTATCACCGGCATGTAACGTGAAATTTGTTAACTTAGCAGCAGCAGTTCAATGCATTACTTAATCTAGCAAAGAGAGAAAAACTAATAATAAATAAAATAAAGCATAATAAATAAACAAATAAATCAATTACGTATATTGAATAGATTTAAAAGAATGTGCAAAAACAGAAATACTGTATATTAAAAAATTGAGGTAGTGTCCAAAGCTTCAATGTCCATTTAGGAATTGGATGGCAGAGGAGAAGAAGCTGTCCCTGAATCACTGAGTGTGTGCCTTCAAGCTTCTGTACCTCCTGCCTGATGGTATCAGTGAAAAAAGGGCATGCCCTGGGTGCTGGAGGTCCCTAATAATGGGCGCTGCCTTTCTCAGACACCGCTACCTAAAGATGTCCTGGGTACATTGGTAGGCTAGTGCCCGAGATGGAGCTGACTAGATTTTCAACCTTCTGCAGCTTCTTTCGGTTCTGTGCAGCGCCCTTCTATACCAGAGAGTGATACAGCCTGTCAGAATGCTCTCCACGGTATAACTATTTAAGTTTTTGAGTGCATTTGTTGACATGCCAAATCTCTTCAAACTCCTTATAAAGTATAGCCACTTCTTGCCTTCTTCATAACAGCATCGTTAGGTTGGGACCAGGTTAGATCCCCAGAGATCTTGATACCGAGGAACTTGAAGCTGCTCATTCTCTCCACTTCTGATCCCTCTGAGGATTGGTATGTGCTCCTTCGTCTTACCCTTCCTGAAGTCCACAATCAGCTCTTTCATCTTACTGACGTTGAGTGCCAGGTTGTTGCTGTGGCATCATTCCACTAGTTGGCATCATTCCACTAGTTGGCATATCTCACTCTTGTATGCCATCTCATCACCACCTGAGATTCTACTGTAATGGGGTCCTGAATTACCCCTATGAACTGTGCTTTTGAAAAGAGAGAGAGAGTATTATTTAACACCAACGTGTTGTTCTGAAAGAGAGAGACGAAGACTAACTGTTGGACTATCACTTTAAGGCACTGGAAGTAACTTTTGGATTTCTGCTGAGTTGGAGTTGAAGGTGGCACCGAGCAGCTCATAAGTTGCTTTGGTGACCGAAGGCGACGTTATTTAATGGACAATTGATGTTATGATTTTTCTGGCAGGTTGTTGATATTTCTCAAGGACTTTTCCCTGCTTGCATTTCTTTGACAGAGAGAGGAAGGAGGAGTTATTTGAATGACAGTTGATTTTCGGCACGGGAAGATAAAATAGGAGGTCAGATGATAGACCTCAGACACATGTTCTGGACACTGAGCATTGTTGTGCCCGCAGGAAAAGTGGGTTTTGGAGGATTGATCAGATGGATCGATCAGTCGCTCTTGCAGTGGAAAGAGGAAAACGGTTGACTGGTGGGGCGTTGTCCATGTGTCCACCCTCGCTATGGGATAGCTCCACCACAGAAAACTAGTCCCCTTTGCTAAAGTCACAGTCGGTGACTTTTAAAAGATTTCGAAGGACAACGAGAAGATGGATGGCATCAGCTCACCTGAAGACTCAAATCTATCTATCTCTCTCTCTCTCTCTCTCTCTCCCCCCCTCTCCTCCCCCCCCAACTCAACTGAATACCACAAACTGAACTTTACTCATTATTGTAAGACTGTATCTTTTTACTCCTAGATTTAAAGAAGCTTGGTTTTTCATACATATATTTCCACACTTACTGAAATACTGTACTTATAATCATTGCTAACCTGTTTGGTTTATCTACATCTATATTACAGTATTACGTAGTTACTAATAAATATTATTAGTTTATAGCAATACTGGACTCCAAAGTGTTTTCTATTTCTGCTGGTTCTTTATTCCCATCACGGGATACGTGACACTACCAACAATGGTTGTATCGTCAGCAAATTTATAAACAGAGATGCGGAGAAATTTCTTTAGCCAAAGGATGATGAATTTGTGGAATTTGTTGCCACGTGCAGCTGTGGAGGCCAGGTCATTGGGTGTATTTAAAGCAGAGATTGATAAGTTCTTGATAGGACATGACATCAGAGGTTGTGGGAAGAAGGCCAGGAACTGGGGTCGAGGAGGAGATAGAAAAAAAGGATCAGCCATGATTCAGTGGCAGTGCAGACCTGATGGGCCAGATGGCCTAATTCTGCTCCTATGTCTTATGGTCTTATGGAATGACCAAAAGGATTTGAACCAGAGAAGATGATGTTTTGACAGGAAATTGCCTTAGTCAAGATCAGTTTTTTTCAGTAGATTCTTTGAATAAATGATCCACCAAAATTCCAAAGCAAAATATAATTAGCATCTAACATTCATGTGAAATGAATTATTTAAATTCATGCTTAAAGTCATAGTTGATTTCAAATATTAATAAGTACAAACAAGTTCGGTGCTTTTACACTTGTATTTTAAAAGAATGGGGATTTTTCAATAGGAATTCAAACACAACAACCTTTTGTATCTGTACTGCTGTTTTTGCTTAGTTCAACTTCCCAAAGTGCTGCACAGATATGTTGTTAAACCAGGAAGAATTTTGAAGTAGCAAACAAAATTTTTGGTCAGAGGCAAGTCTATAGGAAGCAAAAAGATGTTGAGAGCCATGGAGGTGTGGTATTGTCTTTCAGATTTTGGGACTTTGGCTTACTGCTACCCAATGCTGGAGAAATTAAAGCTACGGGTGTTCAATGGGATATAAATAGAGGAATGCTAATAGCAGCAGATTTAGAACTGGAGGCAATTGGATGAGTAAAGGGAGAGGCATGGGGAGATTTGAGATTAAAAATGAGGATTTTAGAATTGAATCATTGCAGGATTGGGAGTCACTCGTTTGACAAACACAGAATTAGCCATCATTTCATGCTGTCAAAGATCTAGTCCAAACACTGCACAAAATCCTATGCCATTGTGATCTCCAGGTCTAAATCCCAAGTGCTCCTTGTTTATAGAAGTATCAAGCCTATGATAGCAGTTCTAGCTCAGTGATTGCATTTGCCCTTCTGAGACTTAAAAAAAATAACTGAACATTGGGAACACCCAGCAGGTCAGGCAGCATGTGTGAAAAGAAAAATAGAATTAACATTTAGATTGAAGACCCTTTGTCAGAACTCTGAAACAATAAGGCAGTTTTAAATTATGTAGATTAGATGGGGAGGAATTGAATGTATAAAGGGGATGCACTCAGATTTAAGGGTGCTGTTTCAAACCCTTCTCTGATAATTTGGTCATGAAAATGCAGGCCTAAACATTGTGGTTCTCCTGCTCTAAATTGAGACATTACACCAAGGCCCCTGTTGGTGATTCATATGAATATAAAAGTTTTCAGGCTCTATTTTGAAGAGATCTAAAGAATAATTTTGAATATTGACTAAGAAGTACTATTTGATTTTAAAATTGGTATTTGTGGCAAACTGCTGCATGCAAATCTGAGAAGATGAAGTAAACATGACAATTTTACCCTTTCTTATTCAGCTGTCTGACTATGGTGGTAATGGTAGCTGTTCTAATAGCATTGTCTTTGGACATGTCTGTATAATTATGGTTAGTCTCTGCCTCTGGATATCCACCACATGAGGGAAATGTGCCCTTGGTATCAAGCCATATGCTTGAGTGATGTAGCATGCATGGACATTGTGGTGTGATGGTGATTTGAGATATGGGTACAAAGTTTGCAGCAGTGCGGAGTGCTTGAGGGTTTTTAAAGCAAATGGAAGTGGTGTATAAGTATTGGATCATGAAGCATGTTAGAGAAATACTGGAATTGTGTTGAGTTGAGCAGTGTCTAAAGTTAGTGGTAATTAGTATGCAATTAGTATGAAATGGCACTTCAAGTTCTATTTACTAGTGCTTGACCATTCATAGGTTTCTTGAAGTCGGTAATGAATCCTGCAGTGTGACCAGTGTGATGATGTGATGTTCTGCGAGCTTGTTTTGAGCCTTAGGTGTGAGAGGTCAGAGAGGTGTGGTGAATCTAAGATGGCAAGCGATGGAAATCTCAAGATCACCCATAGATACTCTACATAGTGATCTCCAATCTGCACTTGGTTATAGAGGAGGCCATACTGTGAACACTGAATGCAGTGCACTGTACTGGTAAAAGTACAGTGAATTGCTGCTTTAACTAGAAAGTCTTTTGCATCTCTGGATGGTGGGAAGGGAAGAACAGTTGCATCGCTTGCAGTTTCATGTGGAAGAGCAATATGATGGGGAGTGGTAGGTAGGAATGGCAGGCTGGGGAATTCAGCCCTTTGAAGTGCTGAAAAGGGAGAAGTGAAGAATATGTATATCATGATGGAATCCTTTTGAAGCTGAGTGATATTGTGACCTGTTGAATGTGGAAGGGAAGGATGGAACTCCTAGAGGTGGTAGAAAGTTTCAATTTTCAACCCCCACTGATTATTATCAGCATCAACCATGTTCAAAGATAACTTAAGATGATTGGCAAAGGTACTAGAACCCAGGTTCAAGCAACTCTCACAAAATGCTGGAGGAACTCAGCAAGCCAGGCAGCATCTATGGAAAAGAGTGTAGTTGACGTTTCGAGCCAAGATCCTTTATCGGTACCAGAGAAAAAAAGATGAGGAGTCAGAGGAAGAAGGTGGGAGGGGAGGAAGAAACACAAGGTGATGGGTGGAACGGGAGTGGGGAGGTGTGAAGTAAAGAGCTCGGAAGTTGATTGGTGAAAGAGATACAGGACTGGAGAAGAGGAAATCTGATAGGAGAGGACAGAGGCCATGGAAAAGTACCAGAGGGAGGTGATGGGCAGATGAGGAGATAAGGTGAGAGAGGGAAAAGGTAATGGAGAATGATAGAGGGGTGGGAGACCATTACTGGAAGTTCAAGAAATTGATGTTCAGGTGGAAAATAAGGCCTCATCACGATAGTAGACGAGGCTATGGACTGACATGTCAGAATCTGAATGGGAAATGGAATTAAAATGGGTGGCCACTGGGAGATCCCTTTTTTTTTTGCAGACGGAGCACAGGTGTTCAGCAAAGTGGTCTCCCAATCTATGTCAGTTCTTACCGCTATACAGGAGGCCACTTTGGGAGCATCGGATATGGTAGATAACCGCCAACAGTCTCCTAGGTGAAGTGTGTTCATATGCCTCCATATTTACTTGGTCCTTTTCTAACACCTTCCACTCCTTTCTCGATCTTTCTGTCTCTGGAGACAGCTTATCTACTGATGTCTATTACAAACCCACTGACTCTCACAGCTACCTGTACTGTACCACTTTCCACCCTGTTATTTGTAAGAATATCATTCCCTTCTCTCAATTCCTCCATCTCTGTTATTTCTGCTCTCAGGGTGACCCTTTTCATTCCAGAACAAAGGAGATGTCCTCCTTCAAAGAAAGGGCCTTACCTTCCTCCACCATCAACACTGCCCTCAGCCATATTGCTATCATTTTGCACATGTCTGCCCTCACCCCATCCTCCTGCTGCCCCACCAGGGACAGGATTCCTCTTGTCCACACCTACTATCTCACCAGCTTACGCATCCAGCCCATAATTCTCCGTAACTTCTGCTAACTCCCATGGGATCCTACCACTGAGCACATCTTTCCCTCCTCCCATTTTTTGCTTTCACCAGGGGTCCCTCCCCACTGATCACCTGCTGACTTATCCTTATAAGCGGAACAAGTGCTAGACCTGCCCCTACATCTCCTCCCTCATTACCATTCAGGGCCCTAAACAGTCCTTCCAGGTGAGGCAACACTTCACCTGTGAGTCTGTTGAGGTCACCTACAATATGCAGTGCTCCCAGAGTGGCCTCCTGTATATCAGTGAGACCTGACATAGATTGGGAGACCATGTTGCTTGGCACCTATGCTCTATCCGCCAGAAAAAGCAGGATCTCCCAGTGGTCACCCATTTTAATTCCACTTCCCATTACCATTCTGATGTCAGTCCATAGCCTTCTCTACTGTCACAATGAGACCACATTCAGTGAGGAGGAGCAACACCTTATATTCTGTCTGGGTAGCTTCTAACCTGATGGCATGAACATCGATTTCTCGAACTTCAGGTAATGCCCCCCCCCTTCACTACTCCACATTCCATTTTCCCTCTCTTGCCTTATCTCCTTACCTACCCATTACCTCCCTCTGGTGCTCCCCCCCCCCCTTTTCCTTTCTTCCATGGCCTTCTGTCCTCTCCTATCAGATTCCCCCTTCTCCAGCCCTGTACCTCTCTTACCATTCAACTTCCCAGCTATTTACTTCACTCTTTCCCCCTCCCGTCTCACCTATCACCTTGTATTTCTTCCTCCCCTGCCCCCATCTTCTTGCTCTGACTGCTCATCTTTTTCCCCTCCGGTACCGCTGAAGGATCCCAGCCTGAAACATCGACTATTTACTCTTTTCCATAGATGTTCCCTGGCCTGCTGAGTTCCTCCAGCTTTTTGTGTGTGTTACTCAAAACCCCAAGTTATAATTCTGTAATCACTGTGAATGTAGTGAATTGAGCAAAGTAACAGGTACATCTAGGTAAGGACCGTTACCAGCAGGGACTGCGTTCCAGATGAGCATGGTGTGGTCTTATTTCCATTGGACAAATTGATGGCCATCCAGGTGTAAATTGAACAATTATTCAGTTGAACTTCAGAAGGAAGATGCAAAGAAAAGTAAATGTACAATTTTCCACATTTTCATTATGTCTCTCAACATTTCAATTGAAATGTACGACAAGTATTACTCAGGCTCATCCAGTAGCTATTTTAGGCCCAAAATGGCCTTGCAGAAGTGAGTAAGATTGATTTCTGGTGTTTCGCCAGAGCATCAGTTGAGAGAAGAATGGTAGCTAGCGGCATTGTCAATTTCTCATCATCATTTAATGCCCTGAGAAATCCTTGGAATTTTTAGCTACTTTGAATGCACTATGTATAGCTGTTATTAACAGAGGATGCCTAAATATTGATTTTGACAACAAACTAAGGGAATGGTAGCCTTCATCTCAGAGGGGTCTAGTACATGAAGAAGTTCAGTTCTAGAGAGGGTTTATTCAGACCCTGTCTCAATTCATTCTTGTGCATTGTTATACCCAATGTATTCCTAGAAATGGCTTATTGATAGCTATTATCCTGTTACCACTGCAGTTTTAAAATTACTTTCTGTAAATAAGTTCTGAAAGTAATTTTGGGCGGTATTTTTGTGATTTGTTTACTTGGGTATCTAAATCCTGTAAGTTCTCTACAACTATTTATCCCTTGCCATTAAGTAAATATTCCATTTTACGTTTTAGATGCAAAGTTGATGCCCTCGTAACCACATTGAACTCTAGATGTAACATTTTTATCCACTGAGTAGTCTACCTCTGTTCCAACCTACATAATTTACTGCTTCCTAACTTGATGTTAATCTGCAAACATTATACATGACAATTGCCTCCAAGGTATTGAAATATACGGTATAGTGAAAACTTGTCTGTCAAATTACCTTCTTTACCAACCTGACTGTTACTAACTTCCCAGCTGTCCTAACTATTGTTAATTGATGTCATAAGGTTGCTTCTACTTCTAAAGACTTTTTTTTCTGATAATATCTTGTGAGAAGCTTGATCAGGTATTTTGTTAAAATTGTAAAATCATCAAATTTTTGACATGGAAGCAGTGAAGTCAGCCCACTGTGTATTTGCCAAAAATAGATTTTATTCTAATCCTGCTTCCCTGCTTTTAATACATTGCCTGGCTTTTCAGATCATTATCCAGGTTTCTGGTTCCTCTACCCTTTCAGAGAACATCCAAAATATTTATCTTTAACTGCTACCTAATCCTTCTGTGACAAGTTTATCTTTCTTTGAGAAAGTAAATCATTTCTGTTGTTCCAGTGAAGGATCTCTCATAATTTTACACTTTTAATCAAATTTCCCATCAGTCTCCTTTATTCCATAGAAACGAACCCCAGCCTAATCAGTCTTATAGTTACAATTGTAGGCTTTCACAAATAAAACAACGTGAAGTATCTTATGTTTAAGAAAAAACATAACTCATTTATTATACTCCCTACATTGAACGCAAAGTGTGGTAACAGAACTTCACGTAGTAGTAGAAGCAGTAGTATGCAGCTGTCAATCCCAGGGGATCATGGGTTTGCGTCTCTGGTGGACTGTGTACTCTCCAGGGCTCAAGCCTAAGCGGGAAGATGTGAAGAACCGGCTGTTGTCCATGCAGCAGGTTCCCCCTCTCCACGTCACTGGTGTAGTCCAAGGGAAGGGCAAGCTCCAATACAGCTTTGCACCAGTGTCGTCGCAGACGTTGCCAGAGTGAAGTTGTAAACAACATCAAACTGCCTTAGGGACCCCGGCTCCGGATTTCTTCCTCGGGGTTTACTCCTGAAGTCTTTCCCGTGGGTTGGTATGGCTGCAAGGCAGCTGAGGTTTAAAATCAGAATCTTCCTTCCCCTAGGCGGTCTGCCATCCAAGGCTGATGAGCCCCACCTGCCCAAAGCAACTGGTTTTCAGGTGCCAGTGGTCCGTCTTTGCCCCTTCTCTTGTCAGTAAAAACAATTCCGCCGGGCCTAGTAGCTAAGAGGCTAAGAGTTGGACTTGGTTGTCAGAGGCTGTTGGAGTTGCACACCATTTGGAGCACTTTATAGGTAGTGGGAGCTTATCACCACTACCACCCCTGGCTATGGCAACCTTAGGAACCAGAACTTCATGTTATTACGTCAGACCCACCTCTTAAAGTGAACCCCAACTCAAATGTCGATGGTTGTGAATTATGTACATTTTCACCAATTTTATTACCCTGAACAATATTCTAGCCTTGGCAAAGTTTTTGTCAGTCTTTGCTGTAAACACTGGTGACCAGTCAGTGCTAATTCTACCTCTGGCCTAATTAGTTTTTTTTAATATATTGTAGCCTGGTTTCCATGTTCTTGCCTTTTCAGGCTAAGGCATACAATGCAAGTATTCTATATCCCTTCTCAGCAGAACTGGAAATCTTAAGAGAACTGTGAACTTGCATTTTAAGAGCCCTCTAAATATCTTGCTATTTATTCTGTATTCCCCTGTTTTTTTTTACCCACTGAAAAAGCTTTGTCTCACATGACAGTCTGAGTTTCATCTGCCACATCTGCTCAGATTGAACCAGTCTATTGAAATCTATCTGCAGTCAATAATTTTCCTGCTCACTTTCAACAATACTGTCAATTTCAGTAAGGTTGCCAGGCTTGTTAATTGTGCCTCCCTCAGTTGACCAAATCATTAATTTTCTAAATTGAAAAACTTAGTTCTGATATCTGCAGAACCCAATGTATGCAATCGTTCGGTTATTAAAACTCCTGTTCACTACTATTCTTTGCTTTCTCCCACTGAGCCCACTTTGAATCTAACTTGTCATTTTCCCTTTACCACATGGGTATTTATTATAATCTGAATCATGATCTACATTATAAAATCTACAATATAATCTACATTAAATGAACTACTTTCATTGTATTTATTGTCTCCTCAAAAAAAACTAAATTTATCTGATGTCACCTGCCTTTAAACAAATGTATGCTACTGTCCTTGACTGAACGCGTGCCTTTCCCCATCTCTCTCGCTTCTCACATACAATACTTCATTCTTGCTCATTAACATCAATGCCTTTGTCATGCCCATTTTCTCACAGCCACAATGTAAACTATTCATTAAGAGCTTTGTAAACATCTTCCTCATCATGCTCAACCTACCATTTTGATCTGTCATGACTTGCTCTCATTTCAAACAATAATAGAACAACTTAGAACTTAATTTTACTTGCAAGAAATCTTTTATGCACTATGTTCTTCCTACTTTCCTTTTGACTTTCTATTATCCTCCAAATTTTCTGCAGTACTGAACTGTCATTGTTTTGTCACTTTCATATAGCCACTGTGTTTGTGACCAGTCAACAAATCAGATGGATTATTCAGCCATAATTTCCTTTTCACAAGTTGATGATAACTCACTTTGACCCTCATTTGCTCTGTACCTGATATGTTCCATTTGCAACCACATAGCTTTTGGCTGGCTATCTATCTGGCTTTTAATAACCTAGCTTCTCCCTCCCTTCTTAAATAATGGATTGTCTTCTGTAATTTTCCAATCCAAAGGCACAACACTTGAATCAGGAAAAAAATGTACATCCTCTGGATTAATGCATCTGCAATTTCTTCATATCTTGTAAAATAACTATTTCTAAGTAATCAAGTCATAGTGATTTATCTGCACAAACACGAGGAATTCTGCAGATGCTGGAAATTCAAGCAACACACATCAAAGTTGCTGGTGAACGCAGCAGTCCAGGCAGCATCTCTAGGAAGAGGTACAGTCGACGTTTCAGGCCGAGACCCTTCGTCAGGACTAACTGAAGGAAGAGTTAGTAAGAGATTTAAAAGTGGGAGGGGGAAGGGGAGATCCAAAATGATAGGAGAAGACAGGAGGGGGAGGAATGGAGCCAAGAGCTGGACAGGTGATTGGCAAAAGGGGTATGAGAGGATCATGGGACAGGAGGCCTAGGGAGAAGGAAAGGTGCGGGGGGTGGAACCCAGAGGATGGGCAAGGGGTATAGTGAGAGGGACAGAGGGAGAAAAAGGAGAGTGAGAGAAAGAATGTGTGTATATAAATAACGGATGGGGTACGAGGGGGAGGTGGGGCATACCTCCCCCTCGTACCCCATCTGTTATTTATATATACACATTCTTTCTCTCACTCTCCTTTTTCTCCCTCTGTCCCTCTCACTATACCCTTGCCCATCCTCTGGGTTTTCCCCCCCCTCCCCCTTTTCCTTCTCCCTGGGCCTCCTGTCCCATGATCCTAGAGATGCTGCGTTCACCAGCAAATTTTGATGTGTGGTGATTTATCTGCATTAAGCCTTATTTGTACATCATTTTTAAATGCATTAAATGTAACTAGTTCTTGCCTTGACTTATTTTTTCAGATCCTCTTACAATTCAAATTCAAAGTACAGTCCATTTATTAACAAACCATGTATGCAGCATACAACCTGAAATTTGTCTTCCCTACAGACAACTGCAACACAAAGTACTGTGGAAGTAACTCGAACAAAGAAATACATAGGTCATCCCCCTCCCCCATGCGAAAAATATGATGAATTTGTTCTTTTCCTCAACTGTGAAAACATTCATTTTGAAAATACAATCTTTTCCTGTTGTCCATTTTTCTCTCATCTGTCATTCTTTAATTCTACACATTGGTACTAACCAATTTTATTTATCATTGAATATTTATAAAACATTTTTGATATCCTTGTACTGCTATTCATTTTCATTTCTTATTACTTTCTGTTCCTGTTTGAAAGAATTCTCCCCTTTATGTAAATCATTTAATTTAACTTGAAACTGTCTTTTACAATCTGTTCATCATTACTTATTTGCAAAAGTGGAACATTTCTAACCGCTGTGGATTTGTATTGTACTCCTGAATGTACTTCCAGGTGAGAGCCCAGACTATGATCAGTTTATTTTTTTTAGCCTCTCAACTTTGCCTTTTCCAAACTTGAAATCCTAGTTTTTGAATCTCCATCAGCTAATATTAAATTCAATCATATTATGCTCACAATTAGAAAGGTATTTTCTTTCCAGTAGACTATTAAACAACGTGATGAGCATAATCAAATCTTCTGTTATTTCTTAAATGGATGATCACCCTGGTGAGCCATTTCAAATTCACTCTGGAAATGTGACATATTGGTGGATTTGTTTTCTCTTCTTTGTAGTCACTCTTTTTCTGCTTGTATTTTCATGAACTCCGTTCTATAAAAGCATGCATGCATTATCCCCACACCATTCATCTAACCCCAAATCAAAAACTACATAACTACCGTTAGGAAGGATGTGCCAATCAAATGTCAGAATTGCATTCTTTGCTGCTTCAGCAATCACATTTAGTGAAATTTTATTCTTTCCACAGCTGTGGTTGTATATGATTAATATTATGATTTGGCAGAATATTTGCATATTTGGAGATCTGGAGAACTGTCTTTCAAGAGGTACTGGATGCTGAGACCATTGTATTATTCAGGATTGAGATCAGTATGTTTCTTTAAGACAATATAGAGAAAAGCATCGGCAATAGAGATTCAAATTATCAATGAATTGAATGGATGGTGGACATGTGTGACTAAGATATAGGAACATAAAATTGTTATGGTTTTGCAAGAGTCTATTTGACCCTCTGAGTTTGTTGGTTCCTTGTTGTTCTGGCCTTAGAGGTGCAATTTGTTTTGTATGCAGTTCTTATGAACATCACTTCCTGTATGCAAGTTGTCTTTTTTTTACATCATTTCCTGCGTGGATTGATTTAGATTTCAGCTTGAAGCACATTTGGTAGAAAGACATCCATCACTAGCCACCCTTCATTTTTCCTTGAGACAAGAAAATCTGTGAGCTTTAAGTTTTGTTAATATTGGTGAACATTTAGTAGATGTATTTTGAAGGAATTATCATATCATTTCTCACTATTAAGTTATTGTTGCATCATGAGTTCACTCTGGACTATACAGAGGACTACACTACAATGAAGGAATGTTATGTGTGTGTATTACCTTGGTTAACACCAATTGTGAGAATAATTAATAATATATTCAGTAGCACGACGATTCTGTGTTAAATTTAATATGTATTTTACTTAAATTTCTGCAGTTAAAACCCTGAAGGAAGCATAGGCTAGTACCCAAGATGGAGCTAACTAGATTTACAACCTTCTACAGCTTCTTTCGGTCCTGTGCAGTAGCCCCTCCATACCCAGACAGTGATGCAGCCTGTCAGAATGCTCTCCATGGTACAACTATAGAAGTTTTTGAGTGTGCTGAGTGCTAATCTCTTCAAACTCCTAATAAAGAATAGCTGCTGTCTTGCCTTCTTTATAACTACATCAATACATTGGGACCAGGTTAGATCCTCAGAGATCTTGACACCCAGGAACTTGAAACTGTTCACTCTCTCCACTTCTGATCCTTCTATGAGGATTGGTATGTGTTCCTTTGTCTTACCCTTCCTGAAGTCCACAATCAGCTCTTTCGTCTTACTGACATGGAGTGCCAGGTTGTTGCTGCAGCACCATTCCATTAGTTGGCATATCTCACTCCTGTACGCCCTCTCGTCACCACCTGAGATTCTACCAACAATGGTTGTATCATCAGCAAATTTATAGATGGTATTTGAGCTATGCCTAGCCACACAGTCATGTGTCTATAGAGAGTAGAGTAGTGGGCTAAGCACACACCTCTGAGGTGCACCAATGTTGATCATCAGCAAGAAGGATATGTTATCACCAATCCACACTGATTGTGGTCTTCTGGTTAGGAAGTTGAGGATCCAATTCCAGAGGGAGGTACAGAGGCCCAGGTTCTGCAACTTCTCAATCAGGATTGTGGGAATGATGGTATTAAATGCTGAGCTATAGTCGATGAACAGCATCCTGACATTGGTGTTTGTGTTGTCCAGGTGGTCTAAAGCAGTGTGGAGAGCCATTGACCTATTGTGGCGACAGGCAAATTGCAATGGGTCCATATACACACTGGAAGGACAACAGATTTGTAAAACAATCAATTCTGTTATGTTCCCCAGCTTTCATTGTGATCCTGCAAATAAATAAGGGTGTCACTGTAGTGTACCTGTTAGCGCAATGCTATTGCAGCTCAGGGCATTGGAGTTCAATTCTGATACCGTCTGCATGGAGTTTATATGTCCTCCCCATGAACGCGTGGGTTTCCTCTGGGTGCTTTGCTTTCTTCCCACATTCCAAATACTTTAATTTGTCATTGTAAATCATTCTGTGATTAGGCTTGAGTTAAATAGGTGGGTTGCTTGGTGGTACAACTTGATTGACCAAAAGGGCCTGTTCCACATTGCATCTCTAAATAAATAAATCAATTCCCTTGGAAAACTCTGGTTCACATAGCTGCTGCAGACATCGCATCCTCAATCCTCTATTTACTCTATCTAAAGTGTGTATACCTCTTGAAAATTTCCTTTCAACCTTCATTGCTACAAGGTTACTGACAACAGTTGATAGCCTCTACTTGGTTTCTATTTTTACATATCTGCTGCATATGAATCAAATACATCTCTTGATATTTTATTTACATTATTTTCAGAATACAAATAACGTATCCTAAATCGAAAAGAAAAATTATGCAGTCAGTGTTATTTTCTCCCAGTCATCTCAGAGGAAAGTACCAACAGGCAAGTTTGTTGTACTGTGACACACAGTAAGCTGGGGAAATGAAAACTAGAAGAGCTCACAGTGATAGGTAATTTGATTCTAAGAGATGACTGGCTTTTCTGTTATGATAAATTAAATTCTTGCATGGTATGTTGCTTTCCTAGTGCTTTGGGTCTTTATGCAAATATATATAGGTCACTTTAGAAGGAGAAGGTAAAAAGGTTGTGATCCACACTGGTACTAACAATATATGTTTTAAAAAAAGAATGTGGTCCTGCAACACAAGTTTAGAGAAATTGTTCATAGATTGAAGAGCAGGGATCTCTAAGGTTTGCTTGTGTTACTGTGGAGAGTTTAAACTAATTAGGCAAGAGGTTAGGGGACAGAGCAGCTGTACAATTTTTGCTGGAGTTGGGGAGCTCTGAAGGTACGGTTAAATACAGAAGAAAAGCTGCCTGTTCAGTGGACATAAGTGCATGGGAGGTTTGTAAGGCTAAATTGCATCTATCTTAATTCATGACTGGACTATCAGATGAGCTTGAAACTTGGATCGGCACATGGGAATATGTTGGTGTTGCATTCATAGACATGGTTGACAGATGGACAAGACAGTCCACTTAAAATTTGATGTATACAGAAGCTTCAACCTTGATGGATAAGGAAGATGAAGAAGAAAGGACAACATAATATTAATTAAAGAGACTTGCTGTAATAATGGAGTTAGATTTCAATGTCATAAGACAGGATCTGGCAAAAATAGACTGGGAGCTGCTATTAGCAGGTAAGTTTACATTCATAGCTGGAAGTCTTTTAAAAGTGAAATAGCAAGCGTTCAGGGCCAACATGTTCCTTCAAGTGTGAAAAGTTAAAGTTGATTCTGGAGAACCTGAGATGTCAAGAGGCAGTGAGGTTTTGATATATTTGGAAAATGGCAGGTAGTGGGTACTGAAAATAGATGAAGCCCTTTAATTTCAGTATGTGCTGGGAGTATACTTAAATTTAAAAGAAATTCGAGGGCAAAAAAGGGCCGTGAAATATCACTGTTTTATTGATTTTTTTTTCATTAATCTATAATATTGAGCAAAAGAGTAACTAGGAAAGAAGTAGGGTTCCTTGGGGACTGAAAGTACAATCGGCGTGTGGAGCCAAAGAATGTGAGTGAGTTCTTTTCATCTTCAGTGCCTATAAAAAGTATTCACCCTCCTTGGAAGTTTCCGTGTTTTAATGTTTAACAACATTGAATCACAATGGATTTAATTTGGCTTTTTTGACACTGATCAACAGAAAAGGACTCATTCATGTCAAAGTGAAAACAGATCTCTGCAAAGGGATCGAAATTATTTACAAATATAAAACACAAAATAATTGATTGCATAAGTAACTCCTCCCCCCCTCCTTAATACGACACAACAAATTATCACTGGTGCAGGTAATTGGTTTTAGAAGACTCATAATTAATTAAATAGAGATCTGTTTTTGAAGACCTGTGTGCAGTCAAGTGTTTCAATTGATTGTAGTAACAATACACCTGTATCTGGAAGGTCCAACTGCTGGTGAGTTAGTATCCTGGCAAACACTACACCATGAAGACAAAAGAACACTCCAAGCAACTTGCGAAAAGGTCATTGAAAAGCACAAGTCAAGAGATACATACAAGAGAATTTCCAAGATACTGAATATCACTTTATCATCAAGAAATGGAAAGAATATGGCACAGCTGTATATCTGCCTAGAGCAGGCCATCCTCAAAAACTGAGTGACAGTGCAAGAAGGGGACTAGTGAGGGAAGCCACCAAAAAGACCTATGACAACTCTGGAGGAGTTACGAGCTTCAGTGGCTGAGATGAGGGAGACTATGCATACAACAACTGTTGTCTGGGTGTTTCACCAGTCATAGCTTTATGGAAGTGGCAAAGAGAAAGCCACTGCTGGGAAAAAAAAACTCACGTGAAATCTTGGCTAGACTTTGCCAGAAGGCATGTGGGAGATTCTGAAGTCAGCTGGAAGAAGGTTCTGTAGTCTGTTGAAACCAAAATTGAGCTTTTTGGCCATTGACTAAACAATATGTTTGGCATAAGCCAAGCACTGTACATCATCAAAAACATACCATCCATTCTGTGAAGCATGGTGGTGGCTGCATTGTGTTATGGGGAAGCTTCACTGCAGCAGGCCCTGGAGGTGTGTGAAGGTAGAAGGTAAAATGAATGCAGCAAAATACTTTGAAATCCTGCAGTCTGTAAGAGAACTGCGACTTGGGAGAAGATTTGTTTTCCAGCGAAACAATGACTCCAAGCATAAAGACAAAGTGACACAGGAATGCTTTAAAAACAACAAAATTAATGTCCTGGAGTGGCCAAGTCAAACTCCAGACCTCAATCCAATTGAGAGTTTGTGGCTGAGCTTGAAAAGAGCTGTTCAGTCACAGTCCCCGTGCAATCTGACAAGAGTTTGAGCAGTTTAGTAAAGAAGAATAGGGAAAAATTGCAGTGTCCAGATGTGCAAAGCTTCAAGAGACCTGTTCACACACTCAAGACTGTAATTGTCAAAAGTGCATCTACAAATACTGACTTGATGGTGGTGAATACTTTGTGTTTTGTGTTTTATATTTGTAATTAATTTAGATCACTTTGTCGAGATCTGTTTTTACTTTGACATGAAAGAATCTTTCTCTGTTGATCTGTGTCAAAAAAGGTCATATTAAATCCACTGAGATTCGGTGTTGTAAAACAATAAAACATGAAAACTTCCAAGGAGGGTGAATACTTTTTATAGACACTGTATATTTATAAAAAAAAAGAAAGGCCTTGTAATTGCAGATATCAAGAATATTCCTGAGAATGTTAAAGTTTAAAAGTGGATGTGTTATATATCTTCATTATTACATGTCTTTAAGTTCTTCCAGCTTTTTGTTGTTGCTCCAGATTTCCAGCATCAGCAGTTTCTTGTGCCTCCATATTACGTTTCTTAGCAGGTGTGTAGCAAAAAAGCACAAGCACCTAATAAGATGCATCTTAGACTGCTGTGGTGCAGGTGAGAAGATTGTCTGATGGAGTTTTGAATCTTCAGCTGTAGGGAAGGTACTAGGTCACCAGAGGCAGGAAATGTGGTAGCTTTATTCATTAAGGGGTGTAGAGATAAGCCTGATAATTATTAAGTCTAATTTAAGCGGTGAGGAAATTATTGGAAAAAATATTCTGAGGGACATGATTAATCTACACTTAGAAATATGAGATTTGATCAGGGGTGATCAGGATGCCTTTTTGGTGAGAGTTCATGTCTGATGTAATTTGGATGAGTTTTTTGAAAGAGTAACAAAATATTAATGCTATTGATGTTGTCTTTATGGACTTCAGCAGATCTTTAACCAGGTCCCACCTTGAAGGTTGGTCCAGAAGGTTAGTTTCCATGGGATCCAAGCAAATTGTCTTGTTGACAGGAGTTGGGGTGATAGTAGATTGTTGCTTTTGTGATTGGAACCCTGTGATCAATGACGTACCATAAGGATCAGTGCTGCAGTCCTTACTGTTAGTCATATCCATTAATGTTTTGGATATGAATGTAAGAGGAATAATTAGTAATTTTTTTCAGATGACATGAAATTTATTGTTGTTGTTTATAGACAGGAAGATAGCCTTGGGCTACAGTATGATATTGATGGGCTGTTTAATGGAGCAATAGCTTATAGAATCTAATCCCAACAGGTATGAGTTGACACACACAAAATGCTGGTGGAACACAGCAGGCCAGACAGCATCCATAGGAAGAAGCACAGTCGACGTTTCAGGCGAGACCCTTCGTCAGGACTAACTGAAAGAAGAGATAGTAAGAGATTTGAAAGGGGGAGGGGGAGGGGGGGCGATCCGAAATGATAGGAGAAGACATGAGGGGGAGTGGTGGATCTAAGAGCTGGAAAGTTGATTGGCAAAAGGGATACAAGGCTGGAGAAGGGAGAGGATCATGGGACAGGAGGCCCAGAGGGAGAGAAAGGGGGAGGGGAGCGCCAGAGGAAGATGGAGAGCAGGCAAGGAGTTATTGTGAGAGAGAAAAAAGAGAGGAAAAAAAGGGGGAAATAAATAAGTAAGAGATAGAGTAAGAACGGGAGGAGGGGCATTAATGGAAGTTAGAGAAGTCAATGTTCATGCCATCAGGTTGGAGGCTACCCAGACGGAATATAAGGTGTTGTTCCTCCAACATGAGTGTGACTTCATCTTGACAGTAGAGAAGGCCATGGATAGACATGTCAGAATGGGAATGGGACGTGGAATTAAAATGTGTGGCCACTGGGAGATCCTGATTTCTCTGGCGGACAGAGCATAGGTGTTCAGCAAAACGGTCTCCCAGTCTGCATCGGGTCTCACCAATATACAGAAGAGCACACTGGGAGCACCGGACACAGTATATCACACCAGCCGACTCACAGGTGAGGTGTTGCCTCACCTGGAAGGACTGTCTGGGGCCCTGAATGGTGGTGAGGGAGGAAGTGTAAGAGCATGTGTAGCACCTATCAATATATTTCGTGAAGTTTAATAAGGGTAAGATGTATACCATGAGTTGTGAGCCCTGAGGAATAATGGGGAAGAGAGTCAACTTGGAGTAGAAGTCCATAGATCACTGAAATTGGCAACATTGGTAAATAAGATGGTGAAGAAGACATAGGACGCTGATCTTCATTAGCCAGGGCATTGAATACAAGAGCATGAAGATGAGTTACAAGTTCATAACACTTCAGTTAGGCTACAGATGGAAAATGGCCAGTTCAACATACCATACAATAGAAGAGACATGATTGTACCAAAAGGTGCTGAGACTTATCAGGATGTTGCCTGGGATGGAACATTTCAATTTTGAAGAAAGATTGGATAGACTAGATTTATTTTCTGTGGATCATAGAAGGATGGGAGGGGGAAAACCAAACTGAAGTATACAAAATTATGATAGACATAGATGGCATGGATAATTAGAAACTTCTCATAAAACTGGAGACATTGATTTAAGGTGAGGAGTAACAGAGAGGATTTGAGGGGAAAGAAATTAACACAAAGGATGATTGCATTCTTAAAAACATTACCTAAGAAGAGATGGAAGGAGGTGTTTACAATATTAAAGTACTTAATCTTGAATCACCAAGAAATTAAACGATATGGATCAAGTGCTAGTAAATTGGAATTGTATACATCGGCGCTTAATGGTGTTACGTACCCCGTAACTGGGTTGCCAAACCAGCAGAAATGGATCACTCAGTTGGAGTCTGGAGTACTAGAACTAAGAAAGTTTTATTACAGAAACAAGCAACACAGTAATCAAAAGGATAATAAATGCAACAGTTCAGCGATGATAAACACACATGTGCACAGAATTAAGATAACAGCATCAATCAAGCTCTATCGTTGTCTAGGGGTAAATGACCAAATTTCAAAGTGACTCAAAGTTCAGTCCAGTAATCGTTGCCATGGCGATGGACAACGTGGGGGAAGAGACAGATAGAACAGGAACAACTGATCATTCAGAACACTGCTTCACTCACAGACCGGCGGGATGGCTCACAAGCAGCTTTTGGGCGGGTCCTTGGTGATGTCACCTGAGGTCACCGACTGTGACCCCTCCTCCAGATGCGGTCGATCCTCTGCAGTGAACCCGGCACCCAGGCAAGGGCGGACACACACCGGGTTCCCGCTGATCGTACCTTTCCACCCTTGTCGTTGTCTGGTACTTCTCACCCACTCATGAGAGGCGCACCGCTTCCAGGGTCTCGTTACCTCGGGTGGCGTGTGTCCCTGTCTTAGCGAACCTGTCCCTTTTTATCCCCCTGCTGGGGTATCGCCTGTCCATCACTTCAAACAGTTCAGGGTTCAAAAGGGGGGAGCCGCTCCAGACAGCTCTCTCTCCCACATCCCTTCATTACACATCTCCAGACGCTGCTCCATTGTTCCTTATCTCTCCTTCCCCTGAGGGCAGGTGGCAGACCAACTGCTGATGCCACTGATGCTAGCCCAGGCCAGCAAACATCTTAATTTTATGTGTATTCTCGTAACAATGGTCAGCATGGATATAATGGGCTAAAGGGCTTGCTTCTCTGCTGCATGGTTCCATAACAATATCTGAGAAAGAATAAATAATTTTAATGTTCATGTCAATGCCCTTTCAAGAAAATCATTTCTTCTGTTGTGATCTGGTCTTCTGGTTGGAGGCCAGCCCTAGGGCATTACTGCAGTAATTCTAGAAAATGGTGTTCGAGGTCAAAATATCTTAAAGCTGCTTTTTCAATGACTTTTCCATTAGGTCAAAAATTGGGTGTTGATTAATGATTGTATAATATGGGATTATTTTCTTAGCAACTAAACAAATGAAGCACGGTGAGAACTGGCCCTAAAATAATTAAGCAAGGTAGCTACAACACACCTGACAACATCTCTAAGGCATAAGGAAACGGTATAATGTAACACACTGCTTGACTAGTATGCATTCATCACTTTCTACTACCAGTGCCAGATGGCTGAACCACCTATAAAACCTCCCAAAACCATAACTTGAGAAAGTGAAGGATTTCAGGGACAAGGGAAAATCAGCAACAGTAGTTTCTGTACAGAACATGTATCAACCTAACTGGAAAACATATTACCATTCTTCATTATTCATTGATCAAAATTCCAGACTCCTAATGTGACATGAAGTACTGCAATATTTCAAGAAGGCCATCAACACCGTGTTCTCAAACTCATTATTTGTTACAGTATCTGGTTGTTGCACACAAGCAAAATGAATATGGGAATGTTCATGAAGCTGCCTCGTCCCATTGGGAGGAGTTCATCATTACTCACAACTGGGTGTTGCAGGATTCATGAGCTTTGGTCAGATCCATAGTCTGTCTTTGGTTTTGTAGTATACTGCTTCTGCTGTATACATGTAGCTTTGACAGATTGGTATTAATTTTTTTTTTAGGCACTGCTTGGGTTTCACCTGGCATTCTCTTTTCACTCAAACAGCTTATTACATATGGCATGTTTACCTTCATTAGTTGGTGCATTGAGTATAAAAGTTGGTGAGTCATATTATAGCTGTATAAAATTGTAGATGGGCCAGTTTTGGAGTATTGTGCAAGTTCTGGTCACTGCATAAAAGGAAAGATGTGGAGGTTTTCGAGTGGATGTAGTGGAGCTTCATCAGGATGTTGCTTCGATTAGAGAGTGTTAACTATAAAGAGAGGTTGGGCAAACTTGGATTGTTTTCTCTGGAGCATCAGAGGTTGAGGGGTATCCTCCTATTGTCAGGTTTACCTCAACTGAGGGATTTCCAGTGCAAGTTATTTCCATTCAAGTGGCAACTGGTAGAAATTGAAGAGATAAATTTTAAATAAGTACACCTTCAAAAATGATAGGAAGTCATGTCTGAAGTTCATTTTTCCAATAGTCATGTTACTTTTCATTGTAACCTTTAGGACCTTAAGTCACAAAGCAGAGGTAATCATGTTGCAAGTACTCATGCTACATTGATGATGAGGATCTTCGTCTAACAATATAAGTTTGGGAAGTATTGCTGGTCTTCAATGGGAATTGCTATCCCAGCAACACTTCATTCATGATCTCATATGGTAAACAGCATGACGTTATAGACTTGATGTTTGTAGTTGCAGCACATAATTTCTCCTTTCATTTGTATATTAAAAATAAAACTCTTCTTTTGTATTCCGTGTATATTGATGAAATAAAGTGTCCACTCTCTGAAAGATACTTGAGAGCTCAAGGCATCCTGGAAAATAAGCTATGTCCTTAGGAGATGAATGTTCAATATGTTTTCTTTCAGGAAAGCACCAAGCTCCAAATTGCTCAGCAGATTAAGCAAGAAACTTCCTTTCAGACAAGTTGTTTGGTAGGAGAGGGTCAGTTGTGTGTTCATTAAAATATTGGAAGACAATTTTATTATGAATAAATTAAGTTAATCTAGTAGAGGATAAGTACTTCCTGTGTATGCCTGGGGGTTGTGTTTCTTGAGCTTGAATACATCAAATAACTTGATATTGGGATTGTGCACATTAGAGTCATCATAATTTGTGCTTATATTGATTGGTTTGACCTTTTGAATTAGAATGCATTATTTCTACAAAACTTTGAAGTTTAAATGCTTCATTGGAAGAATGAAATAACTGGACATTATACCAAATAAACACAATTGAATATTGCAAGTAAAACTATAGCAGTGCTTGGTTAGGTTTGAACAAGCCCCAATGCTAAACCATTTAGGAGACCCACTATGATCTTCTGCCATTGTGGAGAATGTCAAGTTTGTGAAGGAAATGTTGAGGGAGGGGCCAGGAGATCTGGGAACTGATACCTGGGAACACAAGTGAAGAGGTGATCTTTTGAGTTGGAATGATAGAAGAGCAGCAGAAGGTCTAGATAGAGATTGGGTGATCGAGACCTGAGTTATGTGAAAATTCTATTTTTCTAGGAAATGTGGCAAGGAAATCAGAGGTTTGACACAGTGGGTGTGACAGAAGCAATTGGGAATGGGATTAGTATCAGATGGACAAGAATACAGTTAACTCCAAGACAGAAAAGTAAAGGACATGCTACCTGGAGGAAGGCAGCCATCTCAGGTTCAGCACCAGTTCAGTTAAAGCTAAATCCTATAATGCTGCAGCAGGCGCAACACTCCGGTTAAGGATCCCTTTTTTGTTATTAGTGATCTTATTACTAAAAGCAGAAATAATTTCTGATAATATTATACAGCATACGGCTTCACTGCACATGCTCTGTGCTCCTGGAACTGAGCCTCCTGTACATAGAGTATATGCTGGTAAGGATTCCATCCCATGGTTTCTGCACACTGGTATAAATATTCCTTGAGGACTAAAATATATTATTTTGAATATTATTACTGGTTTTTACTAATCTTTTTAAGACTGCCAATCTGTGGTTTTAAATTCACATTCTGATCAGACAATTAACTTATAGAGAATACTGCATGCTCCTCTCATGGATTTTAAAGCATAAAATCTCATTCTTCATCCTGCAGGTACTCCTACTTTCTTGGACACTTTGGGGGCTAATGGTACAACGACTATTCAAAGTTCAGTAACAGGAGTTACGGGAAACAAAAGGAAATTTATTGATGACAGACGGGACCAACCTTTTGATAAGAGATTAAGGTTCAGTGTGAGACAAACTGAAAGTGCCTACCGATATAGGGATATTGTTGTCAGGAAACAAGATGGGTTTACACACATTTTACTTTCTACTAAATCATCAGAAAATAATTCCCTAAATCCAGAGGTAAGTAGTTCTTTTGTTGCTTTTCTCTGAAGAATAGATTTTAATTTGTTAATTGTTATTTTGACAACTAGCATGAAATTTGCATGCTTAATTGTGAGCAGAATGCAAATTGAAAGATAGAAATTGAATCCACATTCATTTGTAATTTTTGTATTTCCGACTGAGTTCTTGTTAGCTAAGTTTGTTTCCATGAAACTATGTACCAAAAATGAGTCAGTTTGAAATAAGAGAAATGGAATGACACTATAAACTGAAGGGCTTGTCTGTTTAGTTACTTGAGGTTGTGTGCCACCTGAAGGTCAAACGGTGCTATTGAAACATTAAAGCAATATTTATAACTCCAAAATATTTAGTAGCTAAGTTTCTTGTGGTTAATTCCTGACTTGAATCTTGCAGTAACAAAGTGAATCTAGAAATATCTTTAGAAATCTGATGAGGACTTGCACTAATTGCAAACTATTTTCCTAATTGTATGAGGTGATCGCTACCTGACTTATCAAGTTTGCTCAGCTGTTCACTATAGTCTTGGCTTTAAATCCACTGAAAATTTACAAATTCGACATCATAAGGAGCCGTTTAGATTTGCCATAATGCCAAGACTCCTTGTCCTAGAATGTTGATGACTTTAATGTCTAAGAATCTGTCTGCTTCAGCTCTGAATCAATAGAGCCTGCAAACATGATAAAATACTCTTGTTCCCATTATCCAAGGCATTACAAACCCAGATAGCCAGATTATAAACCCAGCACTCGAGTGCCCTCATTACCATCTCGGGTGACTTCAACCAGGTTGCCATGGCTAGAACACTGCCCAACTTCACGCAGTATGTGAGCTGTACAACCAGAGGGGAGAGGACTCTGGATTTGATGTACGCTAACGTTAAGGATGCATTTCGCTCCTCTTCCCTCCCCCCACTGGGAAGGTCAGATCACAACCTGGTGCATCTAAAACCCTGCTACATGCCTCTGGTGAAGAGTAAACCTGTAACCTCGAGGACAGTGAGGAAATGGCCGGAGGAGGCTTATGAGGCACTCCAGGGTTGTTTTGAGGTGACAGACTGGCAGGCACTCTGTGAGCCACATGGAGAGGATATTGATGGGCTCACAGAATGCATCACTGATTACATTAACTTCTGTGTGGACTGCAATGTTCCGACAAGAACTGTCCTTTGTTATTTAAATAACAAGCCATGGGTGACAAAGGACATTAAGGACATCCTGAACGCTACAAACAGGGTGTTTAGAGATAGAAATAGGAAGGAACTGAGGGCAATACAGAGGGGCCTGAAAGCCAGGATCAGGGAGGCTAAAGACAGGTACAGGAGGAAGCTTGAGTGGAAACTCCAGCAGAACAACATGAGAGAGGTCTGGAGGGGGATGAGGACCATCACTGGGTTTCGGCAAACCAGGAACAAAGGAGCTGAAGGCAGCGTGGACAGGGCCAACGAACTTGACCTGTTCTTTAACAGATTTGACATTGTGACCCCTGCCCATCCCCCCACATGAGCCATCTGTTGTCGGCCCCCAACCAACACATATTCCACTCTCCCCTCCTACCCCTCCTCACAGTCCCCCACCCTGCTCTCATGACTATACCCCTCCCCCACACGAAACTACCACGGTGGGCTTCACGGTTGAACAGGTGAGAAGACAGCTGAAACGTCTCAACCCAAGCAAGGCTGCAGGACCGGATGGTGTCAGTACTAGGGTGCTCAAATCCTGTGCCCCTCAGCTATGTGGAGTACTTCGCCATGTATTCAACATGAGCCTGAGGCTCCGGAGGGTTCCTGTACTGTGGAAGACGTCCTGCCTCGCCCCTGTGCCGAAGATGCCGCGCCCCAGTGGCCTCAATGACTACAGACCGGTGGCATTGACCTCCCACATCATGAAGACCCTGGAGAGAGTTGTTCTGGAGCTGCTCCAGCCTATGGTCAGGCCACACTTAGATCCCCTCCAGTTCGCCCACCAGCCCCGACTAGGAGTTGAGGATGCCATCGTCTACTTGCTGAAACATAGAAACATAGAAAATAGGTGCAGGAGTAGGCCATTCGGCCCTTCAAACCTGCACCGCCATTCAGTATGATCATGGCTGATCATCCAACTCGGAACCCTGTACCAGCCTTCCCTCCATACCCCCTGATCCCTTTAGCCACAAGGGCCATATCTAACTCCCTCTTAAATATAGCCAATGAACTGGCCTCAACTGTTTCCTGTGGCAGAGAATTCCACAGATTCACCACTCTCTGTGTGAAGAAGTTTTTCCTAATCTCGGTCCTAAAAGGCTTCCCTTTTATCCTCAAACTGTGACCCCCCGTTCTGGAACCGTGTCTACGCCCACCTGGACAAGCCAGCGAGCACTGTGAGGGTCATGTTTTTTGACTTCTCCAGTGCGTTCAACACCATCCGCCCTGCTCTGCTGGGGGAGAAGCTGACAGCGATACAGGTGGATGCTTCCCTGGTATCATGGATTCTTGATTACCTGACTGGCAGACCACAGTACGTGTGCTTGCAACACTGTGTGTCCGACTGAGTGATCAGCAGCACTGGGGCTCCACAGGGGACTGTCTTGTCTCCCTTTCTCTTCACTATTTACACCTCGGACTTCAACTACTGCACAGAGTCTTGTCATCTTTGGAAGTTTTTGGATGACTCTGCCATAGTTGGATACATCAGCAAGGGAGATGAGGTTGAGTACAGGGCTACGGTAGGAAACTTTGTCACATGGTGTGAGCAGAATTATCTGCAGCTTAATGTGAAAAAGACTAAGCAGCTGGTGGTAGACCTGAGGAGAGCTAAGGTACCGGTGACCCCTGTTTCCATCCAGGGGGTCAGTGTGGACATGGTGGAGGATTACAAATACCTGGGGATATGAATTGACAATAAACTGGACTGGTCTAAAAACACTGAGGCTGTCTACAAGAAGGGTCAGAGCCGTCTCTATTTCCTAAGGAGACTGAGGTCCTTTAACATCTGCTGGACGATGCTGAGGATGTTCTACGAGTCTGTGGTGGCTAGTGCTATCATGTTTGCTGTTGTGTGCTGGGGCAGCAGGCTGAGGGTAGCAGACACCAAAAGAATCAACAAACTCATTCATAAGGCCAGTGATGTTGTGGGGATGGAACTGGACTCTCTCACTGTGGTATTTGAAAAGAGGATGCTGTCTAAGTTGCATGCCATCTTGGTCAATGTCTCCCATCCACTACGTAATGTACTGGGTGGGCACAGGAGTACATTCAGCCAGAGACTCATTCCTCCGAGATGCAGCACAGAGCGTCATAGGAAGTCATTCCTGCCTGTGGCCATCAAACTTTACAACTTCTCCCTTGGAGGGTCAGACACCCTGAGCCGATAGGCTGGTCCTGGACTTATTTCATAATTTACACATTACTATTTAACTATTTATGGTTCTATTACTATTTATTATTTATGGTGCAACTGTAACGAAAACCAATTTCCCCTGGGATCAACAAAGTATGACTATTATTACAAATGGTAAACAGCTGGGGATCCAGCACAGATCCATTTGACATTCCACTTGAAAATAACACTTCCTAATCTCAGTTTTGTACAAACTAGCAACTTCTCTGTCCATGTTGATGTACAGTATTATTCTAAATACCATTAGCTCCTACCTCGCTTTATATGGCACTTCAGTGAATTCATTTTAGAATTCAGAACACTTCATGTGTAGTCATGTCCTCAATAATGGATTCTATCATTTTTCCCAATAATGGATGCAAGGCTGATTATGCTATACTGCTCTGCTTTCTGGCTCTCTCATTTGAAAATTGATGGAATGGTTGTAGTTTTCCAATCTACTGGAACATTTCTGAAATCCTGGAAGTATTGAAAGATCAGGGCCAAAACATCTCCTGTAATAACTTCCTTTAAAATCATAGGATATAGACCTTGAGGTTCAAGTTAACTTTTAGTTTTATTACTTTTCCTAATGCATGGTTTTCAGTTATTTGCTTTTAAGTTCCTCCCTCTCTTGTGCTTCCTGGTATCTTATTCTTAATTCATTTTTTTGTATCCTTTATGAAACTAGAACAGTACAGTGCAGGAAAAGGCATTCAAAGTTGGCCAAACTAATTAAGTTAATTATGTCTAATTATACTAATCCATTCTGCCTGCACATAATCCATGTCTGTCTACTCACCTATCAAGGGGCCTCTTAAATACCTCTATTGTATCTACCTTCTCCACCAGCCCTGGCAGTCCCCCACCCCTTACCACCATATACAGTTACCCTCTAGTATTGGACATTTTGACCCTGGAAGGAAGATACTGACTTTGTAAATGCATTTCATAACTTTATAAACTACTGTTGTGTCTCCCTTCAGCCTCTGCTGCTTCAGAGAAAGCAGCTAGAGTTTTTCAATCTCTCCTTAAGACACATACACTCTAATCCAGGTAGCATCCTGTTCTGCACCCTCTCCAAAGTGTCCACAGCCTCTCTAGAATAGGGCAATGGAATCTAAATGCAATACTCCAGATGCACCCCAACCAGAATTTTATGAAACTGCTGATAACTTTCTGATTCTTGAACTCAATGCCTTGATTAATGAAGGCTGGCATGCCATGTCCCTTCTTTACCACCCTATCCACTTATGTTGCCACTTTCAGGGAACTTTGGACTTGTGTCTCATGTTCCCTCTGCACAGTAGTGCTGTTAAATGTCTTGCCATTAACTGTTTACATTAGATCTCCTAAAATATAACCTCAAGCTTGCCTGGATTGAACTCCAGTTATTTCTCCGCCCATATGTGCAGCCAACCTATATTCCACAGTATAGTTTGGCATTCTAAATAATGCAGATTTCCACCAATCTTTGTGTCATCTGCAAATTTACTATCTACCTATCCCTTTCATGTCCACATTTAAGGTGTGTAAACACACACACCTCAAAGGCAGAGGTCCTAGTAAGGATCTCTTTGGAGCAGATCACCAATCTGAGTAAAGTGCATCGACCACTACCCTCTATCTCAGCGGTCCCCAACCACCGGGCCGCAGAGCATGCGCTACCAGGCTGCGAGGAAACAATATGATTTGGCGATATGGGTCAGTTGCACCTTTCCTCATTCCCTGTCATGCACTGTTGAGCTTGAACACACGCGAGGTCATTACGCGCACGTCATCCATGTCAGCGCGGGAAGAAGATCAACTCCTCGAGCTTGCAAATGACGGCGGGCTAAGAAGTATGTTTGACATAACATCTCTGCCAGCATTCTGGATGGAAGTCAAGGCTAAATATCCTGAGATAGCCACGAAAGCACTGAAAACGTTGCTTCCATTTCTAACATATCTCTGCAATGAATGCAACGAAAACTAAATTGCGGAATAGACTGGACATAAGGAACCCCATTCGAGTATCGCTGTCTCCCATCACCCCTCGATAGGACCATCTTGTTGCAGGAAAACAAACCCAGAGCTCCCACTAATTCAGCGATATTGGTGTGTTGCAATGATTTTATATGTTCATACGGGGAAAATACGTGCTGTGTGTTTAATATCCAAATGTTACTTAAAATGTTATGATGCTATTGACTGATAGTGACTTGTATAACCATATAACAGTTACTGCACGGATCTCGGCCCTTGTAGTCTGTGCCGAACGCTACTCTCATCTAGTCCCACCAACCTGCACTCAGCTCATAACCCTCCATTCCTTTCCTGTCCATATACCTATCCAATTTTTCTTTAAATGATAATATCGAACCTGCCTCTACCACTTCTACTGGAAGTTCGTTCAACACTTACTTCAAGCTCCCCTGTCCTCCCCTGATAATTGACTTATCACTATATTCATGCGAGGAAAATATGCGCTGTGTGTTTAATATTAAATTCGTTAGATAAACCCTTTTAGAAACGAAATTGAGTGTATTAACCCCTTATCACCTATATTCCAGTCATGATTAACACCCCACCCCCCCCGAACAGAATCGTCAAAAACGATTTGCAGAGAAAAAAATCGGCGGGTACACGCATGTGCACTGGTGCCCGCGCAAGGCTTCATGGTTGTTGTAGTCTTTCTCGGGGTAAACACAACTTTTTTTTGGCTGCTACTCTTGTCCGTTGGCAATCCTACCCTACCTCCCCCCCCCACCCCACTCCCCGTGTCGGCTGGTCCGCAAGAATATTGTCAATATTAAATCGGTCTGCAGTGCAAAAAAGGTTGGGGGCCCCTGCTCTATTTTATATGGGCGAGTCAATTCTGAATCCAAATCTTAATTTGGATGAGCCTACCATAAGGGGCCTTGTTCACTGCCCTTCTATCAGACAACATTGTCTGCGTTACCTTTGTTGATCACTTTTGTCCCTTCCTCAAAAAACTCAAATCATATCATCTAGTCAAGAGAAAGAAAGTAGCTTACTTTAGGTTTAGGAAACAAGGATTGGGCAGAGCTCTAGAGAGTTACAAGATCACCAGGAAGAAGCTTAAAAATGGACACAAAGATTGGTCTTTAATGAATACTTTGCTTCAGTATTCACCAGTGAAAGGGACCTTGACAATTGTAAAGATAGTGTAAAACAGGCTGATATTCTGGAACTTAACAGTGTTAAGAAAGAGGATGTGCTGAAACTTTTGAAACCGATTAGGATAGACTGTGGTCAGGCACGATATACTTCAGGGAAACAAGGGAGAAGATTGCAGGGCCATTGACGACTATCTTTATATTCTCACGAGTCACAGAAATATTTACTCCCTCCTTCAAGAAAGGGAGTAGGAATAACCCTAGGAATTATAGAGTCTTAAACCAGTGGTGGACTAGTTACTGGAGAAGATTTTTAGAGACAGGATTTATGACCATTTGGAGAGCATAGACTGATTAAGGATAATCAGCATAACTGTGAGGGGCAGGTCATGCCTCACAAATTTTAGATAAGATTCCCAACATAGGCTCCTTCAGAAAGTGAAGAGGCATGGATCCAGGGAAACCTGGCTGTGTGGATTCAGAATTGACTTGCCCATAGAAAGCAGAGGGTGGTTGTGGATGGACTGTATTCTGCCTGAAGGTCAGTGACCAGTGGTGTTCCACAGGGATCTGTTCTGAGATCTCTGCTCCTTGTGACTTTTGTAAATGATTTGGATGAGGAAGTAGAAGGGTAGTATGTTTGCAGATGACATGAAAGTTGGTCGTGCGGATAGTGTAGAAGGTTGCCATGGGTTACAACAAGATATTGATGGGATGCAGAGCTCGGCTGAAAAATGGTGGATGAAATTCAACACGGAAAAATGTGAAGTGATTCAATTTGGAATGTTGAATTAGAAGGCATAATACAAAATTAATGGCAGGATTCTTAGCAGTATGGAGGAACAGCGGGATATTGGGATCCAGGTTCTCAACGACATCGCGTAAATTTATAGGTTGTTCAGAAGGCATATGGTGTATTTGCCTTATTGGTAGGGGTATTAGGTTCAAGAGCCATGAGGTAATGTTGCAGCTCTATAAAAACCCTTCTATAAAACAGTTCTGGTTGTTTCATTATAGGAAGCTTTAGAGGGGCTGCAGAATGCTGTCTGGATTGCAGCGTGTGTCCTACGAAGAAAAGGTCTGTGATCTAGAGCTTTTCTCTTTGGAGTGCAGAAGAATGAGTGGTCATTTGTTAGAAGTGTGCAAGATGATGAGTCATACAGTGCCTAGGAAAAAATATTCATCCCCCAACCCTTTGTTCACATAAGTGAGTATTACAACCAGGGATTTTGATCAGTTTAACTAAGAATTTTTATTTGTGAATCACATGCTCCACAGTGGAGCCCAAACAATGGAAAATTGTAAAGCATGAAAAATTCAAAAACTAAAGTGTGAACAGTTCAAAACTATTCATTGTGCAATACTTAGTTGAACCACCTTAGCCTTTTTGGATAAGTCTCTGTTAGCTTTGCACAATGTAATGCCTATTCCTCCTTGGAAAGTTGCTCAAGCTGTGCCAGGTTAGTTGAGGAGCAGAGGGAAGCAGAGATGGAGAGCAATCTTGAGGACATACCAGAGATGTTTGATTGGATTAAGGTCAGGACTCTGACTGGGCCTCTCAAGGATATCAATTTCTTTCATTTAAAGCCACTACATGGTTGCTCTGGCAGTGTGCTTTGGATCATTGTCCCGCTGAAAGACAAACAGTTTAAGCTCTCTGCCAGAGGCTAACAGGTTTTATCCAGGGTTTCTCTGTATTTAGCATCATTCATCTTCCCATCAATCCTGATCAGACCCCAGTCCCTGCTGCTGAAAAGCATCCCCACAGCATGATGCTACTTCCACCATACTTTACAGCTGGGAATGTGCCACCTTCTGATGCACAATATTAGATTTATGTCAAACATACTGCTTAAAATAAAAACTATATACTTGACCATAACAACTTTGTTAAATGTCACTTAGAAGATGCTGTAAAGATGTGGAAGAAGGTCTTGTGGTGGAACTTTTTGGGCTCAACACCAAATGGTATGTGTGGCATAAATCTAACACTAATTTTGAATCTTTAGCTTTTCATGCTTTACAATTTTCCCTGTTTTTTGGGCTCTACTGTGAAAAAAGAGCACGTAATGCACAAATAAAAATTGTCAGATCCCCGGTTGTAATATTCATTATGTGAACAAAGGATTGGGGGCGGAATACTTTTTCAAGGCACTATTGGTAGAGTGGGTAGCCAGAGAATTTTCCCAGGGTGGAAATGGCCAATACAAGGGAGCATAATTTTAGCAATCAGGACAAAAGGGCCTGTACAGTAGTATTATATTCTACATTCTATGTATATTAGTAGCATATGACCCGTACAGCAATTACTTCCCCTAGTTCAGCTTCTTGGGGTAGTTTTTTCTACAAGTATATTATGAGCATAGAAAATTTTAGCATCTATTTTCATTTATTGTAAGTTTACTTCTGTTATTTGCTTTCTCATTTTTTTTAAGTTAATCTTTGTTGGCCCTTTAAAAATAAATACCCAACCCCAGGCTTGCAACTGTTCTTCACAACATTATACACCAGTTCTCTTATTCTTGGTGTTCCTTTCCCTTTGGTTAGCTACAGATGGATCTCTTTCTTTTGTTGAATCAAGTCTCAAAGTGCATACCTTTGTTGATAACTGCAAAATATTTCTTGAAATATCTGTTGCTGGTCAGCTATCATTATCCTTTATAATCCGGATTTATAATGCACCTAACCCGTCTTTTCCTTTGTGCCTTTATAATTGTCATTATTTAATCTTAAGACTTTGTCTGCTCTCTTGGCCTGATGTTACAGATGTGTTTTTTGAGAACAAGGAAGTTCTCTGGTTTATTCTTCACTGAACATCACAGAATTGTATTATCAAGTTACTACCAGAAAACACATCTTTTTCTCCCCTTCACTCTCCATTCCCCACAAGGATTGCTCCCTTCTTGATTCCCTTGTCCATACATCCCTCCTCACTGATCTCCCTCCCGGTACGTATCCCTGCAAGCGACAGAAATCTACACCTGCCCATTCACCTCCATTCAGGGCCCCAAACAGACCTTCTAGATGAGGTAACACTTCACCTGCGAATCTATTGGAGTCGTCTACTGTATCCAGTGCTCACGATATGGCCTCCTTTACATATGTGAGACGACATAAATTGAGGGATCACTTTGTTGAGCACCTCCAAAAGTGGCCAACCATTTTAATTCCTATCCTCATTCCCATTCCAACATGTCAGTCCATAGCTGCCTCTTCTGCCATAATGAAGCCATTCTCAGGGTGGAGGGGCAACACCTCATATTTTGTCTTGGTGGCTTCCAACCTGATGGCATGAACATTAATTTCTCCTTCCAGCAATCCCCCCCCCCTTCTATTTCCCACTCTAGCCTCTTGGCTCTTCTCTTCACCTGCCTATCACCTCCCCTGGTGTCCCTCCTCCTTCCCTTTCTCCCATGATCCACTCTCCTCCCCTATCAGATTCCTTCTTCGCCAGCCCTTTGCCTTTTCCACCTATCACCTCCCAGCTTCTTACTTCATCCTCCCTTCCCCACCCACCTGGCCTCACCTATCATCTTCTAGCTTGTCTTCCTTCTCCTTTTCTCCCCCCCCCCACCCCTTTATTCTGGCACCTTACCCTATCTTTTCCAGTCCTGATAAAGGATCGCAGCCTGAAATGTCGATTATTTATTCACTTCTGGAGATGCTACCCGACCTGCTGAGTTCTTCCAGCAGTTAGTGTGTGTTGCTCTTGATTTTTAGCTTCTGCAGAGTCTCTTGTGTTTATCATTATCATTTTTTTTGACAATCTACTGTGTGCAAATTGACTGAATTTCAGAAGTACTTGCTGGCTGGAGTGCTTTGAAACATCCTGATAGGAAGCACACACAAAATGCTGAAGGAACTCAGCAGGCCAGGCAGCATCAGTGGAGAAGAGTAAACAGTCAATGTTTGTGTGTGTTGCTTGAATTTCCAGCATCTGCAGATTTTCTTGTGTTTGTGATTCTACATAAATGCAAATTTGTCTTTCATTCTGTTAACCTCAATGATATATTGTGTGATTTACTAGTTTTTATGCTTTTAATTTTCTCTTCCAGTTAACTATATTTTGTAACATCCTCAAAGTTCAAGGAGTTCCACGTCCTATACAGATTACTTTTAGATTTTTTTTTTACTTTTACTATTATAAGAAAGCAGTATTAAAGATTTGTTAGCAATCTCTATTTTTAAAATTTAGGATGTTTTCTATTAAGTTAATTTTTTATCCATCACATTTATATCTTCACACTTTAACACATTTACAGAAGCTGAGTGAGCATTTGTGGTGACCTTAATCTTTCAATTGTTTCTTGTACATGAGTTTTCAAATCAGTTTACAGGAATATGTTAATATTCTTTTCATTAAATTGTTACCATATCAGCATCTGGTACTTGTGTGGAATCTCTAACATAAAAATCACACAAAGAAGTGTTATCAGATTATAGCTAACTCCATTCTACCAAGAAGATATTTGGGCAGATTTCTTTTTTTTTTAAAAATACCTTGGTTGTATTAGGTTTTGGTCATATAACCATATAACAATTACAGCACGGAAACAGGCCATCTCGGCCCTTCTAGTCCGTGCCAGCTCACGCGGCTACCCTGTCTCCCAGCAAATTGACTCTGCTGACCTACCCCCTCACCCACATACTTACTGGGGGGAGGGGGCAGGAATAATAGCAGCTTACAACAACCACCCAGCCACTCTATACACCCAAGGACTCACGGTCAGCCTCCATTCACCTCCTCAGGCCCGGACTATGGCTCAGTATTCTTCTCCCCCCCCCCCCCCCCATGGCTCTCCTTTGCACTCCTTCCCTCCTCTCCGCCCAAGGATGTAGCCTTTCCCTTACTATCCTCCACCACCACACTCATTCCCCGCCCCCCCCCCCCAGTTCAACCTGTCCCATCCTATTCTCTGGACCTGCAGATCGCCCCCCAGCTCTGAATCCTACCTTCGCTCCCTCTACCCCCAGTTATGGACTCCCTCTTCCCTGCCTCCTCCTTCAACTCCCCAACCCTTTACTTTCTCTACCATATGTCCCATTCTCCTTTTCTTTCTGACTCCCTCCACCCTGCTCTAGCAGCACCACCGCCCCCCCCCCCCAACCTCCCAGCTCCAGCACGCCAGACAATGAGGTGTTAAAGAAGTTTAGGGAATTCCACAGCTTGGACACTGACAGCTAAAGGTGAGGTCGGTGACAATATGTGTGAGTCTCAACTTTAGGTAAAGTATGGCGTCAGGATGCTGATCACTCTTGTTTAGTATTTTGAAGTTGGTTTCTTTTGTGATGAGTAGATCTAGATTTTATGTTTCATGTTCATAAACGTTGTTTTACTATCTTTATTCAAAGGAGCATTTTGCATTAACTTGGATCTTTAGTTTCTGTATATTCAGGGCTGGATTAAGCTAGTGTGGGGCCTGTAGCATATGTTATAAAGGGGCCCTAAATTTTTAAAAATGCACATAAATATTAAAACATAAATTATTTACTTGCATAGTAAAGTAATTCAATTTTTTCATTTGCTATACAGCCAGATAATACGACAAATGTCTGACACTTCAGTAATAGTATTACTTGCATGTAGGTATCAATTTCAAATGTCAAAAGTAACAAAACTACAATTTAAAAGTTAGATTTTCTAGATTTAGCATGAGCAAATTTGTTGATGATACTTGAAATGTCTATTTCATGCAGAAGTTCATGTTCAATGCTCATTAGAGTGAGATTGTTCAATCTGTTTTGACCCATGGTGCTCCTTAGTTCATTTTTAATCCTTTTCAGTTTTGAAAATGAACGTTCTGCACTGCAGTTGGTAACCATGAGTGACAAATAGATGCGCAAGGCTTTTTCTACATTTGGAAAACATGACTCCAAAGAATTGTCAGTTATCAAACGGTACAACTGTAACTCTACAAGGTCTTGTTTGGTGCCAATATGAGAAGCAAGATCAGTTTTCAACAGTTCAGTAAACTACACAAATTCTTCATTAAGACTTCCTTCCAGATCCTCCGGATATGATTTAATAAGATTTGATGACCTTTTTACGATCTCTTCAGGTGTAAACAACTGTAACTGATGAAGGAATCCAAAAACACCATTCACCTTTAGATAAGCTTTCTGCCTTTTTGACAGGGCAGAAAACAAGCTGTCGATAATGGCAAGAAATGTTGGGCTTTTAAACTTCTGAGAAGGCGTTTGAGATTCAACAAGTGGATCAGGAGTGCTGGAACCACTGAAATCGTCATACACGCGATTTTGCTTGTGTTTTCTTTAAGTTTGCTGTTGATAATCTTCATACTTAGTCAGATCCTTGGCTTTTTGCCTAATGTCTGGAAAAAGTAGACCGCATAGCTTAAATATATCCATGCAAGGATTCATAGAGTGCACAAGCTGTGTTCGAGTCTTGGCCAGAAGATTGCAAAGAAACACTGGTCATTTGAAAACGCTGTAATACTTGATCCCACTATATGACCATTATTCCTGTTTCCAACTTCTTCATGATTGAAAGTAGTCCATGAGTCTGTTGTCGACACTCTGCCTTCTGATCATTGTTATTTGAAATGTCACCCAAGACTTGTTTTATTGCAGAAAAGCTGTGTGAAAGTGCTTTTGTTGCATCTGCACGAGCTGACCACCTGGTATCTGATATTCTTTTCACAAAGGGCAAATGAACACCACCATCAGATAATGCAGCAGAAAGGAGATCCCACCGATAAGTAGAAGCAGAAAAAAATGTGTACAGGCTTTCTACAAATTGAAAGAAAATTAATGTTTCTTAACAACATTCAGCAGCACATTTTCCAACCAAATTTAGTGAATGTGCAAAACGTGGAATGTAATCCGCAACTCATTCAGCTCTTTAATTCGTGCTTGTAAGCCACTATACTTGCCACTCATGTTGCTGGCATTGTCATAACTTTGACCACGGCAGTCTTTTATATTAATGTCATTTTCCTTTAAAAAGTCAAGTAAACTTTGAGCGAGCTGTTCAGCACTATGACTTTCCATATCCAAAAACTTCACAGATCTTTCATCTGGGCCAGACGGCAAAACATAGCGCACAGTCAAAGTCAGCTGGTCCACATTAGATATATCTGAAGTAGAATCCAATGAAACAGAATAAAACTTGTATTTTGCTGGCCCTGACACTAGCAGGCATGAACTTCAGATTACGGCTCCTGCCATTGATCTCGCCAGCTCCAACACCTCAGGGCATATTCAAAACCCGGACTCCAGCAATGACCACGGACACCTTCAAAGTGATTGCGCAACCACCAACTGCGACTCCAGCCATGAACTCCAGGCCGGGTCTTTATGTGCTGCTATTGTGATCCGTCTCCCCTTCCCCTACCACCACTCTGCAACCCTGTCTCCCTCAGATCCCACCGTCAGCTCCTGGGCCCTCAGAGGCTCCATCTTCCTCTCACTCCAACCCTCCCCTCTCCATTGACACCCCCAGCCTCCCCCCTTCCCCCTTTGATCCCAGCTCTCATCCGTGCCGGGTCTTTACCATCCCCTCCGACCTTCAACTGTCTGAGGCAGAACGCTCTGTCCTCAGTAAGGGCCTCACCTTTGTCCCTCTTCGCCCACACCTCAGCGAGTTCTGCGTTCGCCATGATGCGGAACTTTCTTTCTCCGTCTCTGAGCCTACTTCTTTGGCAAGGACTCTTCCACCCCCACCGATGACCCCTTCTCCCGTCTTCAACCCTCCTCCTCTTCATGGACACCCAACTCTGGTCTTCTGCCTGCTCTGGATTTATTTATTGCTAACTGCCGACGGGACATCAACCGTCTGGACTTCACCACACTTTGTTCCCATTCCAACCTTACTCCTTCGGAACGCTCTGCTCTCCACTCCCTCCGCACTAATCCTAACCTTACTATTAAACGCACCGATAAGGGGGGGCGTACTGACCTCTACCTTGCCGAGGCACAGCGACAACTCGCGGATACCTCCGCTTATTTACTCCTCGATCGTGACCCCACTAAGGAGCACCAGGCCATTGTCTTCACCATCATCGACTTTATCCACTCAGGGGATCTCCCATCCACTGCTACCAACCTTATAGTTCCCACACCTCGCACTTCTCGTTTCTACCTCCTACCCAGGATCCACAAACCTGCCTTTCCTGGCAGACCTATTGTCTCAGCTTGCTCCTGCCCCACCGAACTCGTTTCTGCATACCTCAACACGGTTTTATCCCCCCCTTGTTCAATCCCTTCCTACCTATGTTCGTGACACTTCTCACGCTCTTGAACTTTTCGATGATTTTAAGTTCCCTGGCCCCCACCGCTTTATTTTCACCATGGATGTCCAGTCCCTGTATACTTCCATCCCCTATCAGGAAGGTCTCAAAGCTCTCCGCTACTTTTTGGATTCCAGACCTAATCAATTCCCCTCTACCACCATTCTGCTCCGTCTAGCGGAATTAGTCCTTACTCTTAATAATTTCTCCTTTGGCTCCTCCCACTTCCTCCAAACTAAAGGTGTAGCCATGGGCACCCATATGGGTCACAGCTATGCCTGTCTTTTTGTTGGCTTGGTGGAACAATCTATGTTACCAACCTATTCTGGTATCTGTCCCCCACTTTTTCTTTGCTACATCGACGACTGCATTGGCGCTGCTTCCTGCACACATGCTGAGCTCGTTAACTTCATTAACTTTGCCTCCAACTTTCACCCTGCCCTCAAGTTTACCTGGTCCATTTCCGACACCTCCCTCCCCTTTCTAGATCTTTCTGTCTCTATCTCTGGAGACAGCTTATCTACTGATGTCTACTATAAGCCTACTGACTCTCTCAGCTATCTGGACTATTCCTCTTCTCACCCTGTCTCTTGCAAAAATGCCATCCTGTTCTCACAATTCCTCCGTCTCCGCCGCATCTGCTCTCAGGATGAGGCTTTTCATTCCAGGCCGAGGGAGATGTCCTCCTTTTTTAAAGAAAGGGGCTTCCCTTGCTCCACCATCAACTCTGCTCTCAAACACGTCTCCCCCATTTCACACACATCTGCTGTCACTCCATCCTCCCATCACCCCACTAGGAATAGGGTTCCCCTGGTCCTCACCTACCACCCCACCAGCCTCCGAGTCCAACATATTATTCTCCGTAACTTCTGCCACCTCCAACGGGATCCCACCACTAAGCACATCTTTTCCTCCCCCCCCCCGCTTTCCACAGGGATTACTCCCTACGCGACTCCCTTGTCCATTCGTGCCCCCCCCCATCCCTCCCCACTGATCTCCCTCCTGGCACTTATCCTTGTAAGCAGAACAAGTGCTACACATGCCCTTACACTTCCTCCCTTACCACTATTCAGGGCCTCAGACAGTCCTTCCAGGTGAGGCGACACTTTACCTGTGAGTCGGTTGGGGTGATATACTGCGTCCGGTGCTCCCAATGTGGCCTTCTATATATTGGCAAGACCCGACGCAGACTGGGAGATCGTTTTGCTGAACACCTATGCTCTGTCCGCCAGAGAAAGCAGGATCTCCCAGTGGCTACACATTTTAATTCCACATCCCATTCCCATTCTGATATGTCTATCCACGGCCTCCTCTACTGTAAAGATGAAGCCATACTCAGGCTAGAGGAACAACACCTTATATTCCGTCTGGGTAGCCTCCAACCTGATGGCATGAACATTGACTTCTCTAACTTCCGCTAATGCCCCACCTCCCCCTCGTACCCCATCCATTATTTATTTATATACACACATTCTCATTCTCTCGCTCTCTGTCTCTGTCTCTCTCTGTCTCTCCTTTTTCTCCCTCTGTCCCTCTGACTATACTCCTTGCCCATCCTCTGGGTTTGTTGGTTCTCTCCCCCCCCACCCTTTTCCTTCTCCCTGGGCCTCCTGTCCCATAATCCTCTCATATCCCTTTTGCCAATCACCTGTCCAGCTCTTGGCTCCATCCCTCCCCCTCCTGTCTTCTCCTATCATTTTGGTTCTCCCCCTCCCCCTTTCAAATCTCTCATTAGCTCTTTCTTCAGTTCGTCCTGATGAAGGGTCTCGGCCCGAAATATCGACTGTACCTCTTCCTAGAGATGCTGCCTGGCCTGCTGCGTTCACCAGCAACTTTGATGTGTGTGGCTAATACTTGTATTTCTTCACTTCACCAATAATGTGATCCAGTATGCTGGATCCAATTAGATTGATGAATTCCTCATGTGGTTTTAGATAGGTATGATTTATGTCCCCTTCCTTGGTTTGCATGAGCATTTATACCACGACACAGCAAGGAGCCAACACACATCTGCACGCACATACTGTACCATGCAGCATGCAGCTTCCCTGACATGAAAACAACAGCGTTGCCAGATCATCGTTGTTGTGGCGTGGATGAAATCACAGAGCGTTGCGTTACCGGTAGGTACAAGGCAGTTTCTTTATTCGACAAAATAAAGTTACAGCAGGCAGAGACCCCTGGCAGAACAGGTCTAACTACCTTGTGATTGAGGTTCGATGTTTATTTGCTAAACACAAAGGACAGTTCATACTTACAAGTATAGACAATTCTTTGAAGTTTTCACATCTTTTGATTAACTTCATTCTGCCGGTGCCAGTATGCCTAAACTGGCATTCATGGCCTTTAGGAATGCAAGTTAAGATCCATAATACGTTATTTGGTATGTTACGTGCTAAGATAGAGGACAATTCATATTCAAAAAGCATAGATATGGTGTCTTCGCAACTACCTGTAAATTTAGCGTTCTTGTCTCAGAGGCACCAGAGATGCATTGTTACAAATGAAACTGCGTTCACAGCTTTCAGGAAATGCATTGTTATGAACTCAATCCATAGTACTTGGTCAAAGAACAGAAGACTGATGGCTGAAGTCATTTATTTAAGTGTAAGTGAATCGTCTACCCAAAACTCACTCTTAACAGTCGTGAGAATACAGTGAGATGCCGATTTCACCAGACTGCAGCTTGCAAGCATTTAGTGCGGGCGGGGCCCTTGAAAATGCGGAGCCCGTAGCATATGCTACTTTTGCTACTAGGTTAATCCGACCCTGTGTACATTGTAAAACATCATGAATCCACAGAATCTGGCTTTGAAAGGTTTTTTCAATGTTCTCGCATTGAAATTTTTTTTCCATTCTTCATTACACTGTTGAAATTAAATAACTGTAATCATGATATTGGGAGCATTTATTTCAGGAGTCATAGAACAAGTTAAAAGATGCTGTTCAGTTATCATCCGAATAGTAATGAGATGAAAAATGAGCTGATGAAAGATCAGGGGAAATCTTAGCTCTAAGGGATAATTAAGCAAAAGAATGTGGGGATTATACAGATAATTAAAAATTCAATGAACAAATTAGTGAATCTGTCTTTATATAAAAGGCTTAGAAGATCATGGATGTTTTGATCTGGCTCATAAGAAATATTGAAGTGCAACAGTAAAGTAATGGAAATCATGGACAGGTTTGAAGGCAGTTCCATTCTGAATATCTCATTGTAGATGTGCAAAGCCATCAGAAAGCACAGAAGTGATTAAACTGATAAAAACAGAATCAACTTTTGAGAGATTATAATGAATCTGCGGTACTCTTTGTAATAGAATGTTGTTAAATTGAGGAGTGCTGAAAATGAACAGATTTTACAGTTTCTTCATTGAGATCTATTTCCTGGTGCTTGTAAACATGAGTTTAATGTCTTAATTTCAAGGTCATTAAATGAACAGAAGAACAGATTAAAAGCTTTAATGAAAGGTATTAAGTAATGGATGTGTTACCAGAAATGGTGGTGAAATAAAACTTGTAATTGAGAATTTGTTAAATATTTGTATTAGGATAATAGCAAAGTAACCTTGGGACTAAGTGCATAGCTCTTTCAGAGAGTCAATAGAGTTGCACAGCACAAAAAAATAGGTCCTTCAACCCAGCACATATATCCATAGCGACCATTGTGCTCATCCTTACTAATCCCATTTAATCATGCGAATTTCACACGATAACTAATCTCACGTACCAATTCATGTGAGATGTGGGAATTCTGAGAGACCTCCAGTCCCTCTGATAACTACAGCTGCATGAAGTTCATACACTAACTCCTTACAAACCACGTTAGAGAACTGGACCCACAGCTGGAAGACCTTTGTCTCATTCGGGAGAATGAGGAGGTTCTAGGAGCTACAAGGAGGTGGGCACCCCTAACTTGCAGGAGGCAGATAGCAATGTGACAATCAGGAGAAGGAAAGGGAATGGGCTGGCAATGCAGACTTCTCCTATGGCTGTTCCCTCCAATAATAAGTATACCACTATGGATGCTGGTTGGGAGGGATTGAGAACTAATGGGGAAAGCCACAGCAACCGTTGGAGGAGCAGACAGAAGATGTGAAAGAAACACCCAAATGTGGAAGGTGATGTTGCTCCCAGATGCCTGGTTAGGGATGTCTCAGATCGGGTCCCCAGCATTCCAAAGGGGGAGGGTGAACGTCAAAAGTTGTGGTACATCTTGGTACCAATGACATACTGTAGGTAGAAAAAGGGATGAGGTCTTAAAGAGAGAATATAGCGAATTCAGTAGAAATTTTAAGAAGTCGTACCTCAGAAAGGATAGTACTCTTTGGATTGCTGGCTGAGCCGCATGCTAGTGAGGTTAAGAATGGAATAATATGGAAGATGAAGGTGTGGCTGAGGAACTGGTGTAGGGGGCAGGGTTTTAGATTTCTGGATCATTCGGATCTCTTCTCGGGAAGGTATGACCTGTACCATGAGGACAGGTTACACTTGGACTCATAGGGGTACCGATGCTCTTGTGGTAGGTTTGCTAGAGGGTTTAAGCTAATTTGGCAAGGGGTTGGGAACTGGAATGATGGAACAAAGAATGGAGCAGTTGGTACACATAGATACAGCATGTAATGAGTCTGAGGAAGAATGGGTATATGATAGAGCAAAACTACGGTCAGTGGGATGGGTTGAATTGTGTCTTTAAACTAAATCAGGTCAACAGTTTTCAAAAGAGAGCATAAAGTTAAAGGGAAGGAGAGTGAAGTAAAGAAAATGGAAGGCTCCAGAATAAATAAGAAGTCAAAAAGTTTAGAAAGGGGTTAAGAATTTAACTTCCAGTAATCTACTAGCAAAATTGAAAAGATTGATGAATACAGGAATGCATGCAATATGTGGAATAGTGTAGATGATTTTGTAGTGCAGTTAGAAATTGATAGTTATGTTGTGGACATCACTGAGTTGTGGCTGAAAGAAGATCATAGTTGGGGGCTTTAACATCTAAGGATACACATTGTATCAAGAGGACAGGTTGGTAGGCAAGGGGGTGAAGTGGGTCTGGTAAATAAATGAAACCAAATCCTTAAAGGTGACTTATGAAAATGTCGAATCCTTGAGGGTAGTGTTATATGAAACTACAAGGGTGAAAAGATACTAATGGGAGTTACATACAGGCCTCCAAATTGTAGCCAAGATGTACAACAGCAGATAGAAAAGGCACATAATAAGGGCAATGCTTATGGGGTGTTCAATATGCAGGTAGATTGGGGAAAATCAGGTTGGTGCTGAATTCCAAGGGAAGGAATTTGCCAAATGCCTATAAGAAGGCTTGTCAAAATACCATGTGGTTGAGCCCAAGTCTGGATTGGGTGTAGTGTATTGAACCAGAATTGATTAAGGAACCCTTAGGAGCCAGTGATCATAATATTATAAAATTCACCCTACAGTTTGAGATAAAGAAGCTAAAGTCAGATGTATCATGTATGTATCATATAGATGTATCAGTAATACAGTGGAATACAGGGAATTACAGAGGCATGAAGGAGGAGCGGGCCAAAGTTGACTGTAAGGGGACATTATCAGGGATGATGGCAAAACAACAATGGCTAGAGATTCTGTGAGCAATTCAGAAGGTGCAGAATAAATATATCTGAAAGAAGTAGTAGTACCTGGGTGTCATTATACACCAGTCATTGAAAGTGGGCATGCAGGTACAGCAGGTGGTGAAAAAGGCAAATGGTATGCTGGCATTCATAGCAAGAGGATTCGAGTACAGGAGCAGGGAGGTACTACTGCAAGGCCTTGGTGAGACCACACCTGGAGTGTTGTGTGCAGTTTTGGTCCCCTAATCTGAGGAAAGACATCCTTGCCATAGAGGGAGTACAAAGAAGGTTCACCAGATTGATTCCTGGGATGGCAGGACTTTCATATGATGAAAAACTGGATCGACTAGGCTTATACTCGTTGGAATTTAGAAGATTGAGAGGGGATCTGATTGAAATGTATAAAATTCTGAAGTGATTGGTCAGGCTAGATGCAGGAAGATTGTTCCCGATGTTGGGGAAGTCCAGAACGAGGGGTCACAGTTTGAGGATAAAGGGGAAGCCTTTTAGGACCGAGATTAGGAAAAACTTCTTCACACAGAGAGTGGTGAATCTGTGGAATTCTCTGCCACAGGAAACAGTTGAGGCCAGTTCATTGGCTGTATTTAAGAAGGAGTTAGATATGGCCCTTGTGGCTAAAGGGATCAGGGGGTATGGAGATAAGGCAGGTACAGGGTTCTGAGTTGGATGATCAGCCATGATCGTACTGAATGGTGGTGCAGGCTCGAAGGGCCAAATGGCCTACTCCTGCACCTATTTTCTATGTTTCTATTAGTACTCTAAAGGGAGGATGACGCAACCGTGTTTTGACAAGGTTCAAAGTAAATTTATTATCGAAGTACACACACTGTATGTTACCATATACAACCCTGAGATTCATTTCCTTGCAGGCATACTCAATAAATCCATAATAGAATCAATGAAAGACTGCACTAACTTGGGATTTCAACCAGTGTGCAAAAGACAGCAAACTGTGCAAATACAAAAAGTAATAAATAGTTAATAAGTAAGCAATAAATATCAAGAACATGAGATAACGAGTCCTTGAAAATGAGTGCGTTGGTTTGGGGAACACTTCAGTGATAGGGCAAGTGAAGTTGAGTAAAGCTGTCTCTGTCCCCTATTGGTTTAAGAGCCTGATGGTTGAGGGGTACTAACTATTTCTGAACCTGGTGATATGAGTCCGAAGGCTCTTATAACTTCTTCCTGATGGCAGCAGTGAGGAGAGAGCATGCCTTGGGTGTGGACAGGATCTCTGATGATGAATGCTGCTTCTTGCAACAGTGTTTCATGTAGATGTGCTCAGTAATTGGGAGGGCTTTACCCATAATGGACTGGACCATATCTGCTATTTTTTTTTGTAAGATTTCCTGTTCAAGGGCATTGGTGTTTCCATACCAAGCTGTGAGGCAATCAATATACTCTCCACTACACATCTGTAAAAGTTTGTCAAAGTTTTAGATGTCATGCTGAATCTCTGCATACTCTTAAGAAAGTAGAGGCACCACTTTGCTTTCTTCGTAATTGCACTTGTGTGCTGGACCCAGGAATAATAACATGGAGGAATTTAAAGTTGCTGACTCTCTCCACTTTTGATCGTCCGATGATAATTGGATCACGGACATCTGGCTTTCCTGCCTGAAGTCAATAATCAGCTCCTTGGTCTCGCTGACATTGAGTAAGAGGTTGTTGTCGTGGCACCACTCAGCCAGATTTTCAAAGGGAAGTAAAAGAAAGGGCATATAATATAGCAAAATTTTGTGGATGTGTGTGACTATGATCAAAGTCACTGGAGAGACACTGAAGCTGATGATGTAGAAATCTTTATTTGTCACAACAAGCAAGCATCATTCTGGAGACACTCTTGGTAGAGGCTCAAACACAAAGATACATTACATTTTAATATCCTTAAGATCAAAGTTAACAGCAGATGATTATTCTCAAAACTTTTGACGACAGAGACCCAGACACCAAAATCAATGTTGTCAGGGTTTCCTCTGAGTACACAAATATGGTAAATACATAAAAAAAACTATACCTGTGACCATGTTTGATATGCTAAGTGGCAACATCCATCTGGTCTACAAACTTGAACTTAAAACAGTGGTGTAAATAACTTAGCTGTGTTGCCTAATTTGATGCAAGCCAATTAACACAACACCATTGTCTTAACATTTGGCTCTTGCATATGCAATCTCTTGGTCTTTGGGCCATTTTAACTTCGATATACTGCTTGCAAGTTATAATAACAATTGAAGGCTCGTTGTAAGCTTCCCGAATTTATTTACGTTTACAATAAGAACTTAAACCTGTTTCTTGTTTGAACTAATATCTGCTAAATTCATATAACTCCTGAATATACTCTAACCGGAAGCTTTTAAAGACCGACAGAAGGCAACTACAAAATCAGTAAGACTGAAAATGAAATATGAAGTTAATCTAACCAATAATACAAAAGTGGGTACCAAAGGGTACCCAGGAGGACCAATGTCCTGGCAGGGAGGTTTGCTAAGGCTACTGGGGAGAATTGAAACTAGAATTGTTGGGGGGGTGGGAACCGAACTGAAGAGACTTGGGAAGAGGAGGTTGGCTCACAAATAGAGAAAGCTTGTAGTCAGTGTGAGAGGGAGGATAGGCAGGTGATAGAGAAGGGATGCGCTCAGACCGAAGGTTTGAGATGCGTCTATTTTAACGCAAAGAGTGTTGTGAACAAAACGGATGAGCTTAGAGCATGGATCAGTACTTGGAGAGAGGATGTGGTGGCCACTACAGAGTCTTGGATGGCTCAGGGACAGGAATGGTTACTTCAAGTGCCAGGTTTTAGATGTTTCAGAAAGGACAGGGAGGGAGGCAAAAGAGGTGGGGCGTGGCACTGTTGATCAGAGATAGTGTCATGGCTGCAGAAAAGGTGTCGCCATGGTGGGATTGTCTACGGAGTCTGTGTGGGTGGAGGTTAGGAACAGGAAGGGGTCAATAACTGGGTTTTTTATAGGCCGCCCAATAATAACAGGGATATCAAGGAGCAGATAGGGAAACAGATCCTGGAAAGGTGTAATAATAACAGAGTTGTCGTGATGGGAGATTTCAATTTCCCAAATATCGATTGGCATCTCCCTGGAGCAAGGAGTTTGGATGGGGTGGAGTTTGTTAGGTGTGTTCAGGAAGGTTTCTTGACTTAATATGTAGATAAGCCTACAAGAGGAGAGGCTGTACTTGATTTGGTATTGGGAAATGAACCTGTTCGGGTGTCAGATCTCTCAGTGGGAGAGCATTTTGGAGATAGTGATCATAATTCCATCTCCTTTACAATAGCATTGGAGGGAGATAGGAACAAACAAGTTACAAAAGCATTTAATTGGAGTAAGGGGAATTATGAGGCTATCAGGCAGGAAATTGGAAGCTTAAATAGGAAACAGATGTTCTCAGGGAAAAGTATGGAAGAAATGTGGCAAATGTTCAGGGGATATTTGTGTGGAGTTCTGCATAGGTACATTCCAGTGAGACAGGGAAGTTATGGTAGGGTACAGGAACTGTGGTGTACAAAGGCTGTAATAAATCTCGTAAAGAAGAAAAGAAAAGCTTACAAAAGGTTCAAAGAGCTAGGTAATGTTAGAGATCTAGAAGATTATAAGACTAATAGGAAGGAGCTTAAAGAGGAAGTTAGGAGAGCAAGAAGGGGCCATGAGAAGGCCTTGGCGGGCAGGATTAAGGAAAACCCCAAGGCATTCTATAAGTATGTGAAGAGCAAGAGGATAAGACGTGAAAGAATAGGACCTATCAAGTGTGACAGTGGGAAAGTGTGTATGGAACCGGAGGAAATAGCAGAAGTACTTAATGAATACTTTACTTCAGTATCACTATGGAAAAGGATCTTGGTGATTGTAGTGATGACTTGCAGCAGACTGAAAAGCTTGAGCACATAAATATTAAGAAAGAGGATGTGCTGGAGTTTTTGGAAAGCATCAAGTTGGATAAGTCTCCGGGACCGGATGAGATGTACCTAGGCTACTGCGGGAGGCGAGGGAGGAGATTGCTGAGCCTCTGGCGATGATCTTTGCATCATCAATGCGGACGGGCGAGGTTCCGGAGGATTGGAGGGTTGCGGATATTGTTCCTTTATTCAAGAAAGGGTGTAGAGATAGCCCAGGAAATTATAGACCAGTGAGTCTTACCTCAGTGGTTGGTAAGTTGATGGAGAAGATCCTGAGAGGCAGGATTTATGAATATTTGGAGAGGTAGAATATGATTAGAAATAGCTTGGCTTTGTCAATGGCAGGTCATGCCTTATGAGCATGATTGAATTTTTTGAGGATGTGACTAAACACTTTAATGAAGGAAGAGCAGTAGATGTAGTGTATATGGATTTTAGCAAGGCATTTGATAAGGTACCCTATGCAAAGCTTATTGAGAAAGTAAGGAGACATGAGATCCAAGGAGTCATTGCTTTGTGGATCCAGAACTGGCTTGCCCACAGAAGGCAAAGAGTGGTTGCAGATGGGTCATTTTCTGCATGGAGGTCGGTCAACAGTGGAGTGCCTCAGGGATCTGTTCTGAGACCCTTACTCTTCAAGATTTTTATAAATGCCCTGGATGAGGAAGTGGACGGATGGGTGAGTAAGTTTGCTGATGACACAAAGGTTGGAGGTGTTGTGGATAGTGTGGAGGGCTGTCAGAGGTTACAACGGACATTGATAGGATGCAAAACTGGGCTGAAAAGTGGCAGATGGATTTCAACCCAGATAAGTGTGAAGTGGTTCATTTTGGTAGGTCAAATGTGATGGCAGAATATAGTATTAATGGTAAGACTCTTGGCAGTGTGGAGTATCAGAGGAATCTTGGGGTCTGAGCCCATAGGACACTCAAAGCAGCTGCGCAGGTTGACTCTGTGGTTAAGAAGGCGTACGATTCATCAATCGTTGAATTGAATTTAGGAGCCGAGAGGTAATGTTGCAGCTATATCTGTGGAATTCTCTGCCACAGCAAACTGTTGAGGCCAGTTCATTGGCTATGTTTAAGAGGGAGTTAGATATGGCCCTTGTGGCTACAGGGGTCAGGGGGTATGGAGGGAAGGCTGGGTTCTGAGTTGGATGATCAGCCATGATCATAATAAATGGCGGTGCAGGCTCGAAGGGCCGAATGGCCTACTCCTGCACCTATTTTCTATGTTTCTGTGTTTCTATATAGGACCCTGGTCAGACCCCACTTGGAGTACTGTGCTCAGTTTCAGTCGCCTCACTACAGGAAGGATGTGGAAGCCATAGAAAGGGTGCAGAGGAGATTTATAAGGATGTTGCCTGGATTGGGAAACATGCCTTATGAGAATAGGTTGAGTGAACTTGGCCTTTTCCTCCTTGGAGCGGTGGAAGATGAGAGGTGACCGGACAGAGGTGTATAAGATGATGAGAGGCATTGATCATGTGGATAGTCAGAGGCTTTTTCCCAGGGCTGAAATGGTTGCCACAAGAGGACACGGGTTTAAGGTGCTGGGGAGTAGGTACAGGGGTAAGTTTTTTACACAGTGAGTGGTGAGTGCGTGGAATGGACTGCCGGCAATGGTGGTGGAGGCAGATACGATAGGGTCTTTTAAGAGGCTTTTGGATAGGTGCATGGAGCTTGGAGCTTAGAAAAATAGAGGGCTATAGGTAAGCCTAGTAATTTCTAAGGTATGGACATGTTCGGCACAACTTTGAGGGCCAAAGGGCCTGTATTGTGCTGTAGGTTTTCTATGTTTCTAAAAGTTTTTGTCAGATATATAAAGAGTAAAGGAGAAGCAAGAGTGGATATCAGGACACTGGAAAATTACGTTGAAGAGGTAGAAATGGGAGACAAAGAAAAGGTGGACAAACTAAATTGTTTTATGTCAGATTTCATTATGGAAGACACTAGCAGTATCTCAGAAATTCAAAAAGATTGGGGAAAGAAGTGAGTGTAGTTGCTATTACTATGGCTAAGTCGTTTGGGAGGCTGAAAGATCTTCAAGTAAATCACTTGGACCAGGTAGACTATATGCCAGGGTTCTGAAAGGAATAGCTGAAGAGATTGTGGAGGCATTAGTAATGATCTTTCAAAAATCACTAGATTCTGGATGGTTCCAGAGGACTGGAAAATTGCAAATGTTACTCCAGTACAGAAGAAGGGAGGGAGGCAAAAGACAGGAAATTATAAGCCAATTAGCCTGATGTGAGTGGTTGGTAAGATGGTGGAGTTTTTGGTATACTTGGAGGCACGTGATAAAATAGACTGAAGTCAGGATGGTTTCCTGAAGGGAGAAAATCTTGCCTGACTAATCTGTTGGAATTCTTTTAAGAAACAACAGACAGGACAGTCAAATGAGTCATTGGATGTTGTCTACTTGGATTTTCAGAAGGCTTTTGACAAGGTGCCACACATGAGGCAGCATTGGCTGACTGGCAGGACGTAAAGAGTGACATTAAGAGGGGCCTTTTGTGGTTCACTGTTGATGATTGCAGGGGTCGATGTTGGGATAACTTTTTTTCATGTTTTATGTCAATGATTTTGGATGAGGGAATTGATGGTTTTGTATCCAAGTTTGCAGACGATACAAAGATGGGTGGAGGGGAGGTAAACAGGAGGAATTCTGCAGATGCTGGAAATTCAAGCAACACACATCAAATTTGCTGGTGAACGCAGCAGGCCAGGCAGCATCTCTCGGAAGAGGTACAGTTGACGTTTCGGGCCGAGACCTGACGAAGGGTCTCGGCCCGAAACATCGACTGCACCTCGTCCTAGAGATGCTGCCTGGCCTGGAGGGGAGGGTAGTGTTGAAGAAGTGTTGAGTCTGCAGAAGGACTTAGACAGATAAGAGAATGGGCAAAGAAGTGGCAGATGGAATACAGTTTAGGCAAGTGTACAGTCATGCACTTTGGTAGATAGAAGAAATAAAATGGTAAACTATTTTCCAAATGGGGAGTATATTCAGAAATCGGAGGTGCAAAGGGACTTGGGAGTCCTGGTGCAGGTTGAGTCAGTGGTGAGAAAGGCAAATATAATGTTAGGGGACTGGACTATAAATACAGGGATGGAATGCAAAAACGTTATAAGGCAGTGGTCAGACTGCACTTGGAGTATTGTGAGCAGTTTTGAGCCCCTTATCTAAGAAAGGATGTAGGGGTACGCCCTCGGAGTAACGATGAGGATGTATTTAGAGTCGAGGTGAGGAGGGATTTCTTTAGCCAGTAGGTGGTGAATCTGTGGAAAACTATTTGCTGCAGGAAGTGCAGGAGGCCTTATCATTGAGCAGATTTAAATTGGAGATTGATAGGTTCTTGATTTGTAATGGCAACAAAGGTTACGGGGAGAAGACAGGTGTATAGGGTTGAGAGATATCATCAATCTACCATGATGGAATAGCAGAGCTGACTCGATGGGTTGAATGGCCTAATTCTGCTTCTTTGTCTTATGGTCTATTGTCTCTGCCCACATTAGGTCCATATCTTTCCATGTCTTGGCTTTTCAAGTGCCTGTCTAAATGTCTTTTGAATGTTGTAATTGTGTCTCCTACAATGGTTTTTGACAGTGCATTCCAGATACCAGCCTATTGCTGTATGGAAAATATTCCCCTCCGATCTCATTTAAATCGCCACCTCCTCACATTAAACCTATATGTCTTCGTATTTTTGATAATTCTACAACAAAAAGGTTATTCTATCTACCAAATCTATGCCTCTTAATTTTATATGCCTCTAAGGTCAGCTCTCACAGTTGACTCCAGGGAAAACAATCCCAACCTATGCCATTTTGCTTTATAACAAGTATCCTCCAATCCAGGCAATACCTTGGTTAATTTCCTCTGTACGTTCTCCAAGGCAACTGCATCTTCCTATAGGGTGGGAACTGGAGTACATATAATACTTCAAGTACAGCCTAATGTATGTCATGTGAAGTTGCAATATAACGTCCCAACTTTTATATTCTATATCCTAGGTACTACAAACAAGTATACCATATACCTTCTTCACAACCTTACCAATTATGTTGCTACTTTCATGCAATGTTGGACTTGTACCCCAATGTCTCTCTTCATCAGCATTCCTTATGGCCATCTTATTTATTGTTTAAGTTCTACCCTTATTTGACTTCCCAGATTACATCACCTCACACTTATCCAGCTTAGGCTGCATTCTGTCTTGCTGTCTGGTTCGCAGAATTAAGTCAAATTGTTATCAGCTCAATAAAGATAATGGCACAGAGTTTTATCCTGAAAAGAGAGAAGTGAGGCATGGTCAAGGTGGTAAAGCTTTCTTTACCATGCGTTAGCTATGTTGTACATAGAACATATAAGAGTACAGTATGGAGCGGGCCCTTTGGTCCACACTGTTGTGCCCAGTCAATACAATTTGAATTTAAAAGGCTACTAAACCAGTCACTTTGGTTTGCACATGTCTTTATAGCTCCAATCTTGGTATATTCATGTAGCTATCATAGAACATAGAAATCTTCAGCACATTACAGGCCCTTCGGCTCACTATGTTGTGCTGGTCATGTAACCTGCTCTAGAAACTGCCTAGAATTTCCCTGGAGCATAGTCATCTATTTTTCTAAGCTCCATGTACCTATCTCAGAGTTTCTTAAAAGATCCTATTGTATCCGCCTCCACCACTGTCACCAACAGTGCATTCCATGCACCCACCATGCTCTGTGTGAGAAACTTTCTCCTGACGTACTTTATACTTTATTGTCACCAAACAATTGATACTAGAACGTACAATCATCACAGCAATATTTGATTCTGTGCTTCGCACTCCCTGAAGTTCAAATCGATAGTAAATATTAAAAATTTAAATTATAAATCATAAATAGAAAATAGAAAAGGGAAAGTAAGGTAGCGCAAAAAAAAAAATGAGAGCAGGTCCGGATATTTGGAGGGTACAGCCCAGATCTGGGTCAGGATTCGTTCAGCAGTCTTATCACAGTTGGAAAGAAGCTGTTCCCAAATCTGGCCGTATGATTCCTCAAGCTCCTGAGCCGTCTCCCGGAGGGAAGAGGGACGAAAAGTGTGTTGGCTGGGTGGGTCGTGTCCTTGATTATCCTGGCAGCACTGCTCCAACAGTGTGCAATGTAAAGTGAGTCCAAGGATGGAAGATTAGTTTGTGTGATGTTCAAGATCTTCTGCAGCTTCTTCCTGTCTTGGACAGGACAACTTCCATACCAGGTTGTGATGCACCTTAGAAGAATGCTTGCTACGGTGCATCTATAAAAATTAGTGAGGGTTATAGGGGACAGGCCAAATTTCTTTAGTTTTCTCAGGAAGTAAAGGTGCTGGTGGGCCTTCTTGGCAGTGAACTCTGCTTGGTTGGACCAAGTCAGGTCATTTGTGATATTGACCCCGAGGAACTTAAAGCTTTTGACCTGTTCCACTTGCGTACCACTGATGTAAATGGGGTCGTGTGGTCCGCTACTCCTTCTGAAGTCAACAACCAATTCCTTCGTCTTGCTGACATTGAGGGATAGGTTATTGTCTTTGCACCATGCCTCCAGGTTCTTAATTTCCTCTCTGTACTCAAACTCATCATTACCCGAGATACGGCCTACAATTGTGGTGTCATCAGCAAACTTATATATTGAGTTCGATGGAAACTTAGCTACACAATCACGGGTGTACAGTGAGTGCAGCAGGGGGTTTGAGTACACAGCCATGTGGGGCACCGGTGCTCAGAGTGATTGTAGGGGAGAGCTTGTCCCCTATTTTTACAGCCTGGGTCCTGTCTGTGAGGAAGTTGAAGATCCAGCTGCAGATCTGAGTGCTAAGGCCCAGGTTCCGGAGCTTAGGAATCAGTTTATTTGGAATGATGGTACTTAAGGCAGAGCTGTAGTCAATGAAAAGGAGCCTTACATATTCGTCTTTATTCTCCAGGTGTTCTAAGGAGGAATGTAGGGCCAGAGAGATGGCATCTGCCATTGACCTGTTGCTCTGGTAGGTGAATTGCAAAGCGTCGCGGTTGACTGGTAGGCTGTGGTTGGTGTGTGCCATAACCAATCGCTCGAAGCACTTCTCAGTAATTGATGTCAGAGCCACAGGTCGATAGTCATTCAGGCATGCCACCTTGCACTTCTTTGGCACCGGGATTATCGTTGCCTTCTTAAAACATAAGGGGATCTTAGACTGAAGCAAGGAGCAGTTGAAGATGTCAGCAAACACTCCAGCTAGCTCGCTTGCACAGGCCCGGAGAACCTGTCCTGGGACGCCATCTAGGCCCGTTGCCTTTCCTGGATTTATCTTCAGGAAGGTCCTTCTAACATCCTCCTCAGTGACGATGAATCTCGATGCCACCAGGTCCGGTTCATCCGGAGGGAGCGGGACACTCCTCTTCTGTTCGAATCTTGCATTGAATGCGTTAAGTTCATCAGGAAGAGAAGCGCCACAGTTATTGATATTCCCAGCCTTTTCTTTGCGCCTAGTGATTTCATTTAGACCCTGCCATAGTCTACCGGCATCCCTCTGGTTAGCCTGGGCTTCCAACTTAGCTTAATACTGCCTCTTGGCACCCTTAATGGCTTTCCGGAGTTCACGCCTGGATTCCGTGTAGCGACTGGTATCCCCAGACCTAAAAGCCGCAGCTCTAGCCTTCAAAAGGGACTTGACCTCATAATTCATCCAAGGTTTCCGGTTAGGGAATACCCAGATCATCTTGCGAGACACACAGTCCTCTGTGCATTTCCTGATGAAGTCCATGACAGCTGAGGTATACTCATCGAGGTTAGCTGCCGAGTCCTTGAATACTAACCAGTCCACCGTTTCAAAGTAGTCACGGAGGACCTCATCTGTTTCCTCCGTCCAACGTGACACCACTTTTGACACCGTGACCTCCCGCTCAGTTTCTGTTTGTAAGCCGGGAGGAGAAGTATGGCCTGATGGTTTGATTTTCCGAAGTGAGGTCATGGGATGGAACGGTAGGCATCCTTGACTGCTATGTAGCAGTGGTCAAGTATATTCGGGCCTCTAGTGGGGCAGGAGACATGTTGGTATAACTTTGGCAGTGCCTTTCTGAGGTTGGCCTGGTTAAATTCCCCGGCTGTAATGAGCAAAGCCTCCGGACACCTGGTCTCAAGTTCACTGATGTTGGCATACAGTATGTTCAGAGCACACTCCACGTCTGCCTGGAGGGGAAATGTAGACCGCTGTCAGTATGACCGAGGTGAATTCCCATGGCAGATAGTAGGAACGACACTTCACCGACAGGTATTCCAGGTCCGGGATGCAGGAGCTTATCAGTGCCACTGTGTCCGAGCACCACGCAGTGTTGATCATTAGGCAGACACCACCTCCCCTCGTCTTGCCCGAAGACGTCGTGCGCTCCATCCAATGGATCAAAAATCTCTCCGGTTGGATGGCACAGTCGGTAGTGGCAGGGGAGAGCCAGGTCTCGGTGAAACAGAATACACAGCAGTTCTGCATCTCCCTGCAGTAGGTGAGTCTCCCTTTAAGATCATCCACCTTGTTCTCTATGGATTGCACATTAGCTAGTAGGATGGTGGGCATAGGGACCCTGAAGCCCCTCAGCTTCAATCTGACCAGCAGCCCAGTTCTTTTCTCATGCTTCCTCAGTAAATAGTGCATCTTTCCAGGTTTCCATCGATACAGTGTGGTGTTGGCAGCTCTTTGAGGTTGGTGGACGCGTCCCGCGGGGATTGATTGGCGGGTCGCATCGTCGGGTGGGCAGTCGATTGGGTCGGTCCCCGAAGCCGACATTTAATCCCGGAGAGCCGGGCTCCTGGCTGAAACAAGTCCGTGAGCTGAGTCACGGTTGTGGAGGCCTCCGCTCCGGCCAAGCCTCGGGCTGAATTTCCAAGGTCGGCGGTGGAGGCCTCACTTCCGGCAGCTGTAGATGTCCACCAACGGGGCTTTACAATGGTCGCTCCGGGGAAGCGTCTGGGGCACCTTGAGGTCCCGACGTCACTTCTGTGTGGTCGTCTGCTCCGGAGACGTGCTGGTCGGAATGGGCTGCGTCTCCAAGCTCTCTGGCACAGTAGCAGGCCGCAGATCTCCGGGAACATGGTGGGCCTCGGACCAGACCTCGCTGGTCGGGTCCAGGTGTGGTCCGGAGTTGAGGAAGCAATTCTGGCACGGTGGTCTCCAGCTGGGTCAGTAGCTTCGCCAGGGTGTTGTTGATCTTGCTAGATGTAGCAGATTGGAGGTTAAGAAGGGTTTCTCAGGTATAGGATAGTGTAGAGGGCAGTTTGCTCGGGAGAGCATGCGCTGAGTTGCCAGATACCGGTGCCATCTTGTAAATCTCAGTATCTATGATGTGCATAAACGTCCTTCTTTTGAAACTCTCCTACTAATGTTAAGGATGGTAAGGACTTCAGAACTAACAGATGGTTTGGTGTTAGTGCTTCCAAATCATTGGAATGGGAGGATGCTTTAGTAATTGGATGACAGCCTCTACTTCACAAAGGACTCTGTGAAAACTCTCTTCATCAGGATTCTATACCTTCATGGTGGAATTGAGGGCCTTTCACCCAGACCTGATCAATCTCTTCCATATTCCTCCATGACGTGAATCAGCTTCGGGGGTCAAAATTCTACTTAGTTCCTTTTTGAAGAAAGATATCCCCTCTGTACCTACTTCCAAGCACCTTAAAACTATGCCCCCTTGTGTTAGCCATTTCAGCCCGGGGAAAAAGCCTCTGGCTAGCCACATGATCAATGCCTGTCATCATCTTGTACACCTCTATCAGGCCCCCTCTCATCCTCCATCACTCCAAGGAGAAAAGGCCAAGTTCACGCAACCTGTTCTCATAAGGCAGGCTCTCCAATCCAGGCAACATCCTTGTAAGTCTCCTCTGCACTCTTTCTATAGTATCCACATCCTTCCTGTAGTGAGGTGACCAGAACTGAACACAGTACTCCAAGCAGGGTCTAACTATGGTCTTGTATAGCTTTAACATTACCTCATGGCTCGTGAACTCAATCCCATATTTGGTGAATGCCAACACATCATACACCTTCTTAACAACACTGTCAACCTGCGGAGCAGCTTTGATTGTCCTATGGACATGGACCCCAAGATCTCTCTGATCCACCACGCTGCCAAGAGTTTTACCATTACTATTGTATTCTGTCTTCAAATTTGATCTTCCAAAATGAACCACTTCACACTTAACTAGGTTGAACTCCATCTGCCACTTCTCCAATTCTGCATCCTATCGATGTCCTGCTGTAATCTCTGACACCCCTCATGACTATCCACAACACCCTCAACCTTTGTGTCATCAGCAAACTTACTTACCCACCCTTCTACTTCTTCATCCAGGTCATTTATAAAAGTGTCTCTTAAGCACCTCTATAGTACCTGCCTGCACTACCAGCCCTCTCAGAGTGGCTCTATCATGCCCTGAATCTTAATTATAACATGATGTGGCCTGGTTTGCCAGTAGATCAATTTTATGCTTCAAGTTTACATCCCCTGGAGAATGAATTGATATCAGTTGGACTAATTTTGTATCGATTCTATGCACAGATGTGAAAATTACATCCCATTAGCCTGGATTGAAAGTGAAGATAAGTCCTCGAAATCCAAATAGTTTCTAAGATGCATGGTTATTTTATTTATTTAGAGATATAGTAACATAACAGGCCCTTCCAGATCAATAAGCCCCAGGCTACATCTTTGGAATATGGGAGGAAATAGAGCAACCGGAGGAAACTCACGTAGTCACAGGGAGAACATACAAACTCCTTGCATTCAGCAGTGGACTTGAATTCAGGTCACTGGCACTGTAATAGTGTTACACTGACTGCTAAGCTATTATGCTTGGACCATTGACCTTGCATGGAGCACAGGCTAATTGTTGCTTTGGTTTTCACTTTGCCAGGAAGCAGTAGGTTAAGAATTCTCTTCACTGGTTCTTCAGGTGGTAAGTTGCTTCTGAGGACTGTGTCCAGAAGAAATTGAAATCCTGGGAGAACTTTAGAGCAAAGGATGAAAGAATAAGAAGAAATTGAAGAATAATAAGCTCAGAACTTTGTAAGATAGAAAGAAATACCATTATCAATAAAGGAAAGTTGGTCTACAAAATCTGAACTTGGCTGGTGGGGCAAAAAAAAAGATTTAAACTTTGAGCTTTACATGTGAGGTGTAGATTATGAAATATAAAGAGTGCTTAAAGCAATAATCAAATGAAATATTGGAGTACACAGATCAAATTGAAATGTGCCTATTGGGGTTCCTGATTCAGATGTGAATCAATGTTTTGAGTTGAAGAAAGCTTTTACTAACTAGAAGAGCAGAAAGTGGAATAATTGCTGCTTATCCTTTTACTGTTCTGACTGGGGAAAAAATGAATGTTACCCAAGTGAGAGATTTGTTAATTTGAATTTCTAGATATGTGTATCTCTGGCAGGTCAGTGTATTTATTGTTGGTCCCTGGTTACTTTAACTGAGTGGTTTGCCAGGCTGACACAGATATGTTTTTAGGGGACAAATGTCATACAAGGTAATGATGAAAGCTGTTAACAGGTTTAAGATATTCAAACCAGCAAGATGGAATTTTAGTTCTTTCCTTGGACTAATGATGGATTGTTATCCAAGTAATGCAACCATTATGCTACAATAACTCCTGACAGGTAGCATAGTTCTGGTTGGTGGCAGGTGGTGAATCTTGTTTTGCTTCTGGCATCAGTTTACTGATTCATTAATTGTATGGGTAACATTGTGTTTAAGTTCCTGTATCAAAGGTCTATTCTAATACTACCATTAAAGATGGGATGTTTTAATTTAAGAAACTAAATAAATCTGGAATAAAATGACAGTATCAGTAATAGTAATGATTAAATTACATAATTGTTGCAAAACACCCAGCTATACTTGAATGTAAGGGTTGGAAACAGAAGGAGGTCATTTACCCCTCAAGTCTGCTCTTGTCAGGATCATGGCTAATATAATCCTTCCCTTGGTACCCTTACTATCCAACAATTTATTCTATTTTAAATTAACTCAGTGTCTGAGCATCCACAGCCCTGTGTGGCAGAGAATTCCAAAGATTTGCCACCTCTGAGTGTAGAAACATTCAGCTCCTCTGAGTTCGGAACAGCCTTGCCTTTTATTTTGGGACTGTGATCCCTGATTCACAACCAACCTGTCACAGTTCAGGAGGATCATCTCTCATTCTTCTTACCTTGAGGCCAGAGTCTACTCAATCTCTTCTCGTATGGAAAAACCACAGAAACCAATATAGTAAATTTTTGATTTGCTGACTCTGACAAGTGTATCTTTCCTCTTTGAAGAAATCAAAACTGGACACAGTGCTCAAGAAGTGGTCTCACCAAAGCCCCATATGATTGTAATGAGATTATTTTACTCCTGTACTCAAATCCCATCATTGTAAAAAGCCAAAGTACTTAATTGCTTGCTTCACCTTCATTTGGCCCTTCAGTGACATTGAATATTTTTAAAAGGTTCAAAGACTTCAGCTTTTCTGTTGTTTGCACCAAAGTTGACAACGTTGTCTTTTTTCACATTACAGTCAGTCATGTTCTTGCTGACTCAATTATTCCTATATCATCTGTCTGTATCCTCTTGAAGCCCCTTTACATTCTGCTCACTGCACAATTTCACTTGGTTTTGTGTCGTCAGATAACTTAGAACTCAGCCAAATTGTTGATGCAGATCGAATAGCGTTTAATCTGCTTACCCCTACAGGATTTCTGCCTTCCTTGCCTGGTTTGGTTAGTACGTAACTCCACACCCACAAATGTGGCTGACTCCTAACTGACATTTAAAATTGATTGATCAGCAACCTAATTTATTGGTTAATTAGAGACAGACTAAAGATAAATAACAAGGAAAGTTCTGGAACCAAGGAATATATTGAAACAAATCTGGAATTGTTTTTTTTTGTCTATGCAAAATTCAGTCTGAATCTGTAATCATTTTAATTGTTTTCTTTACAGGTTATGAAGGAAATGCAGAGTGCTCTGAATACTGCAGCAGCTGATGATAGTAAATTGGTTTTGCTAAGTGCCGTAGGAAGTGTCTTTTGTTGTGGTCTTGATTTTATTTATTTCATTCGACGACTAACAGATGATCGAAAAAGAGAAAGTATTAAAATGACAGAGTCTATCAGGTATGCATCTTCTAAAATTGAAACGTTGCTGGAAATAGTATGTTAGGTGGTACCAGTGGAGAAGGAAACAGCTGTGGCTTCAGTTTCTTGGACCTTCCAGAGAATTAGGAAGATAAGTTTTTTTTAAGCCAGTGTCAGGGAAAATGACAGTTCAGTGTTATGAAATGATAAGGATAATGGTGCAAAGCAAAATAGGGTGGTAATGAGATCAGGAAAAATCATAAAAGGTCTTTCTGTATTCCAACATGTTTGTGAGGTGTGGGGTAGAAATGGTTGGGAACAGGAATCTTGCTCAAAAATTAAATCTGAGACTTTCAGACGAGTCATTAAAAATGTGTAGTTCTGAAAGCAGTGTTTTTGGTCTGTTGTATTCATAACAACAAAAGTACATTTAGATTAATACTAATTGCCAGTTGTCCATAAGACCATAAGATATTAGAGCACAGCTAAGCCATTCGGCCCATCAAGTCTGCTCTGCCATTCCATCATGCATGATTGATTTCCCACTCACCACTATTCTCCTGCCTTCTTCCCATATCCTTTAACACCCTTACTAATCAAGAACCTGTCACCCTCTGCTTTAAGTATACCCAATTACTTGGCCTCCACAGCCATTGGTAGCAATGAGTTCAACAGATTCACTATTCTCTAGCTAAAAAATGTGCTCATCTCTGTTCTAAAGGGATGTCCTTCTGTTCTTAGGCTGTGTCCTCTGGTCCTTGAATCCCCCACTAAAGGAAACATCCTCTCCACGTCCACTTTATCTAAGCCTTACAATATCTGATAGGTTTGAAGGCAATTTGCTCTCCCCCTCTCTCCCCACCCCTACCATCATACTTCTAAACTGAGTATAGGCCCAGAGCCATCAAATATCCTCATATGTAACCCTTCCATTTCTGGAATCATCTTGTGAACCTCCTCTGGACCCTCTCCAATGTCAGCTCATCCTTTCTTAGATAAGGGGTCCAGAACTGCTCACAATACTACAATTGGGATTTGACCAATGCTTTATAAAGCTCATCCTTACTTTTTTATTCTAGTCCTCTCAAAATGAATGCTAACATTGCACTTGTCCTTCCTTTTCACTATTTCAACCTGCAAATAACCTTTAGGGAATTCTGCACGTGGACTCCCAAGTCCCTTTGCACCTCTGATTTGGGGACTTGCACCCCTTTTTAGAAAATAATCTGCACTTCTATCAGAGTGCATGACCATACACTTCTCCACACTGTGTTTCATCTGCCATTTGTTTAGTCATTCTCCTAATCTGTCCAAGGCCTTCTGCAGACTCCCTGCCTCCTCCATGCTACCTGTCCCTCCATATACTTTTGTATCATTCACAAATATGTCCACAAAGCCATATTTCATTGTCCAGATTATTAACATATGACATGAAAAGTAGTGGACCCAACACCAACACCTGCGAAACGCCACTAGTCACCCGCAGCCTTTATTCCCACTCTTTGCCTTCTGAAATTCAACTAATCTGTCCATGATAGTACTTTTCCTGTAATATCACTGGCTCTTATCTTGGTTAGCAACCTCTTATGCAGCACCTTGTCAAAGGCCTTATGAAAATCCGAGTAAACAATATCCTGTAACTCTCCTTTGTCTATGCTGCCTGTTATTTCCTCAAAGTTCCAACAGATATGTCAGGCAATATTTCCCCATTAAGGAAACCATGCTGGCTTTGACCTATTTTATCCTGTGCCTCCAAGTACCCCAAAACCTTATCCTTAATAATGGGCTCTCAACACCTTCCCAACCACTGAAGTCAGGCTAATTGGCCTATAATTTCTTGTCCTTTGCGTTCCTTCCTCCCTTTAAAAGTGGAGTGAAATTTTCCAGCCATGCAGAACCATTCCAGAGTCTAGTGATTCTTGAAAGATCGCCACTAATGCCTCTGCTGTCTCTTCAGCTACCTCTTTCAGAACCCTGGGATGTAGTTCATCTCGTCCGGGTGTCTAATGTAACTTCAGATCTTTCAACTTCCCAACCACCTTTTCCTCAGTTGCAGCAACTACACTCACTTCTGCCCCCTGACACTCCTGAATTTCTGGGATGCGGTTGGTTTCTTCCACAGTGAAGTCCAACACAAAATATTTATTCAGTTCACCCACAATTTCTTTGCCGATCCAGTGTGATTTTCTAATGGTCTGATATCCACCCATGCCCCTCTTTTGCTCATTATGTATCTGAAAAAAAGTGTATCAATGAAACTGATCCACGAGAAAAACCGTTAGCTTATTAATCACTGAGTAGATTCTATGGGCCAGGTAGCCTTTTTTTTTTACCCCTATATATCATGAAGATTGATAGGAAACTAAAGTAATTAATAGTTTAGGAGATTCAAGAGATTGCAGGTGCTGGAATCTGAAGCAAAACACAAACTGCTGGAATAACTCAATGGAGCAAGCATTCTCGGTGGAACTAAAGAGATATTGATGTTTTTGACTGAGACCCTGCATCAGAACTTGTTCAGTGTCTCAACCCAAAATGTTGACCACCCATTGCTTCAAATAATAGCTTTGTTTGAAATTATTTATATTTTGAAAGCAGATTGTGAGACTCACTAAATTATATAAAGATTAACTGTAAAATTGGTCTATTGTAATACGCAAGTTACCAACAATGGGTCACAGCTGTTTAGCTCTACATCTGAAATTTTTGTTAGTTATGTAGAGCCGAGAGATATTTTGAATAATATATAATGTTTTGTTAATCTTTTTTTACTTCTGTGCCACATATTTATGTTTAACATTGACTAACAAAGTGATGTTAAATGGAATTCAGTTTGATGCTTGTTTTTTTCCACTTTTAGGAGTTTTGTCAATACTTTTATTCAGTTTAAGAAACCAATCATAGTAGCTGTGAATGGTCCTGCAATTGGTCTTGGAGCTTCCATTTTACCCCTTTGTGATGTGGTGTGGGCCAATGAGAAAGCATGGTTTCAGACTCCTTATACTACATTTGGACAGACTCCAGATGGGTGCTCATCTCTGACATTTCCCAAAATAATGGGTTTAGCATCAGTAAGTTTGCATGTATTTTCAAATCATCAAATGTATTTGTGTGTGTGTGTGTAAATTCTGAGAATTTCAGTTTGTAAAATTCAAAGTCATTCTGTCCTTAAATGTATTTTCTGGAATGCTTTGTTTACGAAGGGTGATTGATAAGTTTGTGGCCTAAGGTAGAAGGAGTCAATTTTTAAAAACCTAGCACATTCATTTTTCAACATAGTCCCCTCCTACAGTTACACACTTAGTCCAGCGGTCATGGAGCATATGGATCTTGGACCTCCAGAAAGTGTCCACGACAGGGGTGATTGATAAGTTCGTGGCCTAATGTAGAAGGAGATGAGTTATACAACTCGTTACATGCATATGCAGTTCAACTCTTTGAGTGATTACGCAGAAAGTTTGAAGTTAGTAACTCATCGTCTTCGTCTACCTTAGGCCACGAACTTATCAATCACCCCTGCTGTGGACACTTTCTAGAGGTCCGTATGCTCCACAACCGCTGGACTAAGTGCGTAAATGTAGGCGGGGACTATGTTGAAAAATAAATGTGCTAGGTTTTCTAAAATTGACTCCTCCTACCTTAGGCCACGAATTTATCAATCACCCCTCGTATTCGTGGTGGCTCTTTTTCCCTAGTTTAATTGTTGCCTCTGGTTTTTACACACAACTCTTTAATACAACACGTTTTCTCGTCTTTAATTCATTATGAAAAAGACGCACTGTCACAGTTTGCTTATCGTTAACATCATTCAGTGAATAAATCACTTACAATTGTAACACTCTGGTTCAATGCTCAGGGCAATCACACAGCATCCAACGAAATCAATCCCAGATGATCCCCCACAATTCTAACACTCTAGTTCTGTCAGCTGCGTAAATCAAGGGAAGACGGTCTCTGGCCCTGCCAAACGTATGAGATTCAGGTGCAAAACCCTGAAACCCCATTTGTGTGGATGCTGCGTGATTTGTTACCATTTCAAATCAGTACAACGAAACAACAGACAGTACACCATATGAATGAAGAATATACTGACCAACACTAAACTAGGCATGACAACCTGCCACAGAGCACTGAAATGTTACGTTTATCCAGTTATGTTATATGGCTCAGAATGTTGGACGATATCTAGTAACATGAGGAAACGAATTAAAGCAGCAGAGATGTGGTTTTTGAGGAGGATGCAAAGGATATCATGGACGAAACGAATATCTAACAAGGATGTCATGAACAGAGCAAACACAAAAAGAGAAATAATGTATGAGATCATGAAAAGGCAACGTGACTTCATTGGACATGTGATTAGGAAAGAGGAGTTAGACTGCACGGTAATTATGGGAAAGATTGAAGGGAAGAAAGCAAAAGGAAGACAAAGACAAATGATGATGGAGACAGCAGCCAGAGAACTGGAAATGAATACCAATGAATTGATCCACTTGACCCGAAACAGGAGTGTGTGGGCCATGGCAGTCAAAGCTCAAACTGGGCATGGCACCTGATGATGATGACACCATATACAATTAAATTATTTAGTTTTATAATTCTTAATTTGACTAAAGGGTTAGTAAAGAAAAAACAAAAAGAAAAGGGCCCATTTTAATGAAACAGGCCAATGTGCACAAGTTGGAGCTCACGGTTTCCCTTTTGCCAATCCTCCATCGATTTCTCCATGCTAGGTTGACTCCAGGCCCCACTCCAAGTCCACTCCTTTTTGGCATCTATGATCTCCCCTTTTTGGCTGCTTCTCTTTCCATTGCCCCCCCCCCCCCAAACAAAAGACCCAGATCACATCTGTGTCAGGCACACAGCATGAAAACACACTCCCTTCGTTGGGCAGTTCACTTTCCAAAGCACCCGTTATCACTAACCATATCCCAAACACTGCTTCTACAGAAAGACCATTACATTAGCAGTGAAACCTTTCCCAGGGTGTTATACTCTACCCACCCCCCCACCACCAAAATTAGTCATATCCTCATGACATTGAGATAATTTGCCAACCCTTCACACAAAGTCCAACCCAGGTGGAAAAGGCAGTGCCATAGCTCCCCAAGGCAATGGGTGCCAGACTCTGTTCCCCTGGTGCTACATAGGCCAGCCTATCCTGTGGTCTCCTGATTCCCCTTATCCCCTTGCCCCCTCATCTATTTCTTCAGGTTCCAACACTCCTTAGGATAATTCTGGTCTACATAGCAAGGCCTCCCCCGGTCTATCACTGGTGCCCTCCTGCAACTTGAACCCCTCTGTCCCTTGGCTGGGCCCCACTTCATCCCTTTCAGGGTCCTGCTGAAACCCAGTCTGTCCACAGATAGCCCCCCCCCCCACCCTGATTTCACTTGATTCAGCGTGAGATGGGTTGGGAATCTCTTCCTCAATCAGTGGGGAGTTAGCAAAAGGCAGCATTTACTACCCCCCCCCCCACCATGTCCTCATCCTCCGAGTCAGTGTCCCATTCAGGGGCAGGGGCCTGTCTAATCTCTCCTGCTGTTGGTCCTTCAAATGCCCTGCATTGCAGCAGAGTCCTCTTGCTAGGTGTAAGCTCCAGATCAGGCTCTGGGTCAACCTACACCCAGAAGGTGGTTCGGATGGATAATCTTGACAGGCCCATTCCCATCCTCTGGTTTCATCTAGAAAACTGATATGTTTGGCATCTGACTCTGCACCACTTAGGGCGTAGCCGCCCAGCAGTCAGCCAACTTATGCTTCTCAAGTAGCCCCAAATTCTTTGAGGACTCGGTCTCCCAGCATGAGTTTGGAGAACCTAACCTCTTGATCATACCTCCTCTTATTTCCTTGTTTCTGCTTTGCAGCCGCAACCTCAGCTAATTCATAAGCCTTTTTCAGCTCCCTTCTCATATTAGACACATACTTCAAATAAGTCTTCAGTGGTAGGTCTTTCTCACTAGTCCCAAAACAAAGGTCGATGGGCAACCTCGCCTCGCGCCCAAACATCAGATATGACTTCATTTTGTGTACAGTTGTGGCAGTGGACCAGATGTCCAATATGTTGACTCCACTTGTTCTTCTTGCTGATTTCCAAGGTTCCGAGCATGTTTAGCAAGGTCCAATTCAACCTCCTGGGCTGGTAATCATCCTGTGGGTGATAAGATGTCGTCCTCCACTTCTCAACTCATGTATGAACCTACTCTTGAACTCCCATCCCTGATCACTATGTATCCACCTGGGAAGGCCATAATAAATGAAATCCTTCTCCCATAACACTTTGGCCACCGTGGACGCCCTCTGATCCTTGGTAGTGAAAGCCTGTGCATATCTGCTGTAGTGATCTGTGATGACCAAGACATTCGCCATGTTGCTGCCATCTGCCTCTATTGACAGGAAATCCATACACATCAGGTCAAGGGGCCCCGCACTCTGCAAGTGGGACAATGGAGCTGCCCTCATAGGCAGCATCTTCCTTTGAATGCATCGAATGCATGACTTGCAGTATTCTTTGACCTCCAGCTTCATTCACGGCCAGTAGAACTGATCTTTGAACAATCCATAGGTCCCAAATGTCCAGAATCATCATGAAGTGACTTCAGCACAATCCTCCGAAACTTCTCAGGGAGAACCAGCTGGGAGCACTGAGGCCAGTCCGGAGGCAATGTGACCCGGTATAGGATCTGGTTCTTCAACTCCAATCTGGGCCATTCTCTCAGTAATGGAGGCACCGCAGCATGTTTTGTCTTTTCCGCCTGAGCCATGTCTCCCTTTTCGACCTCTGACCAAATGGTACAGATACCCGGGTCATCTCGCTGAGCAACTGCCACTTCCCTCGGACTCAATCCCAGTAACTGGTTTGTCTTTAGAGTAATCAGGTTACAGTAAGCTTGTGGAACAGCGCCATCAGAAACTCTCAATTGATCTACCACTCGATCCTGCCCTTGCCTTCACTGTGATGGCAAACTGTCACAGGGCTTTCTCTCCCAGGGCAGGAACACTCTCCCACTCTTTGTCCCTGTCCAGCCCTTCCTGCACACATGGGGACAAGCCTCAGCATCAATGTTCCTACTTCCTGACTGGTACTTCAGGCTGAAATCATAGGCAGGCAATGCTGCCAACAACCGATGACCTGTGGCATCCAATTTCGCCAGAGTCAGGATATAAGTTAGGGGATTGTTGTCTGTCCTGACCTCAAACTTGGCACCACACAGAGGTAGTCACTCAACTTATCTACCACAGCCCATTTCAATGCCAGAAACTCCAACTTGTGTATGGGATAGTTTTTCTTAGAGGGTGATAGACTCCAGCTGACAAATGCAACAGGTCTCAACAGGACGCCCCCATAAGCCCTCCCTGCTGGCATCTGTATGCAGTACATATGGCAATCGGGGGTCTGAAAAAGCCAGCACAGGTGCCTGTGTCAGCAGCTCCTTCAGCAACTGAAAGGCCTCTTCACATTTCACATCCCACCTCGCTCCAAACGGCTCTGAAGGGGTAAAACACTCTTCACCCTCCTCTCCTTTTGTTCCCCTCACTTCCGCGTAGCCCTTCACGAATCTCTGGTAGTGTCCACAGAACCCAAGGAACGAGCGCAAAGTGCTCACAGTCTGGGGGCCTTGGACATGTGGTCACTACCTCTATCTTGGACGGATCTGTGGCTACTCAACATAGCTGACAGACATCTTACAGAACTGGCACTTGTCCAGGGAAAGTTTTAACCCTTCAGGTTTCAGGTTGCCCAGCACCTTCAGTAGCCTCACTTCATGTTCTTCCAAGGTGGGCCTAAACACCGTGAGGTCATCCAGATACACCAATACCTCAAGCAGTTCATATCCCCCACCATTTTCTCCATGACGTGCTGGAAAATCACAGGGGCTCCTAATATACTTTGGGGCATCGTCTCGAACTGAAAGAATCCCAGTGGACATATAAATGCAGTCTTCTCTTTGTCAGCCTCACTCATGGGGATCTGATAATACCCAATCCTTAAGTCCAGCACACTGAACCACTTCGCACCACTCGGAGAGGCCAGCGCGTCTTCAATCCTTGGGACTGTAGACTGTTTGGGGATGGTACGCTTGTTCAGAGTCCTATTGAAAACACACACATCCGTACCTTCCCATTCTTCTTCCTGGCCACGACTACTGGGGACACATAGGAGCTTCTGGACTCAGTGATGATCCCTGCTTCCTTCAATTTGCACAAATGCTGTTGATCGTCTTCCACCTCTGCAGGGGCCAGTCACTGCAACCTTTCTCTAAACAGGTGTCTTTGGGCACCCGGATAGTGTGATAAGTGCTCTTGGAGTAACCCACTTCAAACTCGTCAGTGGAAAAGACACCTTCCAGTTTCAACATCTCTGTCAACTTCCTCTTCCAACCCGCAGGTACTGGGGAGTCCCCAAAGTTGAATGACTCAGTGATCAACTTTCCCCTTTTCACAGCTAGTTTCTCCCCAGCTTGTCTCACAGGGACGTTAGACATTACCATCACTGGGAAAAGATGCGCCAGAGGCATCCTCCGCTTGAAGGTGACCTTCCTGTCTGTAGTGTTCATGATAATCACTGCCATCCTGTACAACCAAGGTCTTCTGCAGTTCAGGCCTCACCAATACCCCAGCAGGAAATCCCAACTCCTCTTTGTGGTCTTCTGGAGCACCCACCAAGAGGGCTTCACCCTCGGGCATTCCGAGAAATTTGGGATTTCCCATTATTCCTGCTACTTCCCCGGGGTGTAACACGATTGGCTTGGACTGAGTGAACCACAGTTCCTTGTCTAAACTCATTATCCGTCCCAATGCAGCCATGCACTTCCTCAAAAGCAGTTCGAAACACCGGGTGCATGGACAATGTTCCCAGAAAGTTCTCTCCAGCTTTCTCCTTGCAGGCTCCCATGAGCTTCCTCACAAAAGGAGTGTAGGTCCCCACAAGAATTGAAATGCCATCTTTCTCAACGGGGTCCGGACAAACCAGTGCTGATGTATCAAGGTCCTGAGCCACTCCCACGTCAGCCTCTGAAAACTCCAGTTTCAACAACAAATAACCATCATACGGATAATCACCCGCACTAAGACCTTAGATCTCTAGCACACTGAGTGACGTCAATAGTAAATGCGTTAGATAACAGTTGTAAAATGAATGGTACAGCAAAGTGGCCTGCAGCCCTGTGTCAAGTATGGTTCTGGCATAAATACCCTCTATCCATAGCGATACATTGGAGCTTGGCCCCACTAAACCTTCAGGAATAGGGGTTTTTGCTTTTGAGTGTTCCTTGATATGTTGCTGGGAACGTGTTCCCCCGAGATGCCATGCCATTCCCTCACTGGGTCTCCGAGGGGTTTCCCGTAGTTCACTCTCCCGCCTGAAGTGTCCCTCTTCACCACAGTTATAACAGACAATACCAGCCGCTCCCCTTCTGGCGGGACCCCGGCCACTAGCAGCCCTCTGCATAGTCCATTCCCTTAGAGGGTCCGTCTCCTTATCAGTTCCATCATACAGGGGTGTCCACACCTACTGATAACAACCGGGACACCTCAATTCTCAACTCTGCCATGATGCTCCTTTACCACTCCCCAGGTTGGGCTATTTGTGGTCACTTCAACCCAGGGGGCTGCTACCGAGGACTGTACCCTGCTGATAGAGCCCTCCTATGCCTTCGAAGCATTCTTCTCCGCCTGTACTTCTCCAATCAGCTCAACAAATGAGGGAGGGGGGCGCATCTCACAAGACAGTTGGAAACCCCAAGTGATCAGGCCCTGGGACTGGGTACCTTTCGCTATTTGGTCCATTCTTAACTGATCCACCTCAGCTGCTTGAATGGACTCTCGGCGCTGGAAGCAATTTAGCTGCCTCTCTAGCCGAAAGATGTAGGCAGAAAGCTTCTCCCTCTTCTCCTGATGCATGTTCTGAAAGCTCATCATGAGCTCTATTGGACTAACTGTTGTGCCAAATGCCTTTTCCAGTGCCTGCATGTAAGTCACAGCAGTGGCAAGCGGGTGCTGTGACTTCACAGCTCTCACAATGTCAGCAACCCACCCTCTCAAACTCTCAACCAATCGCTGTCTCTTTACATCATCAGACCACTGCCACTCATCTAACAACTGAGAGGTCTCATACTCCTCTTGCCCCTCGGGGGGTGGGCTTTACTCCAGAGAACATTTGCAGCTTCTGACCCTCTGCCCGTGCACTGGGCCATTTATTCACTACAGCGGTAAGGACTGACACTAACTCAGAATTCTCACTCTTCACTGGGGGACGGGGATTCATTAGACATTCCAAATCAGACCACTCCTTCCCCTCGCTCCACAGAAATGAAAGAACCCTGTCTTTGAAGTTTCTGCCCCCAGAGACTGGAGACTCAACTTGCGATTTGGCCTGCTCCCCTATAAACTGCTTTTCGCACAAAGTATGATCAGTCCACAGCCCCCCTCTCCTGGGATCCTAATAGTACCAGGCAGTTCCACTGCCATTACGCCAAGACTAGTCTGAACTGAAACAAAGTCTTTGCTCGCCAGTTGATTGAACCTCTGCCCCACAATTGTAACTTTTCCTACGGCTTTTAAACAGTACTTAAAAGTCAAATTAACAATTTATCAGGAGTACGAATATCTACTCCCCTGAACATGCATGCATCCGTTACCAGAAACCTCATGGATTCACACCACCACTCAACCCATCCATACCCACGTATCGTAATCACTTTACTGGAAATAGTTTAACACAGACTTAAACACACAACCCACTGGTTCAGTGCTCAGAGTAATCACACAGCATCCAACGAAATCGATCCCAGATGAGCCCCCACAATTGTAACATTTTGGTTCAATGCTCAGAGTAATCACACGGGATCCAACGAAATCCATCCCGGAAGAGCCCCCACAATTGTAACACTCTGGTTCTGTCGGCTGCATAAGTGTAGGGAAGGCACTCTCTGGCCCTGCCAAACATGTGAGATTGAGGTGCAAAACCTCCTGTTTGTGTGGATGCTGCGTGACTTGTTACCCTGTTACAAATCAGTACCATGAAATAACAGACAGTACACCATATCAATTAGACAATTTAGCTTTATAACTCTTAATTTGACTAAAGGGTTAGTAAAGAAAAAACAAAAAGAAAAGGTCCCATTTCAATGAAACAGCCTAATGTGCACAAGTTGGAGCTCATGGTTTCCCTTTCACCGATCCTCCATCAATTTCTCAACTCCCAACTCCACTCCAAGTCCACTCCTTTCTGGCATCTACGATCTCTCCTTTCTAGCCATTTCTTTTCCATCTCTCCGAACAAAAGACCCAGATCACCTCAGTGTCAGGCACGCTCCCTTCATTGGATGGCTCACATTCCAAAGCACCTGTTATCTCTAACCATAACCCAAACACTGCTTCTACAGAAAGACCATTACATTAGTAGTGAAACCTTTCCCAGGGTGTTACACAATCAAAACAGAATGCAGCAGTATACAAAACAACTTTAACAATTCCCAGAGACATGAAGACTATTTATTCACTCATTCAATGGTATGGACATTGCTGGAAAAGTTAGCATTTTACATCTGCTATACCTATCCTGATTGCAGAGAACCGGATTTTTGAATTGCTGCAGTCCTGCTTGTGCAACTACTCTAAAGTTGTTGCTAGACCTGTATCCTGGAACTGTCTTCCTGACTGTAGAAACTATAAGGTCATAGCTTGGCTTTCTATATCCCAGAATGATGATGATCAACTTGGAAGCAATTTGTAGATAATGGAGTTTTCATGCACCTGTACATCTCAGTTACAGAAATTGCAGTTTTAAGCTATGTACTTGGAATGGCAGTGCGTTGTGTTTATGGTGCATTTGTGATGGAGAGAATAAATGTTTAAGATAGTAGGGTATGATTCTGAGAACTTATTGTCGGGCTATAGCTTGACTAGTCTGTACAACAGTTTTGACATCAGTCCCATGATGTTTGTGAAACTGAGTTACATAAGTAAATTTTGTTGAGTACAGGGTTTATGCTAGCTGGTTCTTGCCATTTAGCATAATATATTTTGCTTAACTGAGTGACTTGCTAACCTAATTCCAAAGGTAGTGAAGAATAAACTACATTGTCCTAGGTGTGACTAGGTCTAATGGGCATCGGTGAACCCAGTAGGTTTTTCTTACTGTAATCTGATAATTTAATGGCCTTCGTTACTTAGACTACCCTTCCAAATTCTAGATTATTTAATAATCTGAATTTAAATTAATTAAGTGTTGAGATGGAATTTGAAGTCTTGTCTTTGGATGGCCAATCCAATTCAGTTCAGTGGGTGACTGGCAACTTAATTTCTGTATCACCATTCCTTGGTCCAAATAAGGGGAGAGTGGGAGAGGTGCAATTGGGACAGTAGATTTTGAGGATGAAGCATTTTATTGTTTATAAAATGATAATGACAGCGATATTAAAAAGGGAAAAAGAATCATTGTATAATGTTTTATTGCCCTTGGATATCTGTTTTGCTTCTCAATCTTTCATCAGCTTGCTGTAGTTTTCCTCTTTCTAATTTGACTACATAATCACAATATCAAAAATAGATGCTGTGCAACATACGACAGTAACGACAATGTGGCGCAGTGAATAGCATTCTCTCTTTTGAATTAGAAGTTGTTATTTCATAGCTTATCTTGTTTATTAATGTTTATTGCAACTTCTGTAATAAGGTTGTAATGTTTTATGGATTGTCATGTTTTGTTACTATTCATTATGATAAAATGTTATTTATTTTTGGTTGCTCAACAGAGGCTGTTTTAAACTTGGCCCAAGGTGTTAGGCCAATTTCTCTCCTTTGTTTTTGCCATTACTTTAGGTAGTAAAGGAGAACAGTTCTTTCTTTAGGTTTCTATTTATCATTTGCACTAAACTGAAGCTGAATAATGAATCAGAGGGAATTTATTGTGAGTAGAATATGTCTGAGTAATTGAATTGTTTCATAGCTGGCACTTTATAACTATTCACGTCCTTCATTAAGCACTCCAAGGGCACTAGGGCCGATACAGCTTGGCACTGGTGTCATCGCAGAGCAATGTGTGGTTAGGTGTCTTGCTCAAGGACACAACACGCTGCCTCAGCTGAGGCTCAAACTAACAATCTTCAGATCACTAGACCAATGCCTTAACCATTTGGCTACATGCCAACACAGTGGTTAAGGCATTCATCTAGTGATTTGAAGGTAGTTAGTTCGAGCCTTGGCTGAGGCAGCGTGTGTGTCCTTGAGCAAGGCACTTAACCACACATTGCTCTGCGACGACACCAGTGCCAAGCTGCATGGGTCCTAATGCCTTTCCCTTGGACAACATTGATGGCGTGGAGAGGGGAGACTTGCAGCATGGGCAACTGCTGGTCTTCCATACAACCTTGCCCAGGCCTGTGCCCTGAAAAAAAAAACATTCCAAGGCACAAATCCATGGTCTCATGAGACTAACGGATGCCTATGTAAGAGGTTCTTGAAGCTTAATAAATTTGCCAATCAGAAATTCCCTTTTCCACATACAGAGCTTTCCTAGCTGACTGTTTTTTTCTACCAGCTGCTCTTTATTGGTTTCTTATCATGGAATCTTCTTCAAGCAGCTCACCTTATTCCTCAGTTTTCCAGTAAAATCTTCTCCCTCAGTTGCAGAGACTTTCATGGTCTCCGGCCATGATTTCTTGCTGAAGCAGTTTCATTTCCTCAAAAAGATTTTTTATCCTTTGATTTCAACTTCCCTTTCAATTATCCTTCCTTCTGCAACTGGATACCTGTCTTCCTCATCAGCAGACCTCAATCAATGAGGATTGGCAACAACGTCTCCTCCTCACTGACCATAAACACAGGCACATCTCAAGGCTGCTTGCTTAGCATACTGCTCTATACATATGGCTGTGTGACTAAGCACAGTTTCAATGCCATCTTCAAACTTGCAGGTGACACTACTGGTGTTGGACAAATCACAGGTGGCAAGGAGTCAGGTTACTGGAGCAAGATAGGATAGCTGGATGAATGATGCCACAAAAACAATGTCTTGCTCAATGTCACCAAAAATAAAGAGCTGATTGTTGCCCAAGTAGGAGAAGGGTATACATGTGTCGGTCTACATTGGGGGAATTGGTGGAGGAGAGTGTCAGCAACTTTAAATTCCTGGGCAGTAAACATTGGATAGCCTGTCCTAGGCTCAGTATATACAGCAGATATAATTGTAGGAAAGTGCTCCAGCATCTTAATTTTCTTAAGAAGTTTGGATATCAAAAGTTCTAACAAACTTTACAGGTGTACTAGAACACAAGAAGCTGCAGAGCGTAATGGCTAGTATATTTCTCTATTCCATTGATCTTATCCACAGGAGGTACTGCCTCAAGAAGGCAACATCTATCATCAAAGATCCCCACCATCTGGGCCATGCCACCTTTCCACAGCTGCTCACAGGCAAGATGTACAGAAGCCTGAAGTCCCACAACACCAGGTTCAAGAGCTTGCCTTCAGCCTTTGGGTTCTTGAACCAAACTGCAAAACCCTAATCACTACAGTTTCACAACCCTATAAATAGTTTTGCTATCTTGCACTAAAATTGACTTTTTTGTTCTAATTCTGTTTCCATGTAAAAAGATGTATAATTTATGTTTGCATCATGATTTTCTTGTCGATGCTGCTTATATAATGCTGTGTGCCTTGTGATGCTGCTGCAGGTGATTTTTCTATTGCACCTGTGTGGACTTGTGCACAGGTCAGCCTACAATCTCCCTGCAAATGCCATTGTCTAGCCAAGTGAGTCCAGCTTTGCTTAACTCCACCTTTAGAGCATAACGAGTAGGAGCAAGGTTAAGTCTGCCCTGTCATTCCATAAGATCATGCCTGATCCACTGCTTCATCTATATACCTGCCAGATGTCAACCCTGGAGGCCTAAGTGCACAAAAATCTGTTATTTTGTCTCAAACATGTTCACATTTTCCAGAAGTCGATATTCTAGAGATTCATAAACCTTTGAGTGTTCTTTTCATCTTAGTTATAAGTAATCTATCATTTCTATTGAAATTACCACTAGTCATGGAATCTCCAAAGTAAATAAATAAAATGTGGTTCCCTTCACAAAGCATGAGTTGCCTCATGGATTTCAACATCAGAGGCTCCATAAAAGTAAGTTACTGTTGTTGGCTTTTCATTGAGGTGAAATTTAGAAATTTCCTTTGCATGCTTGAACCTTCTAGCATTTGAGTAACTTATTTTTTTTCCAGAATTCAGAATTGAGATTATTTTGGAATGAAGATTGAAATTATTTATAAAAACGTAGAGTGATATGCAAAAATTGACTGCTTACGTATATGATAACCACAACTTTTTAAAGCAGAAATGAACTGATATGTGTCACTTATTACAGACAAGATGTACTTTATGCAGAAGCTACACTCATAGTATTTAGCAGTGCAAAGCTATTTTGGGAGGAATGGCTGTGCGCCTTTCACCCAAACTCCTGTAGCTGTAGGTTGACAGAGACCTCCAGAAGTTAAAATAGATCTAATTCTAAATTTCATAATTTATTTCCCAAAATAATTATTGATGATCCCAATTGCAAAAAAAATTCTCATTGTTTTGTATGGTCATTCTATGATTGCATTATTGGTAAATTATGTAAGTCATAAAACTATCTTTTCTAAAATGAAGTTCTGTCTCAATTGAAAACATGAGACAGTCAAAGCCTTGTACATGAATAGATCATTCACACATTAGGATTTTTTTTTCCCATTTATGCTCTAAGATTTTGTGTTTTTTTTTACAGGCGAATGAAATGCTATTCAGTGGACGAAAGTTGACTGCACAGGAAGCATGTGCTAAAGGATTGGTATCACAGGTTTTCTGGCCCGGAACATTCAGTCAGGAAGTTATGGTCCGCATTAAGGAACTAGTCACATGTAATTCCCTTGTAAGTCAGGAACTGTAACTTTCTAGAATCCTCACTATCAACATTCCTTATTGTCAATAAAATGTAAAATTGTTACTTTTTTAAAATCCCTTTTAAGAAGGGTTATGGTAAAGTGTAATTAAATCATTTGTGTTTTATGAAGTAGAATTTTGGAATGTGGAACAAGAACTAAAATGCCAATTAAAATAATGTAGGTATTTATCATTAGAATCTTAAATTTTGTATGCATTTAATATAGTTCCAACACACATGAACTCATGTTTTATGAAGTAGAACCTATTTTTAAAAAATAAACAATAATGGGGCAGATTTTTTAACTCTTAATTGCCAATTATTTGTAGGTCCTTTTACCAAAACAAACTAGTTCTTTACTTTATTAGCCAACATTTATGTGTCCATTATTGTCTTCTCCACTTCATTGGATAGGGGACTAAGGTGTTACTTAAAGCTTCTTTATTGAATTCTATCTTGCAAATAGATAGATAGATAGACATACTTTACTGATCCCAAGGGAAATTGGGTTTTGTTACAGTTGCACCAACCAAGAATAGAGTAAAAATGTAGCAATATAAAACCATAAATAATTAAATAATAATATATAAATTATGCCAGATGGAAATAAGTCCAGGACCAGCCTATTGGCTCAGGGTGTCTAAAGTTTGATAGCCACAGGCAGGAATGACTTCCTATGATGCTCAGTGTTGCATCTAAATAAACTGAATTTAATTATTTTATTTGTTATGCCATCCATAACTATGATGCTTTTTCCCCTATATTCTGTCTTTGGGGAATGGTCACCCAAGTTCCCATTTTGGCACAAGCTCTAACCTTGCCTTGAAAGTGTCATGCTGATCAGACGTTTGAGTTGACTGTCTAGAGTTGCAAAGTACGCTGCAACTTGCTGAACCACGGACTCCTGTAGCCTATCTGCAGTAAAGTGGTTTTATAATCCTAACAAGAATCTGTTTACTTTACTCAGGTACTTGAAGAATCCAAAGCTCTTGTTCGAAATGCCATGAAGGGTGATTTGGAACAGACCAATGAAAATGAATCTGATGTTCTAAGGAAAATTTGGAGCTCTTCTCAGGGGATGGACTCTATGCTGAAGTACCTACAGAAGAAAATTGATGAGTTCTGAAAATGCTTTTGTCATTGGAAAATTCTTTCCTGCTGGGTTGCCTGTTGGCTTCAGAATGCCCTCGCAAGGCACAAGAGAAACCATCAAAAGACACGTTCTTGAGTGGCATCTGCTCAGAAGCAAGATGGTGGAAGCTGAAGATGTGCATTAGTCAAAATCTCAACAGGAGAGAAAGCTGTGAGAGGTTAATGATTGGTGTGCACTACCAAACTTTGCAATTGTCTTTGCTTATCCAGTAGCTTTTGTCCTTTACAGTTACTGCACTCTATTGCGCTTTCCAGATCCAAATGCATTGTATGGTGTGTTTGTGACAGGAAAGTTTGAAAAACACTCAGCTTCAAAAATGGGAGGAAAGAAAACGGGTACTAACTAGCCCCCTTCTCACTGCCAGAGAGTAATGAGGCTGGTTTAAATTAAAATATACATACTCTCTAAAATCCTTAAAAAGAAAGGTCATACGTATATTGCTTTGGGGAAGAGGATTACAATTACCTCAACAACAAAAAAGAACAAAAAAAAAGAAGTGATTTCTGACAGTGGATCCAATCTCTAACATAAATCCTTAAGACTATACATATCCCTTCAAAGAGTCTGTGTGTACATGTTAAATGTGCTCAGGAGATGTGTATTAAACGTTTGACCCAGTTCCAGAATTTATTAGTATATTATCCAATAAGCATGAAGAAACCACTGGCTCCTTAAGAAAAGCTCGCCTTGCAGTATTAGTGATTCTTTGTGAATCTTATATAAGGAAACAACATAAGTTAAAGATTAGTTTTAGTGTTTTATAAAGTGTGGGTTTTTCCATTTTTTTTAATCAAATACCATATACTTCTGTTTCTGGGTGAATATAAATTATAGAAAGAGCTTGTGTTTCTTTGCCAGTTACAATGTATTACACCAAAAATGCTTTATGAATTCATAACTATGGTTTTAGTACCACTTTAGAAACATTTTCTTAATTTAATAAGTTTTTTTAAGAAATTCCTTTTGGCACACTATTCAAAAAAAATTCAAAAAAATCCTAAAAGTAGGTAATTCTTGTATCTTTTTGTTTAAATGTTACACTATGACATGTTCTTAATGGTGCCCCAGATAAGTAGTATTGTGCATTCCTTTTAGGAGTGGTAATTAATTCCTGTTTGCAGATATCTCACTGGATATGGTTATCTGCACTTGCAATCTTCTCTGAATGTATTAATGGAAATTAAATCTTATTTTTGTACAGTTTATTTGTTTGTACTTAGAAATGATCACCTCCCTTCCTAGTGGAGAGCTGTACATTGTGTAAATCTGCCTTTACTTTGGATTGGTACAGTATTTTTGCATCTGTGGGACCTACTTTTTGTTCAGTAGTTTAAACTATATTATAAACTGTACAATCTGTAAAGTTTTATAGGTTATTAATTAAAATGAGCTGTGAAAAGATCTGGATAAAATAAACTAATATTTCATATGCAAAGCACACCAAATTGTAAAGCTTATTGAACCAGTTCTGGCCCTATATTCACAGCGTACATGTGCATTATAGTTGTGAGAACTGGCCTAGAAACAGTCATGAGTAAAGCCAGTAAATTGACAGAGAGCAGGAACAGAAAGGTTCATGTTTTACATATTCTGTAACAGCCGAGCTTTAAGGAAAATAATCTACACACTAATTTCAGCAAATATGTGCCAGTCAGGACACATGGACACAGTGAGGGGATATTAGCTTTTTATCTTAATTATGCAACACCTTACTGAGATATAATGTCTTGATTTTATTAATGATTTCAATTTAAAATTGTTTGGTGAACAAAATGCATAGAAATAAATAATCCATAAGATTTAATTAAATTCTGAAATTTAAGCCTTTTGAATTTTGATTATAGTAGTTAATGTCATTGAGTGAGTGCTGTGCAGGAGCAATGGCATTTTTGTATGTCAGCTTATTATATTTCAGATGAGATGCTGTGAACTAAGTTGCATCTTAACATTACGAATCAAAGTCTGATATTTGACCAAATTATTTGTATAGATATGCTAAATGGACTCAAGTTTCAAATGTATTTTGGTACTGGGGTTTTATTTTTTTATTTCTGTATGACAACTTATGACAAGCAAGCTATTCTCAATGAAAACAGAATTGCAATCCAGGCACTGTAACTTAAGGCTGGAGAAGTATTAATTAACTGAATACTCATCCTATTACCCAAACCCATACGAATTACGGCATCTAAAACCAACTGATACTTAAAAGTAGTGTTGTTTTTCAAATGAGGTGCTGCCTTAGGAATAAGATGTTACTGTCAACAAGCCAGCATGCTGTTCAAGTGAATGGCAAGATCCAGGTTATTTACTACCATCACCAAAACAGAATAACTGCTTAGTTATTTCTTGTTGGTGTGACTTTGAAACACAAATTGGCAATCAGATACACTCACTTAGCAACTTAGCAATGACAGTTGATTCCAGTTAATTGGGCCACCGGGTAATCTAGGCAGCTGCTTATTTGGAACAATTCTGTAAAAACAAAACTATTTGAGAAAGTAACCGTGATTCCCTTAATTTATCTGGGGCATTGTGCTACTTAATTTGGACAGGAGACTGTTGCTGAACAGTTCCTAACTAGAGTCCGTTGTGTGCACTTGTGTGGCTGTTAGACGCTACATCGCACTTTGAGCAAACAGTTTTTAAATAGCATCAGTTGCATGTGCTTGTGTTATGTCATCCATTTGATACTTTTGTTTATTATTTTTCCTTTGAAAATGTTCAGACACTTATCAAGATGCCATGACATCTACTGTATCTACACTAGGTATCTGTGCTGATCTTGTTCAATTACAGTCAATCAAAAGAACATGGCAGCATACATTGGGTGTAGGACAGATAGCCAAAACAGTCCAACACCACTGGCACCAGCCTACCCACCATCAAGGATGCGTATACACATCCGTTAGTCTTGCAAGACCATAGATCTGCGCCTGGAAAGTCTTCACTCTCCAGGGCACAGGCCTGGGCAAGGTTGTATGGAAGACCAGCAGTTGCCCATGCTGCAAGTCTCCCCTCTCCACACCACTGATGTTGTCCAAGGGAAGGGCATTAGGATCCATACAGCTTGGCACCAGTGTCGTCGCAGAGCAATGTGTGGTTAAGTGCCTTGCTCAAGAACACAACACATGTTGCCTCAGCTGGGGCTCGAACTCACTACCTTCAGGTCGCTAGTCCACTGCCTTAACCACTTGGCCACGTGCCCACACAAAGGTGCAGGAAAAGAGCCAGTAACATCATGGATTGTCCCATCCTCATTAGGGAGGAGGAGGCTATGTAGCATCCACACCAGGAGTATTGGGCTCAAAAGCAGATATTTGCCTGAGACAGTAAGGCTGATCAAGACCTCCAACCATAAATCCATCTCCCCACCAACACCAATGGTTTATCATTTCCTTTCAGTCATCTTATGTACAGACATTCCTGTGCCTAACATCTCTGGGCACGCAAACAATCTATGTATTATATTTATTGTTTTTTTTTAAATTATTGCATTCTTTATCTTATTGGGTTTTTTTTTGTGCTGCATCAGATCCAGAGTAACAATTATTTCATTCTCCTTTACATTTTTTGTGTACTGGAAATGTCATTAAACAATCTTGAATGACTTTCTCTGTAAATAACTATTAGGAAAATGCAGTTTTATAGTACTGTAGTAATATTAGTAATGTTCAAGTTAGTTCTTCATTTGAATACATCATTTGTTGCTCAGTTAAATTGTAGCTTGATCTTTTTAACTATTTCCATGAAACTTTGATTAATTGGGGCAGCTGTTTAATTGGGCCAAAATATACTGGTTCAGATGTGTCCAAATTAACCAGAATCCACTGTAATAGTGAAGCATAATAAATAAAGACTTTGTTTAAATGCAGTTTGTTCTTTAGAGGAGGAATGAGACAAAAAGTACATGAAATGTGAGCAAATCATGATGCTCTGATGATTGAGAATGGTGAGAACAAGTTCATGAATAGGCGGTCTTTTCCTGCATGTCAGCTTACTATGACCCATGTGAAATTTGATAAATTAAATGAGACAATCAATACTGTGTAAAAATAATCATAGCCTAATTTTAAAGAATTTTAAAATTAAGTTTAGGCAAAATCAAACACATTAGTTTTTCATGGGACAGTGATTGGAATTGGATGTCTGGATTCAGGGAAGGAAAGGCAGATGCCCTAGTTGTTTAGAATAAAATTAGAACAAAAAATAGGTCAGCAATAATTGTAACCATTTCAAACCTGTTGTTGGTCTAGTTTCTAGAATTGTCTAGTTTCTAGTCCCAAATTGTGCCTGTAGATGAACTGCAGCTAAGTCTAACAATGACTAAACCTCAGAAGTACTCAATTAGTTGCCAAGCACTGGAGATCCTAATAAGGACATGCAAGGGTGTTATACTAATAAGAGTCTTTTTCATTTGTCATTATGCAAGCCAAGGTATCTTAACAATCCACCAATTCTTGATAATTTGTATAATTTCCCGGTATAGCCAATTTGTGGTAGATCATTTGTTTAACAATGCAGTGTGGTAAGATAAAGAAAGACTGTCTGCCATTCATTTCAATTTTGTCTATTAGTTTCATGCATCTGTTATTCTATAGGTCGATTACACTCCTGCTTCAAAGGATACCATATTGTATGGAATGACTTCTTTGTCTAAAGCTGAATAGATCAAAATAAGTATAAAGCCTTGGCTACAGGTTGTTTACATTAAATGTGGAATCTGAATGTTGCTTTTGGTTCTGCCAATATCAGGATACAACACTTAGAGTTGGTGCCAGCCTGTCCTCTGATAACTTAAATAAATCATAGTTTTCAAAATCTGTTCCACTTTTTCTTCATTATCACAGTTTAAACAAATCCCAAAAATAACCTGTTGGTCCAACTGTGCATTCCATTTATTAGAAATTGTTTAAGAAGTTCTTACAGCATATTCCCATTTCACACCAAGAGAACTGAACTTTTTCACCAGTAATCTGCCAGCAGGTTTTCTCTCAATTATTTATTTAGACTTCAACGGAAACTATTTTGTTTAAAAAAAGATTATTAGAAGCCATTTCATGTCATTTGGAATAAATCAAAGTAGTAGCTTCATATCATTGTCTTGTACTCATTAGCAAATAATTTATTGATACTAAGCCAGCAGTTGTTAAATGCACATAGAAAAGCATCCATGTAAAATACCATTAATCTTTTCAGAATTAGTTAAATTGGATAAATATGATACAATTGTACACACTTTGATGGAATTGTACAGATAAGGATTTGGGAATTGAGATCAGTGATATGGAAATATGATGCTAACACAAAATTGGATATTAAGCAAATTGAGGGAACTGAATGTACTGGAAACACAAATGAGAAAATCTGCAGATTCTGGAAACCCAAGTAACTCTCAAAATGCTGGAGGAACTCAGCAGACCAGGCAGCATCTATGGAAAAGAGTAAACAGTTGACGTTTCAGGCCGAGACCCTTCATCAGGATTCATTACACCCATGTGACCCAAACATCTTGGGAATGTGGGAGGAAACCCATGTAGTCACAGGGAGAACATCCAAACTCCTTACAGACAACAGCAGGAATTGAACCCAGGTCACAAGTGCCATAATGCATTGCACTAACATTATCCTACCATGCTGCCATTTTGCTTAGTATGATTTGCATTTTAGAAATAATCATAAGCATAGGAAGCTTGATTTAAAGAAAGTGGAAAAGAGGTGCAGGTAAGGACTTCTGGCAGCAACATAGGGTAACATGGTGATTACCATCAATCAGCGATATGTAAGAGAAGTGGATCTCCCTTAGAAGAACTATGAGCTCGGAGAAGTCCTGCCAAGTTTGGCAGGTTTACTGCTTCCACAACATATTACTTTGCTTCTATATTGCCAAATTATCTGTCCATTCTCATTGGCTATTAATAATCTCAAAGTCTGCATTAGTCTTCATTAGACACATAGATCATTAAAGGACAAGCTGTTTTATTTATGTATGAAGTCAGGTAAAATACAGAAAGTAATAACCAATTTCCCCCCCGGATCAATAAAGTATGACTATGACTAGCTACTAGGACTTGATGTTTCAATCCCTATGGTAAGTTGGCACTTTCGATGTTGGCAGTGGGTTTGGAGTGGTGACGAGGGAGGGTAGGTACGCCATCGGGGTCATCAGGTGCGCACCCTCCTTCTTTGACGTTTCGTTGATAAGGCCACGACGTCTCCAGAGGGCTCAACGGTGCTACCTGGCGTCCCAGATACACCCCCCTCAGTTCCATACCCTCCTGTCTTCATTTTGCAGCCCAGTTGTTGTCTTTTCTTTTAATCCAAATCCAATTGCTGCTTTCTTCTTCTGTGTTTGACAAGGGCTTGATTGCTTGTTTGAAGGAGTGACCCCTCACCCCCATCTTCTTCAATAGACTGGTCGTAGATGTAGCAACGAATCCCTGCATCCCACTTCTGCAGGGAAAATCTTGGTCTTACAGCCATTCTGAGCAGCTACAGTTGCCAGTTCAGAGTACTTGGTTTTTTTCCTCTCATAAGCTTCTTTGACACCATCTTCCCATGGTACTGTCAATTCCACAACATATGCCAGCTTGGCTGAATAGGAAGTAATGCTCAAATTATGTGAACTGTTCATTGTTATCCAGTAGAGAACCAATCTTGTTTGTAAATCCCCCATATAGAAAAACATTAAATGTAATATTTCTAAAAGCCAGTTTGAAGTATTTTTCTCTTTCCACAGAAGTTGCCTTTATCTCTAGCTACTACAGAATTTTTGTTCATTACAATGTAGTTTCCAAGACAGTATCACAGATTATATCAGAAATGAAAGGCATTGAAGCAAATTTGTTCAAAACCTGAATGAAGCTTTATTGTTATCAAAGTTACACAATTTCTTCTCAGCTTCATCTTACAGTAGTTGATGTGGCTGACAGGAAAATTAATAGAAACTGTTTTCATAATGAATGGTCAATATGGAATTCAAAATAGAACAACTTGATTGAATTCTAGAAAGAGATAATAGAGTGAACAGTGGTAATGCCACATAATAAATTATTAAATAAGGCCACAGCACATTGAATCTAAACAAGCAGTAAAATGGGTTTTGTAATTTCTTTAGTAAAAAGAGCAGAGTAAAGTTAAAGGACAGTAAATGAGGCCCACCGTGTTCAGTGCAGGGACAAATGTTTTCAATTTATGTTATTGGCCTAGACTTCAAACATTCAATCTCAACTTGTGGATGGCTAAATTTGGGGCAGGCTTGGGAGGAAGAACTTGAAAAGTAAGTAGTCTGCATGATCAAGGGCTTCCTGGCATTCGTACGGCCAGTGATGTTGTGGGGATGGGACTGGACTCTCTGACAGTGGTGTCTGAAAAGAGGATGCTGCCCAAGTTGCATGTAATCTTGGACAATGTCTCCCATCCACTACATGATGTACTGGTTGGGCACAGGAGTACATTCAGCCAGAGACTCATTCCACCGAGATGCAGCACGGAGCGACATAGGAAGTCATTCCTGCCTGTGGCCATCAAACTTTACAACTCCTCCCTTGGAGGGTCAGACACCCTGAGCCAATAGGCTGGTCCTGGACTTATTTCCTGGCATAATTTACATATTACTATTTAACTATTTATGGTTTTATTACTATTTATTTATGGTGCAACTGTAAGGAAAACTAATTTCCCCAGGATCAATAAAGTATGACTATGACTGTGAGGAAAAATGGATAAACCATGAATGCAGATTAATAAGGCTTTAAAAAAGGATGAACTATGGTTTAGTTGAAGAGCAATACAAATTTCCTGCGTTTTAGAATTGATCTCAAACTTTAAATAAATATAGGTCAGACTAGATATCGACTACTGTGGTTTCTCCTTTCAAAAAAAAATGAAGATGAGGTGAAGGCCGAGGCCTCTGAGCTTCTTGTCAAGCCTGGCGGGAATTACGGTGTTGAATGCTGAACCGCATTCTCACATACCCGTCCCTGTTCTCCAAATGTGTAAGGACGGAGAGTGGGGTTGTGGCTGTCAGTCGGTTGTGTCGGTAACACACATAAAAGTTGCTGGTGAACGCAGCAGGCCAGGCAGCATCTCTAGGAAGAGGTACAGTCGACGTTTCGGGCCGAGACCCTTCGTGTCGGTAGGCGAATTGTAGGGGTCCGGAGTGGGTGGTAGCAAGCTGCAGATGTAGTCCTTGACCAGCCTCTCAAAGCATTTGTTATTATTGAGACGAATGCGACAGGACGCCAGTCGTTCATAAATGTTACCTTGGTCTTTGTTTTGAAGCAGGAGGGCACTCTACACTGGGAGAGATAAAAAAAAATGTCTGTAAACACATCTGCCAGTTGTGCCGCGCACATCCTGAGTACCCGCCCTGGGACGCCGTTCATTCCCGCAGCCTTGTGACTGTCCACTCGTTGGAAACACCTGCGTACTTCTGCCTCAGAGATGACCAAGGTGAAGGTCGCATGGGCGGCACTCCTTAGTGGCTCAGTGTCGGCGACTTCGAACCGAGCATTTTAAAAAAAGATTTAGATCTTCTGGGAGAGAGGCTCCTTTGCGTTTGTCTTTGAAGTCTGTGATGGTGTGCAGACCTTGCCATATGCTGCGTGTGTTGGTGGCGAGTTGTGTCTGGATCTTGTCCCTGTTGTTATAGCTGCATTTCTTGAGTTCCTGGTGGTTACCGGCGGCGAAAGCTCTGTCTCTCGTGGTGAGTACTGCGTGGACGGAACTGTTGATCCAGGGTTTCTGGTTTGGATAGACCCTGACCGATTTCTGGGGATGTAACCATTCTGGAAGTTCTTTCTAAACGTGATGAGTGTTCCCCTTTTCCTAGCTAATAACACCCTTGGCTGGGGAAAAATATGTCTGCATCTTGTGCGCAGGCTCTGCAGGAGACTCCAAATCTGGCTGCCCTCCACTATGAAAGCCACGCAGCCACAGCCGCTTTAAGCAGTGGTCCCAGTGTCTATAAACAGACTTTCAATTTGCAATCACAGTCATTAGCCCATCGACAGATATTAGGGGCACACATTACTGTACATTAACAGAAGAGGTCAAAGCTAAGCAATCTTTCCACATCCATTTAAAAAGTGTGAATAAGTTTTCGCCCAGCACTGTCAGTGCTAGATCTACTATTGCCCAGGATGAGACTGGCAGTGTGACTTGGGTTGCTGCTCAAAGTGAGATACCAGTGTTCCTATACAGGCTGAAATACTATGTCAATTTCATAATCTCCTATGTAAATAGGTGTTGTCTTTAGAATCATGGAGTTGTACAACATAGAAACAGGCCTTTCGGCCCGCCACATCTGTGTTAACCATTTTGCCTATTTACATTAATTCCATATACCTCTATGCCCTGCTCATTCAAATGCTTCTCGAATGCTGTTGCTGCCACCACTGTGTGAAACATTTACCCCTCAGATCCTTTTCACACCTCTGCTCTCTCACCCGATACCTATGCTGTCCAGTTTTAGACACGCCTATCATGGGAAATAGAAACTGGTAAATGACTGTGCCTATGCCTCAAACAGTCAAATGTGCACAAGTTGGAGCTCATCTTGAACCTCTGTCACTCATACGCTGGGCCCTCGGTCTGCACACACCACCTTCCGATCATCACTCGCAATCTCGGACAAACGGGTCTCCCACCGGGTCGTATCCTACGACCAGTTCTCCCCAGCATCTTCTCTCTTCATCTCCCTCTGAAAAAAAAGACCCAAAACCAACATTAATGTCCCTCACCAAAAAAAAACCTCTCCCTGGTTCCACCAACCTAATTGGATGGTACACATTCCTCATCATCCGTTATCTTCAACAATAACCCAAACAGGCTGGAAGCAGAACAGACCGCTCTTACAGAACTGCTAAATGAAATTCCTACAGCACAACAGTAAAGATGTGAACCAGGGCATTACACAGTCTAATAAGAGATGCACCTAGACACACCTGCAAATGTAGTCATCGAAGACCATCCGACCTTTCTTTCATCTCCCACATTTCATAAGAGGAGAATGTCACCCCACTGATTGCCATTCCTATCATTTGTTTCTACTAGCTGCAAAGAAAGAATAAGAAAGACTTCACCTTGACTCATTGTACCTTGTCACTGCTCAGTCTCCTTGCCAAAGTCTCCCTTATCAAAGGCTCCACTCTTGAATCTCAGGCATAGCACCTCTACCTTGTACTGCCCTGTTCAATGTGGCCATTCCCACTATATCTAACAGGCTTTATAAACTGTTTCTTCCTCTCCTCCTTTATGCTGCCAGACTTAAATGTACTCAGCTGGAGCTTCCAGGGTAAAATAAACTGACACTGGATGTATTTACAGAATCAATACAATGACAGCTGTAGAAGTTAGCCATTGAAAGTCTCAGTGAGCAGTGTTTTTAAAAAATAATCATCGTTATATGCTTTTATAATACTTTGAAGGCAGTGAAACTAGAAACCCTCAGAAACCAACTCCAATGAGCAATGAAAACATATTAATTTTTCCATAAGGAAGCCATGAGACTGCAGGTGTGTGTGAATGTTTGTGTTCAACTGCTGCCGCCGTCCTATTCTACAATTATAATTAAGGAAATAGAAAGCAGCAGCAGGATTCACTGGCCAAAACCACTTCAAGATCATTCAATTTCAGTGTATGCTGTAGTTTTCTTTACATTGTTGGTTATTCGTTGTCTCTAGTATGTCATTGGAACCTCGTTTTGTTTTCAGCCCCCTGAAAAGAGGCTGCAGTGAAAAGGGAATTATTCTAACCACTAAATTTGAGTACATTACTGGCCAGTCTTGAGTTACAAACCCTTAACCTGTGGAAACCTACATATAAACAAGTTCCCATAATATTATTAAATTCAGACGTTTGACATGCAAACATTCATTCTTATGAACAACAGATCTAGTTTCCTTTATCTTTGTACTTTCCGTAGGAGCCTTGTATTTAATTTGTCTGTATTTTGTGCTGCGCATTTATTATGGGTAATTTGTCAAGTGGGTTGGTTGGTTCGTTGTAGAAGCTAATTAGTATAGTTACGTGTTCAGCTTGTCTAGATGCAGTGTAGCCTAGGTAGAGGGTCATGGAATTATATTTTTTCGCTGACCGGCAATGCTGCCGTTAGATCACCATAATATCGTTATTAGACCTCAGATTTCGTTGTAACGTTAGTTTTAGTTTCGTCAGTTTTTTGAAATCATATAACCATATAACAATTACAGCACGGAAACAGGCCATCTCGGCCCTTCTAGTCTGTGCCGAACTCTTACGCTCACCTAGTCCCACCGACCTGCACTCAGCCCATAACCCTCCATTCCTTTCCTGTCCATATATCTATCCAATTTAACTTTAAGTGACAACATCGAACCTGCCTCTACCACTTCTGCTGGAAGCTCGTTCCACACAGCTACTACTGTCTGAGTAAAGAAGTTCCCCCTCATGTTACCCCTAAACTTTTGCCTTTTAACTCTCAACTCATGTCCTCGTTTGAATCTCCCTCTCAATGGAAAAAGTCTATCCACGTCAACTCTATCTATCCTCCTCATAATTTTAAATACCTCTATCAAGTCCCCCCTCAACCTTCTATGCTCCAAAGAATAAAGACCTAACTTATTCAACCTTTCTCTGTAATTTAGGAGATGAAACCCAGGCAACATTTTAGTAAATCTCCTCTGTACTCTCTCAATTTTTTTGACATCTTTCCTATAATTCAGTGACCAGAACTGTACACAATACTCCAAATTTGGCTTTACCAATGTCGTATACAATTTCAACATTACATCCTAACTCCTATACTCAATGCTCTGATTTATAAAGGCCGGCATACCAAAAGCTTCCACCTTCAGGGAACTATGCACCTTTATTTCTAGATCCCTCGGTTCTACTGCATTCTTCAATGCCCTACCATTTACCATGTATGTCCTATTTTGATTAGTCCTACCAAAATGTAGCACCTCACATTTATCAGCATTGAACTCCATCTGCCATCTTTCAGCCCACTCTTCTAAGTGGTCTAAATCTCTGCAAGCTTTGAAAACCTACTTCATTATCCACAATTCCACCTATCTTAGTATCATCTGCATACTTACTAAACCAATTTACCACCCCATCATCCAGATCATTAATATATATGACAAACAACATTGGACCCAGTACAGATCCCTGAGGCACACCACTAGACACCGTCCTCCAATCTGACACACAGTTATCCACCACTACTCTCTGGCGTCTCCCATCCAGCCACTGCTGAATCCATTTTACTACTTCGATATTAATGCCTAACGATTGAACCTTCCTAACTAACCTTCCGTGTGGAACCTTGTCAAAGGCCTTACTGAAGTCCATATAGACAACATCCACCGCTTTACCCTCATCAACTTTTCTAGCAACCTCTTCAAAAAATTCATTAAGATTCGTCAAACATGACCTTCCACGCACAAATCCATGTTGACTGTTCCTAATCTTACCCTGTCTATCCAGATAATTATATATACCTTCTCTAAGAATACTTTCCATCAATTTACCCACCACCAATGTCAAACTCACAGGCTGATAATTGCTAGGTTTACTCTTAGAACCCTTTTTAAACAATGGAGCAACATGAGCAATACGCCAATCCTCCGGCACCATCCCCGTTTCTATTGACATTTGAAATATTTCTGTCAGAGCCCCTGCTATTTCCACGCTAACTTCCCTCAAGGTCTTAGGGAATATCCTGTCTGGACCCGGAGACTTATCCACTTTTATATTCCTTAAAAGCACCAGTACTTCCTCTTCTTTAATCATCATACTTTCCATAACTACCCTTCTTGTTTCCTTTACCTTACACAATTCAATATCCTTTTCCTTAGTGAATACTGAGGAAAAGAAATTGTTCAAAATCTCCCCCATCTCTTTTGGCTCCACACATAGCCATCCACTCTGATTCTCTAAGGGACCAATTTTATCCCTCACTCTCCTTTTGCTATTAATAAAATTGTAGAAGCCCTTTGGATTTATTTTCACCTTACTTGCCAAAGCAGCCTCATATCTTCTTTTAGCTTTTCTAATTTCTTTCTTAAGATTCTTTTTACATTCTTTATATTCCTTGAGCACCTCATTTACTCCAAGCTGCCTATATTTATTGTCGATCCCTCTCTTCTTCCGAACCAAGTTTCCAATATCCCTTGAAAACCACGGCTCTCTCAAACTTTTAACCTTTCCTTTCAACCTAACAGGAACATGAAGATCCTGTACCCTCAAAATTTCATCTTTAAATGACCTCCATTTCTCTATTACATCCTTCCTATAAAACAAATTGTCCTAATCCACTCTTTCTAAATCCTTTTGCATCTCCTCAAAGTTAGCCTTTCTCCAATCAAAAATCTCAATCCTAGGTCCAGTCCTATCCTTCTCCATAATTATATTGAAACTAATGGTATTGTGATCACTGGACCCGAAGTTCTCCCCAACACAAACCTCCATCACCTGCCCTATCTCATTCCCTAACAGGAGATCCAACACTGCCCCTTCGCTAGTTGGTACCTCTATGTATTGCTGTAAAAAAACTATCTTGCACACATTTGACAAACTCCAAACCATCCAGCCCTTTTACAGAATGGGCTTCCCAGTCTATGTGTGGAAAATTAAAATCTCCCACAATCACAACCTTCTGCTTACTACAAATACCTGCTATCTCCTTACAAATTTGCTCCCCAAATTCTCGCTCCCCATTAGGTGGTCTATAATACACCCATTTAAGCGTTACTACACCTTTCCCATTCCTCAATTCCACCCAAATAGCCTCCCTAGACGAGTCCACTAATCTATCCTGCCAGAGGACCGCTGTTATATTTTCTCTTACAAGCAAAGCAACACCTCCCCCTCTTGTCCCTCCTGTTCTATCACACCTGAAGCAACGAAATCCTGGAATATTTAGTTGCCAATCACATTCCTCCTGCAAACACGTTTCACTGATAGCTACATCATCATATTTCCAGGTATCAATCCATGCTCTAAGCTCATCCACCTTTCTTACAATGCTCCTAGCATTAAAATAGATGCATTTAAGAAACTCTCCACCTCTTACTCTGTTTATCCTTAATGGAGCAAACAACTTTTTTCTTCCTTCTCCCCTACGTCTTCGGTCTGAGTTCTCCCAATCTCCGTCCCCTGCCTATCCTCCCTCACACTGTCTACTAGCTTTCTCTATTTGTGAACTAACCTCCTCTCTCCTAGTCTCTTCGATTTGATTCCCACCCCCCAACCATTCTAGTTTAAAGTCTCCTCAGTAGCCTTCGCAAATCTCCCCACCAGGATATTGGTCCCCCTAGGATTCAAGTGCAACCCGTCCTTTTTGTACAGGTCACACCTGCGCCAAAAGAGGTCCCAATGATCCAAAAACTTTAATCTCTGCCCCCTGCTCCAATCCCTCAGCCATGCATTTATCCTCCATCTCATTGCATTCCTACTCTCACTGTCACATGGCATAAGCAGTAATCCCGAGATTACTACCTTTGCAGTCCTTCTTTTCAACTCCCTATATTCTCCTTTCAGGACCTCCTCCCTTTTCCTACCTATGTCATTCTATGTATATGTACCACGACCTCTGGTTCTTCTCCCACCCACTTCAGGATATCTTGGACACAATCAGAAACATTCCGGACCCTGGCACCAGGGAGGCAAACTACCATCCGGGTCTCCTGACGGCGTACACAGAATTGCCTATCTGACCCCCTTACTATCGAGTTCCTGTTACAACTGCTCTCCTCTTCCTTCCCCTACCCTTCTGAGCTACAGGGCCGGACTCTGTGCCAGAGGCACGGCCACTGTTGCTTCCCCCAGGTAAGCTGCCCCCCCCAACAGTACTCAAACAGGAGTACTTATTATCAAGAGGCACAGCAACTGGGGTACTCTCTAGTACCTGACTCTTCCTCTTCCCCCTCCTAACCGTGACCCACTTTTCTGCCTCCCGTGGCCCTGGTGTGACCACCTGCCTGTAACTCCTCTCTACCAACTCCTCACTCTCCCTGACCTGACGAAGGTCATCAAGCTGCAGCTCTGGTTCCCTAATACGGTCCCTTAGGAACTGCATCTCGGCGCACCTGGCGCAGATGTGGATGTCCGGGAGGCTGGGAGACTCCAGGACCTCCCACATCCCACACAGAGAACAAGCTGCCCTCACACTCATACTTCCCCCTTTCCTCAAACAACAAAATATGAATACCAAACCTTCCTCGCCTTGCCCGTTGAGCCAAAGCCCTTAAGCCTTCACTCTGCTCCCAGCTCTCTCCACCACCCGCTGTATAAAGCTGTGTTCCTTTTAAATCTTCCGCGCTTCACTGCCTGACATCACACGCCTGCGCAGTCCCGCCTCTCTGAACTCCAAAGTAAAAAATGAAAAATTCAATATGGCTTCCGCCGCGCTCCCGCTCCGATTCTCAGACCTCTTTCTCCAAATCACTATGAGATTGTTCGTCTTTGCTGGTTTCTTCATAAAGATTGAACGGACTCTTTGAACCTTCAAAATTTGGTTATGGTGGAAAGCATATCATACAGTGTCAAACCCAGTGCTCAGTCTCTGAGCGATTTTGGTTTGTTTTCAAGTAACCACTATATTTTTGGCTCCTGTCGGTGAATTGAACCCCGGTTTCCTGTGACAGGCGGGGATACGAACCATTATACTAACGAAAGCCCTTGTGGATGCACAATACTGCGATAGATTGCCTTCAAAGATTTGAATCTTTCTTTTAGGAAAAGATAAGATGCGTTGCTGTTATACAATTAAGGTTGTTATTTCATTTTGCTTCCTTATATTATCAGTAGTACTACTCAGATTTCTATAATCTAAAACAATTGCATTTCCATGCTGGCAGTCACACGAACACTTTGAGCTGCTGGATATGACGTACCATAGGTTCAGAGTCTCCTTAGAGCCAGCTAAGCCCTGAACTACCTCTTGAGGGTCTAACTCACGTTTCACAGACACTTAAGGAATGTATGAATCAACATTGACATTGAATGTGTGGGTTTTCTCTGTGACCCCTATCAATATACTGTAGGAACTCATACCATTGGACTGTCCTGCTAGAACACTTTCAGTACTCGCCTCTCTTGAAACCCTTTGCATATTAACTTTGGACATCCATACAGCAATTTCTTCCTGCAACTTAACCTGTTCCTTCCTTTTCCGTAGCTGCTCTTCCATCTGCTCCTCTTGATCTTCCAGCATGTTTGTCCTTCAATAATCACTAACATGCGATTAATGCAGCTAAATCAGCCTGTTTTAATATGCACAGAGGACTTATTAGACACAAAAGATGCTGTGCCTGCAACAGAACGTGGAGCAGGACATTGGACACACTGTGGCTTGGATTTATGACATCCGGAGGGTCCTCTGGTATATGCTTAGTTAAATCATGTCTTGGAATTTGAGAAACATTTTCACTTGTTTCAATAACATAACCTTAAATATCAAATATTAAGTTCAACCATTGTTTACTATCCCCTGTAAATGCACTACTAAGGCATCCAATGTTTAAAAAACGTTCATTTTGTTTCACTTGCTCCTCCTTGGGAAGTAGTGACAACATGTGATGTTTGCTTAGCAACAGCTTCACTTTCAATAATATCAGTCTTATCAACTTTTGATGCAATCTATGGGGATGCAATACTGTGGGGATATGGTTACACATATCAACTGATTTTTGTGTTTTCCAACTTAAGTCAAAATTGTCTATAAAAACTGAACTTATTTGTTACCAAGAGACAGTTTATATCTGTTAGTTTCCATTGTTGACACTTTGCATTATCAATGATTGCTGGGAATTTTAAATCTTTGCTGGACACAAATGAAGTGCCAGGTGACTGGACAACAAACAGGGTCCCCCTTTTTAAGAAAGGCAGCAGGTAACCATAGACTTGTGAGCCTAACATCAATGGTAAGGAAGATATTGGAAAGGACAGGATTAATAATAATTTGAAAAAGCAGGGACTAATTAAAGATGGCCACATGGTTTTCCTAATGGCAGTTCTAATCTGATCAATGTTTTGAAGATAAAGTATTGATGAGGGCAAAGTAGTAGTGAAATCTTGTGAAATATTTGGACTTCAGTAAAGGGTTCGACAATTTCCTGCATGGTTCAAAAGGTATGTGCTCAATGTGAAAACCTGTGCACGTGATTAGGGCATTGCATTTATATATTGGGCTTGAATGGTAAACTAGGTGCAAAGTAGATTGTAAATTGTGCCCATGGAGAGGGAAACTGCTGAGACCTTCTTCAAACCTGATGAAAGGCTTCGGCACCAAAGAGCAACTGCTTACTCCTCTCCAGCGTTAAATTGCTTTGATTTCCAGCATCTGCAGAATCTCATTTCTAAATTTTGTCATTTCATGTCCTTCACCTCTCCTCATTGCCCCCTTGAATCTCCACTGAAGCTGTTTGCCACTGACTACAGCAAACAGGCTGTGCTTCAAAATGTGGAAAATGCTGCTTTAATTTTCAGATACAGTTAAAAGTGATTGCTTGGTACAGTTTCATGAATGAAGATAAAAATTGGCTTATCATATAGTATGTATTTTATATCTATTTATCATCTACTAGTAGCCAGTTGGTGGCATAGTGGCATCAGTGCTGGACTGTGGGACGGAGGTAAGTTCAAACCCAGTTGGCCCCCCCCGCCCCCGGCACACTTTCCATCTGTGCAGGGCTAACAGCTGGTGATCTCTTTGGAAAAAAACTCACCCGGCAGAAGGCAATGGCAAACCACTGCTGTAAGTTGCCTCGTACATGAATTCTAACCACGTCAGAACGGCGTGGGAGGAAGTTGTTCGCTACCCGGAAAAATTTCTGATACGACCTACATTAGAATTATTATCTACTAGCGAATAACCCAGTTTTTAAAATCTATACTTGAATTCTTGATGATTACGTTGAGTTCTCTCCAAAATCTCTGGATGGGCACAAAAGATGATTAACTGAAATTTTAAGCAGGAATTCTGTAGATTTTACTGTCTTTGGTTGAACTGTATGCATTTAAACAAAAAAAATAGTTAAATTTCTATCCCCAGCTTTCTCCAAAAGCATTCTGTAGTTGAGCCGGTCAAAAAAGAATTGATTATCTTTTCCCAATCCCAGGTGTGTTGCTTGGAATTCCAGCACCTGCAAATTTTTCTACTGTTGATGTTTTAGTGACTGTACGACATTAGATTTTTGTAATAAACTGTTTCATTGGTGAACAGCATTGAAGCCCATTTGGTACACGGTGCCAACTAACTCAATTCCAGGTCTGTAATTTGCAAAACTTTAAAAAAATTGATATTCTTCTATCGAATTGTCTTGCACTATACCTAGAATCATAAATACTTACAGTACAGAAGGCTACTACTGAATTCATGCCTCTAATCCTGAAAATGCTCTTTTCTCATGGATCTGAAAATATTTCCTTTAAGTGCCTATTCTATTCCCTTTGAAGGAACTGATTTTTGTTTCACTAACATTGCACTAAGTTTTGAAATTAACTCCATCCTCACATCTCCAGGTACCCATTAGCCAAACTTGCTCCTAATATGATCCTGCACACCTTCATCAAATCCCCTCTTAGCCTTTGTTATTCCAAGATGACTTCCAGTGTCCTCATTCTGACCAGGCACCTAGTAGTCTTGGGAAAACAAAAGAAACTTTGAAAGTTAATCAATCACTTGTCAATTGCACTGTAGGTTTCCTTCCACATTAAGCACCTTCGTATAAAGCAACTTCATGAATAAGTAGATTTCAAGACACAGAACAGCTTCACCATGCAAGCTGCAGATTCAGTGTACAAACCAATACACACTTTATTAGTCATGCCTATTGAGACTGATCTTACCTTATTAACTGAATTTTTCTTCATACCCATAATTTTGGCAAATCCCAATACAAACTGAAAATGCTTCCCTGAAATGAAAGATTGAAAGCCTATTCATAAACAAGCTCTCTTATGAAACCTTATGATGAAGACCATTTAAAAAACAGAGAAAACATTAAATATTTTAGAATAGTAGTGTAAGCATTTTGTACACCTTAATTTTTGAGTTGAATATATTTTAGTTTCCCTTGTATAAAGCATTTATTAATAAATCAAATCCTGTAACTCCTCTTCAAAGGTCAAACTGTGGCTCAGGGGTAGATGCTATGGTGGACAGTTACTATGAGTCCCCACAGCCATGTGCAACCAGTAATCCTGGTTCCTGAACAGAACAAAACTGTAGAAGTTCTCTCCTCCTTTATGGTAGCCATGTTCACTCTGTGCCCAGGATACTGGGCTGTCTGCAAAGCCATGAACTGTCATACTGACCCACGGGGCCAGCTTCGGTTCCTCAAAGTACAACCTGAGGAAGAAGGGAAGACAGATTACGGCAATGATACAGCTGAGGCAAAAAGAACGACAATTTCAACATACACAGGCTTGAAAGAACACAGTTAACCTTAGATTCCATAAATTTAATGGTAGGGAATCTGAATAAAAGATGAGGCACAAAAGATAAGTGATTTAAATTAAGTTAATTAAATCTGGAATAAATCCCCAGTAATGGTGACTAAGAAGCTGCTTCACTCTTGCAAAAATAAACATTTTTTTTGCAAGAGGTCCTGAAAAAGAGTACAGGGAGTTAGGAAGGAAGTTGAGAAGCAGGGACCGCAAAGGTAGTAATCTCGGGATTACTGCCTGTGCCACACGACAGTGAGAATAGGAATAGAATGAGGTGGAGGATAAATGTGTGGCTGAGGGATTGTTTTCAGATTTCTGGATCATTGGGACCTCTTTTGGGGCAGGTGTGACCTGTACAAAAAGGACAGGTTGCACTTGAATCCCAGGGGAACCAATATCCTGGCGGGGAGATTTGCTAAGGCTACTGGGGAGAGTTTAAACTAGAATTGTTGGGGGGTGGGAACAGAACTGAAGAGACTGGGGAAGAGGAGGTTGGCTCACAGATAGAGAAAGCTTGTAGACAGTGTGAGAAGGAGGATAGGCAGGTGATAGAGAAGGGATGCGCTCAGACCGAAGGTTTGAGATGCGTCTATTTTAACGCAAGGAGTGTTGTGAACACAGCAGATAAGCTTAGAGTGTGGATCAGTACTTGGAGATATGATGTGGTGGCCATTACAGAGACTTGGATGGCTCAGGGACCATATAACCATATAACAATTACAGCACGGAAACAGGCCACCTTGGCCCTTCTGGTCCATACCGAACTCTTACTCTCACCTAGTCCCACCGACCTGCACTCGGCCCATAACCCTCCATTCCTTTCCTGTCCATATATCTATCCAATTTTACTTTAAACTACAACACCGAACCTGCCTCAACCACTTCTGCTGGAAGCTCGTTCCACACAGCTACCACTCTCCGAGTGAAGAAGTTCCCCCTCATGTTACCCCTAAACTTTTGCCCTTTAACTCTCAACTCATGTCCTCTTGTTTGAATCTCCCCCACTCTCAATGGAAAAAGCCTATCCACATCAACTCTATCTATCCCTCTCATATTTTTAAACACCTCTATCAAGTCCCCCCTCAACCTTCTACGCTCCAAAGAATAAAGACCGGAATGGTTACTTCAATTGCTGGGTTTTAGATGTTTCAGAAAGGACAGGGAGGAGGCAAAAGAAGTGGGGGCGTGGCACTGTTAATCAGAGATAGGGTCACGGCTGCAGAAAAGGTGTCGCCATGGAGGGATTGTTTACGGAGTCTCTGTGGGTGAAGGTTAGGAACAGGAAGGGGTCAATAACTTTACTGGGTGTTTTTTTATAGGCCGCCCAATAGTAACAAGGATATCGAGGAGCAGATAGGGAAACAGATCCTGGAAAGGTGTAATAATAACAGAGTTGTCGTGATGGGAGATTTTAATTTCCAAAATATCAATTGGCATCTCCCTAGAGCAAGGGGTTTAGGTGGGGTGGAGTTTGTTAGGTGTGTTCAGGAAGGTTTCTTGACACAATATGTAGATAAACCTACAAGAGGAGAGGCTGTACTTGATTTGGTATTGGGAAATGAACCTGGTCAGCTGTCAGATCTCTCAGTGGGGGAGCATTTTGGAGATAGTGATCATAATTCTATTTCCTTTACAATAACAGAGCGAGATAGGAACAGATAAGTTAGAAAAGCATTTAGTTGGAGTAAGGAGAATTATGAGGCTATCAGGCAGGAAACTGGAAGCTTAAATTGGAAAGATGTTCTCAGGGTAAAGTACAGAAGAAATGTGGCAAAAGTTCAGGGGATGTTTGTGTGGAGTTCTGCATATGTACGTTCCAATGAGACAGGGAAGTTATGGTTGGGTACAGGAACCATTGTGTATAAAGGCTGTAATAGATCTAGTCAAGAAGAAAAGAAAAGCTAACAAAAGGTTCAGAGAGCTAGGTAATGTTAGCGATCTAGAAGATTATAAGACTAATAGGAAGGAGTTTAAGGAGGAGATTAGGAGAGCCAGAAGGGGCCATGAGAAGGCCCTGGCGGGCAGGATTAAGGAAAACCCCAAGGCATTCTACAAGTATGTGAAGAGCAACAGGATAAGACTTAAGAGAATAGGACCTATCAAGTGTGGCAGTGGGAAAGTGTGTATGGAACCGGAAGAAATAGCAGAGGTACTTAATGAATACTTTACTTCAGTATTCACTATGGAAAAGGATCTTAGTGATTGTCATGATGACTTACAGCAGACTGAAAAGCTTGAGCATGTAGATATTAAGAAAGAGGATGTGCTGGAGCTTTTGGAAAGCATCAAGTTGGATAAGTCGCCGGGACCGGATAAGATGTACCCCAGGCCTCTGTGGGAGTCGAGGGAGGAGATTGCTGAGCCCCTGGTGATGATCTTTGCATCATCAATGGGGACGGGAGAGGTTCTGGTGGATTGGAGGGTTGTGGATGTTGTTCCTTTATTCAAGAAAGGGAGTAAAGATAGCCCAGGAAATTATAGACCAGTGAGTCTTACCTCAGTGATTGGTAATTAGAAATAGTCAGCATGGCTTTGTCAAGGGCAGGTCGCACCTTACGAGCCTGATTTGAATTTTTTGAGGATGTGACTAAACACATTGATGAAGGAAGAGCAGTAGATGTAGTGTATATGGATTTCAGCAAGGCATTTGATAAGGTAACCCATGCAAGGTTTATTGAGAAAGTAAGGAGACATGGGAACATTGCTTTGTGGATCCAGAACTGACTTCCCCTTAGAAAGCAAAGAGTGGTTGTAGATGGGTCATATTCTGCACAGAGGTTGATCACCAGTGGAGTGCCTCGGGGATCTGTTCTGGGACCCTTACTCTTCGTGATTTGTATAAATGACCTGGAGGAAGTGGAGGGATGGGTTACTAAGTTTGCTGATGACACAAAGGTTGAGGTGTTGTGGATAGTGTGCAGGGCTGTCAGAGGCTACAGTGGGACATTGATAGGATACAAAATTGGGCTCAGAAGTAGCAGATGGAGTTCAACCCAGATAAGTGTGGAGTGGTTCATTTTGGTAGGTAAAGTATGCTGGCAGAATATAGTATTAATAGTAAGGCTATTGGCAGTGTGGAGGATGAGAGGAACCTTGGGTTCCGAGTCCATAGGACACTCAAAGCTGCTGCGCAGGTTGACTCTGTGGCTAAGAAGGCATACGGTGCATTGGCCTTCATCAATCGTGGAATTGAATTTAGGAGCCGAGAGGTAATGTTGCAGCTATACAGGACCCTGGTCAGACCCCACTTGGAGTACAGTGCTCAATTCTGGTCGCCTCACTACAGGAAGTACGTGGAAACCATAGAAAGGTTGCAGAGGAGATTTACAAGGATGCTGCCTGGATTGGGGAGCATGCCTTATGAAAATAGGTTGAGTGAACTCAGCTTTTTCTCCTTGGAGCGACGGAGGATGAGAGGTGACCTGATGGAGGTGTACAAGATGATGAGAGGCATCGATTGTGAGGATAGTCAGAGGCTTTTTCCCAGGGCTGAAATAGTTGCAATAAAAAAAACACAGGTTTACGGTGCTGGGCAGTAGATACAGGGAGATGCAGGGGTAAGTTTTTTTACTCAGAGAGTGGTGAGTGCGTGGAATGGGTTGCCAGCAACAGTGATGGAGGCGGATACAATAGGATCTTTTAAGAGATTTTTGGATAGGTACATGGAGCTTAGAAAAAAAGAGGGCTATAGGTAAGCCTAGTAATTTCTAAGGTAGGGACATACATGTTCGGCACAACTTAAAGAGAGGTAACTTTGAAGGTATGAGACGTGAATTAGCTAAAATAGACTGGCAAATGACACTTAAAGGATTGACGGTGGATATGCAATGGCAAGCATTTAAAGATTGCATGGATGAACTACAACAATTGTTCATCCCAGTTTGGCAAAAGGATAAATCAAGGAAGGTAGTGCACCCGTGGCTGACAAGAGAAATTAGGGATAGTATCAATTCCAAAGAAGAAGCATACAAATTAGCCAGAAAAAGTGGCTCACCTGAGGACTGGGAGAAATTCAGAGTTCAGCAGAGGAGGACAAAGGGCTTAATTAGGAAGGGGAAAAAAGATTATGAGAGAAAACTGGCAGGGAACATAAAAACTGACTGTAAAAGCTTTTATAGATATGTAAAAAGGAAAAGACTGGTAAAGACAAATGTAGGTCCCCTACAGACAGAAACAGGTGAATTGATTATGGGGAGCAAGGACATGGCAGACCAATTGAATAATTACTTTGGTTCTGTCTTCACTAAGGAGGACATAAATAATCTTCCAGAAATAGTAGGGGACAGAGGGTCCAGTGAGATGGAGGAACTGAGCGAAATACATGTTAGTAGGGAAGTGGTGTTAGGTAAATTGAAGGGATTAAAGGCAGATAAATCCCCAGGGCCAGATGGTTTGCATCCTAGAGTGCTTAAGGAAGTAGCCCAAGAAATAGTGGATGCATTAGTGATAATTTTTCAAAACTCGTTAGATTCTGGACTAGTTCCTGAGGATTGGAGGGTGGCTAATGTAACCCCACTTTTTAAAAAAGGAGGGAGAGAGAAACCAGGGAACTATAGACCGGTTAGCCTGACGTCAGTGGTGGGGAAACTGCTGGAGTCAGTTATCAAAGATGTGATAACAGCACATTTGGAAAGCGGTGAAATCATCGGACAAAGTCAGCATGGATTTGTGAAAGGAAAATCATGTCTGATGAATCTCATAGAATTTTTTGAGGATGTAACTAGTAGAGTGGATAGGGGAGAACCAGTGGATGTGGTATATTTGGATTTTCAAAAGGCTTTTGACAAGGTCCCACACAGGAGATTAGTGCGCAAACTTAAAGCTCACGGTATTGGGGGTAAGGTATTGATGTGGATAGAGAATTGGTTGGCAGACAGGAAGCAAAGAGTGGGAATAAACGGGACCTTTTCAGAATGGCAGGCAGTGACTAGTGGGGTACCGCAAGGCTCAGTGCTGGGACCCCAGTTGTTTACAATATATATTAATGACTTGGATGAGGGAATTAAATGCAGCACCTCCAAGTTTGCAGATGACACGAAGCTGGGCGGCAGTGTTAGCTGTGAGGAGGATGCTAAGAGGATGCAGGGTGACTTGGATAGGTTGGGTGAGTGGGCAAATTCATGGCAGATGCAATTTAATGTGGATAAATGTGAAGTTATCCACTTTGGTGGCAAAAATAGGAAAACAGATTATTATCTGAATGGTGGCCAATTAGGAAAAGGGGAGGTGCAACGAGACCTGGGTGTCATTATACACCAGTCATTGAAAGTGGGCATGCAGGTACAGCAGGCGGTGAAAAAGACGAATGGTATGCTGGCATTTATAGCAAGAGGATTCGAGTACAGGAGCAGGGAGGTACTACTGCAGTTGTACAAGGCCTTGGTGAGACCACATCTGGAGTATTGTGTGCAGTTTTGGTCCCCTAATCTGAGGAAAGACATCCTTGCCATAGAGAGAGTACAAAGAAGGTTCACCAGATTGATTCCTGGGATGGCAGGACTTTCATATGAAGAAAGACTGGATGAACTAGGCTTGTACTCGTTGGAATTTAGAAGATTGAGGGAGGATCTGATTGAAACGTATAAAATCCTAAAGGGATTGGACAAGCTAGATGCAGGAAGATTGTTCCCGATGTTGGGGAAGTCCAGAACGAGGGGTCATGGTTTGAGGATAAAGGCGAAGCCTTTTAGGACCGAGATTAGGAAAAACTTCTTCACACAGAGAGTGGTGAATCTGTGGAATTCTCTGCCACAGGAAACAGTTGAGGCCAGTTCATTGGCTATATTTAAGAGGGAGTTAGATATGGCCCTTGTGGCTAGGGGGATCAGAGGGTATGGAGGGAAGGCTGGTGCAGGGTTCTGAGATGGATGATCAGCCATGATCATAATAAATGGCGGTGCAGGCTCGAAGGGCCGAATGGCCTACTCCTGCACCTATTTTCTATGTTTCTATGTTTCTATTGTGCTGTAGGTTTTCTATGTTTCTAAACATGTTTCTTCAGTGAAAATAATCTGGATTTTCACCAGGATTGGCCTTCAACTAGCTTCATACCCAGAACAATGTGGTTATCTATTAATTCATCTCCACAACAGACAAGAAAAAAATAAGCACTGATCTTGCCAGCAACAGCCCATTCCTACAAATTAATTTCTGAATTGATCTATCCTCAGTTTATTTCAATTCACTTCGGAGAACTATAGCTATATCATCTTATTACATTATGCTATTAAAATAAAACTGACCAGCATGAATCTGAACTGTTATAATAAATTACAGATTTATAAAGTACATTAACAGAAATATTGTACAATGTTTTTACATTGTAAATATTGTAATAAAATCTTGGGGAGATATGTATGTTATTTGAAATATTACAGAAAACTCTAGATCTAGGTTCGAAAGACCTCCGCCTAACCAGAAATCTGAACTGGGAACAAACTGCCGCCGTAAGAATAGATGGAGAAGTGAGTCAGTTTACGAATATCAAGAGAGGTGTTAGACAAGGATGTGTTTTCTCCCCTGATTTATTTAATGTGTAGAGTGAAACAACATTACAAAAAATAAGACATCTTGGGAATCAAAGTTGGCGGTGAAAACATTAATAATTTCAGATATGCAGATGACACTAAGTATGGAGGAAGAACTACAAAACTTAATTAATATAGTTGTTGAAGAAAGTGAAAAAATGGGTCTATCAATTGCAAAAAGACAGAATGTATGGTGATATCCAAAAAGAAGGAGAATTCTGTCTGCAAGCTGAGAATAAACAGGGAAGACATAAAACAAGTACAGAACTTTTGCTACTTAGGAAGCTGGGAGGTGGCAGGTGCGACTTGGACATCAAAAGAAGAATAGGGATGGCAAAAGACACCTTTAAGAGAATGAAGAGTATACTGACCAATACTAAACTAGGCATGACAATCCACCTCAGAGTACTGAAATGTTACGGTTATCCAGTTATGTTATGTGGCTCAGAATGTTGGACAATATCTAGTAACATGAGGAAACGAATTGTAGCAGCGGAGATGTAGTTTTTGAGGAGGATGCAAAGAAAATCATGGACGAAACGAATATCTAATGTCATGACCAGAGCAAACACAAAAAGAGAAATAATGTATGAGATCATGAAAAGGCAACGTGACTTCAGTGGACATGTAATTAGGAAAGAGGAGTTAGAATGCATGGTAATTGTGGGGAAGATTGAAGGGAAGAAAGCAAGAGGAAGGCACAGACAAATGATGATGGAGACAGCAGCCAAAGAACTAGAAGTGAATACCAATGAATTGATCCGCTTGGCCCGAAACAGGAGAGTGTGGGCCATGGCAGTCAAAGCTCAAACTGGCACCTGATGATGTTGATGTATGATGAATAGAAAAAAAATGTAAATTTGTTGGATAGTGTTGTTAAAATAGCTCTCTACCATATACTGTGTTACAAATTTAAAATTTAACATTGATCCATAGAAACATCAGGACACATAACCAAAAAGATGATCAAAGAGACAGGTGAAGAAGTTTCATAAAAGGAAACAAAGAGAAAGGCAGGGATTTATGGAGGAAATTATCTAGATTGGGGCAATTGAATCAATTGTAATTAAAAAGTAAAGTGTGGAAATTGACACCAATAGTGAATTGTTTAAAATGGGAATGAATTTTAGGTCAGAAGTATGCTGGTGACAAGGACTGATGGATTGGATGCTTCATCTTTGTTTTTTGCTTCCGTAATCGCTATGCATTGTAAGTTTTGTGTAATCTGGACATCTATTTCCTGTCTAAACACAGAAGTATCTCCTAACATTAGTAATTCTAACACTTGTCTTTGCCTTAGTTAAGAATATACATCACATCCAAAGCAGTCAGGGTGCTGGGTGTGCTCCAGAGTTTCCACACGTTCAAAAGGTGGCTCAATACAGCCGATACCACTGAACTGTAGTGAGTTTGATTCTGTTTTACTTTGATAACAAAACCGGTGCTCCCAATGCGGCCTTCTATATACTGGGGAGACCCAACACAGACTGGGAGATCGCTTTGCTGAACACCTACGCTCTGTCCGCCAGAGAAAGCAGGATCTCCCAGTGGCCACACATTTTAATTCCACATCCCATTCCCATTCTGATATGTCTATCCACGGCCTCCTCTACTGTAAAGATGAAGTCACACTCAGGTTGGAGGAACAACACCTTATATTCTGTCTGGGTAGCCTCCAACCTGATGGCATGAACATTGACTTCTCTAACTTCCATTAATGCCCCACCTGCCCTTCGTACCCCATCCGTTATTTATTTATTATTATATATATTCTTTTTCTCGCTCTCCTTTTTCTTCCTCTGTCCCTCTCACTATACTCCTTGCCCATCCTCTGGGCTTCCCCCCTCCCCCTTTCTTTCTCCCTGGGCCTCCCGTCCCATGATCCTCTCATATCCCTTTTGCCAATCACCTGTCCAGCTCTTGTCTCCATCCCTCCCCCTCCTGTCTTCTCCTATCATTTTGAATCACCCCCTCCCCCTCTCAAAATCTCTTACTAGCTCTTCTTTCAGTTAGTCCTGATGAAGGGTCTCGGCCCAAAACGTCGACTGTACCTCTTCCTATAGATGCTGCCTGGCCTGCTGCATTCACCAGCAACTTTTGTGTGTTGCTAGAACGCGAGACTACATTGCCCAAAGGAAGGACTCTTTTTGCAACTGTTTTATTTACAATGATTGCACAACACCCCCGACCCCCCCCCCACTCCAAAGCAGCTTTATGGGGATAGGGGTAAAGGGGCAGGACTGGACTTGGCATGTGCAATGTCTACACTACTGGTGACCTTCTGAATCCCTTTAACGGTATTTATTGGGTATATGGCCAACAGGCCTATCCCAGACTGCTAGGGATGCCCCTTCTAAAGTGGGATCTTTGGCCTGAATCAAAGCCATGGAGGCATTGTTGTTATCTGGCCTATGTAGTACCACAGATGTACCACCTATGTTCTCTCGTTCTCTCTCCCTCTCCCTACCCCGCACCCCCCCCCACCCCCCATCTTACTATGTGGAGCTGTCATCGAAGAACTATGGAGACAGAGTGTTTGTGGATTGTAGTGTTCCTGTTCTGGGAACCTGTCAGACTGGCTCATGGAAGTATTAACATGGTGGCCTAGGTACTGCTGGAGAAGTTGGCCAATGATGTAACCTTGGCACTATCTTATACAAGCCAGGCCATCAATGCTGAAATACTGGCAATCCACACTGTGGCCTTCAAAATTGACTAGTACTAGACATTTTGTTGTCCAAGAGAGGTGGTACTCATGCCATTATTAGCCTGGAATGTTACACGTACGTCTCTGATATCAATGACCAACTATCACAGAGTTTCAGAGATTGCACTATTGAGATTCTGTGGTCTTCTACAGGACAAAGAGAAGGGAGTGTGGAAGTTGTGGTAAGACAAGGGTTAAAGACTACAGCAGTGTGCAGTTAAACCAGACAAAGCAGTCATTTGAAGCCAGACCACTGGAGCCAAATTTGCTCACTGCAGGCAGGCAGGCAGGTGAGAATGACTGTGGCAGCATGTAATCAACCTAGTTTCCCTTTTCCCTTTACACAATAGGGTGTGCCAGAGACAGCTGAGATAGGAATAACAGGAAAACGTGAAACAGACCCAACAATTAAGGGACAATTGCTTTACTAACCTCGAGGAGTTACTGGTTGTCAGCTTGTAGTTTCTACTAACACCTGCATTGTGAATGGTGATTCACAAAAAGTAAGGAATTCAAATACATACATTTACTAGGTCAATGTCTGTACTGATAAGCCAATTCTGTATATAAATAGGAGTTTTCTGTCCTGGCTTCAGAGTGTCAGGGGCCAGGTTGCTCTCCTTGTGTAAAGTTAAATAAAGATATGTTTGATTTGTAAGAGTCTGTGTGTTCTAGGCCCAGTTATTTTATTTTCATCGATGACAGATACATTAGGGACATATAAGAGACTCTAGAGGTATATGGGTGATAGGAAAATGCAGGGGTTAGATTGATCTTGGAGTTGGAAAAGGTCAGCACAATATCATGGTACTGTGCTGTGCTATGTCCCAAGTATTTGTCTAGCAATTTTGTTATTTCCTTATTCCCTGTTATTGCATTTCTCTTCTTCAGTTGTAAGAGAACAGTTGTATCAGACTACATTGTAAGAGAACAGTTGTATAAGACTACACATTGTAAGGCGACCAATACAGTTTTAAGGAACTCCTCGAAGGAGGAGAAATAGTAGTAGTTTTGGAATGGAATCCATACCACTGGGCCTCAGAGCACTTCAGATAAAGTTCAAACTTAGAATGCTCAAGACTCCAGTAGAGCTGGTGGTGACTGATATCCCAGCTAATTTAACAGAACTTGAAGGCTGGTTTTATGCTTCCATGACTGAGCAATCAAGAACAAAGAATAGCATTTACAATGGTGCTTACCTAAGCTGGTCCAATAACTGATTTATTCCTTCGGGAATTATAAAGCCGGAAATGGTACAAAGGCATGCCTTATCCAGGACAGTGTTGGGTTCAGGACAGCAGTAGGAAGACAGAAAGCTGTCTGCCTGATTATTGCTATGAGAGAAAGAGATTGATTAAAACACACATCCTTATAACTAGATTTTTAGCATAATTTTACAAAAGTACTCGTAAACTTTAGGATTCTGTCAATTTGCAAAATACAAGGGATTTTCTGCCTGTTATTTCGTCCATTCCTCTAGTGACTATGCATCAAAGAATACTGATGGAAATAAAAAGAAAATGGAATTATTTGTATGTTTGTGATGACAAGATCACAGAAGAGCACTCAGAAATGTCAGCCTAAAATGTCCTCTAGATACCAGCTGGAAGATGAATCTGTGGAAAGGGATCTGAATACTCTGTGATCTTCTCATACCCAATGATAGTTAGGAATTACTAAAATGAACTAGAAGTTCAAAATGTCAAAAATTGGACAGAATCAGATCACTGATCTAATATCCTCCATTTGCCTTAGTGTGCATGCAGCCTGGTACAGCCGTTCCGATCTATTCTTACTTTCTTCTTACTTTTTAATTTACGTTATTTTTTGTATTTTTTTTCTCATGGTAACACGTCGAAGCTGCACCCTCTCTAACATGCTGGTAGAGAGAGTTTTATTTGGGTTTTCTTTAGCGCTGGAAATGGTTACATCCTGACACGCGGGACAAAAGCAAGGTTGCATTGTGTATTCCACGGACCAGTAAATGCCGGCCGGTTTAGCGAGCAGAGCGGTGGACACCCCTGCTGAAATCCGGAGGAAAACACACAGAGGGGGATCACAAAGCCGAGGAAAGAGGACCGGGTCGAGACAACAGAGACTTTTGGAGAAGAGGAGTTCGGTGGGTAATACCGTTCCGGCTGACCAGAAGTGCACTGAGAGCAGAGAGCGGCGTAAAGGACTTGGGTGGTTACTGTTCTGGCTAACAACGGATGGTGCAATCTGGGGCATATTACGATCGAGGAACATATTTGCAGACTGGATATTGAACTTTTTACTGTTGGACTTCGGCCACATTCCACCATGATACAACACTTGGGAGGTCATTCCTGCCTGTGGCCATCGAATGTGTAGCTCCTCCCATGGAGGGTCAGACACCGTGAGTCAAATAGACTGGTCCTGGACTTATTTTCCATCTGGCGTAGTTTGCATTTGTTGTTTGATTGTTGGGGGTTTTTTGTATTGCTATATTTACACTTTATTCTTGGTTGGGGTGGCTGCAACGAAACCAAATTTCCCTGGGGATTAATAAAGTATATCTATCCATCTATCTTAAAATATTTTTGCCATTTTGTAGTTGATCAGGGTACATTTTCTGTTTTATTGCTTACAGGAACAAAGCTTTTGTTAGTGTAGACCAGGGTTTCTCAACCGGGGCTTCATGGAACCCAAGGGTTGCAAGAGAGATTGTGATTTAAAAAATAAACATATAGGCATCCGTTAGTCTTGTCAGACCACGGATTTGCGCCTTGGAAGGTTTCCAGGGCACAGGCCTGGGCAAGGTTGTATGGAAGACCGGCAGTTGCCCATGCTGCAAGTCTCCCCTCTCCACGCCACCGATGTTGTGCACCAGTGTTGTCACAGAGCAATGTGTGGTTAAGTTCCTTGCTCAAGGACACAACACGCTGCCTCAGCTGAAGCTCAAACTAGTGACCTTCAGATCACTGGACCAACGCCTTAACCACTTGGCCACGCGCCAACAAAAAAAAACATAGGTTTTGAACCTCATGCAACCCTATGCTTTCAGTGGTGTGCAGTGACCGAGCAGCCCTGTTAGCAATCTCATTAGCGGTCCCTCAGCCCAGTGTGGCAGGGCGCAGTAGGAACCTGTTTATTTGGTTGAGTCCATTCTCATATTTTGACGTGATAAGGGAGGCCATTGATCATTGGTGATCACTGTATTGCACAGAGGAGAGGATGGTAGGCTGATAATTGGTGAGCACTATATTGTACAGAAGAGAGGATGAAAGGCTGATAATTGTTGAATGCTATATTACACAAAGGGGAGGACAGTAGGCTGATAACTGGAGAGTGCTGTATTACACGGAGGGGAGGACAGTAGGCTGATAATTGGTGAGTGCTGTATTGCGCGGGGGGAGGACAATAGGCTGATAATTGATGAGCGCTGTATTGCACAGAGGGGAGGACGGTAGGTTGATAATTGGTGAGCACTGTATTACACAGGGGAGGACAGTAGGCTGATAATTGGTGAGCACTGTATTGCACAGAGGGGAGGACAGTAGGCTGATAATTGATGAGCACTGTATTACACAGAGGGGAGGACTAGGCTGATAATTGGTGAGCACTATATTACATGGAGGGGAGGACAGTAGACTGATAATTGGTGAGCACTATATTACATGGAGGGGAGGACAGTAGGCTGATAATTGGTGAGCACTGTATTACACAGAGGGGAGGACAGTAGGCTGATAATTGGTGAGTGCTTTATTACACAGAGGGGAGGACAGTAGGCTGATAATTGGTGAGCACTATATTACATGGAGGGGAGGACAGTAGGCTGATAATTAATGAGGCTGCATTGCACAGAGGGGATGACAGTAGGCTGATAATTGGCAAGCAATGTATTACACGGAAGAGAGGACATTAGGTTGATAATTGGTGAGCACTGTATTACACAGATGGGAGGACAGTAGGCTGATAATTGGTGAGCACTATATTACATGGAGGGGAGGACTAGGCTGATAATTGGTGAGCACTATATTACATGGAGGGGAGGACGGTAGGCTGATAATTGGTGAGTGCTGTATTGCACAGAGGGGAGGACAGTAGGCTGATAATTGCTGATCACTGTATTACACAGAGGGGAGGACAGTAGGCTGATAATTGCTGATCACTGTATTACACAGAGGGGAGGACAGTAGGCTGATAATTGGTGAGTGCTGTATTACAGAGGAGAGAACGGAAGGTTGATAATTGCTGATCACTGTATAACACAGAGGCAAGGACAGTAGGCTGATAACTGGTGAGTGCTGTATTACACAGAGGGGAGGACAGTAGGCTGATAATTGGTGAGCACTATATTACATGGAGGGGAGGACAGTAGGCTGATAATTGGTGAGCACTGTATTACACAGAGGGGAGGACAGTAGGCTGATAATTAGTGAGTGCTTTATTACACAGAGGGGAGGACAGTAGGCTGATAATTGGTGAGCACTATATTACATGGAGGGGAGGACAGTAGGCTGATAATTAATGAGGGCTGCATTGCACAGAGGGGATGACAGTAGGCTGATAATTGGCAAGCAATGTATTACACGGAAGGGAGGACATTAGGTTGATAATTGGTGAGCACTGTATTACACAGAGGGGAGGACAGTAGGCTGATAATTGGTGAGCACTATATTACATGGAGGGGAGGACTAGGCTGATAATTGGTGAGCACTATATTACATGGAGGGGAGGACGGTAGGCTGATAATTGGTGAGTGCTGTATTGCACAGAGGGGAGGACAGTAGGCTGATAATTGCTGATCACTGTATTACACAGAGGGGAGGACAGTAGGCTGATAATTGCTGATCACTGTATTACACAGAGGGGAGGACAGTAGGCTGATAATTGGTGAGTGCTGTATTACAGAGGAGAGAACGGAAGGTTGATAATTGCTGATCACTGTATAACACAGAGGCAAGGACAGTAGGCTGATAACTGGTGAGTGCTGTATTACACAGAGGGGAGGACAGTAGGCTGATAATTGGTGAGCACTATATTACATGGAGGGGAGGACAGTAGGCTGATAATTGGCGAGCAATGTATTACACAGAGGGGAGGACATTAAGTTGATAATTGGTGAGCGCTGTATTACACAGAGGGGAGGACAGTAAGCTGATAATTGGTGAGTGCTGTATTGCACAGAGGGGAGGATGGTAGGTTGATAATTGGTGAGCACTATATTACATGGAGGGGAGGACAGTAGGCTGATAATTGCTGAGCGCTGTATTGCACAGAGGGGAGGATGGTAGGTTGATAATTGGTGAGCACTATATTACATGGAGGGGAGGACAGTAGGCTGATAATTGGTGAGCACTGTATTGCACAGAGGGGAGGACGGTAGGTTGATAATTGGTGATCACTGTATTACACAGAGGGAAGGACAGTAGGCTGGTAACTGGTGAGCGCTGTATTACACGGAGGAGAGGTCAGTAGGCTGTTGAGCATGAAGGGCGTTTTTTCAAGCATTGAATGGACTTGCCCAACTTGGGCTGTGACTTCAGCTTCTCCCTCCCGAATTACCTCCCCCAACTTCCCCTTATGTGCTGCTGACTGACCTATGGGAGCGAACAAACAAACTCTACTGGTGTAGTAGAAAATTGGAACGAAATTTTCATTCTAAAGAAGGAATTTTTATGCGCAACGACTCAGTTGCTAGCCTGCCATTTTGCTGCTTTTGTAAATATTGCAAAAAGAGAATTGCGTAGGTTAGAAGAGAATTGTATTGTTAGGTTTTAGTATTTTTTGTGGTTTTGTTTAGTTATTTATTTTGCATTCTTTTTTATATTTTATTAACCCCCGTGATAGGGCAAGATACAGTATGAGAAATTGAAAAGGTTTCACTCTCGAACAGTACATATTGATGACTTGTCACATGATGCTGAAGAAGCTTTGTGCGATAAACTGAAAACCACAGTTTCTTTATCCAGGTTGATAAGTCAACAGATTTCATCAATAAATGTCTTGTTGTAGCATTTGAAGATTTGTAAATGATGGTGAAATTCAAGAAAACTTTTTCTGTTGCAGAGATGCCCGAAACAAAGGTGATGATACATTTAATGTTTTGTCTTCATATCTAGAAACAAAAGGTCTGTCTTGGAGGGACTGTGCTGGCATCTGTACTGATGGTGTCCCATCAATGGCTGGCTCCATGAAAGGTTTTGTTTCTCTTGTTAAAAAAAAATCCTGACATTGTCACAATACACTGCTTTCTTCACAGAGAGGTGCTGATGTCAAAAACTTTTGGAGATGAAATGAAAAATGTTCTGGATGATGCTACAAAAATGGTTAACATTATTAAACCAAGACCAGTTCACTCAAGAATGCTTAAAAAAAACTTTGTGAAAACCTGGACAAAGAGCACACCAATGTCCTGCTACATACAGAAATCCGGTGGCTTAACAGAGGAAGAATTCTCAACAGGATGTTTGAGCTGAAAGGTGAATTGAAGGGGTACTTGCAAGAAAACAGTAGGCCAGATGTTGGCGAGTGCTTTGAAGATGAAGAATGGCTGCAGAAACTACTTAGCGGCTATTTTTCATCATATGAACCAGTTGAACAAGTCTCTGCAAGGGTCTGGAGAAAATGTTTTGACTTCAAGTGACAAGAGTCTTGGATTTAAAAAGAAACAATCTTTGGAAAGATCATGTTGCAAAAGGAAGTCTTGAAATGTTTCTACTGTTGCTTGGGATTGAGAGGGAGGAAAAAATCTTATTGAAATCAGAAATTTATTATGTTTGCCTTATGAGCTTTTAAAATTTATGAAATGAAAAGGAAGATTATTTTCAAGAAAGGCAAGGTAAACATAGCTACCTTTTTTCCTCCCCCGCCCCCAAGACAGGTTGGCTAAAAATCTATTCTCTACTCAAAAGAGCACTGATAATTATTTTTAGATTATCATATCTACAACTTAATACTCATGTTGTTGATTAGTAACTTCTTTCTTTCTTTCTTTTTTTTAAACGCAGGGGTTCCCTGAGACCTGAAAATTATTTCAAGGGTTCCTCCAGGGCTAAAAGGTTGGGAAAAACTGGTGTAGACCAAAGCTGATAACTGCTGGGTCCTACCATTACTGTACCAGGTAAAAAGCACAGAATACTGCAGGACCAAGCAGAGAAAAGGGTGCGCTGTTATTCTTTACATCAAACAATAAACTAAGTTAACATCTTTACCTTTTACTGCTAAATCAGACTAAAGGAAGCTATAAAAACCTGTGGCAGTGCACTAGTTTACAGCTGCAAAACAAGTGACTATTTTAACTCACCAATTAATGTCACTGAAAGCTGCTCCAAGCCAGTCCAGGAATTCCTGAGAGCTACACGATTCACTTTCCTTTCCATTCAGTTCATTACTCAGTACAACAGGACAAACAGTTTCATTTAATATCTTGACTGACAATGTGGGCTGGTATACCTGGCATTGGTACTTCACAAAGTAAGATGCCAAAGATGGTTCATTTCCACCTAGTTTCAATTTTCAAAAAAAACCCACTAATCAAAACTTCAATTCAAATAATTTCAGGCAACATGTAGGTAATACAAATCCATGCTTTTACATCACATTTTTAACGTGAGACACAAACCAAGGTGGTGCAGAATTAACTACAAGAGGCAGAATAAATTGAAGGATCAAAAGAAGCCTGAAGGGATAACTCTAGGAGATGACAGGATGAAGAAGCAGGTAACGGGTAGAGAACGGGGTCAAACTCTGGAGAGGCAAAGCACAGAAATCGGCCCTTCAGCCCAGAGTAAATCACCCAATCACAATAATCCTATACTGACCCATTTTATTCTCTCCACAACGGAAAGGAACGGAAATCTGAAATTCAGTTCAGGATTAACGGCTGCAACTACTCTGATTCAACATTCAGAGGAGGAGATAGAACCAGTGATAAGGGAGTGGATTTCAGATGATGTACAAAAAATGTATTTGGCCGACCCGAGGAAAACAAAACGCATTAACGCTGAAGCAACACACATCAAAGTTGCTGGTGAACGCAGCAGGCCAGGCAGCGTCTATAGGAAGAGGTACAGTCGACGTTTCGGGCCGAGATCCTTCGTCAGGACTAACTGAAAGAAGAGCTAGTAAGAGATTTAAATGTGGGAGGGGGAGGGGGAGATCTGAAATGATAGAAGACAGGAGGGGGAGGGATGGAGCCAAGAGCTGGACAAATGATTGGCAAAAGGGATATGAAAGGATCATGGGACAGGAGGCCCAGGGAGAAAGAAAGGGGGAGGGGGAAGCCCAGAGGATGTGCAAGGGGTATAGTGAGAGGGGCAGAGGGAGAAAAAGGAGAGAGAGAAAAAGAAAATGTGTATATAAATAAATAAATAACAGAGGGGATATGAGGGGGAGGTGGGGCATTAGCGGAAGTTTGAGAAGTCAATGTTCATGCCATCAGGTTGGAGGCTACCCAGACGGAATATAAGGTGCTGTTCCTCCAACCTGAATGTGGCTTCACCTTTACAGTAGAGGCCGTGGATAGACATGTCAGAATGGGACTGTGATGTGGAATTAAAATGTGTGGCCACTGGGAGATCCTGCTTTCTCTGGCGGACAGAGCGTAGGTATTCAGCAAAACGGTCTCCCAGTCTGCGTCGAGTCTGGCCAATATATAGAAGGCCACACTGGGAGCACCGGACGCAGTAAATCACCCCAGCCGACTCACAGGTGAAGTGTCGCCTCACCTGGAAGGACTGTCTGGGGCCCTGAATGGTGGTGAGTGAGGAAGTGTAAGGGCATGTGTAGCACTTGTTCCGCTTACAAGGATAAGTACCAGGAGGGAGATCGGTAGGGAGGGATGGGGGGGGGGAACACGAATGGACAAGGGAGTTGCGTAGGGAGCGATCCCTGCGGAAAGCGGGGGGGGGGGTGGGAGGGAAAGATGTGCTTAGTGGTGGGATCCCATTGGAGGTGGCAGAAGTTACGGAGAATAATATGTTGGACCCGGAGGCTGGTGGGGTGGTAGGTGAGGACAAGAGGAACCCTATTCCTAGTGGGGCAGCAGGAGGATGGAGTGAGAGCAGATGTGCGTGAAATGGGGGAGATGCGTTTGAGAGCAGAGTTGATGGTGGAGGAAGGGAAGCCCCTTTCTTTAAAAAAAGGAGGACATCTCCTTCGTCCTGGAATGAAAAGCCTCATCCTGAGAGCAGATGCGGCGGAGACGGAGGAATTGCAAGAAGGAGATGGCATTTTTGCAAGAGACAGGGTGAGAAGAGGTCCAAAACGTCGACTGCACCTCTTCCTACAGATGCTGCCTGGCCTGCTGCACTTACCAGCAACTTTTATGTGTGTTGCTTGAAATTCCAGCATCTGCAGATTTCCTCGTGATTACATTAATGCTGAATCTTGTTCAATCTATCTGACCTTCTGCACATATGTGGAAACTACTCAATTCACCTGGTGTACTGTCTAGCTAAAGGATAATGGGCGAATGAGCACAGAACGTGATGCAAGAAGTGTGCTATTTAGGTTCAGAAACAGAAGTAGAAATCAGTTTTCAGTTACTAGCCCTATGTTCTACAAATAACCACAAAATATGCAATTTGAATTTCACATTTACAGTCAGAAAAAAATAAAACTTCTCACCTGAGGATCTACAGGACATCAAAAGGTCGAAGGACAAAGGTTTCTTCTCTTTCAATGCCCACACAACTCGGTTGTATCTCTTTCCACCAGGAGCAAATGTGGCTTCACTCAAATCAATTGTAACAACTGAAAACAAAACATGACATAATGAACCCAAACCTCACACCACACAAGATACAAACAGGTTAGAAAGAGTCACTTCTTGTAAAAAGTAGCAAGTGTAAAGAGGATTACAGTCAGACATGTAATAATAAAATGTTTAGTTTTTCCCTCAAGGTCCTCCATTTTAGATCCATCTGGATTCCTGAGTGTAAGGGAGTTGAGGAATAGGAGAATTCGATCAGTAAAGGCCTTACTGAATGCAACTGGATAGAATTTCTGCAAAGCTGTCTCACTCAGAAAGACGACTCTTATTCATATTCCTTTCCACCGGCCTTACATCAACCAATGAATGATCCCTTATTTCAAGTTGAAGAGCTGAAATTTAGCATATTCTGACAAGCTGCATCACAAAGATCCAGTCCATGAGCAAATACATTTTTTTTTAAATGGGTCTGTTTTCACTAAAATGTTTTGGAAGACATGCCATAACTCCCAATGTGTTATTTTTGCAACAAATGGAATAATACATTTGAAGTGTAGCTAACGCAGGAAACTTTGCAATCAATTTCCACAAATAAACAGCAATGTATAATGACTGGATAATTTTGTGATGAGTAGTACTGGAAAGAATTTTAGGAAACACTTGCACGGATCAGTTTTGGCTTGTCTACAGAAGGCAAAGAATGGTAGTAGATGGATTGCATTCTGCTTTGAAGTCCATAATCAGTGGTGTTCCATACAAATCTGTTCTCGGACCCCCGTTTTTTGTGATTGCTATAAATAAAGTGAAAGGTTGAGTTAGTAGATTTGCAGAAGACATGAAGTTTGGTGGTACTGTGGATAGCGTAGAAGGTTGTCGTAGGTTATAACAAAAAACTGATAGGATGCAGAGCTGGGCTGAGAAATAGCAGATGCAGATCAATCTGGAATAGTGTAAGTGATTCACTTGGGAAGGATGTGGGAGGTTTAATGAGGGTGCAGAGGAGATCTACTAGGATGCTGCCCGAATTAGAGATCACATCTTATGAGAAAAGGTTGAGCAAGCTAGATCTTTTCTCTTTGGAGTGAAGGAGGAAGACAGGTGATTTAATAGACACGCACAAGAGGCACAGATAGAATGAACAGCCAGCATTATTCTCCCAGGATGACAATGACTAATGAAAAGGCATAATTTTAAAGTGATTGTACAAAACTGTGATGCATTAGGGACACTTAAGAGACTCTTTGATAGACAAATGAATGAAAGAAAAATGGAGGGCTATGGTTGAGGGAAGGGTTAGATTGATCTTGAAGTATGTTAAAATATTGGCACAAAATATTGGGCTGAAGGGCCTGTACTGTGCTGGACTATTCTATGTTCTAGTGAACAGATAGGGATTTGGTTTAGCCTTTCATTCCAAAGTACACACTTCTAACCATACAGTCCAGTCCCAATACTGCACTGAGGTGTCAGCCTAAATCACTGCTTCAACCCCACAATTCGACTGAGGTGAGACTGCCACACACTGGACCGTAGCAGATATTCAATAATATATTCCTGTTTGATTGGGGCAGTAATATGTCTAATGCCATTAAACTACTTCCCAAATTGGCCCACAGAAATAGCCGGCAAAAATTTGTCTTATGATGAAAGATTGAACATGGACGGCTGTAATCATTGGAGTCTGGAACAGAGAGGTGATCTCACTGAAACATGCAAGATGTTAAGGCAGTGTCATACGATAAATGTTGGGGAGGGGCAAGGAGGAATCTAGAATTAAGGCAGTGGCAGAGTAACAGACCACCAAATTAAGACAAAGAGGATTTTTTTCTCTCAGGATTACAAACCACTGTCATTCTTTACCTATGAGAGCTATGGAAACTGAATATATTCAAGATTGAAACAGACACATTCTGACCAATGTAATGCCCTGGTTAAGATTTACATTGTTATGCTATAGGTATATCATTTCAGCAGTATTCTGCAAAAGCAGTATGTCCTGCTGGTAGAATATTTTGGTTTCTGCTAGAGATAAGACACCATGTTGTTCAACTTAGGAATGTTGTATCAGCCAATCAGCATGGTGGGATTGGGAGAAAGTTCTAGAGAGAGGAGGGCAGAGAGAGGTTCGTGACGGAGGGTCACCGCCTGAAACGTCAACTGCACCTCTTCCTAGAGATGCTGCCTGGCCTGCTGCATTCACCAGCAACTTTGATGTGTGTTGCCTGTCTCCTGAGGGAGAGCCAGTATGGTCAAGATTGACTTTGGGGTATGTTCAGAATGTGATAGGTGCTTTCACACAGACCATGGGTCTAGCGCATGAGTAAAGACAACTCTGGTATGAGCTCCCAACAGTCACTGTGTACATTGTAATGGGTCCTTTTATTTTCATTTCTTTTCTCTTTCCTATTAACTGTTTGATAAAGCTGAAATTTGTAAATATACTTTCTTTATAATTTTATATGGTAAACGATCTGTTATTCCTTGCTGACTGACAATTGTGTATGGGCAGCATTGAGGTTTACTTAATTGGAACATCACAATTTTCCTGTTTGCTGAACCCCAAATTATACTGACGCTAGACATATATTGTTTATGAAAGGTGGTCTTCTCACCAGAGTCCCGTGGTTGTTAGTGGAGCTAGCCGGCGAGCCCAATTTGTATATGAGCCCAGTGAGTGTGTTACATCAAAGATTAGGGAGACCAGGGAAGAAAGTGGAGCCAAAGTCAAACTAAGATCAGTCACGGCCTTAGAGCAGGCTATTGAGACCACGTGGCTGACTCTTTCTGCAGTATCTTCGGCAGCCCATTCCACACATTGTTCTGTGTACTTGCAAGCAGAAGAAAATGCACACTTAATTTTTCAACAATAAACTCACAATAATATGCATTTTTCCAGGTTCCAGGGTGTTTTATGCATTAGGCCACCAAATTAACACTCTGCATTCCCTATTTCATCAAAATATTGCAGATCCTGAAAACATTGAGGCATGTCCATTGGATGACAGAAGATAAAGAAGTTTTAATACCCCTGTAGCCCTTTAGGTCAAATCCAGTTCATTAGAAACCGGATCAACATTTCAACAATCATTTGGCAGGACAAATACACTCTTGTTGCAAGGAACATGTTAATAGTCTGTACCTACTGTATCTCATTACTGTCCTGTGGGAGTATTTGGATGGTTGTCCTTCTAAGCCAAGTTCCTCATAGGTGTCCTTATCAATAGATAAAATTAACTTCCCTGTGAAAATGCAACAAGAAAAACCATCAACACATGATCAGTGATCATATTCACAGATACTTGAATGTGAATGCATTATCACTTCATATGTTTAATCAAAAACTGTATCTTTAAAAAATATTCCTGGAAAAGACTGTATGCTGAAGATCACCTTATGCCTCTGATTTTTATTTGTAATGTGCAATTAGAATTTTAGTTCATGTAATAAATACTGCTGACCATCTTAAATTAGAATGCTAATGTGTGAAAATGTTCTGTGTGGGACCTTTAATGTCAAGAAGGATATTCTTACATTAGAACTAGCTTGTAGGAAGAGGGTGAAAGTCAGAACTATCTCATTAAATAACTCCCTGAACACAGCCATGTAATTCATAAATGCAACACTTGTCTTTAATAAAGCCAATAGATAATGCAAGGGAAATTCCTTTGCACGGTAAGGTGAAGAACATGGAACTCACTTGTACAAGAAGCGATGAAGGCATAAATAAACACGAGGCAAAACACAAAGACGTGCTGATAAAGTGAGATAGCGGGAGGAGGCTCACGGGAAGCATGAGGAGTAGTTTACACCTTGTAAATTCTACAGTTCTGGGTTGTGTATGTTTGCCCCTATTACATTCATCTTCCAATATCGAACAATATAGACTAGTTATAAGTCTATAAAACAGTACTGCTTAGGCTCACTGAGATGATGCCAATCTAGCGAATCCCATCTATCTACACGTGATCTGTACCCCTCCATTCCTTGCCTATTTACGTCTGTCTAAATGCCTCTTAAACATTGCTATAGTATCTGCTTCCACCACTTCCCCTGGTACCTACCATCCCCTGGAGGGAGGTGGAGTGAGTTCCTCCAAAACGAACCAAGATAAAGTTCCACTAATGATCACCTTTTGCCCTCAGCTTCTGTATCAAGACATCATTCATCCTCATTCCCACCAGACGTAACAAGATCCCACTACTAGCCTATTCTTCTATTCCCCCCACCACCCCTCTCTGTCTTCTACAGAGACCAATCCCTCCACGATGCCATGGTCTGCTATCCCTTCCTGTCTGTTCGTACTTTCCCCTGCAACCATGAAGAAGAAAGCCCTTAACTCCGAGTGGAGTCATCGGGATACCCTCATGACAGCACTTTTTTTTTTAGCAGGCTTTCTTATTTTTATGAGGCTGCGTTGCTAGCTTGATGGTCAACCCAGCACGGATGGAAAGTGTGCAAGGGAGCCGGGTGGATTCGAACTCAGGAGCCTTCGCTCCAAAGTCCGGCGCTAATACCACTACGGCTCCCTACAACATATAATATTTATTCTATGCTTCCTCAGTCACTATCATTCAAGGATATCAGCCATGATTGAAAGGTGGAGCAGACTCGATGGGCCTAATGACTTAATTCTGCTAATGGTCTTAAGGATCTAAACAGTCCTTCCAGGTGAGGTATGTGCACCTCCTCCACTGCATTCGGTGCTCCTGATGTGGCATCCTCTATATCAATGAGGCCATGCTTAGACCAGGCATCCTTCCAGTCCCCCTTTCCCACAACTGACAGCCAGCCCTCCAACCCCCAACCAGTTCTGTACACCCACTACCCACATCCCCCCACTTCATCTGGTCCTGATTCCTTCTGCCTATTACCTCTCCCCTATCACCTTCCCTTACTTATCAGATTCCAGCAATGGCAGACCTTTGTGCTCCAGCTGGTGTCCCAGCCGTCATTTCCCATCACCCTGCTGGCTGCATCTTCCTCCTTTTATTGGTTTTCCTCCATCCATCCATCATGTCTCCCAACTCCTCCCCTACCCAGCTCATCTGCCCATCATTCTTCAACTCCCTTTTCTCCCCTCAGCCCCCTATCACCACTGGCTTCAGTCTCACCACTCCCATTCTCCTTTTTATACTAGCCATTTCCCCTCTCCAATCTGTTTCCTGATGTAGGATTTCTTCCCTCCCCACTCCCCAGCAGATGCTCCTTAACCCACTGAGTTTCTCCAGCAGATTGTTTCCAGCTCTGGATTCCAGCCTCTGCAATTCCCTGTGACTCTAAAAGTAGTCTAACTGAAGCTCTGTACAGCAGCCACATACTCAAAGCCCTGACCAATGAAGGAAAGTAGGCCATATTTTTACCACTTGTGTTGTCACCTTCGTGGAGCTTTGGACTTGCATCCCAAGATCTCCCTGTTTACCAATGCTCCCAAGGGTCCCTGCCATTGCATACTTGGCTCTTCTTTTTGACCTTCCAAAATGCAAATCATCACCCTTTACTGGATTAAATTCCATCTACCATTTTTCCACCCAAATTTCAAACTGATTTATTATTTATTTATTAAGAGATCGTGCGCAGAACAGGCACGATTTAACAGGCAGAACAGGCCCAGTAACCCACTGATTTAACCCTAGCCTAATCACAAGACAATTTACAATGACCAATTAACCTATTAACTGGTATGTCATTGGACTGTGGGAGAACCTGGAGGAAACCTACACGCTCACAGGAAGAACGTACAAATTTTCTTAGAGGACATTGGAATCGAACTCAGACACCGAGCTGTGCTAATGACTGCGCTGCTGTGGCACCCTAATTTATATCTGCTCTACCTTTTGATATCCTTTGTCTTTAACCCCAACCCCACCAATTTTCATGTACTCTGCAAAACTGGGAATCATTCTCAAACATTACATACAACAGAGATCGCAACACTATTCCTTGCAAGACATCATATGCTACAGATCTTCTGTCAGAGAAACACCTCTCCATCATAACTTCTGTCTTTTATGACCAAGCCAATTGTGCATCCAACTTATCAGCTTAAGTTCCTATGTGACTTAATTTTTTGAATCAGCCCACAATGAGGGACTTAGTCAAATACTTTACTAAAGTCCACATAAACTGCCCTAACCTCATTGATCATCTTATCACTTCCTCTAAATACTGCAACTTGTGAAGGAGGACTTCCCTAGGACAAAACCATGCAACCCTAATAAGTTCGTGCTTTTCTAAATGCCAGTAAGTCCTGTCTCTAAGAATCCCCTCCAATAATTTTCCAGCCACTGCTGTAATACTCACTGTTGTCCTGATGCTCTTCTTAAACAAACAAACAACTTTGGGTATTTTCCAGCCTTCTGGCACCTGACCCACAGCTATAGAGGATACAAGGATCCCTCTGGCACCTGACCCACAGCTATAGAGGATACAAGGATCCCTCTGGCACCTGACCCACAGCTATAGAGGATACAAGGATCCCTCTGGCACCTGACCCACAGCTATAGAGGATACAGGGATCTCCCTGGCACTTGACCCACAGCTACAGAGGATACAGGGATCTCCCTGGCACCTGACCCACAGCTATAGAGGATACAGGGATCTCCCTGGCACCTGACCCACAGCTATAGAGGATACAAGGATCCCTCTGGCACCTGACCCACAGCTATAGAGGATACAGGGATCTCCCTGGCACCTGACCCACAGCTATAGAGGATACAGGGATCTCCCTGGCACCTGACCCACAGCTATAGAGGATACAGGGATCTCCCTGGCACCTGACCCACAGCTATAGAGGATACAGGGATCTCCCTGGCACCTGACCCACAGCTATAGAGGATACAGGGATCTCTCTGGCACCTGACCCACAGCTATAGAGGATACAGGGATCTCCCTGGCACCTGACCCACAGCTATAGAGGATACAGGGATCTCCCTGGCACCTGACCCACAGCTATAGAGGATACAGGGATCTCTCTGGCACCTGACCCACAGCTATAGAGGATACAGGGATCTCCCTGGCACCTGACCCACAGCTATAGAGGATACAGGGATCTCCCTGGCACCTGACCCACAGCTATAGAGGATACAAGGATCCCTCTGGCACCTGACCCACAGCTATAGAGGATACAGGGATCCCTCTGGCACCCGACCCACAGCTATAGAGGATACAGGGATCTCTCTGGCACCCGACCCACAGCTATAGAGGATACAGGGATCTCTCTGGCACCTGACCCACAGCTATAGAGGATTCAGGGATCTCTCTGGCACCTGACCCACAGCTATAGAGGATACAAGGATCTTCCTGGCACCTGACCCACAGCTATAGAGGATACAGGGATCTCCCTGGCACCTGACCCACAGCTATAGAGGATACAAGGATCTTCCTGGCACCTGACCCACAGCTATAGAGGATACAGGGATCTCCCTGGCACCTGACCCACAGCTATAGAGGATACAGGGATCTCCCTGGCACCTGACCCACAGCTATAGAGGATACAGGGATCTCTCTGGCACCTGACCCACAGCTATAGAGGATACAAGGATCTTCCTGGCACCTGACCCACAGCTATAGAGGATACAGGGATCTCCCTGGCACCTGACCCACAGCTATAGAGGATACAGGGATCTCTCTGGCACCTGACCCACAGCTATAGAGGATACAAGGATCTTCCTGGCACCTGACCCACAGCTATAGAGGATACAGGGATCTCCCTGGCACCTGACCCACAGCTATAGAGGATACAAGGATCTTCCTGGCACCTGACCCACAGCTATAGCGGATACAACAAAGATCTCTGTCAATGCCTCATCAATCTCCTTCCTCTATGCCTTAGGTTCCTGGAGACTTTAATGCAGAATAAAATTGTTCCAAGTTATGTTAAGATTAGAAACTAATTAGTCCGCATCTCCAGTTTTGCTCAAAAGGTCATAGACCTGAATATGCACTTTGATGAAAGAAAGGGATTTACCTGTTGGAAGCAAAGCTACAGTGTTGTCTTGATCTATTCTGGTATTGTATGACAGTGCATAAAGGTTACCTGAAACAAACAAATTGGAAATTAACTTAAGATGGAAATTTAGCCAAATTGCCTTTCATAAATTATTGGTCTAAACATCACCTTTCTTAACATACGTGTTGATGAATTCAGGCTCAAGGATTTCACAGAGTGGTAACTGCTTCACCAGGTAATAGCTTTCTAAAGTTCTGCTGATGGCACTGATTCCTGGTGGAATCATTCGACATTCTGGTATCAAAATAGAGACCTGCATGAAAATATTCACACATAAAATTATTATAAAGAACTTGAGTAAGTTTCCAGCAAATCTGGTAGCAGCATACATTATTTTTTAACATATTAACAATTGCAGATCAGACATGGGTGCTGAAATTTATCAGTTTAAAGCAACTAACACTCGAAAAACAATTCTAAATTTTTGACGTAAATACCCAGATTACTGGGTACAAGACTCGTAACACAAAAGCTGACAACAGTGTTTGAGGAAGTTGTGGAATCTAGACCAAACAATCAGATTGTCCCACTGGGAGTTTGGTCAAACAGAGAGCTAATTCTTGACTGCCAGGATCACTATTGCTGTCTGTCCAATATTAGTAGAGTCATGCAGAGTGGAAGCACCCAACAGCCCTTCTACTGACTTTCAAACATCCACCAGTACATAGAGCATTAAAGTACAGAGGTTGGGAGAGAGTTAAACAAAATTCAGTGGAAACACAAAAAAGGGATCCACATCGGAATGCGTGAAATTTGTTATGCGGCAGCCGTACAACCCAAGGCATAAAAATTACTGTAAGTTACAAAAAAATTAATAGTGCAAATGAGGCATGGCGAGGTATGGCTCATGAACCGTTCAGAAATCTGCTGACAAAAGGGAGGGAAATTCTGTGGGTCTTGACAATCCCGTCACTGGTTGTTTTCGGTATGGTTATGGTTATAGTCCCACCCCACCGCGTGATACCGAGAGCTGTGAAACCCTAATGAAGGGCCTCCGCCTGAAACATCGACTGTTTACTCTGCTTCATAGATGCTGCCTGACTTGCTGAGTTCTGGCAGAATCTCCCGTGTTTACAACAACCGACCTGCCGAACACTCACCCTGTAGTTATAGTAATGATTATCTATGTGCTTGCGATGCGCCGACTTGCTGTGGGAGAAGTTGGATTTTTCACAGACTAGTAAATGGCGGGAGCACTTTCCCATGTCGCGCAGCATCCTGCCCTCTCCAGCTCACCGATCAGCCCCACGCCGGATCCATCACGCGTGACTGTGACTCGGCTGAACAACCCCTCCGTGGTCCGCACCTACCAGCGCCGGCGATTCGCTGCGCCCTCTGGTGCTCGGAGGTCGGTTCTGCTATTCAGTGATGAAGGGCGCATAACGAAGGCAGTACTGTTCTTGCTCCGAACATTATGTTTGCACTCCCGTTTATGAAGATATAAGATATTTACTTATCTGGTTTATTTTCATTTAACGTAATAATTGGAGACAATCTCCATCTCCTTTGCCAATTAAAAATAAAAACAACTTTCATTTTTGATGTTTATTGTCTTTTAAAGGGTTGGCATTTACTGGTATACTAGGTTTAATGGGCTATTGAAAATGACCCCTTCTGTAGGTAAAGATTAAGCAAATGGTGGGCGTTTGAGATTGATGGGCGTTGAGAAAGAAAAGGCAGAAAAACAGGAGCAGGGTGTATGCCACTAGGCCCCTCAAGCCTGCCCTGCTATTCAATATGCTTATGACTTATGTGACTCTTGATTCCTGTGTTATTTGCTATAGCGCTCAATTCTTAAATCTTCGAAATATGCATCTATCCCTACCTTAAATATATATTCAATGATTTGATCTCCACTGCCCTCAATGCTGGAGGATTCCAGGTATTCATCACTCTCTACAAGAAGACTCACGATTGACTGGACCTTACTGTCAAGCCCCCTAGAATCTTATATGTTTGAATAAAGTCTCCTTTTACTCTTCAAACCAAAACTACTGACCCCTACAACTTTTACTTACCACATCTGTGTATTGTTACAGCAGTTGCAGTTTCTTTTCATTTTCATTTACCAAGTGAAATTTTATTGAACCCTGAAAATTTCTTGTGAATAAACATTAGGATATCTTGCAAAAGTCTTAATAATGGCTACCATATGCAAGTGTGAATTACTGATAAATATCACAGACAAAAAGAATCTAGTAGCATGTGGAACTTCACTACCTGCAGTCTTGCCAATCAATGAAACTCCTATCAATCATTTACTCTGCTGTCCCTGAACAGTGTTTAATCTAATTAGCTAATTTATTTTCAATTCCCACAGATTTTCTTGATCTTCTGTCAAATCCATGCAGATGGGTGCAAATATGCTGGGTGTTGTCAATTTCACAATAAAGAAAATAGTGGAGAAATTGTACAGAATATATAGAGGTGCAAGGGAAGTACATAAAATATTAAGACTTTTCAGTAGAGAAGCCATTTGCTGAGAAGGGTTGCAGATCTCCAATCCTCCTTAGAAGGAAGGTGCCAGAAGGTAGGATTGACACGATCCTGTTCAAAAAAAGGAATACAACAAGCCACTACTACTCAGTCTAAAACACAGTGTGAAACTTTCAGAAGCAATAATTTAGGACTCACCAATTTCTGTGATACTTTTTTTATTGTCCTAATTTCCAAATGATTTATTTTTTATCTTAGTTAGTGTGGAGCAGGCCCTTCTGGCCCTTCGAGCCATACCGCAAAGCAATAACAATACAGAAAAAAAACGTGCAATAGCTGCAGAGAAAATGCAGTACAGGTAGATAATAAAGGCCAAGATCATAAGAAGGTAGATTATGAGATCAAAAGAGACCTGGCACCTTTGCTGTCTCCGAGAGAATTTAGCATGGTTGAGAGTGAGGTTGAAATGGAATATGTGGCCTAATGGCATAGCACAAACCAATGATTGGCTCCAATTCTTTACCAACTCACCAACTAAAGCATCAAGAAAGAATGAAATCAGTGAGGATGACAGCAGAAAGTAATCGGCTATTCAGTGCCATCTGCCTGCATTTGATCTGGCTCCTTCGCCCTCTCATTCGCTGCTGTCATAGGAAGGTGCAGGAGTCTTGGGCAGGGTTTGATTGGTGCAGTCTGTGGATTTGATTCATTTTTAGAAGACACTGCATTTCATGTTGTATGTGTTTCTGGTATCTTTATTGCTATTTTGCGCAATTTTGATCTGGCATATTGGCTCTGCGGCCTGCAGTCAATGAACAATACAGTACTACATTGAACTGAACTAAACTGAATGTTCCTAGGGTGTTTCAAGGACCCTGCACTTTGGTGTTTTATATCCAGTATGCTTTTCATTCATTTTTTGCCATTTGCATGATTTGTTCTCTTTTTTGGTACAGATTCCTTTGATCCTTTGAACAGATTCCATGTTCTTTTTTTTTGTTTCTTGGTTGTCTGCAAGATGACAAATCTCAGGGTTGAATACTGCATACATACTTTGAATCTTTTATCATTATATTAGCGAACCACTTATAACAGTGGGATAGAATCTGCCCTTAAGCCTGGTAGTACATACATTCATCATGACCAATTACTTCTTTTGCTGAGGCAGTGTGAAATTTAAAAAGCATTTGGTTACTTTCAGGACTTTTCTGTGGGATTCAATCAAAACAATTTACTTCCTTAGAAGTTTGCAAAGATTTGGCATATCACCTAATTGACAAACTTCTATAGATGCATGGTGGAGAGTATATTGATTGGTGTTTCCATACTAGCCTATGATGCAACCAATGCCCTTGAGCAAAAGATCTTCCCCTCTATTGAGTACATCTACACAGAGTGCTGTAGCAGGAAAGCGACCTTCAGTATCAGGGACCCCACCACCCAGGTCATGCTCTCTTCTCATTGCTGCCATCAGGAAGAAGATACAAGAGCCTCAGGACTCACAGCACCAGGTTCAGGAACAGGTATTACCCCCCAACCATCAGGGGCTTGAACCAGAGGGATAACTTCACTTGCTCCCACACTGAACAGTTCCCTCAACCTACAGATTCACTTTCAATACATGTTCATCATATATTCTCAATATTTATTGCTTATTTAACTACTATTATTTTATCTTTTGTATTTGCATCGTTTGTTGCCTTTTGCACATTGGTTGTTTGTGTGCCCTGTTGGGCGATTCTGTTATGGTTTTTAAGATTTACTGAGGATGCCTATAAGAAAAGAAATCTGAAAGTGGATCTTATCATAAGATTGCTTATTTTACTTGCTGCAGGGGAAGACCATCACCTCACATGAACCTGTGACAGCTTCAGAAAAACACGATAGTCACTCCTTTATACCCAAGTGTTAGGAACTAACTTGTCAGTTCAAGTTCAGGCTGCATCTCATTCACCTGCTTAATCAACGTACTTGGCATTAATCAATGTACTTCCAGTAACCAAATCAGTTGGGGCTGCAGTTTGTCAAGGCCTCAGATTTAATCGGCATAATGTTGCATGAACACCATTAGTAAAGCACTCCAGTACAATACAGGTTCCATTTTGTTACTAACAAAAATGCCATTTTGTTTCTACAAGTACATTTTTACTGTTGTGTGAATGAAGTCACCTGAGAAAAGCACTGATAGATACAAAGCAGCTTCCCTATTCAACAAAACAAGGTACTGTAGGCATCATACAGGCTTTCATTCGAAAGGTCTGGCTGGCCCAACACAGGCTTGATATTTTATGTGCCAAACATCAAAGGACAATTCCCTATTTATAATGTGTAGACAATGCTTTCTTTGAAACTACACAAAAATTTCACACCTCTCCATTCAGACTCATCAACCACAGATATGCAAATTAATTTTAATCGGCACTGTCTGGTCCGGGATTCCCAACTTTTAGGAACCTATTGTTTGGAGCTGTACTCCAAATTAAATCCATAATACATTTTCAGATGTGAAGACCGGTAGCCAATGTCAATTGCTCAATGTATATGTCCTGTACCCATTCAGGCAGGTGAGGCTCGTCAGCCTTGGACAACAGCCCACCTAGGAGAAGGAAAGCTCTGGTTTTAAACTTCTGCTGCCTTGCGGCCATATCCACCCACGGGAAAGGCTTTGGGAGTAAACCCCGAGGAAGAAATCCAGAGCCGGGATCCCTAAGGCAGTTTGATGTTGTTTACAACTTCACTCTAGCAACCTCTGACGACACTGGTGCCAAGCTGTATCAGCGCTTGCCCTTCCCTTGGGCTACATCAGTGACATGGAGAGGGGAACCTGCTGCATGGACAACAGCCGGTTCTTCAATTCTTTCTGCCCAGGCTTGCACCCTGGAGGGGACACAGTCCACCAAAGGCACAAACATATGATCCCCTGGGATCGATGGCTGCCCAAACCCAAAAATCACTAACACTGCATTCCCCCCTTTTTGTTGTTTCATGACACTATATTTCACCAAATACAGTAATTGAAATATGTATATATGTGCATATAAAGCAATGATGCAGTTTCAAATCCCTACCCAAAATTTTGGGTTCATTCACTTTAATGAGTACCCAATCTTTTCCTTAATATCCTCTCCTTTGTCCTGTTATTTCACACAAAAATCGTAAAATAAACAGCCATTATTATAATACCAATAGTTATACCGTAATATAGAATGGTTGCTACCATCCATCTGTGTAATAGTTGTGATACTGATCCTCTACTTTCTTAATCTCTTCAGTAGCTTCTCAGATGTGATTTACCCTGTCAGTTATATTTTCTGATCTGCCAGGTATGCAAGTACAGCAACACAAGTCCCCTCCCCTTTTGTCACAATGGGGCGGGGGGCACTGGGAACAGACCCAAATGCAAGACACAGACACTGAAGTACAAGGAACAGGACTTGACTGGAATAGGGACGTGACAGGATACAGGCAAGGAGCAGGGACAAGAACACAGACTTGGGCTAGGACATGGACTAGACAGGGGACCTGGACCAGGACCAGGAACAATGAACTAGGAGCCTGGGCTTGGACTCCGAGCCAGAGACTGGACAAGGACCCAGGACCTGGGTCTTGCCTCAGGCTCGGACCCCAGAACTAGGCAAGGACATGACATGGCTGCAGGACAGGATGTGGCTGGGGTCTTGGCTCTTGAGGCTGCAGAGGTTGATAACTCAGAGGTTGGAGCTAGGAGACAGACTGGGAACTGTACAGCAACAGAGCTGGGACTTATCCTTTGAAAAGCCAGGACTCATCTTTAACAAGACACCAACATAACAAGACACGAACATGAGACAGGACAGTACATAGTCAGAGCTGGGACTTGTACTTAGACAAGCCGGGACTCAACTTCTTTTCCACACCAAGGTGGGACAGGACCATCCATTGGGTAACGGTAGAACAGCCAGACTTACCCAACGGAGGCAAAGACAAGTCAGGTTCCCCCACAGGGCAACAGCAGAATGGCCTGACTTACCCTGCAGAGGCAAGGACAAGAAGAGACAAACACTAAAGAACAACAGACAGTTCCATCTCTGCATCGGGAAGCTCCGAGTCTCAGTTCAGCCAGCAACCTCAGCTGGCTACAGAAACAGCCAGATCCCTACCTATCTCGGAGTGGCTGACAGCCACTCAGCTGGCCCAGGAAACAGCCGAACCCATACTGCAAAGACAGCTCTGACTATCAACAAGGCTCCATGAAGCGATGGTTTTCTAACACAGCCTAAAGATGGCAAGTGGCTGCTCTAGTCTTCCACTGGCAGGTTGCTCCCAGGAAATCTTGACAAGACAAACCAACAGCCCACACTTGACCTCAAGGCCACTTATATTCCAAGCCCCAAGATGGTAATCAGGTGCCTATGATTAACTCATCCAAACAAGGGACAGCTGGAAGACCCAGAGTCCTAGGTCCACAGACCAGACCATGAACCAGAATGCAGACTTTACCGACTGGACCATGACACCTTTTTCCAGACAGAATAAAATCTAAAGCCATTCTGTTCTGTAATGCTACTGTATGAACAGCCATCAGTTCTGTTGACAACTTAATGCTTGCTGGGTTTGATCAAAGGCATTTGCAGTTTCATTCACTATTTTCTCCAAAGCAGATGCCATATTAATCAGTTCCCATGACAATCCTGAGGTCCCATATCCTGGAAAGGCAATCACCCAGTATCTCTTGGCCTCTGTTACAGATCTCTGGTGTCACTGGACCAGAGGGTGGTGATGTAGTGATGCAAGTGTCAAGTGTTGCATGTGAGGCACTTCCAGAACCATGACCCTGTCCACTTCCTCTCATATTGGGCAGGACATGCCTGGCAGCTAGGGGCAGGCCCCATAATCACATACCCAGTAAGTGCCATTCAGCAGACAGGGAGCACAGATTTGTCAGTTCCATACATGTATTTTTACTGTTCTTCAGATAGGGGCCCTTGCTCTACCAGTTGTAGTGACACATTACCTGATGAAAGCACTTCAGTTCCAGAAACAAGCATTTGAATCGCATTCTCAATCACTGAGGAGCCATCAGTGTGTAGAATCAAACCTTTGGCAGGGTAATAACCAACAGGACACTCAGTCTCCATGTTCCTAACTTAGGACTGCTATCATGTGTTTCAGGTTGACATACATTTCTAATGCACATGCAGTACACAAGGTCATCTTTAAAGTTTGAAACACTTTCAGTTGTTCTTCATGAAGAGTCACAGGTTCAACTGAGCACTTCTTGTCCTTCAGTAGATAGTTGAGCGGTTGAGCAATAGTCAATTAATCTGCCACTAGCTTGTCAATACAGTAATTAACAATAGTTTCATCTGACATAGCTGTCAATCTTTTTGTTTCATCACCATCATTCTCATAGGAGTTGCTAGGACCAGTGCAGAGTCCAGTCATCTCTATTCTGTAATTCCTCAGAGTTCAAATGGTGTCACTGTTCCTGGAGTCCTATATAAGGAGAAAGTGAATTGTTCAGCTGTATCACAGATATTTGACGTTTCTTTCAATTAGTAAAAGATTTCACTCACCTCATTAACTTTCAATTGTTCACATATTTCACTAAGCTTGTTTTAAATTGTTCCATTCATCCTCTCTACTAGTCTACTGAACCTCATGGGGAAGTCGCATCACTGCCGCAATACAAGAATCACACATCTATTTCAGAAATGTGTAGAACAATTTCCTTACTGATACAGGGCTTCAATTTCTAATGCATAAAATGGTTATTTCCAGCAGAGTTATAATGAGCTGTATAGTGAAGATAACAATGCTACTTACCAAGTTGTAGGTCTAAAAAGAATGTAGAGAAGTCTCCAGCTTTCAAAGACTCCCAAAAATCTTCCAAACTCGTTGATAAGTGGGTTGACTACTACTGGATCCATAATTCTTCTGCTGATCCCTTCCCATAGTTATTAAAAATATACCATGCTGGTGTACCCTTATTAGGGACAGGGAAGGTGTCACAATGGGGTTCTGGGAATGGACCCAAATGCAAGATACAGACACTGAAGTACAGGGAACAGGACTTGACTAGAGTAGGGACATGACAGGATACAGGCAAGGAGCAGGGGCAAGAACGCAGACTTGGGCGAGGGAAAGCGGGACTAGGACTAGGAACCATGGACTAGGAGACAAGGGTTGGACTCCAAGCACGAGACTGGACAAGGACCCAGAACCTGAGTCTTGCCTCAGGCTCAGACCCCAGAACCAGGCAAGGACATGACATGGCTTGAGGCTTGGGGTCTTAGAACTTGAACCTGGCTGCAGGATCCTCAGGGCTGGGGCTCCTGGGTCTGGAGCCTGGCTGCAGGATCCTTGGGGCTGGGGCTCCTTGGAGCTCAGAGACTGGGAACTGAACATCAACATAGAGCCGCGACTTATCCTTCAACAAGCCAGGACTCATCTTTAACACAACACTAACATGAGACAGGACAGAACATAGACAGAGCCAGGACTTATCCTGAGACAAGCCAGGACTCAACTTCTCCACACTAAGGTAGGACAGGTCCACCTGTTGGATAATGGCAGGACAGTCAGACTTACCCAAGAGGCAAAGACATGTCCCCCCCACAGGGCAACAGCAAGACCACCTGACTTACCCCACAGAGGCAAGGACAAGACAAGACAAAACAAAATATGACCCCCCACAGGGCAACAGCAAGACAGCCTGACTTACCCCACAGAGGCAAGGACAAGAAGAGACAAACACCAAAGAACAGACAGTCCCATCTCTGCTCCAGGGTAGCTCCAAGTCTCAGTTTGGCCAGCAACCTCAGCTGGCTACAGAAATAGCCAGATCCCTACCACAAAGACAGCTCCAACTACTGACCACAAGGCTCCATGAGGGGACGGTTCCTCAACACAGCCTAAAGATGGTAATTAGCTACTCCAGCAGGTTGCTTCAAATGGGACTGACAAAACAATCCCAAGGCTACTTATATTGCAAGCCCAAAGATGGGAATCAGGTGCCAATGATTAACTCAAACAAGGGACAGCTGGAAGACCCGGATTCCTGAGTCCACGGACTGGACCGTGAATCGGAATGCGGACTTCATGGACCGGACCAATGACAGAAGGACTCTCCTTGTCTCATTATTATATCAATTTCTAGACTCTCTTCCTCACCCTGCTTACCGTATTTTATTATTCTTTTGTTCACTACAGTATCCTGTAGGGATTAAATTTATGAATACAGTTTTCACAAATCCCACCCCCGCTCTTACTTGCATATTTTTCCTGATATCATTGTATCCTTGATGACAGATCTTAGGTGTGCCTGACAGTCTTACCTTATGGATTTGGTGTGTCCCTGATGCCAGAGGTGCCCTTGACACTCTTCCCAATCATACTCATTTGTTTCTTGTCACTGTAATGAAAGTGTCAGAATCATAGAGAGAGAAACTGATCCTCTCAGTAGACAGTAGCTCAGATCACAGTATATAAAATGGGAACATGGCAGAACCTGGCATTTTCTACTCACCTGGATAGGTCACACACAGTAAAAAAGCAACTCTTCCACATGAGGTTCCCTGGAAGCAGGCAATCACCAGAATTCCTCTTGGTCCCCTCCTACACCTAACATGCAATCTTGGTGGAACCTCTTGAGTTCCGTCAAGCACCTTTCCATTACATCTTATAACTACAATTAAATCAGAGTGGATCAATCATGAGTGTGTTAATTTTACTTGCTGCAAGGGATGACTATCATTGCACAAGAGCCAGTGATAGCTACTTAAAAAAAAACTACACAGCATAGTCACTGCTTTATACCCAACTGTTAACGATTGTGTGTCAGTTCAAGGTAAGGGTGCATCTTTTTCGCCTGCTTAATCAGTGCAATTGAGATTCTTCCAGTATCCAAATCTGCTGGGTCTGTAGTTTATCAAGGACTCAGGTTCCATCAGCATAATGTTGCACTCTGATACAACAGAGGTTCCATTTTGTTAGAGACAAAAATTCCATTTTGTTTCCAAAAGTAAAATATATTTCCACAGTGCCTAATACTTTTTGCACAGTACTGTAAGTAATTTTATGAAATGCACTGTACTTCTGCCATAAAAAAAATTCAAGACATATGTGTGTGATGATAAACTTGATTCTGATATGGGTCTCTATTGTAGGCTGATAGTGGGAAGGGGGCAGGGAGAGGGCAATCATGGTTTGGAAAAGAAGGAGGGAGCGGAAAGCACCAGTATAATGATTTGTGTTATTTATTTAATTGGGTTCTCTTTATCTAGTTTTGGGACTTGCGTGAAAATCTGATCACATTTTAGGTCATATTTGTGCAAAAATAGAGAAAATTCTAAAGGGTTCACGAACTTTCTAGCACCTTGTATGTATGTAAGGAATTTCTTCTTTTATGTTACTGCGTAGGCTAATTAAAATGGCTTCTTTGTTATGTTAACTGCTGAGAAAGTTCTCTTGCTAGCAGCTTGTTTGGGTTATATTATTGATAAGAGAGATAATGAACCAATTATGATAGATGTTATTCTTTCTTGTGTGTCTGTAAGCTATTGTGATGCGTGGGTTTTTGAGCAGAAGGCGCGATGGGGAGAGAGAGAGTGGATGCAATGCTGTGAGCTGGCTGATGGGACGGACCCTGAGCCGGAGTCCGAGATCCAGGGCGAGGAGAGAAGACAAAGACAGACTCGCGTGGAGCATCTGGTCGCCACCTTTGTTGGTCCCAGGCAGTGGGTCGAGGTGGTCAGAGAGGACCAAATAGTGAAAAGAGGACCGTTGCTAGAGCTCCAACTGGTGTGCACGAGGAAGTTGAACTTTGATAAGTTTGGAGCCTTTAACTTACCTTTTATATTTTATCTCTGTTAATTATATAGTTCCAGTAATATCTATAAATTGTAATCATTTAATCGTATATGGTGTATTGTCTGTTATTTGGCAGGTTGGGATACATCACACAGCATCCACACAAAGTTGATTACCCAGTTTGGCAGGGCCGAAGGCTGCTTCCCCTAGACAACAACGAGTTGAGCGAGCCTGAAGCTTACCAGGGGAGCTACATCTGGGGGCTCGTCCGGGATTGGATTCAGTGGTGTGCTGCGTGATTGCCCTGTTTAAATCAGTGCTGTTGTGTCTTTGTGGGATTGCAGTTAGTAATGTGTGTCTCTGTGGGATTGCTGGTTATTACTGCATGCGTGTTGGTGGTGGGACCAGGGGCTGTCCATACTGTTAGGAGAGAGAGGAAAGAGTGGTCTGATTCAGAGATAGTGTACAAGGTCCTGAATTACCCCTATGAACTGTGCTCGTTTACCCCTATTAACTGTGCTTTTGAAAAGAGAGAGAGAGTTATTTAACACCAACAGCTTGTTTTTAAAAGAGAGAGAGAGATGAAGTCTGCTCACAGGGTGTTGGTACTTCTCAAGGACAGTCGCCTGCTTATGTATTTCTTACACAGAGAGAGGAAGGAGGAATTATTTGAATGACAGCTGGTATCCAGTACAGTGAGATAAATAGGAGGTCAGATGATATAGACCTCAGACACATGTTTTGGACACTGAATGAGCTTTGTTGTGCCTGCAGAAAAAGTGAGTTTTTGGAGGATCGATCAGTCACTCTTGCAGTGAAAAGGAAAGGGGTTGACTGGTGGGGAGTTGTCCACATGTCCACGCTCACCTGGGTGATAGCTCCACTGCAGAAAACTGGTCCCCTTTGTTGTGGTCCCAGTCGGTGACTTTTTTAAGGATTTCGGAGGATAATGAGAAGATCGACGGTGTCAGCTCACCTGAAGACTCAAATCTCTCCATCTCTCTCTCTCTCTCCATCACTACTCAGCTCAATACCATGAACTGAACTGAACTTTACTCATCATTGTAAGATGGTATCTTTTTACCCGTAGACTTAAAGAAGTTTGGTTTTTCACATATATTTCCACCCTTACTGATTGACTTACTTATATATAATCATTGCTAATCTGTTTGATTTATCTTCATTTATATTACTGTATTGCATAGTTACTAATAAATATTATTAGTTTATAGCAATACTAGACTCCAAAGTGTTTTCCATCTCTGCTGGTTCTTTATTCCCTTCACGGGGTACATGACAAAATTGGGGGCTCGTCTGGGATATGAAAAAAATTGGTTGAATTGATTGGGGAAAATCCCTTTTGATTTGGTTGTGTGGAAGCACAGCAGAAATGGACGTTAGTGTTGAGAAGTTTATGTTGGAACCAACCCCGGAAGTGTTGGATGATGCTACAAGGGTTGTGCTGTTGGGAATTGCTCAAAAGTTAAGACTAAAGGTAACCATTAAAATGAGGAGAGCTCAGATGCAGATGATAATAGCCCCGCATTATATAGATAAGGGAACGTTTGATGAGGAGGCGTTAGAGTTGTTTGTTGGAAGGAAACCTACTGAGGCTGAGGTTTAGTTGAACTTGCAATTGAAATTAAAACAGCTCAAGGCTATTGAAGCAGAAAAGAGGAGGGTCCGTGAGGCCACAGAGGCAGCAAAACAGAGAGCAGAAGCAGCAAAACAGAGAGAAGAGGCAGAAAGACAGAGACAGTTTAGAAGGAGGATGTGGCAGCTGAGAGGTTTAGTGTCGAACCCTGATGATTTTTACAGCTCGGAAGGGCTTGTTTTGTGTGATGAATTTAAAAGGTGTGTTCCTGATGATGTAAGGGCATACCCCGATGCAGAGGATGCCGCTACCTTGTGGGGGTCTTCTAAAGAGGCAGCCGAAGAGGTTTTAACCCATGAGGTTGAGTTTACTCCAGATGAGAGTTTGCAAGAGAATAGCTGAGAGGTTTGGGGTGACCTTGAATTTGAAACTGGGACAAGTGATGACAGTCCAGAAGAGGCAGCTGTCCTGATTGCATGTATTCAGGTTGTTGAAGTACCTGTGAATTCACAGGGATCTGAACCTTATGTTGAAGCTCAGTTAAAGTCAGAAGTGTCTGACTTGGTTGAAAAGGAATGCAGTTTTTTTGTGTCAGATGATCTTGGTTCAGTGAATAAGGGGTTAACCTTGGTACCAGTGGAATGTGAGGATTCTCAGTCACTTGTATTGAATGGTGTTTTAAAAGTTAGTGATGAGGTGGAAATTGATGAGGTAAGTTTTAATGAAAATAAAGGGGAAAGTGCTGTTCCTGGACTTTCGGATAAAGTGCTGGAAAAGGTTGGATTGGTTGCACAACCTTTGACCCTGCTTGCAGGACAGAGGCCTGCTGAGAAAGGATGTGCTACTCTGTGGAATTTTGTTTGGACATGTGGAAGTACACACCTGCAAGGACATGCTGTTATTCAGTGTGATGTTATGGAAGCAAGTCGAAGTGAAGGTTGTAATCAGATAAAGGGATTGTTTGGCCTCTTCCATGATGTATAGGTGGTTCTTATAAGCCTGGTGATGGTGTTACATTTAGTAAACAATGGAGGAATGTTGACACCTCTCCAAGATAAGGTTGGTATAGCTGTTCAACTGATGAGCAAAGCTGCTGTTGAGGCCTATAATAGTAAAACTAGAGGTTTAAATTATGATGATGTGTCACAGACTTTTCTACATTCCAGATTCCAGCAGGACTTAGAGGGTAGTAAAGCCGAGGAGAGTAAGATGTATGAGAAAGGGTTGTCCTTATGGAGGAAGGAATTTACAGAGGAACAGAAGCGAGATTCTGAAATGATGGCTCTTTTTAAAGGAGATAGCTCTCACAGGAGAGGTTCAGAGAGAGTAAGTGGGATATTACCTTGAAGATGGGGTGTTGATGAGGAGGTGGAGACCAGCCACTGTGCCTGCAAGTCACGTGGTGGTTCTGAAAGTTTACAGAGCTGAAAGTTTAAACATGGCTTACAGTATGCCTTTTGGTGGACATCATGGAGTGAGAAAGACAGTGAACAGGATTATGAAGGAATTTTACTGGCCTAGTTTAAGAAAGGATGTTGTGAATTGTAACAGGATTCGCCATACCTGCCAAGTTGAGGGGAAACTTAATCAGGTTATTCAAGTCACACCACTTAAACCAATACCTGCTTTAGATGAACCTTTTTTCTAGGGTCATAGTGGATTGTGTAGGCCCATTGCAAAAGACTGCAACTGGTTACCAGTATGTGTTAACAATTGTGTGTGCTGTGTCTAGGTCCCCTGAAGCAGTGTCTTTTGAAAACACCAAGGCCAAGACTGTGGTAACAGCATTCAGTAAATTTTACACACTGGTAGGTCTGCCCAAAGAAATTCAATTTGACCAGGGCAGTAACCTTACTTTGAGAACATTCCAGGGGATAGTTAGAGAATTGGAAGCTAGGCACATGGTGTCATCTGCATATCACACAGAGTCCAAGGGAGCCTTGGAACAGTTCAATTCAACTCCTAAGCCCATGATTAAAGCATATTGTGTGAGAAATGGGAAAAATTGGGATGAAGGGGTTTCCCTACTCTTATTTATTGTTGGAGATTCGACTCAGAGGGCATTGGAGGGTAGTTTGTTGGAATCTGTATTCAGTTACAGGCCAAAAGGACCTTTGATCCTACTCAGAGAACTATGGTCTGATTTGGAAATATGTGTCAGTGTGCTTAATTATGTTTTCAAACTCTGGAAGAGATTTAGTAAGCTTTGTGACCTTGCTAAGGGAAGTTTACCAAATGGTTGAATTAAAATAAAACACTTGTTTGCCAGAATTGCAGCTGGGAGAATTGTTATGGAACAAAATGGAGTCGTGGAATCTGATAATGGGGTGGAAAAACATGTTTACCCATTGAATCTAGTCTCACCAAGATGCCAGAATTCCATTGTTTTGAAAAATGTTACTGATAAGGTCCATCAGTTGGACCCTAAACTGCAAAAACAAGTGAGAGAACAAATTGGCAAACATAAAGATTTATGTTCTGGTGGTCTGAAGCAGTGCACATGTGCAGTGCGTCACGTCATTATAAATTCAGCCCAGCCCATGAAACAGAACCTTTCCAGAGTGAACTTTGAGAAAAGTAAAATGGTTGAACAAGAAATTAGAAACAAGAAAGAACAAGGAAAGAGAATGGATGACTGCATTGATAGAGTGGGGAAGGCTAAATACCTTATAAAGATTGACTTGTTGAAAGGATGCTGGGGTGTTCCTTTAATAGAGAGGGCTAAAGAGAAATCAGCATTTGGGGCATTTCAAAGAATGATCAATTCTGTAATTGGAGGTTTAGGAAACATAAGGGCTTATATCAATGATTTAGTAGTCTGGAATGACACGTGGGAAGAGCATATTGCAGCAGTAGAAAAACTGTTTGGCAGACTTTCCAAAGCCAATCTTACCGTGAACCTTGATAAAAGTGAGTTTGATCATGCTACTGTTATTTATCTTGGCTATGTAGTAGACCAGGGCCAACTGGTACCTGTAGAGGTCAAGGTTCAAGCTATTGCTGAGGTTCCTGTTCCAACCAGCAAGAAAGCTTTGAGAAGGTTTTGAGGAATGGTTGTGTCTTATCATAAGTTTTGTAAGAACTTTGCAGACATCGCTCTCCCCCTAACAAAATTCCTAGGGAAGAGTGAAAGATTTGTACAGAGTGATCTTTGCCAGGAGGCATTTGAATGTCTGAAAACAACCCTGTGCTAAAAGCACCTGAGTTTTCAAAGCCATTTTCTATAGCAACAGATGCTAGTGACGAAGCTGCTGGGGCAGTATTGTTACAGAAGGGTGTGGATGACATTGAACACCTAGTAGCTTATTTCTCAAAGAACTTTAATGTACACCAGAAAAATTATTCAACTGTTGAAAAGGAATTATTAGCACTTATTCTGATCTTACAGCATTTTGAGGTCTATGTGCAGAGGCCTCGAAATCTTTCTGTTGCCCAGAGACCACTTGTGGTTTACATGGGTTATAATCCGTTGATGTTTCTAACTAAGATGAAGGATAAGAATATAAGGTTATTAAACTGGAGTCTGATATTGCAGGAAGGTGACTTAAAAATCAAACATGTGAAAGGTACTAACATTATTTTAGTTGATTGCTTATCCAGATGTTAAGTTGGAAATTGTATGCGTTTTGCTCTGTCATCTGATGATCAGACATGTATTGTTTCAAATTCTGAGACTTACATTTAGACAAAAAAAATTCTCGCCTTTGTCAGAATTTTTTTTTCTCTGAAGAAGGAGGGTGTGACGGAGTCCTGAATTACCCCTATGAACTGTGCTGGAGTTATTTAACACCAACAGCTTGTTTTTAAAAGAGCAAGAGAGATGAAGACTGCTCACAGGGTGTTGATACTTCTCAAGGACAGTCGCCTGCTTGTGCAATTCTTACACAGAGAGAGGAAGGAGGAGTTATTTGAATGACAGCTGGTATCCAGTATAGTGAGATAAATAGGAGGCCAAATGATATAGACCTCAGACACATGTTTTGGACACTAAATGAGCTTTGCTGTGCCCACAGAAAAAGTGGGTTTTTGGAGGATCGATCAGGCAGATCGATCAGTCACTCTTGCAGTGAAAAGGAAAGGGGTTGACTGGTGGGGAGTTGTCCATGTGTCCACCCTCGCCTGGGTGATAGCTCCACCACAGAAAACCGGTCCCCTTTGTTGTGGTCACAGTCAGTGACTTTTTAAAGGATTTCGGAGGACAACAAGAAGATCGACATTGTCAGCTCACCTGAAGACTCAAATCTCTCCATCTCTCTCTCTCTCTCTCTCTCTATCACTACTCAGCTCAATACCATGAACTGAACTGAACTTTACTCATCATTGTAAGACTGTATCTTTTTACCCCTAGACTTAAAGAAGCTTGGTTTTTCACATATATTTCCACACTTACTGATTTACTTATTTATATATAGCCATTGCTAACCTGTTTGATTTATCTTCATTTATATTACTGTATTGCGTAGTTACTAATAAATATTATTAGGTTACAGCAATACTGGACTCCAAAGTGTTTTCCATCTCTGCTGGTTCTTTATTCCCTTCACGGGGTACGTGACAATAGTTCTGCGAATGAATGTTCCAGCTACGGTAGGCTCCGCCTGGCTTTTGGAATATTGTCCACCCCTAAAGGGGCAGAAGCATACGAGATGTGGGTGGAACGGATCTCTCGGTTGTTAGATGAGTGGCAGAGCTCGGTTGAGGGAGAGCGGCAGGGATTGGTTGAAAGTTTGAGTAGGCGGGGTGTTGATGGTGTTAGAACTGTCAGGTTCAATTACCCCATAGTGACAGCTGCCAGTTATCTGAAAGCAGGGGAAAATGCGTCTGGTTCGACTGGAAGCAAAATGCAGCACCTGGGAGGCTTTCCATACCTGTGTCAGGAGGGCAGCTAAATTGCTTGCAGTGCCAGGGGGATCCTTTCAGGGGATCAGCCCCTCCCTCAGTTGTTCAGCTGATCAGAGAGGTGTCGGGAAACTTAGTGGAGGCCCAGTGGGGGAACAGCTTTGGGTCTCTGGGGGAGCACGTTCCCAGCAATGTACCAAGGAACTCCCGAAAGGAAAAGACCCTATTCCTGAAGGCTTAGAGGGACCACGTCCCCGTGTGTCGTTACAGATAGATGGAAGCTATGCTAAAGCCATCCTCGACACTGGGGCACAGGTCAAGTTGTTGTACAGTTCGTTTTACAACCGGTGTCTGAAGCATTTACCCTTGACAACATTAAGGGCACTGGAGATTTGGGGTACCAGTGCCAGTGATTATCCAGAAGACGATGATTGGTCAGTGAAACTGAAGTTCATGGGGGCATGTCTGTGCACCCAGTGTTTCGAGCTGCTTGTGAGGACGTGTGTAGCAGCCTTGGGCCAGTACCGAATTTAAACGACAGCTGATGTGGTACAGCCCGGGGGAAGTATCTGAGGGTGAGACCCTCTTACTAGACGCTCTGAAATACCAGGAGGGAGTGGAGTTGACCGCTGAAGACACCTCGGTGAGAGAGAGGTCGTGGCGACTGGACCCTGTAGCCGTGGAAGACGTAGGCAGCGTGTGTGTGGATTATAGGACTCTGAACAGGCGCACTGTCATTGACCAGAATACGGTCCTGAGGGCCGAAGACGTGATGGTCTGTCTGAATGGTGCGACATGGTTTAGTGTGCTGGATCTGAGGAGTGGATGTTGCCAGATCCTGATGAGTGAGGCCGACAAGGAGAAGATGGCTGTTATAGGTCCCCTAGGATTCTTCCGGTCCGAAAAGATGCCACAGGGCATATCTGGAGCCCCTGCAACCTTCCCACAGGGCATGAGGAAGACCAAGGAGGATGTGGAGGTGTTTGGAGTTTTGGCGTATGTGGATGATAGCCTAGGGTTTGGATTCGCCTTGGGGGACTATGATGTGAGGTGAGTGCCGGAGCCCGGGACAACCACTGAAGTCTTGGAGTTCTTGCTCATCAAAGTGGAGACAGGGAAATGGAATTCTGAGCCGAAACTGCAGTCATGTACTGATAAATTAATCCAGAGAGACGAAACAATGACCAGCCTTCGAAAGGATCAGCAGAAACTCAAGACATCGATCCAGAGCAGATTGGAAGAAGCTGGTGGTATAATTGCGTCCCAGATGGAGATGGACACAAAACGTGGGTCAGAACTGCTGAGACTGGGGCGAGAGTTGGAGGAGTCGGAGAAGAAGCTGACGTCTCGACTGCAGGAGGCTGAAGAGGCTACAGAGGCAGCCCAGGCTAACTGCTTCAGTTTGGAGAAAATCAAACAGCAGCTGCCGATCGAGGAAATGAGGAAGAGTACGGATTCGAAGGATGATGTGCTGGATGTGTGGTACATGCTGCCTTTCGCTAACTTCCCCTTGATTGAGGAAGAGACTTATGGCCCTTCCACCACTGAGTCAGGTGTAGTGGCGAGGGCTAGCTGTGGGCAGCCTGGGTTACAGCAGGACCCTGAAGGAAAAGAAGCGGGGCCCTGGACACGGGACGGGGGGCTCCGAAATGCAGTGGGGGCATGAGTTAGAGATTGAGAGAGGAGTTGGCAAGCAGACCCGAGGTATCTCCAGTAGTGTCTGAGCATGAAAGGTTTAGGTGAGGGGGTACAGAGGTCTTGGAGGATTAGGAAATTCCCAGATAGGTTGGCCTATGTAGCACCTGTGGGACCAGACGTAAGGTCCACTGTTTGGGGAGCAATATCACTGTGTGTACCTGGATTGGGTTTTTGTGTCTGCAGGAATGGCTGGTGAGTTATTTAGAAGTCATGAGGACATGATTTTATTTGGTGAAGGGAGAGTGTAAGGGGTTTCTTCTTCTATGTTACTGCGTAGGCTAATTAAAATGGCTTCTTTGTTATGTTAACTGCTGAGAAAGTTCTCTCGCTAGCATCTTGTTTGGGGTATATTATTGATAAGAGGAGGAACGAACCAATTGGGATAGATGTTATTCTTTCTTGTGTGTCTGTAAGCTATTGTGATGCACGGGTTTTTGGGCAGAAGGCGTGATGGGGAGAGAGAGAGTGGACGCGATGTTGTGAGCTGGCCGATGGGACGGACCCTGAGCTGGAGTCCGAGGTTCAGGGTCTTCGGCAAGGAGAGGAGACGAAGACAGACTCGTGTGGAACGTCTGGTTGACCACCGTGGTTGGTCCCAGGCGGCGGGTCAAGGTGGTCGGAGAGGATCGAATGGTGAAAAGAGGACCGTTACTAGAGCTCCAACTGGTGCGCAAGAAGTGGTTGAATTTTGATAAGTTTGGCGCCTTTAACTTTCCTTTTATATTTTATCTCTATTAATTATATAGTTCCAGTAATATCTATAAATTGTAATCATTTAATCGTATATGGTGCATTGTCTGTTATTTGGCGTGGTGGGGTACATCACACAGCATCCACACAAACTTGATTACAATTTGGCGGGGTCGAAGGCTGCTCCCCCTAGACGACAGCGAGCTGAGCGACCCTGAGGCTTGCTGGGGGGGGGCTACATGTACTTCGGTAATAAATTTACTTTGTACTTGGAACTTTAGGCACTTGACTAAGGCCAATAAAAAGAAATTAAGTCTAAGTGCTCTAAACATTGTGTGTGCAGCCATTGTGTGAGCGGGCCAGCGTTAGAGTGGTTAGATTTTGTCTCGAGACTGGGGCGAGTAAGTTTCTATCTTCCTTTGTCTATATAGTGTGCTGAGAATGGGTCTAAGGTCAGTGGTGTGTTCTTTGTGTGAGATGTTGGAATTCTGGGAGACATCCAGTCTCCCTGATAACTAGATCTGCGTGAGGTGCAACTCCTTACAAACCACATTAGGGAAATGGAGCTGCAACTGGATAACCTACAGCTCATTTGGGAAAACGAGGAGCTGATAGATAGGAGCTACAGGGAGGTTCCTCTGCGTTGCAGGAAGCAGGTAGCTAGGTGACTGTCAGGAGAATTGACTGAGAGTGCAGACTATTCCCGCGGGCATTCCCCTCAATAACAAGTATAGCTCTTTGGGGACTGTTGGAGGGGTAACTTACCAGGGGAAAGCTGCAGCAACCATGTCTCCGGCACTGAGTCTGGCTTTGTGTCTCAGAAGGGAAGGGGGGAGAAGAGGATTATAGGAGTGATAGGGGATCCATAGTTAGAGGAAGAAAGAGGAGATTCTGTGGACATAAAAGAGATATCCAGATGGTATGTTGTCTCCCAGGTGCCAGATCAGGGATGCCTTGGATCGTTCACAGCATTCAAAAGGAGAGGGTGAACAGCCAGAAATTGCGGTACATACTGGTATCAACGACATAGGCAGGAAAAGGGATGAGGTCTTGAAGAGGAAATATAGGGAGTGAGGTAGAAAGCTGAAAAGCAGGACCTCAAGGGTAGTAACCTCTGGATTGCTGCCTGTGACACACGCCAGTGAGGGTAAGAGTAGGATGATCTGGTAGATGAAGTCATGGCTGAAGAACTGGTGCAGGGGCAAGGTTTCAGATTTCTTGATCATTTGGATCACATCCGGGGAAGGTATGACCTGTATAAAAAGGACAAGATACACCTGAACTCCAAATGACCCAATATCCTTGTGGGTAGGTTTGCAAGAGCTGTTGGGTAGAGTTTAAACTAATTTAGCAGGGGATAAGGTAGCTGATATACAAGCAGATGCAGTGTGTGGTTAGACTGTGGGGAAGGATTGGGGAAAATGGCAGTCAGAGTTGAATGGGTTGTAGTGTGTCTTTAAACACTTTAAAATAGTAGGTTCAAAAGTTCAACAGTTTGGAAAAATGAGAATAAAGTAAGAGGGCAGGAAATGTTACAGAAGTCTCTTGAATAAATAAAAAGACAAAAAGTTTAGGGAAGTATGAGAACTTAACTTACAGTAACATGGGACAAAATTGAAAAGGATGCTGAAAACAGGACTGAAGGTGTTATATTTGAATCCATGCTGCATATGGAATAAGTTAAATAATCTTGCAGCACAGTTAGAGATGGCAGGTATGATGTTGTGAGCATCACTGAGTCATGGCTAAAAAAAAGATCATAATTGGGAACTTAACGTCCAAGGATCGAAAAGTGGGGAGAGGAGATGGGGTAACTCTATTGGTAAAATTGTTTAAATCAAACCCATATTCACTACTTCCGCTGGCAGCTCAATCCACAATCTCACCACCCTCTGAGTAAAGAAAATCCCCCTCGAGTTCCACTTAAATATTTCACTGTTCACCCTTAATCCATGACTTCCAGTTCTACTCTCACCCAATATGAATCTAATTCAGTTATGAAAAATTATAAGAGGCTGAAAGAGGACTCTTTGACCTTCTTATTTGATTTGACTTGTTCTTGCTACATTCAGCTCGGTTCTCTACTTTACTACATGGCTGAAAATTGTTTCATCTTATTCCTCATATTTCTGGTCATGCAGGGAACTCAAGTTTTTGATGCTCATAGGAGTATGTACCTCTTTGAAGGGAAAATGAAGAAAAAGGCTGCAGACGCTCCCTGACCTGCTGGAGTTTTCAGTGTTTTATATTTTGTTCCTTTGAAGATCTCATTCCCTGTTTTACCTGCTAACCTTTAATTTCAAATCATAACTCCTTTTAGCTCACTGTAATTACCATCCTGCGGTTGAATATTTTCACATTTACCTTCCTTCTATCCTTTTTCATTCCACAAGCTGTTAGACTACAATTTTCCACTGCCCTCCACATTGCAACATTCTCCAATTCATTTGCTACTCTAGATACAGAACTGGTCCCTTCAGAATCAGCTTTTTATCAGCAATTTATATGTCATGAAATCTGTTCTTTTGCTGTGACAGTAAAGTGCAGAAACATAAACATACTATAATTACAAAATAAAATTTTAAAAATGAATTCATGAAGATTTGGTATGTTGCAAAGACTTGTAGATTTCTAAAGATATATCATGGACCTGGTTGCATCAGCGTCTAGTATGGAAAGGCCACTGATCAGGGTCAGAAAATAAGCTGCAGCAAGTTGTAAACTCAGTCAGCACTAGCCTCCCCATCATCGAGGACATCTTCAAAGGCGATGCTTCAAAAAGGTGGCATCTATCATTAAGGACCCTTATCTCCCAGCACATGCCCTCTTCTCATTGCTACCATCAGGGAGGGGGTACAGGAGCCTGAAGACACACACTCAGTACTTTAGCAGCAGCTTCTTCACCACCGCCTTCAGAGTTCTGAATGGACATTGAAGCCATGCACACTAACTCACTATTTTTTTTACTTATTTGCTCTCCTTTTGCGCTACCTATGTAATTTATGTTTATACACATGCACCATAATTAATAGTTTTAACTATATTTTGCAATGAACTGCTGCAACATATTTCACAACATGCGCCAGTGACACGAAACATGATCCCGATTCTGTTCAAAACAAAAGCATGCTCCTCCATTCAAAAAAGATCATTAGTCACGCCTGAAACGTTGAATATTCATTCTTCTCCATAGATGCTACCTAACATGATGAGTTCCTCCAGCACTTTGTCTGTGCTGTTAAAGATTTCCAGCATCTGCTGAATTTCTTTATGTTTATGATCTGTGAAGGGAAATAGACAGTTGACGTTTTGGGTCAAGATCCTTCATCTGGACTGTAAAGCTCTCAAATGCTTGAGGAACTCAGCAGGTGAGGCAAGATCTATGGAAAAGAGTGAACAGTCGGCTGAGACCTTTCATCAGGACTAGAAAGGAAGGGGAAGAAGAAGTACAAGGTGATAGGTGATAGGTGAATCTGGGAGAGGGGGAGGGGGTGAAGTAAAGAGCTGGGAACTTGACTGGTGAAGGAGATAAAGGGCTGGAGAAGGGGGAATCTGATAGGAGAGGGTAGAAGACCATGGAAGAAAGGGAAGGGGGAGGAGTACCAGAAGAAGGTGATGGGCAGGTAGAGAGGTTATGTGAGAGAGGGAAACAGGAATGGGGAATGGTGTGCCGGTGGGGGCGGGAATTAATGGAAGTTTGAGAAATTGATGTTCACGCCATCAGGTTGGAGGCTACCCAGATAGAATATAAAGTGTTGCTCCTCCAACCTGAGTGTGACCTCATCATGACAGTAGAGGAGTCCATGGACTGACATATCGGAATGGGAATAGGAAGAACAAACAGAATTGAAATGGGTGACCATGGGGAAATCATATTTTTTGTTGTGGACAGTGCGTAGGTACTTAATGAAGCGGTCTCCCAATCTACATCAGGTCTCACTGATATACAGGAGGACACCAGGAGCACTGGATACAGTAGATACCCCAACATGCTCACAGGTGACACGTCGCTTCGCCTGGCAGGACTGTTTGGGGCCCTGAATGGTGGTGAAGGGGGAGGTGTGGCGTTTGTTCTGCCTGCAAGGATAAGTCCCAGGAGGGAGATCAGTGGGGAGGGACGAGTGGACAAAGGAGTGACATGGGGAGTGATCCATGCTGAAAGCAGAAAGTTGGAGATGGTGGAAGTTACAGAGAATTATGTGCTGGACACAGAGGACACGAGGAACCACGTCCCTGGTGTGGCATTGGGAGGATTGGGTGAGGGCAGATGTGAACGAAACAGAAGAGCTGCAGGTGCGAGGGCTGCTTTGATGGTGGAGGAAGGATAGCCCCTTTCTTTGAAGGAGGATATCTCAGTTATTCTGGAATGAAATATCTCATCCTGAGAGCAGATGTGGTGGCAGCAGAGGAACTGAGAGAAGGGAATCGCATTTTTACAAGTGTTATGTAACCGGCCACAATGAATATCAATTGAGTCAGGTTATATAAAAACAACCAAACATTTATTAAACAGGTATAAGCAATAATAAAAAAAAAACGAAAACCTTAACCGGAAGTTAACCGTTATGCGGCCATTCAACAAATCGCCACTCAGTACTGGTTCTTAAAGCGGTAAAGTCAAACACAGTTCTTAAAATGGTAAATTCAAAAGTCCAACAGATTTATACATTCAATTGGGAAAGACTTCTCTGGAGAAGGATTTCTTCATAGACGCAACTTTCCTTCAGGTTCTGTCCAAAGAATTCACGATGAAGGAAATAAACTGCTTAAAACAACTGACCTTTATTTCTAGAGAGCAAATCCTGCATGAACTTCCTTGCTCTTTTGGCAGGAGTTATCTTCGATGCAGGTCGCTACTTCTTCAACGAAGACTGAATAAGGTTGATCCTTCGTTAAACTGCCGAACAATACCAACTTCTCTTAATCCTTCAGGTCCTGTACTTCGATAAAGTCTTCACTCTCCAATACTACTGAAAAGGTACATCAACAAATCTAGCAGAAATTGAGTAAACTGCCAGTACAGCACTATTGTACCTTACAATAGAAGGTAAAACTCTGTTTTAAAAATGAAACTGCATCACAAAGCAAATACGCAACGGAACGGAGACTCTGACTAACGTTCTAGCTGGAAAAACTAACTGCATCACCAGGGATCTTCCTTTTATACCCGTGGTGAACACATCATCACGTGACCTCACATCGGTGGGAAAATTACATCAGGTGACCTCCAAAAGACCATTACATCATTCTCACAAGAAAGTCACAAGATCTCCTTGAGGTATGTAACAGAAGTGACAGGGTGGGAAGAGGTATAGTCCAGACAGCTGTGAGAGGATTTTTTCCCTATCTTCCCCATCGATGGGAATGTGCCTAGGTTATACACAAAGCCGTCCTTCTTTATACTGCAGTTTTGTCTGCAGTCTTTGATCTCAATCAACGTGAGACAGACTCCTTCTTACCTCAGTAATTTGGTCCTTGCCTATTAAGAATCAATCGTTCAGTGTTATGGGATTCGTGTAGACAGGTACTGGTGAACTGAAGGAGCTGTTTCTGTGCTCTATGGTTCTGGCATGTAAGTAGTACTTAAAAGGAGAGGTTAGCCCTCAGTGCAGTGTGATGGTGTATGGTGAGTGGCTTTTCCCAGCAGCAGTGGCCAGCTGTACTCACACAATAGTTTCAGGCTTGTCAAATTTGTGAATGAAATTATACTTATTGAAGGCATTGTGTTTGGCATTCAAAATACTTTAAAATGCTCAGTCTTTGTTAAAAAGTAACAAACTAATAAATTATTCAAACACGAGGAAATCTGCAGATGCTGGAATTTCAAGCAACACACATAAAAGTTGCTGGTGAACGCAGCAGGCCAGACAGCATCTATAGGAAGAGATACAGTCGACGTTTCGGGCCAAGACCCCTCGTCAGAACTATCCGTTCCATCCACAGAGATGAGTTAAGACTTAAGCCCAAATTCCCAGTCTATAGTGAGGCTGCACAGGAGTTTCAGCAGAGCATAACACTGCCTGTTGAAGTCACATTATCTATGACTTCCCAAGAGAAATACAGCCAACAGTAGAAGTGCTGGTGTCCAGGAGGAAGACTTACCCCAGTATATACTAAAGCTTGCATTTTAAACGATGTTGCAGAAACAGGTAGATCTGTGTATGGATGCAGTCTTTGTAGGTGATAGTACAAGTTCTGAAATCATTTTCTAAGGCTTATGGGGTCTGGACTCCATTTTTAACAGAGTACAGTAGGCAAGAGGCTATGTTGAACAAGAATTATAAAAATTATAACAACGATTATAACGAGAATTGCTTCTTGACTTACAAGGGATGAATTTCTAGAAAAGAAGTTAGTTAAATTTGTAAATGGAAGTGCCTCCAGGTTATTTTTGTACAGTGTGTTCTTATGCATGAAGAGTGCAGAACTATCTATTACAGCAAATAAATAGAAGGCTTGACTCCATAGGGACAATGGTATTCTTGTGAAATTTCTCAAATTGAAGAATACCTGCACTGCTTGCAACTCTTGTTACCACACAAGGTAGGAAGCATATTAATGCAAATAATAGGATATAAAGAAGATTTTCTAGGATGGTTCCAGGTACACTGGAAATTGCTCTAGATGCAATGAAGTATGTGATAGTGATGGATAGACTCAGAATGGATTCATATTCCAATTAGCATATTATTGATGGATGAGGAGACAGTTTTAAAGTGATTGGTGGAAAATCTAGAACTGACATGAAGATAAACATTTTAAAACTCAGAAAATAGTTGTCTTCGGGAATGGATTGTGAGTGTGTAGTGGACATAACTTTGATTTCAGGCTTCAAAAGGGAATTAGATAAATCTTTGAAAGTAACAAAATTTCAGGGCTGTGGTAGAAAATGTGGTGGATGGAACTGACAGGGTTGCTCTGCAAACAACAGACACAGACTTGATGGTTTTTACACTGAACATTTTATGATTCTGTGCTTTTGAACTAAAATGTAAACTGCAAATCTGAAAAAAGTAATTCTTTAAAACCAGGCCACACATTCCCAAACCACTACACCTGGAAAGAAAATATAAACTTTATATCATGATATATATGATATATTTCTGCTTCTAGTAGATGTTTTACCCCAGAATGAATTCTGAAAGTATTGGCATCAGCATTAGAAGAGGGACAAGCTGGAGCTGGTATATGGAGTGTAGTGTACAGCAGTTCAATAGTTTAGCTTTATGAGTCATTGCAAATATTGAATCAAAATTTTTCTAATAGACCTGAATATGAATCATAATACTATTAGGCTGAGTACTAATACTGATAAGTAGTCTTTCTATTTTTCTATAAACATCTCAATTGTACAAGATTTCACTCTGGAAATTTACTGCATTCACGGTGATGTCAAAATGTTGAGCTTGAGTGTAAATATTATATAACAGCAAGATACTATACTGTATGTTATGGGCATAGAAGCAGATTGTGTAATGAAGTCTAAAGTATGTTTAAATTATGGGGAAATTATAGTGGCAAAGTTTATTGAAATTGGATGAAAACTAATTATCACAGGTTTTTGACATTTGTTACATTGATGTATGGATTGTACACATTAGGTATCTGAATCAGTGTGCATTCAAGCATTAGACACCTAACCTTTGAAATTTCCCTTTCCACTAAGCTCGTCGATGATGACCTACTTTTAAAGTCAATGCCAGTCAGCTGAAATGTCCGAGTTTTTCAGATACTCAAATGTAAGCTCTAGTAATTTCCCAGTCACTGATGTTGTGCTAACTAGACTACAAGTACTTGGCTTCTCTCACCCAATATTTGTATGTGATACTCACTACAAAGGATAATTATAATTACTATTAACCACATAAACAAACATATACAGTAATAAGACTGAAAATAAAAATGAAGTATGGTATCTCTGGAGACAGAAAGAGCCAGGTCAAAGATCCTTCATCAGAATTGAGGAAGAGAGAAACCTGCTGCATTTTTCTGACACATCCTGTTACTATTTTACAAAATAAAACTGTACAATTTTCAGATCTAAAGTGCATCTCCCATGGAGATGTGAAACTGATTCACAGGATTTTTCTTCTGTTACATGCTCAAGGAGATCTGTTTTTTTTGTGAAAATAATGTAATAGTCTTTTGGAGGTCACCTGATGTGATTTTCCCGCCATTGTGAGGTCACGTGATGACATGTGCCTCGTGACTATATAAGGGTCGACTCAGGTGACGCAGTAGGGATTTCCAGGTAGAACATGTTGTGCCTCCGTTCCTGTTGTGGGTTTGTTTTTGTGACGCAATTTCATTTTTAAAACGGAAGGTGCGTTCTCTTACAAGATTTGTATTATTGAACTGGAAATTTGTGGCTGGAAGTGCCAATTTACTCAATTCCGACAGTTTTGAAGGGAGAGTGAAGAATTCATCGAAGTGAAGGATCGAGAGAAGTCGACATCGTTTGGCAGTTTAATAAAGGATCGACCTTATTGAGTCTTCGTTGGAGAGAACCTGCATCGAGATAACTCTTGTAAAAGCGCAATGAGTTCATGCACAAAGGCTCTCTCTCTCTAAAAGGAATTTAAGGTCAGTCGATTTAAACTGTTTATTTTCGGCATCGGGAATCCTGTGGACAGAACCGGCAGTAAAGGTGCGTCGATGAAGAAATCTTCCTCCAAAGAAGTCTCTCCCAATTGAATGTGTAAAACTGTTGGACTTTCGAAGTTATCGCTTTAAGAACTATATCTGACTGTATCGCTTTAAGAACTGTTTCTGCATTTTACGCTTTAAGAACCAGAGCTGAGTGGCGAGCTGGTGAACAACTGCGTACCTGTTAACCTCCGGTTAAAGTTTTCCTTTGTTTTTTTTCCTTATCGTTTATACGTGTTTAATAAATGTGCGGTTGTTTTCATAAAACCTGTCTCGATTAATATTCATTGTTGCCGGTTACGTAACACTTCTTATCACAATAATGTTATACTTTTTAAAGTTCAAAGTCAATTTATCATCAAAGTACATGTATGTCACAATATATGTGTGTAAGGGGGTTTCGATTTTTATGTTACTGCGGAGGCTAATTAAAATGGCGTCTTTGTTATGTTAATCTGGGGAATGCGGCTTTGTTGTGTTAAACACTGAGAAAGTTTGCGCTAGCAGCTTGTTTTTGCTTTAGAGTCTGATAAGGGAGTGCTATTAACCAATTGGGATAGTTGTTATGGTTTTGGTGTATTTGAAGATACTGTATGTGCGGGGTTTTGGGGCAGAAGGCGGAAGAGCGAGACAGAGGATGGATGAGGTGCTGTGAGTCCACTAACGGGGTCGGACCCCGAGCGGGACGTTCGGCGAGGAGACGGAGACGGACTCATGTGGAGCGTCTGGTCGACCGCCGTTGTTGGCCCCAGGCGGCCGGTCGAGGTGGTCCGAGGGGTCGCAGGGTGAAGAAGAAGGTCCTTGAGCTCCAACAGTTTTTGTGCACGAAGAAATTGAACTTTGATAAGTGTGGCGCCTTTCATTTTCCTTTTATATTTTATTCTCTTTTAATTATATAGTTCCAGTAATATCTATAAACTGTAATCACTTAATTGTATCTGGTGTATTGTCTGTTATTTGGGCGGGGTGGGGTACATCACACAGCATCCACACAAATTAATTACCCAGTTTGGCGGGGCCGAGGCTGTTTCCCTAGACGACAGCGAGCCGAGCGACCCTGAGGGTGGCCGGGGGGCTACATTGTGTGGGCTTTGTCCGGGATTAGATCTACTGGTATGCTGTGTGGGTGCCCTGTTTAAATCTGTAATGTGTGTCTCCGTGGGTTATTTGCTGGTTATTACTGTATGTGTTGTGGGTGCGGTCTTTGTTCGAGTTCGGGTTGGCATTGACGAGTTGGAGGTGGCACTTGGGGCTGTCCATGCAGTTGGGAGAGAGAGGAAAGAGTGGTCTGATTTGGAGGTAGGGTCTGCGAATAAATGTTCTAGCTCTGGCAGGCTCCGCCTGGCACTTGGGATAGTGTCCACCCCAAGAGGGGCGGAGGAGTGCGAGACGTGGGCGGAGCGGATCTCTCAGTTGTTAGATGAGTGGCAGTGCTCGGTTGAGGGAGAGCGACAGGGATTGGTTGAAAGTTTGAGTAGGTGGGCTGGTGACGGTGTTAGAGCTGTCAGGTTCACTTACACCGTAGTGACAGCTGTCAGTTATTTGAAAGGGGGGGAAAGTTTTCAGTGTGTCTTCTCTGGCTAGGAGGGCGGCTAAATTGTTTGCAGTGCCGGGGGATCATTTCAGGGGATCAGCCCCTCCCTCAGTTGTTCAGCTGATCAGAGAGGGATCGAGAAACTTAGTGGAGGCCCAGTGGGGGAAAGGCTTGGGGTCTCTGGGGAAGCACATTCCCAGCAATGTACCACTGAACTTCCGCAAGGAAAAGACCCTATTCCTGAAGGCTTAGAGGGACCACGCCCCAGGGCATCATTACAGATAGAGGGATGCGATGCTAAAGCTATCCTCGACCCCGGGGCACAGATCAAGTTGTTGAACAGTTCGTTTTACAACCGGTGTCTGAAGCATTTATCCTTGCCAACCGCAAGGGCACCGGAGACTTTGGGTACTAGTGACAGTAGTTATCCAGAAGACAATGATTGTTTAATGACCCTGGAGTTCATGGAGGCATTTTCTGGGCACCCAGCGTGTCGAGTTGCTTCTGAGGACGTGTGTAGCAGCCTTGAGCCAGTACCGAATTTAAGCGAGACCCAGCGGTGGTACGGCTTACGGCTTGGTACAGCTGAGGGTGAGACCCTCTTAGTAGATGCTCCGAACTACCATGAGGGAGGGGAGTTGACCGCTGAAGACACCTCAGTGAGAGAGAGGTCGCGGCACTGGACCCTGGCGGTGTGGAAGATGAAGGCAGCGTGTGTGTGGATTATGCGATGTGGTTTAATGTGCTGCATCTGAGGGGTGGATGTTGCCAGATCCTGAGGAGTGCGGCTGTAGAGCTGACAATGGCCTTTTCTAGTTCCCTAGGAGTCTTCCGATCCGAAAAGATGCCCAAGGGCATATCCAGAGCCCCTGCATCCTTCTCGCGGGGCATGAGGAAGACCATGGGGGAAGTGAAGGTGTGTGGAGTTTTGACATATGTGGATGACCGCCTAGAGCTTGGATTCGCCTGGGGGGACTATGAGGCGAGGCGAGTGGCTGAGCCTGGGCGACAGAAGCGAAGTGTCAAATGTGGAGGAGTTTTTGGCCGGAGGAGTTTGGTGCAATGTGAGAAAAATGACCCGACATACCAGTTGAACTTCCTGGTGTTGGGACAGACGGTGGTGGACCGGGGGATGGAAACCCAGGTCGTCAATCTGAATGAGACACAGGGAAGAGAGGGGATTTGCACCACACTGCGGTCATGTACTGATGAATTAATCCAGCGAGCAGAAACAATGACCCACCTTCGAAGGGATCAGCAGAAACTCAAGATGTCCATTCAGAACAGATTGGAAGACTTACAAGTTGGGGAAGATCAAGCAAGTGTTCTGACTAAGGTCAACAGAAAACGGAGAGCCCAGGGAGGGGAGTTTGACTACACTCCTGAGGAGGTGAAGAAATGGAAGACAGATCTCGGAAAAGGGAGGCGGATGCTTGAAAGGAACCTGAAGATGACTATCGCGAGTTTAAATGAAGTGGACAAACTGAAAGCTGACCTGGAGGACGCCCTCAGGAAGAAACAACCGGAGGATGAACATACTTTAACTGCTGCTTTTCAGGTCAGGGTGGAAGAAGCTGGTGGGGTAACTGCGTCCCAGATTGAGATGGCCAGGAATCCTGAGTCAGAACTGTTGAGGCTGTGGCGAGAGTTGAAGGAGTCCCCGAAGAAGCTGACGTCCCGACTGCAGGAGACTGAAGGGGTAGCCCCGGCTAAATGTTTCAGTTTGGAGAAACTCAAATAGCAGCTACCAATCGAAGGAATGAGGAAGGATACGGATTCGAAGGATGATGTGCTGCACATGTGGTACATGCTCCCTTTCGCTAACTTCCCATGATTGAGGAAGAGACCTTTGGCCCTTCTCCCACTGAGTCAGGTGTAGTGGGGAGGGTTAGCTGTGGGCAGTCTGAGTTGCGGCAGGATTGGAAAGGAGGAGAGGCGGGGCCCTGGACACGGGACAGGGGGCTCCGAGCTGTAGTGGTGGCCTGAGTGAGAGAGGGGTTGGCAAGCAGGCCCGAGGTATCCCTAGTAGTGTCTGAGCCTTTTGGGTTTAGGTGAGGGGGTACGGAGGTCTCAGAGGGTTAACAACCTCCCAGATAGGTTGGCCTATGTAGCGCCCGTGGGACGGGAGTAAGGTCCACTGTTTGGGGAGCACTGTGTCTCTGTGTATGTGTGTGTTGTGTGTCTGCAGGACTGGCTGGCGAGTTATTTAGAAGTCATGAGGACATGACTTTATTTGGTGGGGGGAGAGTGTAAGGGGGTTTCGACTTTTATGTTACTGCGGAGGTTAATTAAAATGGCGTCTTTGTTATGTTAATCTGGGGAATGCGACTTTGTTGTGTTAAACACTGAGAAAGTTTGCGCTAGCAGCTTGTTTTTGCTTTAGAGTCTGATAAGGGAGTGCTATTAACCAATTGGGATAGTTGTTATGGTTTTGGTGTATTTGAAGATACTGTATGCGCGGGGTTTTGGGGCAGAAGGCGGGAGAGCGAGACAGAGGATGGACGAGGTGCTGTGAGTCCACTAACGGGGTCGGACCCTGAGCGGGACGTTCGGCGAGGAGATGGAGATGGACTCGTGTGGAGCGTCTGGTCGACCACCGTTGTTGGTCCCAGACGGCCGGTCGAGGTGGTCCGAGGGGTCGCAGGGTGAAGAAGAAGGTCCTTGAGCTCCAACGGTTTTTGTGCACGAAGAGATTGAACTTTGATAAGTGTGGCGCTTTTCATTTTCCTTTTATATTTTATTCTCTTTTAATTATATAGTTCCAGTAATATCTATAAACTGTAAATCATTTAATCGTATCTGGTGTATTGTCTGTTATTTGGGAGGGGTGGGGTACCTCACACAGCATCTGCACAAACTAATTACCCAGTTTGGCGGGGCCGAGGCTGTTTCCCTAGACGACAGCTAGCCGAGCGACCCTGAGGATGGCCGGCGGGGGGGGCTACATGTGATTCACTTTCTTGTGTGGCATACGCAATCCAATAAAAGCAATGACAAAGTGCACCAACTGGGCGTGCAACCAGTCTGCAAAAGCCACAAACTGTGGAAATACAAAAGAAAGAAGAAATAATAATAAATAAATAAACAATAAATTTTGAGAACTTGGGATGAAGAATCCTTTAAAGTGAGTTGATAATTTGTGGGAACATTTCAGTGATGGGGTAAGTGCAGCTGAATAAAGTTATCTCCTTTGGTTCAAGAGCCTGATGGTTGAGGAGTAATAACTGTTCGTGAACCTGGTGTTGTGAGTCCTGAGGCTCCCGGACCTTCTTCCTGATAGCATCAGTGAGAAGAGAGCATGACTTCGGTGGTGGGAGTCCTTCATGGTGGATGCTGTTTTCCTGTGACAGTGCTCCATAGATGTGCTCAATGGTGGGGAGGCCGTTACCTGTGATGGACTGGGTCGTATCCACTACTTTTTGCAGGATTTTCCATTCAAGGGCAATGGTCTTTCCGTTCCAGGCTGTAATACTATCTTTAGAAGTAGTTTTAGATGACATGCTGAATTCTCACAAACTCCCAAGGAAGCAGAGCCACTGCCATGCTGTCTTTGTAATTGCACTTACAGGCCGAGCCTCGGACAGGTCCTCTGAAATGGTAACATTGAAGAATTTAAAGCTGCTGACCCTCTCCACATCTGATGTCCACTTTGAAGACACTCTTTTCTTAAACTCTACATCACAACCTCCAATTTCTGCTTTGGAAATTTTCCTCAGGCTCACTGACAGCACAATATCAGTGCACTATTTGCGAGCTAAGTTTGAAACACATCTCGCAATCACCAAGACTGCCTTTCTTTTTTCTTCTGTCCATTATAGTTAGCAAAACTCTAACTCCCTCCTCCCCTACATTAACTTGCATCAGTAGGACATTCTCCTTGCTTGGGTCCCATTCTGCACAAATTATAACATCTTAATCTACAGTATGTTGCTTCTCAATTTATCCCTTTATTCACCAATCGTCTTTGATTCCTGACTCCCTATTCATGTGCCACAAAATAATTGTTTTCTATTACTATCTACGGATGCTTCTTTCCTCACATTTTTTATTTGTTTCTTTTTTTCCAGATATGGGTGTTGATGGTAAGACCAACTTTTATTACAGATTCCTATCTGCCCCTTGAGTCGCTGTCCTGAGCCACGGCAGTCTTCTGGGGTAGGGTGTTTCCATAGTGTTATAATCGATTCCGACCCATGGAGGACCAGTGATATACTGCTGGGTGAAGATGGTTTGCAACCTGCAATGGAACTTGCCGATAGTGGTGTGGTGTTCCTTAGTGCTTGCTGCTCTTTCTTGATAGTGAAAGTCACAGGTTCTGAAGGTGCTGTCACAACAGACGAGGTGAGTAACTACATCTTGTATGCACTACAGCCACTGTGCCCTGGGGGAGGGAATAAACACTTAAGTCAGGGGTTCCCAATCTTTTCTATGCAATGGAGCCTTACCATTAACTGTGGAGTCCGTGGAGCCCAGTTCAGGAACCCCTGATTTAAGGTGTTTATCTACTAAGCAAACTGCTTTGTCCCAGCAGCTGTCAAAGTTGTTGGAGTTGCACTCATTCAGGCCATTGTAGAGTCTTCTATTATACTCCTGATTTGTCTCTTGTAGGTGGTGGTAAGTTTTTAGGGTCCCTCAAACTGAAACGTTGACTATCCCTCTATCTCCACAGATGCTACCCGACCCAATGAGTTCCATTAACATTAGATTTTGCTCCAGAATAGAGTATCTCTTGTGACTCCATTAAACTGAGAAATATTTACCCTGCTGATAATGTCAAATACCTTTTGTAAGTTGATTAATATTATGTTTGGGGTCTCTGGGGTGTCAGGGAGGGGTAGCACCTCTGGTGGGGGAACATGTCACGTCCTTTTCAAGGCGGTTAGTCCACCTTTGGTCCCCACCTGACACTCAGCTCTCACCTGTGGCTCCCCGCAGCTGTTTGCTTGCGACAGCGGCCACACCCCGGACAACGGCTTCAACAAGCCGGCTAAACCAGGTGAGAGTAGCCAACGGGTCTCAAACCCTTGGTGAGATAGGGAGTTATTTATCCCAGCATGTGAAGACAGACTCCAGCGGATTCAGCAGACCAGACCAATGGACGGTCCAACGGTCAAGAAGGCAGTCTCTGCAAGCGTCATGGAATGTGTAGAGCAGGACAAGACAGAGAGGATGTCCTGGTCATCCACTGCGCCTAGTCCCATCTCCAGCCGTCTCGACTCTGTTTTGCCACTGGATCCAGATGGGAATTGGGAAGAGAGAGTGAGGCTGATGCTGCGCACCTCTCCCTCACTTAAATCCAAATCAAGTGCTAGTCTCAACATCATCATCATCAGCACCACCCTCAACCTTTGAAGTCCTGTGACGATGGGCGAGTGACAAAGCAGCAGGTGTGGATACACTGGGACCTGTAGTCACAGACCTGCACACAGGCGGCTCAGGTCTAATGGTTGCTTTTCGCTGACCAAAGCAGCAGTGAAACTCGGCGTCTACCTGGGCGACTGAGCAGCCCTCTTTAGGAACACACTGCTCACCTCCATAGTATGAGGAAGGGGCTAGAAAAGGTGCCCTAAACATTGCCTGCTTCATTACACCCTGGCCATTTTACCGCAGCTGGCGGGTATCCTATCTTGGTGGTTGAACAAATACAACTGAACACAAGGTGACACCGCTCACCATTGGCATTTCGAACGTGCGCACGCTATTGCACAACCCTACAGCAAACAGACCAGAGAGAAGAACAACCTCAGTTGCCAGAGACCTTGCAAGATACAACATTGACACTGCAGCCCTGAGTGAGACTCGTCTTGCCAACGAAGGTCAGCTGACTGAAACTGGATGCGGAAACACTTTTCTCTGAAGTGGTCGCGGCAGCGATGAGCGTCGTGATGCTAGAGTTGGACTCGCCGTCAGGAGTCACCTTGTTCATAAACTTGCCAGTCTCCCCAAGGGTGTGAACGACCGGCTCATGACACTACAGCTTCCGCTACAGAACAGAAGTCAAGCCACCCTGATCAGTGCCTATGCCCCCACAATGACCAACCCGGACGTGACAAAAGACAGGTTCTATGAAGAACTAGACACCCTACTATCAGCAGTGAGCAGCACCGATAAGCTGATCTTGCTGGGCGACTTCAATGCAAGAGTAGGGTGCAACTCTGTAGCCTGTCAGGGAGTCGTTGGGAGACGTGGAGTGGGCAAATGTAACAGTAACGGCCAACTCTTACTGAAGACCCGTGCAGCACATGACCTGCTCATCACCATCACAACTTTCCGCCTGCCTACGCGTAACAAGACCTCCTGGATGCACCCCCGCTCTAAGCATTGGCATCTTATCGGCAATGTCATTGTCAGGAGAAAAGACAGGCAGGATGTCAGAGTGACCAAGGCCATGTGTGGTGCTGACTGCTAGACAGATCACAGGCTCATTGTCTCCAGAATGAAGCTCCGCATCAGACCCAAGAGGCGACCACAAGGAAACAAGGTTATGAAAAGAATCAACGTGGCCAGGCTGAAGAACCCCAGCATTGCTTCAGCACTGGCTGAAGATTTAGAAACCAAGCTTGCTGACCTACACCTTGCAGGCAGTGCTGTGGACGACTGGGAATGCTTCAGGGATGCTGTCCATTCATCTGCACTGAAGATGCGAGGGCTCTCTACCTGCAAGCAGCATGACTGGTTCGATGAGAATGATGAGGAGATACAGGCTCTACTTGTTTAAAAGCACTGCCTTCATCGTACCCACCAGAATGACCCATCATCAGCTGCCAAGAAAAATGCCTTTACCAGTGCTCGCAGGATAGTTCAGAATAAACTGCGTAAAATGCAAGATGCCTGGCTGAGTACCAAGGCAGATGAAATACAGGGATATGCTGACAGAAACGACTTGAAACGATTCTATGAAGCCCTCAACACTCTCTATGGATCTCAGTCTATCGGGAGTCTCCCCTCCTGAGTATAGACGGTACAACTCTCATTACAGAGAAGGCTCAGATCTTGCAGAGATGGGCTGAACACTTTGAAGCCGTCGTCAACTATTAACGTCATCTGTTAACGATGAGGCAATAGACAGGACTCCCCAGGTCAACATCAACAGCGCCATGGATGACCCACCGGTAGTAGCCGAAGTCACGGAAGCTGTCAGCCAGCTATCGAGTGGCAAAGCCCCAGGGGCAGACGCCATACCTTCAGAGATCTACAAAGCCGGTGGTCCTGTACTTATAGAGAAGCTCACCGAGTTGTTCCAGTCTTCTTGGAAGCATGGATCCATTCCTCAGGAACTAAAAGATGCACCCATCGTACATCTCTAAAAGAGGAAGGGTAATCGACAAGTATGCGACAACCACCGAGGAATCTTGCTGCTCTCCATCGCAGGAAAAACCCTTGCAAGAGTCCTACTAAATTGTCTGGTCACTCATCTGGAGCTGGGCCAGCTGCCAGAGTCACAGTGTAGCTTTCACAAAGGTCGTGGGACCATTGACATGATTTTGCCGCGCGCCAACTTCAGGAGAAGTGTCAAGAGCAGAATCGCAAACTCTACACAACTTTTGTTGACCTCACAAAAGCCTTCGACACTGTCTGCCGACAAGGCCTGTGGAGGATCATGTCAACGTTCGACTGCCCCGCCAAATTCATTCAGATGGTACGCCAGTTCCATGATGGCCAGAGTGCTGGACAGCAGAGAATCCTCTGAGGCATTCCCAGTCACGAATGGCATCAAACAGGGCTGTGTGCTCGCACCCACACTGTTCAGCATGATGTTTTCTGTCATGCTGAATGATGCCTTCCAGGACAGTGATGCTGGAATCAGCCTCAAGTACAGAGTGGATGGGAAGCTCTTCAACCTGAGGAGACTTCAGGCTATTATCAAAGTGAAGGAGACCGTTCTGAGAGACTTCCACTTTGCTGATGACTGCGCCCTGTATGCTGGCTCGGAGCCAGAGATGCAAGTCAATATGGACAAATTCTCCATGGCTTGTGACCACTTTGGACTCACCATCAACATCAAAAAGACCAAAGTCATGCAGCAGCCTGCCCCTTATGCACCGTACACAGAACCGAAAATCACAGTCAAAGGACAGAAACTGCAGGCAGTGGACCAGTTTACTTACCTTGGCAGCACCCTCTCCTGAGCAGTGACTATTGATACAGAAGTTAACTGCAGAATAGCGAAGGCAAGTTCTGCTTTCGGTAGACTGTGTTCCACGGTGTGGGAACGTCAAGGAATCAGTCCAGCCACAAAACTGAAGGTCTACAGAGTCGTGGTACTCACTACCCTCCTGTATGCCTGTGAAACGTGGACTGTGCATCGAAGGCATGCAAGACAGCTCAACCATTTCCACATGACTTGTCTTTGCAGAATATTAGGCATCAGATGGCAAGACAAAGCACCAGACACTGAAGTTCTCTCTAGAGCAAGTCTGCCATCAGTCCACACACTGCTGATGAGAGCACAGACCCGGTGGGCAGGTCACGCCATCCACATGCCGGACCAGCACGTACCCAAGCAGCTCCTTTTTGGGGAACTCTCTGCTGGAAGATGCTCGCATGGAGGGCGGAAGAAACATTACAAAGACCCACTAAAGGCCTTCCTGAAGTCATTTGACATAGACACAACCTCCTGGGAAATGCTGGCACAGAACCGTCCTACCTGGCGCGGCCTCATCCACAAGGGCTGTCAAGCTGATGAAGCAAGGCGCATTGCTGAAGCACAACATAAGCGCGAGCTGTGCAAGTCCAGAGCCACCAGCGCAACAACTGCAGTGCCTACACATGTCTGCCCAACGTGTGCCAGGACATTCCGTGCCCGAATTGGCCTGACCAGTCATCTTCGGACACACCGCATCCAGTCTCAAAGTGACTAAAGGTGTCGAGGTCTTCATCGACGATGATGGACGAACCACAATATTACGCCTCGGGATATTGCTGTTCTCTGCGAATTTCTTTCTGTCATCACAGTACAAAGGATGAATAGAGTGGACATAAAGAGCGAACGTAAGTCTATAGTTCTAGTTGGAATATTGAGAAGTTATTTTGTAGGCCTACTTTCCAGGGACTATAGTTATGAAAGGAAATGCAGAATAATGTGTTACAGAGGAAGTCCACTGCAGGCAGACAATAAAGTGCAAAGTCAACACACTGATGAAGGTAGAGCAGTGGTCGTCATGTTTATGGATTTCAGTAAGGCATTTGATGAGGTTCCCTATGCGAGGCTCATTCAGAAAGTAATGAGATATGGGATCCAAGAAAACCTTGCTTTGTGGATCCAGAATTGGCTTGCCCACAGAAGGCAAAGAGTGGTTGTAGGTGGTTCATATTCTTCATGGAGGTCGGTGACCAGTGGTGTTCCGTAGGGATCTGTTCTGGGACCCCTCCTCTACGTGATTTATACATTTGACCTGGATGAGGAAGTAGAAGAGTGGTTTGCTGATGACACAAAAGTTGGGGGTGTTGTGGACAGTCTGGAGTGTTGTCAGAAGTTACAGCAGCACATCGATTGGATGCGGACGTGGCAGATGGAGTTCAACCCAGATAAGTGTGAAGTGGTTCCTTTCAGTAGGTCAAATTTGAACACAGAATATACAAGGGTGATTGATAAGTTCATGGCCTAAGGTAGACGGAGTCAATTTTAGAAAACCTAGCACATTTATTTTTCAACATAGTCCCCTCCTACATTTACACACTTAGTCCAGCGGTCGTGGAGCATACGGATCTTGGACCTCCAGAAAGTGTCCGCAGATGGGTGATTGATATGTTCGTGGCCTAAGATAGAAGGAGATGAGTTATACAGCTCTAGTTACATGCACATGCAGGTCAACTCTTTGAGTGATTATGCAGAAAGTTTGAAGTTAATAACTCATCTCCTTCTACCTTAGGCCACGAACTTATAAATCACCCCTGCTGAGTTATTAACCGATGAGTTATTAATTTCAAACTTTCTGCATAATCACTCAAAGAGTTGAACCCTTGCCGGAGTTGATAATTCCACCACAGAAGAATGGTCCCCTTTGTCGTGGTCACAGTCGGTGACTTTTAAAGGGTTTCGGAGGACAACGGGAAGATTGACGGCGTCAGCTCACCTGAAAGCTCCAATCTCTCCCTCTCTCTCTCTCCATCACTACTCAACTAAATACCATGAACTGAACTGAAGGTTACTCATCATCGTAAGACTATCTATTTACCCCTAGACTTGAAGAATCTTGGTTTTTGTATATATTCCACACTTACTTATATATAATCATTTGCTAACCTGTTTGATATATCTGCATTTATATTACTGTATTGTGTAGTTACTAATAAATATTATTAGTTAATAGCAATACCGGACTCCAAAGTGTTTTCCATTTCTGCTGGTTCGTTAACCCGTCACGGGGTATGTGACACCTGATAGAGGTGTATAAAATCATAAGAGGCATTGATCATCTGCATAGCCAGAGGCTTTTTCCCAGGACTAAAATGGCGAACATGAGGTGGCATAGTTTGAAGGTGCTTGGAAATAAGTACAAGGGGAATGTCAGAAGTAAGTTTTTCCACATAGAAAATGGTGGGTGTGAGGAATACACTGCTAGTGAAGGTGGTAGAGGCAGATACAACAGGGTCTTTTAAGAGACTCTTAGATAGGTACAAGGGGCTTGGGAAAATAGAGGGCTCTGCGGCAGGGAAATTCTAGGCAGCTACTACAAAACTGGGAAACGGTACTGCAGCATAAAAGCAAGAACCAACAGGCCATCAGACTGATTAACTCATACTGATACAATTGTATTTCTATGTTATATTGACTGTTCTGTTGTATATACTATTTATTAGAAATTACTACAAATTGCACATTTAGGTGGAGATGTAATGTAAAGATTTTTATTCATGCTTATGAAGGATGTAAGTAATAAAGTCAATTCAATTCAATTCAAATCAAATCTTCTCCTAAATTGCACTTCTCTTGCAGTCTGCATCAGGTTTTCCTTGTATTTTGCTGCATTTAATTTCACCCTCTACCTTCACAATCCTTCCAGGACCTGCTGCAGTGAAGCATCCCCACAGCAGGATGGAGCCACCACCATGCTTCACGGCAGGGATGGAGTGTTTTTGATGATGTGCATTTAGTCTGATGGCCTAATAACTCAATTTTGGTTTCATCATTCTGTAGAACCTTCTTCCAGCTGACTTCATTCTCCCACATGCCTCCTAGCAAACTCAAGCTGAGATTTCATGTGAGTTTTTTCAACAGTGGCTTTCTCTTTGCCACTGTCCTATAAAGCTGTGACTAGCGAAGCACCTGGGCAGTAGTCTCTCCCATCTCAGCCACGAACTTATCAATATCTTGGGGTCTGTGTCCTTAGGACACTCAAAGCTGCTGCGCAGGTTGACAGTGTTGTTAAGAAGGCGTATGGTGTGTTGGCCTTCATCAACAGTGGGATTGAGTTCAGGAGCCATCAGGTAATGTTACAGGAAACAGGGAGCAAATAAGGTGCTTGAGGAGTATAAAAAGTCCAAAAAAATACTTAAGAAAGAAATCAGGAGGGCTAAAAGAAGACATGAGGTTGCTTTGACAGTCAAGGTGAAGGATAATCCAAAGAGCTCCTACAGGTATATTAAGAGCAAAAGGATAGTAAGGGATAAAATTGGTCCCCTTGAAGATCAGAGTGGTCAGCTATGTATGGAACCAAAAGAAATGGGGGAGATCTTAAATGGGTTCTTTTGTGTCTGTATTTACTAAGGACACTGGCACGAAGTCTATGGAAATAAGGCAAACAAGTGGTGAGGTCATGGAACCAATACAGATTGAAGAGGAGGAGGTGCTTGCTATCTTGAGGCAAATCAGAGTAGATAAATCCCAAGGACCTGACTGGATATTCCCTCGGACCTTGAAGGAGATCAGTGTTGAAATTGCAGGGGCCCTGGCAGACATATTTAAAATGTCAGTATCTACGGGTGAGGTGCCGGAGGATTGGAGGATAGATCATGTTGTTCCGTTGTTTAAAAAAGGCTCTAAAAGTAATCCGGGAAATTACAGGCTGGTAAGTTTGACGTCGGTAAGTAGGTAAATTATTGGAAAGGGTACTAAGAGATAGGATCTACAAGTATTTGTATAGACAGGGACTTATTAGGGAGAGTCAACTTGGCTTTGTGCGTGGTAGGTCATGTTTGACCAAACTATTGGAGTTTTTCGAGGAGGTTACCAGGAAAGTGGATGAAGGGAAGGCAGTGGATATTGTCTACATGGACTCCAGTAAGGCCCTTGACAAGGTCCCGCATGGGAGGTTAGCTAGGAAGATTCAGTCGCTAGGTATACATGGAGAGGCGGTAAATTGGATTGGAGATTGGCTCAATGGGGTCGGCTGGTGGCGCAATGACATCGGCTCTGGACCCAGGAGCGGAGGCTCCCGGGTTCGAACCTAGTTGGGTCCACTCCCGAGTACGTTTTCGATCCGTGCCGGGTTGAGTGTCAAGATCGCAACTTGACCTTGTAAAATAAAAGGAAAATGCTGCGAAAATATCAGTGTGGGGAGAGGCACACCACACAGTCTCTCTCTCTCTCTCTCGTTCCGCGCCTTGTAAAAAAGCCATGAAAAAGGCATCGTCACGGACGCACGTACACACACAGACGTGCACGCACGCATGCACACGCCAAAAAAAAAAGACATTGGCTCAATGGAAGAAACCAGAGAGTGGTAGTGGAGGATTGCTTCTCTGAGTGGAGGCCTGTGCCTAGCAGTGTCACAGGGATCAGTGCTGGGTCCATTGTTATTTGTCATCTATATCAATGATCTGGATGATAATGTGGTAAATTGGATCAGCAAATTTGCTGATGATACAAAGATTGGAGGTGTAGTAGACAGTAAGGAAGGTTTTCAGAGCCTGCAGAGGGACTTGGACCAGCTGGAAAAATGGGCTAAAAAATGGCAGATGGAGTTTAATACTGACAAGTGTGAGGTATTGCACGTTGGAAGGACAAACCAACGTAGAACATACAGGGTTAATGGTAAGGCACTGAGGAGTGCAGTGGAACAGAGGGATCTGGGAATACAGATACAAAATTCCCTAAAAGTGGCATCACAGGTAGATAGGGTCGTAAAGAGAGCTTTTGGTACATTGGCCTTTATAAAGTATATAAGTATAAATTTATAAGTACAGGAGTTGGAATGCTATGGTGAAGTTGTATAAGGCATTGGTGAGGCCGAATTTGGAGTATTGTGTGCAGTTTTGGTCACCAAATTACAGGAAGGATATAAATAAGGTTGAAAGAGTGCAGAGAAGGTTTACAAGGATATTGCTGGGACTTGAGAAACTCAATTATAGAGAAAGGTTGAATAGGTTAGGACTTTATTCCCTGGAGCATAGAAGAATGAGGGGAGATTTGATAGAGGTATATTAAATTATGATGGGTATAGATAGAGTGAATGCAAGCAGGCTTTTTCCACTGAGACTAGGGGAGAAAAAAAACCAGAGGGTTAAAGGTAAAGAGGGAAAAGTTTAAAGGGAACATTAGCGAGGGCGCTTCTTCACACAGAGAGTGGTGGGAGTGTGGAATAAGCTGCCAGATGAAGTGGTAAATGTGGGCTCACTCTTAACATTTAAGAAAAATTTGGACAGGTACATGGAGGAGAGGTGTATGGAGGGATATGGTCCAGGTGCAGGTCAGTGGGACTAGGCAGAAAAATGGTTTGGCACAGCCAAGAAGGGCCAAAAGGCCCGTTTCTGTGCTGTAATGTTCTATGGTTCTCTGAAGCTTGAAACTCCTCCTGAGTTGTCATAGGTCTCTTGGAGGCCCCCTGACTTCTTGCACAGTCACTTAGTTTTTGAGGTTGACCTGCTCCAGGCAGATTTACAGCTGTGCTATATTCTTTCCATTTCTTGATGATTGACTTAATTGTACTCTAAGGATATTCAGTGACTTGGAAATTTTCTTGTATACATCTCTTGACTTGTGCTTTCCAATAACCTTTACACAAAGTTGCTTGGAGTGTTCTTTTGTCTTCATGGTGTAGCTTTTGCCAGGATACTGACTCACCAGCAGTTGATTTTTAATGGTGGTTGGCAGTCCAACTTAAAGGTGCATTACAGCCACCAACTGGACTGGAGTTTGATGTAGAGAGTTGGGAAATAAAAACCCCTTCTAATTCTTTATCAAATGAAAACTAAATTACCCAAAAGTGCCTATAGATTGTAAATAATTTAAGACGATATTGAAATTAAGATCACTTCATTAACTTAAAATCTTTAAGTGAAAACTGTCAATCCCCAAATCTAGTAGTGTAGCCTGGATTTGTTTTCTTTCAACCTTATAGGCTTCACATTGTAAAAGAATATGTTCAACTGTTTAATAATGATGACAAAACTTACACACCCCAAAGTGATGTTTTCCAACAAGATACAGTGAATAATTAACCATAGTATGCCCAGTTCGAAGTGTCCCGGGCTATCAGAGAGGCAAAGTGTGCACATGCCCAGTGAATCCACAGCCACTTCCAGGACAGCAGCGACACGCAGTGCATGTGGAAGGGCATTCAGGACATCACCAACTACAGGACAACATCACCTGAGTGTGCGGGTGATGCCTCCCTTCCAGATGCCCTGAACAACTTCTACGCTCATTTTGAGGTGGAAAATGACCTGGCGGCAAGGAAGACCACCCCTCCTCCAAACGACCAGGTGCTGTGCCTTACTGTGGCCGATGTGAGGAGAACCCTGTGCACGGTCAACCCATGGAAGGCTGCTGGACCAGACGATATTCCTGGCAGAGTGCTTAGAGGATGTGCAGACCAGCTAGCTGAGATTCTCACTGACATCTTCAACATCTCCCTGAGCAGTGCCGTTGTTCCTATGTGCTTCAAGGCCGCCACCATTGTCCCCATGCTGAAGAAGTCTTCAGGGTCCTGCCTCAACGACTACCATCCCGTCGCACCCACACCCATCATCATGAAATGTTTCAAGAGGCTCGTCATGAGGCACATCAAGACTCTGCTGCCCCCCTCACTGGACCCCTTGCAGTTCACATACCATCCCAACCGTTCAACAGACGACGCCATTGCCATCACCCTCCACCTGGCCTTAACCCACCTGGACAAAAAAGACATGTACTTTCCAATGCTGTTCATAGACTTCAGTTCAGCATCCAACACAATCATTCCTCAGAAACTGATTGGAAAGCTGAGCCTTCCGGGCCTGAACACCTCCCTCTGCAACTGGATCCTAGACTTCCTGACTGCGAGACCTCAGTCAGTCCGGATTGGAAGCAGCATCTCCAAACACCATCACACTGAGCACGGGGCCCCCCAGGGCTGTGTGCTCAGTCCACTGCTGTTCACTCTGCTGACCCACGACTGTGCTGCAACACACAGCTCAAACCGCATCATCAAGTTCACCGATGACACGACCATGGTGGGTCTCATCAGCAAGAACGATGCGACAGCATACAGAGAGGAGGTGCAGCGGCTAATGGACTGGTGCAGAGCCAACAACCTGTCTCTGAATGTGAACAAAACAAAAGAGATGGTGCTTGAATTTCCAGCATCTGCAGAATTCCTGTTGTTTACAAAAGAGATGGTTGATGACTTCAGGAGGACACGGAGCGACCAGTCTCCGCTGATCATTGACGACCCCTCCGTAGAGATCGTTAAGAGCACCAAATTTCTTGGTGTTCACCTGGCGGAGAATCTCACCTGGTCCCCCAACACCAGCTCAATAGTAAAGAAAGCCCAGCAGTGTCTCTACTTTCTGTGAAGGCTGAGAAAAGTCCATCTCCCACCCCCAATCCTCACCTCATTCTACAGAGGTTGTATTGAAAGCATCCTGAGCAGCTGCATCACTGCCTGGTTCGGAAATTGCACCATCTCGGATCGCAAGACCCTGCAGCAGAGAGTGAGGTCAGCTGAGAAGATCATTGGAGTCTCTCTTCCTGCCATTGCATCCGCAAAGCAAACAGCATTATGAACGACCCCACTCACCCCTCATACAAACTCTTCTCCCTCCTGCCATCTGGCAAAAGGCACCGAAGTATTCAGGCTCTCACAACCAGACTACGTAACAGTTTCTTCCCCCAAGCCATCAGACTCCTCAATACCCAGAGCCTGGACTGACACCAACCTACTGCCCTCTACTGTGCCTATTGTCTTGTTTATTATTTATTGTAATGCCTGCACTGTTTTGTGCACTTTATGCAGTCCTGGGTAGGTCTGTAGTCTAGTGTAGTTTTTGTGTTGTTTTAAGTAGTTCAGCGTAGTTTTTGTATTGTTTCATGTAGCACCATGGTCCTGAAAAATGTTGTCTTGTTTTTACTGTGTACTGTACCAGCAGTTATGGTCAAAATGACAATAAAAAGTGACTTGACTTGACTTGACTATATCCACAGGTGAACCTTTAATAGCTTTTTTGGCCAAACAATCAACCTGCTCAATTCCCCTCAACACCTCTGTGTGCAGGTACCCGTAAAAAGAAGACCCATATATTGAATATGAAATAAAGTTTGAAGAGCTTCCACCAGTAAATTGGACCTACTGCTAGAATAACCTGTTGTAAGACTAGTCAAAACTGAAAACGAATCTGAACAAAATATAACTTTGTTATAAAATATAACTTTGCAAGAACAGATTTCCTATACCCACTGTAAGCCCAAAATGATGGCAACCAGCTCTAGAGTATATATTGATAAATGGTTAGTAAGAAGTTTCTTTATGTCGTTTAGGCACAAAGACAACCATACCAGCATTCCCTGTTAAATTCTTTTGATCCATCAGTAAAAATGGTTAAATATCACAATAATTTTCCTTAACATACTGATGAACCAATAGACTCCCAGGCATATCAGGATCCTTGGACTTGATTAAATCATGGAACCGAAAAAGCAGTTTGATCTTCCAGATACAGGTGTATTTTTACTACAAACAAATGAAACACCTTGACTGCACACAGTGATCCCCATTTAACTAATTATGTGACTTATAAAACCAATTGGCCGCACCAGTGATGATTTGGTGTATCATATTTAAGGGGGGAGGGAATATTTATGATTATTTCATGTTAACTTAGATCACTTTGTAGAGATCTGGTTTTACTTTGACATGAGTTTTTCTGTTGGTGTCAAAAAAAACAAATTAAATCCATGTTATTCAATGTTGCAAAACAATAAACATGAAAACTTCTGAGGGGAGGGTGAATACTTTTTATAGGCACTGAATTTTATGAGGTTTAAGGCATTGTCAAAAAGGTGCAACTTTTGGAGTTTCTTTGTTAAGACTGGGTATTGAGACATTTCTTGGTGTAAAGGCTGTCAGACTGAATAATTGAAGCAAAATTATTTGTTCAGCTAGATCTGATATTTAAGAGAGCCACAGTGCTGACAAATGTGATTGAGGTGTAGGCAGGGACCACACCCACAGAAATGGTAGTTACAGCATGGTCACCTTTAAAGCTGAGTCAGGTAGATACCATTGGAAAATGTAGGTCTCATGAATGGCAGAAATGGCTGGAAGCTATATTGTGGGGAAAAGCAGAAGGCCTTATAAAGAGTGTCCTGCCTCAGAATGCCTGCTGAGGATGGCTTGATGTTTTAATTGCCACAGGATAGGCTGTATTCTAACAAGGCAACTGCCTGGCTTGATTTGGATGCAAATGTCCAAAATAATGCCAATGAATTAGCCAAACATGAAGAAATCTGCAGATGCTGGAATTTCAAGCAATACACATAAAAGTTGCTGGTGAACGCAGCAGGCCAGGCAGCATCTCTAGGAAGAGGTACAGTTGACATTTCGGGCCGAGACCTTTCGTCAGGACTAACTGAAAGAAGAGCTAGTAAGAGATTTTAAAGTTGGAGGGGAGGGGGAGATCTGAAATGATAGGAGAAGACAGGAGGGGGAGGGATGGAGCCAAGAGCTGGACAGTTGATTGGCAAAAGGGATATGAGAGGATCATGGGACAGGAGGCGTAGGGAGAAAGAAAAGGGGGAGGGGGGAAGCCCAGAGGATGGGCAAGGGGTATAGTGAGAGGGACAGAGGAGGAAAAAGGAGAGAGAGAAAAAGAAAGTGTATATATAAATAAATAACGGATGGGGTACGAGGGGGAGGTGGGGCATTAGTGGAAGTTTGATAAGTCAATGTTTATGCCAACAGGTTGGAGGCTACTGTTATGTACCCCGTAACTGGGTTGTCAAACCAGCAGAAATAGACCACTCGTTGGAGTCTGTGACTACTAGGAACTAATAAAGTTTTATTAAAGAAATAAGTAATACTGTATACTAACCGCAAGGATATAAATGTAACAGGTTCGCAATAATAATACACACATATACACAGAAATAGGGTAATAGGAATCAACTAAGCTCTATCGCAGTCTAGGGGTAAAATGATCAGTCTTAAGGTGAAGCAGAGTTCAGTTCAGTCTAGTGTAGTTCGAAGTAATCGCTGTTGTTGTACCGTTGGAGAGAGAGAGAGAGAGAGAGTGAAAGATACAGTTGGTTTCAGGCAAACCTTTCGATGCCTTCTGATCCCACTGTGGTCACCAACTGTGAGCCCTCCATTCCGGGTGCGATCATTCTTCCGTGGTGAACCTGGCACTCAGGCAAGGGCGGGCACACACCAGGTTCCCACCAATCGTACCTTTACATCCTGTGAGCCTCTGACCGATTCCAGCGAATCGGTCCTCCAAACTCCCACCAACTTGTGGGGCACAATGCTCTTTCCAGGGTCTCGTGGTGTGTGTCCCGTGCCTTAGCAAACCCACTATTTTTATCCCCCTGATGGGGTATCACCTGTCTGTCAAACTTCACACTTCTATTGTCTCAGCAGGATTTGTTAGTGAACAGTTCAGGTTCAAAGCAAACTGTCTGCGGCAGACGCCATATACTGAATTATGTGTCTCTCTCTCTCCCGTTAATCTCTCTCTTCTCTCTTTAATCTCTCTCTTCTCTCTTATTAGCATTTTGAATGGTTCTCCGTTGTCTCTCGTTTTCTCTCTCATTAGCATCATCGTTCTGCAGCTCTGCCTGGCTTCACACATGACACCCCCACCCTTAAAAGAATTTTTACCGGGGTAAAAATTACGGGCATGAATGCACATTATAAAATACACACTAATATACAGGTAGTCATCAGCTATTCGGCTAATACAGAGAACTTTAAATTTTAACACTTGGACAGATTATCAGCAATCACATTGTCGGTTCCTTTTACACGTTTTATCTTTATATCAAATTCCTGTACCAGGCTCCAACTTAACAAGCGTTTGTTTTTATCCTTCATTGTGGTCAAAAACACTAATGGATTGCGATCAGTGTAAACTATCAGTGGTTTCTGTGCCGGACAAATATAAACCTCAAAATGTTGTAATGCCAGAATGATTGCCAGTAATTCCTTTTCCACAGTGGAATAATTTCTCTGATGGACATTAAACTTCTTAGAAAAATAAGCCACTGGGTGTTCAATTCCCTCCTTGTCTGTCTGCAACAGCACCGCCCCTGCCACTTCGTCGCTAGCATCTGTTGCTAGGGAGAAGGGTTTTGAAAAGTCAGGCACATTCAGTACAGGGTGGTGACACAGAATCACCTTCAGACTCTCGAAGGCTTGTTGACAAAGGTCGTTCCACACAAACTTCTCATTCTTCGGCAAGAGCTTAGTAAGAGGGAGGGTAATATCCGCAAAGTTTTTGCAAAACTTCCGATAGTACCCCACCATCCCCAAAAACCTTCTCAGAGCCCTCTTGTCCGTCAGGATGGAAACTTCAGAGATAGCCTGCACCTTAGCCTGCATCGGTGCCAGCTGCCCCTGTCCTACCACATACCCCAGATATATGAGCTTAGCGTGGCCGAACTCACTTTTCGCAAGGTTCACTGTCAGGTTGGCTTCAGACAGCCGTTTAAACAGTTCCTCTACCGCCACAATGTGCTCCTCCCACGTGTCACTCCAGACCACTAAATCCGAGTTCTTTAACCCTTTTATCACTGAATTAAGCATCCTTTGGAAGGTCCCTGGGGCGTTCTTCATTCCAAAAGGTAAAACATTATACTCGTATAACCCGGATGGAGTGACAAATGCTGAGATTTCTTTAGCCCGGTCAGTTAAAGGAACACACTAGTAACCTTTCAGCAAATCGACCTTTGTGATGTACTTAGCCCTCCCCACTTTATCGATGCAATCGTCTACCCTTGGGATGGAGTAAGCATCAGTTTTTGTGATGGCGTTCACCTTTCTGTAATCTGTACAGAATCATATGCTTCCATCGGGTTTCGGGACAACCACACAGGGAGAGGCCCATTCCGATTTGGATGGCCTAATAATACCTGTGGCTAGCATGTGTTCAATTTCTTTCTCCACTACCTTACCCTTCTCCAAGTTCATCCTATAGGGGTGTTGCTTAATAGGCTGATCTGATGTGACAACAACATCATGTACCGTCCCCTTGCATCGCCTCTGGACATCCGGACATAACATCTGCATGCCGGTTAATTAGCTTTATCAGCGGCTCGCTCTGTTCGGGGGTTAAGTGAGAGACCTTATCAGCAAAGTTGGCCAAAACAATAGAGTTCTCCAATCTGGTCGGCACCATATTTATCTTCTCAAGATGGGTTTTCCCCTTATCATTTGGCACCCCAGCCTCATTTATTTTTGTGATAACACCGACTAGATCTGCTTTCTCATCGTGGTAAGTTTTTAACATATTAATATGCACTAATTGTGTCGGCTTATGTCTGTCCGGCGTTTCAATAACATAATTCAAAGAGTCTATCTTTTTAATGACTTTGTACGGACCGTGGAATCTCGCCTGGAGGGGGTTGGTTACCACTGGAAACAGAACTAAGACCCTATCGCCTTCTTGAAACACTTGTTCTCGGGCTTGTCTATTATACCACTGTTTCATTTTTGTTTGGGAGTTTCGTAGATTTTCTTTGACAAGGTCACGGATCCTTTTAAGCCTCTCACGAAATTTTAAAACATAATCAATCACATTGACTTGTACTGTCGGGCTGGACAATTGCTCTTTCTGTAAAGTCAGAGGTCCTCTGGGCCTATGACCGAAGACGAGCTCGAATGGGCTGAACCCCAATGACTCCTGAACCGTGTCCCTTATGGCAAATAACAAGAGAGGTAAGGCATCATCCCAGTCTCTAGTGTTCTCTTGAAAATAAGTTTTAATCATGGTCTTTAATGTTGCGTGGAACCTTTCCAATGCCCCTTGGGACTCTGGGTGGTACGCGGAGGCCAAAATCTGCTTTGCTCCCATCTCATTCAAATTCCGTTGGAATGCGTGAGATGTGAAGACACTCCCCTGATCTGACTGAATTTCCCTTGGCAACCCCACCATAGTGAAAAATTTCACAAGCACCTTTACCACTGCGGGAGCCTTGACGCTTGCCAGGGGCACAGCCTCCGGAAACCTGGTGGCGGCGCACATCATAGTCATCACATTGTCATAAGGCGGGTGGCTAGGAACGGACCCATTCTAGCTGCCTTTCTCTCCCTTCCCTTTCTAGCTGCTTTACTCGGAACTCATGCTCGAGCCTTAATTTTTCCATCTGCAGCTGCACCGCCTCCCCACCAGGTTTACTCATAGACACCACCTCCAGCTCCCCATGGGGAAACACATCTTCAGATACATAATACTCAATGATGGCTCTGTGCATCTCCGCTCTCCTCATTGTCTGCTTCCCCTTCAAAAGATTCAACCGTTTTGCAACAGTCGCCAATTCTGATTTCTTGGCATCCTCTAATGCCTCCAGGGTTGGCGCCTTTAGAAATTCCTCAATCTCCATTTCTGCTGTTTGCCCTTTTTTTTTATTCAGGAACTTAACCCAATCAATTTAACCAGTCCCAATTTTGGCATTCAAAATCCCAGGATGAGATCCCCACTTATGTTATGTACCCTGTAACTGGGTTGTCAAACCAGCAGAAATGGAACACTCGGAGTCTGTGATTACTAGGAACTAATAACGTTTTATTAAAGAAATAAGTAATACAGTACACTAACCGCAAGGATATAAATGTAACAGGTTATCAATGATAGTATACATATATACACAGAAATAGGGTAATAGGAATCAACTAAGCTCTATCGCAGTTTAGGGGTAAAATGATCAGTCTTAAGGTGAAGCATAGTTCAGTTCAGTCTAGTGTAGTTCGAAGTAATCGCTGTTGTTGTACCGTTGGAGAGAGAGAGAGAGAGAGAGAGAGAGAGAGAGAGAGAGAGAGAGATACAGTTGGTTTCAGGCAAACCTTTCGATGCCTTCTGATCCCGCTGTGGTCACCGACTGTAACCCCTCCGTTCCGGATGCGATCGTTCTTCCATGGTGAACCTGGCACCCAGGCAAGGGCGGACACACACCAGGTTCCCACCGATGTACCTTTACACCCTGTGAGTCTCTGACTGATTCCTGCGAATCGGTCCTCCAAACTCTCACCAACTTGTGGGGCACAATGCTCTTTCCAGGGTCTCGTGGTGTGTGTCCCGTGCCTTAGCAAACCCGCAACTTTTATCCCCCTGATGGGGTATCACCTGTCTGTCAAACTTCACACTTCTATTGTCTCAGCAGGATTTGTTAGTGAACAGTTCAGGTTCAAAGCAAACTGTGGCAGATGCCACATACTGAATTAAGTGTCTGTCTCTCGGTAATCTCTCTCTTGTCTCTTATTATCATTTTGAATGGTTCTCTGTTGTCTCTCGTTATCTCTCTCATTAGCATAATCCGTTCTGAAGCTCTGCTTGACTTCACACATGACACTACCCAGACAGAATAAAAGGTGTTGTTCCTCCAACCTGAGTGTGGCTTCATCTTTAGGAGGCCGTGGATAGACATATCAGAATGGGAATGGGACGTGGAATTAAAATGTGTGGCCACTGGGAGATCCTGCTTTCTCTGGAGGACAGAGCATAGGTGTTCAGCAAAACGATCTCCCAGTCTGCGTCGTGTCTCGCCAATATATAGAAGGCAGCATTGGGAGCACCGGGCGCAGTATATCACCCCAGCCGACTATAGGTAAAGTGTTGTATCACCTGGAAGGACTGTCTGGGGCCCTTAATGGTGGTGAGGATGGAAGTTTAAGGGCGTGTGTAGCACTTGTTCCGCTTGCAAGGATAAATGCTAGGATGGACAAGAGAGTCGCATAGGGAGCGATCCCTGCGGAAAGCGGGGGGGGGGGGTGTGGAGGGAAAGATGTGCTTAGTGGTGGGATCCCATTGGTGGCAGGATGAAGGAGATGTCCTCCTTTTTTAACGAAAGGGGCTTCCCTTCCTCCACCATCAACTCTGCTCTCAAACGCATCTCCCCCATTTCACACACATCTGTTCTCACTCCATCCTCCCGCCACCCCACTAGGAATAGGGTTCCCCTTGTCCTCACCTACCACCCCACCAGCCTCTGGGTCCAACATATAATTCTCCGTAACTTCTGCCACCTCCAATGGGATCCCACCACTAAGCACATCTTTCCCTCCCTCCCCTGCTTTCCGCAGGGATCGCTCCCTACGCGATTCCCTTGTCCATTCATTCCCCTCATCCCTCCCCACCAATCTCCCTCCTGGTATTTATCCTTGTAAGCGGAACAAATGCTACACATGCCCTTACATTTCCTCCCTCATGACCATTTAGGGCCCCAGACAGTCCTTCCAGATGAGGCAACACTTCACCTGTGAGTCGGCTGGGGTGATATACTGCATCTGGTGCTCCCAATGCAGCCTTCTATATATTGGCGAGACCCAACACAGACTGGGAGACCGTTTCGCTGGAACACCTACACTCTGTCCGCCAGAGAAAGCAGGATCTCCCAGTGGCCACACATTTTAATTCCACATCCCATTCCCATTCTGATATGTCTATCCACAGCCTCCTCAACTGTAAAGATGAAACCACACTCAGGTTGGAGGAACAACATCTTATGTTCTGTCTGGGTAGCCTCCAACCTGATGGCATGAACATTGACTTCTCAAACTTCTGCTAATGCCCCACCTCCCCCTTGTACCCCATCCGTTATTTATTTATTTATTTATATACACACATTCATTCTTTTTCTCTCTCTCCTTTTTCTCCCTCTGTCCCTCTGACTATACCCCTTGTCCATCCTCTGGGCTTCCCCCATCTCCTTTTTCTTTCCCCCCTAGGCCTCCCGTCCCATGATCCTCTCCCTTCTCCAGCCTTGTATCCCTTTTGCCAATCAACTGTCCAGCTCTTGGCTCCATCCCTCCCCCTCCCCCTCCTGTCTTTTCCTATCATTTCGGACCTCCCCCTCCCCTTCCCACTTTCAAATCTCTTACTAGCTCTTCTTTCAGTTAGTCCTGATGAAGGGTCTCGGCCTGACACATCGACTGTATCTCTTCCTAGAGATGCTGCCAGGCCTGCTGTGTTCACCAGCAACTTTTATGTGTGTTCCAATGAATTACTATTCATTTGTTGAGGTTGGAGATAAAGAGATGGGGCTAGGAATGATAAACAGAATTTACTGCATAGCTGCAGGGACAATTATGGGCAACACATCAATAGAAGGCACTATAATCAGCATGCACATTAACACTGATGCAAGCTGGAGAGTTGTAGGGCAAGATGTGGGCAGAAATACCTGAAACATTTTCCATTCGGGTAGAGCAAACTGTTATTAAGCGACTCTGCAGGAGGGATTCTTCAGGTTATGGAGGGGCGGTGGAAAAAGACTATTGGTTTAGCAGTAGATGTACAAGTCCAGTTGTTTATTATGGTTCGGGCGGCCAGAGATGAGCATCAATTGAATCAATTCATTTGAATTCCAACCATCATTAGCAGCAGTGGAGAGCACTGGTCCACTTGTCATGACTGGTCATTCAAACTCAGAGACTGTTCATATTCCAAAACTCACACATGGCTACTACAGAGTTAATAAGGCGACAATGGAGAATAAGAAATCAGTAGTTATTGATCCATATTCTTAGAAAGTAGACTGAAGGTATGTCGGAGAAGAGCACAAGGGTTCAGAAGACCCTGTCCTAGTAAGTAGGTGGGGTTATTGTAGTAAAATTGTTACTGTACTGGAGTTGAGAAAAAGGACCGCAAAGGTAGTAATCTCGGAATTACTGCCTGTGCCATGCGACAGTGAGGAAAAGTAGGAATGCAATGAGATGTAGGATAAATGTGTGGCTGAGGGTTTGAAGCAGGGGGCAGGGATTCAAGTTTTTGGATCATTGGGACCTCTATTGGTGCAGGTGTGACCTGTACAAAAAGGACGGGTTACACTTGAATCCTAGGGGGACCAATATCCTGGCGGGGAGATTTGCAAGGGCTACTGAGGTGACTTTAAACTAGAATTTTTGGGGGGTGGGGATCAAATTAAGGAGACTAGGAGAGGGGAGGTTGGTTCACAAATGGAGAAGGCAGGTAGGCGGTGTGTGAGGGAGGATAGGCAGGGGACAGAGATCAGGAGCAATCAGACCAAAGATGTAAGGGAAAAGGAAGAAAAAGATAACAACATAAACACGAGGAATTCTGCAGATGCTGGAAATTCAAGCAACACACATCAAATTTGCTGGTGAACGCAGCAGGCCAGGCAGTATCTCTAGGAAGAGGTACAGTCGACGTTTCGGGCCGAGACCCTTTGTCAGGACTAACTGAAGGAAGAGCTAGTAAGAGATTTGAAAGTGGGAGGGGGAGGGGGAGATCCAAAATGTTAGGAGAAGACAGGAGTGGGAGGGATGGAGCCAAGTGCTTGAGAGGTGATTGGCAAAAGGGATATGAGAGGATCATGGGACAGGAGGCCCAGGGAGAAGGAAAAGGGGGAGGAGGGGAAAAAAAAACAGAGGATGGGAAAGGGGTATAGTCAGAAGGACAGAGGGAGAAAAAGGAGAGAGAAAGGCCTGTGAGTTTGACCTCAGTGGTGGGTAAATTGATGGAAAGTATTCTTAGAGACGGTATATATAATTATCTGGATAGAAAGGGTCGGATTAGGAACAGTCAACATGGATTTGTGCGTGGAACATCATGTTTGACAAATCTTATGAATTTTTTGACGAGGTTACTAAGAACGTTGACGAGGGTAAAGTGGTGGATGTTGTCTATATGGACTTCAGTAAGGCCTTTGACAAGGTTCCACACAGAAGGTTAGTTAGGAAGGTTCAATCGTTAGGCATTAATATTGAAGTAGTAAAACGGATCCAGCAGTGGCTAGATAGGAGACGCCAGAGAGTAGTGGTGGATAACTGTGTGTCAGATTGGAGGACGGTGTGTAGCGGTGTGCCTCAGGGATCTGTACTGGGTCCAATGTTGTTTGTCATATATATTAATGATCTGGATGATGGGGTGGTAAATTGGATTAGTAAGTATGCAGATGATACTAAGATAGGTGGCGTTGTGGATGATGAAGTAGGCTTTCAAAGCTTGTAGAGAGATTTAGGCCAATTAGAAGAGTGGGCTGAAAGATGGCAGATGGAGTTTAATGCTGATAAATGTGAGGTGCTACATTTTGGTAGGACTAATCGAAATAGGACATACATGGTAAATGCTAGGGCATTGAAGAATGCTGTAGAACAGAGGGATCTAGGAATAATGGTGCATAGTTCCTTGAAGGTGGAATCTCATGTGGATAGGGTGGTGAAGAAAGCTTTCGGTATGCTGGCCTTTTATTAATCAGAGCATTGAGTATAGGAGTTGGGACGTAATGTTGAAATTGTATAAGGCATTGGTAAGGCCAAATCTGGAGTATTGTGTAGAGTTCTGGTCACCGAATTATAGGAAAGATGTCAATAAAATTGAGAGAGTACGGAGGAGAATTACTAAAATGTTGCCTGGGTTTCATCTCCTAAGTTACAGAGAAAGGTTAAACAAGTTAGGTCTTTATTCTTTGGAGTGTAGAAGGTTGAGGGGGGACTTGATAGAGGTGTTTAAAATTATGAGGGGGATTGATAGAGTTGACATGGATAGGCTTTTTCCATTGAGAGCGGGGGAGATTCAAACAAGAGGACATGAGTTGAGAGTTAAAGGGCAAAAGTTTAGGGGTAACATGAGGGGGAACTTCTTTACTCAGAGAGTGGTAGCTGTGTGGAACCAGCTTCCAGCAGAAGTGGTTGAGGCAGGTTCGATGTTGTCGTTTAAAGTTAAATTGGATAGATATATGGACAGGAACGGAATGGAGGGTTATGGGCTGAGTGCAGGTCGGTGGGACTAGGTGAGAGTAGGAGTTTGGCATGGACTAGAAGAGCCGAGATGGCCTGTTTCCGTGCTGTAAGTGTTATATGGTTATAAAGGCAGCAATGCAGTGGTACAAGTGGATCACCTAAAGAGGGCCTTACAGCATCAGAGAGCCAGGATCAATCCTGACCATGGATTCTGTCTGTGTAGAGTTTAAACATTCTTCCGAGAATGTGTGGGTGCAGCATGACCATTGTAAATTGCCACAAATGTGTAGGCGAGTGATATCATATGGGGTAGTTGAGAATAACAAATGGATTCGTGTAGAATTAATGTAAATGAATGGGGTTGATGGTCAGCATGGACTTAGTGGTCTGAAGGGGCTGTTTCCACACCAAATTTCTCTATGTGGCTTGAGACATCAGCAGAGAGAAATATAATCTCTGTGCACTCAAGGGTTGCTAGATAATCTAACAGTGTGTATCTGAGGGCAGTTAGAGAATTGTATGGTGAAAAATTGTAAGTTAATACTCTCAAACATTAAATTGTGGCATGAATTAGTAACATTAATGAAGAATGCAATTTCTACAATAGTCTGCTGTGATGGTATTTGTTGAAACCATGGGATTTGTTATGTTTACTGTGCAAATGTTCAGCCAGGAAGAGATGTTAACATATATGTCATTATAGACAATAGACAATAGGTGCAGGAGTAGGCCATTCGGCCCTTCAAGCCAGCACCGCCATTCACTGTGATCATGGCTGATCATCCACAATCAGTATCCAGTTCCTGCCTTATCCCCATAACCTTTGATTCCGCTATCTTTAAGAGCTCTATCCATCTCTTTCTTGAAAGCATCCAGAGACTTGGCCTCCACAGCCTTCTGGGGCAGAGCATTCCATATATCCACCACTCTCTGGGTGAAAAAGTTTTTCCTCAACTCCGTTCTAAAAGGCCTATCCCTTATTCCTAAACTGTGGCCTCTGGTTCTGGACTCACCCATCAGCGGGAACATGCTTCCTGCCTCCAGCGTGTCCAATCCCTTAATAATCTTATATGTTTCAATAAGATCCCCTCTCAGCCTTCTAAATTCCAGAGTATACAAGCCCAGTTGCTCCAATTTTTCGACATGACAGTCCCACCATCCCGGGAATTAACCTTGTGAACCTACGCTGCACTCCCTCAATAGCAAGAATGTCCTTCCTCAAATTGGGAGACCAAAACTGCACACAGTACTCCAGGTGTGGTCTCACCAGGGTCCTGTACAACTGTAGAAGGACCTCTTTGCTCTTATACACAATTCCCCTTGTTATGAAGGCCAGCATGCCATTAGCTTTCTTCACAGCCTGCTGTACTTGCATGCTTGCTTTCAGTGACTGATGTACAAGAACACCGAGATCTCGTTGTACTTCCCCTTTTCCTAACTTGACTCCATTTAGATAATAATCTGCCTTCCTGTTCTTACCACCAAAGTGGATAATCTCACATTTATCCACATTAAACTGCATCTGCCCACTCACCCAGCCTGTCCAAGTCACCCTGCATTCTCATAACATCCTCCTCACATTTCACACTGCCACCCAGCTTTGTGTCATCGGCAAATTTGCTAATGTTACTTTTAATCCCCTCATCTAAATCATTTATATTGTAAACAGCTGCGGTCCCAGCACTGAACCCTGCGGTACCCCACTGGTCACCGCCTGCCATTCCAAAAGGGACCCATTAATCGCTACTCTTTGTTTTCTGTCAGCCAGCCAATTTTCAATCAATGACAGTACTCTGCCCCCAATACCATGTGCCCTAATTTTGCCCACTAATCTCCTATGTGGGACTTTATCAAAGGCTTTTTGAAAGTCCAGGTACACTACATCCGCTGGCTCTCCCTTGTCCATTTTCATAGTAACATCCTCAAAAAATTCCAGAAGATTAGTCAAGCACAATTTCCCCTTCGTAAATCCATGCTGACTCAGACCAATCCTGTTACTGCTATCCAGAACATTGTGGCTCTCCAAATAAATACTACAGTATACAAAGACCATAATGAAGTTGAAAGATGCTACTGGTTATAACTGCATGGAGCTGGTAAATGGCCTGAGCCAGCCTGAATGAGTGGGATACTTTAAGGAAGTGATCTGTTACTGTGTGGAGGCAACCTAAGGAGCATGATAATTCCTTTTGGGTTGTTAATTCAGAACTGGTTGTACTGGGATCAAGATATAGCAAGAAACTGAGAACTTTGATGGCTGAGATCTATGCAGTGGAACCATCCAGAAAGCACATTGTTGGGCATTAATAAATTATGTATAGTTAGAAGATGTAACAGGAAGCACTCTTTGGGAGGTCAAATGCAAAGGAAGAGTACACAGTTAATGATAGGACTCTTAACTGTTTTTCTGCACGGTGGGATCTTAGCATTGAAGAACATAGTTCCCTGAAAGTGACTGCATAAGATGACAAGTTGGCAAAGAGGGCATATGACATGTTTACCTTTATTAATGAAGGCAAGCATGCCATAGGTCTTCTTTACCACCTGATCAACTTGTGCAGTTACTTGAGTTCAAGAAGTTAGATGGCCTAAATTCTGGTTAGGCCAATCTGGAGTATTGCATTCATTTCTGGTTGCCCCATCATAGGAAGGATGTGGAGTCTTTGGAGAGGGTGCAGAAGTTTTCCAGGATGCTACTTGGATTAGGGGGCATGCACTATCAGAGGTTGGATAAACTAGTGTTATTGTTTCTGGAGTTGTGTTAGCTGAGGGGAGACCTGATAGAGGTATATAAAATAAGAGGCATAGATAGACAGTCAACTTTTCTAATACTAAAGAGTTGCAATATAAGCTGAGAGGGCCAAAGTTCAAAGGAGATGTGGTGTGCAAGTTGTTTTTTGTACACAGAGCAGTGAATGCTTGGAATAGACTGTCAGGGGTTGTAGAAGTAGGTACAATAGAGGTGTTTAAGAGGCTGTTAAGTTAGGCACATGAATGTTCAGAGAATGAACAAAAAGGGACTATGTGCAGACAGAAGGAATTAGTGAAATTAGGAATTGTTTAGCAGAGCATCATGGGCTGAAGGGCCTACTCCTGTAATGTACTGTTCTGTTTTATTGTGTTCACTTGACCTATTAAACAGCAATATAGAAAAATCTTGGAATGCTAGAAAATCATACCCAATTTTTAATTCATTTACGTTAGTTAAATCATTAAAAATTTATTTTAACTTAATGTTTGAAAATGTGCCCATCAGGATAGTCCAGGATGAGGGTTCAAGTCCGATTAGACCCACAGGCCCATCAAAGGTTAGTGCAACTACAAGGCTTGTGTTGGAGTTAAGCACAGGGTACTGACTCAACAGGTCAGCTGGATCAGCCTCATGCTTTTGTATCGCGCATCACCAAAGTATATAACTACGACAGAATTAGAGTAGACAGAGCATATTTGTCTGCCACAGAATCCAGAATATTATGCTCTAAACCTACCTCTGTTTAAGTTCATATCTCAAAAAATTGTTTATTGTATGTATGTTTCTCCAAAGTAAAGTGCATATATAAACAGGCCACTAGGATGTTGCTGTAAATATTTGTAGAGATTATTCCAGGACAAAATAGTAGCCTTGAGTACATACTTCATTAGGGAGTTTTTATTGTTCTTTTATTGATCGAACAGAAAACTAATATTTAACCATAGACTGTCTCTGCTCATTAGTATGTGCAACATTGAATATTAAACATTACATTGGGATTACAAATTATGCATTTTTAATTACATAGCTGACCTTAACCATTACTACAGAATTGAAAAAAATTTGCAATATTGCAATTTAGGAGGAGAGTTAAATGTATTGATTACACCGCTGTGTAAGTCTTGCTTCCATAGTCTTTTCCAGTGTTGCCAAACATAGTAGAGAGAGAAGATTGAATTCCTGAAGGTTAGTATATCACCACTGGCACAAAGTAGATTGAAAGCTCCAAGTGATCACTTTCACTGATTTTCAATGACGAGCTTTTGTGTGGTATACAAGTGGCCGATGAGCACCTACAAATAAAAGAGAGAGCACATTGTGAGGCATTTCATACAAACAGCTTTCATTTATCAGCAGGTTTTGTTTTTCTAACCTGTATTATACATTTTCTGACCTGAGCAGCTCACCTATATGACCTTTCAACCCTTCATGACATTAAACCTGGAATGGGGAGAGAAAAAAATCAGGACTTCCAGATTCTCAAAATGTGATACAATTCTATTTTTCTCCTGGGCCTTTTAATTGAGCTAATCAGGGAATGCCTCTTCTTAGCATAAAAACACTCCTTATGTTTTCGCTGCCTTGGTAGAGAGAAACCACTTCAAGGTGTTGGTGTGCCTGGCTGGCATTTATTTTTGACATTTGTTTGAAGTACACTCTTCTCCAGTTTATTGGGGCACCTAGAAGAGACCAGCAGGTCACAAAATAATACAAAGAATCTGCTACAGAGAGCTAAATGTTACATTCAGCATTCCAGCACAATTTGAGGAATACATAGCATTACTGGACCCAGAAAACCAACATTAGAATGGCAGATTCCATCTGCCATTTTTCAGCCCATTTTTCCAGCTGGTCCAGATCCCACTGCAAGCTCTGATAGTCTTCCTTGCTGTCTACTACAGCCACAATCTTGGTGTCATCTGCAAATTTGCTGATCCAGTTACCCATATTATCATCCAGATCAATATGGATAACAAACACCAATGGAACCAGCACTGGTCCCTGCAGCACTCCACAGGCCTTCATTCAGAGAGGCAGCTATCTGCTACTATTCTCTGGCTTCTCCCACAGAGCCAATGTCTGATCTAATTGACTACCTCATCTGGAATACCAAGCAACCGAATCTTCCTGACCAACCTCTCATTCGGGACCTTGTCAAATGCCTTGTTATTATCCATGTGGACAACATTCATTGCCTTGCTTTCATCAACTTTCCTGGTAACTTCCTCAAAAAACTCTATAAGATTGGTTAGACATGACCTACTACACACACAGCGATGCAGACTATCCCTAATCTGTTCTCATCTATCCAAATACATATATATCCACTCCCTTAAGATACCTTCCAATAACTTTAACAACAGGAATTCTGCAGATGCTGGAAATTCAAGCAACACACATCAAAGTTGCTGGTGAACGCAGCAGGCCAAGCAGCATCTATAGGAAGAGGCGCAGTCGACGTTTCAGGCCGAGACCCTTCGTCAGGACTAACTGAAGGAAGAGTGAGTAAGGGATTTGAAAGCAGGAGGGGGAGGGGGAGATGCAAAATGATAGGAGAAGACAGGAGGGGGAGGGATAGAGCCGAGAGCTGGACAGGTGATAGGCAAAAGGGGATACGAGAGGATCATGGGACAGGAGGTCCGGGAAGAAAGACGGGGGGGGGGGGTTGACCCAATAACTTTCCCACCTCTGATGTCAGGCTCACTGCCCTATAATTTCCTGGTTTATTTTTAGAGCTTTTTTTAAACAGTGGAACAACATTAGCTATCCTCTGGCACCTTACCTGTCGCTAGGAAAGGTACGTCGCATCCGGAGTTCCTCCGGTTAGCTGACGATTTCCCTTCACGCTTTTCTGACGTAGTGGGGAACCGCATACGAGGCAAGTTACAACAGTGGTTTGCCATTGCCTTCTGCTGGGAGAGTTTCCAAAGAGATCACCAGCTCGTAACCAGCACGGATGGAAAGCATGCAGGGGAGCCGGCTGGCTGGATTTGAACCCAGGACCTTTCGTCCTGAAGTCTGATGCTGATGACACTACGCCACCAGACGGGTCATACCTGTCGCTAAGGATAATTAAATATCTCTGTTAGAGCCCCTGCAATTTCTGCACTTGCCTTCCACAGGACACAATAACTTAAAGTCAACAAATCCTTCTTATTCCCAAACCAATTTCTATCACCAGAAGAGGCAGATGTCACTTTATCTGATACTCTGTTGATGCCCTTTCCCAAATTAAACAAGGGAATATAATTTACATTCTATGTAATAGCAAATGAACACCTCACAGAATTGTAGTTCTCTTAGCTAATACAATAGCTAAGAGAAAATAAATTAAAATGGTAACAAACTATTCAGTCACTAAGACCCAGCCCCCCCAAACCATTCTCCCCTCAATTCTGCACATAGGATCAGAGAAATTTACAGTTTACTACACTAGTGCCATATGGACCATAAAACTATGCACTTTAATCTAGTGTTCATTTTTTAATCATTAACAAAAAAGTGGGTTAAACAACTTTTCAACATTTATTCTGTGGTAATAACTATTTTCAAGTTCAACTTGAACTTGAGAACCAAACATCAGCTGCTCATAGTATTTCCATTTCTTAGTTCATACTTTGTCAACTGATGAGGGTTTCTGCCTCATCAGGTCCTTAGGCAGTGAAGTTCAGTTGCTCACCAACCCTCACCTTAACTTCAACCAAATTCTTTTACAAATTACTTCAAATTTATGCCTCTTGTTACCCACCATCCATTCAGGGAAATGGGTTCTTCCCAAGCACACTAACCAGGCCTCCCACACAAACTTTTGCTTTTATTTTACTTTGATTTTCATATCATGCTTGCCTTTGCTCTCTTTATACAGTAAATCTATCAAACCCACCCAATAAAGATAGCCAGAAGACTGCAGCAAGTTCCCAGTCCTTATCCTGCAACTCTTGGCAATGATTGCTCAGTTTTTTTTTTACTTTCATTATTTGTTGAGCATTTAAATTCTATAATTTTATCAATAAGGCTAATGAATAAAATAATTATGAAACATCAAATTCACGATTGGTGAAGTGGCTACCATACACTGCTGAAGCAAGAGGTTAAAGATCTCAGTGAACACCCCAGCTGGTTGGTCAGGCAGATAAAGACTATAAGGCCATAAGACATGGGAGCAGAATTGGGCCATTTGATCCACCTACTCTGTCCAGAATTGATATTCTGTTACAATCAGGACAGAATTTTGTGTATGGAAGTTGGTGAGCCTTTAGGAACAAGTAACCATAACATTGTTAGTCTCAAAGTTTTTTGGGAGAGTATATCAGTTAAAAGCTAAAGCCATTAAATTGAATTTCAAAAAGGCAAAATTTGTGCAGATGTGGCAAAGACATCAGAAGGTAAACTGGAAGGAACTGCTTGATCGAGGAACAATGGGGTAGTTACTGCCAAGAAGGCCCACCAGCGCTTTTACTTCCTGAGAAAACTAAAGAAATTTGGCCTGTCCCCTAAAACCCTCACTAATTTTTATAGATGCACCATAGAAAGCATTCTTCTGGGGTGCATCACAACCTGGTATGGAAGTTGTCCTGTCCAAGACTGAATGAGGCTGCAGAAGATCGTGAACACGGCACAGCACATCACACAAACCAATCTTCTGTTCTTGGACTCACTTCACACCGCACGCAGTCGGAGCAGTGCTGCCAGGATAATCAAGGACATGACCCACCCAGCCTTCACACTTTTTGTCCCTCTTCCCTTGGGGAGAAGGCTCAGGAGCTTGAAGACTCGTATGGCCAGATTTGGGAGCAGCTTCTTTCCAACTGTGATAAGACTGCTGAATGGATCCTGACCCGGATCTGGGCCATACCCTCCAAATATCTGGACCTGCATCTCTGTTTTTTTGCACTACCTTACTTTCAATTTTTCTATTTTCTATTTATGATTTAGAATTTAATTTTTTAATATTTACTATCGATTTGTAATCCAGAGAGTGGGAAGCACAGAATCAAATACCCCTATGATGATTGTACGTTCTAGTATCAATTGTTTGGCGACAATAAAGTAATAAACTAAAGTAAAGATAGAAGTATGAAAGTTGTTTCCATTGGTAGGTGAGACTAGAACTAGGGGACATTGCCTCAAGATTCCGGAGAGAAGATTTAGGACGGAGATGAGGAGAAACTGTTTTTCCCAGAGAGTGGTGAATCTGTGGAATTCTCTGCCCAGGGAAGCAGTTGAGGCTTCTTCACTAACTATATTTAAGATACAGTTAGATAGATTTTTACATAGTAGGGGAATTAAGGGTTATGGAGAAAAGGCAGGCAGATGGAGCTGAATTTACGGACAGATCAGCCATGATCTTATTAAATGGCGGGGCAGCCTCGATGGGCCACTCCTGCTCCTATTTCTTATGTTCTTATGAATGGATGGGCTTTCTCCGGGTTCTTCAGTTTCCTCCCACTGTCCAAAGATGTACTGGGTAGGTTAATTAGTCTTCGTAAATTGTCCTGTGATTAGATTAGGTTTGGTTGAGGTTGCTGGGGTGGTGTGGCTCGAAAAGTCGGAAGGACTTGCTCTGTGCTGTATTGCTAAATAAATAAACAAATAACCATAAAGCTATTCAAGAATATGAAGTCAATAGCACATCTGATATTGTTTAGTAAAGGTGTCAGAAGATAAAACAAATTGCACAGAAGCTTGATCATGATAAACTGCAGACTTTCCCATCCATAAACATCAGCATAAATATTAATCACCTTTTTACAATCTACTGGCTTTTTACTTTACTCCACAAGAGGGCAACATTTACTGTACCTTGTGGGTCAAATACCTTTCTGCAGAGGGATCCTTGTTCTTTAGCCTGTCTCACAGGCCATGAGCACATGGTATATTTAAAGGAACCGAATGACCCCTGGGAGACCATTGCTTGTTTCAATGCAGGAACTACCGCAAGTATTACCCTTCCGATAATGAGTGCTCAAGAATAACAGAATTACTTTTCAAATATTTAAACTCCTGATTTATTTAAATATGAAAGTTTTACATACCCCACAAGGAAAGCATATAAAGGAGTTTATAAATTCTAAATACTCCAGAGAAAGAATTAACATCCTACCACTTAGCTTTCCTCCATGTTCATAATATTCCCTTTTAATTTGTGCACATTAGCTATGTAATCTATCCAGTTTTCAGGAGTGCTTTTAGCAGCCACCAGACTATTAAAGATCTCAAATGCATTATTTTTTGTTATGAGGGATTAAGCAGTCTATCTGTATTCAGATTCTAGCCAAGAAATGTAAGAAATATCCAAAGTGGGAAACTAACTGGTATAACTAGTTAAAATTATTAATTATGTAATGATATTGATGTTTTCCAATTCCCAAACTACTCATCTAGAAAGGTTTTGATAACGCTGAATAAACAGAACACAACCCTACTAAGCTGGAGAAGCTGGGAACATATATTACTGAAAAATCTTTTAGCATACTGGAACGTTTTACTAAGTTCTTTCAAGTATAATTTTCTGGCAACTTTTCAAACTGAATGTTCAGACTATATTTCATATTCCATGACCTAGTATATGCAGTTTTACTATGAAATTGATGAATAGTGGCTTTCTGAGCGGCAAAATTCATGCAGTCAATGCACATATGCTTCAATACTGTTTTGTTCATTTATTCCTTTTTTTAAAATGACTGATTAAGATGATCCACAGTTACTTACACTATTCACTCAGATCTTCATTCCAAGCTCATACTTACATGTAAAAAGAAGATATAAATCTGTAAGTAAATGATCAAGTTTAACAAGGGAAAGATACTGATAGTGGCCCTGTTAATCTGGCCTAAATGAGCAAACATACAAAATGTTGGAGGAACTCAGCAAGTCAAGCAGCATCTATGGAGAGGAATTTGTTGATGTTTTGGGTAGAGGCCCTTCATCAGCACTGGAAAGGAAGGGGGCAGAAGCCAGAATAGGAAATGGGAAGTGGGGGGGGAGTGGAGGGACAATATAAGCTGGCAGGAGAAAGGTACGACCGGGTGACAGGGAATGCAGAAAGTACATATATGTCACCATATATAACCCTGAGATTCATTTCTTGCCGGCATTCATAGTAAATACAAGAAACACAATAGAATGAATGAAAAACGTACTGAGTAGGATGGGCAAACACTATGTAAAAGACAGACAACTGTGCAAATACAAAAAAAAAGAAAAATAATAACAATAAAATAAGCAATAAATATCAAGAACATGAGATGAAGAGTCACTGAACAAGAGTCCACAATTCAGTGATGGGGCAAGCAAAGCTATTCTCTCTGGTTCAAGAGCCTGATGGTTGAGGGATAATAACTATTCCTGAATTTGGTGGTGTGGATCCTGAGGCTCCTGTACCTCATTTCTGATGGCAGCAGCGAGAAGAGAGCATGGCCTGCATGGTGCGGGTCCTTGGTGATGGATTCTGCCTTCTTGTGACAGTGATGTGTTCAATGGTGGCGTTGGCTTTACCCGCGATGGTCTAAGCTGTATCCACTACTTTTGTAGGCTTTTCTATTCAAGGAAATTGGTATTTTCATATCAGGCTGTGATGCAACTAGTCAATATACTCTCCACCACACATCTATTGAAGTAGAGGTGCTGCTAGGCTTTCTTCATAATGGCACTTATGAACTGGACCCAGAACAGATTCTCTGAAATGAAAACACTGAGGAATTTAAAATTGCTGACTCTCTCCACCTCTGATCTCCCAATGGGGACTGGCTCATGGACCTTCCATTTCCCCCTCCTGAAGTCAATAATCAGCTCCTTTGCCTTGCTGATATTGTGAGGTGTTGTTGTGGTGACACCAATCAGTCAGATTTCAATCACCCTCCTATATGCTGATTTATCACCACCTTTGATTTGGCCAACTACAGCAGAGTCATCAGCAAACTTAAAAATGGCATTGGACCTGTGCTTGGCCTCACAGTCAAGTATAAAGCAAGTAAAGCAAGGGGCTAAGCACACAGCCTTCTGGTGGAGATTGTGGAGATGTTGTTGCCAATCCAAGCTGACTGGAGTCAGCAGATGAGGAAATGAAGGATCCAATTGCACAGTAAGGTACTGAGGCCTAGGTCTTGGAGCTTATTGATGAGGAAGGGGTGATGAAATAAGAAGTTGGGAAGGCTTAAGTGAAAGAAGTAAAGGGTTAAAGAAGAAGGAATGTAATAGTAGAGAACAGTGGACAACCTGCATAATTTCTAGTGTCCAAATGTTTAGAAGGTTGTCAAGAAATTCTTATTTAGGCCACAAGGTGGAAGACTGCACTTGAGAAAAAAAGTTGGATTACTTTTTACCAAGAAACTGCCTAAACAAGGTGCTGCAAGAGACTGGTGTGTTTTTAGTTGATTGTTGTTAAGACTTATATGAACAAACATAAAAATGAGAAGTTGCAATAAGAGGGGAAAAAAAACAATTACACAGGATTTCTGACTTTCCCCCCCAAAAACTCTTCTTTTGAGATGAAAAAAATTTATATTAGAAAGCAAAATATTTAGTTGGGTGCCATCTGTCACATTTGGAAATTCAAGAAAATTACTTATTGCAAAAAAATAATAGCCATCTTTCCACTTTACAGAATGCTTTATAATTTCTTGCTAAGCTATTCCAATAATACCTCCCAAACCTTAGGCAATTAAAAAAAAATTGTCCTATAGAGTCATCGAACACTAAAGCACAGATACAGGCCCAGCAGCCCATCAAGCCCATGCATCATTAACCATTAATCTGCGTAGTTACATTGAAATGCACCTGGACCATTGCCCTCCATACCCTTCCCATCCATGTACGTATCCAAATTTCACATTTCACCTTTAACTCATGACCTCCAGTTCTAGTCTCACCCAACTTCAGTGGAAAAGGCCTGCTTGCATTTACCAATCTACATCCTTCATAATTTTCTATACCTCTATTAAATCTCCCCTTAATCTTCTACAGTCTAGGGAATGAAGTCCTAACTTACTCAGGTCGTCAAGTCCCAGCAACATCCTTGTAAGTTTTATCTACACTCTTGCAGTCTTACATCTTTCCTTTAGGTAGGTGATCAAACCTGGACACAATACTCCAAATTAAGCCTCACCAACGTCTTATATGTTTATACAATTTTAACATAACATCCCAACTCCTGCACTGAATACATTGATTTATGATGGCCAATGTGCTAAAGGCTTTCTTTATGACTCTATCTACCTGTGACACCACTTTCAATTAACTATGGATCTGTATTCTGTGGAAATATTCTTGCAGTAACAAAATGGTATTTTTGTCTGTAACAAAATGGAACCTGTATTGTACCAGAGTGCTTTGCTAATAATATTTGTGTAACATTATGCTGATGGACTTTAAGTATATGAAAAACTGCAGAAGGATAAGCAGATGAGTAACTGGAAGAATGCCAAGTACACTGATTAAGTGGGCGAATGGTATGCACCCTTGAACTGACACACTGTAGCTAACACTTAGATACAAAGGAGTGATTATGCTGTCTGTTTTTTTGAAGCTATCACCGGCTCGTGTGGTGATGGTCTTCCCTCGCAGCATGTAAAATAAAAATGTTTTCAACAATTCCCAAATTCCTCTGTACTTCTCAGTGCCACTCACTGTATAAGACCTGGCCTAATTGGTCCTTCCAAAATGCAACATGTCACACTAGTCTGCATTTAATTTCATCTGTCATTTTCCAGCCCATTTTACCAGCTGGTCTAAATCCCACTGCAAGCTTTGATAGCCTTCTTCGTTGTCCACTACACTTCCAATCTTGGTGTTATCCGCAAATTTGCCGATCTAGTTAACTATATTATCATCCAGATCATTGGCATAGATGACAAAGAACAACCACAAGACCACAAGACAAAGAAGCAGAAGTTGGCCATTTGGCCCATCCAGTCTGCTCCGCCATTTTATCATGAGCTGATCCATTCTCCCATTTAGTCCCACTCCCCCACCTTCTCACCATAACCTTTGATGCCCTGGCTACTCAGATACCTATCAATCTCTGCCTTAAATACACCCAATGACTTGGCCTCCACAGCCGCCCGTGGCAACAAATTCCATAGATTCACCACCCTCTGGCTAAAAAAAATTTCTCCGCATTTCTGTTCTGAATGGGCACCCTTCAATCCTTAAGTCATGCCCTCTCGTACTAGACTCCCCCATCATGGGAAACAACTTTGCCACATCCACTCTGTCCATGCCTTTCAACATTTGAAATGTTTCTATGAGGTCCCCCCTCATTCTTCTAAACTCCAAGGAATACAGTCCAAGAGCGGACAAACGTTTCTCATATGTTAACTCTCTCATTCCCAGAATCATTCTAGTGAATCTTCTCTGTACCCTCTCCAACGTCAGCACATCCTTTCTTAAATAAGGAGACCAAAACTGCCCACAGTACTCCAAGTGAGGTCTATCCAGCGCCTTATAGAGCCTCAACATCACATCCCTGCTCCTATACTCTAACAACGGACCAAGCTCTGATCTCTGTGGTGCACCACTAGTCACAAGCCTCCAGTCAGAGAGGCAACCATCTACTGCCACTCTCTGGCTTCTTCCACGAAGCCAGTGTCTAATCCAATTTACTACCTCATCCAAGTGACTGAACCTTCTTGAACAAACCCCATGTGGGACCTTGTTGAACGTCATTGCTAAAGTTCATGCAGACAACATCCACTGCCTTACCTTCAACTTCCCTGGTAACTTCCTCAAAAAATCCTTATGAGATTCATTAGACACAACTTACCAGGCACAAAGCCATGTTGACTATCCCTAATCAGTCCGTCTCAAGACAGCAAACATCTGTCCCTCTGTCATCTGTATAGGGTCCATGATCTCGCTGCTGCATCGCCTTACATCTATAGAGTCTGGGTCCATTGCCAAGTAAACACAGATGCCAAAAAATCCATTTAAAATCTCCCCCATCTCTTCCAGTTCCATGCATAGATTACCATTCTGATTTTCCAGAGGACCAATTTAATTCTTTGCTATCTTTTTGCTCTTACTATATCTGTAGAACACTTAGGATTCTACTTCACCTTGTCTTCTTTTAGACCTCCTGATTTCCTTTGAAGTGTTCTCTTGCATTTTTATACTCACCTTCACTTGTTCCTGCCTGCTGTTTGCTTCTATGCACCTTTTTTTAAACCAGAGACTCTTGAAAACTAAGGTTCTCTAAACTGGTTATCCTTGGCTTTTACTCTGACAGGAACATATAAACTCAGTACTCTCAAAATTTCACATTTGAAGGCCTCCCACTTACCAAGTACACATCTGCCAGAAAACAACATGTCCCAGTCCACACTTGACAGATCATTTCTGATACAATCAAAAATAGGCCTCTCTCCAATTTAGAATCTCAACCCGAGGACCAGACCTATCCTTTTTCCATAATTACCTTGAAACTAATGGCATTATGATCATGAGATGCAAAGTGTTTCCCTACACAATATTCTGTCACCTGCCCTGTCTCATTCCTTAATAGGAGATCAAGTATTGTACATTCCCTAGTTAGGACTTCTATGTACTGATTAAGGAGACTTTCCTGAACACATCTAACAAACTCTTTCCCATCCAGCCCTTTTACAGTATGGGAGTCCCAGTCAATATTTAGAAAGATCATTTTAAAAATCACCTACTATAACAACCTTATGTTTCTTGCAACAGTCTGTGATCTCACCACAAATTTGCTTCTCTGAATCCCATGGATGGTTGGGTTGCCTACAATATAATCCTATTAATGTAGTTATACCTTTCTTATTCCTCAGTTCTACCCATAAAGCCTCAATAGATGAGCTCTCCAGTCCGTCCTGACAGAGCACTGCCATGCCATTTTCCCTGACTAGTAATGCCATCCCTCTCCCTTTAATCACCTCTCACTCTATCACATCTAAAACAATGGAACCCCAAAACAGAGCTGCCAGTCTTGCCCCTCCTGCTGCCAAGTCTAACCAGTGGCTAAAATGTCCTAATTCCATGTGCTGATCCATGCCCCGAGTTCATCCACTTTTCTTACAATAGTCTTCGTATTGAAATATATGCAGCTCAGAACATTAGTACCAGCATACTGACCTCTTGATTTCTGAGTTTGTATGTCAGCTTAATGACATATGTCTCCACAACCACTCTACTATCTGTTCTGGCACTCTGGTTCCCATCCTCCCTGCAACCCTAATTTAACCCCCCCACCCACCCCCCCGCATCTGTGCAGCACTAGCAAACCTTCCCGCTAGGATATTAGTCCCTATCCAGTTCAGGTGTAAACCATCCCTTATGTACAAGTCACACCTTCGCTGGAAGAGACCCAAATGATCCAAAAATATGAAGCTCTCCCTTTTGCAAAAACTCCTTAGCTATGTGTGTGTTGAACTGTATGATCTTCCCATTTCTGATTTCACTAGCATGTGGCATGGGTAGCAGTCCTGAGATCACAACCATGGAGGCTCATCCCTTTAACTATCTGAACTCACTTTGCAGGACCTCGTCACTCCTCCTACCCATGTCATTGGTACCAATGTGGACCACAACCTCTGGTTGCTCACACTCATACTTATGAATGCTGCCAATTTGATCCAAGATGTCTCTGGCACCTGGGAGGTAATATACCATCCAATAATCTTGTTCTTGTTCTTATCCACAGAACCTCCTCCTGTTCTCCTAACCAATGAATTGCCTATCATTACAGTTCACCTCTTCTTCCCCCTTCCCTTCTGAGCCACAGAGCCAGACTCAGGGCCAGATACCTGACTACTGTAGCTTTCCTTGACTAGGTCATTCCCCACTAACAGTATTCTTGTTGTTGAGCAGAACAGCCATAGGGGTACTCTGCACTGTCTGCCTATCTACTTTCCTCCTCCTGACGGTCACCCTGTGACATGTGTCCTGCACCTTGGAAGTAACTGCCACCCTGTATGTCCTCTCTATCAACTCCTTAGCCTCCCAAATGATTCGGAGTTCATCCAGTTCCAGTTCCAGCTCCAACTCCATCCTAAAAGTATGTGGACTGTAAATCTGAAACTGTAACCCAACTGTAACATCTTTTAAATCAACAGTTGTACAGCTGAAATCACTAAAGCTTTTTAATTTACTTACAGTGCCTGTCAAAATGGAGCACTTGGGTGACAATAAAATAATTAAGTGTGTACAGAGTGCCAGATGTTGAAGGGTGTGAAGAAAGAGAAGTGAGTGCAGCTACTATTACAAGGGAGAGGATGCTCAAAAAGCTGAAAGCCCTAAGTCACCCAGACCAGATGAACTGCACTCTAGGGTTCTGAAAGAGGTAGCAGTAGAGATTGTGGAGGCATTAGTTTTCAAAATCATTCAAAAATCATTGGACTCTGGCATGGTGCCATAGGTCCGGAAAATTGCAAATGCCACTCCACTCTTTAAGAAAGGAGGAAGGCAGCAGAAAGAAAATTATAGACCAGTTAGCCTGACCTTAGTGGTTGGGAAGATATTGGGAGTCAATTGTTAAGGATGAGGTTATGGAGTATTTGGTGACACATGACAAGATAGGACAAAGTCAGCATGGTTTCCTTTAGGGAAAAATTGCCTGACGAACTTGTTGGAATTCTTTGTGGAAATTACAAGTAGGATAGATAAAGGGGATACAGTGGATGTTGTATATTTGGACTTTCAGAAGGCCTTTGACAAGGTGCCACACATGGAGCTGCTTACCAAGCTAAGAGCCCATTGTATTACACGAAAATTATTGACATGGTTAGAACATTGGCTGATTGGTAGGAGGCAGTGAGTGGGAATAAAAGGATCCTATTCTGGTTGGCTGCCAGTGACTAGTGGTATTCCGCAGGGGTTGGTGTTGAGATTGCTTCTTTTTATGCTGTATATCAATGATTTAGATGATGGAATAGATGGCTTTGTTGCCAAATTCGCAGATGATAGGAAGATTGGCGGAGGGGCTGGTAGTGTTGAGGAAACAGGCAGGCTGCAGAATGACTTAGACAGATTAGGAGAATTGGCAAGAAAGTGGCAAATGAAATACAATGTTGGAAAATGCATGATCATGCACTTTGGTAGAAGAAATAAATGTGCAAATTATTTTCTAAATGGGGAGAAAATCGAAACTTGCGAGTTCTTGTGAAGAATACCGTAAAGGTTAACTTGCAGGTTGAGTCAGTGATGAGGAAGGCAAATGCAATGTTAGCATTTATTTCAAGAGGTCTAAAATACAAGAGCAAGGATGTGATGCTGAAGCTTTATAAGGCACTGGTGAGGCCTCACCTTGAGTATTGTGAACAGTTCTGGGCTCCTCATCTACAAGATATGCTGGCATTGGAGAGGGTCCAGAGGAGGTTCACAAGGATGATTCCAGGAATGAAAGGGTTCTCATAACAAGGAACATTTGATGGCTCTGGGTCTGTACCTGCTGGAATTTAGAAGGATGAGGGGGGAGATCTCATTGAAACCTTTTGAATGTTGAAAGACCTAGACAGAGTAGATGTGGAAAGGATGTTTCCCATGGTGGGGAGCCTTGGACAAGAGGACACAGTCTCAGGATAGAGAGGCGTCCGTTTAAAACAGAGATTCGGAGAAATTTCTATAGCCAGAGGGTGGTGAATTTGTGGAATTTATTACCACAGGCAGCTGTGGAGACCAGGTTGTTGGGTGTATTTAAGACAGAGCTTGAAAGGTTCTTGATTAGACATGGTATCAAAGGTTACAGGGAGAAGGCTCAGAATAGAGGGACACTCTATGTGAATCTGTGGAATTTGTTGCTACAAGTGGCTGTGGAGGCCAGGTCATTGGGCATATGTAAGACGGAGGCTGATAGGTTGTTGATTAGACAGGGTGTGAAAGTTTACGGGGAGATGGAAGGATAATGGAGTTGAGAGGGAGAATGGATCAGCTGGTATGAAATGGTGAAGCAGACTTGATGGGTATAATGGCCTTATTCTGATCCTATCTCTTGAGGTCTTTAGTTAGCCATTTGATTATTAATTTAATTGGTTTGGCACAACATTGTGAGTGAGGACCTATTCCTGTACTGTAATGCACTATGTTCTAACGTCTTCATTAATCAAGAGGTGTCTCCTGAAGTATGGGCAATGTCCATGTTTTCCAAGGACTCACCAGAATCCCTCATGGTCAGAGGATGTAGTGGAGGTTGGTTGGGAGAGGAACGTTGTGTTGTGATTCACTCATTTGTTTCATTAAATGAGTCGATATTGCTTGAAACTTGGCCTCAGTGTGCGCAAACAGGAACATCATCTACAAACTGCAACTTAACCACAGAGGTTTGGGATATTAGTTTCCAACAATTGCTGTCTTTACTGGAAATAGTTGATGGATTTAAGGGTTGAAATTTTTGACAATTAATGGAAATTACCAGTTTGTCATAAAGATCTTTAAAAGAACACTTTGTGATCACTGTCAAGAAAATGGTCAATGTTACAGTGTATACTTATAATACATTCCCAGATTCCTAATGATCCTTGCTAGGACTGTGGCACAAAATAGAACTTCTGCTGTACCTTTGGAGTTTTTGACAGCTTTCTTCATGACACAGTACATGTTTAAATCTATTATTGTAACTAAAAAAAATACAACATATCACTTACTGTTTCATGTGCAGTACTTTTATATGACCATATATTGACATTCTCATCAAGATAAACATCTGGCTGCTTGAAGCATGAATATTTCAACCTTATAATCACATTAAAACAGTCTTAGATGAGCAGTTCAGTGTGCACAGCACCACAAAAATACCTGTACATGATGGTTCAACCATTAGGTCAACTAATAATTAGAAATACCTTTTACTGTAATTGGTGTAGTAATTGTAAAACATTTTCCGTTATAGAGAGATAAAATGCATTTGCAATTCATAAACTGCAGATATCCATTTTTTTTTGTTTCTATGTAAGGAGTTACTAATGGCAAGGGTTATAAGAAAAAAAACAATAAAAATAGAAACTAAAAATAAAAATGCACATGTCCAGAACAGTCAATCAGAGCCATCAATCATCATTAATGCTGTGATCATCAATCATCAATATGTGCCAAGACATATATACAGCAGCACATTGAAATTTCTGCAATATTGCCGAGAGTTATTAGTTTAAGAGGAACCAGATAACAACAGAGCAAGTAAATTGGTTTAGTTAAATCAATTGCTGTTTCAACAGTTTTCAACTACTGGGAGTTAAATGTGTGAATCAATTAAAAAAAACACTATTTTCTTTTCATACTGTGCATTAAAAGACATAAATTTTGCAATTAAACAAAATTGGTCTTTTAGGAAATTGTGAAATGGCTACTACTGTTCCAAATGTATTAAAAGTTTTAAAGCATTGATATTTTGCCACTATATTATTGATGGATCAATACACCACAAAGATTTGCCTTTTATATAGTGATTGTTAAAAAATATTACAAGCATATTTTAACATTTTAACAAACTGTTGCTCTTTGCGGGATCTTAAGTATGCCAGCATATTGGAGAAAATGCCACTATTTTTCTCAAAATAAACTCAGATGGAGATGAAAGATCGAAGGACTAAAGTCAATTTAGTTTTCCAATTGTTCTTGGTGACAGTGTAGCATGTTCCTAAAGGACATACAATTTAATGTGTTTTCTGATCTAATTGTAAGACCATAAGATATAGGCGCACAAGTAGGCCATTTGACCCATTGAGTCCGCTTCGCCATTCAATCATGGGATGATCCAATTCTTCCAGCCATCCCCACTCCCCTACTTTCACCCCATACCCTTTGATGCCCTGGCTAAACAAGAACCCATTAATCTCTGCCTTAAAAATACCCAATGACTTGGCCTCCACAGCCGCTTGTGGCAACAAATTTCACAGGTTTACCACCCTCTGACTAAAGTAATTTCTCCGCATCTCTGTTCTAATCCTGAAGTCGTGTTCTCTTGTCCTAGAATTCCCTACCATGGGAAATAACTTTGCAATACCTAATCTGTTCAGGCCTTTTAACTTTTGGAATATTTCTATGAAATCCCCCCTCATTCTCCTGAACTCCAGGGAATACAGCCCAAGAGCTGCCAGATGTTCCTTATACGGTAACCCTCTCATTCCTGGAATCATTCTTGTGAATCTTCTCTGAACCCTGTCCAATGTCAGTATATCCTTTCTAAGATAAGGAGCCCAAAACTGCACACAGTACTCCAAGTGTAGTCTCACGAGTGCCTTATAGAGCCTCAACATCACATCCCTGCTCTTGTATTCTATACCTCTAGAAATAAATGCTAACATTGCATTCGCCTTCTTTACAACTGACTCAACCTGGAGGTTAACCTTTAGGGTATCTTGCACAAGGACTCCCAAGTCCCTTTGCATCTCTGCATTTTGAATTCTCTCCCCAACTAAATAATAGTCTGCCCGTTTATTTCTTCCACCAAAGTGCATGACCATATACTTTCCAACATTGTATTTCATTTGCCACTTCTTTGCCCTTTCCCTGAAACTGTCTAAATCTTTCTGCAGGATCTCTGTTTCCTCAACACTACCCTCTCCTCCACCTATCTTTGTATCATTGGCAAATTTAGCCACAAATTCATTAATACCGTAGTCTAAATCATTGACATACATTATAAAAAGCAGCAGTTCCAACTCCAACCCCTGTGGAACTCCACTGGTAACTGGCAGCCAGCCAGAATAGGATCCCTTTATTCCCACTCTGTTTTCTGCCGACCTGCCAATGCTCTATCCATGTTAGTAACTTCCCTGTAATTCCATAGGCTCTTAGCTTGATAAGCAGCCTCATGTGCGGCACCTTGTCAAAGGCCTTCTGAAAATCCAAGCACACCACGTGTACTGCATCTCCTTTGTCTACCCTGCTTGTAATTTCCTCAAAAAATTGTAGTAGGTTTGTCAGGCAGGATTTTTCTTTCAGGAAACCATGCTGGCTTTGGCCCAACTTGTCATATGCCTCCAGGTACTCCGTAATCTCATCCTTAACAATCGATTCCAACAACTTCCCATCAAGGGATAACTACTGAATAGGATAATGGGAATGGTCATCCTCAAAATATAGTAGATCTTGATATATTTGCTCAAGAAAACAGTTTTTGACCTTAATTCCTGTACAAGAGCATCAGTCCAGATTTTTATGTTAAGGTTTGTAGACTCCTGAATAGTGAAATTTGTTGTTTGCAGTTGCAGAACAGTGCAAAGATTAAAAAAATGTCTACAAATTACAAAATTAATGAAAAGTACAAAATAAAAGGAATAATGAGAAGTATTTAGGTGTTCCATAATCCAAGAAGGTAGTGGCTATACAGAATGGTGTTGTGTGGGCAGCTCACAAAATGTCTGTGCTTCTTCTGAACTTCTAAAACTGCAATCCTACAGCCTGTAATTTCCCTTTAGGTAGGTAGGTAGATAGATAGATACTTCACGATCCCAAAGGAAATTACAGTGTCACAGTAGCATTACAAGTGCACAGATATACAAATATTATAAGTAAGAAAGAATAAAAATAAGTTACCTCAAACAGTCTAACGGGGCGGGGGGGGGGGTCATCATTTCCCCAGCTATAGGTTGACTCATTATAGAGCCTTATGTCCAAGGGAAAGTAACATAATTAAAGGGCATGCCTAAATGAACTAGTGATTTCACGATCTTCTTACAGATTTGGTGTACTTAACTCTCAGGAATGCAAGTACCATAACTTTAAACAGACGAAAGTCCATTGTCATAGCCGGAAGAGAGGTCACCAGGGAGGATTTCAAGCTAGACTAAAACAGCAAGGTGTAAAACCTCCTCTACCTAGTATCTTGTTAGCAAATGAACAGTCAGTGGAGATCGAGAACCTAAAGGCAAGATTGCTGCGTCAGAGGGAAATGAGGGATCGCGTCAATATGTTGGGGCTAGGATAGATCCTCTGATACGTTGATACCCAGGAACTTGAAGTTGCTTGCCTTTTGCACTGCTGATCCCTCAATAAGGACCAGTGTGTGTCCTCCTGAATTCCCCTCCCTGAAGGGCACAATCAATTGTGCACTTGGATGATGTTGAGTGTGAAGTTGTTGTTATGACACCACTCAACAAACTGATCTATCTCTCTTCTGTATAGCTGCTCATTGCCATCTAAGTTCTTAGCCAATAACAGAGGTATCATCTACAAATTTATAGATGGCATTCAAGCAGCGCTTAGCCACAGTCATAAGTATAGAGTGCAGCGGTGGGCTAAGCAAGCATCCTGGAGGCATGCCTGTCGTGATTGTCAGTGAGAAGGAGATTTATTATCCATCCACACTGACTGTGGTCTTCCGATGAGGAAGTCGAGAATCTGATAGCAGAGGAGGTACAAAGGCCCAGGTTTTGAAGCTAGATCATTAATACTGAAGGATGATGGTGTTGAACGCTAAGTTGTAATCGATAAATGGTAGCCTGACATATGTTTTGGAGTTGTCTAGGTGCTCCAAAGCTAAGTGGAGAGCCTGTGAGATTGCATCCTTGCAGACCAGTTATGCAGATAGGCAAATTGCGGAGGGTCCAGTTCCTTGCTCAGGCAGGATTTAATTCTAGTTAATTCTCAAAGCACTTAATCATGGTAGATGTGAGTGCTACCAGGTAACAGTCATTATGGTAGCTCACCAGGTACACTATCGAGGCCTGATACTTGAACCAGATGGACTACACCCTAGGGTTCTGAAAGAGGTAGCTGAAGAGACTGTGGAGGCATTAGTAATGGACTTTTAAGAATCACCAGGTTCTGGAATGGTCCCAGAGGACTGGAAAATCACGAATGTCACTGACCTCAGTAATTAAGGACGAGGTTTTGGGGTATTTGGAGGCATACGATAAAACAGGCTGAAGTCAGCATGGCTTCCTTAATGGGAAACCTTGCAGGACAAATCTGTTGGAATTCTTTGAAGAAATGACAGAAAGAATAAACAATCAGTGGATGCTGTTTCCTTGGATTTTCAGGCCTTTGACAGGGTGCCACACATGAGGCTACTAAACAAGATCCTATGGTATTACAAGAAAGACAGGGGCATGGGCTGAAAATTGGCTGACTATCAGAAGGGAAAGAGTGGGAATAAAGGAGGCCTTGTCTGGTTGGCTGCCAGTGACTAAGGTGTTCCCCAGGAGTTGGTGTTGGGCCCATTACTTATCACATAATATGTTAGTGATCTGGATGACTGAATTGATGGCTTTGTGGCCAGGATTGCAAATAATACAAATATAGGTGGAGGAGCAGGTAGAAATTGGAGATGCAAAGGATTCATTAAAAGTTAATGTAGGTTGAGCCAGTAGTAAGGAAGGCAAATGCAATGTTAGTATTCATTTTGAGAGGACTAGATTATAGAAGCAAAGATGTAATGTTGTGGCTTTATAAGGAATTGGTCAGTCCACATTTGGATTATTGTGAGCAGTTTTGGGCCCCATATCTAAGAAAGAATGTGCTGGCATTGGAGAGGGTCCAAAGGACTTTTACAAGAATGATCCTGGGAATGAAAGACTTAATATATGAGGAGCATTTGATGGCTCTGGGCCTGTACTTGCCGGAGTTTAGAATGAAGGGGGATTTCAATGAAATCTACCAAATATTGAAAGACTTGGTGGAATGGAGAAGATGTTTTTTAATAGTGGAAGAGTGTAGGACCTGAGGGAATAGCCTCAGAATAGAAGGACGTCCCTTTGGAACAGAGATGAGGAGGAATTTCTTTAGTCAAAGAGTGGTGAATCTGTGGAATTCATAGTCACAGACAGCTGTGGAGACCAAATCATTGGGTTTACTTAAAACTGAGATTGATAGGTTCTTGATAGTAAACATGTCAAAAGATGGGGAGAAGGCAGGAGAATGGGCTTGATAAGTCAGCCATGATCAAATGGCAGAGCAGACTTGACAGGCCAAATGCTTAATTCTGCTTCTACATCTTACAGTCTTATAGACATTTGCAAAGGTTCACTTTCTTTTAGACGGTTCTGATTTCAGCCTCTGAGACAGAGATTACAGAGATACTAGATGCTGTGGGGATTCTTACAGGTGTAGTTTTACTCAACCTTTTCAAAGCGTGCATAAATGGTGTAAGTTCTTTGGGGAGTGAAGCAAAACTGGCAGTTATGTTGTTAGCTTTTGTATTATAGTAATGAATGCAATGCCAACCATGTCACAGTTGTTGTGCGTAGTGTTCATTTAGTGAATCATTCCAAGAATGAAAAAGAACATTTGCGACCCACAGAATGGGTATAGTACTGAAAGTGGCAACTCAGCCTAACCTGACTATACTGTCTCTATGTTAAAACAATCCAGTTACTTCCATTCACTCACCCTCTTGCAATACCCTATTATAATTCATTACAAAAGCTTTTTCAGCTCCAGGTTAAACTATCATGACTAACCAACATAAAGGATCCTATCTGCTGAGTTCAACCGCGATTTGAGATGCAGATGATGCTTACCACTGGATGCAAGTTCAATGCTTTGTTGACAGATACAAATTGTTTTACAAGGAAGGCTTGCTAATTGGGACAATTTATCTGCTTGTTCAAAGAGCCCCTTTGCTCCATTGTGAACCAACAAAAACCATGTACATTTAAGCATCTCTTGTTCCCCCTCCTGCAATCCAGTCATCTTCCCCCACATCTCTTCTCAATCCTGCCATTCAGTGGCTAATTAACCTACTACCCTGCAGATCTTTGAGTTGTGGGAGAAAACAGGAATACTGTAGAAACCAGATGGCCATCGACTGAACATTCAAACCCCATCAGACCCCATGTAGACAGCCGCCTGCTGCCTAGACTGGCTATTGCAGCCCTTGCTAGCTTTTTACCCTGGTGCAAAAGCTGAAGGAGCCGAACCTCTGCACCCAAGTAGGCCACTCCAGACCACCCTGACAGATTTAGATGCCCAACTGCTCTTAACTGTAACTACAGTAAGAAAGTATTTAACATCTTTAAAAAAATATATACTCTTTTCCCCCCAATATGAGCAATGCAAAACCAATATTTATTGTTCATACTAACTGCCTTTGAGAACGCGAGGTGAGATGCACTTGTGAACAGATGCAATTCTTCTAGTGAAGACTCCTGCTTTAACACAGTGGTTAGAAATAATTAAATGGTTTAAGATAGTGCTGGTGAGATACAGTGACGCTTTTCTGGCAGCAAACAAATCTATTAACTACTCTATTTATCCCTGTTTTTCTGGACAATGATCACTGCAACCAATCACCTGTAGCTTCCCTTTTGGAGTCATGGCTTTGAACCACCTGTACCACCTAGAATTCTTGTTGTATTCTGGGGGATTCTATGAACTGAAGTCTTAAAGTTGCAGTGCAGTGGCACAGCGGGTGTGGGTCAAACTGAGGTGGTGGGGCCTGGGCCTGAGAGAATTAAGCCAATGTCTGGCCAATTTAAGCGCAGGGCCCGACTGAAAAGGTCGGAGGGAGGGGCTGGCGTTCAGCTCACTGCCCCACAAGGTTTACTCATGTCTATGCTGAACTGAGGCTGTGGCCTGCAATGAACAGGTTCTTGGACTGGTTGCAGCAATGAACTGGCTTCATGGCTGTAGACTCACTTCCACAAACTTTAGTTATTTGTTTATTTTTTATTGTTTGCACAATTTGTTATCCTGACCCCCCCCCCCACACACACATTGGGTGTTTGACAATCTTTTTTTTTAAATGGATTCTATTGGGTCTCTTTGTTTTTGTGGCTGCCTGTAAGAAGATGAATTTCAAGGTTGTACGTAGTATATATACTTTTGATCTTTGAACTTTGAAATGGTCTACTTCTGAGTTATAACAATTTTTCATTCTACAATTGCTAAATTTCTCAAGGAATCCTCCTTACTTTTATCAAGCTAACCCAAAAACGTAAAAATTGTATGTAAAACTCATATAAGGTATACAACTGATAGAAACAACACTATGATGAGATCTGTCTGAATGCTCGCTTCAGTGCTCATTCGCAGCAATGACTTGTATAACCAACATGAATGACTTACATTTACATGCTGTCTTCAGATTATGAACAGCTGAATAATGGACACCCCTACATATGAATAGACTCTTGCAGTATTATTAAATTCAAAAGACAGACATGCATTGGTTCTTATGATTGATAGAACTAGTTTCCTCTCTCTCCTTTAGTAATTGTTCTTTCCTATCCTTCATATGCGAGTTTGATGTGATTTATTACAATACAGAGGAGGTGTGGTTACCATGAGTGATTTTTTTTGTACATTTTCTGACTTGTGGACAAAATTAACTTATGGATGATTGTAAAAACAGAACCCATTAGTTACCCTGTATAAATATCTATATGGGACTCAGGATGTCACTAATACTTTGTAGCCAATCAAGTAATTTTATCAAGTAACACATCTTTTCAAAGTGATAATTGTGCCAGTCAATTTATGTATGACAAGTCCCCATTAGCAGCAATGACCAGATTATGTACTTTCAGTGTTGTTCACTGAGGCTACGTCCACACTAGACCGGATAAATCCGTAACCGAAGCCATTTCTCTTCGTTTTGACCCTCCGTCCACACTGAAACGGTGTTTTCCTCCCCCGAAAACAGAGATTTTCTAAAACGCCCTCCAGAGTGTGTAAATTTGAAAACAGAGTGTGTAAATTTGAAAATGCCGATTGTGCAGAGCAGTGTGGACGGGGTAAACGGATATTTTTAAAAACGCTGTCATGACGAGCCGGAACAGATGGCGGCAGCGTGGCATTTCATTGTTTTCTTGAACGCAACTCCCCACATAACCTAACAATTTCAAAACAGACGGCAATGAGACTGAAGCCAGAAGGGTTAGAAATGTACTCACCAAAGACTTTGACCCACAGCTTACTGAATAATTAAGTATACTCACTTTGCCCTATTTTCTGTCCTTGCTTGTATGAAAGTGGTTTACCTATTTATGCGAGTACTTCTCTGACAATAGACATGTAACAGCCTAATGTAACATTGTACGGAAATACAAGATAACACTGATGCAGACATGTTTTATACATTTAACAAGGTGCTTTATTAATGCAACAGAGTTCGTCAGTTTTTCAATGTTCGTCGTCAGCCGGTTCATACTGTCTGTGAACTCCCTGTCAGTTGCCTCCATACGCTCCAGTATTTGTTTTTTTTTAAGTTTTAAGTCCTCCTGCGCAAGAGCCAACAACAATTCCTTTAAAGTTTTTCCTAGTCTAACTGACACAAATGCACACCAAGTACACTGTTTCCTCTTCGCTTGTTTTCTGTGTGTCCTGCGCATTCCCGGTAGAAGGAGATTCGCCCAAATATCCGTTCTGATGTCGACAGAGATATTTTGAAAAAAGCCTGGTGTGGATGCCTATCGCTTTTATGCGAAACTAGCGTTTTCAAAATTACCTGGTCTAGTGTGGACGAAGCCTGAGGTATAAACATTGGCCCAGGTCACTAGGAATAACTTCTCTGCTCTCTTTGAAGTTTTATCATACTGCAATTTTACACACCAAACGGGTCTGAATAATCACACTTTTGACATTGCCACACTGCTATGCAGGATTATCTTGTTTTTTTTAATAATCTCTGTCTTCTGATTCAGAAGAGAGAAGACTACTAACTGGACCAAAAGTGACACATTTGTGAACCCTTAAATGAAAAGATTCTTTAAATGGATGTTTTGAACAAATCCATCCTTGTACTGATTATTAAAATTATTTCCCAATGCGGCACAACAGGATCAATCAGACCTGCCTATTCTTTATAGCTAAGGCCACTGTGATTTCCCTTAAAGTTGACCCAATGAAATCATATAGCAACACATACCAAGGTTTAGCTGGCTTATCAAGGAATCATAGTAACAGAATATTTTTCTCTTTGGTGATGTGGGCTGAATATGCTCTGAAACTTCCTTTTTTTGTTGTAAAACCTTTGTTTATTGTCGGTATAATAAATGTATACTTTATTCCCCAGGACTCATTGTACTGAATAAAAATGATTTGGTACAGAGAACACATTCTTACAAATAACAAGTCTGCCAAAAATGAATTTATAATTTTTAAAAGCAAAACTCTCAAGATTTTAAAAGGAACATTAATTGTCTTTTGTGACCTGGGTACAGTCTGAACAGCTTCTCTAATAAGTTGATGATGTTGCAAATTTTTAATCAACCTATTCTCATATGTTGCATGTCTTTGCTGAGTGGCTGGCAATTTAAACTGTATGGTTTTGTGTATATAACACTACATTACAGTTTCTTTGTCTATTTTAACATGCTGCCACACAGCATCTGCAATTAATATATTTACTTTTATGTAAACACCCTGAGTCATAAACAGAAGTTATGTATGTTGTACCAAAATAAGGTTGAAATAACACCCCACATGATTAACTAAAATGACCATATTGTATGAAAGTATACTGTACCAAACACTTTTAGTAGTGTTTAGCATTAAAAGTTCAGTTTATTCCACTAAATCTAGAAGCTATCTGCTTTTTCCATCTTCCAATATTCCATGGCATTTATCCAATAACTCAGCTGTTTCAGATATTGTTCTAATATTGATACAGCATGGGAATTAATAGAAGTGAGAGACAGCAAGTAATGAAGAAATAGATATTTTTTGTGGTAGTGTCCTTCCTAAGTACAGCATTACAATGTGAATGCCATTAGTAGGCAGGTAGTTATGAGCAGTGGTTTAACAGAAAAATCCTTAGTATGTCATCAAGTCTCATAGAAGAATTAATGTAAACTACAGCAGAATAAAATCAATCACTAGTAGATGTCCCTGAAGGGTCTATACTGCACCAGAATAATGTAAATGCATTAAGCATTGATGTATTTCAGCCACTTAACACAGCAGAACCCGACTGTAAGGAGAATAACTGCCAAATGATGCTTGGTAGTTTAGCTGTTCTTTTGGTACAGAGACTCTAAAGAACAACTATAAATAATTTTAAATATATATGTGCATGCAGTACTCACTTAGACCATTCAATGCAGCTGTGGTCTGGACTAAATTAAAGTCATGCAGCTGAAGAGAACTTGGGAGGAGAGGATTGAGTTGGCATGATAACTGTGGGGGAAACAATGGCATAGATACAGTAGCTTAAGTAGAAGGAGTGTTTTGTTTCCTCCTACCTTTGCTGTGGAAACAGGAACATGCTCTACTTAAACCAGCTGAGATCTGGCAAACTAGATAATAAAGACATAAACAAAGCTTTAAAGCTGGAAGAAATCATATACACAGGAGATTCTGTAGATGCTGAAAATATTGAGCAAAGAAACAATGCTGAAGGAACCCAGCAATTTAGGCAGTTATCTAAGGAGGGCAATAAACAGTCAACATTTTAGACTGAAATCCTTCATCAGCACTGGAAAGGAAAGAGGCAGAAACCAGAATAAGAAGGTTGGGGGGGGGGGCAGGGTTTGGGAGAGGAGTACAAGGTAGCTGACAGATGATAGGTGAGACCAGATGAGCGGGAAGGTGGGTGGTCAGGGGAAAGCGGAGGAAGTAAGAAGCTGAGAGGTGATAGATAAAGAAGGATTCAAATAGGAGAGGAGAATGGACCATGGAAGAAAGGGAGGGAGAAGGAAACAAGAGGGGGATGACGGGCAGGTGAGAAGGGGTGAGAGGGTAACCAGAACGGGAAAAGAAAAACAGAGAATGGGGAGAAGGAAGGTAACTGGAATTCAGAGAAATTGATGCTCATGCCATTAGGTTGGAAACTACCCAGACAGAATCTGAAGCATTGTTCCTCCAGACTGAGTTTGGCTTCATTGCAGCAGCAGAAGAGGCCATGGGCAGACAAGTCAGAATGGGAATGGGAAGTTGAATTGAAATGAGTAGCCACTGGGAGATCTTTCCTTTTGCAGTGGATAGAGTGAAGGTTCTGGACAAAGAGGTCCCTCAATCTGGATTGGGTCTTATTGATGTAGAGGAGGCTGCATCAGGAGCACCAAATTCAACAGGTAATCCCAACAGACTCACAGGTGAAGCATTGCCTCACCTGCAAGGACTGTTTGGGGCCCTGAATTGTGGTGAGAGAGGAGGTACAGGGGCAGGTATAGCAATTGTCACACTAGCAGGGATAAGTGTTAGGAGGGAGATCAACGGGGAGGGATGAGTGGATAAGAGAATCCCATGATCCCCATGGAATGTGAGGGGTGGTAAGAGGGGAAGGGAAAGATGTGCTTAGTGGTAGAAGGTGTGGAGAATGATGGAGCGAGGTATGGAAGCTCTTGGGGTGGTAGGTAAGGACAAGGGGAACCCTGCTCTTGTTATGATGGTGGCAGTATTTTTCCATTCCCCATTCTGTTTACCTTCTCAGCGGCCTCTCCAGCGATGAATATCCGTTATCTGTCAAGTAGGGGATTGTGCACAATTCTGATTTGATGGAGATGGACGTGAGAGTACGGAGGAAAATCTGGAAAACTTCTGAAATGCCCGCTTCGTTGCCGCTGCTACTGTGTGGTAACCGGAATCTCCGGAGCAGAAGGCCCCGAATCCTCTGCTTTGCTTGTTTCAGCGGCCGGGGCTAGGTCGAAGGCACTCGGCAGAGGATGGCGCTCGGGAGGCTGTATCGGAGGGGCTGGTCGAAGGCTCAAAGTTTTCGGACGGATGGACTCAGTGTCGGCTGTAGTCGGCTGCTTCCAAGGCATCAGCAAGTTGACAGTGCCTGGAGGTTTATGGCAGGGAGTTTCTCCCTTTTGCCACCTGCTATCGGGGACTCAGGAACTTTGAGACTATTTTTACCGTGCCCATGGTTTGTTCTTCATCAAATTATGGTATTGCTTTGCACTGCTGTAACTATATGTTATAATTATGTGGTTCTGTCAGTGTTAGTCTTTGGTTTGTCCTGTTTTCAATGATATCACTCCGGAGAAACATTGTATCATTTCTTAATGCATGTATGCATTTCTAAATGACAATAAAAGAGGACTGAGTGTTCTCATAATCTAATCTCCTCACCTGCATGTTACCTCTATCTGATTCCACTCCCCCTTCCCTTTCTTCCATGGTCCACTGTCCTTTTCCCTTAGATTCTTTCTTTCTCAGCCTTTTACCTCTCCCCCCTATCCTCTTCCATTTACTTACTTAATACCCCACCCACCTTTCCCCTCACTTGGCCTCACCTATCACCTCCCACCGTCTTATTCTGGTTTCTTCTCCTTTCCTTTCTGGTCATGATGAACAGCCTTGGCCTGGATATGCTGACTGTTTATTCCCTTCCATAAATGTTGCCTGACCTGCTGAGTTCCTCCAACATATTGTGTATGCTGTTTAAAGATGGAGGAGAATTTAGATTAAGGCAAAGATATAAATGTAAAAAAGAAAAGTCAAGGCAACAGTTTGAATACTGAGGAGCAGAATATGGCAAGAAGGGAAATTAAGTTTAGTTCAGTGAACAAGGTCCAATCGAAGAAAAGTTGTACAGGCAATTTTATTTTTACTTGAATGTATGAGATATTTGTAACAAGATACACAAATTAATAGTATAAATAAAGATAAGCAAGTGTAGATGTTGTTGTATGGTGACCAATGCTGGGAACTAATCGCACTTGAACAGGACATTGAGAAAAAGAGAGACGAGATGGAAAAGGTGGAGGGAATTGATTTAGAGGAGGCAGCCCTGATAATAAAGAGAGGTGGAACAGAAATCAAGAAGAACACCATTAGCATGCACTATAATCGATCCTAATGAAGTTATGAGATAAAGAGGGGCAAACACATTGATGGGAGTCATTTATAGTCCCCTTGGTAGCAGCATACAGATGGAAAGTGCATACTTTGAGAAATCAAATGAGTTGCAGTAAAGATAAACAATTACAATGGATTTTAACCTTCATGTAGGCTGGACAGGGCAAATTAGTAAAAGCTGCTGAGAGAAGAAAACTTCTTAAAATGTACGCAGGACAGTTTCCTTGAACCATGTCAGAGAAGTTATTACAAAATGGGCTATTTTAGATCTTGCATAGCAGAGTTAATGAGCAAGTTTATAGCATGCATTTCTCTACAGATCACAGTTCTACAATGAATTCCAAGGTGAGTCTTAAATGTAAATTAAGCTACTGGTATAGGTATGAAGTAACATGCCGCTAGAGAATGCGAAAATAAATCGGGTTTTCTGCAGTAACTCACTCAGCAGGTCAAGCAGCATCTATAGAGAGACTAAAGTCAACACATCAGGCCAAGATCCTTCACCAGGACTGGAAAGTAAGTGGGAAGAAACCAGAATAAGAAAGTAGGTGGGGAAGGGGAGAAGGCGAAGGAGTACAAACTGACAGGTGATAGGTGAAGCCAAGTTAAGAAGAAGGTAGGTGTTTGGGGTACGGAGGGAAATGAAGTGAGAAGCTGGGAGGTGATAGGTGGAGAAGGTAAAGAGCTGAAGAAGGAATCTGACACGAGAGGAGAGTGGACCATGGGAGAAAGGCAAGGAGCAGGGTGAATTCTATCATATCATGATCACTGTTTTTTAAAGGCTTCCTTTACCCCTCAGCTCCCTATTCAAACCTGGTTCATTATACAACACACAATCCAGAATTGCCTTTCCCCTAGTGGGCTCAACCATAAGTTGTTCAAAAAAAGCTACAAATTCCCTTTCTTGGGATCCAGCACCAATCTGATTTTCCAAATCTACCTGCATATTGAAATCCCACACGACTATCATAACATTGCCTTTTCTATCTCCTGTTGTAATATATAACCCAACTCCTGACTTTTGTTCTGTATTTAACCCCCATCAGGGACTTTTTACCCTTGTAGTTTCTTAACTCTACCCACAAGGATTCTACACCTTCCGATCCTATGTCACTTCTTTCTAAGGATTTGATTTCATTTTTTACCAACAGAGCCACCTCAACCCCTGTGCCTATTCTTTCGATACAAGGTGTATCCTTGGATGTTACAATTAAATTATGGGGAAAAGGCTGTTTCATATGAGCTGTAACCTCACTTAATGATGCATCTGCTTAAAAAGACTAGCCCACTCCTGTTTCTATGTTCCACATGTTGCAAGAGATTGCAGCGACAGCAAAATCCAAGGCACTGGAGGCATCCGTAAGCAAGATAATTAACCTGAAATCAATATGCTAAGGAACATCTTTTAGGTACAAGGACCTTAAAGTACAATAATTAAAACAGGACAGAATGAATAAAATGAAAATTTCTTAAGTACTGCTGTAAGTGCTCTTATAGGCTTGGAGAATTTTAAATATGCACAATATTGCTTTAGTTTCAAAGTTGAACCAATGGAGCTGTGGTTTATCTCAAAAGAGAAGCTTTCATGTTATATCTAGATTTTAAGACCAGGTTGCAAGGTAAAACATCCCAATTGTGAATTAGCCACGCTTTCCTTTCCCATCACAATAACCAAGGGATTCCAGGAAAAACATTTTCAGAATAAAATGTTTATCTAAATTCAAAAGCAGTGCAAAAATCTCCTAAACTGTTGAACTTCAAATTGCCTAACCTCATCATGCTACAGAAATGTGTCATATCTCTATGGAGTAAAATCCTGCCAACAGCTGTGTTTTTTAAACCCAATTTTACTAGACTTTTTTGTTGCTAGTAATCAATACTGTAAGCATAAACAGCATTAAAATGATTTCAATAGCCCAACCAATTCCAAGAAATAATTAGAACAAAAAAAGTAATTATAAATATCTGTATTAATTGTATTCATACCTATAAACAGATTATATTGCCAAGTCTCTATGTAAATTGTTCATTTAAAAAGGTAAATCCCAAGGAATAGCATAGATGAATATGCCACCTGATCCAGCTGACAAACCAATCAAGCAGACCTTTGGTAGACTGGAAATTTACTCAGACATTTGCTTAGTTAGCTGTCAATTACGAGTTTCCTATTTTATTAGGAAGTTTTACTGTATCACTAGCCATCCATCAAATCTTGTCAAACACACAGTGAACCAATTAAAGGCCAATCAGATCTAGAAAAATACAAGTAGATGGCTCAATTTTTTTTTGAATTTATGCTTATATTTCCTGCAGTTTATTTTAGAAATATGAAGGGAAACTTCCGAACATTTCACTTAATTCAAAATACAATTACCGTATTATTAAATTGTGCATTGGAATCAGTTACAAATGAAATACTGAAGCAGGAATTCAAGGATTATATTGATGCCTGGAAACATTTCTCACTGGTTCTAGTAGAAAGAAAAAAGTTCTAGGAATATTCAAATGACCACATGATCTTAATGAACATTAGTATGCATGCAGATTTACCTACTGAATCCTGTGAATTGTATATTTCACTATGAAAACTTAGTAGCATCCTACTTCCAAATAAATGTGACTAGCATTTTAGCTCTCATTAAGAGAAGCCAACTCCATCATCAAGACAGCACCTCATTGGACCCCTGAAGGGTGGAGGAAATGCAGGAGACCAAAGACAACTTGGTGCTGTACTGTAGAAGCGGTGGAGGTGGGGTGGTGGTGGGGGGAGGCACAATACAGAGGATGGGCAAAGACAGACAGGGATGGAGACCTTCATTGCTGCCCTAAACACCAGTGGTGTAATGGGCAGTAAGTAAGAAAAGCCAATGTGTTAAAATAACCTTCCCATCATTATAGTTTCAATATTTGTGAAACAACCATGCCCTAGTTATACATGAAGCACTTTCAAACCACTATATCAAGAGATTTTATAGAGCAAACTGTGCCAAGTCAGAAATCATACAAATATGAATCCAAACAAAAACACTGAAAATATATGAAATTTATTAACTTGCAATGGCAGCCATCATCCCATTTATCCTATTTTGGCTGAAAATAGGAGTTGAAATGTTTCTCACTAGTGAATGTACCAAGTTCCTTCATTGCTCAGCCACTATATCCCATTCATTTCTGATGCTCTTATTCGTAGTAGTGCTTTACTCTCACTCATTCTTGGTTCTCCCAAGTGCCAGAAGGAGTGAGTCAGCCAGTCCCTTCTCACTAATCACGATAGGCACAGATGCATTCGCATTGAAAGAGACAACTAGCTACTGATACAAGGGCCAGGTTATTTTGAGCATGAAACAAGATTCAGCTTTGTCCAACCAGCAGAATGTCAAGGAACTTCCCTGATACATCCACCTTCTGAGCTGAAATGCTGCCAGTCACTCTGATCACGGCTGGGTGGCTCGTTGGACAATCTGGTTCATCATCTTTATAGTGATAAGTTTTTCCAGTCTATTTCTGTTACAAGTGAGCCACACAATGTTAGTTGAATTAAAAACAGGAAATGTTAGAAATATTCAGCAGGTTAGGAAGTAATTATGAAAAGAGAAACAAAGTTAAACATTACAGATCAATGACTTTTGATCGGAACACATTGTCACACCAATCTTAGATGATGTATTTGTGCAATTATATTTTAAAGTTCATGATATAAATAAGGAAAAGTGGCATTCTTGATTGTTATGAAGACACATCATAATAAAATTTTATTTTAAGGGAAAACAGACTAATGATACATTGAGATAATACCACTCCTTAGGTTGAAGTTGTGTGCAGCAAAGAATGACTCAGTTTACACTTGTGATTACCTCAGTATTGCAGTTTAACACTTTACAGGGGTCTATAAATCACTTATGGGAAAGGTAGTTTAGTAATATGGATATAAGGTGTAGGAGGAATATGAATGTTACTTCCATTATTCAAACTAAGCGAATGCCAGTATAAAATGCTATTCCATTCTAATGAAATGAACTTAATAGCTAAATGGCAAGCATTCAATATCTGCATAACAGTTCAGTGATGCAGAATTCTATTGATCCATCTACTGCAAGAACATTTCATGGTGAACTGATATACATGATTTGAAATTCTGTCTTATTCCCATCTTCAGTGTCCTCTAAGTTGACAGTAATATTGGTCAGGAATAGAAACCTGTCTTCATTCTAACAACAGTACTGTGCAAAAGTCTTAGGCAGATATATATAGCAGGGGTGCCCAAGACTTTTGCACATTACTGTAGTAATTTTATGTATTGCACTGTAGTGCTGTCGTAAAAAAAAAGTTCATGACAAATGTGAATGATGATAAACTTGATTCTGACATGAGTTTTGTACAGTATTGTGGATTGAGAGTTGGAAGGGGGCAGGGAGTGGGAAGCACCAGAGAGACATATTGTAATGATCAAAAACCAATTGTTTGGTATCAAATGACCTTGCCTGGTGTCTCAGCGCTGGGTATGTCTGCACCCGCGTTACCCCCCCACCTTGGCACTCCTTCTCTGCCATTTGCCCCACACACCTCCCGTGGCACTCTGCCCTCACCATTCCCAACATCCTTTGCTGCTGTCAGTTTACAAACTCGCTTTCCATTCCACGTTGACAAATACCATGCAAAAGTCAGAGCAGGAATCAAATCTAAAATGAACTCTGAGGCATCGCAGGGAAGCACGGAAGATTGGAAGCAGCGGGCAGTGCCTTTGGGCACAGAGCTTGGAAAAAGTGACACAACAGACTTATAACACCATAAATCAGCAAGTTGTTTGTTATGTTTCCCCTCTCGCTGTGAAATGGGAACACTTCTTTTTCCCTAATTAGGGTGAGAGAGAGCCTGTGGTATATTGAATTACTGGGTGAACAAGTAGTCTGTGGGGTACTGCAAGTCTGTGTCTTCATTGATGCTTTGCTGCACGTTTGAGTGCTCGGTGGAGGGTGCCGTGCTTTTTTGCTGATGGGGGGGGACTGTTGCCTTGCTGCTGCTTGTGCATGGGAGGGGCTTTGTGGTTCTAACATTTAACCGTCATTCATTTTTTGGGGCACTCCTCTGTTTACGTGGGTGTTTGTGAAGAAAAAGAATTTCAGAATGTATATTGTATAATTTCTCTGACATTAAATGTACTTATTGAACCTATTGATTAAGCTAGTGATATAAAGTTCAATAATCTCTGAAGTTAAAGCTACTTTGCTGGGAGCATATCGAGGTACTTGTTATTGCCTTTCTGGAGGAGAATCTGAAAACATAATGATGGGCTGGATTCAAATCCATGAAAATCAGAACTTTAGGTTTTCTCTTCCTGAAGTAAAAAATTAGTTGCTTGGTCATTCTGAGGTTGTTGTGGCACCATTCAGCCAGATTTTCAATCACCCTCCTACACGGTGATTTGTCATCACCTTTGATTCGGCAACTACAGCAAACTTAAATATGGTACTGGAGCTCTGCTTAGCCTCACAGTCAGAAGTATAAAGTGAGTATAAAGGGGCTAAAGCACACTGCTCCTCCTTCAACTTATACTCCAAGCAAACACCTCCAAACACCTAGATCTAGGACTCAACATACCCCTTCGCAATTAGATCCTTGACATCCTGACCAACAGACCAATCTGTAAGGGGTAGACATCAGTACCTCCGACACAATACAGTATCCTGAATACTAGTGGCTCACAAGACTGCATCATCTACTCCCTACTGGCCAGATTCTGCTCAAATTCTAACTACAAATTTACAGATGACACCACCATAGTGGAAGATTTTTCTCTCTCTCTCTTTTGATATATACTATAGTTATTACTTTAGTTAAAGGGCACAATGCTTTCAGGAGCAATTGTTATATTATTAACCAGCCAAATACTTTCAAACTCAAAAAAATACTATGTTTCTGTGTATAACCATAGCCAAGGAAAAAATATTTTGTATTTTTATCTAACAACTTGAGAATATTACAGTTCTTCTTCACAAATCCCTTTCTTGCTATGGAGCTTTATTTTAAACAAAAGATTGATAAATGCTAATTTTAAGTAATTACAAAGACATTCATTATATGGTTGGCAGGCACAGCAGCTTATTCCTTCTTCAACAATACGATAGGGAAGATGTGCAGCAAAAAGATATTTTGTGCATTCGCTCTTTTTGGCATAGAGCTTTTAGAGATAATAGATTCTACGTTTTAATCATTCCAAGGATTTGAGCATCATGCCATTTTCAACATTTAACTGTCATTTCTAATTATCCTCTAGAAGCTATTGACATTTCTTTGTAGCATAATCTATCTCAAAAGCAGGGTCAGATATCGCTAAATTTATGCCATTGGCTAACTCGCACCAAATTTCATTCATCCATTAGCCCTGTTCTTGACAACCTGTTTGCTTCTCATCTGACATGAACCCGCTTCAGATCTCTCAATTTTCTTTTTACCTTCCCTTTTGCAGTCACAAACTCTGAAACTCTAGAATTATCTCCTCAAACTATTCTCTTCATAACCTTTTTACTACCTAGCTCTTCAGTTAAGAGTTCAGTCACCTGCACTGCATCCCCTTGCAATACATCACATTTTGTCTGACAGAATTCTGTGAAGTACACTGGAATGTTTCAATGTTAAAGGTTCTAGGGCGCTTTTGTTTAAATGGAAGGATGCTGTTCCGCCTAACCACGCTCACTGGTTATGGGATGCAATGGCATGCTTACATTTAGAAAAGATTTGTTGTTCAATTTCTGAATCTAACCAAGATTTTCAAAATTTGTGGGGGCCGTTTTAAAATTATTTTCATAATTTTTGATGTCCCGTTAAAGTACAGAAGCTGGTTAATAGCATATTTTATTATCTGAGAAGGTTCTTTTTCCTTTACCAAACAGCTTCGACTTTGGTAGTGGGTATAGATTTTTTAAAAATATAAAATTGCTCATATTCTAATATACAAATTAATCGAATCTATATGAATATAGGATAAGGAGTTTGTTAATGTGATTCAATATAATGTATCTAGTATTATTATATTTTTTCTTTTGTTTTATAATAGGTATTTTCTTGGACTCTGTATTCTTCTATGTAGAAATTAATAAAATATTGAAAAAGAAAAGAAAGATTCTGTATTAATACAAATTGTAGCTCTAATAAGAGAATTCCAATTTAGGTCTACCTCAAGAAATTCTTCAACATTTGCAAAAGGCAGTTCATTTTAGATATTCAAGTGAAATTTCCAGTAGCAACAATATAGAAAGTGGTTGCAAATCATAAATGCAAAGAAATTCTGCAGTTGCTAGAAATCTTGAGCAACACACACAAAAGGAACTCATCAAGGCAGACAGGAGAGTCTTTATAGATGCTGTCTGATTTGAAGTGTTCCATTAGCATTTTGGGCGTGTGGAAAGTGGTAGTGTAGCTTAAAGACAAGAAAATCTGCAGGGGCTGGAAATCTAAGCAACGCACACAAAATGCCGGAGGAACTCAGCAGGTCAGGCAGCACCTGTGAAGGACCTGAAGTGTCTTGGTCTGAAACGTCGACTGTTTACTCTATTCCATAGATGCTGCCTGGCCTGCTGAGTTCCTCCGGCATTTTGTGTGTTGGTAGTGTAGCTTTCCTAGTTTGGAAATTCTAATAGTATGAGTTGTCTCAGAGTACATTTCCCTTAAGAAAATAGTTTTCATTTGCTCTTTAACTAATTTCTAAGAGATACTGGCTCTGCATCAAATAGATGAAACAGTTTTAAAGGATGAATACTTGATCATTGAGAGTATCAAGTGCTTCCACAAAAAATTGTAAGTTAGTTATTTTAAAGTTTATATAGTTTGTAATTAAAGTACATTTTTGGAACACTATTTGTTAAATAAAGAAATGTGTTAAAAACTATTAAATGAAACAGCAAACTTGAGAAAAATCAGATGGTGTTGACTTGCATTAAGCTTACACTTTACTAGAAACAATCATCTTTATATACATTTACAAGTACATTATATACATTTACAAGTACATTGTGTATACTTAGAAAGTGATAATGAGGTAGCTCACACTATAAATGGTGTCATTTACAAACATTTTAAGTGTCATATTTTCAAATGGTGATCAGAACGAATCAGGATTCCTGAAGTGGTGGCACAATATTCCATACATGTATTTTTAAATTGGCAAAAGAAACATAGGGCTAAATATTTTTTCTTACAATATCTGTGGATAAGAGATATTGATGTATTAAAAACTTCTATGTATACACACATTGTAAACAAGAGAAAATATGCAGATGCTGGAAATCAAAGAAATGTCGATTGTTTACTCTCTTCTCAGCCTGGCCTGCTGAGTTCCTCCAGCATTTTGTGTGTTTTGCTTTGTATACACACATCATGTTTGGTCAAATCCACATGTTACAACCGATGAAATATTAACTCTGTTTCTCATACCAGATGAGCATTTCCAGAATTCCCTCTTATTGTGTTATAATTGTATTAAATTATTTATCTTAATTATGATGTTCTTGTTCCACTGTTCCTTTGACACTGTGATCTGTTAAAAATGTAATTCTACAAATGATTATAGCCCTCTGGTAAATTACTTGGAGACAAGTTTTCACATCCGAGTCTAGATAGTGAGCATTTACTGGAATAAACAGTAGCAGAAATATGTATAATAATAATTTCTTTTTTCATGTATTTTTTCACCACAAATAACCAACTCTCAAGAATCCAAGGCTGAGGCCACTCAAATCTAATTTCTATACCCTTGATGCAGGATGTCACTGATCAGTAGTTCTTTCCTTATTCCTGAATGAAGTTAATCCTTCATGTATTTGTAACAATATTCTAGAGACAAAGACCTGTCTCACTTCCTACATACAGAGGTTTGCCTGATGCTGAAATATTGTTATACAAAGACAACATATTAAAATATCCAAACAGTTTCCTATTATGAGCAAATATACATCAAGTATTCTATGTATGGAAATTGAACTTCTTTAACCTCCACAAATTGATTTATGAAGGTAGACAACATTAGCACTGTATTTTTCAAATCTTCATCTCCGATTCACAGAAGACCAATGCCAAAGCAATCAGCAGAGCTGTCAATTTAACTTAGGCACAAATATTCCAAGCTGCTTGCCTAGAATCCTCCGGATATTAGTCAACACGAAGAGACAAATAAACAATGCACTTCACAATCAAGACTGTTAGTATGGCCTTTGTACTGGATTTATCCAAAATATTGTTCCCATTGTTCACTTGGAATTTGCTTTTAAGTCAAAGACAAAGTTGAGTTTATTGTCATATGCACAAGTACACATCTACGTGCACTGAAAACCTTGGTTGCAGAATCACAGGTACATGGCATCATATAAGCAGCATTCACAATGAAAACATAAATTGTCATAAATTTTACAAGCAATAGACAATTAGAACAAAAAGGAACTAAGTCCATTTTGGTGCAAAGTGATTAGAGTGGTCATGGTGTTGCTAAACTGTAGTGGTGAGGGTTTTCCCAGTTAGTTAAGAACTCTTGAACCTGGTGGTGTTGGACTTCAGGCTCCGTGGTAGCTATGAAAAGTAAAGGTCCTGTCATATTATTTTATACACTGGCATGACATTTGGTGGCATATTTCAGAGGTGTAGTTCCTTGGACAATTTCTTATGGGTGCAGAAACTGGTCCAATCTAACAGGATAGCATGCTAGGAGAACCAATTAAGAGCATATCAAATTAGTTTCCAAGCCTTGAGGATAATTTTTAACATGGTTCCTTCTAGATGGCTCTGAAAGATAGTTAACAGCTTCATTTTTCTTTATAAGATCGAGATAAGAGAGATAGCAGGCAACTGCAGGAAACATAAAGTTGTGGTGGTAGGGGATTTTAATTTTCCACATATTGATTGGGACTCCCATACTGTTAGGGGTCTAGATGGGTTAGAGTTTGTAAAATGTGTTCAGGAAAGTTTTCTAAATCAATTTATAGAGGTACCAACTAGAAGGGATGCAATATTAGATCTCCTATTAGGAAACGAGTTAGGACAAGTGACGGAAGTGTGTGTAGGGGAGCACTTTGGTTCCAGTGATCATAACACCATTAGTTTCAACCTGATCATGGATAAAGATAGATCTGGTCTGAGGGTTGAGGTTCTAAACTGGAAGAAGGCCAAATTTGAAGAAATGAGAAAGGATCTAAAAAGCGTAGATTGGGACAGGTTGTTCTCTGGCAAGGATGTGATCGGTAAGTGGGAAGCTTTCAAATGAGAAATTTTGACAGTGCAGAGCTTGTATGTTCCTGTCATGATTAAAGACAAAGTGAATAGGAATAAGGAACCTTGGTTCTCAAGGGATATTGCAACTTTGATAAAGAAGAAGAGAGAGTTGTATGACATGTATAGGAAACAGGGAGTAAATAAGGTGCTTGAGGAAAGTGCAAGAAAATACTTAAGAAGGAAATCAGGAGGGCTAAAAGAAGACATGAGGTTGCCTTGGCAGTCAAAGTGAAGGATAATCCAAAGAGCTTTTACAGGTATATTAAGAGTAAAAGGATTGTAAGGGATAAAATTGGTCCTCTTGAAAATCAGAGTGGTCGGCTATGTGCGGAACCAAAAGAAATGGGGGAGATCTTAAATGTTTTTTTTGCGTCTGTATTTACTAAGGAAACTGGCATGAAGTCTATGGAATTAAGGGAAACAAGTAGTGAAATCATGGAAACAGTACAGATTGAAAAAGAGGAGGTGCTTGCTATCTTGGCAAATTAAAGTGGGTAAATCCCCAGGGCCTGACAGGGTATTCCCTCGGACCTTGAAGGAGACTAGTGTTGAAATCTCAGGGGCCCTGGCAGATACATTTAAAATGTCGGTGTCTACGGGTGAGGTGCTGGAGGATTGAAGAATGGCTCATGTCCTTCCATTGTTTAGGGAGAGTCAACATGGCTTTGTGCGTGGTAGGGCATGTTTGACCAATCTGTTGGAGTTTTTCGAGGAGGTGACCAGGAAAGTGGATGAAGAGAAGGCAGTGGATGTTGTCTACATGGACTTTAGTAAGGCCATTGACAAGGTTCCGCATGGGAGGTTAGTTAGGAAAATTCAGTTGCTAGGTATACATGGAGAGGTGGTAAGTTGGATTAGATATTGGCTCAATGGAGGAAGCCAAAGAGTAGTAGTAGAGGATTGTTTCTCAGAGTCGAGTCCTGTGACTAGTGGTGTGCCACAGGGATCACTGCTGGGTCCACTGTTATTTGTCATCTATATCAATGATGTGGTAAATTGGATCAGCAAACTTGCTGATAATACAAAGATTGGAGGTGTAGTAGACAGTGAGGAAGATTTTCCAAGTTTGCAGAGGGATTTGGACCAGCTGGAAAAATGGGCTGAGAAATGGCAGATGGAGTTTAATACAGACAAGTGTGAGGTATTGCACTTTGGAAGGACAAACCAAGGTAGAACATACAGGGTAAATGGTAAGGCACTGAGGAGTGCAGTAGAACAGAGGGATCTGGGAATACAGATACAAAATCCCCTAAAAGTGGCATCACAGGTAGATAGGGTCGTAAAGAGAGCTTTTGGTACATTGGCCTTTATTAATCAAAGTACTGAGTATAAGAGCTGGAATGTTTTGATGAGGTTGTATAAGGCATTGGTGAGGACGAATCTGGAGTATTGTGTTCAGTTTTGGTCACCAAATTACAGGAAGGATATTAATAAGGTTGAAAGAATGCGGAGAAGGTTTACAAGATGTTGCCGGGACTTGAGAAACTCAGTTACAGAGAAAGGTTGAATAGGTTAGGACTTTATTCCCTGGAGCGTAGAAGAATGAGGGATGATTTGATAGAGGTACATAAAATTATGCTGGGTATAGATAGAGTGAATGCCAGCAGGCTTTTTCCACTGAGGCAAGGGGAGAAAAAAACCAGAGGACACGGGTTAAGGGTGAAGGGGGAAAAGTTTAAAAGGAACATGGGGGGGGGGGACTTCTTCACACAGAGGGTGGTGGGAGTGTGGAATGAGCTGCGGATGCGGGTTCTTTTTTAACATTTAAGAATAAATTGGACAGATACGTGGGTGGGAGGTGTATGGAGGGATATGGTCCAGGTGCAGGTCAGTGAGACTAGGCAGAAAATGGTTCGGCACAGCCAAGAAGGGCCAAAAGGCCTGTTTCTGTGCTGTAGTTTTTCTATGGTTTCTATAACTTACTGTAATTCTCAGCAAACTTGGGTCAATATATCCTGGACAAACATTCAAGATTGTGTCCTGGAAATACCAACTTAGCAAGAGTTCAAATTAAAAAGAATACACACTAAACTTTGATGATAGGAACTTAACTACTGCTCAAGGCAAATTAATGAACATACAAGTTCAATTCTTCCGTAGAATTACTTCCATATTGCTATTCGACACTCTGGTGCCTAGAATTTGCTTGTGCCAATTCCTTCAAAATCGTCTACAGATCCTGTAAGCTGGATCAGCAGCTTTGTGGATAACACCAAGATTTAGGGTGTAGTGGAGAGTGAGGAAGGTTATCTGAACTAGATGGAAAAATGGCCGATAAAATTTAATGCAGACAAGTGTGAGGTGTTGCATTTTGGGAGGACAAATCAGAGTATGACTTACACAGTGAGTGGTAGGGCACTAAGGAGTGCGGTGGAACAAAGGGATCTGGGAATACAGGTCCATAATTCCTTACAAGTGGCATCACAGGTAGATAGAGTCATAAAGAGAGCTTTAGGCCGATTGGCTTTTATAAATCAGAGTACTGAGCACAGGAGCTGGAATGTTATGTTGGAGTAAGATACTGGTGAGCCCACATTTGGAGGATTGTGTGTAGGTCATCTACCTACAACAAAGATATCAATGAGATTGAAAGAGTGCAGAGAAAATTTGCAAGGATGTTACTGGATCTTGAGGTAAGTTTGAATAGGTTAGGATTTTATTCCCTGCAACACAAGACAAATGAGAGGAGATTTAATACAGATATACATAATTATGAGGGGCATAAATAGGGTAAATGTAAGCAAGTTGTTTTCACTGAATTTGAGTGAGTGCAGAAATACAGATCATAGGTTAAGGGTGAAAGGTGAAATATTTAAGGGAAACTCAAGGGGGAACTTCTTCATTCAAGAGTGTAGAACGAGCTGCCAGTGGAAGTTGTACATATGGTTTTGTCTGCAACATTTAAGAAAACTTTAGGTAAGTGCATGGATGGGAGGGGTATGGAGGGCGATGGTCCCAATGCTGGTCAATGGGACTAGGCATAATAGCAGTACAGCATGGATTAAGTGGGCCAAGGAGTCTGTGTCTGTGATGTAGTGCTCTATGATGCCTCTCCAACTTATGATTTCTTGTTTTACGTACAGCCTGTTTATAAGAATGAGTGCTTGGGAGACAGGCAAGTACAGATTTTGCCTGCTATATGACTGCAAGCATCTTTTGCTGTGCAGGCACTCTGTTCACAATCGCATTTCCAACTTGCGAATTGCTTCGGTTATAAACAGATCACAGGGAGAGAGCTTTGTCATAACCTGAGGAGGGCCTGCATTAAATTGTACAGTTCAGTAAAAATATTTGACTCAAGACATATGGCACAGAGGAGACCATATAACCCATCTGAGTCCACCTAATCTAAAGAGAACAAAGCTCTTGAAGCTAATTTCTACTTCTTGATACTTAGCACTGTAGGTTTTTGGCATCAAATATATATCTGGATACTGCATATGGCGAGGAATTCCACCTCATCCACCATTTCAGACAGTCAGATCCCAATATATCTTTGGATGAAATCATATTTCCTCATTTTTTTTCTTATTCTTCCACCTATGCCCACAAGGGGGAACTTCTTCATCTCTTTCGTACAGATCTGGGTACTTCCTGTTCACTTTGACCAAACCCCTATATTTTACACATCAGACTAAATCTTCCCTTAGACTACTTGGTTCCAAACTGATTTGCAATGGGAAATGTTTCCTGGGCCTGGGACATGATGGGTTATGGAATCTTGTGCTTCTTTTACATTTATGAGACCCATGCGTTTCAACTGACAAGTGGAGGGATGTTCCTTTGGACTGTCACATAATGAAGAGATAAATTGTGTTAGCAGGATGCAGCTATAGGGCATCTTGAGACTACTTCACCACTCCACAAAATCAAGTCCATTTGAGCTTGGCCAAGAATACCTTAGTGCCCATTTTCTATCGTCATGAATACAGAATACAAAATTTCAAGAAGATCTGAGGGCAACTCTTCTGTGTCTCTGTCCTGAATGACTGACCTTTCATTCTAAAAATTACACATCAGACAGGATTATTACAAAGAAATATCCTCCCAACACCTAGCTTGACAAGCCTCCTCAGGATCTTATTTATTTCAATCAGTTAATCTCATTCTGATAAACTCCAAAGGTATGGTTAATACACACAAATTGCTGGAGAAACTCAGCAGGCCAGACAGCATCTATGGAAAACAGTAAATTGTCAACGTTTCTGCCTGAGTTCCTCTAGCAATTTGTGTGTATTACTTTGATTTCCAGCATTTGTAGATTTCCTCTTGTTTCCAATGGTATGGGGTCCCTTTTCCCACATAGGGCTTATGGTTCCCACATAAAAAACTTGGATCAAGCCTAATTATGACATGTATTGAATAATTGATTTGTTGACATGACATCAGTTGAATAACTAATGCGCTGAATATTCTCATGAAAGAAGAGAGAATGTTAATTTGGTTAAAAGAAAACACTTTGAAGTTCACTCCTAAGAAATTGTTCACTTTGAGAAATTGTAGAGGACAAGTCAGAATTCTCTTAAATCAGGACCAGAATATCTGGAGCCAAAATATATTATGGAACAGCTCTGCATTTAGGAAACTACATATACGTTTCTGGTAGCTTCAGAATTGATCTACAAACTCAAGCTTTAAGAATAACAAGCAGCATAAGTAGACATCAAAAGATTTGGGATATGTCAAAAAACACACAAAATATTGTCAAATCAGAGATAGCCCTAAACTGGCAAAAGATGCATGCAATGTTAAGATAAATATGTAACGAAAATGATAAATTTACAGATTTCATATCATTGGATACTATAGAGAGAGTAGAGAGGAGATTTACAAGGATGTTGCCTGGATTGGAGGGCGTACCTCATGAGAATAGGTTGAGTGAACTTGGCCTTTTCTCTTTGGAGTGACGAAGGATGAGAGGTGATCTGACAGAGGTGTACAAGATGATGAGGGGCACTGATCATGTGGATACCCAGAGGCTGAAATGGCTAACACAAGGGGGCGTAGTTTTAAGGTGCTTGAAAATAGGTACCGAGGTGATGTCAGGGGTAAGTTTTTCCACAGAGAGTGGTGAGTGCGTGGAATGCATTGCCGGTACCAGTGGTGGAAGCAGATACAATAGGGTCTTTTAAGAGCCTCTTAGATAGGTCCATGGAGCTTACAAAAATAGAGGGCTATGTGCTAGGGGAATTCTAGGCAGTCTCTAGAATAGGTTACATGGTCAGCACAACATTGTGGGCTAAAGGGCCTGTAATGTGCTGTAAATTTCTATGTTCTATGTTCAAATATAATGCCTGCATTGAATTGATAACTATAATATGATCCTAATGGCTGGTAATATCATTGATGAGGCAAAACCACTTTTTTCCAAGGTAACACACACAAAATGCTGGAGGAAATCAGCAGGTCAGGCAGCATCTATGCAAAAGAATAAGAAGTTAATGCTTTTGGCTGAGACCCTTCCTCAAGATGAAGAATTCCAAGGATTTCCCTGGTGATAATTGTGCTTCTGTACAGCTTGAAAATGTTGGCCAATAATACCTCAAAGGTGTTCAGTTTTCGTTGACAGTGGCAGTACATTCATTTTAACACTATCTCAGAAAACAAAGATTGCCTAAAAAAATAACTGCATACCATACACGAGGAAATCTGCAGATGCTGGAATTTCAAGCAACACACATAAAAGTTGCTGGTGAATGCAGCAGGCCAGGCAGCATCTCTAGGAAGAGGTACAGTCGATGTTTCGGGCCGAGACCCTTCGTCAGGACTAACTGAAAGAAGAGCTAGTAAGATATTTGAAAGTGGGGGGGGGGTCCAAAATGATAGGAGAAGACAGGAGGGGGAGGGATGGAGCCAAGAGTTGGACAGTTGATTGGCAAAAGGAATATAAGAGGATCATGGGACAGGAGGCCTAGGGAGAAAGAAAAGGGGGGGGGAGCCCAGAGGATGGGCAAGGGGTATAGTGAGGGGAACAGAGGGAGAAAAAGGAGAGGGAGAAAAAGAATGTGTGTATATAAATAAATAACAGATAGGGTATGAGGGGGAGGTGGGTCATTAGCGGAAGTTTGATAAGTCAATGTTCATGCCATCAGGTTGGAGGCTACCCAGACAGAACATAAGGTGTTGTTCCTTCAAGCTGAGTGTGGCTTCATCTTTACAGTAGAGGAGGCCGTGGATAGACATATCAGAATGGGAGTGGGACGTGGAATTAAAATGTGTGGCCACTGGGAGATCCTGCTTTCTCTGGAGGACAGAGCGTAGATGTTCAGCGAAACGATCTCCCAGTCTGCGTCGGGTCTCGCCAATATATAGAAGGCTACATCGGGAGCACCGGACGCAGTATATCACCCCAGCCGACTCACAGGTGAAGTGTCACCTCACCTGGAAGGACTGTCTGGGGCCCTGAATGGTAGTGAGGGAGGAAGTGTAAGGACGTGTGTAGCACCTGATCCGCTTACAAGGATAAGTGCCAGGAGGGAGATCGGTGGGGAGGAATGGGGCGGGACGACGAATGGACAAGGGAGTCGTGTAAGGAGTGATCCCTGCGGAAAGTGGGGGGGAGGGAGGGAAAGATGTGCTTAGTGATGGGATCCTGTTGGAGGTGGCGGAAGTTACGGAGAATTATATGTTGGACCCAGAGGCTGATAGGGTGGTGGGTGAGGACAAGGGGAACCCTATTCCTAGTGGGGTGGTGGGAGGATGGAGTGAGAGCAGATGTGTGTGAAATGAGGGAGATGCATTTGAGAGCAGAGTTGATGATGAAGGAAGGGAAGGCCCTTTCTTTAAAAAAAGGAAGACATCTCCTTCATCCTGGAATGAAAAGCCTCATCCTGAGAGCAGATGTGGCGGAGACGAAGGAATTGTGAGAACGGGATGGCATTTTTGCAAGAGACAGGATGAGAAGAGGAATAGTCCAGATAGCTGTGAGAGTCAGTAGGCTTATCGTAGACATCAGTAGATAAGCTGTCTCCAGAGATAGACACAGAAAGATCAAGAAAGGGGAGGGAGGTGTCAGAAATGGACCAGGTAAACTTGAGGGCAGGGTGAAAGTTGGAGGCAAAGTTATTGAAGTCAACCAGCTCAGCAAGCATGCAGGAAGCAGCGCCAATGCAGTCGTCGATGTAGCGAAGGAAACGTGGGGGACAGATACCAGAATAGGTTTGGAACATAGATTGTTCCACAAAGCCAATAAAAAGTCAGGCATAGCTAGGACCCATATGGGTGCCCATAGCTACACCTTTAGTTTGGAGTAAGTGGGAGGAGCCAAAGGAGAAACTATTATTAGTAAGGACTAATTCTGCTAGACGGAGCAGAGTGGTAGTAGAAGGGAACTGGTTAGGTCTGGAATCCAAAAAGAAGCGGAGAGCTTTGAGACCTTCCTGATGGGGGATGCAAGTATATAGGGACTGGACATCCATGGTGAAAAAAAAGTGGTGGGGGCCAGGGAACTTAAAATCGTCGAAAAGTTTCAGAGCGTGAGAAGTGTCACGAACATAGGTAGGAAGGGATTGAACAAGGGGGGATAAAACAGTGTTGAGGTATGCAGAAATGAGTTCGGTGGGGCAGGAGCAAGCTGAGACAATAGGTCTACTAGGACAGGCAGGTTTGTGGATCTTGGGTAGGAGGTAGAAACGGGAAGTGCGGGTTGTGGGAACTATAAGGTTGGTAGCAGTGGATGGGAGATGCCCTGAGCTGATAAAGTCGGTGATGGTGTGGGAGACAATGGCCTGGTGCTCCTTAGTGGGGTCACGATCGAGGGGTAAATAAGAGGAGGTATCCACGAGTTGTCGCTGTGCCTTGGCAAGGTAGAGGTCAGTGCGCCAGACTACAACAGCACCCCCCTTATCGGCGGGTTTTATAGTAAGGTTAGGATTAGTGCGGAGGGAGTGGAGAGCAGGAGTGAGGTTGGAATTGGAACAAGGTGTGTTGAAGTTGAGATGGTTGATGTCCCGTCGGCAGTTAGCAATAAAGAGATCCAGAGCAGGCAGAAGACGAGAGCGGGGTGTCCATGAAGAGAAGGAGGGTTGAAGATGGGAGAAGGGGTCATCGGTGGGGGTGGGAGAGTCCTTGCCGAAGAAGTAGACTTGAAGATGGTGCCGGCGGAAGAAGAGTTCTGCGTCATGGAGAACGCGGAACTCACTGAGGTGTGGGCGAAGGGGGACAAAGAATGCTTCTGTTACTGGACAAAACAGTGATAGGCAAGCTATTGTACTTGATTGATAATTAACCTAAATCAAACAACCTTTACTTTGTTCAAGTTATATAACAAAATACAGAATTCTTCTTAGTTTGAAACTTATACCACTCTGCAGTAATTGGGAAAAATCCCAAAGCTGCCCTTCACAGGGTTTTGTATACATGTGATCAGGGATGATCAGGTTCGTATCAGAATAAAAATGCAAAGTAAAAAAAAATGTTTATTCTTGTCCAGAGGCTCCATTGCAAGAGAGAGAATCCGTGAATGAATTCATCCTGCTTGTAACATAATACTGATACTTGAAGTTTGAAGGCAGAAATTATATTTTTTTTCAGATTTTTATCAGGATATTACATTTAAAACAGACCATCATTTTGAAAATTCTATGTTTGTTTAAAAAGAAGTAATGAATAGCTTTCTTCAATTTCTTCCTTGTACTACACGTACACTTTTCATGCTGTTTGTAATTCCTAACATTTAAGTTGTTCCTCAGTATTCATATTAAATATCGATTACATAACTAGTATTGTAAACAGATACTTTATGAACAGTTTATAATTTTCTGAGATGCATTTAGAACATTTTTCCCTAATAACTGGCACTGTCCTTTGATTAATTTATGGAGTTGTGATACTGCAATTCCTTTATTGGAAATTTTTCCTCCTAGCTTTCTCTTTTAGGTCTTCCCAATTCCTAATTTTCTCCATTTCTTGATGGTGAGATTCTACATTGACAATTATGACTGGGTTATATTTCACTAAAAAAAAATGACATAATCATATAATTGACTAAACTAGGATTGAAGCATCTTGTTATATGGAATTAATCTTAAAAGCATGATTCAGATTATTGCATTTGTATCAGGGAGGATATATAATTGATTCATAAACACCATTTAAGTAACTAAACTAAAGGTAAACTATTTTTCCTCACTCTATATGATCCGTGGGCAGAATTTTAGCATGATTGACCATCCATCTCCTTCCAAAATCTCTTCTTTGTAATCCAGCCACATATGCAACATTGACCTTGCTCAGTCCTTGTGCGTCTAGTAAAAGCTGCAGAAACATTTGCACCTGCCTCTCTTTTTCCTGGACCATGCACTGCCTCTGGTAACCCTAAGGATCGATCCTGGTTTCCCTTTATTTTTCATCTATGAACCTTGACAATACCTTTGAAAAGCATATCAATCCTATCAAATTTGTATGCTTGCTGTTTATGAGTCTATTCAAAGAGAAAATGAAGACAGCGTTGGTGCATCAGGTGACAAAATGCAAGATGCTGTGGATTTCTGCAGAAGCCATGTACATCGAAACTGCCTGACTTGCTGAGTTACTGAAATTCATTGCCACTGACATCATTACTGCAGTTGCCAATGTGACTCTTGCCCTATTTGAAAATAAAAAAACTATTGCAGGAGCAAACTTGAGTAAGGATAGTTTTATTAAGTTCTAACATCTTGGACAGTTTTTATATCAGAGATTCAGGGAGGTAAATGTATGCTGAACACAGGAGCTAAACCCAAAACGACGACAATTCTGTCTGCCTGCAGACGCTGTTCATCCTGCTGAGATCCTCCAAAAGATTGTTTGTTGCTCCAGATTCCAGTTGATGTAATCTCCTGTATGCAGGTTAAACACCTCGGCCCCCTGATGAGAGTACTTCTGCCCATCTTCCCCCTTTCCCCTTTCTCTTATTCTCCCTAAAACTTTTCATGGCTCTGCATGCTTTCTGTTCATTCTTTCAGCTATGCTCCCTTCTGAGAAAAGTACCTAATAAAACATCTATTTCTGGGAGTATTTTGTTCATGGAGGCCAATAAAAAGTCCTCCAGTATGTGCCTCACTACTCCCTACAAATGTGCAACATAGTCTTTAAAATGGCATTCTTGAGGTTTATCTTGCTGCTGGTCACGTGCTCATCTGTCCAAGATTGATAGACTTGACTGTTCAGCACATTTCCAGGAGAAATTCACTGTATGCCATTTAATATCCTCACCACATCTTCATCATGATCTATGTAGAAGTCATGCAGAAGACGTGGTGGGGATATTAAGGAGCACACAGTGTACAGTGACATCTGCTAGAAGCATAATTTAATGGGTGAATGTGTACATGTAGAAAGTGTCACTTAAGAGTACCAAAGGTACCAAGATCATGAAAGAAACAGACAGCAAGTTCAATTACTTGCTGTGTAAAGCTAAGACTACTTTCAAATCCAGACAAAATTACTAAAACAATTTAACAGATCAATGGGGGGGGGGGGAGTTTAAGATTACATTATAATTCATTTGAACATTCTATTGACCCAAGTTATTCATTTAATACAGAAAACTAACATTTCAGAAGCCAGGAAAGGGATTATTGCTTGGAAGTTTAATTTGCAAACATTTTCATTATTTTTTCCTGGTATCTAAACAGATTTATCATAAGAAATTAATAGATGAAACATTGGATCCATTTTAGATAACTGAAGATTGAATAAATGCATCGTTCAATACTCTGTGATACATCTTAAATCATAAAATGTTAATCTATTCACAAGTTTCTTTTTTTAAAATTTTTTTAATTGAATTTCATCAAACATTTCCATAAGATGTATTTCAGATACTGTACATATATATCATATAATCATATTTGTCATAAATCTCCACATAATATTTATCTGAGGAATATTTATAATATTTATCCTTATAGAAAGGAGAGGAAAGAAAGAACAATTGAAAGAAGAAAACTATGTACAGAGTAGGGAGTGATTTTTTTTTACAACATATTCATTGACTTGTGAGAATAAAATCAGGCCTATGAGGTGTTATGTAGTTAGACCATTTTTTTCAGTATGAATAAAATTGTTCCAACTTATGATTAACGGATCCTGTTATCTTCTCCATTTTGTAAATGTCCATTAAATTTCCATCCATACATTTAAAGTTGGGCTCTCCTGAGATAACCATTTCCTGGTAAGGGTCTTTTTATCAGCCACCAGCAATACATTCATTAAATATTTATCTCTTTTCAACCATTCCTGAGGTATATACCCAAAATATATGGTCTTAATTCTAAGGGTATTTCACATTTAAAGATGTCTTGTCGGGTATTATGTATCCTACTCCAATAGTCTTTGATAACGGGGCATTCCCAGAAAATATGATAATGCTTTGCATTTTGACTTCCACAATTTCTCCAGCAAACGGGGAGTTACTATCACAATGGGATTTCCGAGAGGGTGTAATAAAGTATCTTATCAAGTTTTTCCACCCAAACTCCCTCCATTTCTGTGAACTGGCACACTTCCATTGATACCTCCATATTATTGTCCAGTCTTCCTCAGGTATTATTATCCCTGCTTCCTTCTCCCATTTTGTTTTAATGTATGAAGTCGAATGTGTTTTAAGATTTGACAAACCCTTATACACGCTTGAAATTATTCTACTACTGTTGTCTGAATTATATGCTTTTCTAAATAGCTCTATCAGACATGTACTTGCCTTGGTTACATTTTTTTACCGTTCTATTAGCATACTGTTGCATCTGTAAATACCGGTAAGAGTCTTGTTTTTCTAATGTGTTTCTCTTCGAGCATTTCAAAACTGAACAGTGTTCCTCCTTTCATTATATTGCAAATAGCTGTTATTCCTTTAGCTGCCCAGTCCTTAAATCTAGCATCGAGTTTATTCGGCGTAAAATCCAAGTCATATGCACACCATTTAAGAATTGCAATGTCTCTCTCTAGTTTATATTCTTTTATAATAGTTTTCCATATTTTAAAAGTCCATTTCACCCACTGGTTGTCAATATTATTTATGAAACTTTGTAGGTTGTTATCAGCCAAAATTGCCTGTATGTGGATGGAAAGTATCCTCTCCTCAATGTTTTTCCATTGAGTGCCATATGACAGGTTGCACCAGCATATCACGGCTCTCAACTGTGCTGCAAAATAATAATCTCTAAGAGAAGGTAGGCCCCATCCCCCCTTTTCCTTGGCTAATTGCAAAGCTTTGAGACGAACCCTAGGCCTTTTACCTTGCCATATATATCTTGATAGCATCTTGTTCCATTCATTGAATTGATTTTGGTTAATCTCTATTGGCAGGATCTGAAAGAGATATAGTAGTCTGGGCAGTATATTCATTTTAATAGATTCAATCCTTGAACTGAGACCAAGAAAAGGAATTAGGTTCCATCTTGTTATACCTTCCTTAATTTTTATATATATATAGGCTGATAATTGCATTCTGATAATTTTGACAAATCTTTTGGCATAATGATGCCCAAATATTTGACGGACTCTGTTTGCCATGCCCAAGGATATCTACTTTCAATTTCTCTTGGTGGGCTATAGTTATATGAAAGTAGTTGGGTTTTATCTATATTGATCTTGTATCCTGATAATTGGCCATATTGTTCAAAGGATTGCATCAATTTAGGCAAAGAGTATGTTGGTTGCCCTAGATAGATCAAAATGTCGTTTGCGTAACAGGCCAATTTATGCTCTGTCCCTTTAATAGTAATTCCCCTGATATCTTCATTTTGTCTGATGTATTGAGCTAATGATTCCAGATATAATGCGAAGAGTAGCAGTGACCATGCACAACCCTGTCTTGTGCCCCTTTCTAGGGTAAAACTATTAGATAAATATCCATTGATTTTAATCGTAGCAGTAGGATTGTCATATAGTGCCTGTATAGTTTTAATAATTGTGTCATGTAGACCAAATCTATGTAAAACTCTGTGAAGAAAATTCCAATTAACCGAATCAAATGTCTTTTCAGCGTCCACACTTATTACTATTGCCTCAATTTCATTTTTTTTCTATGCTCCATAACGTGGTGTCCTTCATATATTGTCTTGTGTTTGGCGTTGTATAAAAGCTGTCTGATCATTATGTATCAGTGTGGGTAGAAACTCTTCTAATCGTTTGGCCATGATAGAGGTAAATGTTCTGTAATCCACATTAAGAACAGATATTGGTCTAAATGACCCACATTCCATTCTACCCTTGCCTTTCGGTATAGCTGAGATTATCGCCTCCTTCCAGCTGGATGGCATTTGCGCCTTTCTTAGGGTCCAGTTCAGTGTGGGGAGTAAAACAGGAATTAACTCACTTCTAAACTCTTTATACCAGCGGTCCCCAACTACCGGGCTGCAAAGCATGTATTACCAGGCCGTGAGGAAACGATAGGAGTCAGCTGCACTTTTCCTCATTCCCTGTCACGCACTGTTGAACTTGAACATAGGGTTGCCAACTGTCCCTTATTTGCCGGGACATCTTGTATATTGGGCTAAACCGGTTTGTCCCGTATTTCCCCCACTAAGGTACAGTGTTCCTACAAAACCTTTCGTGCCGAAATGGCATGAAGCGAAGAAGCAATTACCATTAATTTACAAACCCCATTTCCAGAAAAGTTGGGATATTTTCCAAAATGCAATAAAAACAAAAATCTGTGATATGTTAATTCACGTGAACCTTTATTTAACTGACAAAAGTACAAAGAAAAGATTTTCAATAGTTTTACTGACCAACTTAATTGTATTTTGTAAATATACACAAATTTAGAATTTGATGGCTGCAACACACTCAACAAAAGTTGGGACAGAGTTAAAATAAGATTGAAAAGTGCACCGAATATTCAAGTAACAGCAGTTTGGAAGACACCACATTAAGCAGGCTAATTGGTAGCAGGTGAGGTATCATGACTGGGTTTCAAAGTAGCATCCATCAAAGGCTCAGTCTTTGCAAGCAAGGATGGGTCGGGGCTCACCCCTTTGTGCCAAAATTCATGAGAGAATTGTTAGTCAGTTCAAAAGGAACATTTTTCAACGCAAGATTGCAGAGAATTTAGGTCTTTCAACATCTACAGTACATAATATTGTGAAAAGATTCAGAGAATTCAGAGACATCTCAGTGCGTAAAGGGCCAGGTCAGAAACCACTGTTGAATGCGAGTGATTTCCGAGCCCTCAGGCGGTACTGCCGAAGAAACCATCATGCTACTGTGACAATTATAGCCACCTGGGCTCGGGAGTACTTCGGAAAACCATTGTCACTCAACACAGTCTATCGCTGCATCCAAAAATGCAACTTGAAACTGTATTACGCAAGGAGGAAGCCATACATCAACTCTATGCAGAAACGCTGGCGAGTTCTCTGGGCCCGAGCTCATCTCAGATGGACTGAAAGACTGAGGAACCGTGTGCTGTGGTCATATGAGTCCACATTTCAGCTAGTTTTCGGAAAAAATGGGCGTCGAGTTCTCCGTGCCAAAGATAAAAACGACCATCCAGATTGTTATCAGCGAAAGGTGCAAAAGCCAGCATCTGTGATGGTATGGGGGTGCATCAGTGCCACGGCCTGGTTGAGTTGCATGTATGTGAAGGTACCATTGACTCTGGGGCGTATATTAGGATCTTAGAGAGACATATGTTGCCATCAAGGCAACATCTCTTCCCGGGACGTCCATGCTTATTTCAGCAGGACAATGCCAGACCACATTCTGCACGGGCTACAACAGCGTGGCTTTGTAGACACAGAGTGCGTGTGCTTGACTGGCCTGCTGCCAGTCCAGATCTATCTCCTATTGAAAATGTATGGCGCATCAAGAAGAGGAGAATCAGACAACGGAGACCACGGACTGTTGAGCAGCTGAAGTCTTATATCAAGCAAGAATGGACAAAATTTCCAATTGCAAATCTACTACAATTAGTATCCTCAGTTACAAAATGATTAACAAGTGTTATTAAAAGGAAAAGTGATGTAACACAATGGTAACCATTCCTCTGTCCCAACTTTTGTTGAGTGTGCTGCAGCCATCAAATTCTAAATTTGTGTATTGTGACCCCAAACCAAGCTATCGGACGATTGATGCTAATTGGAGAGATAAGAGAGACAATGGAGAAACATTCAAAATGCTAATAAGAGAGGAGAGAGGGATTAACGGAAAAGAAACACAATTCAGAATATTGACAGATCGGGTACTTTGAACCTGAACTGTTTGAAGTTTGATGGACAGGTGATACCCCAGCAGGGGGATAAAAAGAGCAGGTTCGCTAAGGCACGCGACACACCATGAGATCACGAGATAACGAGACCATGGAAAGAGCAGTGGGCCCCCACAAGTTGGTGGAAGTCTGGAGGTCCGGTTCGCAGGAACCGACCATAGGCTCACAGGGTGTAAAGGTACGATCAGTGGGAACCTGGTGTGTGTATCCGCCCTTGCCTGGGGGCCGGGTTCACCACGGAAGAACGATCGCATCTGGAATGGAGGGGTTACAGTCGGTGACCACAGTGGGATAGAAGACATAAAAGGGTCCGCTCGAAACCAACTGCGAAGATATCAAAGGTCTGCCTGAATCAAATCGCATCCCCCTCCCCCTCTCTCTCTCCAACGGCACAACGGCGATTAATGCGAACTGTACTAAGCTGAACTGAACTCTGCGTCACTTATGACTGATCATTTTACCCCTAGACTGCGATAGAGCTTGGTTGATTCCTATTAGCCTAGTTCTGTGTACATGTGTGTATTATCATTGCTAACCTGTTGCATTTATATCCTTACGATTAGAGCACTATGTTACTTATTTCTTTAATAAAACTTTATTAGTTTCTAGTAATCCAGACTCCAACGGGTGGTCTATTTCTGCTGGTTTGGCAACCCAGTTACGGGGTATGTAACAGTATGTTTACAAAATACAATTAAGTTGGTCAGTAAAACTATTGAAAATCATATCTTTGTACTTTTGTCAGTTAAATAAAGGTTCATGTGAATTAACATATCACAGATTTTTGTTTTTATTGCATTTTGGAAAATATCCTAACTTCTCTGGAAACAGGGTTTGTATATGGGAAAAATTTTTGAGAGTTCCCAGATCCAAAAAATAACCTAACAAATCATACGAAATAACACATAAAACCAAAAATAAATAACACTAACATACAGTAAAAGCAGGAATGATATGATAAATACACAGCTTACATAAAGTAGAAATAATGTATGTACAGTATAGTCGGGAAGATGAAGGCAAAACCGATTTGTGGGGAAAAAAAATCAGCACGTACGCGCATGCGCACATTACATGCACACACAGGTGCCCACCCAAGGCTTCATGGTCATGGTAGTCTTTCTTGGGGTAACGTGTCCCGGGATTTGACTGCTACTTTTATCCCTTATTTGGGAGTGAGAAAGTTGGCAACCCAAACTGTAAAAGACATGTTGAGGTGAGTTTAACCCTACTTGATCACCCCACCCCCACCCCTGGTCGGCCAGAAAAGCAAGAATATTGTCAATATTAAACCGGTCCGTGGTGCAAAAAAGGTTGGGGACCCATGCTTTATACCGCTCTGCCGTATATCCATCTGATCCTGGTCTATTCATCAGTTGCAAGGTCTGAATGCCACTGACATGATTAGCAATTATTACCCCTCTTTAAATGCCTTAAAAACCATAATGTGACCTACTGTATGTTCTAAAATTTCTTTATACCATGCCAACCAAGTCAGCCTTTTCCTAAACAGGGTGCATTTTAATCAATGATAAACTTCACCATTTCTTGGAGTCTCTGTTAATTACACTTTGTGGTAGTGGTGCTGTATCATCGCATAGTTGGTAGGCCATTTCAGAAGTTCAGTTAGGAGCTTACCATGTTGCAGTGGACCCCGAGTCCTCAGTCACACATGATCAGGGACATAAATGAAGCTGAGAAGGGTGTGCACCAGTTGGTGTATCAGGGTGGTGGTATGGAAAGAAAAGGTTGCCTGCTCCCTCAACATCAGCTTTACAATGATGTATATGGAGGCTGGAGGCATTCATGTGTCAATCTATCACTTTATGAACATGTACCTACTCCATTAACTATGTAAAAACTTACCAAGTTTAAATTCCTACACACACTCCTAACACCAAACAGGTTTCTCCTCCTGGAAGTTTGATAGTTTCACTTTCACATTGCCAACCATAGCTTTTAAGTTAATTAAACAACCCAGAATTGCATAAAATTGAATTTGTCCCTAGATCATTTTTTCAAGCCTCTGAATTATAAATCCTCTAGCTTAACCACTATACTACTAACCAAAACTTGTTCATATTAATAAGGCTTTTCTCCAAAATCTGTTGAATATCTCATAGTAAAGATATAAAAATTCTGGATTCATATCCTCAAAGGAAGAACATTTTAAGCTACTGATCTCATTTTCTTTGGACTAGGTGATGCATTGTGATAGATAATGTTCTTTTAAAATGCAAACTACCATCCTAAAAATCAACAAGATAAAGGGACGAAAGCCAATTCTAGTGATAGCTTGAAATTATTATGGGAATTCAATTCCTTGGATTCAATTTACTTGCTAATAATACTGTGACGAGAGCACAAAACTGTCCCCAAAGTGGTATTAGATTTGCATTTTACAAACAAAAATCTGGATGCTGGTGTCGCAAAAAGAAAAAAAACCACCATATTTGAATTTACAATCAGCTTTAAATGACACTTACACCATGTTTTTGAAACTGGATGTCCAAATACAGAAATATTCATCTTTCCAAAATAATGAATGTAAAATATATGACATACTTTGCATTTTCGGGTACTTAAAAAGCAAAATAAAAGATCTGCCTCATGTTTCATTGTTGAACTTAATTTAACCTAATAAATGCCAGCAACAAACAATCTGCTGGAGGAATTGAGTGGGTTGAGCAGCATCTGTGGGAGGAATGGAACTGGCAAACTTTTAGGTTGAAAACCTGTATCTGGATGCAGAACACTCCAGCAGATTGGTTGTTATTCCTGAATGCAGCATCTGCAGTCTCCTGAGCCCCTCTAATAAACTTTATCTTTATTTTCTGTATTAGACATTATAGACATTTTTGTGTTCTGCTCCAGGTACTCAGCTAAACTATAATCCAATTTATTTCTTAAACACAATAGATTCTGCTGATCCTGGAAATCAGAACACACACAAAATGCTGTAGGAACTCAGCAGGCCAGGCAGCATCTATGGAAATGAATAAACAGTCAACATTTTGGGCCAAGACCCTCCTTTAGGACTGGAAATAAAAGGGAAAGCTGCCACAATAAAAAGGAGACACGAGGGGAAGGAGGACTGGCAAGGAAATAAGTCAAGCTACGTAGTTGGGAAAAGTAAAGAGCTGGAGAAGAAGGAATTTGATAAGAGAGGAGAGTGCACCATGAGAGAAAAGGAAGGAAGGGAACCATGGGGTGGTACTTGGAGACACATGATAAGGGAAAATCATGCCTGACAAATTTGTTGGAATTCTTTGAGGAAATAACAAGTAGGAAAAACAGAGAATTGTTGGATGTTGTTTACTTGGATTTTAAGAAGGCTTTTGACAAGGTGCACACATGAGAGTGTTAGTCCTTTGTATTACACTAAAAAATACTAGCATGGATAGAAAATTTTCTGACTGGCAGGAGGCAAAGAGTGGGAAAAAAGGGAGCTTTTTTTCTGACTGACTGCTGATGATTATTGGTGTTCCACAGGGATTACTTCTTTCTACCTTGTACATCAATGATTTTGATGATGGAATTGATAGCTTTATGGCTAGGTTTGCGGACGATACAAAGATAGGTGGAGGGGCAGGAAGGCTGCAGGACTTAGATTAGGAAAATGGGCAAAGAAGTGGCAGATGGAATACAATGTCGGGAAGTGTATGGTCATGCACTTTAGTAGAAGGATTAAAAGCAGACTATAAATAGAAAAAAAATCAAGAATTAAAGTTGCAAAGGGTCTTAGAAATACTTGTCCATGATTCTCTAAAGGTTAAGTTGGTGGTGAGGGAGGCAAATGCAATGTTAGGACTAGAATATAAAAGACAAGGACCTAATGCTGAGGATTTATAAGGCACTGATGAAGCCTCACTTGGAGTATTGTGAGCAGTTTTCGACCCCTTATCTAAGAAAGGATGTGCTGACATTGCAGAGGGTTTAAGGAGGTTCACGAAAATAATTTGGGGAATGAAAGTCTTGTATGAGGAGTGTTTGATGGCTCAGGGCCTGTACTCACTAGAATTTATAAGAATTAGGATGGATCAAATACAGTGTGGGTATGGAGAGGATGTTTCCTATATTGTCGGAGTTTCGGACCAGAGGGCAGAACCCCAGAATACAGGCTGCCCATTTAGAACCGAGATGAAGTGGAATTTCTTTAGTGAATCTGTGGAATTCTTTGCCACAGGCAGCTGTGGAGGCCAGATTATTGAATATATTTAAGGCAGAAGATGATAGGTTCTTGATTAGTCAGGGCATGAAAGGTTACAGGTAGCAGGCAGGAGAATGGTGTGGAGAGGGAAATGGATTAGCCACAATTAAATGGCAGAGCAGGGAAAAGAGGGAAGGGGGAGGAAAAACAAAATGACCAGAAGGAGAAATCAACATTCCCACCACCAGGACTCTAGCTTGACGGAACATGAGGTGTTGCTCCTCTACCCTGAGAGCGGCTCCATCGTGGCAAAAGAGGAGGCCATGGACCAACATATTGGAATGGGAACAGAATAGGAATTAAAATGATTGGTCACTGGAAAATTCTGCTTTTGGCGGATGGAGCGGAGGTACTCGACAAAGCAGTCCCCAACTTACGACGACTGTCGCCAATGTAGAGGAGGCCACATCGGGATCACCAAATACAGTAGATGACCTCTACAGAATCACAGTTGAGGCTCTAAATTGAAGTAAGGGAGGAGGTGAATGGACAGGTGTGGAACTTCTGTCACTTGCTGAGGAACTCTATCACTGTTAAGGCGATGGGAAGATGGGGTGAGTGCGGATGTCTGGGAAATGGAGGAGATGCAGGTGAGTACATCATCAATGGTGGAAGAAGGGAAACCCCATTCTTTGAAGAAGGCCATATCTATGTCCTAGAAATAAAGCCTCATTCTGGAAACAGATGTGGTGGAGACAAAGGAACTGAGAAAAGGGAATAGCAATTTTACAGGAGACAGGGTGGGAAGAGGTATGGTCAAGATAGTCAAGAAAATCGGTAGGCTTATAAAAGATAATGGTAGACAGTTTGTCTCCAGAGATGGAGACAGAGAGATCAAAAAAGGGGAGAGAGGTGTCAGAAATGGACCAAGTGAATTTAAGGGCAGAGTGGAAGCTGGTGGCAAAGTTGATTAGTTCAGCATGGGTGCATGAAGCAGCACCGATGCAATCGTCAATTAGTGCAGGAAGAGTTGAAGAGCATTACCGGGAAAGGCTTGGAACATAGACTGTTCCACATAGCCAACAAAAAGACAGGCATAGCTCAGGCCCATGTGGGTGCCCATGGCTACCGCTGAGTTCTGAGAAAGTGGGAGGAACTGAAGAAGAAGTTGTTGAAGGTGAGGACCAGTTTTAACAGATGGAAGAGGGTGGTGGTGGAGGGGAATTGGTTGGGTCTTTTGTTGAGAAAGAAGTAGACAGCTTTAAGGTCTTCTTTATGGAGGATAGAAGTCTATAGGGACTGGACATCCATGGTGAAAATGAGGATGGCAGGAGAGACAGACAGGGCCAGCAGTTTTCCTGATATTTTGCTTCTTGAACAGCTTCCTCACCTCCTCTTCATTGACAACAAAGGGTGGTCTTTGAAGTGTGATCTGTGAGCTAAATTTGCAAAACTCATTTAACCAGACTGGGAGTAGGGGGACATTGGGGCATGGTGGGGTGGGGGGGGGGGTGGCAGACTTCTTTTTGTAGTTGGTAATGCACTGAAGGCTTTTCCAGAGTAAAAAACAGTCATTAGCAGAACATAAACATAAGAGATTCTTTAGGTGCTGGAAATCCAGAGTAACACATACAAAATGCTGGAGGAACTCAGTTGGCCAGGCAACATCAATGGAATAAACAGTTGATGTTTCAGGCTGCTACCCCTCATCAGGACTGGAAAGGAAGGGGGAAAAAGTCACAAGGTGGGAGGACGGGAAGGAACACAACCTAGAAGGTGATAGATGAACCCAAGTGGGCGGTGAAGTGGATAAAGTGAGAAGCTGTGAGGGGTTAGGTAGAAAAGACAAAGGGTTGAAGAAAAAGGAGTCTGATAGGAGAGGAGAGTGAACCATGCGAGAAAGGGAAGGAGGAGGATCACGGGGGAAGTTGATCAGCAGGGGAGAAGAAGAGAAGAGGTAAGAGGGGAGTCAGAGTCGGGAATAGAAAAACAGGGAAGGGGGAGCGGGAAAATTATCAGAGGTTAGAGAAATCAATGTACATGCCATCACATTGGAAGCTACCCAGATGGAATACGAAGTGTTGCTCCTCCATTCTGAGGGTGATCTCATCTTGGCAGTAGAAAAGCCATGGATCGACATGTTGGAATGGGAATGGGATTGGAATTTAAAAGATTAGCCACCGGAACATCCTGCTTGTTGTAGATGGAGTGAATGTGCTCGACAGCGGTCCCCCAATCTATGTTGGGTTTCAGCAATGTAGAGGAGGCCGTATTAAAAGCAGCAGATACAGTTGATGACTCCAAAAGATATGTAGCTGAAGTGTTGCCTCACCTGGAAGTACTATCTGGGGCTCTGAATGGAGATGAGGGAAGGGGTGAATAAGCAGATGCAGCACTTCTGTCTGCAGAGTTAAGTGTTGAGAGACAGATTAGTGGGGAGGGACGAATGGACAAAGGAATCACAGAGCGATTGATCCCTGAAGAAAACAGAGAGTGGGGGAAGAGGGAGGTAAAGATGGGTTTGGTGGTAGGATCCCGCTAAAGGTGGCAGAAGTTGCTGAGAAAGCGCTGGATGTGGAGGCTCATGGGGTTTGCAGAATACTGGTTTTCCATATTGACTTAATATTGGTATATGACAGCTTTGATTGCCTTCTCAAGCTTGCACTGAGTCTTTATGAACTCACCTTTATCTCCACTCCTGTAGGCCTTCATCTTCTCCAGACACAGCTGGCTAAGTTTTGCAATGAACCAGGGTTTATTATTGCTGTAAATGGTGATTGTTTTAGTGGGTACACAGGCATCTTCACAAAAGCTCATATAGGAATTAACTATGTCAGCTGGTGCTGTTGGAACTAGTGTTACAACCTTATTAGTGGACTTCACAGTTTTCAGTTTTTTGCCTGTATGCAGGGATGCTGAATTATAGTGTGCTCAGAATGTCCATGGGGGCATGGGATGTGGCATGATAGGCATCTTGGATCATGCAGAATATTACCTTCTCTAGTAGCATATTTTAAGTGCTGGTGAAAAGAGGGAAGTTGCTGTTTTAAAGAAGCAGGATTAGAACCACCCATGATCATAACAGCAGCATCTGGATAGGGGTTTCAGCCTCTGTAACTAGATCAGCAAGCATTTGTTGTGCTTCGCCCGCTTTCACTTCACCAGCCAAAATGATGGAGGTAAATTCTCGAGGAGAATAAAAGCATTGCAATTGAGCAATATAGCTTCAATGTTAGCTGTATAAATTTAGTAACATGGAATCACGATAACAACCTTTCTGTAAAAATCATTGAAACGAGAGTTGGTCATTAACTTCAGGAATGGCAATGGTGCACATGCTCTATCTACATCAAGGTGCTGAAGTTGAGGATTTCATGATCTAACCAGCAGCCTGTTCTGATTCAACCATGTAGATGCCACTGCCAAGTAAGTTCACCAATGTCCGTACTTCCTCAAGAGGATAAAGGCATATCCCCGAGGATCTTCAATAGTTAAAAAAATTGATCCCCCACAGAAATATACCCCAGCTGGATACATCATGGCTTGGTATGATAACTGTGACCACAAGAAACTACAGAAAGTTGTGGAAACAGCTCTGTACATCACGGAAACCAGTCCCTTTTCAACTTTTTGCTGCGTCAATAAAGCAACCGTGTAATCAAAGACCCCAGCCTCCCTAGACATTCTTTCTTCCTTCTTCCATGAGGTAGAAGATACAAAATACTGAAAGCACATACCACCAGGCTCAAGGAAAGTTTCTACCCTCTTGTTATAAGACTGTTAAGTAGTTCCCAAGTATGATAAATTGGACCCTTGACCTCACAATCTAACTTATAATGATCTTGCAACTTAACTGCACTGCACTCTCTTCTGTAGGATTACGCATTATTCTGCGTTGTGCTTTCTTTTAACCTTGTTCTACTCAATACACCGTGTAATGATACGATCTGTATGAACAGTATGCAAGACAAGCTTTTCACTGTATCTTGGTACATCTGACAATAATAAACCAATTTCAACATTACTTTGTGGGATCCTATGTGCACGTTGGCTGCTACTTCTATATTATAACAGTGATTATCATTAAAATGTGCTCCATTTGTTGTAAAAGGCTTTAGGTAATCTTGAAAGGAATATCAAAGGTGTCATAGGAATGCAACTTAATCTCTAGTATATCTCTTCACTTATTGAATTGCTTTTTGACTATTCCTAATGCATACTATGATTTTTTTTGGTACATCCTTATCCTTCAAATGGCTTTATCAAGCAAGGGTGTACTAGCATGACCAGTTTTTATTGTTATTTCCTAACAGCTCTTGAGCAGTTTGCCAGACCATTGCAGAAGGCAATTAAGATTCAACCACAATGTAGCACAATATTCCCTTTCTGAAGGTTCTAAGCAGTTTCAGGGCAAATAAGATACTTTGTCCCCCCATGTTCATACCTCTTGACATTTCGAATTCTTATTATTCCTGCAATGATTAAAAGTGCAGATTTAGTATGCTGGCTGAATTATTGTTAATTCAAGGCTATTACCTTTTTAAAAATATTTTTGCATTCAGTTCCAATCAATTAAATTACACAAATTGATTTTCCTTGCCTTGCAGATTTTTGGGTAGGGTTTCTTGTTTTTACATCAAATAAAAACGGACTGTCGTTAGCTATTTCTGGTTTTGCTCATCTATGTTCTTGGTAGTGTCACTTCTGAACTCAGATGTCATTAAAACATGGAACATTGAATTGTACAGCACAAAACAGGCCCTTTAGCCCAAAATATTGTGCCAAACCAAACTAAAAAGCAAACCAAAAACCCTCAAAAACGAATTCCTCCTACCTATACAATGTCCATGTCCCTCCAATTTCCTCATATTCATTTGCCTATCTAAATGTCACTTAAAAGCCTCTAATGTATTTGTCTCTACCACCATGCCAGGCAGTGCAATTCCAGGCATCTGCCACTCTCTGAGTAAAAAACTTAACTCTCACATCCCCTTTGAACCTATCCCCTCTCACCTTCATTGCATCCCTTTTGGTATTAGACACTTCAACCCAAAGAAACAGATACTCTCTGTCCACTCAATCTATGCTTCTCATAATCTCTTTCAGATCCCTCCTCAGTCTTCACAGCTCCAAAGAAAACAACCTAAGTTTGTCCAGCATCTCATGATAACATATGCACTCTACACCAGGCAGCACCCTCTCCAAAGCCTCAACATCCTTCCTGTAGTGAGGTTACCAGAACTGTATGCAATACTCCAGATGTGGTCTAACCAGAGTTTTATGAAGTTCCAACACAATCTCTTGACTTTTGAACTCAATGACCCAACTAATAAAAGCAAGCATTCCATAAGCCCGTAATAGTGTACTGCCTCATTGCATTTGCCCTACCATGGTGCAACACTTCACATCTATCTGGGTTAAACTCCATCTGCCATTTCTCTGCCCATATCTGCAACTAATATGTGTTGCATTCTTTGTCAGTCTTCCACATTATCCCCAACTCTACCACCCTTGGTAGCATTCGTAAACTTACTAACCCACCCATCTACATTTTCATCCAGGTCATTTATATACATCACAAACAGCAGAGGTCCCAGCACAGATCCCTGCAGGACACCACTAATTACAGACCACCAGTTCAATTAAGTCCCTCTGCCCACTACCCTCTGACTTCTACATGCAAGCCAGATCTGAATCCAAACAGCCAATTTGCCACAGATCTCATGTATCCTAATTTTCTGGATTAGTTTCACGAGGGAACTTGTCAAACACCTTACTAAAATCCACGTAGACAACATCCTCTGCTCTTCCTTCATCAATCTCTTTCATCACCTTGTAAAAAAGCTTGCCTTCATTGAATAGCGTAATTTGTGTTATTCAAAATAAAAGATTAATCCCAATCAAATAATTCGAAAACAGACAATCAAATTTTGATTTGATTTAATTATAATGGGTTAAATGGCCTCCTTTTTGGCTATGTATTTTTAAGGCTCAACAGAAAGACAACTTGCTTTTAATATATACAAACCAAAGTTGTGTGATCTACTTCAGCGGTCCCCAACCACCGGGCTGCGGACCGGTACCGGGCCGCAAGGCATGCGCTACCAGGCCGCGAGGAAACAATATGAGTCAGCTGCACCTTTCCTCATTCCCTGTCACAGCCACTGTTGAGCTTGAACGCACGTGAGGTCATTACGCATGCGTCATCCATGTCAGCGCGGGAAGGAGATCAACTCCTCGAGCTTGCAAATGACGGCGGGCTAAAAAGTATGTTTGACATAACATCTCTGCCGGCATTCTGGATCAAAGTCAAGGCTAAATATCCTGAGATAGACACGTAAGCACTGAAAATGTTGCTTCCATTTTCAACACATCTCTGCAGTGAATGCAACGAAAACTAAATTGCGGAATAGACTGGACATAAGGAACCCATTCGAGTATTGCTGTCTCCCATCACCTCTCGATAGGACCGTGTTGTTGCAGGAAAACAAGTATTCAGCCCAGGGCTCCCACTGATTCAGCGATGTTGGTGCGTTGCAATGATTTTATATGTTCATACAAGGAAAATATGCGCTGTGTGTTTAATATCCAAACGTTACTTATGATGCTATTGACTTATAAGTGACTTGTATAACCATATAACAATTACAGCACAGAAACAGGCCATCTCTGCCCTTCTAGTCCGTGCCGAACGCTACTCTCACCTAGTCGCACCGACCTGCACTCAGCCCATAACCCTCCATTCCTTTCCTGTCCATATAGCTGTCCAGTTTAACTTTAAATGATAATATCGAATCTGCCTCTATCACTTCAACTGGAAGTTCATTCAACACTTACTTCAAGCTCCCCTGTCCTCCCCTGATAATTGACTTATCGCTATATTCATGCGAGGAAAATATACGCTGTGTATTTAATATTAAATTCGTTAGATAAACCCTTTTAGAAACTAAATTGAGTGTATTAGCCACTTATCACCTATATTGCTGTCGTGATTAACACCCCCCCAAACAGAATCGCCAAAAACGATTTGCAGAAAGGAAAATGGCACGTGCACGTATGCGCACTGGTGCCCGCGCAAGGCTTCATGGTCATTGTAGTCCTTCTCGGGGTAAACACAATGTATTTGACTGCTACTCTTGTCCGTTGGCAACCATCCACCCCCACCACCACCGGTCAGCCGGTCCGCAAGAATATTGTCAACATGAAACCGGTCCGCAGTGCAAAAAAGGTTGGAGACCCCTGATCTACTTAGTTCCTCCAGCATTTTGTGTGTGTCACACTGGACTTGCAGCATCTGCAGAATCTTTTGAGTTTATGAAGGAATCAAACAACTTGTTGGGACTATACAAATTCATTCTGTTTTTATTAAGGAGAGTGCAGCCAGGTTGTGCATGAATTTAGCTCTTAGGAACCATACATTCTGTGTTGTTCAGTCGTTAAGTCGAGTGTGACGCTTCGTGATCGTGGACCATAGAGTTTTCATGGCAAGATACGGAAGTAATTTTCATGCGCAGATACTGCTGCTGCCCAGGCTGGGACCCGGCTGGGTTTGAACTCAGGACAATCTGCTTTGAAGTCCAGTGCTGATGCCACCGCACCACATTCTGTACATTTCTTTAAAACACAACACCCAAATATTTTGCTGTTCATTGTGGAATAGTGTTGTGCTGTGGCATCCGTTAGTCTCGCGAGACCATGGATCTGCACCTGCAAAGTCGTGCTTCAGTCTGTGTTGCTAGAGCAGCATCTGTTGTTGCTGTAGAGGCCCACACAGGAGTGACAGTCTCGGCTGCAGCAACTGCACTTGAAGGTGCTGTCCTCCAGTGTTGTCTTGGTGCTGTTTTTCCAACGAGTGCGCTTTTCTTCAGCAGCAAGCCTCAGCTTCTCTTCTCTTCTTTTTAGACCTCTGCGTAGTTCCAGCCTCCAGCGAGAGTGATTGCTTGCGATGTCCTCCCATCTCTTGACGTTCATGTTCAGTGACTTCATGTCTCTCTTGCAAACATCTTTGAAACGAAGATGGGGCCGCCGTTGTGCTCTCTTGCCAGAGGCCAGTTCCCCGTACAACAGGGCTTTTGGGATCCTCCCGTCTGACATGTGGTGTATGTGGCCCAGCCAGTGGAGACGGCGTTGTTGGAGCAGGATGAAGAGGCTGGATATCTGGGCATGGGCCAGGACCTCATTGTTGATGACTCGGTCAACCCACTTGATGTCCAGGATGCGTCTTAGGCTGTGTAGGTGGAAGGCATTGAGATGCTGCTCTTGTCTGGAGTAGAGGCTCCAGGTCTCGCTGCCGTAAAGTAGTGTGCTGAGGTCACAGGCCCTGTAGACTGCAACCTTGGTGTGCGTCATCAGCTTTCTGTTCTCCCAGAATCTCTTTGTCAGCCTGGTGAATGTTGAGGCTGCTGGTCTGAACTGTGATGGTGGAGCCAAGGTATGCAAACTCGTGAACTACCTCCAGCTCATAGTTGTTGATGGTAATGGCAGGGCGGGTGCTCAATGCCTTGGCCCAACACGTTGGTCTCCTTCAGGTTGATGGTCAACCTGAAGTCCTGGCAGGCTCTTGAGAAACTGTCCATGAGGCGTTGCAGTTGCTCTTCAGAGTGTGTCGCCAGTACCGTGTCGTCTGCAAACAACATGTCTCTGATCAGTACGTCATGAACCTTGGTTTTTGCCCTCAGTGTCAAGTGCAGAGTCAGCTGGTCTTGCCTTTCACCCATAGTGCCAACATCAAATCAAATTGTAACATTAAGATTTAAGACAGAAATATTCTGCATTCTACCGCGATTTAAGCTGCACATGAAGCTAGATAATTGTTAATGTTACTTCCATGTCATAAAAAGGAGAAACAAGAATAGGTTATTCAACATCATTGTGTAATCCATAATTCACTAAGGCTGCAGCTGATCCCACATTTCTTGATTTCCTCAATATCTAAAAAAACTATCTGAATTGGAATTGGTTTATTATTGTCACATGTACCGAGGTACAGTAAAAAGATTGTCTAACATACTGTTTATACAGATCAATTCATTAGAGTCTATTGAGGTAGTACAAAATAAAACAGTAACAGAATGCAGAACAAAGTGAAGCAGCTAGAGAAAGTGCAGTACAGGTAGACAATATGGTACAAGATCAAAATAAAGAACTAGGGAACCATTCAATAGTCTTACAATAGTGGGGTGCAAGCTGTCCTTCTGGTGTCACATGCTTTTAGGCTGCTGTACCTTTTGCCTGATGGGAGCGGGAAGAAGAAGGGTAGCTGGGGCATTTGATTATGGTGGCTGCTTTATTGAGGTAGCATGAAGTACAGACAGAGTTTGTGGAGGGAAGGCTGTTTTCTGTGATGTGTTGAACTGTGTCTACAACTCCTAGCAGTTTCTTGAGGTCACATGCAGAGCATTTGCCATACCAAACCATGATGCATCCAGACATGATATTTTGTACGGGGAATCAATAAAAATTGTTAAGGGTCAATGGAGACATCCCAAATTTCTTTGGCCTCCTGAGGATGTAGAGGCGTTGATGAGCTTTCGTGGTTGGACCAGCAAATGCTATCAATTCCTTTCTTGGATATTCCCCATTACACAATCTTGACTGGTTTTTCTTAGAAAATTTAAAAGATTCATTACCTTGGGGTGAATATGTTTTTTCTCTCATCACTCTTCTGAAGGCTAACACTTTAACTTGAGACTGTGAACCTTGATTCTAGGCACTTTGGCCAGGGGAAACATCATCCTTGTCTACTGTGTCAAGCCCCATAATGCTTGCTCTGCCAGGCTCCATAATCAACCTGATATATAACTACAGGTCTTAATAAAAAAAAATAACCTTGGCTGATAAATATGCTTATCTGTCCCTTGTCATTGTTAAACCAAAATTCAGGAGAAGCATCTTTAAGTTGAGAAAGGTAAGACTGAGAAAATTGCTACAAGATGCACGGAAAGCAAGAGGAAGTCAGATCAATATATAAAGGCATAAGAAATATAAGTAACTGGCAATAGGGTGACTGAGGGTGCTGGGGTAGGGAGATGACTTGTGTGCTTTAGAGAGAAAACAGAAGATAATATCAAGGCTAATGGGCTTTGATTACATAAAAAGGCAGAATAACCTGGTTTAAAAAACAAACTGCTTGAGGAACTCAGCAAGTCAAATAGCATCGATGGAGGCAAAGAGATGGTGGATGTTTTAGGATGGAGTGTATAGAGGGAAGACAGCAAGTATAAAGAGTTGAGGGGGAGGGAAGATCAGGGGATGGTAGGCAATAGGTGGAACCAGATGAGGAGAGAGATGATGGACAATTGAAACCAGGTGGGAAATGGGAGGGGTAAGATTACATAACTACAACAGTTATCCTTCCTACCAATCCAGAATAAAAGCAAATCCAAGAATGAAGCTAATTCTTCATATTCAAATGTTTTTATTCTTCTAATTTTCCCCCAATGGATTGTGCCCTAGGTTGAGCTACCTTCAGCAGCTTCATTGATGACCTTCCTTCCATTATAAGGTCCGAGGTGGGGATGTTCTTGGATGGTTACATTAGGGTGAGTTCAATTTACATTTCCTCAGAAAACATAGAAGCCAAATCAGCAAGGCCAAACAATAGACAGACATGTGCTGGTAAGTAGTAAGCAACATTCATGCCACAAAACTATTATTAGGCAACAAACACTCCCTACAAGATACAGCATGACTATCTCCCACTAACAGTGAATGCTGTTAAAAAAAACATTTGGTTCACTTATCCCCTTCTCGGAAGCTCTGGCCTGTATATGACACCAAGCATATACAGTCGGCCCTCCTTATCCATGAGGGATTGGTTCCGGGACCCCTCGCGGATACCAAAAAACACGGATGCTCAAGTCCTTTATTCAACCTGTCTCAATGTGGTGGACCTTAGGACCCAGTGGAACCCCAGACCTTATTTAACCTGTCCCAGTGTGGTGGACATCAGGACCTGGCGGCGGAGCTCTGAATACACAGTGTTTCTGTTCATGAAAATAATCACGATTGAAAATAAAGTGGAAATAATAAAGCAATCAGAAAGAGGTGAAACGCCACCTGTCATTGGAAAAGCGTTAGGCTACAGTCGGTCAACAATCGGAACAATTTAAAGGATAAAGTGAGAAAGGCCCTGCCCTGATGAAAGCTACAATTATTACTAAGCAACGCAGCGGTTTAATTATTGGGTTTTGGGGTTTTCATCCTCCACATCAACCCGGCAGAGATGGAGAGCACGCTCGGGAGCAATCTGTCACTGGATCGAACTCGGGAACTTCCGTTCCCAAGCCCGGCGCTGAAACATACGTTTCTTAAGTATTTTATATGCATAGAAAGGTAAAATATATACTATATACTAAGACAAATGTTTGACTAACTGACGCTGAATAATACCGGATGTACTGTTCCGACTTACTTAGTAAGAGAACTTCTGTTTTTTTTTTCGATCCCCATCCACGATAACCTACGCACATCCTCCCGTATACTTTAAATCATCTCTAGATTACTTATAATACCTAATACAATGTAAATGCCATGTAAAATAGTTGTTATACAATGACAAGAAAAAAAATTCTGTACATGCTTGAACAACAACTGCTGGAAGAGCACTTCCGGGTTTTCTCGATTCACGGTTGGTTGAATTCGCGCATGCGGAACTCACGGATAAGGAGGGCCGACTGTACAAGGTAGTTGGCTTTTAATTAGCCTCAGATGAGAAACAGTATGAGTTGGCAATTAAAGCTGGCCCAACCAGCAACACACATGCCCTTGGAAAAAAAATGCCATTACTGACAATCTTACAGTTGAAAACTTGAGGGGGTCCATTTATGATCAGAAACTTTATTGGAGAAACCAAACAAAAGCCATGGCTACAAGTCACAGATCAAGCATCCTCTAGGTAACTTAGCTCACAACTTCTTTATCTAGAAGAGTCAAGTCTTGGTTGACAAGATCCACCTGCTCTGACTGGTCTTAAGGCGCCAGTAACCTGCCTTTACCCATTCTCCTGAAAGTAGAAACAGTTCTGCCAGGATAATTAGCTAAGCCACACGTGAAGGCCAGGAGCTGGACTTGGTTTTCAGAGGTTATTTAAGGCATTCGGAGCATTTAATAGGTAGTGGGAGCTTGTACTTACTACCACTCCCGGCTATAACAACCTTAAGGAACCAATGGATGATGGCCTGTAGTCTACTCCCCAAGGTGGATTTACTGAAGTTAATAAAAAGTCAGATACATACCATGCAGAAGTGGAAAGAGGGCAGAAACTGGCAGAAAAGATACTGAAATATTTGAAGTTCCACGAGGGTGAAAAACAGCACAAATATACTAATCGATGTAATAGGGAAAAAAAGGGACGTGGAAGGGCACTGATACAAGGACTGTTGCACATTCTGAAAAAGAGACAAGTATGGTTGAAGCTTCCATATCTGCACCTTTGATTTGAAGCGTGTAAAGTTAAAGTTTAACAGTAAAGTTTTTCAGTAAAAGAATGGGTTCAATGTTCAAAATAAATGTGTTATCAAAGTACACATACTATCACTATATACAACCCTGAGATTCATTTACTTGTGGGCATACTCAATAAATCCATAATAGGATCAATGAAAGACCACACCAACTTGGACATTTAATCAGTGTGCAAAAGACATTAAACTGTGCAAATACAAAAAGAAAGAAATAATAATAATAAATAGAAATGCAATAAATAGAGAACATGGGATGAAGAGTCCTTGAAAGTGAGCCCACAGGTTGTGGGAATATTTTAATGATGGTACAAGTGAAGTTGACTGAAGTTATCCCCTTTGGTTCAAGAGCCTGATGGTTGAGGGGTTAAACCTGTTCCTGGACCTGATGGTATGAGTCCTGAGGCTCTCGTACCTTCTTCCTGATGGCAGCAGTGAGAAAAGAACGTGCCCTGGGTAGCGGGGTTCCCTGATGATGGATGCTGCTTTCCTGAGACAATGCTTCATGTAAACGTGATCATTGTTGGCCAGGGCTTTACCCTTGATGGACTGGGCAGTATCCACTACTTTTTATAGGATTTCCTGTTCAAGGGCATTGGTGTTTCTGTACCAGGCTGTGATGCAGCCAGTCAATATACTCTCTACTATACATCCAGAGAAGTTTGTCAAAGCTTTACATGTCATACTGAATCTTCACAAACTCCCAAGGAAGCAGAGGCACTGCTGTGCTTTCTTCACAATTGCATTTGAGTTCTGGGCCTAGGACAAGTCTTCTGAAATAATAACACCAAGGAATTTAAAGCTTCTTACTCTCTTCACTTCTGTTCCTCCAATGAAGACCGGCTCATGGCAAATGAAAGTAATGGTGGAGCGGGGGCTGATTCAGCCTCTGTTCATGGAAGAAATACTGGGCCTCTCGCCATCCTGAAGTGGGATAGAGATAGAGAAAGAGAGAATGGATGATCATGTTGAAGATGAGCTAGTTGGGACCAGGAAAATGGCTAAAAGTCAAAGTGGAAAAAATCATCAGAGGTTTCCTCAGGAAATAAGTACGTGGGAAGGGAGTAGATACGCAGAAACAGCATAAAACCAAGGCAGGAAGAAATAGTTCTGTAGGGCAGACCAGGCTGAATTAGTGGGAATTGTTCCAGGACAGCCATGTTTGAGAATCTTGGGGATGAAATAAAAGTAGGCAATTTGGAATTGTGGCTCCATGAAGATGGAAACTGTGATGGGAGAATCTTCCAGAGAAATAAGTCGGTGACAGCCTGAGAGACAATAGTCTGATGTTCAGAGATATGGGCATGGTCCAGTGGGAAGTACAAGGTGTCCAAAGGTTGACATTTGTCCACTGAGATAGAACACAATTTGCCAAATCACACCAGCATCAGCCACGTCGGTATGCTTGAGGCAATGCTGGTGTTAAGTCTTTACCAAGCAAGTGCTTAAGTTCAGTTTGTTATGCAAGAGAGTAACGGTGATGGAAAAATTGAGACAGTCACTGCCATATCAACTGCTAGGGATGAATAGATATAGAGGGCATAACAGGCTGGATAGGGTGGTCATGGAGAGGACATTTACATTTGTCAGAGAGTCTCAGATCTGAGGGTACAACCTCAGAAAAAAGGGACGTTGGTTTACAACTCGGATCATAAGGAATTCCTTCAGTCAGAGGTTAGTGAATCTAGAATTTTTTGCCATAAAGTGCTGTGAAGTTGGGCATATGTAAGGTGGAGATTAATAGGTTCTTAATTGGTAAGGGTTTAAGGGATATGGGGAGAAGACAGGAGAATTGAGTTGATTTAAAAATACTGCCATGATTGAATGGCCGAGCATACTCCTTGGGTTAAATGGGCTAATTTTGTTCCTGTATCTTAGGAAGGAGTGATCCCGGTGGATCAGAAAATCTTGAGACAGGAGGAAGTGCCTGTAGGCTGAGGTGAAGACTTCTGGTCAATGAAATGAATACAGGTTCAGTAAAATCTGGCCCTATGTATTCAATGTAACACAGGTATTAAAAAAGGTCTGCTATTTTACATCTGACCTGTAGGGTACACAAATAGCTCATGCTCAGGCTAAAGGAAAAAAGTTAGTTTCAAATCACTTTGATTGGGTAATTAACATTTGATGTTTCAAAATATTCTTTACAAGTTAAAAGGATATCAGGTTCATTTTTGTTTCAGATGTTCTCCAGAAGTTGACAAAAACAAAATGGATAAGGACATAAGCTGGAGAGAAAGCAGTTTATTGTAGAAAATAACCAAACCCATGACGTGCAAATGCACAACATGATAATATTTTGAATACATCCCCCATCATGAACATCCTGGTGATTGCTGACATTTTTCCTCCATGGAACTGATGCCATGATCACTCGTCTTTGCAAATGAAGGTCATGTTGAGGTCAAAACTCTTTCTGTTAATGCAGAAGCTTTTAATGGCAGTTAACTTAGTTTCTTGCTATGGCAAACTTATACTTCCTTCGGTAAGTCAATTTTTAATTTTTTTTGGCACATGATAATAAATAAATGTTCCATTTTTACTGCTACACTGTCTTCCCTGGGATATCTGGTTTTGCCTACAGAGTTTCGCACTTGAGCTCTGTTTTTATTCTCTAAGTATATTTCTATTTGTCACAATATATTACTATCTCAATTGATTGCAATATAAAACAATCAATTTTTGTGCAAAAATATCAGCAAATCTTTAGTTATTTATAAGTTTTAGAATGTGCTTAATGAGTTCCATGTGCTGATGGCATTAAATGGGCGATATCACTAGAGAAATCAAATGGAGTGAGGAAAAATATTACAGAAAATGTTCAATACGCAACAAGTCAGGCAGCATCTCTAGAAAGAAACAGTCCATGTTCTCAGCCTGTGACCTTCTACACACTCAAAACTTTGACTGTTCCTCTTTGGCAGAGGACTTCTGGCAAAGGTTCACTGACCCATAATGTTGATCATGTCTCTTTCTGTAGACACTGCCTGACCTACTGAGCCTTTCCAGCATTTTTTGTTTTTGTTTCATATTCTGATTATCTGTAATTTAAAAAAAAATAAAATGACAGATTGAGTTGTTCTTCCAAGATTGCATCCAGGACATAGGACTGCACCAATAAAAAGGAACACACACAAAATGCTGGAGGAATTCAGCAGGCCAGGCAGCATCTATGGAAAAGAGTAAACAGTTGATGTTTTGGGCTGAGACCCTTCATCAGAACTGTCCTCAGGTAAATGAAAAAGTTGCTGACTTACATCCAGCAAATATAAATTGTGGAGTTTGTTTTGGGAACACGTATGAGATTCTGGATACATTTGTTCCATTGAAGCAGGGAAAAGATGGTAGGGTGAAGGAACTATTGTTGACAAAAGTAGTGGAACATTTGTCAAGAGGAAGAGGAAAGTCTCCTTAATGTTTAGGAAGCAAGGATCAGACAGGGATCTACAGAGTTACAAGGCAGCCAGGAAGTAGGTTAAGAAGGGTCTTAGGAGAGATGGAAGGAACAGGAGAAGGTCTTGGCAAGTCAAATAAAGGAGAACCCTCAAGGCACTCTACATGTAAATGATGGATGATGACTGGAGTGTGGGTAGGACCAATCAAGGAAAAAAACAGGAAACATGTGCCTGGAGTTGGAGGAGGTAGAGGAGGTCCTTAATGAATAGCAACACACACAAAATGCTGGTGGAATGCAGCAGGCCAGGCAGCACCTATAGGAAGAAGTACAGTCGATGTTTTGGGCCGAGACCTTTCGTCAGGACTTCTTTCTATAGATGCTGCCTGGCCTGCTGCGCTCCACCAGCATTTTGTGTGTGTTGCTTGAATTTCCAGCATCTGTAGATTTCCTCGTCTTTGCATCCTTAGTGAATATTTTGTTTAGGTACTCACCAGTGAGAGGGACCTTGACAAATGTGAGATCAATGCAAATCAGGCTGGAACATCTTGAGTTAATAATGAGAATATGTTGGAACTTTTGAAAAGCATTAGGTTAGATAAGTCCCCCAGACTGTAGGAGGCACATCCCAAATTACTACAGGAAGTGGGGAAAGAGATTGCTGCGCTTTTGGCCATTTATCTTTTGAGTCCTTACTGGCCAGAGGAGTAGCACCAGAGGATTGAACGGTGGTAAATGTGGCCCTTTTTTCAAGGGAAAGTAAAAAGGATAATCCTGGGAACTATAGACCAGTGAGCCTTATATCAGTGGTGGCCAAACTATTGGAGAGGGTATATGAGCATTTGGAGAAGTGTAGTCCACATGGCAGTGCGATGAGTAGGTCAAATCTCAAGAGCGCGAATAACTTCTTCAAGGAAATGACAAAAAAATTGATTGAGGTAGATGTGGTTTATATGGATTTCGGTAAGACATTAGACAGAGTTCCCCATGGTCGGCTCATTCAGAAAGACAAAAGGCATGGGATCCAGGTAAACCGGGCTGCATGGATTCATTATTGCCTTACCCACAGAAGGTAAAGGGTGGTACAGACGGAGTGTATTCTGCCTGGAGGCTGGTGACCAGTGGTGTTCTGCAGGGATCTGTTCTGGGACCCCTGCTCTTTGTGATTTTTATAAATGACTTAAGTAAGGAAGTAGAAGGGTGGGTTAGTATATTTGCAGTCGACACAAAAGTTGGTGGTGTTGTGGATGATGTAGAAGATAGTTATAGGTTACAATGGGACATTGGTAGGATGCAGAACTAGATTGATAAGTAGCAGATGAAGTACAATCTGGAGAAGTGTGAAGTTATACACTTTGGAAGGTCAAACATGAAGATTAATGTTAGGATTCTTAGTGCAGAGAAACAGAGGGATCTTGGCATCCATGTCATAGTTCATATATCGTATGTGTTAACTAGGGACCGTGCACAATCCTGATTTGATGGAGACAGATGTGAGAAGCACGGAGGAACACCTGGAGAAACTTCTGAAATGCCTGCTTCTTTGCCGTTGCTACTGTGCAATCAAGAATCTCTGGAGGGGAAGACCCCAAATCCTCAGCTTTGCCTATTGCCTGATGCCGGGGCCGGGGTCGAAGTGTTCGGCAGAGATGGTGCTCGGTGTCAGAAGCTCGGAGTTTTCAGACGGACTCAAGAGTCGGCTGCGGTCGGGTGCTTCCAGGATGCTGCATCGGCAAGTTTGCGGCGCTGGAAGCTCACGGCAGGAAGAGTTTTTTTTTCTTCCTTCTACCATCTGCGTGAGATGATGGGACTTTCGAGAGACCTTGAGACTTTTTTTTACCGTGCCCATGGTCTGTTCTTCATCAAATTACGGTATTGCTTTGCACTGTTGTAACTATATGTTATAATTATGTTGTTTTTGTCAGTTTTTCAGTCAGTTTGTCTTGTGTTTCTGTGATATCATTCTGGAGGAACATTGTATCATTTCAAAATGCATGCATTACTAACTGACAATAAAAGAGGACTGCGTGTCCTCATAATCATAGTTTCCTCAAAGTTACTGTGAAACCTTTGTTGATAGGCTTGTTAAGAAGGCCTTCATTAGTTGGGTGACTGAGTTCCAGAACCACAAGATAATGTCACAGCTCTATAAAACTCTGCTTGGGCCACACTTGGAATATTGTGTTCGGTTCTGGTCACCTCATAATAGGAAGTATGTGGAAGCTTTAGAGATAGTGTAGAGGAGATTAACTAGGATGCTGCCTGGATTAGACAGCATGCCTTTTGAAGAAAAGTTGAATAAGCTAGGGCTTTTCACTTTGGGGTGAAGGAGTATGAAATTTGACATGATATACAAGATGATAGGAGGCCTAGATAGAGTGGACAGCCGGCATATTTTGCCCAAGGGCAAAAATATTACCTTCTGTCAAGTTCTGGTATGACTAATATGGAAAGGCACAAGTTTAAAATGATTGGAGGAAAGTATGGGGGGGGGGTGGTGGGATGTCACAGAAATTTTAAGTTAGGTAGTTAGATCTCTCTGGGACCGGAGCAGATTCCACCAGGTTACTACGGGAAATGAGGGAAGAGACTGCAGTGCATTTTTACAAAGAAAGTGGTAACTGAATGGAATGCACTGCTGGGGTGGGGGTAGAGGCAGATACAATCGGGACATTTAGGAGATTCTTAGCTGGGCTAATGGATAAAAATGGATGGTCATGTTGGAGGAAAGGATTAGTTTGATCTTGGATTAGATTAAAAGGTCAGTACATTTTGGGCTGAAGGGCCTGTTATATGCTGTACTGTTCTAAAGGATATGTTTTTTTGACTGCTGTGTTATTGCAGGACAAATTACTTATTGATCAAGAACATTATAAATAAAATATATGAACTAAGAAAAGATTACCCTCCATTTTGCTTTAGATTGGAAGAGGTCAAGTTCTGGTTATTTTATCTGATTAACTCTTGTGCACCAGTGCTTTCAAACTGGCAATAAATCTAATTATATATTTCATTACTACTTACAACATTATGGCACAGCTTTCCCTTTATAAACTAAGCATAACTGGGTGTTGGTAGAAACTTGGTGCAGTTCAACACTGTTAACAACCAAGCTGAATTAGTTCTCTGGATATACACTCAAGTGATCAGCCCTATAAAGTGCTCTGACTGAAGTGGAGAGGATGAAATCCTGTGCTCAGCGGTATCTCAACAAATGAAACACATGCAAAACCTAAAATTAGTAATGAAAACGTTAGGAGGTTTGAAAGTAGGTATGACTAAAAATAAAAAATATACTTTGCACCCAGTTGATATTAAAGGTGTCTCCTGCTAGGGCTAATGAATACAGAAATATGTCCAATATGAAGAAGAGTCATGGATGTAAGAAGCAATGTTGGCAAAATGGTTCATCCTCCAACAATATCTCTATTTCTTGTCCTCTGAATGCCCTCTAACATGCAAGAAAAGGCTATTATAAAGTCACAGACTCACATGGAAAAAGACCCTTTGGGTACATGCATCCTTGCTGACGAAGTTATATATTTAGGCTGATCCCACTTCCAAAGCATTTGGCTAATTTCCCTCTAAGCTCTTGTCATCCATACACTTCATAAATATATCTAATGTACCAGCACTATTTTTGCTGGCACTCTTAACGCCACAGTGTCAGGTTAATTATAAAATGGCTGAACCCCCTGCTGGCTCTGGATACTCTAAAGTTTGCTGTATAATTCAATAGCAAATACTAGGATTCCCTCAAAGGTTTTAACACCTCAGAGGTCAATATCCCAATGATATTGCACATTATTTCTTAATCATTGTTGCTTTGTTAGAATATACTTTCATGCTTATAAGACTGTGATTTATTGAGTTGGTTGCAGTGAATTGATTTCTGTAACTGCTGCAGTCTATTTATGATGGCACTGTTAGATGGTAACTTCCAGGATTTGGACCCAGCAATTATACAATTATGATAGCATTCTTACAGGAGGCTATTCAGCCCACATAGGTCCATGCTGACTCCCAACACAGCAAAGCTCCTTTATATCCAAGAATTCCTGCAAATTATGCCCATTAGGTTCTCTTTGATGCTTTTTGCCACTTATTTAGAGTAAATGGGGAGGGGGGGAATTGCTAAAAACTACCGAAACATCGACTGTACCTCTTCCTATAGATGCTGCCTGGCCGGCTGTGTTAACCAGCAATTTTTATGTGTGTTGCTTGAAATTCCAGCATCTGCAGATTTCATCATGTTTGCATTGTTAAAAATATCAATTATTTTCAAATTCCTCCCTGGCTCTCACACCTCCTCTGTGCTCCAATCCTCAATACTGGTATACCTTCAGTTCTGTTTGTTGGGCAATTTAATTGAACCAAGCAAAGTACACACAGTGCTGGAGGAACTCAGCAGGCTAGGCAGCATTTATGGAAAAGAGTATAGTCGACGTTTCAGGCCGAGACCCTTCATCAGGCTTGGCCCAAAACATCGACTATACTCTTCCATAGATGCTGCCTGGCCTGCTGAGTTCCTCCAGCATTTTGTGTGTGTTACTTGGATTTCCAGCATCTGCAGATTTTCTTTCACTCTTAATTGAAACAATACTGGGCTCTGAAGCTCTGGAATTTTCTTTTAAAACTTCACTGCTTCATCATTCCTCCTTCGTAACATCCACCTCTTTCACCAAGCTTTATGTTATTTTCCACAAATGGTGCAGGAAAATATAGGGCAGCACAGGGCCACAACTAGTAGTGCTGCTGCATCACAGGTTTAATCCAAACACTAGTTCTGTGTGGAATCTCCTTGTGACTGTGTACATTGTCTCTGAGTCCTCTGATTTCTCTTACGTCCCAAAATCGTGTGAGTTGAGAGATTAATTGGCCACTGTATATTGCTCCTAACATGTAGAAGCTGGCAGGTGATGTTAGGTGCCACAAGAACAGGATTGTTGACAGTATCATGGGGAGAGTAAAATTTGAGTGTAAAAATGGATGTTTGATGGACTTGATCAATTTTATGCTGTACTTTTCTATGATTATGATCTCAACATAGCTTGTTGTCATGTTTTATTTGAAAATGCTGACGCAAAGTAGCTTGAAGCAATTTGCAAAATTAAACACACTACACAAATACAAGTGTTTGTGGATGCTGCCACTTTGAATCAGCTTTCTTTACCTTTCATTTTTGATTTCATTACTACTCTTTTCACAAATCCATTCTTGATTCTCATATTTTCATAGTAGCATATAAAAGAAAGGGAAAGAGAAATTCACACAAAAAATGCTGGTGAATGCAGCAGGTCAGGCAGCATCTATATTCCTATAGTATCTACTACTCCTGATGAAGGGTCTTGGCCCGAAACGTCGACAGTACCTCTTCCTATAGATGCTGCCTGGCCTGCTGCGTTCACCAGCATTTTTTGTGGGTGTTGCTTGAATTTCCAGCATCTGCAGATTTCCTCGTGTTAGTGAAAGAGAAATTCAGTCGACTTTATGCACTGCAAATTTAACTTACTTCAACAGATTCTTCCCCAATTCCCCAACACATATTATTGTAAAATCTTCTCCTCAATCAAATGAGATATTTCTGAAAACATGTGAGATATTAAATGGCACTTGGATAAATTAAATCTATGGCAATATTCTAAACAACATAGAAAATTATTAATTTAGGTAAAATCTGTTAGAGCTTGAGGAAGTGCATGTAAGGTAAACAGAATCATTTTGAATTGTTAGCTGCTGTTTTCGTTCATCAATCCCCGACAAGAATAAACAATTATATCAGAATAAGCTTCGATATTTGATTTTCTGATATCATTCAATTAATTGGTCACAAGACAGAATTGGAATAATTTCATATAAATCATGGTGGTTGTACTAAAATATGGTTTCCATTTCCACTACATATATTTATATCTAGTCACTGCATAATGCATTATTATTAAAATTATGTATTATTGAAGCATTACTTCTGCCTACTACGTACTCTATCCAAGTTGTTAAGTGAAATATTACAGTGTGCAGGTCATCCAGTGCACCAAATTTGCACTGATCTATGAAGACTGTAGATTCCTTACATACTAATTCTAAGAGATTGTGTTTTGTAATTAATTCAATCACTGTAAAGCTTGTTTTACTGCCTAGCTTGTAACGCAGAATCTAGTGTTTCAGAGTAACACACACAAAATACTGGAGGAACTCAGCAGGTCAGGCAGCATCTTATGGAAGTGAATAAACAGCCTATGTTTCGGGCCAAGATCCTGCATCAGGACCTGAGGAGTACTGATGAAGGGCCTTTGCGTAAAATGTTGACTATTTATTCGTTCCCATAGATGCTGCTTGGCCTATTGACTTCCTCCTGCAGTCTGTGTGTGTTGTTCTGAATTTCCAGCATGTACAGAATCTCTTGTGTTTATGGTGTTACAGAAACTGAAAAGCATGGGAAACATGCAGCAGATTAGGCAAATTTTGTGCAGTGATAAGGAGTAAATGTTTCAGGGCAATATTACTTTTAAGATCATACAAAATTATGATACTGGAAATCTGGATGTATATGTGTCCAATTTCCAAATCTGTATGCAATCTACCATTCTGAAATCATTCATTCAAAGCTGTGAATTACAAGCAGGAGGTATAACTCCTTGAAACTTCAGTGTTTCATCTCCTTGCTTATTAACCTAACAACTAGTATCCTGATGACGCATGGAAAGAGAGTAAAAATGAAGATTTTTCTTGAGAAATTAGCCTGTTCAAGCACAATTAAAAAGTTCTGCAGATGTTTGCTTCAAAATGGTTATTTGCACGGCAATGTTATGTAAGCTAATGATAAAATTAAATGAAGGTATTTATGAATGCAGTCCATTATCAATGACCCCTACCATCCAGGTCATGCTCTCTCCTCTCTGCAACCACTGAGGAGGTGGTTCGGGAGTCTTAGGTCCCACACCACCAGATTCTGAACAGCAATTACTCTTCAACGATCAGGCTTCTGAACCAGCGTGGTTAACTTCACTCAACTTAACACTGAAGTATTCCACAACCTATGGACTCACTTTCAAGGACTTTGCAATATTATTTATTACTTGTTATTATTGTTGCTGTTTGTCTTTGTAATTGCAATTTGTCTTCTTATGCACATTGGTTGCTTATCCGTCTTTTTTTTGTAGTTTTTCATTGATTCTATTGTGTTCCTTTATGGATGCCCGCAATGGTGACACTTGGATAATAAATTTACTTTGAGCTTAGGAAGTTAAAGTAAATATGAAATGCATGTTATCTGAAAATATGAATAAATCATATGTAGATAATATTTTCAATGTTCTATACCATTGAATTAAATATCCAACTGGGTTTGCTTTACAATCTTAGCAAGAAATATTGCCATGCTACAACTTTGGTACAATTCTCTCCAAATCCTCAAGTATTTTATAAAACGACATTTCAGGACTGATTAAGTAAGTTCAAACTTAAAAAGGATAAGTGGAAAAAAAAGGGAGGAATTCATACTAGATCAAACAATCATTTAGCACAGGAGGAGGCCATTTTATTCACATCTCAAGTAAATGCTCTTTGAAGGTCTTAAAGTTCTAACCATACAAAACCACACATTTACAATTTATCAATTTAAATAATGAGGCATTCTCTGATATGTAAAAATTTATTAAGAAATAGCAATAAGGTCAGTATTTTCATACTAGCACACATAATTGCATTGTTTTGTGACATGTTGGTTTGAAGATTTTTTTTGAGTGGAGTTGTAGGCAAAAAGAAAGGGCAAAGAACAGCAGCTTCCATAGCAGTTTCCATATGCTTACTCAAAGTAATCGTTTATAATGCTCTAACAAAGAAATTATAAATTACAATAATATTTCTTTTAAAAACTGAATCCATAGCACACAAGGATAGGAAATAAGTCAGTGAAACTTTCAGTGTATGCTGTACATTTATAATTGCATGCTCATTTACAAAGAACTACAAATTTTGTGATAAGGCTTTCTTCTTTTGCCAAAATCCCCATAACTTATATTTTGGACTTTATAACCATATAACTATATAACAATTACAGCACGGAAACAGGCCATCTTGGCCCTTCTAGTCCGTGCTAAACTCTTACCCTATCCTATTCCCACCGACCTGCACTCAGCCCATAACCCTCCATTCCTTTCCTGTCCATATATCTATACAATTTAACTTTAAACGACAATATAGAACCTGCCTCAACCACTTCTGCTGGAAGCTGATTCCACACAGCTACCACTCTCTGAGTAAAGAAGTTCCCCCTCATGTTACCCCTAAGCTTTTGTCCTCTAACTCTCAGCTCATGTCCTCTTGTTTGAATCTTCCCCACTCTCAATGGAAAAAGTCTAACCACGTCAACTCTATCAATCCCCCTCATAATTTTAAACACCTATATCAAGTCCCCCCTCAACCTTCTACGCTCCAAAGAATAAAGACCTAACTTGTTCAACCTTTCTCTGTCACTTAGGAGATGAAACCCAGGCAACATTTTAGTACTCTCCCAATTTTATTGACATCTTTCCTATAATTTGGTGACCAGAACTGTACACAATACTCCAGATTTGGCCTTGCCAATGCCTTATACAAATTCAACATTACACCCCAACTCCTATACTCAATGCTCTCATTAATGAAGGCCAATAAACCAAAAGCTTTCTTCACCACCCTATCCACATGAGATTCCATCTTCAGGGAACTATGCACCATTATTTCTAGATCCCTCTGTTCTACAGCATTCTTTAATGCCCTACCATTTACCATGTATGTCCTATTTTGATTAGTTCCACCCAAATAGCCTCCCTAGATAAGTCCACTAATCTATCCTGCCAGAGCGCCGCTGTTATATTTTCTCTGACAAGCAATGCAACACCTCCCCCTCTTGCCCCTCCTATTCTATCACACCTGAAGCAATGAAATCCTGGAATATTTTGTTGCCAATCATACCCCTCCTGCAACCATGTTTCACTAATAGCTACAACATCATATTTCCAGGTATCAATCCATGCTCTAAGCTCATCCACCTTTCTTACAATGCTCCTAGCATTAAAATAGATGCATTTAAGAAACTCTCCACCTCCCACTCTCTGCTTATCCTTAATTGAGCAAACAACTTTGTTATCTTTTTCTTCCTTTTCCCCTACATCAACCTCCCCTCTCCTAGTCTCCTTAATTTGATTCTCTTCCCCCAATCATTCTAGTTTAAAGTCACCTCAGTAGCCCTCGCAAATCTCCCTGCCAGGATATTGGTCCCCCTAGGGTTCAAGTGCAACCCGTCCCCTTTGTACAGGTCATGCCTGCGCCAATTGTGGTCCCAATGATCCAAAAACCTGAATCCCAGCCCCTTGCTCCAATCCCTCAGCCACACATTTATCCTACATCTTATTGCATTCCTACTCTCACTGTCGCGTAGCACAGGCAGTAATCCTGAGATTACTACCTTTGACGTCCTTTTTCTCAACTCCCTTCCTAACTCCCTATATTCTTCTTTCAGGACCTCTCCCCTTCTCCAACATATGTCATTGGTACCTATATGTACCACAACCTCTGGCTCCTCTCCCTCCCACTTCAGGATCTCGGACGTGATCAGAAACATCCTGGACCCTGGACCCTGGCACCTGGCACCAGGGAGGCAAACTACCATCTGGGTCTCCTGACTTCGTCCACAGAATCGTCTATCTGACCCCCTAACTATCGAGTCCCCTATTACTACTGCCCTTCTCTTCCTTTCCCTACCCTCTTAGCGACAAAGCCGGACTCTGTGCCAGAGGCACGGCCACTGTTGCTCCCCCCAGGTAAGCTGTCCCCCCCAACAGTACTCAAACAGGAGTACTTATTGTCAAGGGGCACAGCCACAGCCACAGGGGTACTCTCTATTACCTGATTCTTCCTATTCCCCTTCCTAACCGTGACCCACTTGTCTGCCTCCTGTGGCCCTGGTGTGACCACCTGCCTGTAACTTTTCTCTATCAACTCCTCACTTTCTCTGACCAGATGAAGGTCATCGAGCTGCAGCTCCAGTTTCCTAATGCGGTCCCTTAGGAGCTGCATCTCGACGCACCTGGCGCAGATATGGATGTCTGGGAGGCTGGGAGACTCCACTCTCTCCCACATCCGGCACTGAGGACAACAAGCTGCCCTCACACTCATACTTCCCCCTCTCTTCAAATAACAGTGAAAAAAAAGATTAACCAAACTCTCTTCGCCTCGCCCGTTTCCGCCTAAGCCCGTTTAGCCAAAGCCCTTAAGCCTTCACTCTGCTACCAACTCACTCCGCTGCCTGCTGTATAAGGCTGTCTTCCTTTTAAATCTTCCTCGTTTCACTCCCCGACGTTACATGCCTGCGCAGTCCTGCCTCTCTCGACGCCGATGAAATAAAACCGAAAAATTGAAAAAAGGCTTCCTCCACACTCCAGCTCCGAATCTCAGTCTTCTTTCTCCCAATTAAACCCAAATCAGGATTTGTGTCCTTTTAAATCTTCCTCGTTTCACTCCCCGACGTCACACGCCTGCGCATTCCTGCCTCTCTTGACGCCGAGTCAGGGACTTTCTTTCCCTGACAACAGATTGACTGTTTTATCTAACATTTTAAATCTCACAGTAGAAACAGAGAAAAAAGATGCAGTCAGGGTCGCAGCAGCAGCTAATCAACACAGTTGAAAAGTCTGGATAATCAGACCAACTCACCTGACAATATCCTTGACCGACCATTGATTTATGATTGTTGGTACTAGGTTGGGTAGCTTGAGTATCTTAGAAACTGTTGATCTCCTGGGATTTCTGTGCGTAATAGTTTCTAGAGTTTATAGAGAAGTGTATGGAAAAAATGTATGCGATGGCTGTAGATGAAAATGCCTTGTTAATGAGAGAAGCTAGAGGAGAATGGCCAAACTAGTTCAATCTGACAGGAAGGCAACAGTAACTTAAATAACCACACAATGCAACAGTGGTATGTCAAAGAGCATCCCCAAACGTACAACACTTTGAACCTTAAATTGGATGAGATACAGCAGCAGAAGACCACACCAGGTTCCACTTGAAGTGGCCAGAGTTTAAGTTTTAGCAAACTTTGTTAGTCCTCAAAGGAAGTGCTAACTCATTGGTTTCTAAAATTGAAGGTCTATTAAGTTCAAGAAAGCACAATTGCTTTGTGATAAAGTTGAAAAAAATCTTCAGCCTTTGATAAGAACTCTCAGAACATAACTGTAACTCACCAAGCAGCATCCAGTAAAGGAGCTGGTACTTCTTCAGTGCAGTCTTAACAATCAACCGTTTCATTGGTTGCACATGAAAATATCTAAAATTCATATTATGAAGTACTAATTTTTTTTATTATATATACACACCCTACTACTACCCAGTTACTGAATTTATGAAGAAGATTTCATTCCAAGCAACCTCAGAGGTGGCATTAGTCATGGTATTTTCAAGTTAATGGGAGGAAGATAGTAAGAAAGATTTAAATTTGCATTCTATTAAGTTGATTTTCATATAAACTGAATTACATGAAGAGAAACAATTGCAATTAATTTGGCTAATTTCACCAGTGAGGGGATTCATACCATAAATATTATTTCACATGCTCTCGATATCTTCATTTACTTTAAGTTCCCTGGTCCTGGTCATGTCATTTTCACTGAGGATGTCCAGTTTGTACATACTTCTATACCCTACTGGGAAGGCCTTAAAGCTCTCTTCTTTTTTTCTATACAACAAATCTAACCAGTTCCCCTCCACCATCACCCTCCTTCATCAGGCAGGACTGCTCCTCACCCTCAACACTTTCTCCAATGTGTAATCATGGAGTTTTGTGCCCGCCCCAGCTATGCTGGTCTTTTTGTTGGCTACATGGAACAGTCCATGTTCCAAGTCTACACTAGTAACATCACCCAATTCTTTCTTCAATACATTGATAACCATACTGGTGCTGCTTCATTCATGCATATTCAGCTTGTCAAGTCAATTAACTTTGCTTGCAACTTCCATCCTGCCCTCAAATTCACACCTCTCTCCCCTTTCTTCATCTTTCTGTCTCAATCTCCAGAGAGAGACTAGCTACTGATAATTGTGAGAATCAGTAGATTTATAAAAGTTATTTTGACTATATCTCTTCACTTGTAAAATGCTATTCCCTTTTCCCAGTTCCTCTGTCTCTGCCATATCTATCCTCAGGATGAGGTTTTCCATTCCAGAACATCTGAGATGTCCTCCTCCTTCAAAGAACAGGGTTTCCCTTCCTCTACCATCACCGGTGCCCTCGGCCTTATCTCCTCCATTTTCTAGACATCTACCTTCATCACAACTCCCCACTGTGTTAACAAGGATAGAGTTTCTATTGTCCTTACCTACCATCACACAAGCCTCTGCATCCAGCACATTTTTCTCTGTAACTTATGTCATCTTCCACAGGATCCTACCACTAAACACAGCTTTCCCTCCCTCAACTCTCTGCATTCTGCAGGAATTGCTCTCTCAATGATTCCCTTCTCCATTCATCCCTCCCCTCTAATCTCCCTCAGGGTACTAACTCTCTGTAAGCAGGACCAGTCCCACACCTGTCCTTACAGCTCCTCCCTCACCATTATTCAGGGTCCTCAATAGTCCTTCCAGGTGAAGCAACACAACCTGCAAAACTGTCGGGGTCATCTAATGTACTTGGTGCCTCTAGTGCAGCCTTCTCTATATTAATAAGGCCTGATGTAGATTAGATGACCACCTTGTCGGGCACCTTCACTCTGTCACAAAAGATGGGCTTTCCCTGTGGCCACTTATTTTATTTTCACTTCCCTTTCCCATTCCGACATCCCAGCCCACGGCCTCCTCTACTGCCACAATGAGGCTGCACTCAGGTTGGAGGAGTAACACCTCATTGCGTCTGGGCTGCCTCCAATCTGATGGCATGAATGTTGACTTCTCTAAATTCCAGCAATTTCTCTACCCTTCCTCTTCTTTCTTCTTCCATTCCAGCTCCCTTCTTACCCCTTTCTCTTTTCCTCACCTGCCCATCACCTCTCTCTGGTGCCCCTCCACCTTCCCTTTCTCTCATGGTACCCTCTTCTCTCCTATCAGATTCCTTCTACTTCAGCCCATTCTCTTCTGCTCTCACCTTTGAGCTTCTCATTTCATCACCTTCGAGCTTCTCATTTCATCACCTCATCTGGTTCACTTGCCAGTTTGTACACCTTCTCCTCCTCCTCTCATCTTCTTATTCTGGCTTCTTCCCCGTTCCTTTCCAGTGCTAATGAAGGGTCTTGGCTCAAAATGTCAATTGTCCATTCCCCTCCATAGATGCTGCCTGACCTTCTGAGTTCTTCCAGCATTTTATGTGTGTTCCTCTGGATTTCCAGCATCTTGTGTATATCATGTTACAAGTTTTTTTATTGTCTAAAGCATTTTATATTAAATTTTAGAATATGCTATGGATTTCTCTTTTGAAAATTAATCAAAAGAAAATCCACCTCAGCAAATGCAATTGAAACATGACACAGTTAAAAATTAGAGATAATGGAGAATCGGTTGATGTAGTGTACTTGGATTTTCAGAAGGCCTTTGACAAGGTGTTACACATGAGGCTGCTTAACAAGCTAAGAGCCCATGATATTACAAAAAAAGATTCTAGCATGGATAAAGCAGTGATGATGGGCAGGAGGCAAAAAGTGGGAATAAAGGGAGCTTTTTCTGGTTGGTTGCCAGTGACTAGTGGTGGTCTGTGTTGGGACTGATTCTTTTATGTTATAACATCAATGATTTGGATAATGGAATTCATGGCTTTGTTGCAAAATTTGCAGATGATATGAAGATAGGTGGATGGGCGGGTAGTTTTGTGGAACTAGGGAGGCTACAGAAGGATTTAGACAGATTAGGAGTATGGACAAAGAAGTGGCAGATGGAATACCATGTTAGGAAGTGCAAGCTCATGCACGTTGGTAGAAGAAATGAAAGGGTTGACTATTTTCTAAATGTAGAGAAAATACAAAAATCTGAGGTGCAAAGGGATCTGGGGAGTCCTTGTGCAGCATTCTCTAAAGGTTAATTTGCAGGTTGAGTCGGTGGTGAGGAGGCAAATCTGATGTCAGCATTCATTTCAAGAGGTTTAGAATATAAAAGCAAGGATGTAATGTTGAGATTTTACAAAGCACTGGCGAGGCCTCACTTGGAGTATTGTGTGTGTTTTGGGCCTCTTACCTTGGAAAGGATGTGCTGAAACTGAAGAGGATTCAGCTTATGCCAGGATTAAATGGCTTGTCATATGAAGAGCATTTGATGGCTCTGGGTCTATATTCACTGGAACTTAAAAAGATGAGGGATGATCTAATTGAAACCTATCGAGTGGTGAAAGGGCTTGATAGAGTGGATGTAAAAAGGATGTTTTCTATGTTGGGAGTGTCTAATACCAGAGGACACAGCTCTAAAATAAAGGGGCTTCTTTTTAGAATGGAGATGAGGAGGTACTGTATTCCTTAAGCCAAAGAGTAGTGAGTCTGTGGAACCTGTTGTCCCAGGCAGCTGTGGAGGCCAAGTCTTTATGTATATTTAAAGCAGAGGTTAACAGATTCTCGAATGGTCAGGACATGAAGGGATTGGGGCTGAGAGATAAAATGGAACAGCCCGTGAAGAAATGGCGCAGCAAACTCGATGGGCCCAATGGGCTAATTTTGCTCCTGCTCTTATATGTGTAGGGAGAGGTGAAAAGATCTAACTTAGAAAGAAAAACACATTCAACTGCCTAGCTACTGCTGAACACTACATGTGGTGCTTGAAAATATGACATTAACACCTTTACTGCTGCCAATAAAATGAATACCCATCCTTCTCAATATGCCCCTTCAGCTCACACTTCCTTAACAAATAATGTCATTAAAGTTTTCTTCCCCATATGTACATTTATCATATACCTTAAGTTCACTGTACTGAAAAAAGTCTGCTAAAATACTCAAATTACAACTAAGATGGTTTCTTCAATTGAACTGTTGATAAGCTTGTAGAAATCAATGGCTGGCTTCACATTCTGGCTAATGAATAGACTTACTATACATCTTATGCAAGGGAGGATGCTTGAAAAATATCCACAGTTACCTCCAACAGTTATAACGGAAATTGTACAATTTCACCCTGTAATTAAGCAGAGAGCATAAACAGATAGAGCAATCATGGTTCATTTAAAAGCCAAGGAAAACCTAGTTGCTGGTAACATGAATTTAAAGCAGAAAGTGCTAAGGTACTCAGAAATTCTCGTTGCTACTTAGCACTTCTTGCTCTTACTTCAGTCTATATTTTATTAATACATCAACATTTGTCACAAGTAGTAAGAGCAACTCATCTGCTTTGCTACAATCACACAAAAGATTCATTTGGGGGCAAAGGAAAAAACAAGAAACACCTGATCTTTGTTTGTTAGTCATGTAAACAAATGAATGTAATTTTGGATTTATAGACATGTATAATATTACAAATCATGCACAATGATATCAGATAACATTCAAAAGCATTGTTTTTGAAAACACACAACCGAATCTTATTACTTGATTTCCCTTAAGCAATCTGAAGTTTAAGGTCTTGACTTGCATTTTGATGTAACTCTATGCATATCTGTACACAGCACACTTAAAAATAAACTGATCTGCATTCATCTGGATCTTTGAAGTTTCAAAAGAATCTACCAAATACTAACAACAAAACATCAGTTAAATATTTCAGATTCAAACAAACATTAATAAACAGACTTCACATGTGCTGCCTTGTCAAAATAATGACAGTCTGCAAGACTAACAGACTTAACCTTTGGTCTCATCCCTCAATTACCCAGTGCTGGTGTAATTTAGGCAACATAATGTGCACCTGCGCCTCATTCACTGAACATTCACACCCAACATTTGCTATTAAAATGTGGATCCCTTCCACAACAAAAAGCCGCCTAGGGATTTTGAACAAGAGAATAATTACTAGGTATAGGTTATCGACCTGTACGAGGATTTACAACGAGGTTATGTTACACAAGAGACCCTGCCTTGAGCTCAATTCTTCAACGGCATGCTTCAGGTTTCAGAATAATGTATGGGTAACTTATGCAATGTAAAAAATACAATGTTAAAAAACACATTTTATTTATTTTCTGATTATAATTGTAACAAAAATTTTCATCCTTAAATATAAAGAAAGGAAGTTAAATTACAAATATTGGAATTAAAGTCTATATTTATTGTTTTTTTATAAAAATTGAAAATGGCTCCTTTTAGACAAATAAATGAGGCTGAGACATGTCCAGGATCTAAGATTAAAAAAATAGGCCCAGAGGACTTTCCCTTTGTTAGTTTAGCACAACAAAAGAAAGCAATACTCTCATATATTGCTACCAAGCAAATTAATCTACTGCTGCAAAATGTTCCATCTTTTTGTGTAGGTTTGTTCAACTTTGATAAAAAGTGGTTTCTACAGGACAAGCTAGCTTTGATTTTTGCCCAAATTCACAACAACAGAATTCTCAGTGCAGTAAATACACGGTATCATACTGGAATATACAAGCTGATACAAACTTTCAATTAAAATGAAAACTGAATAAAATGTATTTTGCTATTTTATAAGAATAACACAAGCAATATTATTGCCATATTTGCTGATGAGTTATCTTTTTAACAAATAAGTATACCATTTAAAATTTATCAGCATCACCTTAATCTTTAGTGGCTCGAGTGGTATTGTAGGTTTATATCATTTTATATGTAACAATGGTAACTAAACATGACAATATTAGCAACAGTGACATTGGGACACAATGATTTTCAGTTTTTTTTTCAAGTCAGTCAAACATGCAGGTATTCCTTCATTGCTTTAGAATCCAGGAATTCCATATTTATTAACCAGTGGGATTATTTTTATCATAGAGATTCCAGAAGATCAAGAAGCATCCCTACTCTGACTGCATGAGGGAAGATAATTGAAGGTACACTGAATATCCAGTTATTGCTCATGATGTATATTTGCTTGTGCTAGCTATGCAATTAACAAACATATCATAATAATTAATCAAGACTATAAAATAAATAACACATCTGGTAAAGAAAGGCATGTCTACAGTAAATAATCACAGAAAATGTTATTCACTAACAGATCAATCATGATTCAAATAGGGTTGGTGATTATAAAACAGAGAAGACAACTGGTCGAACCATGATTGTCCCGGTCTGCTACCCATACTTTATTGTGCCATATGTGAAGGGGTCTATCTTGCTGATCTTACATAACCAGGCCTTCTACAGTGGGATACTAAGGTGGGAAAATATGGAGATTGTATCTCCAAAACAATTGTAGGCCGCATCTCAGGTAATGATGAGTTTGAGTACAGAGAGGAAATTAAGAACCTGGTAGCATGGTGCGAAGACAATAACCTATCCCTCAATGTCAGCAAGACGAAGGAATTGGTTGTTGACTTCAGAAGGAGTAGCGGACTGCACGACCCAATTTACATCGGTGGTGCGCAAGTGGAACAGGCCAAAAGCTTTAAGTTCCTTGGGGTCAATATCACAAATGACCTGACTTGGTCCAACCAAGCAGAGTTCACTGCCAAGGCGGCCCAACAGCGCCTTTACTTCCTGAGAAAACTAAAGAAATTTGGCCAGTCTCCTAAAACCCTCACTAATTTTTATAGATGCACCGTAGAAAGCATTCATCTAGGGTGCATCACAACCTGGCATGGAAGTTGTCCAGTCCAAGACCGAAAGAAGCTGCAGAAGATCGTGAACACGGCGCAGCACATCACATAAACCAATCTTCCGTCCGTGGACTCACTTTAAACCGCACGCTGTCGGAGCAGTGCTGCCAGGATAATCAAGGACACGACCCACCCAGCCAACACACTTTTCGTCCCTCTTCCCTTGGGGAGAAGGCTCAGGAGCTTGAAGACTCGTATGGCCAGATTTGGGAACAGCTTCTTTCCAACTGTGATAAGACTGCTGAGTGGATCCTGATCCGGATCTGGGCCGTACCTCCAAATATCCGGACCTGCATCTTGGTATTTTTGCACTACCTTACTTTTCATTTTTTAATTTTCTATTTATGATTTATAATTTAAATTTTTAATATTTACAAATTTTAACTATTTTTAATATTTAATATTTGTAATCCAGGGAGTGGGAAGCGCAGAATCAAATATTGCTATGATGATTGTACGTTCTAGTACCAATTGTTTGGCGACAATAAAATATAAAGTATAGTATAGTCTTAAAATGCACGACAGTCCCAAACAGATGGTAAATCCATGCCAAATATGGAAATTGTCACTGAATTTGGTAGTTACAGTAAGTGTCTGATAATTAGAGATTTAAAATTATTAAAATCGATGCAAACTATTTGAAAGTTATTAAAATGAAATATAAGAATGGAAATGCAAATAATATATAGCCACAAAAGTCTGCAGATGCAGATTAGACATAAATAGCATACATTAAACTGAGTCAAAACAATGAAAACTAACCTACCTTCCTTTTTGTGGCCTATAATCCCTATAGAAATCTCTCAAATCTTAGATTCTGCATCAGATCTGACATTGCACATAGGTCAGTAGTCCCAGAAAAACTGCTTTCTGAATCCATCCTTAGATCCTGTACTTCTATATGCATGTGAGAGTCTGGGAACTGTAACTGTTACGAACACTGATGGCTCAGCATATTCTGGCTCTTAATTAATTCCAATGCAACACTGAGATTGACAAAACCTTCTTGGGGAGAATACTGAATATTACTACTATTTGTCAAATCATGGCAAGTCTATTTCTTATACCATTATCTTGATAAACTTTCTTCATTGGTATCATCTTCAATAGGTGAGCTGTGCTTTAAAATAGGAGGTCCTAAAGGTTTATATTTCAACTGCAAAAATATCAGAAAATAATTATGCTATCTGGGAACACTTAAACATAAGTTCTTGCACTTAAGACCGAAGAGCTGATTGTGGACCAGGGAATACAAACCAATCCTCATAGAGGGAACAGAAGTGGAGAGAGTGAGCAGTTTCAAGTTCTTGGGTGTCAATATCTCTGAGGACCTAACCTGGACGCAACACATTGATGCAACAGTGGCAAGACAGCAGCCATATTTCATTAGGAGTTTGAGGAGATTTGGCTTGTCAACTAAACACTCAAAAACTTCTACAAATGTACCATGGAGAGTATTCTGACTGGTTGCATCACCATATGGTATGGGGGGGCGGGGCGGAGGCTACTGCACAAGATCGAAATAAGTTGCAGAAACTTGTAAAATTTGTCTGCTCTATCATGGGTATCAGCCTCCATAGTATGCACAACATCTTCAAGGAGAGGTGCCTTAGAAAGGCAGTGTCCAACATTAAGGATCCTCACATTGTTACCATTGGGAAGGAGGTACAGAAGCCTGAAGACACATGCTCAGTGATTCAGGAACAGCTTCTTCCCCTCTGTCATCCAATTTCTAAATGGACACTGAACTTATGAATATTACCTCACTACTTATTATTTCTGTTTTTTTTGGACTACTTATTTTAACTCAACTATTTAGTATATACTTAATGTAAGCAACACACACAAAATGCTGGAGGAACTCAGCAGACCAGGCAGCATATATAGAAAAGAGTAAGCACTTGACATTTCAGGCCAAGACCAGGTCTTGGGTTTCCAGAATCTGCAGATTCTCTTTTGATTTGCTTATGCTTAATGTAACTCATCTTTTTCTCTATATTTATCATGCTGTAAAGTTAACAAATTTCATGACATATGCCGGTGATATTTAATCTGACTCTGATCTTTAAAACCTCTGACTTTCTGAATTATTGTTCTCTTTCTTAACTGATAGAACAAAAAGATACCCTGAAGTCTACAAGATAAGCCAGAAACAATGGACATTTTTCTCTCCATGAGAAGAATGTTAGATTTCAGAAGATTAAATGATGAATGGAAAATACATCATAAAAGCTGGTAATCATCAGATTGCATGTGTTGAGCAGTAGTGTTTTTTCACGCGAGAGAAAAAAAGACAAAATTATATTTCTAACAGAGAACCTTACTCAATCATTTAGATATCAACAAGATGCCAGAAATATTTAACAGGAAACATCTGTGGCGAAAATTGGAAGGTGATGTAATGAGCTTAACATACAATTGTAAGGTAATTAGGCAAAATAATTAAATACTTTGACATTTGGAACGCAGCAGGCCAGGCAACATCTATAGGAAGAAGTACAGTTGACGTTTCGGGCCGAGACCCTTCGTCAGGTCGACTGTAGATGCTGCCTGGCCTGCTGCGTTCCACCAGCATTTTGTGTGCGTTGCTTGAATTTCCAGCGTCTGCAGATTTTCTCATGTTTGATACTTTGACATTTGTTGTTTTGTGAGTGGATCTCTCCACATTAATTTTAGGAAAGAACTCTCAATTTTTTACTGATCTGGCTTTTAGACTGCTATTTATTTTTAGCATTTCCTCAGTGCACAGTGAAATCTGGTTTACTTCAATCAGCCTGGCTCTCAGCAATCCTGTTTGCTATTTTTTAGTGGATCACTGGATAATGCTGAAAAACAAGTTCTGAAAAAAATTGCTGCTGAAAATAACAGAAATCTCTCTTTCAAACACAATTCACCTCATAAGACTCTGTAAGAAACCCAGTTCTAATTGGAGTACAACACTGTAAATGGACACTCTTAACCAAAGTGCTGCTATGGGTAGTCATCATTTCCTTGATATGAAAGTGAAGAATGGATTTTCAGAAGACAATTAATAACTTATTTGTTCAAAATGAAAATGAAGTACAACTTCATAAGGATCCCTACTGGGAAAAGAAAGCCGACTGGTGGTGTAGTGGAATCAGCACCGGACTTCAAGGTCAATGTTCGCAGGTTTGAATCCAGCTTGCTCCTTGCATGTTTTCCATCCATGCTGGGTTGTGTGTCGAGTTAGTAACTTGATCTCATAAAAAAAACAGACAAGGAAACGGCAAAAAATGCCACTCGATGTGCCACAAGATACTAAAAGGAGTAACAGCAACCTTGAAAAAGGACACTAATCATAACCTCTCTCAATCATCTGCATATCAACAAAATGCCAGAAATATTAAACAGATCAGGAAACATCTTTGGAGAAAATTTGTAGCCAATGGAATAAGCTTAACATATAACTGTAATGAAATTAGATTAGATGGTTAAATTTAGGGGAGTGAGAAGAAGAGATAAGGGGAGTGGTGTGTCAGGGGCAGTAAATGAAGAGGTCAGGTGTCACCGAGTCCTAGGGCTGGTTGATTTAAAAAAGCAAGTATTTAAAAATCAAGACTTCAGACCCAATTCAAAACTCAAACTATCAAACAAGTGATTTTTGCTCTCCTGGAGAGGACTCTGTACATCAGGCACTTTAAAGGACAAGAAAGTTACCACCACAATGGTTTCTCCAAAATCCTTCAAATCCATAGAAAGGATACGTAAACCAATGTCAGCATCCTCTCCTAACAGAACGTTCACAGCACTGAAGCCCTTTCAACATTACCAGCTCCATCATTATATACCATTGACCAGTACAGCACAGGAACCAGACCTTCTGCCCACCATGTCTGTGCTGACCATGGGGGGGGGATGCCAATCTAATTAATCCCATCCACCTGCACATGTAGTGCCTTCAGACAGTATTTATCTCCTCCAGCTTTTTTCATATTTTACTGTCTCATTTTCTAAATTTAAAATATACATAAGTAGGACTTTTTGAGCTAATCTACAAAACATTGTGCATCATGTCAAATAAAAAGAAAAACTCCTATATCTGTAAACGATTTATTAAAAATTAAAAACCAAAATTGTAAGGCTGAAATAGTTTTCATTCCCTTTGTAATTACTATGCTAACTTTCCTCAGGTGCAATACACTATTACCTTTACCTACCCCCCACCCTCACCACTGCTTTCTACAGAGATCATTCCCTCAGTGATTCCGTTGCCCATTCGTCTCTCCCCACTAATGTCCCTCCCAACACATCCCTGCAAGCAACCTAAGTTTTAAACCTACCCAAACAACAGGAATTCTGCAGATGCTGGAAATTCAAGCAACACACATCAAAGTTGCTGATGAACGCAGCTGGCCAGGCAGCATCTCTAGGAAGAGGTGCAGTCTCGGCCTGAAACGTCGACTGCACCTCTTCCTAGAGATGCTGCCTGGCCTGCTGCATTCACCAGCAACTTTTCTACCCATTCACCTCCATTCAGGAACCCAAACAGTCCTTCCAGGTGAGGCAACACTTCACCTGCAAATCTGCTGGGGTTGTGTATTGTGTCCAGTGCTCGTGATGCGGCCTCCTGTACATTGGTGGAAATTGAGGGATGACTTCATTGAGCACCCCTGCTCCATCCACCAAAAGCGGAACTTCCCAGTGGCCCAACAATTTTAATTCTGATTTCCATTCTCGTTCTGACATGTCAGTCCATGGCCTCCTCATGTGCCTCCTCCTCAGGGTGGAGGAGTAACACATTATATTCCATTGGGTAGCCTCCAACCTGATGGCACGAATATCAATTTCCTCTTCTGTTAATAAAAAAAAATTCCCTCCCCCTCCCCTCTTTTTCTATTCCCCACTCTGGCCTCATTCCTCTTCTCTCCTGCCCATCACCTTCCTCCTTCCCTTTCTCCCATGGTCCACTCTTCTCTCCTATCAGATTCCTTCCTCTCTAACCCTTTATCTTTCCTACCCACCTGGCATAAGACCATAAGACATAGGAACAGAATTAGGTTATTCAGACAATTGAGGCCGCTTCGCCATTTCATGATGACTGATCCCAGATCCCATTCAACCCCATACACCTACCTTCTCAGCACAATCTTGATGCCCTGACCAATCAGGAATCTATCAACTTCCTCTCTGAATATACCCATGGACTTGGCCTCCACCGCAGACTATGGCATAGCAAGCCACAGATTCATCACTCCTTGGCTAAAAAAAAAACAATTCCTCCTTACTTCTGTTCTAAAAGGTTACCCCTGAATTTTGAGGCTGTGCCCCCTAGCTCTGGATACCCCCAGCAGAAGAAACACCCTCTTCACGTCCACCTTATCTAGTTCTTTCAACGTTCAGTGGGTTTCAAAGAAATCCCCTTTTATTCTTCTAAATTCCAGTAAGTACAGGCCCAAAGCTGTCATGCATTAACCCCCTCATTCCCAGAATCATCCTCGCAAACCTCCTCTGAACTCTTTCCAATGACAATACATCCTTTGGGAGATAAGGGGCCCAAGATTGTTGACAATACTCCAAGTGTGGCCTGACTAGTGTCCTGTAAAGCCTCAGTATTATTTCCTTGCTTCTATATTCTTTTCCCCTTCAAATAAATGCCAATATTGCATTCGCCTTTTTTTTTTACCACAGTCTCAACCTATAAATTAACCTGCTGGCAGTCGTGCACAAGGACTCCTAAGTCCCTTTGCACCTCTGATGTTCGAATTTTCTTCTCACTTAGATTATAGTCTGCACTTTTGTTCCTTTTACCAAAATGCATTACCCTACATTTCCCAACACTGCAATGCATCTGCCACTTTTTTTTTGCCATTCTTCCAATGTGACTAAATCTGCGTGCAATTGCGTTGCTTCCTCAGCATTATCTACTGTTCCACCTATCTTCATATCATCCAAAAGCTTTGCCACAAAGCCATCAATTCCACTATCTAAATCACTGACAAACAATGAAAAGTAGCAGTCCTAATACCCTGATGAACACTACTGATCACTGGCAGCCAACCAGAAAAGGCCCCCTTTATTCCCACTCGCTGCCTCCTGCCTGTCAGCCATTCCTCTATCCATGCCAGTATATTTCCTGTAAAACCATAGAATTTTATCATGTTAAGCAATCTCATGCAAGGCACCTTATCAATACCTTCTGAAAATCTAAGTAAATGACATCCACTGCTTCTCCTTGTCCACCCTGTTTGTTACTTCCTGAAAGAATTCTAACAGATTTGTCAGACAAGATTTTCCTTTACAGAAACCATGCTGACTTTGACTTATTTGTTTCTGAAACCTCATCCTTAATAATGGACTCCAACGCTTTCCCAGCCAGTGAGGTTAGGCTTACTGGCCTATAATTTCCCTTCATCCCTTCTTACAGAATGGAGTGACATTTTCAAATTTTCTAGTCCTTTGGAACCATGCCAGAATTAAGAATTCTTGAAAGATCATGACCAATGCACCCATTATCTCTTCAAAAACCCTTTTCTTTTTCATGTAACAGAAAACTTTTAGTATCCTGCTTTGTATTATGAGCTAGTTTCCCCCCATATTTCATCGTTTTCCTTCTTAGAGCATTTTTTAGTTGCCTTTTGTTAGATTTTAAAAGCTTCCCAATCATCCAACTTCCCACTCACTTTTGCTGCCACATATGCCCTTTCCTTGGCTTTTATGCAGTTTTTAACTTCCCTTGTTAGCCACGGTTGCCTACCCCTGCCACTTGAGAACAACTTCTTCTGCAGGACATTTCTATCTTGCACCATTGTGAACTATTCCCAGAAACTTCAGCCATTTCTGTTCTGCCATCATCCCCACCAGAATCCCCCTCCAATCCACCTGGGAAGCTCCTCTCTCACGCCCGCTTATTTCATTGCAATACTGATACATCTGTCTTATGCTTCTCTCTCTCAAACTGCAGTATGAATTCAATAATATTATGATCACTGCTTCTTAAAGGGTTCCTTTACGTTATGCTGACTAATAAAATCAGGGTTATTACACAATATTCAATTAGAGACAGACTTTCCCCAGTAGGATCAAGCACAAGCTGCTCTAAAGAGCCATCTTGTAGACATTCAACGAATTCCCTCTCTTGCGATCCAACACCAACCTGGTTTTCCCAATCGCCTTGCATATTGAAGTTCCCCATTTCAACTCTGATATTATCCTTATTAAATGCCCTTTCCAGCTCCTTTTGCAATTTCATGGACAAGTGGTCACAGACCAGAAATTTGTAAGTGTCAGGGAGCAGGAGTGAGTGCCATTGCTATTACAAAGGAAAAAGTGCTAGGCAAACTGAAAGGTCTTCAGGCAGGTGAGTCACCTGGACCAGACTGACTACATCCCAGAGTCGTGCTTCATCACATTGTGCAAAGCTAATACAGACCTATCCAAAAAGACTACTGGCTGTAATAGCTGCAAGAGATGGTTCAAATAGGTACTGAGCAAAGGGGGATGAAATGTTGACATTTCCGTCTGAATTTTTAGTCTTTCATGCTTTTTTGACATGACTGGAGAAAAAAGGAACACGTGGTTCACAAATAAAAAATCTCAGTTAAATTGATCAAAATTCCTGATTTTAAACTCATTTATGTGAGCAAAGGGTCAGGGCTGAAAACCTTTACAAACGGCTGTATCCCTCTATTCCTTACTTCTTCATGTAGCCATCTAAATGTTTTTTAAACAGTTACTATTATATTTCTTGTACCACTTTCCTGGCAGAGCTACTTTGTAACAAGCAATTAAATTGTAAGAGAACAAGGAGTCTCATTCTCTAATTTTGTGGAGAAATTATTTTCAAAGAACATGGCTGAAATGAGGAAGCCGTTCTATGAGTATAGTGGTTACTTGAAAACATACCAAAACCGCTGAGAGACCAGGTTATGAGGGTTTACACAGTGTGACACGATTCCAAAAATAACTATATTCCAAGTTGGAAAAAAGTACGTTTGATCTTGTATTACAAAACCAGCAAAGATGAATGATCTTATAGCAATAAAATGAAACTAAAATTAGTGATATAGTGAAATTAATGGAAAAAGCGAAATAAGTATTCCAAGTAGCATAACTAAGTGGTCAACAAAAAAATAATTCCCCGGTTGCCTATAACTCTAAACGAGACTAACCAACTAACAAAGACAAAGTATGAATACATAAGGTTCTACCATGCCCCAACCCATGTGACAAATCATCAATAATAAATGTGCAACCTAAAATACAATACAGACAGACATGGCTCCTACAATGTGTATGAAAATGTTATGCTTGAATGACAAAATAAAAGCAAAAAAATGAAATTACGGAATATCAATCTGACTTAGCTGTGAAATGTAATTGTTTGTTTTTGGCTAATTAAACACTTGGTTTTCACCACCAATGTTTTAATGTAATTTGTATCCAAGGTCTACAAAAAGAGAGCAGGATTGAAGTTCAAATGAATTTCGACATTGAAGCTTTCGACCCAACCACAGGAGCATTTTTATGGAAAATGCAGAGGCTCAGCATTACATCTCAAACACTTAGAATAGATGTTCAAGGTAAGTTATCCCTTATTCCACTAAAAAAGTAAAACGTAAAAGTATTTCCAATATGGCTTTCAACTCCTATTCCTTTCAATCTCTGCTTAAATATATCTATGAAATTCATGTTATTCACCTCATCTAATTTGTGGAAGCAGATTCTACTTTCTAACTACTCTCTGGATAAAGAAGTTCTCCAACATTCCACACTGAATTTATTAGTGACTTTTTTATTTAAATGGCCCATAGTTTTGAACAATGGTGGACTCAAACTATCTTAATGGACTGAGTTATAATTCTCAAGACCTCAAGATAAAGAGAGTAAACACGAGGAAATCTGCATATGCTGGAAATTCAAGCCACACACATCAAAGTTGCTGGTGAACGCAGCAGGCCAGGCAGCATCTCTAGGAAGAGATACAGTCGACATTTCGGGCTGAGACCCTTCGTCAGGACTAACTGAAAGAAGATCTAGTAAGAGATTTGAAAGTGGGAGGGTAGCTTTATTTGTCACATGTACATTGAATTCACATCAAAACAAATCAGTGAGGACTTTGCTGGGAAGTCTACAAGTGTCACCATGCTTCCAGCACCAAAGTAGGATGCCCACAATTCATTAATCCTCATCTTACATCTTTGGAATGTGGGAGGAAACCCCCACAGTTATGGGGAGAATGTACAAACTCCATACAATGTTGTTGGCACTGATTAACTGGATTCTGACAATTTGCACTCGTTCCTCAATCACACTTTATTTACTTGTGCACAAGGAGAACAGCAAGGCCCCTGTCATCAAACTGTTCTGAAGTATGAACAAAGAAATGCCATTTTTATACAGAACTTTATGAGTTAGATACAAATATTGATCCATAGAAGCATTGTGCACTTCTGAATCTCACAATTTACATATTTAAGGACCAAGCATAATACATATTTCAGATGTTAATAACCAGTTAAATCTACACATTAATGGCCAATAATACTTGAGAATTAGTAAAATAACTGTCCAACAGTAAGTGTTGCCCTAGAATCTTTCATTTGCATCTTTATCTTGTCTTAGTATGCTCGATGACCTTGTTTCCAGGCTTGGACAAAAAGGCTGTGCAAGAGTTAGACCTTCAAAGGCCATGCTCAGCCTGGGTGACTGCACTATGTCTGCACACACTCTATGTCAACTTACATATTGACTGCTGCTGTAGGTGTTGAATTCCTCAGAGAAAGGATGTACAAAATGTCTGTGCTTTGTTCAGTTAGCACACGATTTTAACCTCTGCTTTGCTGCAATTTCCACAGAGATGGGAGTTAAACCCCGATGTTACAACTGGAGTGTGCTAAATATTGTGATACCAAACCACCCCTACTCTTTTCTTTTTAAATCTTTTTATTAAATAAGTATACAAAAAGGTAAGCCATATAGACACTAATACATTGTTAGAATATAATAAAATTACAGAAGATATTAATACAAAAAAAAACTACAAACAATGTAATTTAAACATAACATACCAAGGTAACATAATAGTATACTAATTTTATATATATATCAATAGAGAAAAAGAAAAAAAAAACCCCAAAAAAACCCACCGTGCAACTAACTAAAAGCAAAGCAAAGCAATGGGCTAACTTGAAACCAAACAGAGTTAAACTTAAAATCACGTCCTCAATCCCGACCTCCATTAAAAACAGTAAAAAAACAAGAAGGGTATGTATTACATTAAATGAAAATATTGAATAAAAGATCTCCAAGTCTGTTCAAATTTAAATGAGGAGTCATAAAGATTGCTTCTAATTTTCTCCAGATTCAAGCATAATATCGTCTGAGAAAACCAAAAAAAGGTAGTTGGAGCATTAAGCTCTTTCCAATGTTGTAAGATACATCTTTTCGCCATTAAAGTAAGAAATGCAATCATTCTACGGGCTGAAGGGGAGAGATTACTGGAAATTTTAGGTAGTCCAAAGATAGCAGTAATAGGGTGAGGAGAGATATCTATATTCAATACCTTGGAGATAATATTAAAAATGTCTCTCCAAAAAGTTTCCAAAGTAGGGCAAGACCAAAACATATGAGTTAAAGAGGCTATCTGCCCCGGACATCTATCACAAAAAGGATTAATATGAGAATAAAAGCGCGCTAACTTATCTTTGGACATACGTGCTCTATGAACAACTTTAAATTGAATTAGGGAATGTTTAGCACAGATAGAGGAAGTATTGACTAATTGTAAAATCTGCCCCCAGTCATCCACAGAAATGGTAAACCCCAATTTCTGTTCCCAATCTACCCTAATCTTATCAAATGGAGCTTTCCTAAGTTTCATAATATTATTATAAATCATAGCCGATGCACCTTTCTGACATGGATTAAGGTTGATTATAGTATCTAAAATGTATGTAGGAGGAAGCATGGGAAAGGAAGAAAGTATAGTACTTAGAAAATTTCTAACTTGTAGATATCTAAAAAAATGTATTCTTGATAAGTTATATTTATTAGATAATTGTTCAAAAGACATAAGGGAACCATCTAAAAATAAATCCAAAAACCGTAAAATACCCTTAGTCTTCCAAGTTTGAAAAGCACGATCCGTAAAAGAGGGAGGAAAAAATATGTTACCTAAAATAGGAATCGCTAACCCAAATTGATTAAGATCAAAAAATTTTCTGAATTGAAACCAAATACGCAAGGTATATTTAACTATCGGGTTAGACACCTGTTTAAGGCGTTTCCAATCAAAAGGAAGAGAGGAACCTAAAATAGAGCCAAGTGTAAAACCCTGAACAGATTGTAATTCCAATACTACCCATTTAGGAATGGATAGTATATCCTGGTCCAGTAACCAGAATTTCATATGTCGAATATTAATTGCCCAATAGTAAAATCTAAAGTTAGGTAATGCTAAGCCTCCATCTCTCTTAGCTTTCTGTAAATGTATTTTACCCAGTCTCGGGTTTTTATTCTGCCAAATAAATGAAGAAATTTTAGAGTCAACTTTGTCAAAAAAAGATTTTGGAACAAAGATTGGTAATGCCTGAAATATATATAAAAATTTTGGCAAAAAAAACATCTTAACTGCGTTAATACGACCAATCAAAGTTAAATATAAAGGAAACCATTTAGATGAAAGTTGAGTAATATGGTCTATTAATGGTAAAAAGTTAGTCTTAAATAAATCTTTGTATTTACAAGTAATTTTAATCCCAAGATATGAAAAATAATTATTAATCAATTTAAATGGAAATTTATAATATAAGGGAAGTTGTTTATTAATCGGAAAGAGTTCACTCTTACTAAGATTTAACTTATAACCTGAAAAAAGACCAAATTGTGCTAATAACTCTAAAACAGCCGGGATGGATTTTTGAGGATTAGAAATATATAAAAGTAAATCATCAGCATAGAGTGATAATTTATGGGACTTTAAGCCCCGAGTTATCCCAGTAATATTTGGAGATTCTCGAATGGCAATTGCAAGAGGTTCTAATGCAATATCAAATAATAAAGGACTAAGAGGACAGCCTTGTCGAGTACCTCGAAAAAGAGGGAAAAAAGGTGAACTTAAAGAGTTAGTACGGACCGAGGCCACAGGAGAATAATATAAGAGTTTAATCCAGGATATAAATTTCAAGCTGAAATTAAACCTTTCAAGCACCTGAAATAAATAAGGCCATTCTACTCTATCAAAAGCTTTCTCGGCATCTAAAGAGATAACACACTCAGGAACATTTTGTGAGGGAGTATAAACAATATTTAACAGTGTACGAATATTATAAAAAGAGTAACGACCTTTAATAAAACCCATTTGGTCTTCCGAAACAATAGAGGGAAGTACTTTTTCTAATCTATTTGCTAATAACTTAGAAAAAACTTTAGAATCAACATTTAATAAAGATATTGGTCTATAAGATGCACATTGAGCAGGATCTTTATCCTTCTTTAATATTAAAGAGATTGACGCTCTATTAAAAGATTCAGGAAGTTTACCAAGTTTCAATGAAGCCTCAAAAACCCTACAGAGCCAAGGGATTAATGAAAGAGCAAAACATTTATAAAATTCTACGGTAAACCCATCAGGGCCAGGAGCTTTCCCCAAATTCACAGAGAAAATAACATTCTTAATCTCATCCATGGTAATAGGAGTATCTAACATAGAAGCCATATCCTGTGAAATCTCAGGGAAGTCTAAATTATCTAAAAAATCATTCATATATTTAGAATCTCGAGGAGACTCTGATTGATATAAGGAAGAGTAAAAATCACAGAAGGTTTGATTACCACCCCTACTCTCAAAGTCTTTTCTGGCTCAATTTACTGTGACTATCCTTCCAAATATTCCTTTTTAAGCACCATAGTCAGTGCAGATTATAAATATTTTCTTTGCTGACTATCAACCCAGGCACACTCAAGAATGTGAGCTTAGCATACTGCTCTACTTTTGCTGCACACGACTGCAAGGTTAGGCACAGCTCAAATGCTATCAATAAATTCGCCAATGGAAACTCTGATGGCAATGAGGAGCAAGATAGATTGGCTTGCTGATTGGTGTTAGCAAGACCAAGGAATTGATTATGGACTTCAGGAAGCAGTGGTCGGGAGAAGACACAACAGACCTCATTGAGGAGTCAGTGGTGGAAAGGGTGAGCAGCTTCATGTTCCTTGCTATCAATATCTCAGAGGATCTATCCTGGGCCAGACACATTGATGCACTCATAAAGAAGGTATGTCAGTAGTTATAATTCATTAGGAGTTTGAGGAGAATTTGTTACGTCAAAGACTCTTGCAAATTTCTATAGATATACAGTGGACAACATTCTGATTGGGTGATTTATAGCCTGGAATGGAGGCTCCAATGTGCAGGATCGAAAGAGACTGCAGATTCAGCCAGTTCCGTCATTGACACAACCCTCCCCACCATAAAGGATATCTTCTAAAGGAGGTGCCTAAAGAAGGCAGCACCCATCACTAAGGACCCTGACCATCTGGCACATGCCCTCTTCTCAATACTACCATCAGGAGTCTAGAGACCCATAATCAACATTTTAAGTTTCTTCCCCTCAGCCATCAGCACAACAGTCCATGAACCCATACATACTACCCCAGTATTCCTCTTTCACACTTTTTTGTAACTGATAGTATTTTTTGTCTTGCACTGTACTGCTGCCATAAAATAACACATTTCATGACTTATGTCAGTGATAATAAAACTGATTCAGATTCTATTCCCCCCAAATCAGGAAAATTCTGGCAACACTGCTGATCACAAATCTACCCCAACTCTGACCAAAATACCCTTTGATAAGATCCTTCTGCTGCAATCACTTAATTTAGTAGTTGCACACTGTAAGTAGAAATTGAATAAGATTAGCAAATCAGTAGATATATGAAGACACAAAATTTAGCTCCAAAGGTGCCTTACCTGTCTCCTAATAACTTCTGTGTTGGTTTTAGCCTTTTCTATTAGCTCTTGAATAACTTCAGTACTTGTCTCATTTTTGTGTTCTCGAAAAGTATCCCTAATCCTCCGGAGTGCAAATGTCCTTCAAGATGAAAAGGAACACATTAACATTTATTTTAAAACAATTCAATCCCACTTTATGGCATTTTGTTCACATAGACACATTTAACGTAAGAACATTTTTGTGGTTCCTTACTTTGGACTTCCTTACATGACAGAATTGTTAGGTAATATTTTAATCAATACCTTATTTAAAACAATAAAATTTAGATTGCTCCTTTATTTACAATGAATAAATATGATTGGCCCAAATTAGTTGCCCAGAAATCCTGCTCATAATTGCCACCAAGTAACTAGTGATTTAATATAAATACTCTCTCTTTTCTTCTTTGTTGCTGAGTGACAAGGAAACTTACTTCAACTCTGGTTTTATTGATTCTGAGATGACTAATGAGCTCAACATGGGACCGCAGACTCCTCCACAAATGGAGCAAATGGTGGCTAATGTATGAAGTGCTGTGCTACCTAATCCTGGGTTTTAATGTGCTCCTACTTCATGCTCATTTTCAGCTTTGAGTAGCCATGGGCTTGAGGTTCTCGGAATTCATTGGGGATGTTTCACTTCTTGAAGTTCTGAGTACATCCTTGAATCAAATCTTTTGCCTTGTGTCAGGCATGTAAACTATGTGGCCAAATAATATTGCCCATTGAGAGTAACCAGGCCTCAACAAAGGGTACGTTGGCCTGCAAGAGCATGCTGATGGCATTCTTCCAGTGAAGATTTTTACGCAAAAACATTGGTAGTATTTTTCCAACGCTTTGAGATGTCAAGCAGTGAATTCAGGTAGTACTTGAGGAAGAATCTCCCCATTTGTAAAGGTAATTGTATATGGAGCTAGTTGCCATATGTAGCTTAAAAAATAGCATTAAGGGGAAGTGGGAGAGGAAAGAATTGGATCTGCCAATGGAGTTTGATGAAATGGTGTTGGAAGAGCCACTGGATAAAATCAAAGCAATTAATACTTTTCTCTGATCAAGCCTGTCAGTTTTCATCACCCACACTGCTATTATTCATGAATAAATATTGACAACAAATGCTTACTGTTCATTTGATCACAAGTAACTGTACCAATTCTGATACTCTTAACACCACATTCCCAGTGGGAGTTGCTCACCTGAGGGAGGACTCGTGTTTAATCAGCTCCTCCTACACCAGGACATAGTCTAGTGGGAGAGCTTTTATTGCTAAAGATTAAAGCTAGGTCCTCCCTGAGCATTTTATACTGTTGTTTTAAAGTATATCTAACTTTTAAGGTTCAACCCTCTACTCTCAGGCTCTGCAAGTTTAAAAAATTTAATTCAATTTACAAATGGAAATTCAAAACACAGGATGGAGTGTAATCTTATTCTAAATTTAACAAATCATTATTTATACAACATTCACACCCTCATCCCTACAACACTAACTACTAAGTAATAGACATTATTTCATGAAAAATTTCCTTCAATCTACTATATATATCCATATGCAAATATTAATGGCCAGATGTCATACTATTACTTAACTCTCTTCCATACTGTCTTTAGTAATGTGGCTCAAGACTTAATCAACCGTAGTTTAGTCCATTAATAGAGCAAATTTTGTTAACCCTATCTGCCATATGATATACAGCAAGTGTAGGTAAATGAAGGTTGGCATTGGCATGACAGGGTGAAGGGCTTTACTGTACTGTGTGATACAGTGACCATGACTGGAAGTTGAATATCTATTATAGCTGCTCTGATCATGTGAATTTCCATAAAATGTGCTTCTGAGACGTCTTCCTTATTCCTTCTATGATAGATGACAGAACCTTTGGTTGCATCCCACCTCTCTCCCTGTATCACAGCTTGCACCCCAATTCCTCCTGGTAGGAGCTAAGACTGTGTTCTCCTGGAACTCACTGCCTACGAACCCCCGATGGATCACCCTTCAAAACATCTGCTAACTTCCACAGTTTTCAACCACCAAATAGAGCCTCACCGCCCCCCCCCCCCCCACCGGACCTTCCTATTTCAGAACAGCAGAGATAATTTTCTCTGCAAGTCCTTGGACCACACTTCCACCTCTCCCAACTACTTTTCACAGCACTTTTCCATGTAATTTTAAAGATGCAACCCATGCTCCTTTACTTGATTTCTTTCCACTATCTAGAGATGAAAACACCCTTTCAGGTGATGTAACAATCCATTTGAACTTCTTCCAATTTAGGGTATTGCAGTTAGTGTTCACAATTTGGGTCCAACTACATTTAAAAATCTGTATAATGAACGAGTAACACTTTGCAGAACATGTCTATTTAATTTGCATCGAGCTTCCAGATGCCTGTCACTTCAATTCTTGGCTCCATTCCCACCCTGAACCAACTTTTTAGAAATTTTGAGATCGAAACATCTCTTTAATTTGGCAAATTTATGTTACTTAACTTACACAATTGTAAACCTACTTTTCCAATTATCCTTGCATTGTTAACCTATGTTTTCATTGTTTTTATAAGCTTAAAGTGTCTTCCAACTTTAAATACCATGCAAAGTTAAAGGCCATACTTAACAAAAAAGACAGCCTCATAAAAATGTGATCACTGTTAGCATGATGTCAAGCAACTTTAAAGGCTCAGAAATGAAACAATTTAAATTGTTTAGTCTTATCCTTGCATTCAGTCAATTCTTAGATATTCAGAATTAAGTCACTTATCTTATTCTTTAATGGCCTCCTGTTCACCCTAGCTCTTAATCCAATCTTCCCTTCCCCATTTCATCGCTGCTGAATCTTACTCTTTTTCTTTCCAGTCCTGACAAAGGGCCATGGCCCCAAATGTCAACTGTTCATTTCCCTCCATAGATATTGGCTGACATGCTGAGCTCCTGCAGCAATTGTACGTTGTTCACTCTAATTCATTTTGCTTGAATATTGTTCTGACATCTTTCTTACTTTACAGTCCCAGCAACTTTCATTAGGCATTGTTTTCTTCTCTTTTGTCATCTTGCACACTTTGTATCCTTTTTAAAATGTTCTTCTCTCACTCCACAAAGCTCTATTGTCATTAAATCTGTATGTTTTTTTCTACTTGTGGTGCCCTATTATGTGTCTTTTCAGAATGCTTATAAACTTCCAGGTGTCTTCTGCATTACTTCAACAATTAGAACTGCTTCTGTGCTTTCTTTGTATCATTTTGCTCAATTCTTTGTGATGACCTACAGGTGTCTGCACAAAATATCCAGGTCACAAAAACTACTAAGTAATATTACTGCAAATACAGAAACAGAAGTAATTACTCCCACATTCTTATTCAGTGTACTATGCAAATTACTGACAAACAACATTCAGCTTTTCTCATGACTTAGCTAAAATAATTTTATATCACCTGCACACCTTAATTGGGACGAACTGAGTCACACTTAGTTTCGTGTCTATAAGTTTATCCTCATTTTCTTTCCATTGCTAACACAACCTTGCAAGCTCATACATAATACATTTCAATCAATAAGGTTTCGTTGGGCTAGTGAATGCCAATCCACTGCTGCACACTGGCAGATGGCAGCACTTTTAATTAGGGCCTGTTCACCTATGAAGAGACATGGGGCGGTATTGTTAATAGGATTTGCTTAATATGAAATCTAATTCTCATTTGCAGCTGGTCCATATCAGACTGCTCATTCTCTGGTAGCTTTACAGTATTCAGAGACAGACATTTAAACAAATGACATGTCAAAATTTCTTAAGAGTCTTTGAGCCAAGCATCTCTGAATAATTTAATTGAAAGTACATTTCAATCACAACAGATTATGTGGTTTTCAGTGACCTACAAAGATGAGAGGGAAATAATCTTTAATCATGACTAAACAAATACAGAAAGCTTCAAGTTTTAATATTGTTACAAAGCAACAACAGAGAGGCAATACAGTCCCTGTCACTGATTGATCTACTCAGCTAGAAACTTAATAGTAATAGGGAAATAAATTACAAGTAGGGTAATAAACACGAGATTCTGCAGATGCTGGCAATCCAGAGCTACACATACAAAATGCTGGAGGAACTCAGCATGGTCAAGCAGCATCTATGGCAATGAATAAACAGTCAACATTTTGGGCTGAGACCTTTCTTCATGACTGGAAAGGAAGGGGGAAAATGCCAGAATAAAAAGGTGGGTGGCGGAGTTAAAAGGATTAGCCAGAAGGTGATAGGTGAAGCCAGGTGGATAAGAAAGGTAAAGGGCTGGAGAAGAAGGAACCTGACAATAGGAGAGTGGGCCATGAGAAAAAAAGGTGGGGCATGGGGGGAGGTGATAGGCAGGTGAGAAGGGGTAAGAGGTGAGAGTGGCTAGTAGAAGAAAAGGAGGAGAAAAAAATTACCAGAAGGAGAAATCGATGCTTATGCCATCAAGTTGGAGGTTATCTAGACAGAACATAAGATGTTGCCTCCACAGCGTGGCCTCATTATGACAAAAGAGGCCACGGAGATATGTCAGAATGGGAATGGAAATAGGAAATAAAGTGGTTAACCACAGGGATATTCCTCTTTTGGCGGATGGAGTGGAGGTGCTTGACAAAGCGATCTCCCAATTTACATCTGATTTAGCCAATGTAGGAGGCTGCATTGGAGCACTGAATAGGCGACCCCAAAAGATTCACAGATGAAGTATTGCCTCATCTGGAAGGATGGGGCCCTGAATGGAAGTATGGGAGGAGGTGAATGGTCAGATGTAGCATTTCTGCCACTTACACGGAGGGAGATTAGTGGGGAGGGGCAAGTGGACAAAGAAATTATGGAGGGAGCGATCCCTATGGAAAGCAGAGAATGGGGGTTGGTAAAGATGTAAGGATGTGTTTGGTGTTACGATCCAATTGAAGATGGCAGAAATTGCTGATAATGATGTGATGGATGTGGAAGCTCATGGGGAGGTACGTGAGGATTAAAGGAAGGCTGTCTCCATCACAGCAGTGCGAAGATAAGACCACAATACCATAAGATATAGGAGCAGAATGAGGTCATTTGGCCCATTGAGTCTGCTTTGCCATTTCATCATGGCAGACCCAATTTCCCTCTCAGCCCCAAGCTCCTGCCTTCTCCTTTATCCCTTCATACCCTGGCCAATCAAGAATCTGTCAACCTCTGCCTTAAATACAGTGGGATGCAAAAGTTTGGGCACCCCGGTCAAAGTTTCTGTTACTGTGACTAGCTAAGCGAGTAAAAGATGAACTAATTTCCAAAAAGCATAAAGTTAAAGATGACACATTTCTTTAATACCTTAAGCAAGAAAACTTTTTCATTTCCATATTTTATCATTTCAAAATAACAAAAAAGGAAAAGGGCCCGAAGCAAAAGTTTGGGCATCCTGCATGGCAGTACTTAGTAACACCCCCTTTGGCAAGTATCACAGCTTGTCAACGCTTTCTGTAGTCAGCTAAGAGTCTTTCAATTCTTGTTTGGGGGATTTTCGCCGATTCTTCCTTGCAAAAGGCTTCTAGTTCTGTGAGATTCTTGGGCCGTCTTGCATGCACTGCTCTTTTGAGGTTTATCCACAGATTCTTGATGATGTTTAGGCTAGGGGACTGTGAGGGCCATGGCAAAACCTTCAGCTTATGCCTCTTGAGGTAGTCCATTGTGGACTTTGCAGTGTGTTTAGGATCATTATCCTGTTGTAGAAGCCATCCTCTTTTCACTTTTGGCTTTTTTACAGGCGGTGTGATGTTTGCTTCCAGAATTTGCTGGTATTTAATTGAATTCATTCTTCCCTCTACCAGTAAATGTTCCCTGTGCCACTGGCTGCAACACAAGCCCGAAGCATGATCGATTCACTCCCAAGCTTTGTTGGAGAGAGGTTCTTTTCATGAAATTCTGCACCCTTTTTTCTCCAAACATACTTTTGCTCATTGCGGCCAAAAAGTTCTATTTTAACTTCATCAGTCCACAGGACTTGTTTCCAAAATGCATCAGGCTTGTTTAGATGTTCCTTTGAACCTTTTGAATGGAACTTTTTGGCTGCATTCTAAAAGCACGGCCTTCCGTACTGAGGCTGTGTCCCCTGGTCTTAGATTCTCCCACCATAGGAAACATCCTTTCTGCATCCTCTGTATCATGGCCTTTCACCATTCAATAGGTTTCAATGAGGTTGAACCCTTCTAAATTCTTCATATGACAAGCCATTCAATCATGGAATAATTTTCATGAACCTCCTTTGAACCCTCTCCAATTTCAGCACATCCTTTCTAAGATAAGGAGCCCAAACCTGCTCACAATATTTCAAATGAGGCCTCACCTCTGCTTTATGAAGTCTCAACATTACATCCTTGCTTTTATATTCTAGTACTCTTGAAATGAATGCTAACATTGCATTTGCCTTCCTCACCACAGACTCAACCTGCAAATTAACCTTCAGGGAATTCTGCACAAAGACTTTTAAGTCCCTTTGCACCTCAAATTTTTTGTATTTTCTCTCAATTTAGAAAATAGTCAACTCTTTCATTTCTTCTACCAAAGTGCCTGACTATACACTTACTGACATTGTATTCCATCTGACATTTCTTTGCCCATTCTTCAAATCTGTCTATGTCCTTCTGTAGCCTTCTTCCTCAAAACTACCTGCCCCTCCACCTATCTTCATATCATCAGCAAACTTTGTAACAAAGCCATTAATTCTTTCATCCAAATCATTGACATACAACATCAAAAGAACTGATCCCTACACAGACCCCTGTGGAACACCATGAGTCACCAGCAGCCAGTCAGAAAAGGCTCCTTTTATTTCCACTCTTTGCCTCCTGCCAATCAGCCACTGCTTTATCCATGCTAGAATCTTTTCTGTAATACCATAGGCTTGTAGCCTGTTAAGCAGCCTCATATATGGCACCTTGTCAAAGGCCTTCTGAAAATCAAAGTACACAACATCAACCGATTTTCCTTTGTCTGTTCAACTTGTTAATTCTTCAAAAGAATTCCAATAGATTTGTCAGGCAAGACTTTCCCTTGAGGAAACCATGCTGACTATGGCCTATTTTATCATGTGCTTCCAAGTACCCTGATACCTCATCCTTAATAATCAACTCCAACATCTTCCCAACCACTGAGGTTAGACTAGCAGGCCTATAGTTTCCTTTCCTCTGCCTCGCTCCCTTCTTGAAGAGTAGAGTGACATTTGCAGTCATCCAGTCTTCTGGAACCATTCTAGAATCTAGTGATTCATGAAAGATCATTAGTAATGCCTCCACAATTTCTTCAGCCACCTCTTTCAGAACTCTGGGGTGTACACCATCTGGTCCAGATAACTTATCCAACCTCAGATCTTTAAGTTACCCAAGAACCTTCTCTCTAGGTTATGGTAACTTTACACACTTCATGACCTCTGACACCTGGATCTTCCACCATACTGCTAGTGTCTTCCACATAGGTGGTGAGTATTGGTGTCTGGGAAATGGAGCAGATGCACATGAGGACATCATCAATGGTGGAGGAAGAGAAACTCCATTCTTTGAAGGAGGAGGTGGATATCTCTGATGCCTGGAACAGAAAGCCTCACTGTAAGAACAGATCTGGTGGAAAAGAAGGAACTTTGAAAAGGAAATAGTATTTTTACAGGACACATGGTGGGAAGAGGTATAGTAAAGATGGCTGTGGGAATCAGTAGGTTTATAAAATATGTTGGCAGGCAGTTTGTCTCCAGAGATGGAGAAAGAGAGAGATTGTGAAAGGCGAGGAGGTGTCAGAAATGTGAATTTAAGGGCAGGGTGGAAGTTGGAAGTAAAGATGATGAAATTGATGAGGACATATGAAGTAGCACCAATGCAGTCGTCAATGTAGCGCAAGGAAAGCTGGGGAGCAATACTAGAAAAGGCTAGGACCATGCACTGTTCTCCATAGCTAATGAAAAGGCAAGCATAGCTGGGTCCCATGCAAATGCCCATGGCTATTCCTTGAGTTCAGAGAAAGTAGGAGGAGCTGAAGGAGAAATTGTTGAGGGTGAGGACCAGTTTTGCCAGATGGAGAAAGGTGGTGATGGAGGGGAACCGGTTGGGTCTTCTGTTGAGAAAGAAGCAGAGAGCTTTAATGCATTCATGATGGCCGATAGAAGTATATAGGGACTGGACATCCATTGCGAAAATGAAGCAGTCAGGGCCAGGGAATTGAATGTTGTTGAGGAGATCGAGAGCATGAGAAGTGTTGTGGATGTAGGTGGGAAGGGACTGAACCAAGGGGGATAGAGTGGAGTCAAAATATGTGGACAGGCGTTCAGTGGGGCAGGAGCAGGCAGAGATAATGGGCCTACCCAGACAGTCACGTTTGTTGATCTTGGGCAGGATGCATGAGCTAGCAGTGCGGAGAAAGGGAACTACGTGTTTGGTGGCACTGGATGGGAGTAGTCTAGATTTGATGAGGTAGTGATGGTGTCAGTGACGAGTTTCTGATGGTCTGGAGTGAGGCCCTTTTCAAGGGTTAAGTAAGAGGAGGTGTCTGAGACTTGCCTCCTGGCCTAAGCAAGATAGAGGTCAGTCTGCCACACTACAGTAGCATCCCTTGTCTGCGGGTTTGATGGCAAGGTTGGGATTGCTGAAGACAGAGTGGAGGACAGTGCATTCAGAAGGGCTACAGTTTGAGGAGGAGAGAGAAGTGATGAAATTAAGCTGGTTGATGTTTCATCAGCATTAGAGATGAAAAGATCCAGGCAATACATTAATTACTATGTCCCCAAAGAAAGTATCAGCAGGCCCTGGAAAAAGTGGCTCCCAAGCAGTGGGTGCCGGGGTGGCCCCTTCACGGAGCCAGAGGATGTCCCTTCATTTAAAAAAAAGAAAAGATGGAAAGATCCAGAGCAGCTACAGAACTAGAGCAGGCTGTCCAAGAAAAGGAGGGCTGGAGACGGGAGAAGGGGTCATCAGTGCCACCTTACAAATAGGACTATTTCTAAGCCAGATATATTTTAACATACTTATTTTCCCATGTAATATAAAGCTGGATAAAACTTCAGAAATCGACATGCACTGATTCATGGCTTCCAGGTGAGAGGGACATTATCAAAAATAGCATGTCAAACACATCAAAAGGGCTTAAATTTATCAATATTCAAGTGAAGAAACCATTTCAATTTCTTTAATTCAGCTAGCATTGTTTCAATCTGCACACTGACTAATGTTACGAGAATACACATAAAATTAAGATGTTTGCTGGCCTGGGCTAGCATCAGTGGCATCAGCAGTTGGTCTGCCACCTGCCCTCAGGGGAAAGAGAGATAAGGAACAATGGAGCAGCGTCTGGAGATGTGTAATGAAGGGATGTGGGAGGAAGAGCTGTCTGGAGCGGCTCCCCCCTTTGAACCCTGAACTGTTTGAAGTGATGGACAGGCGATACCCCAGCAGGGGGATAAAAAGGGACAGGTTCGCTAAGACAGACACACACGCCACCCGAGGTAACGAGACCCTGGAAGCGGTGCGCTTCTCACGAGTGGGTGAGAAGTCCCAGACAACGACAAGGGTGGAAAGGTACGATCAGCGGGAACCCGGTGTGTGTCCGCCTTTGCCTGGGTGCCGGGTTCACTGCAGAGGATCGACCGCATCTGGAGGAGGGGTCACAGTCGGTGACCTCAGGTGACATCACCAAGGACCTGCCCAAAAGCTGTTTGTGAGCCATCCCGCTGGTCTGTGAGTGAAGCCGTTCTGAATGATGAGTTGTTCCTATTCTATCTCTCTCTTCCCCCACGTTGTCCACCGCCATGGCAACGATTACTGCGAACTGAACTACTAAACTGGACTGAACTTTGAGTCATTTTGAAATTGGTCATTTACCCCTAGACTACTACCCCTAGATTACTGTGTTGCTTGTTTCTGTAATAAAACTTTCTTAGTTCTAGTACTCCAGACTCCAACTGAGTGATCCATTTCTGCTGGTTTGGCAACCCAGTTACGGGGTACGTAACACTAAAAACATGTCAGAAACCATTAAGCTATCCATACACTATTTATTATTATAGTTATGCATATTTTAACCAAATATTCAAAAACAATATTAATAAAAGGAATTCTTATCCAGTATTAGGCTTCATTCTTATTTTCTCCCCTTCTCAAGCCACTGTCCATATTTGGTACAAAGTACATAATCCAAAGAAGAAATGACTTATGGACCAGATATCATGTTTCACAGATAAATATTGACCAGGACTAGAACAGCAGAGGTGTTCTCTCAAGTATCAACACATCATTAGATAGATTTAAGAGAATTGCTTTACACCTGCATCAGTTGGCATTCACAGTCTTGACATTGAAAACTGACAGTAATGTTGGTGGTATGCACATGTGCAATTAAACACAGAATTCGGAAAGTGTTGTCAGTGATTCCTTGCTTCTCCATGGGGTGTGCTCTTTTGCTGCTTTCTCCCATGTACTCTCCAGAAATCAGTACACAGGCAATGGTTTTGTGTTATTTTAAAAGATTCTTGCTATAAACACAAAAAACTGTAAGCATAGTTGAATGAGCTTATGTAACTATTTTAATGGCATATTATTAATAATCAGCAAACTCTCCTGTTGTATTTGATTTGGATGAAAAGAAATGCTTTTTTAAGGGCAGAGGACAGGGCAATTGGTATACAAGTATTGCAGTGTATACTTTAGAAAGGAATAAGAATTTCAGTTCTGGTAAAAGGCAGGCAAATTTGAAAAGGGTGATGAATATAGGCTTGCAGGTGATATACTTGAATGTACAGGGTATACGAAATAAGACAGATGACCTTGTAACATGGATGAAGATTGGCAGGGTTGATGTCGTGAACATCACTGAGTCGTGGCTAAAAGAAGATCATTGTTGGGAGTTTAATATTTAAGGATATACATTGTACCAAAAGGACATGAAGAAGCTCGGGCTTTACTCTTTGGAGCGAAGGAAGACGAGAGGAGACATTATAGAGGTATACAAGATATTAAGAGGAATAGATAGAGAGGACAGGCAGCGCCTCTTCCCCAGGGCACCACGGCTCAGTACAAGAGGACCTGGCTTGAAGGTAAGGGGTGGGAAGTTCAAGGGGGATATTAGAGGAAGGTTTTTTACTCAGAGAGTGGTTGGTGCGTGGAAGGTACTGCCTGAGTCAGTGGTGGAGGCAGATACACTAGTGAAATTTAAGAGACTGCTAGACAGATATATGGAGGAATTTAAGGTGCGGGGCGGGGGGGTTATATGGGAGGTAGGGTTTAAGGGTCGGCACAACATTGTGGGCCGAAGGGCCTGTACTGTGCTGTACTATTCTATGTTCTATGACAGGCAAGTAGGCAGAGCGGGTGGGGTGGCCCTGTTGGTAAAAATGACATAATTATTAGAAAGAGGTGACAGAAGATTAGAAAGTTTATTTACCTTATGGTTTAAGAATCTGTAATGGTTAAAAAAAAACCCTGATGGGAACAATATACAGGCCTTCAAACAGTGATCAGGATGTGAGCTACAACAGGAGATAGAAAAGGCATATAAAAAGGTAAATGGTTATATTAGTCATAGGGAATTTCAGTACGCAGATAAATTGGGAAAAATCACGTTGGTGCTGGATCAAAGGGGGAGAATTTGCAGAATACCTACGAGATTTTTTTTCCAGAGCAGACTGTGGTTGAGCCCTCTAGGGAAAGGCAATTCTAGATTGGTTGTTGTGTAATGAACTAGATTTGATTAGGGAGATTAAGGTAAAAGAACCCTTGAAATGGTGATCATAATATGATAGAATTCACCCTGCAGAGTGAGCAGCTAAAATCAGATGGATCAGTATTATAGTGGAGTAAAGGGAACTAAAAGGGCATGAGAGAGGAGCTGGTCAAAGTTGATTGGAAGGGGTCACTAGCAGGGATGATGGCAGAATGGCAATGGCTGAAATTTCTGGGAGAAATTCAGAAGGCGCAGGATAGATACATCAAAGAAGAAAGGGAAGATGAGGCAACCATGGCTGACGAGGGAACTCAAAGACAACATAAAAGCAAAAGAGAGGGCATGCAATGTAGCAAAATTTAGTAGGAAGATAGGGGATTGGGAAGCTTTGAAAAACAACAGAAGGTGAATAAAAAAAGTAATAAGGAGAGAAAAGATGAAATATGAAGGTAAGCAAGCTAATAATATCAAAGAGAATACCAAATTTTTTTGAGATATATCAAGAGCAAAAGAGAGGTGAGTATCGACACTGGACCTCTGGAAAATGACACTGGAGAGACAGTTATGAGGGACAAAGAAAGGGCAGATGAACACAATATGTATTTTATACCAGATTTTACTGTGGAAGACACCAGTAGTATGCCAGAAATTTGAGAACGCCAGGAGGCAGAAGTGCGTGTAGTTGCTTTTTCCTAAGGAGAAGGTGCTTGGGAAGCTATAGACAAGTCACCTAGACCAGATAGACTATTCCCCAGGATTCTGAAAGAAGAAGCTGAAGAGTTTGTGGTGGTATTAATAATGATCTTTCAAGAATCACTAGATTCTGGAATTGTTCCAGAGTACTGGAAAGTTGCAAAATGTCACTCCATTCTTTTAAGAAGTGGAGGGGGGGGGAGAAGAAAGGAAATTATAGGCCAATTATCCTGAACTAAGTGGTTGCTAAGATGTTAGAGTCCATTGTTATAGATGAGGTCTTGGGGTAGTTGGAGGCACAAGATAAAATACACCGAAGTCAGCATGGTTTCCTCAATGGGAAATCTTGCCTTTCAAATCTCTTGGAATTCTTTGAGGAAATAACAGGCAGAATAGACAAAGGAGAGTCAGTAGATGTTGTTTACTTGGATTTTTACAAGGCCATTGACAAGGTGCTGCACATGAGTTGCTAAACAAGGTAAGAACCCATGATGTTAATGGAAAAATACTAACATGGATAGTAGATTGGTTGACTGCGTGGATGCAAAGAGTGGGAATTACAAGGATCTTTTCCGGTTGGTTGCTGGTGACTAGTGGTGTTCTGTAGGGGTTAGTATTGGGATCACTTCTTTTCACAATTGACATCAATGATATGGATTATGGAATTAATGGCTTTGTGGCCAAATTTGCAGATGATAGGTGGAGGGGCAGGTAGTGCTGAGGGAGCATGGAATTATATAGAATGACTTGGACAGATCAGCAAAATGGTCAAAGAAGTGTCAAGTGGAAAATAGTAGGGAAGTGTGTGGTCATGCACTTTGGTAGAATGAATAAAGGGATAGACAATTTTCTAAATGGGAAGCAAAGTCAGAAATCAGAGGTGCAAAGGGATTTGGGAGCTCTTGTGTGGGATTGCCTACACATTAATTTGTAGAATGAGTCTGTGGTAAGGAAGGCAAAGACAATGTTAACATTCATTTAAGAGGACTAGAAATAAAAGCAAGGATGCCATGCTAAGGCTAAGACCATACTTGGAGTATTGTGAGCAAGTTTGGGGCCCTTATCTAAAGGATATGCTGGCATTGGAGAGGGTCCAGAGGAGGTTCATGAAAATGATCTTGGGAATGAAAGGGTTAATGTATAGGGAGAGTTTGATGACTCTGTACCTGTATTCACTGAAGTTTAGAAGAATGAGAGGGAATGTCATTAAAACCTATTAAATACTGAAAGGCCTAGATAAGAGTGGACATGGAGATGTTTCCTATAGTGGATCAGTCTGGGACCAGATGGTAAAGACTCAAAGTACGTTTATTATCAACGAATGTAGAAATTACATACCTTGAGATTTGTTTGCTTACAGGTGCTTACAAACCACGGTGCTACGAAAAAACACACACATCATGCAAACAATAGGAGCAAATGACAGCATTCTGATCCATTCTGAGACAACAGCTGCCAGAGCAGTTCACAGCTTTGGCACTGCAGAGAAAGGAATGAACATTGCGGGAGAGCAAGCAAAATCAGCCTGAATCTCACCTCCGGTCCCTCAGAATAGAGAGACGTCCATTTAGAACAGAGATGAGGAGGAATTTCTTTCACTAGAGGGTGGTGAATCTGTGGAATTCTTTGCCATAGAAGGCTATGGAGTTCAAATCATTGGACATAATTAAGGCAGAGGTTAATAGGTTGTTGATTAGTAAGGACATCAAATGTTATGGGGAGAAGGCAGGAGAATGGGGTAGAGAGGGATAAGTCTACTACCACTGAATGGTGGAGCATACTCAATGGGCCAAAAGGCCAGAGTCTGCTCCTATGTCTGATGGTCTTCTGGTCTAAAACACATTTGAAATATCAGTTACTGCTTTAATATTATGTGAGCATTCCAATTTACATTTAACACTCTGTAACACCACACAAAAAACTTTTCTTTTCCTGGTTTGTTATTTATGGGAATTCTTTAACATGATTGTTGTCTGACAGATGCATGAAAGACTAGTATCTTAGATCTTTATGGATAGTTTCCTTCAAAGTCAGTGTCAAGCACCATTACTGTGATTCAAAAGGCAAAATTCAAACCTACAAATCCGAAGTTCAATAACTTATCTCCAGACTGTGTTTGCCACCCATGATGTTCTCTTCTAAATAGTAAAAAAACTCCATAGACAACTGCATTATCACTTACACAAGAGAAAATCTGCAGATGCAGGAGATCAGAGCAACACATACAAGATGCTAGAGGAACTCAGCAGGCCAGGCAGCATCATTGTGGGCTGAGACCCTTTGGCACGACTCATCCTAAACAAGCAGTCCCACTGAAGGGTCTTGACCCGAAACTTGGACTGTACTTTCTTCCTTGGATGCTGCTTGGCCTTCTGAGTTCCTCCAGCATTCTCTATGTGTTGTTGTGTCATCACATACTTGTGCTTGGTTTGCGGGCATGAAATTGAGCCACTAGCTCAGTTTTCAATACTGGTTGCTTTTTTCAATTTGCCAACTTTCCATAAATTTCTCTTCACAAAAAGTAAGTTTGTCAAGTAAAAATAGTATCTTTACCTCACCAGACTTGAGCACAAAATAACAACCTCAATAACTTGACTCATAGTTCAAACCTTCATGTCAACTTCAATTCATTTTCTATTGTGTATTCTGCAATCTTCTGGTCTAAACATTTAGACTCTTACCTTCAATAGTAGTTTTAATACTGACTTTTAGTTTTCCCTTTGCAACACCCCAAGAATTCAATTCCATTACTTCTAAAAAAAAAGCAATCTGTTCATGGCCAAAGCAACATTTATTGTTCATCCCCAAACAGCAATGAGTTGCTTACTTGACATCATTTTTTTCTAAATACTCTTGTTCATTATATGACCAAACTGATAAATTACATCTCTGTTTCTTGATTCCACTGTGGATTGACCTCTGTTAAAATCACAAATTCTCTCTATAGTTGTCGTACATTAACAATGACTTATATTGTGTAAAGGCTCAATCACACATTTCAACCACTATTGAAACCATTTTTTCCCCAGTTAATGAAGATGGAGGAAATAATGAATGAAAAAAAATCACAATTTTCTTATTTTGCATCTCATGGATTAAGCTGAAAGATCTAGTTGCAATATTTGTCCAACTTTTCAATTGCTAGAATGTTGATAGGATAGCTTTGTCTTTGCACTTCAAATACAAATTGCTCCATCATAAAGCTGCATTTTGATTGCTAAGACATTTAGCATTCAAACAGCATTTTTACCAATATTACATCTGTGGAGTGTAAGAACCAATTTTAAATGGCCAAAACAGGAATCAAATGGGATGAATATTCCACCATAATAAAACATTTTTTAAATAAATTCTTCTCACAGAGGGTGGCAAATCACTGGAATTTCCTAACTCGGAAGGTTATAAAGGCTAGACCACTGAGGATATTTAATAAAGTAGATTTTATTTTTAATGTTAAGGAACTGACAACTATACGGAATTGGCACACAGATCAGCCATGATCCTAGCCTATAGACCACTCCTGTGCTTATTTTGTCACATTTTATTAAAACTAGTACTACTCTATATATCTCAGAGAGGGATTTGCAGCAATGTGAAATCCATGTACTGGTTGGTTCTGATGATAGATAGTGTACATCACTGTGTGGAACTTGGTTTGATAGAATATTTCTTATCATAAATTTTGAATTTAAGAAAACACCAGAGATTCTAAAGTTTAGCATCCTAATTATAGATTTTTTTTCAGATGTAAAACTTCTTTATCCTCTGCAGACCTTCAAATTTAAAAATATCTAGTAGATGATATTAAGTAGTAAGTGAAGATTTTGAATCATGATCCCACAAATTAAAAATATTTGATACATTAAATTATACTTACACACACCCGGTAAAGAGAATATTTGCTCATCTTAATCACGCTGTATTAAACAAGACTTTTTAGGTAAGAATAATGATGTGGCACTGTGATGGTTTGACAACCTACGGAGATTTGGCAGTGAAAATTCTTGCTATGTCATACATGTTGTACCACAAATACAATGGTTATAAACAGGCTAATGTATTCACTCAAGTGATGCGATGTGTAAGCAGAAAATATCATAATTCTGGGTTTTACTTGTAGAATCCTACACAAATCACAAACATTGCAGAGATAAAAGCAAAGATATCTAATCTAGGTCAATGCCTTCATGTGAATACTCTTGGGCATCATGAGATACAGACTTCTGCCAATTAAGGATTATTGCCCCACAAACTTGATTTATCATATTCCAACTACATAAATATGCTTCATGTCATTTGAATGACTATCAATAACCAAGATTTGTTCTCTAGGCTATATGCTGCTTTGCAATTCATGAATTCTTGCTATCACTTATCTTAATATAACCATGCAAAAAGCAATTGTTTTAGCAATCCAGCTATCCCTCATATTCTTACCTCCAGACACCCTAAAATTATCAAAGTTCTATGTAAGTTTTGTTATTGAAGTACACATATATCACTGTATACAACCCTGAGATACATTTTCTTCTGGGCATACTTAAAAAATTCTACAAAACAATATCTATAACTAAATCAATGAATGACTTCCCAATTACGGCATTCAACCAGAGTGCAAAAGACTGAAGAAGAAATCATAATAGTAAATAAATAAGCATTAAACATCAAAAATCCTTGAAAGTAGGAACATTTCAATGATGGGGCAAGTGAAGTTGACTGAAGATATCCCTTTTGGTTCAAGAAACTGATGGTTGAGGGGCAATACTGTTCCTGAACCTGGTGGTGTGAGTCTTGAGGCTCTTGTACCTTTTTCCTGATGGTAACAGTAAGAAGAGTGCATGTCCTGGGTGGTGAAGGTCCCTGATGATGGATCCTGCGACAGCCTTTCATGTAGAGGTGCTCAATGGTTGGGAGGGCTTTACCTATGATGGACTGGGCTGTATCCACTACTTTTTGTAGGATATTCCATTTAAGGGCATCAATGATTCCATACCAGGCTGTAATGCAATCAGTTAATATACTCTCGAAAGAAGTTTATCAAAGTTTTAGAAGTCATGCCAAATCTCTGCAAACTCCTAAGGAAGTAGAGGCACTGCTGTGCTTTCTTTGTAATTGCACTTACATGCTAGGCCCAAGACAGGTCCTCCAAAATAATAACACCCAGAAATTTAAAGTTGCTAACCCACCACCTCTGATCCTCCAATGAGGACTAGCTCATGGACCTCTGTTTTTTTTTCTACTCATCAATAATCAGCTCCTTGGTCTTGCTAACAATGAGTGAGAGGCCATTGTTATGACACCACCACTCAGCCAGATTTTCAATTTTCCTCCTACCTGCTGATTCATCACCACCTTTGATTCAGCCTACGACAGTCGTGTTTCCAGTAAACTTGAATATGGCACTGGAGCTGTGCTTAGCCACACAGTCCTAAGTGTAAAGCCAGTAGAGCAGTAGACCAGGGGTCCCCAACCTTTTTTGCACTGCGGACCGGTTTAATATTGACAATATTCTTGCGGACCGGCTGCCCGGGGGGGGGGGGGGCGGGGGTGGGGTAGGGTTGCCGACAGACCAGAGTAGCAGTCATATACGTGGAGTTTACCCCGATTAAGACCACAATGACCATGAGGTCATGCGTGGGCGTCAGTGCGCATGCGCGTACATGTAACATGCCGAATTTTCTCTACAAATCGTTTTCGGCGATTCTGTCGGGGGGGGGGGGCGGTGTTAATCACGACCGGAATATAGGTGATGAATTGCTAATACATTCAATTTCATTTCTAAAAGGGTTTATCTAACGAATTTAATATTAAACACACAGCGCATATTTTCCTCGCATGAATATAGTGGTAAGTCAATTATCAGGCGAGGACAGGGGAGCTTGGAGTAAGTGTTGAATGAACTTCCATTAGAAGTGGTAGAGGCAGGTTCGATATTATCATTTAACGAAAAATTGGATAGGTATATCAACAGGAAAGGAATGTAGAGTTATGGGCTGAGTACAGGTCGGTAGGACTAGGTGAGAGTAGCGTTCGGCACGGACTAGAAGGGCAGAGATGGCCTGTTTACGTGCAGTAATTGTTATATGGTTATATAAGTCACTTGTAAGTCAATAGCATCGTAACATTTTAAGTAACGTTTGGATATTAAACACACAGCACATATTTTCCCCGAATGAACATATAAAATCATTGCAACACACCAATATCGCTGAATCAGTGGGAGCCCTGGGCTTGTTTTCCTGCAACAACACGGTCCGATCGAGGGGTGATGGGAGACAGCGATACTCGAATGGGGTTCCTTATGTCTAGGCTATTCCGCAATTTAGTTTTCGTTGCATTCATTGCAGAGATACGTTGGAAATGGAAGCAACGTTTTCAGTGCTTTCGTGGCTATCTCAGGATATTCAGCCTTGACTTTTATCCAGAATGCTGGCAGAGATGTTATGTCAAACATACTTTTTAGCCCGCCGTCATTTGCAAGCTCGAGGAGTTGATCTCCTTCCTGCGCTGACATGAATGACGCGCGAATAATGACCTCGCGTACGTTCAAGCTCAACAGTGGTCGTGACAGGGAATGAGGAAGGGTGCAGCTCATAACACCAACTCATATCATTTCCTCATGGCCCGGTAGCACATGCTTTACGGCCCGGTACTGGTCCGCAGCTCGGTGGTTGGGGACCGCTGCAGTAGACTAAGCACACAGCCTTGTGGTGCACCTGTGCTGATGGAGATTGTGGAGGAGACGCTGTTGCCAATCCGAATGAGTGGGGTCTGTAAGTGAGGAAATCCAGGATCCAACTGCACAAGGAGGTATTGAGGTCAAAGTCTTAGGGCTTATTCATTAGCTTTGAGGGATTGATAGTACGGAATGCTAAGCTGTAGTCAATAAAGAGCATTTGCTAACGCGAGCAAATCTGCAGATGTTGGAAATCCAAAGCAATACACACAAAATGCTGGAGGAACTCAGCAGGACAGGCAGCATCTATGGAAATGAGTAAACAGTCGACATTTTGGGCCGAGAACCTTTATCAAGACTGGAAAGGAAGTGAAGGTCAGAGTAAGAAGATGGGGGAGGGGGTGAAGTTATGATAGGTGAATGAGATAAAGGGCTGGAGAAGGGGACAGGAGAGGACAGAAGACCATGGAAGAAAGGGAAGAGGAGGAGCACCAGAGGGAGGTGATGGGCAGTTACGGATACGAGATGAGAGAGGGAAACAGGAATAGGAAATGGTGAAGGAGAAGAGGGTGGGGGCAATTACCGAAAGTTAGAGAAATCGATGTTCATGCTATCAGGTTGGAGGATACCCAGACGGAATAACCATATAACAATTACAGCATGGAAACAGGCCATCTCGGCCCTTCTAGTCCATGCCGAACTCTTACTCTCACCTAGTCCCACTGACCTGCACTCAGCCCATAACCCTCCATTCCTTTCCTGTCCATATATCTATCCAATTTAACTTTAAATGACAACATCGAACCTGCTTCAACCACTTCTGCTGGAAGCTCGTTCCACACAGCTACCAATCTCTGAGTAAAGAAGTTCCCCCTCATGTTATCCCTAAACTTTTGCCCTTTAACTCTCAACTCACGTCCTCTTGTTTGAATCTCCCCCACTCTCAATGGAAAAAGCCTATCCACGTCAACTCTATCAATCCCCCTCATAATTTTAAACACCTGTATCAAGTCCCCCCTCAACCTTCTACGCTCCAAAGAATAAAGACCTAACTTGTTCAACCTTTCTCTGAAACCCAGGCAACATTTTCGTAAATCTCTTCTGTACTCTCTCAATTTTATTGATATCTTTCCTATAATTTGGTGACCAGAACTGTACACAATACTCCAAATTTGGCCTCACCAATGTCTTATACAATTTTAACATTGCATCCCAACTCCTATACTCAATGCTCTGATTTATAAAGGCCAGTGTACCAAAAGCTTTCTTCACCACGCTATCCACATGAGATTCCATCTTCAGGGAACTAGGCACCATTATTCCTAGATACTCTGTTCTACTGCATTCTTCAGTGCCCTACCATTTACCATGTATGTCCTATTTTGATTAGTCCTACCAAAATGTAGCACCTCACATTTTTCAGCATTAAACTCCATCTGCCATCTTTCAGCCCACTCTTCTAACTGGCCTAAATCTCTCCGCAATCTTTGAAAACCCACTTCATTATCCACAACGCCACCTATCTTAGTGTCATCTGCATACTTACTAATCCAATTTACCACCCCATCATCCAGATCATTAATATATATGACAAACAACATTGGACCCAGTACAGATCCCTGAGGCACGCCACGAGTCACCGGCCTCCAATCTGACACACAGTTATCCACCACTACTCTCTGGCGTTTCCCATCCAGCCACTGCTGAATTCATTTTACTACTTCGATATTAATGCCTAATGACAGAACCTTCCTAACTAACCTTCTGTGTGGAACCTTGTCAAAGGCCTTAGTGAAGTCCATATAGACAACATCCACCGCTTTACCCTCGTCAACTTTCTTAGTAACCTCATCAAAAAACTCAATAAGATTTGTCAAACATGACCTTCCACATACAAATCCATGTTGACTGTTCCTAATCAGACCCTGTCTATCCAGATAATTATATATACCATCTTTAAGAATATTTTCCATCAATTTACCCACCACTGATGTCAAACTCACAGGTCGCTAATTGCTAGGTTTACTCTTAAAACCCTTTTTAAACAATGGAACAACATGAGCAATACACCAATCCTCCGGCACCATCCCCGTTTCTAATGGCATTTGAAATATTTCTGTCAGAGCCCCTGCTATTTCCACATTAACTTCCCTCAAGGTCCTAGGGAATACCTTTACCCGGACCTGAAGACTTATCCATTTTTATATTCCTTAAAAGCACCAGTACTTCCTCTTCTTTAATCATCATACTTTCCATAACTACCCTTCTTGTTTCCTTTACCTTACACAATTCAATATCCTTCTCCTTAGCGAATATCGAAGAAAAGAAATTGTCCAAAATCTCCCCCATCTCTTTCAGCTCCGCACATAGCTGTCCACTCTGATTCTCTAAGGGACTATCCTTTTGCTATTAATATAACTGTAGAAACCCTTTGTATTTATTTTCACCCTACTTGCCAAAGGAGCTTCGTATCTTCTTTTAGCTTTACTAATTTCTTTCTTAAGATTCTTTTTACATTCTTTATATTCTTCGAGCGCCTCATTAACTCCAAGCTGCCTATATTTATTGTAGATCCCTCTCTTTTTCTGAACCAAGTTTCCAATGTCCCTTGAAAACCACGGCTCTCTCAAACTTTTAACCTAACAGGAACATAAAGATCCTGTACCCTCAAAATTTCATCTTTAAATGACCTCCATTTCTCTATTACATCCTTCCCATAAAACAAATTGTCCCAATCCACTCCTTCTAAATCCGTTTGCATCTCCTCAAAGTTAGCCTTTCTCCAATCAAAAATCTCAGCCCTGGACCCAGTCTTATCCTACTCCATAATTATATTGAAACTAATGGTATTGTGATCACTGGACCCAAAGTGATCTCCGACACATACCTCCGTCACCCGCCCTGTCTCATTCCCTAACAGGAGATTCAACACTGCCCCTTCTCTAGTTGGTACCTCTATGTATTGCTGCAAAAAACTATCTTGCACACATTTGACAAACTGCAAACCATCCAGCCCTTTTACAGAATGGGCTTCCCCATCAATGTGTGGAAAATTAAAATCTCCCACAATCACAACCTTGTGCTTACTACAAATATCTACTATCTCCTTACAAATTTGCTCCTCCAATTCTCGGAATATAAGATGTTGCTCTTCCAATCCAAGTGTGGCCTCATCACGACAGTACAGGAGGCCATGGACTGACATGCCGGAATGGGAATGGGAAGTAGAATTGAAATGGGTGGCCAGTGGTAAATCCTGCTATTTGTGGCAGACAGAGCGAAGGTGTTCAACGAAGTGGCCTCCCTGTCTATGGGTCTCACTAAGAAGCTTTGACTATTGTTTTCCTCCACATGTGCTGCTCAACCCGTTGAGTTCCTCCAACAGTTTGTTGTTGCTCTTCTTGCATGTTATTTCATTTAAAATATCCCAGTTATGATATACCTTATTTCTCGATTCACTTGCATAATTTATTATCTAATAATTTTAGCAAAAGGCTAGCGGGCAGTTACAGCAAGTAATGTGGAAAGCTAGCAATGTTATTGTTCATTGCTAGGGGAATTAAATGCAGAAGTAGAGATATTTTGTTTCAGTTATATCGGGCATTAGTGAGTCCATACCTCGAGTACTGTATAAAATATTGGTCTGTTTATTTATTGAAGGATGTAAATACATTGGAAGCATTTAAGACAATGTTGACTAGGTTAATACCTTTGTTAGTTGACATTATGATGATAGGCTAGGCTTTCACCTGCTATTATTTAGAATGAGAGGGGACGATTAAAATGCAGATTCATAGGTAAGGAAAAGATATTCCTTCTTGTGGAAAGATCTAGAACTGGGGGTGGGGGTGGAGTCACTGTTTAAAAATCAGTTGTTTTAGAAACAAGGTACAATCATTCTCATTGAGGCTCAAGAGTCTTTGGAATTCTTTTCAAACAAATGATGGAAACAAGAGTTTTTGAAAGGCAGTAGAAAAAGATCTTGATCAACAAGGTAACTACAGATCAGCCAGAGGTTCTCAATTCTATGAAAGCTAATGACAAAGTGATAGCTTATTTATGCATATTTATAGATCCTTGAGACATCACAAATTTTCATGCCGCATTAATACTATACAAATTTCATTGTGCTATCTCTCACTAGGCAACACTCACCTGGCTAATCAGAAGGCAGCTTTTGACAAGCTGCTGTGTTATCATACACATGACTGGATATCACTGCATCCATTCCGTTTAGTAATATGCCTTAGGCAATGAATAAATTAGCTAAATATATCTTCAATAATCAGACTACTTTTTAAAATATATTACATTGTACGAAGATCCCAGGATCCTGTAGGGCCATCTATAAATATAATTTACCAGTCTTACTATCCAAAAGTTGGTGTGTTTTATCTCCAGAGATAAAAATATTATCATCTATAATATTGGAATACACAAACCGTTTGTTGTTCTGATTGTTTTGAGATTTGGGCTTTATCAAGTGATTATTCAGGTTTTGACTTTGAAATATAGCCCTGCTGACTTTAAGTCTGATTGCGCTGCTGACTTTAATTCTAATGGCACTGCCTCCCATATATTTGAAAGCCAGTTGGACCACGTGACAGAGCAGCCATTTTGTTTTGGTGGGGTTTTCAGTCATACTGAAGCACATTTACACAATCCTGCCGTCTTTCCTTTGTTTGCACCATCGTAAGTCATCATGTGTTGGTTCAGTTCAGAAAACAGAAAGCTATTTGTGCAATATTTTGTGTTAATATTACGTAAAAGTTTATTCCTGATTATTGATGGAAGCGTTCAACCAGCCTTAATAACTTAATGAATGCTCAAATAGTACTAATCTTCTTGCATACTTTACATAGAAACATAGAAAATAGGTGCAGGAGTAGGCCATTCGGCCCTTCGAGCCTGCACTGCCATTCAGTATGATCATGGCTGATCATCCAACTCAGAACCCTGTACCAGCCTTCCCTCCATACCCCCAATCCCTTTAGCCACAAGGGCCATATCTAACTCCCTCTTAAATATAGCCAATGAACTGGCCTCATCTGTTTCCTGTGGCAGAGAATTCTACAGATTCACCAGTTTCTGTGTGAAGAACTTTAAAACTTTGTTTACCCATTTTCTGTTTAATTTTTGGATATTTCACATGCAAGTCTAGGTTCACATATTCCTAATTTCTTATGAATGTGCAACTTAATCATCACAGGTTTACTGTATTAAGAACTTAAGGTTTTACTCCTTCTCAATTATATGTGTGCATGCTACCAAGTAAAGCTTTATCCTGACTCCCATGTTCAGTTAAGTGGAGTTTGGCATATTGCTGAATTGTGCACTGTCTGCTTTACACACAAGCAGAGCAGTATACTGACTAAAGATAACTCTTCTGAATTATTCTCATTGTAATCTGCAGCGATTTCCCTTTAAGCAAAGCACCTCTGAATCAACAATGAACTATGGATTTCATGATCATCTGAAGGACTCAGCAGACTTAACTCTCAAACAAGCAGGAAAGCACCTTTAACCTGACAAAGGTTCATTGTCATGGCTGGAAGTGAGGCAGGGTGGGGAGGGGGATTCCAAACCACAGAGAACTGAGACAAATGTGCAGTCTCTGGAGAACAAGATTGAGGACCTGAGGGCAAGGTTGCTGTATCAGAGGAAAATGAAGAATTATTGTGTTCTGGGTTTTACCAAGACGTGGCTTACTCTGAGTATGCTAGATTCAGCAATCAAACCCAAAGGCTTCTTGATACTCAAGATGGACTGAACTGCTGATTAGGAGTGTATGTTTCATGATAAACTCTCTGTGGTGCTCCAACGTGGTGGTTCTGTCATACTTGTGGTCCCCCAACCTGGAACACCGAATGATCAAGTGAAACTCAACTTAACAAGAGAATTCTCCGACGCATTTCAAATCATGGTCAGGGACTTGTTTGAAGAAATGGGCAAAGAAGTGGCAAATGAAATACAATGTTGGAAAGTGTATGGTCATGCACTTTGGTGAAAGAAATAAATGGGCAAATTATTAGTTAGATGGGGAGAAATTTAAAATACAGGGATGCAAAGGAACTTGCGAGTCCTTGTGCAGGATACCCTAAAGGTTAACCTCCAGGTTGAGTCGGTGGTGCAGAAGGCAAATGCAATGTTGGCATTCATTTCTAGAGGTATAGAATACAACAGCAGGGATGTGATGTTGAGGTTCTATAAGGCACTCGTGATACCACACTTGGAGTACAGGTGTCCCCCGCTTTTCGAACGTTCGCTTTACGAAACCTTGCTGTTACGAAAGACCTACATTAGTTACCTGTTTTCGCTATCATAAGGTGTTTTCACTGTTACGAAAAAAGGCAGCGCATGCCCTGAGCAGCCAAGCTCCCCCCCCCACCCCCCCAGAACTGCATTCTAGCCGGTTTTGCTTAAACACGTGCCTGTGAGCAGCCGTTAGCAAGATGAGTTCTAAGGTATCGGAAAAGCCTAAAAGAGCTCGTAAGGGTGTTAAACTTAGCGTAAAACTAGACATAATTAAGCGTTTCGATTGTGGTGAACGAAGTAAGGACAAAGTGAGTTTGGCTTGTGGAAGCTGACGAAGATGATGTTGAAGAGATTTTGGTATCCCATGACCAAGAACTGGTAGATGAAGAGCTGATGCAATTGGAAAAGGAAAGGATAACAATCGAAACTGAATGCAGTAGCGAATGGACCTAAAGTGAAGTCATTCGGGAACTGAACGTGAAGCAACTGCATGAGATGATAGAAAAATGTGCGAGGATAAGCAGTTAAGCATACTGTTGTTTTTCAAGCCTTCCACATCAGCCACAGCAGATGACGAACCTCGACCTCCGACATCGAGGCAGGCAGACAAAGAAGAAGATGACCTGCCTGCCCTGATGGAACCCCAGTGATCCAACCTCCGGGCTGCGGACTGATACACTGCGTCGCCTCTGATCTGGGCCAACATTTACGTGCCGGGCGGCACCTAATCAATCAGCTTGTTTATTTCGGCTTTTTTCTTAAAGATGTTCTGGGTGCGTCCCAGCTACTGCTACATTCTTCACAGATTGGTATCGTTCGGTGGCCTGGAGGTTGGGGACCACTGCACCACCCCAACCTCCAACGACTCAGCCTAACACACCATCATCTGTGTGCTCAGCGCTGTCTTCCCAATTCCGGTGATACTACACTGTACATAAATTATTTCTACTTTATATAGGCTGTGTATTTTTATATGTTATTTGGTATGATTTGGCAGCTTCATAGCTTAAAAGTTACAGGAGAGAGTGTTTCTGCTGAGAGCACTTGTGTGAGATCTTTGCTAATGGAGAACAGTGCGGCAATGACTGTAGAAAAGTATTTCTACTTTATATAGGCTGTGTATTTATCACATCATTCCTGCTTTTACGATATGTTACTGTTATTTTAGGTCTTATGTGTTATTTGGCATGATTTGGTAGGTTTTTTTTGGGTCTGTGAATGCTCACAAATTTTTCCCATATAAATAAATGGTAATTGCTTCTTCACTTTACGATATTCCAGCTTACGAATTGTTTCACAGGAATGCTCTACCTTTGGATGGCGGGGGAAACCTGTACTGTATGCAGTTTTGGGCTCATTTTAGAAGGGATGTACTGACATTGGAGAGGGTTCAGAGAAGATTCACAAGAATGATTCCAGGAATGAAAGGGTTACCGTATAAGGAACGTCTGGGAGCTCTTGGACTGTATTCCCTGGAGTTCAGGAGAATGAGGGGGGAACCTCATTGAAACATTCCAAATGTTAAAAGGCCTGAACAGATTAGATATAGCAAAATACTTTCCCATGACAGGGGAGTCCAGGACAAGAGGGCGTGACTTCAGGACTGAAGGACGTCCATTTAGAACAGAGATGCGGAGAAATTACTTTAGTCAGAGGGTGGTAAATCTGTGGAATTTGTTGCCCTGAGCTGTGAAGGTCAAGTCGTTGGGTGCATTTAAGGCAGAGATAGATATGTTTTTGATTAGCTAGGGCATCAAAGGGTATGGGGAGAAGGCAGGGAAGTGGGGATGACCGGAAGAATTGGATCAGCCCATGACTGAATGGCGGAGCAGACTCAATGGGCCAAATGACCTGCTTCTGCTCCTATATCTTATGGTCTAAAATCTCTACCCAATTACCATCACCATATAACTTGTAGCACTAGAGGTCCCAGTACACTAGATCACCATTGTACTATGATAAGGAGTGCCTATCGTTCCATGCCCATACTGCATTTTCGGAAAATCCGACCACTTGGCTGTCCACCTACCTGTATACAGAGCAATGCTTCAGAGATACATACAACAAAAAGGTGGTTGTGGGAGGCAGAGCAGCGGCTACAGGATTGCTTTAAGTTGGTGGACAGGGCCTGTTCAAGGACTCAAGTGGATCTGAATAAATACACCACAGTTGTCACATACTTTATTAAAAAAAAAGTTTTGCGTCTCCACAAAATTATTCAGTCTTCCCCAAACAGAAGCCCAGGATGAACAACAAGATCCACAATCTGCTGAGGGTCGGATCAGAGGCATTCCGGTCTGGTGACCAAGTACGATACAAGAGGTCCATGTACGATCTTCAGAAAGCCAACTCACAGGTGAAGTGGCAATTTTGGATTGAACTTGAGTCAATGAAAGATGCTTCACAGCTGTATCAGGGCTTGAATGCTGTTACTTCTTATAAAGTGAAATCAAGTGACGTAGGTGACAACAGCACTGCTCCCAGATGAGCTCAATGCCTTCTATGCTAGCTTTGATGGTCAAAACATGGAGGGACCTTCACCAACTCCCACAGTCCCCAATGACCCTGTAATATCAGTCTCTGAGGCTGACTTGAGAGCATCGTTCAGGAGAATGAACCCAGAGAAAGCAATCAGCCAAGATGGGGTACCTGGCCAAGTGTTAAAGACCTGTGCTGATCAACTGGCTGAAGTATTCACTGATATCTTTATTCTCTCCCTTTGACAGTCTGTGGTACCCACCTGCTTCAAGCAGGCTTCAGTTATACCAGTACCTATGAAGGACGAGGTAACCTACCTCAATGACTATCATCCAGCAGCACTTATATCCACTATGAAGCACCTTAAGAGGCTGGTGATGAAAAACATCAATTCCTGTCTGAGAATTGACTTGGATCCACTCCTGATAAAGTATGTAAAAGGGTTAACATGTTAGTTAATTCTTTCTGAAAGAAACCGCGGATGATCAACACATGTGCTAAGCCATGCTGAGCCATATTTCTTCTTGGAGTTAGACAGTGTTTCAAGGTCTTTGTTTCTTTGTGCAGTCACATGCAGGGATAAGACCACTACAGCCTGTTTGTGTATATCAGGTCATTATACCTATTCTGTCATTTGTCTCTTGGTGCTGTCAAGCAATGGATAAGTCTGACTCCAACTTGGTATGCGTGGGGTTATCTGAACACTATATCTCTTCTGTACGGGGAATTGTTAGTTAGTTGGTGGACTGGGCAGGAACAGTCACAGACTTTTCCTGTTTGAGCGACTAACTGAGTAAACCCCAGGTGTTTTGAATAAAGACTTTGTACTTTTACGGTCTCTGAGCGACTTTATCCGGATTCGACTTCCACACTCTGATTTGCCTACCAGCACAACAGGTACACAGGTGTCATTTCATTGGCTCTTCACTCAATCCTGGAACATCTGGACAACAAAGATATATACATCAGGATGCTCCTTAATGACTACAGCATGGCATTCAATATGATCATCCTGTCAAAACTAATCAATAACTTTCAAGACCATTGCCTCAATAACTCTTTGTGGAATTGGATGCTCAATTTCTCACTTGCAGACCACAGTTAGTTCAAATTGGCAACATTTCCTTAACCATCTCCATCAGTACAGGTGCACAAGACTGTGTGCATAGACTCCTGCTCTATTCACTTTACACTTATGGCTGTGAGGCTAAGCAGAGCTCCAATGCCATATTTAAGTTTACTGAAGATACCACTGTCGGCGACCAAATCAAAGGTGGTGCCAAGTCTGCATATGGGAGGAAGTTTGAAAATCTGGCTGAGTGATACTACAACAACTCTCCTTCAATGTCAACAAAACCAAGGAGGTGGTTATTGACCTCAGATAGAGGAAACCTGAGGTCTATAAGTCCATCCTCATTGGGGGATCAGAGGTAGAGACAGCTAGCAACTTAAAATTCCTTGGCGCTGTTCTCTCAGAGGATCTGTCTTGGGCCCAGCATGTAAGTGCAATTACAAAGAAAGCATGCAGGACCACTACTTCCTTAGAAGTTTGCAAAGATGCAGCATGGCATCTAAAACTGTATCAAACTTCTACAGATGTGTGTTGGAGAGTATATTGACTAGTTGCATCACAGGTTGGTATGGAGACAACGTTTCCCTTGAACAGAAAATCCTGTAAAAAGTAGTGGACACGGCCCAGTTCATCACAAGTAAAGCCCTTCCTACCATTGAGCACATCTACATGGAGCGCAGTTGCAGGGAATCAGCATCTATCATCAAGGAGCCCCACCACCCAGATGATGCTGTCTTTTTCGCTGCTGCCATCAAGTGGGTGGTATAGGAGCCTCAGGACTCTCACCACCAGGTTCTGGAAGTTACTACCCTCCAACCATCAGGCTCTTGAACCAGTGCGGATAACTTCACTTGCCCTATTACTGAACTGTTCCCACAACCAATGGACTCACTTTTAAAGACCCTTCATCTCATGTTCTCAATATTCATTGTTTTTTTTTTTATTTTGTATTTGCACAGTTTGTCATCTTTTGCACATTGCTGCTTGTCAGCCCCATTGGTGCAGTTTTTCATTAACGCCATTATGGTTCTTGGATTTACTAAGTATGCCCACAAGAAAACAAATCTCAGGGCTGTTTATGGTGATATATATGCAATTTGATAGTAAATTTAGCTAGAACTTTGAGAATGTGATGTACCCTCGAATATGAATTACCTATTCAATTAAAGCTGTGCGTGGGATTTAAGTGTTTGCAAATCGGCAATGTTTATGTTCATTACTACAATCATTTCATTGTTTACACCTGAGTCCAACTCAAACCAGTTGAATCTCTCCTTTCCATATCTTCTCTTCTGAGGAGTTCATAAAGATGTTGATAGCGTAATCAGTATTTATTGTCTGCCTCTAATTAGCCTTTGCACTGAGTGATTTGCTTAGCTATTTCAGTTAGAGACAAACACACTGTTGGGTCCAGAGTCACCTTTAGGCAAATCAGGGTAACTGATTGACTTCATCATCTGAAGGTCACAACATTTTATTGCAAGCTGGTAGATTCATTATAAGTTAATAGCCACGAATGTTACCAATGATGCAGCTTCTATTGCAAATGTAAATAGATAACCGCCATCCTTCCTTTACACATTCTCTCCCCCTCCCTTATGCATTTTGCTGGCGCATGGTCTCAGAATGGTTCTTCATTGTTCATCAGCTTCCACAGGTATGTTCTGACTTTCTATCCACACCTCTTAACTTCAAGACCAAGTGCTATAACATTGCTTGTCTGACAATACAGATAGATGAGTGAAAAGGTTACTTAGTTGATCATCTGCAATTTCCTTTCCCATATCCAAACAACTGTAGCACAGCCTTCAGCTATCCTGAACCCCAGTAACAGGAACTTTCTACTCAAGGATATCACCTACCTCACTTCATTGAAGCAAATTTATGTTTTTGTTTCTGGACTTGGAATCCAGGAGTATTTCCATGAGAAATGGTTGCGAATCAACCATAGTAAATGGAAGTACTTCCAAAATGACTTTGGGGAGTAGGAGGAGAAAAACTTTTAGAAGACATTAATATGGAACCAATCATAGTGATAAAGCAGTACTGTGGAGATAGAACAGAGAGGAATAACAGCAGAGAAGAAGTAGCCAAATGTGTATAATAGTGTGGAGAAACTGAAGACACAATTGCACAAAACAATGGTGTTAATGACCTGAAACCAGAATAATCATTCAGCAATGATCATCTACAGAACAAAATATGGATCTGTAAAAATAAAAATGGTGACAAACGCACATGTTTTTTTTAATTAAACATATATGAAAGTAATAATGGTCAGACAGTACATCAAGAGATATTCATTCATTTCTAAAACAAGATACCTTACTAGAGGACTTGGGGGTGACTTATCATAAAAATAAAGGCAAGATTACCTATAATATAAGGTTTGTGTTATTAAGCAAGTCCTTCTAATCACCTTCAAGTTAAAGGTTGTACCGATTACTCAATTTGCTGAAAAGGGCACTGTAGGTGCCAAGGGATGTACTTTTAAAAAACTGCACACACCTTACATAATAATGAGGGAAAGCAATAAATAACTACCTTTTGCTGTTGGATTTCACAGCTTACAACCTGGGGACTTGAAAATCTACAACTGTTTTACTAGCAATTAAGATGTAATCTAGTACCATAAATTTTGCTTGTAAATAATGTTTCCTGTAACATCTGTTTTTGTATTTAGCTTTCATTTTTTTAAAAAAGACATCAACGAAAGACATCACCTTTTAAAAATACTATGTACTTCAGACAGTTTTTTTAAAATCAGGAATGTCAGAATTAATGTTAATTTAATTCAAGTTGATTGATTTTTCTGAAGATGATTCACACTGGAGGGCCATAAAAATAGGGAAATAATTAACCCATTATCCTTCAATTACATTAACGTCTATTAATATATGCTTTGAATATATCCAGCAACTGAACTAGCAGAATCCACTTGGCAGAGGATCCCAAATATTCATTGGCTTTTAGGTAAAAGCCAAATCAAAGGTGGTGATGAATGAGAATATAGGAGGGAGATTGAAAATCTGGCTGAATGGTGCTTTAACAATAACCTCTCACTCATTGTCAGCAAGACCAATGAGCTGATTATTGACTTCTGGAGGAGGAAGCTGAAGGCCCATGAGTTAATCCTCCTCAGGGTCAGGGGAGAGGTGGAGAGAGTCAGCAACTTTAAATTCCTCAGTGTTATCAGTTCTGAGGACCTAGCCTGGGTGCAGCACCCAAGTGCAATTACTAAGAAAGCATGGCAATGCCTCTACTTCCTTAGACGCTTGCGAAGATTCAGCATATCTAAAACTTCACAAACTTCTATAGGTGTGTGGTGGAGAGTACATTGTCTAGTTGCATCACAGTCTGGCACGGAAACACCAGGGGTTGGTGTTGGGACCACTTATTTTTATGCTGTATGTAAATGATTTAGATGGTGGAATAGATGGCTTTGTTGCCAAGCATGCAGATGATATGAAGATTGGTGGAGGGGCAGGTAGTGTTGAGGAAACAGGTAGGATGCAGAAGGACTTGGATAGATTAGGAGAATGTGCAAGAGGGTGGCAAATAAAATACAATATTGGAAAATGCATGGTCATGCACTTTGGTAGTAGAAATAAATGTGTGGACTACTTTGTAAATGGGGAGAAAATCCAGGAATCTGAGATGCAGAGGGACTTGGGAAGTCCTTGTGCAGAACACCCTGAAGGTTAATTTGCAGATTGAGTTGGTGGTGAGGAAGGCAAATGCCATGTTAGCATTCATTTCAAGAGGTCTAGAATACAAGAGCAAGGATATGATGCTGAGACTTTATAAGGCACTGATGAGGCCTTACCTTGAGTATTGTGAACAGTTTTGGGCCCCTCATCTTAGAAGAGATGTGCTGGCATTGGAGAGGGTCTAGAGGAGGTTCACAAGGATGATTCCAGGAATGAAAGGGTTATCATATGAGGAACGTTTGACCGCTCTGGGTCTGTATTCGCTGGAATTCAGAAGGATGAGGGGGAAAATTGAAAGGCCTAGACAGAGTAGATGTGGAAAGGATGCTTCCCATGGTGGGAGAGTCTAGGACAAGAGGGCACAGCCTCAGGATAGAGGGGCGCCCTTTCAAATCAGAGATGTGGAGAAATTTCTTTAGCCAGAAGGTGGTGAATTTGTGGAATTTGTTGCCACATGCAGCCGTGGAGGCCAGGTCGTTGAATGTTTAAGGCAGAGATTGACAGACTTTTGATTGGACATGGCATCAAAAGTTACGGGGAGAAGGCCAGGAACTGAGGTTGAGGAGGGGAAAATAAAGAACAGCCATGATTGAATGGTGGAGCATCTCGATGGGCCAGATGGCCTAAATCTGCTCCTATGTCTTATGGCCTAGTATAGGATTTTTTTTCATCCAGAGGATGTTTGGAGTTTGAAATGCACTGCTTGAGAAGATGCTGGAGGCATAAACTTAGACAACAGTTAAGTATTCAGACAAGTACTTGAATTGCCATGGTATAAAAAGCAATGGAGCAAGAACTAGGGAATGGGATTAGTACAGATAGGTGCCAAAGGGTCTGCTTCTGTGCTCTATGACTCTAAAGTTGGAGAATTTTAATATAGAGTCCAGAAAGCCACAACATGCTCAGATAGATGAGGTGTTGTTCTCAGACTTGCACTGGCCTTCATTGTGACCATACACAAGATCATAGACAAAGTAGGAATGATCGGGAATTTAAAACAGTAAGCTTGAAGTCACTTCTATGAAGTGCTCCACAAAGTGATCACCCAGAATCTTTGGTTTCTCCAGTGTAGAGGATGTTACATTATGAATGCAAGACACTAGAATGGAAGAAATGCAAGTTGAACTGCTACTTCACCTGGATTGTTTGGGTCCTTAGATGGGAAAGGAGGAGTGAAAGGACAGTGCATAGGAATTTTAAATAACCTTCTTGTTTGACTTACATTCTCCTACATTGAAGGTTTTGTATATAGCTCTCATTGTTTAAGATCCTGTAATTGACTTCCCTTTTCCTTGTTAAGTCTTTGGCCTGCTTTACCAAAATCTGAAATTATCCCAATCATCAGGCTTGGCGGTGTCATTACAAGTCTCACCTCAAGTTAATATTAATTTCTATTAACTTACAGCTTTGCCACTTATCGTGTTGTGTTTTTATGTTACACATATACATCTATTGTAAACTATACATTAGTTACTTAAATGTTAGCAAATGGTTACTGTCAAATCTTTTCATGCTATTTTTCCATTTGTCCTAACCACCTTCATTATTTCATGTTTAGATTTAAGACTCCAGTTTCAGGCTAAAGTAAATGCCTTCTCCTCTATAAGTAAAATTCTATTATCACTCAATCAGTTATTTTGCCAACATCATTTTCCACTGACAGTGAGTATCTTAATCCCAAAAAAAACTCAACTACTGCATTAATTTGAAAATTTCCTGCATCACCAGCTCCAGTTTATTGATTTCAGACATAACTAGAGACTAGGATAAGATTTATAAACTATTTTAATACATACCAGTGTACACTTTTAGAATAATATACTGGGAATGGAACTAATGCTTTTAACATAATCCCAGAGTGATACTTATCTGATAGTCCACCTAGATTCCACAGTTCTGTTGGAATATTAAAACTCTCTCTAAAGACAATTACTATTTAAATAGAAAATGTTCCATATCAAACCAGATTATTCTGCATCTGAGTAAAAAGGAAATCTTACTGGATGTATTGCTAACTTGCTCAATGGTATGTGAAGTTCCCCATGCCAGTTTGCTCCTAGATTTGCAGAATTATTTTGCTTTAATTTAAATGAACGTTATAATTTTCCAATACAAGGAATATACAAGTTCCCTTGCAAGACTGTATACCTTGATTACACACTTAATTCGGATAATACGAGTAGATTGGAAGACTGAAAATATAATCTTGCAAGATAAATTTCAGACCATTTTACCTCTTCTCTCATGGTTTAAGAACCTAGTTTTGGTACAAGCTTCAACTTTAAATTGTTGCTTTGACATATAGCAAACTAAGTATTTTTACAATACATGGTAGTTTAATCAGTACAATGCAGACAGTGATGCTGAACCTGTGGTTTGAGTTTTGATTGTCCATCTAATTTTAATTAGAATGCAATTATCCTAATTATCCTAAAGCTCTTGTATATTATGATGTGAAATGTAGAGCACAAACTCTGTAAAGCTGTTAACAGAATCACCAAGAGGAGGCCACCAACTATTCAAAATGAAAAGGTAAATCACCTGTTCTGCATTTATATGATCATGCAAACAAGAGAACATAAAGGAAAAGAGAGAGCAAGGCAGTCTGTAATATAGTCAATTTCTAGCACGTGTTGAATTTGAACATTTTAGTTAGGGCAGGAATAGGATGATTGCAATATGTTTTCATTACTCTTGTGTAAGGGGAGAAAGAACATACTTCAAGAACAAATGATCAAAAACTTCAAAAGCAGAAGCAACCAATTCAGGTCCAATATTCAACCTGGTTCATTTATTCAGGCAATTCCTCCAGAATATTCTCAAGATATATATTATTACTTAACACTGTTAGATGCTGTAAATAAAGCTTTTATAATTAGCTTAGGATTTTTAAAAATAAAGTTTAAGACATCTCTCAGGAGTTTTAAAAAAAAGTTAACTTGGATGATATAATAAGGTGAATCTTCCTGTGACAAGCAGTTCTGAAAAGAACTGCTAGCATTTCATCAGATTGAAGAAAGCCCTGAATTTTGGTGCAGCCACTGCAAATCCAAGATTTATAGATTCATAAATGTTAACAGACTCTGCTTGATATCAAGAGGCAGAACCATGGTCTCATATTATATGAACCATCTTTCTGATCCACCTGGAGACGCAATTCACGAGGTGCCCACTTGGGCATACAAAATAATGAGAGGCATTGACAGCATTGATAATAATAAAAACATTTCCTCATGACAGGCGCATAGGTTTAAGTGATGAGAAGAGGCTTACTGGATATCAGAGGAAAAATACTTTCACAGAGCGTGGTTGTAATCTGTCTGAGGGGGTGGTGAAGTCAGGTAGTCTCAAAAGATTCATGAACAACCTGGACAAGCATCTGAATTGCCAAGGCCACTGAGTGTTGTGTAAAGTGCTGGTAAATGAGATGAGTATAGAATAATTCTTGATGGTCAGCATCAACGTGGTATGCTGAAGGACCTGTTGCTGTGAGACTGGCCCTTTGACCTGCCAGATCACAGATCACAAAAACCTAATCTCATTTGGCCACATTAGGTCCGGATCCCACTAAGCCTTGTCTATGTAAGTGACTATCTACCTGCCTCTGAAGCATAGCGATTATATCTGATTCCATCTCTCCTTAAGTGAGTTTGAGATATTAAACACTCTGAATTAAAAACTTAGTTATCCACTATCCCCTTGAAATGTCTTCTCACCTTAAATGCATGCTCTCTTGTTTTTGATATGGCTTTAATGGGAGAAAGATTCTGATTATCTAGGACTCATTTCAAAAGTGATTCATGAAAATGAGAAATGCAAGTCAAAGAAGTAGGTCTTCAATTCAATTCATACAAGCCACCCAAACTGCCTACTTGAGCTAGTCCCATCTGACTGTTTAGCATACATCCTTCTAAACATTTCCTATCCATGTACACATCTAAATATCTTATAAATTTTGTAACTGTGCCCACCTACACCACTTTGTCTGGAAGCTCATTCCACATCCCCATTACACCCTGTAAAATGGCTATTGCTCCATTGGTCCCCTTTAAATCTTTCCTCTCCTGGTGTAAATCTATGTTCTATAGTTTTAGACTCCCCAACATTTGGAAAAAAACTGTGTCCAGCCATTTGATCTTCACCCCTATTAATTTTATATATCTCAATAAAGTCACCCTCAGTATCCTTTCATCCAAGGAAATAAAACCCTAGCCTATCCAGTCTTCTCTTACAACTCAAACTCTCCAGTCCTGTGAATGTTTTCTGCGGTCTTTCCAGCTTAATTCCATCCTTCCTGTGGCTGGGTGATCAGAACTACACACAATTTATTTTACAAAAATATCATAATGAAGTGAAATGGTTTAAATTCTTTAGCATGTTATTAATAAGTTTTATTAGTTTATAATTAAAACAATTTTAAACTTTCAATGTTCCAGAGTGTTGGAAAGACAAAATTATTTAAAAAGCCTTACAATTATGATAGAAGCCAAAATCCTTCTTCATTCCTCACAACTCCCCTACCCCCAAGGAAAAAAACATTCTGGGGCGAAGACACCACCCAAAGCATGCTTGGAATTTGTACCCTGGCACCTGCCTCTACATTGTAAAGGAATAGCAAGATCCATTCTCTATCGTAAACTTAAGTAGGCTTGAGTGAGCAGAGAGCAGTGACCAAAACCATACTCCAGTTACTTCCGACATATGGAAGTTGGCAGTTAATTGGCTGCTGTAAATATAAATAGTCATTTAATGTCTGCGGGCAGTAGAATCTGGGAGTTACTGGGAATATGGAAAGAACAACATGGGGAGAATATGGGATGTCATGATAGTGTAGTAGCTAGCGCAATGCTTTTGTAGCTTGGAGCATCAGAGTTTGGAGTTCAATTCTGGTACTGTCTGTAAGGAGATTCCATGTTCTCCCCATGTCTGTGTGGATTTCTACAAGGTGCTCTAGTTAGTGAAATTCTGTGGCAAAATATCAGTGAGAATTGATGTAACTTTTCCAAAGATATCCAACTAGTAGGTTGATTGATCATTGTTAATTGTCCTGTGATTAGGCTGGTGTTAAATAGCTGGTTTGCTGGTCTGGTCGGCACTGTATTTCTAAATAAATAAATGAAGTGTGATTAGGATGAAAGATTGGATCATTAGATCTCTTGACCATCAGCTACATGGTATTTTGCTATCTTACATGGAATAGTTTTATGCTGCAGTTTTGCCAGGTTGGCAGCTCATTGAAATACACTTTCTGCTCCATCAAGAATGTACTTCATTTCTCATGTTCAGCTTGGTCAGAGGTCATGTTACCAAACTACCCTTCTTAATGGACACTGAAGTTTATTATCTGTCACATAAACTGCATTCCTGCCACGCTCAGTAAGAAGTTTGTATGTTCTTCCCGTGACTGCATGGGTTTCCCCAGGTGCTCTGTTTTCCTCCCACACTCGAAAGACATATGGGTTAATAGGTTAATTGGTCACACAGGTGTAAATGTGAGGCGTGGGCTTGTTGGGTCAGATTAGCCTATTACCATGCTGTATCTCTAAATAACTAAAAATCCAACCAAAATCTGGATCCTTATTGCTTTCAGTTTCTTTCAAGAGTTGTAAACATGAAGAAGCATTGATTAGTCAGTTACAAGTCAGTCTTCACCTGCAAAGAAACATTGTGTGAAATAACTTACATGGTGTTGCATCTTCTCTGAAGGAATACATAACATTCACACAGGCAGTTTTTAGGACAAATGCAAATGAAGGAATTTCAAAAATAATTCAGTTTTGTGGGAAGTACATGGAGCTGCAAATTTTAAAAATGTGTGCTTATTTAGGACCTTTAATGTAGAAAAGTATCCCAAAGTGCTCTGCAGAAGCATAAAGTCAACAATTATAAATCCAAGGGAAAGGTGGAAGGGGTGGGTTTTTTGAAAACTCTTTTTAAAGGAAGAGTTGGGAATCCAGGAAAATCTTGTAGTGCAATTCCAGGTGCCATTGGTATGACAAAGATTGAGGTACATCATAAGAGGCCAAAGTTGCTGGAATACAACTCTGGGTTTTCAGTTGCTTGTTAAAACTGTTCGAAGTGGATGGATGTAGAAGATCTTGTGGTGCTATTTGAAGTGAAATGGCATTTATTTCTCTACTGTGGACAGTGAGGGGAGAAAAGGAGAAGCAGCACCATTGTTATAACATTATTGAACAGTCTTGCTCAGACAACTGGCCACAATGCTGTAACTGTAATGAAATTGCCTTAGTATTTCATAAATGACATCTTTTTGCAATGGAGGCCAACCTCCATAATTAAAATATGCAAGTTTAATAAACAGCCCTGTGGCGGTCCAAGGCCAAAATAAAGATGAGAGGAATGAGCATCTTGACGCATTAGAATGCAGAACACAATGGTGTAGAATTGTGCACACACCACAGACAGTATTAGAAACTTCAGAGACAAGAATCAAGTTAGCAAAATGGGACAGCATGAACTGCATTGCAGATGCTCTGAGGGCACACAAGGAGGAATATTCAAGTATCCAGATGATCGGCTACATTCCAGGAAAGCAGCACTCATCACAAGTTGAAGTCATGTAAAACACTTAACAATTACAACCAAATGAACCATTCATTGAAAACACAAGAACAAAGCAAGAGTCTTCTCACCAAGCTAGGATATAGAGGAGAAACACTGGAGGACAATGTCCAGGTTAAGCATATCAAAAGCTGAAAAGCTTTTATAGAGGCCAATACATTTCATTATTTTTTATATTACTTGTATCTAGATGCTAGCTTTTAATTTTCTGTTTAAATTTTAATTACTTTACTCTCACACATGCACAGCAAGGAAGTATTCCATTCTTTCCCCCCAGATCTATAGTGTGTAACATTAGAGTTAGCAGTACTTAATTACATCCACTATAACTTGCCTGACAGATTTTGTCTCAAATCCTCAAACTTCCTATTCCCATTTGTATAATTTACTACACTTCTTTAACTTGAGTTGTCTTTAAACCTGTATTCCTATAGTCAAACTGTGAAAGTACTTAGAAAGCAGTCTGTTCAGCTACCTTGAGATTAACATTTACCAAATTCCACCAATCCAAGCCGTCAATCTCTGTCGTGAATAACTCTTGTTTACTTAAGCTGGCTGAATTCTACTTTTTCTCTATCCTACATTTTTACCATTCTTCTTTTAATCAATTCTGTAATTCACATCACCTTCAACACTTAATTACCAGGCCTTCAACTCTACCCTTAAGTATACTCCAGTTCACAATTACAGATCATATTAAAATAGCCAAAAGATAAATTGAAGGAAATGTAGAAATCATTATAGATTCAATTCTCAGCACGTCCAACAAATACAGAGGACGATTGATATACTCACTCGATCTCAAACCAGAAGAAAGCACAATTCAATGATAGATGTAAAACAATACCAACCACTGTGTCCAAGTGAGCCTGCTGAGAGGCAAGTCAAAAGTATCAGAGAATGAAGAAAGAGATACTACAGAACTGATTATTGGAGTCAAGAAATCTTAACTGAATATAAAAAAGGGAATAGGCCTTTCAGCCCTTCATGCCTCTCAGTCATTCAATTAAAATTGTGACTGGTCTTTAACCTCAATGCAGTTTTCCTGCATTTGTCCCTTGCTTCCCCTAATGCACAAAAATTTCTCCCCTTCTTGAACATAATTAGCCATTAACCTATCATAGCCATTTAGGCTACAAAATTCCAAAGGTAGATATTTTGTGGGTAAAGAAATTTCTACTCATCTCTGTCCAGAATGGCTGACCCCTTACTTTGAGAGTTGTCTCCCTTTGTTTTCAACAGCTTAACTGGAGGATGACCTTTCTACATCCTGTAGGATTTTATGCATTTAATGACATGATCCTTCATTCTTTGAAATTCAAAGGCCCGGTCTGTTTAATTTTTCCTCACTCTTCCTAGAAATCAGCTTGTTGAATCCTCACTGCACTTAATCAGAAGTATTTTTTTGGAAAATAAGTGATTGAGACGTGAGGTTTTATACAAGATAGCTAGAAGATACACAAATTTAGTTATAAAAGTACAAAATAAATCTTCTGTGATTAAGGTCAATCACTTTCTGCTTTTGCAGCTGGATTTGTTTATTCTCTTCCAAACATAATAGACTCTCTACATAACACTTCTTTCACCTGATCCTCTATGCCACAGCTGCACCAAATGCTTTTGATTCTATCTTTGATATGGCCGTTGATGATAATAACCCTAGTTCAGTTTTGTTCTTCATACGTCTTAAGCTTCACAAAATAGTGCACATGCTGGATATCTGAAATGAAACAAAGTGCCTCAGAAATTCTTGGGAATAGGGAAAAAAAGTTAACTTTTTAGGGTGAAGAAAACGAAACAAGCCTGAATGTGAGTGAAAGGGAATGGATGAAGCAATTTCAAAGTCAGCAATTGCTTGGAAGCAGGGAGAATAAATAACATATTATAGGAAATGATTCTGCTACTTTGTTCCATATTTTATTTATATTCCATCAGCACTTTCTGCACTATTATCTTTCCATCAGATAATCTGTCTGGCTTAATCTTTGCTTCCTTGTCTGCTTTTCCTTCCTATGTTTGAAAATCCTTTCTTTAAAAAAATTGCTAATTTTTCTTAGTTCTGGAAAAGTCATTGATCTGATACACTTTTTATGACTGCTCAAATCAAGTTCACTGAAGTCACAAAATCCATGCTGACCGTACTTAGTTGAGTCCTGACGAAGGGTCTCGGCCTGAAACGTCAACTGTACCTCTTCCTAGAGATGCTGCCTGGCCTGCTGCGTTCACCAGCAACTTTGATGTGTGTTGCCTGACCATACTTAATCCATTTACCGGCATTTGGTTCACAGCCTTTGATTATTAGAGACATAGATCAGAAAAACAAACAAATCATGTAAACAATAAATATAAGAAAATAACATCAGAACTGAAGTTCACAAAGGCAAGTCCACAGCCTCGAAGCCAGATATCACTGCAGTCCATCTATGAACCTGTTAGTTGCAGGCCATAGCCTCAGCTTAGCATGGAGATGAGTAAACCTTGCAGGGCAGTGAGCTGAACAACGGCCTGCCCCTCTCCTCTGTCCCCAACACCCTGACCTTTCCAATCTGGCCCGGCGCTTAAATCAGCCAGACCCCAGGTTGTTCCTCACTTGGACCTGGGCCCTGCCACTTTATATGCTCTTGTGCCTGAGCCTCGCTGCCTCAATTCAGCCTATACCCAACCTTAACAAGACTTAAATCAGCCAAACAGCACATCATTCCTTGCTCTCTGATCCAGGCCCCGCTGCCTTGGCTCTGCCTCACATCCAATTGCCTCCAAGTCCACTCCAGCATCTGCCAAACATTGGCTCATTCCCCGCTCACAGGCTCAGTTTCTGCCACCTCAATTCTGTCTTTACCCACCATGACACAACCACCCTACAACTTTGAGACTTCAGTTAACACTGCAAAAATGCCAGTCATACAAGCTGTTCAAAAGTTCATCTCTGAAAGGGAAGCTGCAGGCTATTGATTGTAGTGAAAAAATGAGCTTAATACATAATTTGTGTCATAGTTTAATACATAGCTTGTGTAACACAGTGTCATGTGCTTTACTGAGATGTGGCTGCACGAGGACATACCCGACCAAAGCATTTCCATAGAGGGCTTCCAGACCGTTCGAGCTGACTGGAATTGCACTGAGAGCAGTAAGCGTAAAGGAGGGGGGCTTGCAGTTCTGGTAAACAACAGATGGTGCAATCCTGGGCATATTACGATCAAGGAACGTGTTTGTAGCTTGGATATTGAACTTTTTGCTGTTGGACTCCGGCCATATTATTTGCCAAGGGAAATCTCGCATGCAATTGTGGTTGTTGTGTACATCCCTCCCTCTGCCAACCCGACATCGGCGTGTAACATCATTTACACCGTCATAGACAGATTACAAACCCAGCACCCGAGTGCCCTCATTACCATCTCGGGTGACTTCTACCATGTTACCATGGCTAGAACACTGCCCAATTTCACGCAGTACGTGAGCTGTACAACCAGAGGGAAGAGGACTCTGGATTTGATGTACGCTAACGTTAAGGATGCATACAGCTCCTCTCCCCTCCCCCCAGTGGGAAGGTCAGATCACAACTTGGTGCATCTAAAACCCTGCTACGTGCCTCTGGTGAAGAGTAAACCAGCAACCTCGAGGACAGTGAGAAAATGGACGGAGGAGGCTTATGAGACGCTCCAGGGTTGTTTTGGGGTGACAGACTGGCAGGCACTCTGTGAGCCACATGGAGAGGATATTGATGGGCTCACAGAGTGCATCACTGATTACATCAACTTCTGTGTGGACTGCAATGTTCCGACAAGAACTGTCCTTTGTTATTCAAATAACAAGCCATGGGTGACAAAGGACATCCTGAACGCTAAAAAGAGGGTGTTTAGAGATGGAAATAGGGAGGAGCTGAGGGCAATACAGAGGTACCTGAAAGCCAGGATCAGGGAGGCTAAAGACAGGTACAGGAGGAAGCTTGAGTGGAAACTCCAGCAGAACAACATGAGAGAGGTCTGGAGGGGGATGAGGACCATCATTGGGTTCTGGCAAACCAGCAACAGAGGAGCTGAAGGCAGCGTGGACAGGGCCAACGAACTTAACCTGTTCTTTAACAGATTTGACATTGTGGCCCCTGCCCATCCCCCACATGAACCATCTTTTGTCGGCCCCCAACCAACAAATATTCCACTCTCCCCTCCTACCCCTCCTCACAGTCCCCCACCCTGCTCTCATGACTATACCCCTCCCCCACACGAAACCACCACAGTGGGCTTCACAGCTGAACAGGTGAGAAGACAGCTGAAACGTCTCAACCCAAGCAAGGCTGCAGAACCGGATGGTGTCAGTACCAGGGTGCTCAAAGCCTGTGCCCCTCAGCTATGTGGAGTACTTCGCCATGTAGTCAACATGAGCCTGAGGCTCCGCAGGGTTCCTGTACTGTGGAAGACGTCCTGCCTCGTCCCTGTGCCGAAGACGCCGCGCCCCAGCGGCCTCAATGACTACAGACTGGTGGCATTGACCTCCCACATCATGAAGACCCTGGAGAGACTTGTTCTGGAGCTGCTCTGGCCTATGATCAGGCCACACTTAGATCCCCTCCAGTTCGCCTACCAGCCCTGACTAGGAGTTGAGGATGCCATCGTCTACCTGCTGAACTGTGTCTACGCCCACCTGGACAAGCCAGCGAGCACTGTGAGGGTCATGTTTTTTGACTTCTCCAGTGCGTTCAACACCATCCGCCCTGCTCTGCTGGGGGAGAAGCTGACAGCGATACAGGTGGATGCTTCCCTGGTATCATGGATTCTTGATTACCTGACTGGCAGACCACAGTACGTGTGCTTGCAACACTGTGTGTCCGACAGAGCGATCAGCAGCACTGGGGCTCCACAGGGGACTGTCTTGTCTCCCTTTCTCTTCACCATTTACACCTCGGACTTCAACTACTGCACAGAGTCTTGTCATCTTTGGAAGTTTTCAGATGACTCTGCCATAGTTGGATGCATCAGCAAGGGAGATGAGGCTCAGTCCAGGGCTACGGTAGGAAACTTTGTCACATGGTGTGAGCAGAATTATCTGCAACTTAATATGAAAAAGACTAAGGAGCTGGTGGTAGGCCTGAGGAGAGCTAAGGTACCGGTGACCCTTGTTTCCATCCAGGGGGTCAGTGTGGACATTGTGGAGGATTACAAATACCTGGGGATACGAATTGACAATAAACTGGACTGGTCTAAGAACACTGAGGCTGTCTACAAGAAGGGTCAGAGCTGTCTCTATTTCCTGAGGAGACTGAGGTCCTTTAACATCTGCCGGACGATGCTGAGGATGATCTATGGCCAGTGCTATCATGTTTGCTGTTGTGTGCTAGGGCAGCAGGCTGAGGGTAGCAAACACCAAAAGAATCAACAAACTCATTCGTAAGGCCAGTGATGTTGTGGGCATGGAACTGGACTCCCTCATGGTGGTGTCTGAAAAGAGGATGCTGTCCAAGTTGCATGCCATCTTGGTCAATGTCTCCCATCCACTACATAATGTACTGGGTGGGCACAGGAGTACATTCAGCCAGAGACTCATTCCACCGAGATGCAACACAGAGCGTCATAGGAAGTCATTCCTGCCTGTGGCCATCAAACTTTACAACTCCTCCCTTGGAGGGTCAGACACCCTGAGCCAATAGGCTGGTCCTGGACTTATTTCATAATTTACTGGCATAATTTACGTATTACTATTTAACTATTTATGGTTCTATTACTATTTATTATTTATGGTGCAACTGTAACAAAAACCAATTTCCCCCGGGATCAATAAAGTATGACCATGACAATGACTAATTTATAGTTTTATTTGTTGTCCAGCAAGTTGTTGCTATGCTTCACCAGTGACATCTTAAATCAGAACCAGATCCTAGGGGTTTGTGAGAAGATAGATATTGAGATGTTTCAACTCATGAGAGAGTCTCAAACAAGAGGAGGTAGCTATTAAATAAGGGAGCTGTCATTTAAAGCAGATTAGAGTCATATTGCACAAAACAGTCGTTTCAGCCTACCAAGTCCACATCAACCATCAAATTCTATGTACTAGTTCCATTACCAGCACTTGGTCCATAGCAACCTGAACTAACCATACCCGTTTTGGTGATTCAAGTACTTGGTTAGATACATTACATGCATAGGAATTTCTCCTTGCAGAGAATGCCAAAACTCTCATATGCATTGCAGTACAAACCTGGCACCACAGGCAAACAATGAGAGCTCTGGCTTCAACTTTCATTGCTATGCCCATGACTATATAGCTTCATCTTCAATATTATAATTCCAAGCAAACTCATTTCCAAATTCCTAGATTTAGGACTCAACATCTCCCTTTGCAAATGGATGGTTGATTTCCTGACCAACAAACTCAAATCAATAAGGATAAGCAACAGCACAACCACCATAATTTCCCTCAACCCCTACTCTACTCCCTTTCCACCCACGACAGTGTGGTCCAATTCTGCTCTAACTCCGTGTACAAGTTTGCAGATGACACCACCATTGTATGCCAAATAATAATGATGAATCAAACTACAACGTGGTCTTGAAGAGCTTAGTGGCACAGTGTCATGACTCTTTCAAAGTCAGCAAAACAAAAGAGCTGGCCACTGACTTCAGAAAATGGGGAGATGTACATATTCTTGTTTACATCAGTGGTGGTGAGGTCAAGACAGGTGAAAGCTTTGTATTCTTTAATGATCATCAACAATAGCATATTTTCAATGAATCACGAAGACACCATGGCCAACAAAGCTCACCAATGATTTTACCACGTTAGAACCTAAGGAAATCTGGCCCCTCTGACCCTCACTAATTTTTAGTGATAGACCATATAAGGCATTCTATCTAGATACATCATGGCTTGGTGTGGCGACTGTTGTGCCCATTACCACAACAAACTGCCCAGCTGTGAACAAACTTCAGCACATCATGGAAACAAGCCTCCCTTCCATGGAATCTATTTAAACTTCTCGTTGCCTCAGTAAAGCAGCCAATATGCAGATAAATGCACCCACCCTGGTGATTCTTTCTTCTCTACCCTCCACCACTCACCGAGCAGGAGGTACAAAAGCCACCTGACTCAAGGACTCAAGCATGGTATAATCTTAATCCTAACACAGTCACATAACCAAACCCAATTAAACTTAAGGCAGCTTTTCTTCTCCAAAAATCTCCTTCTTAAGCCCACCCTCTGCCACCTCCAGTTTAAATTCCATGCGGAATATTTTGGAGGATCGAGAACCAAGGACAGCATGTATCTTGTCTTTTTTTTTCATCACTACAGTCTTTTACATAACTCTTTACAGAAAATTTCGACACAAACGCCCCAACACCCAAGCCCAACACAACTTTGATGAACACAGAGGAGGAATTTAGAAATCGGGGCCTCGGACCAAAACGTCAACTGTTTATCGCCTCCACAAACGCTGACTGATTCGCTGAGTTCATCCAGCACTTTGTGTGTTGCTCAAGATTTCCAACATCTGCAGAATCTCTAATTTTTAAGAATTTTTAATTCTTTGATTAATACTTCTTGGGATCAGAATATATTGCCGTTTGAATTTTTAATATTAAACGGCTAGGCAACTTTCACGTGTCAAACCTGCTAAATAACTGTTTTCACACCCTGACACAGACACTATTTCATGTTTTAAAACACAACCAGCGTGATAATTAGAATATTTCTTCACAAAATGAAAATAAACAAAAATCGTTTTGTTTACCTATAATTGTAACTGGGAAATTTCTTGCTTTCTCTCAACATCATCCTGTAGAGAGACAGCACCTCCCTGCTGCTGGGCGCCGCCATTTTCCTGCTCGGGACCTTCGAGCCGAGGCGACAGGACCCCGCGCGAGGAGGCCTCGGCCGCTGCCGGTTGAAAGGCCGTGGCGCGCTCCGAGCGGCGTCCCTCCCGCCCCCACTCTGTGACCGGCAAAGGCGGCGTGCTCCTATTGGCAGCCCGGGCTCAGCGAAGGGGGGACGCTGTTAGACTTGTGGAGGGAGGTGAGTGAGTTAGTGAGTGTTCGGGTGCCGGCGACGTTATGAATATCACACGCACACGCCCCACAGCAATGGGAAGTTTGGTTCCAACTAGATCATTCGGTGTAGCTGGGAAAGCAGGGAGGAACTGTGGCGTTTCATATTTGTTGGAGGGACTGGGCTGCCTGGAGTTCAGACAAACTATTCATCTCCGGGCGATACTAAGAAAAAAAAAACTCCTTTCTCTGGGTTTCTGAGTATTAAAACAAGGAGAACACGCCATTTTGCATTTACCCCACCAACCAAAGATACTATTCCCTTCCCTGTCGGCTTATTGAATGTACTTAAATGCATTCATTCAAACTCCAGTGTTAAAAACGTGCAGATAAAGGAAAGGGTGGAGAAAACAAAAGGATTATTTGCAAGAGGATGGACTCTTAAGAGAGTGAGTGGCACAAATTGTCCACTGGTAATTAATGAAGATTTGTTAACTGCAACAATCTCTCTGAGGGAGATGTAAATAAATCTTTGGTGCAGAAGGGAAAGAGGGTAGAAATAGGGGACTCTGTGGACATGAAGGGGACACATCCACAGCATCTTGGAGAGGGAGGGAGAGCAGCCAGATGTCTTGGTACATATTGATACCAGTGACTTAAAGAAGAAAAGCAAAGAGGTCCTGAAAAGAGAATTTAGAGAGCTTGTTAGAAAGCTGAGCAGCAGGACCTCCCAGATAGTAATTTCTGGATTGCTGCCTGTGCCACATGCCAGTGAGGTGAGAAACAGGATGATTTGGCAGTTTAATGTGTGGCTTAAAAGCTAATGCAGGGGGCAGGGCTTCAGGTTTGTGGATCATTGGGATCTCTTCTGGGGGAGGTATGACCGATTCAAAAGTGATGGGTTGCACCTAAACCCAAGGGGGACAATATTCTCGCAGGCAGGTTGGTTAGAGCTGTTGGGGAGAGTTTAAACTAACTTAGCAGGAGGGTGGGAATTGGAGTGAAGGGACTCAGGATAGGACAAATGGTAAAAAAGCATGGACAGTGAGCAGTCAGAGTGTCAGGAAGGGCAGGCAGATGATAGGACAAAATTGCAGCCAGCAGGGTATGTATCATTGCATTAGGGATGCAGAATCAAAAAGGGTAGCAAATACAGTACTCAAAGTGTTATATCTCAGTGCACAGAATATGAGAAATAAAGGTGGATGATCTTGTTGCACTATTGCAAGATTGTCAGGAATGATGATGTGGCCATCACTGAATCGTAGCTGGATGGTTGTAGTTGGGAGCTGAATGTCCAAGGTTACATGTTGAATCGGAGGGATAGGAAGGTCGGCAGAGGGGCTGTTGGTAAAGAATGGCATCAAATCAGTATAAAGATGTAACAGAGAATCAGAAGATGTTGAATCCTTGTGTGCAAGAAAGTGCAAGGATAAAAGCAACTTATGGCAGGATTCCCAACAGTAGCTGGGATGTGGACCACGGATTACAATGGGAAATAGAAAATGTGTGTCAAAAGGGCAATGTTATGATAGTCATGGGAGATTTCAACATGCAGGTCGATTGGGGAAAATCAGGTTGGTAATGGATCTCAAGAGAGTGAGTGTGTTGAATGCCTATGAGATGGCTTTTTGGAGCTGTTTGTCATTGAGCCTACTAGGGGATCAGCTATACTGGATTGGGTGTTATGAAATGACATCGGTGAAACTCTTTACACACCTGTCCTTGTAAATGCCCTGAATCGTGGGAAGTTCACAACTACAGATGCGCTGGGCTGTCCACACCACTCTCTGCAGAGTCCTGTGATTAAGGGAGGTACAATTCCCAGACCAGGCAGTTATGCTCTTAATTGTGCCCCTGTAGAAAGTTCTTAGGATTTAGGGGCCCATACCAAACTTGCTCAACCGTCTGAGGTGAAAGAGGCGCTGTTGTGCCTTTTTCACCACACAGCTGGTGTGTACGGACCACATAAGGTCTTCGGTGATGTGGATGCTGAGGAACTTAAAGCTGTTTACCCTCTCAGCCCCAGATCCATTGATGTCAATAGGGGTTAGCCTGTCTCCATTCCTCCTGTAATCCACAACCAACTCCTTTGTTTTTGTGACATTGAGGGAGAGGTAGTTTTATTGACACCACTGTGTCAGAGAGATGACTTCTTCCCTGTAGGCCACCTCATTATTATTTGAGATTAGGCCAATCAATGTAGTGGCGTTGGCAAATTTAATTAGCAGATTAGAGCTGTGGGTGGCGATACAGTCATGGGCATACAGGGAGTAATGGAGGGGATTCAGTACGCGGTCTTGAGGGGCTCCTGTATTGAGAGTCAGAGGGTTGGAGGTGAGGGAGCCCACTCTTACAACTGACTGGCGATCTGATAGGAAGTCCAGGATCCAGCTGCACAAGATAGGGTCAAGGCCAAGGTCTCTGAACTTCTTGTTGAGCCTGGATGGAACTATGATGTTGAATGCTGAACTGTAGTCCAAGAACAGCACTCTCACATAAACATCCTTCTTCTCCAGATGTGTAAGGACAGTATGTAGAGCTATGGCTATTGCGTCCTCTGTCGGTTGGTTGTGTCGGTAGGCAAATTGTAGGGGGTCCAGCTTAGGTGGTAGCAAGCTGCAGATGTAATCCTTGACCAGCCTCACAAAGCAGTTGCTTATAAATGAGGTGAGTGTGACAGGACGCCAGTCGTTCAGGCATGTTACCTTGGTCTTTTTTGGTACAGGGACAATGGTGGATAATTTGAAGTAGGAGGGCACTCTGTACTGGGAGAGGGAGAGATTAAAAATATCAGTGAACACACCTGTCAGTTGTGCTGCACAGATCCTGAGTACGTGCCCTGGGATGCCATCAGGTCCCGCTGCCTTGTGACTGTCCAGTCGTTGGAAACATCTGCGTACCTCAGCCTCAGAGATGACCAGGTTGCAGGTTGTAGCGGTGGCTTTCCTCTGAGGCTCAGAGTTAGTGACATCGAACTGAGCATAAAAGCGATTGAGTTCATTTGGGAGAGAGGCCGCAATGTTGGCACCACAGTGTTTGGCTCTGAAGTCTGTGATGGTATGTAATTGTTGCCACAAGTCATGTGCGCTTTTCGTTGTTAATCTTAACTCCATCTTGTCCCTATGTTATTGTTTCGCAGCCTTGATACCTTTGTGCAGATCATAGCTGCTTTTCTTGAGCTCTAGTTGATTGCCAGCGATGTAAGCTCGATGTCGCGCTCTAAGTGCTGCTCGCACGGAACTATTGATCCAGGCTTTCTGGTTTGGGAGGACCCTGACTGACTTCTGTGGGACAACATCGTTGATGCACTTCCGGATGAAGCACATGACTCCATCAGTCCGCTTGGAGACATCCTCATCATGGAAGACATTCCAGTAGACATCATCGAAGCAGTCCTGCAGTATGGAGGCCAATTGGTCGGACCAACAGTGGACGGCTTTAACTATGGCCACCTCTTGATTCAGCTTCTGCCTGTACGTTGGCAAAAGCAGGATCGAAGAGTGATCTGATTTTCCAAAAGCTGGGCGAAGGAGACCTTTGTAGGCATTGTGGAAGGGAATGCAGGAGTGGTCAAGTGTGTTATCTCCACGAGTGCTCACCTGGATGTGCTGACAAAACTTTGGAGAGACTTTCGTCAGCGACATTCAATTAAAGTCACCGGCGACAATGAAGGCAGCCTCTGGGTGTGTAGTCTCCAGTGTGTTAATGGTCTTGTACAATTCCTTGAGAGCCGCGTCAGTATCAGCCTGCGGTGGAATGTACACTGCTGTGATGATAACAGCCATGAACTCCCGAGGCAGCCAGTAGGGTCTGCACAGCAGAACTAGGTATTCCAGGTCTGGGGAACAAAAGGATTTGAGTGCTTGCACATTCTGGGGGTCGCACCAAGCATTGTTGGCCTTGAAGCATACCTGTCCTCCTTTACTCTTCCCAGTGAGGTTTTTTGACCTGTCCACCTGGAACAGGGAGCACCCAGAAGGTTTGATAGCATAATCTGGTATCTCCTCTGTCAGCCAGGTCTCCACAAAGCACAAACAGTTGCATTCCTTTATTTCCGCTGATAGGAGATTCTGGCTCTCAGTTCACAAAGCTTGTAATCCAGGGACTGAATGTTAGCCAGGAGAATGCTAGGGAGCAGCGGCCGGTTTGCATGCTATCTTAGCCTCACCAGGACGCCGGGCCTTCTCCCTTGTCTCTGGTGCTTCTTCCGAGGTACTGGCGGTGTAAGAGATGAGTCTCCCATGCATCATGCAAGCAGGGTATCCCAGTGTAGAAAAGGCAGCAGGTAGTGTTGAGGAAACAGGTAAGCTACAGAAGGACGTAGACAGATTAGGAGAATGGGCAAGAAAGTGGAAAATGCATGGTCATGCACTTTGGTAGTAGAAATAAATGTGCATACTATTTTGTAAACGGGGAGAAAATCTAAAAATCTGAGATGCAAAGGGACTTGGGAGTCCTTGTGCTGAACACCCTAAAGGTTAACTTGCAGGTTGAGTTGGTGGTGAGGAAGGCAAATGCAATGTTAGCATTCATTTCAAGAGGTCTAGAATACAATAGCAGGGATGTGATGCTGAGGCTTTATAAGGCACTGGTGAGATCTCACCTTGAGTATTGTGAACAGTTTTGGGCCCCTCATCTTAGAAGAGATGTGCTGGCGTTGGAGAGGGTCCAGAGGAGGTTCACAAGGATGATTCCAGGAATGAAAGGGTTATTATACAAGGAATGTTGATGGTTCTGGGGCTGTACTCGCTGGAATTTAGAAAGATGAGGGGGGATCTCATTGAAACCTTTCAAATGTTGAAAGGCATAGACAGAGTAGATGTGGAAAGGATGTTTCCCATGGTGGGGGAGTTGAGGAAAAGAGGGCACAGCCTTAGGATATAGAGCGTCAATTTAAAACAGAGATGCGGAGAAATTTCTTTAGCCAGAGGATGGTGAATTTGTGGAATTTGTTACCACAGCAGCTGTGGAGGCCAGGTTGTTAGTTGTATTTAAGGCAGAGCTTGATAGTTTCTAAATTGGACACAGCGTCAAAAGTTATAGGGAGAAAGCTGGGGAATGGGGCTGGGAGGGCAAAAAAGGTTCAGCCGTGCTTGAATGGTGGAGCAGACTTGATTGGCTAAATGGCCTAATTCTGCTCTTATGTCTTATGGTCTTAGAAGGTAAATGAGGATAAAATAGAAAGGAAAATTTGAAGTAAAAGAAAATGATAGGAATACTAGCAGATTGGGCAGCATATGTGGAAAGTGCCAAGTTGAATTATTGCTGCAGGTTAATTTTAAATCAGAACTGGATCTATTCTCAGAATGGATAGGCCAGTTATGTGAAATTGTTGAGCAACATGCACAGAAAATGCTGGAGGAATTCAGCAAGTCAGGGAACATCTCTGGAGGGGAATAAACACTCAACATTTCAGGCTGAGACCCTTCATCGAGATGGGAAAGGAAGGCGGGAAGAAGTCAGAATAAGAAAGTGGGCGAGAGGAAAGGAATACAAGCGGGCAGGTGAGGGGGGAGGTGAGTGAGTGGGGGATAGGGATGAAGTAAGAAGCTGGGAGGGGATAGTTGGATGAGATAAAGGGCTGAAGGAGGAATCAACCCCTTCCTCCCTCAGCTTTTTCTTCAGCCCTTTACCAATTGCCTTCTCAGCTTCTTGAAGTGAACTCAGCTCCAAGTTTAGAAATTTAACTTTAGATTTCTCATTGCCTATTCATTATTCTAAATTTATGATCCAGTGATCTAACTAACCAACTGAATATTCCACATTGTCAGCCAAATGGTGTTGTTGTAGTTGGAGATGTGGCTAATTATGGAGTTGTCCATTTCCATGGCAATATTCAAATTCTTATGCATTTCATTTTAGACTGTTAGTTACTGCCCAAGGTAATTTAAGGCATTCTCAACAGTGCTCTCCAACAGCACCAACAACCTACTCAGTTTGGGTTTTGCTCAGAACACACAGATTCTTGGCTGTCAAACTAAACAGTGAGTCAGTGAATAAGAATAAATTGTTGATTTTATTTCTAAGGAACAAGATATGCCAAAAGGACTAGGTATCTGTGGGAGAACATGAGGAGTGGGAGTGGATTTCTGGATGATAAATTTAGATTAACAATGGATATATTGAGATAGTTCTTCCACTTGGTATTTCAAATCTTATTATTGACATTCCGTTGTCTTTTAGACTGGCCATGTTCTTGACATCTCCTCCTTTAGTTTGCCGGTTAATTGTTCACTGAATGCAGCAGGCCTATATAGCTTTGATCTAATTGTTTGTGGGATGACCTGGCTCTGTCTCTTGAATGCTGCTAGTTCTGTGTGGTGCACATGTACTGCAGTGTTGCAGTGTCAAGAAATGAAAATAAAAAAAAACTGCAGATGTTGGAAATCTCATCAAAACTCGGAAAGCTCACCTGGTTAGGCAGCATCTATGGAAAGAGCAACAGAATTGGCATTTCAGGTTGAAGATCATTCATTGGAACTGGTAAAGCAACCAAAACAAGTAGATTTAGGTTGCAGAAAAGTTTGGGGAAGGATGGCAAGGATAAAGAGGATATTGCTGGTAAGGTGAGGCTAAGAATATTGTTTTTGGTTTATTATTGTCACGTGTACAGTGAAAAGCTTGTCTTGCATATTATTCAGACAGATCAAGTCATTACACAGTGCATTGAGAAAGAAAAAGGGAAAATATTGCATAATAAAGTGTAAAAGCTTCTGAAAAAGTCCTGTGCAGGTAAACAATGAAGTGCAAAATCATAATGAGGTACATGGTGAGGCCAATAATTCATCTTATTGTACACGAGGTCTGTTCGACAGTGCTAACAGTGGGGTAGAAGGTGTCCTTGAGCCTGGTAGAATGTACTTTTAGGCTTCTGTGTCTTCTGCCCAATAAGAGGGGGATTGAAGAGGGATGGGTGGGGGTCATTGATTATGCTGGCTACTTTACTCAGGTTGTGAGAAGTATAGGTAGAGTCCGTAGAGGGAAGGCTGATTTCTGTGATGTTCTGAGCAGTGTCCACAACTCTGCAGTTTCTTGTGGTCACTTGTAAAGCAGTTGCCATGCCAAGTTTTGGAGCAATACATAGAGGTACCAACTGGAGAAGGGGCAGTGTTGGATCTCTGTTAGGGAATGAGATAGGTCAGGTGACGGAGCTTTGTGTTGGGGAGCACTTCGGGTCCAGTGATCACGATATCATTAGTTTCAATATAATTATGGAGAAGGATAGGACTGGACCAAGGATTGAGATTTTTGATTGGAGAAAGGCTAACTTTGAGGAGATGCGAAAGGATTTAGAAGGAGTGGATTGGGACAATTTGTTTTATGGGAGGATGTAATAGAGAAATGGAGGTCATTTAAAGGTGAAATTTTGAGGATTCAGGATCTTTTTGTTCCTGGCAGGTTGAAAGGAAAGGTTAAAAGTTTGAGAGAGCCGTGGTTTTCAAGGGATAATGGAAACTTGGTTCGGAAAAAGAGGGGGATCTTCAATAAATATAGGCAGCTTGGAGTAACTGAGGTGCTTGAGGAATATAAAGAATGTAAAAAGAATCTTAAGAAAGAAATTAGAAAAGCTAAAAGAAGATATGAGGCTGCTTTGGCAAGTAAGGTGAAAATAAATCCAAAGGGTTTCTACAGTTATATTAATAGCAAAAGGATAGTGAGGGATAAAATTGGTCCCTTAGAGAATCAGGGTGGACGGCTATGTGTGGAGCCAAAAGAGATGGGGGAGATTTTGAACAATTTCTTTTCTTCGGTATTCACTAAGGAGAAGGATATTGAATTGTGTAAGGTAAAGGAAACAAGAAAAGTAGTTATGGAAACTATGACGATTAAAGAAGAGGAAGTACTGGTGCTTTTAAGGAATATAAAAGTGGATAAGTCTCCGGGTCTGGACAAGATATTCCCTAGGACCTTGAGGGAAGTTAGTGTGGAAATAGCAGGGGCTCTGACAGAAATATTTCAAATGTCATTAGAAACGGGGATGGTGCTGGAGGATTGGCGTATTGCACATGTTGTTTCATTGTCTAAAAAGGATTCTAAGAGTAAACCTAGCAATTATCGGCCTGTGAGTTTGACGTCAGTGGTGGGTAAATTGATGGAAAGTATTCTTAGAGATGGTATATATAATTATCTGGATAGACAGGGTCTGATTAGGAACAGTCAACATGGATTTGTGCATGGAAGGTCATGTTTGACAAATCTTATTGAATTTTTTGATGAGGTTACTAAGAAAGTTGACGAGGGTAAAGCGGTGGATGTTGTCTATGTGGACTTCAATAAGGCCTTTGACAAGGTTCCACACAGAAGGTTAGTTAGGAAGGTTCAATCATTAGGCATTAATATCGAAGTAGTCAGAAGGATTCAGCAGTGGCTGGATGGGAGACACCAGATAGTGGTGGATAACTGTGTGTCAGATTGGAGGAGGGTGTCTAGTGGTGCGCTTCAGGGATCTGTACTGGGTCCAATGTTGTTTGTCATATATATTAATGATCTGGATGATGGGGTGTAAATTGGATTAGTAAGTATGCAGATGATACTAAGATAGGTGGAGTTGTGGATGATGAAGTAGGTTTTCAAAGCTTTCAGAGAGATTGGCCACCACAGACTCGTAGAACATTCTCAGCATCGTCCAGCATATGTTGAAGGACCTCAGTCTCCTCAGGAAATAGAGACGGCTCTGACCCTTCTTGTAGACAGCTTCAGTGTTCTTTGACCAGTCTAGTTTATTGTCAGTTCGTATCTCCAGGTATTTGTAATCCTCCACCATGTCCACACTGACCCCCTGGATGGAAACAGGGAGTCACCGGTACCTTAGCTCTCCTCAGGTCTACCATCAGCTCCTTAGTCTTTTTCACATTAAGCTGCAGATAATTCTGCTCACACCATGTGACAAAGTTTCCTACCGTAGCCCTGTACTCAGCCTCATCTCCCTTGCTGATGCATCCAACTATGGCAGAGTCATCAGAAAACTTCTGAAGATGACAAGACTCTGTGCAGTAGTTGAAGTCCGAGGTGTAGATGGTGAAGAGAAAGGGAGACAAGACAGTCCCCTGTGGAGCCCCAGTGCTGCTGATCACTCTGTCGGACACAGTGTTGCAAGCACACGTACTGTGGTCTGCCAGTCAGGTAATCAAGAATCCATGATACCAGGGAAGCATCCACCTGCATCGCTGTCAGCTTCTCCCCCAGCAGAGCAGGGCGGATGGTGTTGAACGCACTGGAGAAGTCAAAAAACATGACCCTCACAGTGCTCGCTGGCTTGTCCAGCTGGGCGTAGACAGGGTTCAGCAGGTAGACGATGACATCCTCAACTCCTAGTCAGGGCTGGTAGGCGAACTGGAGGGGATCTAAGTGTGGCCTGACCATAGGCCGGAGCAGCTCCAGAACAAGTCTGTCATGGTAAATGGTAGGGCATTGAAGAATGCTATAGAACAGAGAGATCGAGGAATAATGGTGCATAGTTCCTTGAAGATGGAATCTCATGTGGATAGGGTGGTGAAGAAAGCTTTTGGTATGCTGGCCTTTATTAATCAGAGCATTGAGTATAGGAGTTGGGATGTAATGTTGAAATTGTATAAGGCATTGGTAAGGCCAAATTTGGAGTATCGTGTACAGTTCTGGTCACCAAATTATATGAACGATGTCAGTAAAATTGAGGGAGTACAGAGGAGGTTTACTAAAATGTTGACAACAGGAATTCTGCAGATGCTGGAAATTCAAGCAATACACATCAAAGTTGCTGGTGAATGCAGCAGGCCAGGCAGCATCTCTAGGAAGAGGTACAGACGAAGGTTCTCGGCCTGAAAGGTCGACTGTACCTCTTCCTAGAGATGCTGCCTGGCCCACTGTGTTCACCCGCAACTTTGATGTGTGTTACTAAAATGTTGCCTGGGTTTCAGCTCCTAAGTTACAGAGAAAGGTTGAACAAGTTAGGTCTTTATTCTTTGGAGTGTAGAAGGTTGAAGGGGGACTTGATGGAGGTGTTTAAAATTATGAGGGGGATTGATAGAGTTGACGTGGATAGGCTTTTTCCATTGAGAATGGGGGAGATTCAAACAAGAGGACGTGAGTTGAGAGTTAAGGGGTAAAAGTTTAGGGGTAACATGAGGGGGAACTTCTTTACTCAGAGAGTGGTAGCTATATGGAACGAGCTTCCAGCAGAAGTGGTTGAGGCAGGTTCGATGTTGTCATTTAAAGTTAAATTGGATAGGAATATGGACAGGAAAGGAATGGAGGGTTATGGGCTGAGTGCAGGTCGGTGGGACTAGGTGAGAGTAAGAGTTCGGCACAGACTAGAAGGGCCCAGATGGCCTGTTTCCGTGCTGTAATTGTTATATGGTTATATAAGTTGTTACGCATTTAGACAGAATGTTTTCTGGTGATGCATCAATAAAAATTGGTAAGGGCTGATGAGGACATGCCAGAACTCTTTAGCTTTTGGAAGATGTCAAGGCGTGGTGAGCTTTACCTGACTCTGGTGACTCTGCAGTTAGGCCAGGCCAGGCCACTACTGACATTCTCTCCTAGGAACTTGAAGCTGTCAGCCTCAACACTCTTGATGTAGATGGAGCATGTGCTTCACCTCCTTCCTAAAGTCAATCACCAACTCTTTCGTTCCTCTGACATTCAGGGAAAGGTTGTTGCCATGACATCAAGTTACTAAGCTCTATCTTCTTCTGTACTCCAACTTATTGTTATTTGAGATACAAACCATTATGTAAACTTGTAGATAGTTAGGGTAGAATTTGGCCACATAGTCATGAGTGTACAAGGAGTAGAGTAGGGGCTTAAGACACAACCTTGTGGAACACCAGTGTTTAAAAAAATAATCATGCCAGAGATTTTGCTGCCGATCTTGAGTGATTTTGGTCTGTTGGTCAGGAAGTCAAGTTACAGCGAGAGGCTTTGACTCCTACAGCTCAGAGTCTGGTGATGAGTTTGCTTGGAATAATAGTATTGAAGGCAGAGGTCCTCCGTTGACCATGGATATTGCATCCCAGCTGTCTACGTGATACACAAACCATTACGCAAGCTGGGGCAGTATGATATGTAGAGCAAGCTGTTGCCCATGCAGCAAATTCCTCCCTCTCTATGCAGCTGATGAATCCAAAGGAACAGTAGACACTGACTCAGTTTGGCACCAGTGGTGTCGCAGGAATTGCAAGTCAGGGTCGAACTCAACGTAGATTGCCACAGGGACTCCAGCTTTGGGTTTTTCTTTGGGGTTTACTCCCAGTGGCTTCCCCCTGAGTGGGTATAGCCGCAAGGTAGCAAAGGTTTGAGATCAGAGCTTTCCTTCTAGATGAGCTGGCAACTCCAGCTGATGATCCGCGTCTGCCCAAAGCAACTGATTTTAAGGCACCAGGAACCCACCTTTGCCTCTTCTCTTGCAGTAGAAATGATTCCGCCGGGCCGGCTGGTGGCGCAATGACATCAGCGCTGGACCCAGGAGCGGAGGTTCCTGGGTTCGAAACCAGTTGGGTCTGCTCCCGAGTACGCTTTCCATTCGTGCCGGGTTGAGTGTGGAGATCACAACTCGACATCATAAAATAAAGGGAAAAATACTGCGAAATGTCCGTGTGAGGAGTGGCGCATCTTTCCCTCTCTCCCTCTCCTCCAGAAAGCCATGAAAAAGACATCAACAAGGATGCACACATGCACAGACTCGCACGCACACAGGCACACGCCAAAAAAAAAGAATGATTCTGCCAGGCTTAGTAGTTAGGCCACACATGAAGGCCAGGAGTTGGACTTGGTTGTCAGAAACTACTTGAGACACGTGCCATTGGGAACATTTAATAGGTAGTTGGATCTTACCTCCACTACCTCCTCTGGCTATAAGGAACCTTGAAGGCAGAATTGTAGTCAATAAACAGTAGTCTGATGTAGGTGTCTTTTGTCCAGAGAATTCAGGGATGCATGTAGGACTACATAAATGGTATCTGCTGTAGACCTGTTTCGATGGTAGGCAAATTGCAGTGGGTTGAGGTTGTCTGGAAAGCTGGAGTTGATGCGTGCCATGGCTCGCCTTTCGGACCACTTCATGATGGTAGATATCTGAGCCACTGGTTGGCAGTCGTTAAGACGCATTATCTTGTTTTCCTTGAGTACCAGGATGATAGTGGTCTTAAAGTAGGGGTGAACCACAGCCTGAAACAGGGAGAGGTTAAAATGTCTGAAAATACCTCTGCTAGCTGATCTGCACAGGCTGTAAGGATCTTAGGTCTTCTGGCTGATGGGTTAATGGAGCAGTTAGTGAAAATACAAGAAAAAGGGACATAAAGTGTGAAATGGAGGTCTGTAGCACTTGACCAGGAGGTCGTGCCATGTATATGTGAAAGAAGTTATCTGTTGTAAACTTTAATATTGAGTCTGAAGGGCTGCAAACTGCCCAGATGGAAGATGAGGATGTTCCCTAAGTTTATATTTTATCCCCTTGGCAATCCTGGCCTCGTCCATCTAGAGATATTTCCTTTATCTTATCATCTTTCTCTCTACCTCTGTGTCATAAACAAACTGATTTTATCACTTCCCGAGTTCTGATGAATAGTAGTGTCTTGGACCTAAACCATTGTCTCTCTTTCCACAGTTGCTGCCTGATCTACTGATTCTAAAATGTTGCCTAATTTTGCTAACCCATGGGAAATTTCAAATGTGGTAATATGAGAAAGGATTTCACTATGATCTGTTAGAATAGTGGGATAACTTTGAGGGAATAAATGGCCTGCTTATTTTTCCATGTTTGGAAACACTAGAAAATTTTTTTGCATGTTTGAGGATTCTTGCTATTTGAGATTGGGATTCTTTTTAGAAACTCTTCTAGCTAAAAAATGTATACTTTAATACAATATAGTTGTAAACACAGCGTATAGCCCAGACTGACATTGACCTGATATGTGGCACAATAGTGGTTATTGCTTGATGAAGATGACTTATCTGAAAGTTATTGGTCCTCTTTCTTGGGAATTTTTGGGGATATTCCCATTGTAAATAATATTAGTCAGGTTTTTTTTCACTTTACTGTCTAAGATGGAATGCTGCAGAATATATTGCATATGTTTTCAAGTACAGTAATTAATGGAAACGGCTTCAAAAGTAGTCAATTCAATTTCTTGTTTTTTTGTCTCTACCTTGCTATTGCTAAGTGCCCCTCTCAGCTCTGACCATTTTAAGAGTTAACAATGTAGGAGCAGCATAAGGCCATTCGGTCCATCAAATCTGTTCTGCCATTCAATTATGGCTCATTTATTTTCCCTCTCAACCCCTTTCTCCTGCTTTCTCTCCATAATCTCTGACATCCTTACTCATCAGGAACCTGTCAACCTCCGCTTTAAATATACCCAATGACTCAGCCTCCATAGCTGTCTGTGGTGAATTCTATAGATTTACCACCCTCTGGCTACAGAAATTCCTCCTCGTCTCTGCTGTAAAGGGGCATCCTTCTATTCTGACACTGTGGCCTCTGTTCTAACATTCTCTTACTATTGTAAACTTCCTCTCCATGTCCATGCCAACTAAACTTTTCAATATTCGGTAGGTTTCCATGAGATAACTTCTCACTCTTTTAAACTCCAGTGAGTACAGGCTCAGAGTCATCAAATGCTCTTTGTGCATTAACTTTTATTCCCGGAATCATTCTCATGAACCTCCCCTAGATCCTCTATGACAGCACATCCTTTCTTAGATGGGGGGCCAGAACTACTCAGAATACTCCCAAATGTAGTCTGAGAAATGCCTAACAAGGATTCAGGATTTAAAAACCTTGTTTTTATGTTCTAGTGTTATCAATTTGAATGTCAACAATACATTTGCTTATTATCAACTGAATCTGCAAATTAACCCTGATCTATTTAGACTGCTATATTGGCAAAAAAAAAACACCATTTACCTAATGAGTCCTGGCAACATCACCAATAAGAAAGAAATTTATCAAAAGTTGTGGTGTGAAATCAGCATGGTCCTGGATGTTTGAATTTTGAACTATTTAGATAAGTTGGTGTTGTATAACACTGCGTGATAAAATGGGATCATAATTAAATAATCTGTTCACTTTCATTACCAGGCAAGGATTTTGGAATCAAAACAGTCGCACAAAGGTATGATTGCTTATGTTAATACATTATGTGTATAGTTATAATTGATATGTTTCAAGTTGATAAATATCATATGACTTCTACCTATTTAATTTTGGACGAATTAGTTGTCAATTTTCATTGAAACTGGATTATTTTGCAGTATTATAAGCATCTTATGTTTGTCAATAGGTATTGTTTGTTAATTCACAAAGTAGGTCTGTGGAATCTAGATCCTTAAGCTAGTACAGAATAGAATTGCATTTATCTATTCATAGTACTTATAGCTTAGAGGTAGCAGTATGTCAGAACAGTATAGTATCCAGATATTTTGTCCAATTGTAATCTGTTAACGATTCACACTTCACACTAATATAGTTTGCCTTAATTGTTTTTAGAAATTACTTTCTGATACAATGGATTCCAGTTAACTGGGACACATCAGGACCAGTATAATTTGGTCCAATTAAGAGGCTGCTCCAATTAGCTGAAGTTTTACAGAAATGGTTAAAAAGGTATAAAAAAGACAATCTGCTATTTAATAAATAGGCATCTGTTAGTCTCGTGAGACCATGGATTTGCGCCTTGGAAGGTTTCCAGGGCGCAGGCCTGGGCAAGGTTGTATGGAAGACTGGCAGTTGCCCATGCTGCAAGTCTCCCCTCTCCATGCGACTGATGTTGTCCAAGGGAAGGGCATTAGGACCCATACAGCTTGGCACCGGTGTCGTCGCAGAGCAATGTGTGGTTAAGTGCCTTGCTCAAGGACACAACACGCTGCCTCAGCCGAGGCTCGAACTAGCGACCTTCAGATCACTAGACTGACGCCTTAACTACTTGCCAACAAATGATGTATTTAAATGAAATACCGAACAAATTAGAATATTACAAATACTACTTCAGTACTATAAATCTATGTACTAGATCTTAATACAGGCTGAGTACCCCTTATTCGAAATGCTTGGGGCCAGGAATGTTTCGGGTTTTGGATTTTGCAATATATAATGAGATAGCTTGGGTTTGCTATAATTTCCAACTCAGAAATTATGTGCTATTGGTAAACAGTCTTTGTTTTATACTTGTTCATCACACATATGTACTGATGCAGCTGTTAAGTGTGTTGGATTTTCATCAGCGATGACCTTGGCAAACTTATCAATGAATTTCTCTGCTGCTTCATGATACTTTATCACCAAAAATCTTTGAAAACTTAATGCCACGTCTTTTCTTAAGTTTCTTCAAATAGCTTGCTGAATATTCAGAATTACCTTCTGTCGCGATAGATATTTGTAAGTTTAATGATCAGCATACCTTAAAAGGCATATGTTCAGACACTGATGAATCCACTCTTTCAGTACATGATTGCAATCTTCATTTTTCATATTACGCAGTGTTTTTCAGTTTTTATTTAATTTTTGATCATCACATATGTGTGGTCATTTCTCACTACATATGTGGTGTGTAGACACCTGTGTGTTGCCTGGGAAACTTTACAGCGCCTTGTGGGATTTTCCATTTGTATTGTCAGGTCAGGGCTTAAAAAAGTTTTGGATTTTGGATAAGAAACACTCACCTTGTAGTTATCGACAGAGGAATTAATCCAGAGTACGTGCTGTGTTCTTTTGATTGACTGTAAATGACCAAAACCAGAGCTGAGACCTAGTCCAGGTAACACACACAAAATACTGGTGGAACTCAGCAAGCTGGGCAGCCTCTATAGAAAAGAGTGAACAGTTGACACTTTGGGCAGAGACCATTCTTCAGGACTTCAGGACCTAGTGCAGGTAATGGACTGCCTTCATACAATGTTTTCGATGATTGCATCCTCCAAATCTTCATTTTCATTGTGACATTGAAGACCTTCAAATTCTTTGTAGTTGAAGTAGTCAAATTGTTACATTTTCATTCATGGCTGTTTCTGGCATCTCCAAACCTGAAGGCTTGAAACCACAGTGAACAAAATGGTTCAGAATTGTCTTACTACTTATTTCTCATCAATTGTAAGTGACAAAAATCCCTGCTCTTTGAACATAAACAGGTGCAACTGATGCTGTTTAGAAACTGTTTGCTGTATGCACAGTGTCCTGTCCAGCGGCCGTGCAAGTGCACACATCTGACACTAGTTAGAACCTGTTCAGCAACAGTCTCCTGTCCCAATCAAGTGCCATAGTGTCCCAAATAAATAAAGGGGATCCTGGCTATTTTCTCAATTAATTTGATGTTCTTTAAGATTTGTCCCAAAATAAGTGGCAGTCAGGATTAACCGGAATCCACTGTATTTCTTTCCAGTGTTGATGACCTGCTCCTCCCCGGTGGCTCAGTGGCTAATGTGAAGTAATCACATCTGAAGATGAGGTTTTAGGCTTGGTCCCTGATCTTTCTTTCTTTTAGTTAATTCTCAGGAATAAAGATGATACACAAATCCTGCAAATGGCTTTAGTAGTCTTTGGGTGGGAAATCAAGAAATGGGCATGATTTTCTCCGTTTATTATCAACTGATAAACTGAAAACCACTCTGACATTAAAAACCCTGCTGACCCTCATAATTTAGGCTTGTGCACAACCTGTATTATTTAATTATTAAACTACATTGCACAATATTGTTTGTTTAATGCTCTTGTAATGTCCTTTGGCATTGTTGTGCATGTTAAAGGTGGAATATAAATGGAAGTTGCTGTTGAATATTTAAATTTTTACATTAAATTTCAACCAAGATCAGTGCTAAGATTTTAAATTAATTCAGAAAGGGACTCGAAGATTATGGAGTTGATTTTAAGAATTTAGCGCAAATTCTACTTTGACATTTGAGGAACCATTGCAGTGATGTCTGTTGGATAAGATGTTGAACTGATCACTTCTACTCCTGTTTGGGTATTTGTAAAAAAAAGATCCCGTGGATTGATTTGAAGGCAATTCTAAGTACTAGCTGACAGTAATCATCTACAAATTAGCTGGACATTCATCCCTTTGCTGAGAGTGAGGCTGCTGCAATTGCATGTTTAAAAATAAATGATTTTACAGTATGTATGGTAATTTTAATAATACTAAATGTGGGATATAAACACATCTTATTTCATTAGCAGAAAATAATAGTTATACTTTTCACATTGGTTCAAATAAGCGAGTAACCTGTGCTAATTAGCTGAATGATTGATCTATAAATACTGTGGAAAAGCAAATGAAGGTTGTAAATTCAACTCATTTTCATTGCGTTGAATTTAACTTATTTTTTATTTCTAATGTGGTAGAATGTGCTTTTTAATTTCTGATTTGTATCTTGAGTTTATATGGTGTCCATGTGTGATTAAAATAATCCATACTGCTTCAGAACTGTTGTGAAAAAAGTGTCCAATAAGTAGATACAAGGGGAGATGACCAAAGAAGGCGGCTTAAAGGGGAGTCTTTAAGGAAGTATTAAAAGAGAATGAATGGCAGAGAGGTTTAAGAAAAGGAAAGCAGTTTAGAGCTTTGACAGAAGAAGGGTCACTGTTAAGTTCATGAATCTGGAACTGAATCTCGTAATGCTGAAAGAGGCCGTTTACAGAGTAGGGTGAGATCAGGGAGGGATCTGAAAACCAGGATGAGCATTTTACAAAAAATATGATGCTTGACGATATTTACAAAGAGCAAATTAATTGTAAGAATTTGAAGCAGAAACGAGCCCTTTGAGTGTGCTTTGCTATTCAATAAGACTGTGGCTAATTCTCCATCTCAAATTCATTTTCTGCCTGGAATGTGTCTTAAGTTGTCAACTTTCTTCGATCACTTCCATAAACTATGAACTGCTGAATAGGCATTACTTTTTCATCTGGCTCCCGACAAGTAACATTGTTCCGGTTTGGGAAAAAGAGTCCTTTGACATCCTAAGCTTTTTCTTTAATTATTCTGCAAATTGCTATTCCCATCGGCCCTTATTTTAAATAGCAGTCTTTTATGTGCATTTAAAAGTCTACTGAATATGTACAACTTCCACTAGCTCCTCATTATTCTGCCCTCAAAAATAAACCCAACTTTTTCAAATATGATTTTCCCTTCATAAAACAATAGGTATTCGCATTTATTCAAATCATGATTTTCTATAAGTTCTGTTAACATGTCCGAAGCAATAGATTATATTAAATTAATTGTATGTTTACCTGTTTGTCTTTACTCCCTTTAGTTGAAAGTGTTGTGTCTATGTACTGCTTCTGCAATGGGAGAGTGCATGGGTATAAATAGAAATGAGGATCTGAAAATGATTTTAACCAAGAAAGCAACAATTTGTGTTTGTATAATGTTTTTAATGTGGAAAAATGTTTCAAAGTATTTCACAGGAACATTATCAAACAAAATTGATGTAAAATTATGTAAATAACATTTGTTTCATGGCATGTTAAACATTTATATTTTCATTGAACTGTGTAAAGTTACCCATGTTGTTAGAATTATACGTATGCTCAGACTCTTCTTTTCAAAAGGTCACCTGTATCACAGTGATGAGTGATTTGTTTTCCTCGGATCTCTGTAGCTTAATTTCTTCTCCTAGGCTCAATTTAAATGAAAGTACATTTGGTCCTCCTTATCCGCAAGTTCTGCATGCGCGAATTCAACCAACTGCGAATTGAGAAAACCCGGAAGTGCTCTTCCACCACTTGCTGTTCAAGCATGTACAGACTTTTTTTCTTATCATTATTCCCTAAACAATGCAGTATAACAACTATTTTACATGGCATTTACATTGTATTAGGTATTATAAGTTGATCTAGAGATGATTTAAAGAATACGGGAGGATGTGCGTAGGTTATCGTGGATTGGGATCGAAAAAAACAGAAGTTCTCTTACTAAGTAAGTCGGAACAGGTACATCTGGTATTATTTAGTGTCAGTTAGTCAAACATTTGTCCTAGTATATAGTATATGTTTTACCTTTCTGTGCATATAAAATACTTAAGAAACGTATGTTTCAGCGCCGGGCTTGGGAACAGAAGTTCCTGAGTTCGATCCAGTGACAGATCGCTCCAGAGCACACTCTCCATCCCTGCCGGGTTGATGTGGAGGATCAAAAACCCAAAACCCAATAATTAAACCACTGCGTTGCTTAGTAATAATTGTAGCTTTAATTGGGCAGGGCTTTTCTCATTTTATCTTTTAAAATTGTTCTGATTGTTGACCAACTGTAGCCTAACGCTTTTCCAATGACTGATGGTGTTTCACCACTTTCTGATCACTTTATTATTTCCACTTTATTTTCAATCGTGATCGTGATTATTTTCGTAAACAGAAGCACTGCGGATTCAGAGCTCTGCCACTGAGTCCTAATGCCCACTGCACTGAGACAGGTTAAATAAGGTCCGGGGTTCCACTGGGTCCTACGATCCACCGCATTGAGACAGGTTGAGTAAGGGACTTGAGCATCTACATTTTTTGGTATCTGCAAGAGGTCCCGGAACCAATCCCTCGTGGATAAGGAGGGCCGACTTACACATTTGTATTCAGCAAATTCTTGGAAAATTTCTGTGCATGTCTGTTCATGATATTTCTTTACACCTTCCCAAATGGTCCTTCGTCACTTTGAGTTGTCAGGGTGTCCTGGATAACAGTGGAAATTTTGAGAATTTCTCTGAATCTTTTCCTCACTTGTTTTTTAGCCAAAGCTCAGAATAGAGTATTTGTTTTAAGGATGTGTTATTGAACATGCAAACAAAATTGCTTGGCCAGTGGAGCCAACTGGATGTCATTAGAACCCCAGTGCAGGGGATGTTAGTCTAGAAAAGGAAGTTGAAGTTGTTTCTTTAGATTGCAAAGATTCTGCAGCAACAACTTTGGTATCTCTCTGGTGGTTTGAGGTGCATGCAGAATGGCAGGGATCATGGCAACCTTGTAGACAATGTGTTTTGTACAGTGTTTAATGTCTATGTTTGCACACCCTTTTCCTCAATTGACTAAAGTGGTACTAGCATATTGAACATGATGATGAATTTCACTGAGAGGTTAGTCTGTCTTTTCTTGGGTCCCCCATAAATGGTCATTGTTGAAGGATGGTGTTATATAACTGCATAATACGAGTTGTGCTCTTTGGTACAGAACACAAGCAAGTCTTTAGATGTTAGAAAACTGGAGCTACACACAAAGAACTGGAGGAATTTAGCCAGTCAGGCAGCATCTATGGAGGGAAATGCACAATCAATGTTTCAGGTCAGGACCCTTCCTTAGTACTGGAAAGGAAGAGAGATGAAGGGGTTATAAAAGGGTGGGGTGGGAGGGGTGAAATTTGGGTGATAGGTGAATCTAAGTGAGAGGGGAAGGTTGGCAGGTGGGGGAGGTGGTAAATACGAATGATGTAAGAATTTGGGAGGTAATAGGTAGAAATAACTAAGAACTGAGAAGATGGAATCTGATAGAGGAGGACAGTGGACCATGGTGTAAAGTGAAGGAGGTGAGGGGAACCAGATGGAGGAATATATGTATGATGGTGGATCAAGAGCCTGGCAGAGGAGAAAGAGAGGAGGTATGGGGCCCAATGAGAAAGGGAGAACAAAAGTGGGACTGGAAGGTGGTTACCAGAAGTTGAAGAAATCAATGTTCATGCCATCAGGTTGAGACTTCCAAGGTGGAATATGAAGTGCTGTGCCATGAAAGCCAAAATGTCCCAGTAACCAGCTATTTCAATTCCACTTCCCATTCCCTTACCAGCATGCTCTATCTGTTGTTCGTCCTTCGTAGTCAAAGATGACCATGGCTTCAAAGTCAAATGGGAGATTGATGGCTGTGGGTCCGGAGGTGACTGATGAGGCCAATCCGGGCCCTGAAGGCTCGCCCACATGTGGGACACAAGTGGGTAGGTGCTGTCGTGGCAGTGGATGCTGCTCGGGCCTTGCGCACAGCACGCTTTCGTTGCGCCTCGATGATGCGCCTGACTTTAGCTGCACGGGCTCCTGTGGTGATCTTGCTGCGCAAGGCTGGATGGTCGAGGGCAAGCTTCTCCCACATGTTGATGTCGACACCCAGGCCTTTGAGGGATGCTTTCAGGCAGTCTTTGTAACGTTTCTTCTGCCCTCCGACTGAGCGCTTGCCCTGACACAGTTCTCCGTACAGCAGCTGCTTAGGCAATCGGCTGTCTGGCATTCTGACCACATGTCCAGCCCACCTGGCTTGGGCTTTCAGCAGGAGGGTGTAGATGCTGCAGAGCCCAGCTCGTTCCAGGATTTCCGTGTCGGGGACTTTGTCCTGCCACCTGATGTGGAGGAGTCTGTGGAGACAGCTCAGGTGAAAGTGGTTGAGCTGTTTGGCGTGTCTGCTGTAGACAGTCCAGGTCTCGCTGGCGTAAAGGAGGGTGGTAAGGACCACTGCACAGTAGACCTTCAGCTTGGTGGTAAGGCTGAGTCCTCTCCGCTCCCAGACGTTCTCACGGAGTCTCCCGAAGGCGGCGCTGGCTTTGGCAATCCTGTTGTTGACCTCAGCGTCTATGTTCACTGCGCAAGAGAGTATGCTGCCCAGGTAGGTGAAGTTGTCGGCTGCCTGGAGGTTCTGGCCCTTCACCGTGTTGCGCGGCTCCCTGGTATGGCTTTCCTGGGGCAGGCTGGTACATAACTTCGGTCTTTTTGGTGCTGATAGTGAGACCGAAGTTGTCGCAGGCTTGTGAGAAGCAGTCCATTTCACGCTGCATCTCCTGCTCTGTGCTGGCGTTGAGTGCGCAGTCATCAGCAAACAAGAAGTCTCTGATGACAGTCTCTTGCACCTTCGTAATTGCCTGCAGGCGCCTAAGGTTGAACAACCTGCCGTCAGTCCTGTATCTGATGTGGATTCCTTCTTCGTAGTTATGGAAGGCATCTGTCAGCATGGCAGAGAATACCATACTGAACAGAGTCGGGGCAAGAACGCAGCCTTGTTTGACGCCATTTGTCACTGGGAAGGCCTCCGACTCGTCGCCGTCATCCAGAACTTTCACCATCATACCGTCGTGGAACTGCCGGACGATTGTGATGAACTTGCTGGGGCAGCCAAACTTCTCCATGATCTTCCACAAGCCTTCTCTGCTGACCATATTGAAAGCCTTGGTTAGATTGACAAAGGTCACGAAGAGGTTGCTGTGTTGCTCCTGGCATTTTTCCTGGAGTTGGTGCGCAGCAAAAATCATGTCCGCGGTCCCACGTTCAGCACGGAAGCCGCACTGGCTTTCTGGGAACAGACCTTGCTCAAGATGTTGGAGAAGGCGTTTGAGCAGGACGCGGGCCAGAATCTTCCCCGCAATGGACAAGAGGGAGATGCCTCGGTGGTTGTCGCAAGAATGGTGGTTGCCTTTCCTCTTGTAGATGTGGACTATGCTGGCATCTTTCAGCTGTTGCGGGACCTGTCCCTTTTTCCACATGGACTGGAAGAGTACAGTCAGCTTTTGCATCATGACAGGGCCTCCTGCTTTGTATACCTCAGCAGGGATTGCATCGGGTCCTGGCGCTTTGCCACAGGAGAGTTGCTTCACTGCCTTTCTGACTTCATATACTGTGGGGAGGATGTCGATGTTCTTGTTGATCTGTACCTGGGGCAGGCGGGCAATGGCCTCGTCGTTGATGTCGGCAGGGCGGTTAAGGATGATGTTAAAGTGCTCAGCCCACCGATCCAGAATCTGCTTCTTCTCTGTCAGCAGCTGCGTCTCATCTGCGTTGAGGAGGGGTGAGGAGCCGGAGGACTGGGGTCCGTATACAGCCTTAAGCGTATCGTAGAAGCGCTTTATGTTGTGGCTGTCTGCATAGCCCTGGATTTCATCGGCCTTCTTGCTGAACCAGCTGTCCTGCATCTCGCGAAGTTTTTCTGCACCTTTCTTCTTGCGTTGGTAAAGGCATCTTTCTTGGCTAGCGACGTGGGGTCGTTCTGATGCGCTCTGTAATGTTGATGTTTCTCCGTTAGTAGTGTCTGTATTTCTTCATCACTCTCATCGAACCAGTCTTGGTTTCTTCGGGTTGCTGGTCCGAGATGTTCGAGGGCGGTAGTGTAGACAGCGTCTCTGAAGGCCGTCCACTGTTCCTCAACACTGGTCCCGTCTTCCTGTGGTGTGTCTGGCAGTCTGCCTTCAAGGTCATCGACGAATTCTTCTGTAACCCTGCTGCTTTTCAGCTTGGAGACATTCAACCTCTTTGCAGCCTTCTGCCCTTGGGGTCTTCTCATGGGCAGAATGCGAAGCCTGAACTTGGACACAATGAGGCGGTGGTCGGTCCAGCAGTCGGCACCACACATGGCTCTCGTCACTCTGACATCCATCCTGTCCCTCTTCCTGGTGATGATGTAGTCAATCAGATGCCAGTGCTTCGAGCGTGGGTGCATCCATGACGTCTTCTTACGGGTGGGTAAGTGGAACAGGGTGTTGGTGATGACAAGGTCGAGTGTGGCACACGTCTTGAGGAGCAGAAGGCCGTTGCTGTTACACTTGCCAGTGCCGTGTCTTCCAATGATTCCTTCCCAGGTTTGGTAGTCTGTCCCTACTCTGGCATTGAAGTCCCCGAGAACGATGAGCTTCTCTGACTCTGGGATTGCTGAGATGAGGGCGTCGAGTTCTTCATAGAACTTGTCTTTAATGTCATCTGGGTTGGTCATGGTGGGAGCGTAGGCACTAATCAGCGTAGCACTCTTCTTGTTTGCAAGTGGGAGCTGAAGTGTCATCAGGCGGTCGTTGATGCTCTCTGGGTGCTTGGTGAGTTTACGGGCGAGGTTAGAATTGATGGCAAATCCCACGCCTGCTTCTCGTCGTTCAGCGCTGCTGCGACCGCTCCAGAAGAACGTGTATCCACCACTACGTTCTGTCAGCTGGCCCTTGTCTGCTAGGTGCGTTTTGCTGAGAGCTGCTATGTCCACGTTGTAGCGAGCTAGCTCTTTTGCAACCAGTGCAGTTCTTCTCTATAATACAGCTTCCTCTATTGTCAAGTTGAGGCCAGACACTGATTAGAGAAACAGAATTTCATTCTCCGTAGTAGTCTCTGACCTGACAGCATGAATATCAATTTCTCCAACAGCTTCCGTCCCCACTTTTGAGTTTCATTCTTACTAGCCCTCATACCTTCTCTCCTTCCCATCCTTGCCCTCTTGATCCACCATCACCCATACATTTCTCCCTCTTGCTTCCGTCCTCTTCTCCCCTTTAATCCATGATATGCTGAACTCTCTGATCAGATACCATCTTCTTCCACCCATTGCCACTTCCATCTATCATCTCTCATCTTCTTAACAGCATTCCCACTTCTCCCTTCTCCAGGCACCTATCCTACTCCCTCACTTGGATTCACTTATCACTTAATCAGCTCTTGCCCACCCCTCCCCTCCCAGCCTTTCATATTGGATTCTTCCCTTTTTCTTTCCAGGAAGAATCACAATCTGAAAAGTCATCTTATTTTTCTATTTTTCTCCATAGATGCTGCCTGACTTGCTGATTTCCTCCAGCACTATGTCTGTGTTGCTCTGGACTTCCAGCATCTGCAGAATCCCATATGTTTATTGTTCCCATTATCAACTTTATTCTCTTACCATCTACTCCTTCCCTGTCTTGCATCTGAGCCAGACACAAACTTAATGCCACATTTGATCCCAGAATGAACTTTGGACCACGTATCTACATTATGGGCGAGTCTGCCTGTTTTTTTTTGGCGTGTGCCTGCGTGCATGTGAGTCTGTGCGTGTGCGTCTACGTGCGTGCGCGTCTGTGTCTGCGTGTCCGTGCGTGCGTCCGTGATGATGTCTTTTTTCTTCATGGCTTTTACAAGGTGCTGAGCGAGAGAGAGACTGTGTGGTGGGCCACTCCTCACACAGACATTTTCACAGTATTTCCCCTTTTATTTTACGAGGTCGAGTTGCGATCTCAACACTCAACCGGGCACAGATGGAAAACGTACTTGGGGGCAGACCCGACAGTTTTGAACCTGGGAACCTCTGCTCCCGGGTCCGGCGCCGATGTCGTTGGGCCACTAGCCAGTAACATACCTAATTTTGTCCCTGCCTTAGCTCAGCTGTTGCTAACATCTTTATTTTCACCCTTGTTAACTCTATACTAACAATACCTGTGCATTTCTGCATGGTGTCACTTGTATTCGCCATAAATTTAGACTTTCAAAACTCTGCTGCTTGTCACTTGTGTTAATTCTGTTCATGCTCCACTCCTGTGCTTGGTGATCTACATTAGCTTTCAGTTCAGAAATATCTCTTATTAGATTTTAAACTTTGTTTTCAAATTCCTTCTATCCTGGATCTACTTTGTAATCTGTTCTTATTTGTAAGGCTCTGAGATCTCTGTGCTCTTCCAATGCTTTACAAACTCATCCCCACATTAACTTTTAAGTGACATTACTTTCAGGTGGCAGATACCCAAATTCTGTAATCTCCTCTGTGAACTTCACTATGCTTCTGTTGTGTTTTTGAAGACTGAAACTTATTTTTGACCAGGCTTTTGCTTTGCATTTGTTTCCTTGGTGTCCTATTTTCTTGAGAAGGTTCCTGTGAGGTTTCAAGGCATATAAGTGCTGTATAAGTCGAAATATCAGCTTCATTTGCTAGTGTAAATATTTTTCAAGATTCAAGATTGTTTAATGCCATTTCCAGTATGCGAGTATAAAGGAGAACAAAATGATTGTTACTCTGGGTCTAATGCAGCTCAATTCTGAGTCAACGGTCATTAAGTAAATTACTTGTGTTTATTTTTCACAGGAATATTGAAACATTTCTACATTATGGAAGTTGAACATAGAGTTGCATGCAAAAGTTTGGGCACCCCGATCAAAATTTCTGTTACTATGAATAGTTAAGTGAGTAGAAGATGAACTGATCTCCAAAAGTCGTAAAGTTAAAGATGGAACATTCTTTTCAACATTTTAAGCAAGATTAGTGTATTATTTTTGTTTTGTACAATTTTAGAGTGAAAAAAAGGAAAGGAACATCATGTAAAGTTTGGGCACTCCAAGAGATTTGAGCTCTCAGATAACTTTTACCAAGGTCTCAGACCTTAATTAACTTCTTAGGGCTATGGCTTGATCACAGTCATCGCTAGGAAAGGCCAGGTGATGCAAATTTCAAAGCTTTATAAATACCCTGACTCCTCAAACCTTGTCCCAACAATCAGCAGCCATGGGCTCCTCTAAGCAGCTGCCTAGCACTCTGAAAATTAAAACAAATGATGCCCACAAAGCAGGAGAAGGCTATAAGAAGATAGCAAAGTGTTTTCAGGTAGCTGTTTCTTCAGTTCGTAATGTAATTAAGAAATGGCAGTTAACTGGAAAGGTGGAGGTCAAGTTGAGGTCTGGAAGACCAAGAAAACTTTCTGAGGGAACTGCTCGTAGGATTGGTAGAAATGCAAATCAAAATCCCTGTTTGACTGTAAAAGACCTTCAGGAAGATGTAGCAGACTCTGGAGTGGTGGTACACTGTTCTACTGTGCAGCGACACCTGCACAAATATGACATTCATGGAAGAGTCATCAGAAGAAAACCTTTCCTGCGTCCTCACCACAAAATTCAGTGTCAGAAGTCTGCAAAGGAACATCTAAACAAGCCTGATACATTTTGGAAACAAGTCCTGTGGACTGATGAAGTTAAAATAGAACTTTTTGGCCACAATGAGCAAAGGTATGTTTGGAGAAAAAAGGATGCAGAATTTCATGAAAAAACACCTCTCCAACTGTTAAGCATGGGGGGGAATTGATCATGCTTTGGACTTGTGTTGAGGCCAGAGGCACAGGGAACATTTCACTGGTAGAGGGAAGAATGAATTCAATTAAATACCAGCAAATTCTGGAAGCAAACATCACACCATCTGTAAAAAAGCTGAAGATGAAAAGAGGATGGCTTCTACAACAGGATAATGATCCTAAACACACCTCAAAATCCACAACGGACTACCTCAAGAGGTGCAAGCTGAAGGTTTTGCCATGGTCCTCATAGTCCCCCGATCTAAACATCATTGAGAATCTGTGGATAGAGCTCAAAAGAGCAGTGCATGCAAGATGGCCCAAGAATCTCACAGAACTAGAAGAATGGGCGAAAATCCCCCAAACAAGAATTGAAAGACTCTTAGCTGGCTACAGAAAGCGTTTACAAGCTGTGATACTTACCAAAGGGGGTGTTACTAAGTACTGACCATGCAGGGTGCCCAAACTTTTGCGTCGGGCCCTTTTCCGTTTTTGTTATTTTGAAACTGTGAAAAATGGAAATAAAAAAGTAATTTTGCTTAAAATATTAAAGAAATGTGTCATCTTTAACTTTATGCCTTTTGGAAATCGGGTCATCTTTTACTCGCTTAACTATTCACAGTAACAGAAATTTTGACCGGGGTGCCACTTTCAGGGAGCAATGAACTTGGACCCCACAGTCTCTCTGTTCATCAACACTATTAAGGGTTTTGCCCTGAGCAGTGGACTGTCTCTTTGCATTTGTCCTACCGAGATACAACACTTACAATTGACCAGGTTAAACTCCATCTTGAGTTTCTCCGCCCATATCTGCAACTGATCTATATCCCATTGTTTTATTTGCTAGTCTTCTATGCTGTCCACAATACCACGAATCTTTGTACCATCTGCAAACTTACTAAGTCAGTTATCTACATTTTCATCCAGTTCATTTATCTACGTCACAAACAGCAGAGGTCCCAGTTGAGATCCCTGCAGAACACTGCTAATGCAGACTCCAGCGAGAATAAGTCCCTTTGACCACCACCCTGTCTTCTATGGACAAGCCTTTTCTGAATCCAGATAGCCTATTCTCCATGGACCACATGCATCTTAATCTGGATGAGCCTCCCATGAGGGACTTTGTCAAACACTTTCTAAAATCCATGTAGACAACATCCACAGCATCTCAGATCAACTCTTAATATCTATAATTGCATATTTGCCTTCAAGGGTTTATATATGTGATCAGCAATGATAACAATAATTTACAATATAGCTCCTCATTCTGCCCCATGAAGGATAAGCTCACTCAAGAGACCAAATGTTTCAGCTGTTACTTCAGTGGAAATAATAGTAGATGATGCAATAGCCATTAAGTTATGGTGAGAGTTCATTATTTCTTACAACACATCCTATGACAGATGTCATTGAAAACATCAAACCTGCTATCTATTAGTCTTGTGATATTCAAAAATGTTTCATTGTAGAGTGCCGTAGTCCTTGCAGAAACCACTTATCCATGAGTGATATCTTCAAGCTTGGTTTGAAGATTGATTTGACAGGCTAATCTTATGGATAAACCTGATAAATGAAGTGATTAAACTGTTGTTGTCATCAATCTTTTAACATGATGTGATTATGCATCAATGACAGTGTGTCCTGGTCTTCAGTGGGTGATAGCACAGGCTGTATGCAGGAAAAGCTGAAGTGCAATTTAACCTATGAACTTCTCAGTATGTATCGTGAAAGCAGTAGATATTGTGGATTATTTTTAAACTCAGAACTTGATTTTGAGATTAAAGTGTCAATTGTAAACCATAAGTGTAAATTAATCACCTTGATGGAATGCAGCAACCATTCTGTTACACATACAATGTGCACTAATATTACTTTAGGAGACTCTACTTATCCCATGGTCCTTCAGAAATATATATAGATGAAGGACATCCTTGGGTCAACTTTTAACTGAAGTCTGAAGGCATCCTTAATAACATGCAACTCTTGAACACTTGGAAAAGTAGAGATTCAGGGTAATAAATGCGTGGGGTTGTTTCTACGGCTGTTCTGTTCTCCATTTGCTCATCATCCCCAACATCACCTGGGTTCCATTTATCACCTGCTGGGCCCTATCTCACCCTTTCCTCTCATCTTTATTCTGGTTAGATTTCCTATGCGCTCCCATTCCTGATGCAGGATCATGACCCAAAATGTTTGCCATTCTTTTGCCTCCACTGATGACCTTTGGCCCAACACGTCCATGCTAATCATGATGTCCTACTGTGCTAGTCCCATTTGCTTGCACTTGACCCATGTCCCTCTTGGACTTTTCTAACTATTTACTTGTCCAAGTGTCTTTTAAATATTTTAATTGTGCCCATCTCTGTGGCTATCTTTGGCAGCTCTTTCCATATACCCATCTACCTCAGTGTGGATAAAGTTGCCCCACAGGTCCCTTTTAAATCTTTCCTTCCTCACTTTAAATCTACGTGTCTAGTTTTAGACTCATCTGCACTGGAGAGAAAAGACTGTGACCATTTCAGCCTATCTACCATCCTCGTGATTATAAATACCTCTAGAAGGTTATTTTCAGCCTCCTAAACACCAGGGAAGAAGTTCCAGTCAACCCAGTCTCTTCTTATTACTCAAGTCTTCCAGTTCTAGTAACATCCTCAAGAATCTTTTCAGCTTTCCGATTCATTTATTTATCACATGTATATTGAAACATACAGTGAAATGCATTGTCTGTGTTATCAACCAGCACAACCTCCAGCAGACTCGCAGGCAATGGGCCTTTGATTTCTCCAGTGGACTCTCAGACTTGTAAACCCAGGGCTTTAGCCATCAACCTTCAACTTACGGACTTAAAAATGATCTCTGGCTTTGCTCTTCAGTATCATTCAGGTCTAGCTGATGATGGGATTCCAAATTCCAGGCTTCTAACTTCTGATTCCCGAACCCACGTATCTAGGAGGTCACAGGCCTTCATACCTTTTGCTACACAGACATTCAATGTCGGTATTCACTGATGGGGGGGGGGCGCGGGTAGTGACTATCTCTTGTTCCCTCTGATCCTCATCCCCAGCACTTGCCAGCATGACATCCACTGAAGTCCTTCATCATATAGCCAGGTCACATACCTTTAAGTGTGGAGCAGACGCCTAGACTCTGGAACTCCTCTACGTCCCTATCCCTAAACCCTAACCGGACCCCTATCTCCCCACTCTTTCCCCAAAACCATCCCTATGAACTTGAAAAACAACTAGGACCATGGTTCTCCAGCTTTGCACTCTTTCTAGTTTGATGACATTCTTCCTATAGTTGGGAGATCAGAACTGCATATAATGCTCCAAGTACAATCTCACCAATAGTCTTTGCAGTTGTAACATGATATCTTAACTTAAGCATTCAATGTCCTAATCAAGCGTGTGTCAAATACCTTCTTCATGTCAAATACCTTCTTCCTGTCAAATGCCCTATCTACCTGTGTTGCCATTTTCACGGAACTTTGTACCTGTACCCCTAGTTTGCTTCATTACACTCCAGGTTCTTACTATTTGCTAAGTCCTACCTAGTTTCACTGACCAAACTGTAACATCTTACACTCATCCATGTTAAATTCTCTGCTATTCCTTGGCCCACTTCCCAAGTTGATCCAGATTCCATTGTAATTTTAGGTAACCTTTTTCACTGTCCACTGCACTCCCCATTTTGATCTCATTCGCAAACTTGCCATTTTAACAGCAGTGTAATCCAAATTATTAATACAGATGACAAAGAACAGAGGATTCCTGCAGCACACCACTGCTACAGCCCTCCACCACCACTTTGCAGTGTCAATTTATTGAAGAACTTGTTTATATTTGTGAAAAGTGAAAAATGATTTATTAAGCAGCTTTCCCATAGATAATAAGGAAGTTTATACAATGTACTCTTTACCAACTTTTATATAGTTAGTTATATATTGCTTAAATAATTTATACACAGTAAATCTATGTTGACCAATAAATATCTGATGTATATAAGAATTGAACACCAATTGTCATGGGGGACTTTAATTTGAACATAGATTGGGCAAATAAAGTGGATCAAGGCAGTCTTCAGGAGGACTTCATAGAATGCGTCTGTGCTAACTTTTTTGAGCAGCGTGTTATTGAAACTACAAGTGAAAATGCTACCTTAGATATGGGCTTGTGCAATGAAGCAGGTAAAATTAACTGTCTTATGGTTAGAGATCCTCTTGGAAAGAGTGATCACAGTATGATTGAATTTCTCATACAATGGGGGAGTGCAATAGTTTGATCTAAAACCAGGGTATTATGCCTGAACAAGGGGGGCTACAAAGGGATGAGGAAGGAGCTGGTTAGCATAGACTGGGAATACAGGCTATATGGTGGGATAGTTGAAGAATATTGGAAGACTTTCAAAGGCATTTTTTAAACAGTGCTCAAGAAAAGTATATTCCAGATAAAAGCAAGGACAGTAAGGATAGTGAGAGCCAGCCTTGGATAACTAAGGAAATAAAAAGGTGTCAAACTAAAAGCTCATGCATGCAAAGTTGCCAAGAGTAGTGGGAAACTGAAAGATTCAGAAAGCTTTAAGAAGCAACAAAGAATCATTAAGCAACCAATAAGGAAATGGAAAATAGATTACAAAGTAAGCTAGCATAAAATATGAAAACATATAGTAAAAGATTTTATTATTTTATAAAGCAGAAAAGGGTTGCTGAAGTGAACGTAGATCCCTTGGAACATGAGAAGCGGGGATTAATATTAAGTAAGATGGAATAGCTGAGGCCTTGAATGACTATTTTATGTCGGTCTTCATGGTGGAGGACATGTCTAACATGCCAAAGACAGTTGTAATGGATGAGATGGAAGGTGAGTACTATGATGCAATCGTTGTCACTAAAGAGGTAGTGAGCAAATTAATGGACTTAAACCATAGATATAGAACCATAGAACATTACAGCACAGAAACGGGCCTTTTGGCCCTTCTTGGCTGTGCCAAGCTATTTTTCTGCCTGGTCCCACTGACCTGCACCTGGACCATATACTTCCATACACCTCTCCTCCATGTACCTGTCCAAGTTTTTCTTAAATGTTAAAAGTGAGCCCACATTTACCACTTCATCTGGCAGCTTATTCCACACTCCCACCACTCTCTGTGTGAAGAAGCCCCCACTAATTTTCCCTTTAAACTTCTCCCTCTTCATCCTTAACCCATGTCCCCTGTTTTTTTTCTCCCCGAGCCTCAGTGGAAAAAGCCTGCTTGCATTCACTCTATCTATACCCATCGTAGTTTTATATACCTCTATCAAATCTCCCCTCATTCTTCTACATTCCAGGGAATAAAGTCCTAATGTATTCAACCTTTCTCTGTAACTCAGTTTCTCAAGACCCGGCAACATCCTTGTAAACCTTCTCTGCACTCTTTCAACCTTATTAATATCCTACCTGTAATTTGGTGACCAAAACTGCACACAGTACTCCAAATTCTGCCTCACCAATGCCTTATACAACCTCACCATAACATTCCTACTCTTATTCTCAATACTTTGATTTATAAAGGCCAATGTACCAAAATCTCTCTTTACGACCCTATCTACCTGTGTCGCCACTTTTAGGGAATTTTGTATCTGTATTCTCAGATCCCTCTGTTCTACTGCACTCGTCAGTGCCTTACCATTAACCTTGGTTTGTCCTTCCAACGTACAATACCTCACACTCCATCTGCCATTTTGCAGCCCCTTTTTCCAGCTTGTCCAAATCTCTCTGCAAGCTTTGAAAACCTTCCTCACTGTTCACTACACCTCCAATCTTTGTATCATCAGTAAATTTGCTGATCCAATTTACCACATTATCATCCAGATCATTGATATAGATGACAAATAACAATGGACGCAGCACTGATCCCTGTGGCACACCACTAGTCACAGGCCTCCACTCTGAAGCAATCCTCCACTACCACTCTCTGGCTTCTTCCATTGAGCCAATGTCTAATCCAATTTACTACCTCGCCCTGTATACCTAGTTACTGAATCTTCCTAACTAACCTCCCATGTGGGACCTTGTCAAAGGCCTTCCTGAAGTCCATGTAGACAACATCCATTGCCTTCCCTTCATCCACTTTCCTGGTAACCTCCTTGAAAAACTCTAATAGATTTGATAAACATGACCTACCACACACAAAGCCATGTTGACTCTCCCTAATAAGTCCCTGTCTATCCAAATACTTGTAGATCTTATCCCTTAGTACTCCTTCCAATAATTTACCTACTACCGACGTCAAATTTACCAGCCTTTAATTTCCTGGATTAGATAAATTAAAGTTAGACAAATCCCCTGGTCCTGATGGGATGCATCCCAGGGTACTGAAAGAAATGACGGAAGTTATAGTATACGCATTTGTGATAATTTATCAAAATTCTCCTGACTCTGGGCAGATCCCAGCAGATTGGAAGACAGCAGATGCTTTGTCACTGTTTAATAATGATGTAGGCAAAAGGTGGGTAACTATAGGCCAGTTAGCTTAATGTCTGTAGGAAACTGCTGAAGCTATCATTAAAGAAAAAATAGCAGGACATCTGGATAGAAGTAGTTCTATCAGACAGATACAGCACAGAATCATGAAGAGCAGGTATTGTTTGACTACTTATTGGACTCCTTTGGGGAGAAAATGAGTGCCGTGGATAGAGGGAATAGATGAGTGTAATATGCTTGGATATCTGGAAGGTGTTTGATCAGAGGCTACATAATAGCCTTATCCACAAGATGGAGATGCATGGAGTTGCAGGGGGGTAATGAAATTAAATTGAATGGAATAGCAAAAGGTACGGAGAGGCTGTGAAGGAAAATACAGTGAATAGATTAAGTGACTAGGCAAAGGTCTTGCAGATGGAATACAACATTGGCAAATGTGAGGTCATCCACTTTGGAAGGAAAAATAAAAAATCAAATAATGATGTAAATGGTGAAAGATTGCAGCAGAGGGACTTGGTAGTGCTTGTCCATGAATCACAAAAAGTGCAAGGGTTATCAAGGCAAATGGAATGTTGGCCTTCATTGCTTGAATTTTTGAGCAGGGAGTTATGCTGTAATTACACAAGGTCTGATGTTAGGCTGCACCTAGGGTACTGTGTGCATTTCTTATCTCCTTTCATGAGGAAAGATATACTGCTTTAGAGATGGTGTAGAGCAGGTTCACCAGACTGATTCTGATATGAGGGTATTAACCTATGAGGAGAAACTGGGTTGCCTGGGATAATGCTTCCCAAAATTCAGAGGAATAAGAAGGAATCTGAGAGCAATGCATTAAATTATGAAAGGCATAGATAGGAGGCAGAGAAGTTGTTTGCACTGGTAAGTGAGACTTTAACTAGGGGACATAGCTTCAAGGTTCGGGGGAATAGATTTAGGATGAAGATCAGCAGACTGTTTTTCCCAAAGGGTAGTGAATCTGTGGAATTCTCGACCCAGGGAAGCAGTAGAGGCTACCTCATTAAAAATATTTAAGCCAGTTAGATTTCTTTGCATAGCAGGGGAATTAGAGGTATGAAAAGGCAGGTAGATGGACCTGAGTCCATGGCCTGATCAGCCATAACCTTGTTGAATGTTGGTGCAGGCTCGACAGTCCAGATTGTCCCAAATTATTTTGCTTTTTGCTAATTGACTGTTTTACATTGCAAATCACTTTGAATAATACTTATGTTTTTATGAGTAGACTGTGTCATTTGTTGATTAGTCTGATCAAAGAGTAGCCTGAACTTTGCAATTAACGTGAAACAATAGTTATGAGAGCTACTTCACCCCCCCCCGCCAGTACTTCTTGACTTTATAAGGAAAGAAGTTTATCATTTTAATTTCATTATAAAGATGGTGTGCTAATTGGTGATATTTTTAAATGTTTTTGTTTTTGCTTCTAAAGTATCTTTGGATCTTCTATGTTAAATGCTGTATGCAAATATGTGTCTTCAAGATCCTGGTTTCCTGCTTAGCTGGTCCATTGGCAATAAACTCTGTCAGTGACATAAACTGTAAAGTGAGGGAAGGTGTAAAGATATGGTTTGGATGCTAGCTCGTGCCTTAATGTCAGAAGTTTGTGTGTTCCATTCCCATCCTGAAATCTTGAGCAGGACTGCACATAATTGTTTTCTAGATCAGTATAGAAACATAAAAGCTATTACTATATGGGATGAAGGGGTTAGGGAACATAAAAATCAAATAGATTCAGTATATGTATATAAAAGGAAAAGTCAATTACAGTCAAAGAATCAGTGAAGGAACTCTTCACAAATTCTATAACAAGGAATTAGAACTTATATGTAGAGAAAATGTATTGAATGTTCTGTACATTGTAGTTGAGATGTGAAGGACTTAAAAGGGAATATGACAATATGGGTAACATATACTGGTAGTGGTTCATGGTTCTCAAATTGGGAGAGCTATACAACTGTTGGTTCAATAGGTATATTTAATGTCAGAGAAATGTATACAATATACATCCTGAAATTCTTTTTCTTCGTAAACATCCACTAAAACAGAGGAGTGCCCCAAAAAATGAATAACAGTTAAATGTTAGAACCCTAAAGCACCCCCCAGCTCCCCCGTCCCAAGCACAAGCAGCAGCAAGGCAATGACCACCTCTCCCCCACCAGCAAAAAAGCATCGGCACCTCCCACTGAGCACTCAAGTGTGCAGCAAAGCATCAATAAAGACACAGACTTACCCAAAGACTACTCGTTTACCGGGTATTCGACATACCACATGCTCTCTCTCTCTCCCTATTAAGGGAAAAAAAGATGTCCCTGTTTCACAGCGAGAGGGGAGACATAACAAAACTTGCTGATTTATGGTGTTGAAAGTCTGTTGCGTCGCTTTTTCCGAGCTCTCTCCTCTGGGCACAGAGCCAACAGTAAGCCCACTGCTTCTGATCTTCCTTGTTCTCCCACGATGCATCAGTCAGCGGCAGCAGCCTTGAATCAGAGTGTAACTCCAGGTCAGGGTCTTCAAGAGGACCTTGAAAAGGATAAAAAAAAGCTGCCAAACATAGACCTAGTAATAAAGCAGGGAAAGTTTTTTTTTCATCATTAAATTTTGCTAATGTTTCATTTATTGTGCCCAGCAATATGTTTGTAATGTCAGAGCCTTGGGGAGCATAGTCAAAACCAAAGCAAGTACTTCCTGTCAATAAGTGATCGCTGTGAGAGTAGCATTGTACCTTGAAGTTTGTTATCTATTTAGTCTAACAGAAAACTGTGTTGCAGTTATTGATTTCCTTTATTGTATTCATTAAAGAGTGAAATTATTTATCTGCTAGTTAGTAACACATTAGGATATGCATCAGAATACCTATGAGGGCATTGGTCTGGAGACATGAATCAAAATCAGATGGGAATGAGATTGTGTGCTTCCCTAAGTATTCTGGTGCCTGTTGTTTTGATGATGGTACCATTTGTCATCATTCTGTCATTGATCAACTGATAACACAACATCATTTATCATGTCAAATGCAGTTTGTTTTAAGCACATCAGATACGAAACAGCTAATTGTAAAGACAAATATACTTAAATTAAAAGATGTTTTTGAGATCCCAAGCCGAAGTCAGTCACTTCTTCACCTCCTGTTTATAGAATTATAACTCTAGAAGTCTTATGGATTTATAAGTTTTGTGCTGCGATCCTATTTTCTTGAACCTAGTTTGCAGAAATGCATCCTGTTGTTTGACTTGCTTTACTATTTTGCAAGGTTTCTTTGTGTTGGCCTTCTAACTGAAGTTCTGGAAGGCCATTATTTGTGAATCCATTTTGTATAAAACAGCAAAAGATTAGGAAAGTAGAGTTTTTTGTTTAAGATCAAATTTATGATCAATTCAGACACATTCTTCTCTCTCTGACTGTAAGAGTATTTATTTCAACTGTGCAGGATAAGTCAAGCTGAGTTCAGTTTATTATTGTGTGCACAGCTAAGCTAAGGTACAGGTACAATGAAAAGCTTGTAAGCAGAATATAAATGATTAAAAACATTATATATAAAATTATTTCATACAGTAAAAAATTGTAAAAGACCTTAGTGCAAAAAAAACCCAAGACACAATGAAAGATAAACTTAAGTCTATGATGTGAGTTTGAAATATACAGGCAGCTGTATTCTACAAGTATATTCTGTTCACAGATAGCCTACATTTTCTATGGATTGACATACTTCGTATTTTACAGTGGCATTTTAGTTCAAATATCCTTCATATAATGTAAATTAATTTATTATTGAATAAACTATTGAAATAGCTACACATATATGTAGTAATTCTGGTTGGTGGTCTTTCTGAGAGTTGACATACTTGATATGCACTTGTTTATGTTTCTAAATTAAGTTAATTTGAGGATGAGGTTGACACTATCTCAATATCTTCAGTGTAATAGATTTCCTGAAATATCATGTACTTTCATACATTATTTGCCAAGATGAATGCCATATTGCAGCACAAACACAAGGAAATCTGCAGATGCTGGAAATTCAGGACGAAGGGTCGAAATGTCGACTGTACCTCTTCCTATAGATGCTGCCTGGCCTGCTGCGTTCACCAGCATTTTTTGTGTGTGTTGCAATATTGCAGGTTTAATTCACAATCATTTTCAGTGTTCACTCAAAATTTATTTTGTTTTAAATAAATAGTTTACTTCTTAGTAATGGCTAGTTCAGCAAAATTAAGGAAGCAAAATCTACCCATTTCCCTCCCAGTAACGCACTGTCCTAGTTGGAAGTGTATTTTTGCTTGTTCGGCTGAGCAAGTTCTTACAGGCTCTGTGTAAGAGCAATTCAGATGCTTCCATTTCCCCACCCGCTTCCTAAAATCTTTCAAAAGTCCTTCTCTGATACTAGCCAATTCCTGCTGAGTTATACCTGCCTCCACTACCAATTTGGCAGTGTAGCAATACTGAGGAGTAAAAAAACACATGATTAAAAAAATTGCTTCTCAGTGAATATAACTGATACCTTGTTTGCTTTTTAGAGAGAGTCTGCATTGTTCAGCATGTGTACTAGAAAGTAACTTTAGAACAAAGGAAGTGTTTCATCTCAATGTGAGCTATCATTTGAAATCAGTTTGGAAGTTCATTGTGGAGTTTACGTGCTAATTATAATAACTGAGCAGGGCCTGTGGGGACTTGTCTGTGGAGTAGGAGATCACAGAACGGGTTGGAGAATGTTCATTGTGCAGTTTATGGGCCAGTTTTAAAAACTAAGCAGGTCTGTTGGGAGTTGTCTGTGGAGCTGGATATTGTTTGGGTTATTTGTAACTTAGTATGTGTCAATGAAAACAGCTGAAGTGTTACTGGAGCACCCATTGTGGGAGCAGTCAGTGTTGGAGCGGGCCAGCCTCCAGTTGGGAGGCTTTGGCTCAATAGTTTTCAGCAAGAACAGGTGAAAGTTTCTACTGAGGTTTTCTTCCCTCTTGCTTTGTCTATTAGTATATAGCTAGTGAGTGGAGAATGGCTCCAGGATTAGTGATGTAGTTTTTGTGTGAGATGTGCGAACTCTGGGAAATCTCCAATCTCCCTGATAACTACATCTGCATAAAACATGTTGAGCTGCAGCTCCTTAGAGGCTGTGTAAAACAACTAGAGCTGCAGCTGGATGGCCTTCAGCTCATACGGGAAGATGAGGAGGTGATAGATAAGAGCTACAGGGAGGTAGTCACCCCTAAATTGCAGGAGGCAGGTAGCTGAGTGACTGTCAGGGAATAGGCAGCCATTTCAGAGTACCCTTCATGGCCATTCCTCTCAATGACAAATATACTGTTTTTGATACTATTGGGATGGTCAACCTATCGGGGGAAGCCACAGTGACCGGCACTGAGTCAGTCCCTGTGGCTCAGAAGGGAAGAGGGGAGAAGAAGAGTGCAGGAATGATAGTGGATTTCATAGTTAGAGGATCAGTCAGCTGATTCTGAGGATGTGAAAGAGACATCTGGATGGTATGCAGCCTTCCAGATGCCAGGGTCAAGGATGTCTTGGATTGGGTCCACACCATTCTAAAGGAAGAGGGGGAGCAGCCAGAAGTTGTGGTACATATTGGTACCAACGACATGGGTAGGTAAGTGGTTGAGGTCCTGAACAGAGAATGTAGGGAGCTAGGTGGCAAACAGAACTGCAGGATCTCCAGGGTAATAATCTTTGCTGCCTGTGCCACCTGCCAGTGAGCGTAAGAATAGAATGATTTGGCAGATAAATGCATGACTGAAGAAGTGGTGTAGGGGGTAGTTTTCAGATTTCTAGATCATTGGGATCTCTTCAGGATGGGGGTATGGTTGGTGGGGTGGGGTAGATGATCTGTCCAAAAAGGGCAGGTTGCACCTCAACTCAGGGCAACAATGTCCTTGCGGATAGATTTGTCAGAGCTGTGGGTGAGGTTTTAAACTAATTTGGCAGGGTGATGGGAACTAGAATGATAGAGCTGTGAGTGGTGCAATTGATACACAAGTAGATACAATGTATAGTATCTATAGCAGCTGTCCCCAACTACCGGGCCGCAGAGCATGTGCTACCGGGCCGCGAGGAAACGATATGAGTCAGCTGCACTTTTCCTCATTCCCTGTCACGCACTGTTGAACTTGAACATAGGGTTGTCAACTGTCTCCTATTTGCCAGGACATCCTGTATATTGGGCTAAATTGGTTTGTCCTGTATTTAACCCACTAAGGTAGAGTGTTGCTATGAAACCTTTCGTGCTGAAATGGCGTGAAGCGAAGAAGCAATTACCATTAATTTACATGGGAAAAATTTTTGAGCGTTCCCAGACCCAAAAAATAACCTAACAAATCATACCAAATAACACATAAAACCGAAAATAAATAACACTAACATATAGTAAAAGCAGGAATGATATGATAAATACACAGCCTATATAAAGTAGAAATAATGGATGTGCAGTATAATCGGGAAGATGAAGGCAAAACCAATTTGTGGGGGAAAATTCGGCAAGTACCCGCATGCGTGCATCATATGCATACGTCACGCATGTGCACACAGCTTCCCACGCAAGCCTTCATGGTTGTGGTAGTCTTTCCTGGGGTAAAGTGTCTTGGGATTTGACTGCTACTTTTGTCCCTTATTTGGGAGTTGGCAACCCTAACTGTAAAAGACATGTTGAGGTGAGTTTAACTCTACTTGAACACCTCCCTGACCCCCGGTCGGCCGGTCAGCCGGTCAGCAAGAATATTGTCAATATTAAACCGGTCCGCAGTGCAAAAAAGGTTGGGGACCCCTGATCTATAGTATAGACAGGCAGATTAGAGGGGAAAATTACAGTAAGTGAGATGAGTTTGAGTTTAATGCAGAGGCAAAATGGAAAAGGGTGATGAAAACAGGACTGAAGGTGTTATATTTGAATGTACACAGTATATGGAATCATCATTAGTTAAGAAATTGACACGAATGATGTGGGCATCACTGAGTCCTGGCTGATAGAAGATCTTAGTTGGGAGTTTTAACATCCAAGGTTACATATCATATTGGAAGGACAAGCAGGTAGTCAGAAAGGGTGGGCTGGCTTTGTTGGCAAAATATGAAATCAAACCTTTCAGAGTGCCACAGGATCAGAAGATCCTTATGAATATAGTTAAGAAACTGTAAGACTTAAAAAGACGCTGGTAAGAGTTATATACAGGCTTCCAAACAGCAGCCAGGATGTGGAATACAAATTACAATGGAAGATAGAAAAGACGAGTCGAAAGGGCAGTGTTAGAATAATCATGAAGAATTTCAGTTTGCAGGTACAGTGGGAAAATCATGTTGGTGCTGATCCCAAGAGAGGGAATTTGTAGAATCCCTATGAGATGGCTTTTTGGAGCAAGTTGTGGTTGAGCTCACTAGGGTAAGGCTATTCTTGAATGGGTAAACAAGGTGGGAGAGCGGAAACCTGATTTGATGAGGACTAACCAATCAGGAGGGATGAACGACAGGGATATAAATACAACTGGACTAGACATGCCCAGGCATCATCCGTGATGAAGATGGCAGAGGTTGTCATCGAAACATCGTTTAACATCAATACCTCTACCCAGCTGGAAGCCCAAGAAGAGTTTATTCATACTGTTTTCACCGTTAGATATCTGGCAGCAATCCACCAACAAAATTGATGAGTTAATGAAATTTATCTAAATGGTGCAGGTAAGCATAAGTGTTATTAAATCATATGATTATGAATAATGCATTCCTCACTTACTCCAAAGAATTCCACCAATTGTTGAACAATTGCACGTTTTCTAATAATTTTACAAAAAAAGTCAGTTTGTCTCAGTTGTCACAAGATTATAACGGCACATTTTGAGAAAATATAGAAAGCATAGAAATGATCTGCAGAAACATTTATTGTCTTAGATGATTGTTATGGCTGAAGGAAGGGTGCTGGTGTAGGGAGGTCACTCATGCCATTCACTGCTTAGTTTATCTCCACCATCCCCTCTAAAAGGTGCATACCGCTGCAGACTACTATTAAGGTCACATATGAAAGTTTTGCCAGCTAAGATGTTAATGACATGTATTTATAAGGATTAAGGAAAGGAGAAATATGAGTTGTTGTGGATAAGAAATGAACTTCAGTATTTCTAAGCCAGTGTAGTTTAAACAAACTTACTTTTTTTTAGACTATTATGTTATTTTATTATCTATTTTAATCATATTTCCATATTCTCATCTTTATTTAGAAGTCTACATAATGTTAGTCAAAATTGTGCCTTTTGCTCACTACTCGTGAGTATTCGTAATGCTCAATTAGCTTGATGATATCACACCTGGTGAACAAGACAAACTATGAACTGATGTCTGAAAACAACAAACATTGGAAGTGGGTAATTTTATCTGTAATGATTGCTAGGTCTTTTTGGGAAGCATTCAATTTTAGTGGTGCTATTGCTGCTGCTGACCACGAGATCTTGGCTAGTTTGTTGAATATTTACCTTAGATGATACACTTCTCAAATACACTGTCATGCATTTGACATCTTTGCTGCAAAGTACTTGAGGTTTAATCTGGCAAGATCCCTAATTTTATATATGTACTTAGTGGAATAAAGCAGAAATCATTTCTAGTAAGTTTTTAAAAATAATCTACTGCCGATTTTGTTTTGCTGCTCTATTTAATTATTGATTTAAACAAGGTCTGTGACCTTGCTCAATTCATTCTGTGATTAACTGATATGAAGTGTGTTGGTACATAAGGTAATTGGTGTGTCTCAGATATGTTGAGAACTGCTGTCAGATGAAACAGGCAGTTTCTGTCTAGTCAAGTGTTGCTGCAATTTAATTATTGTGGGAAACAAGGTTCAATTGGAACATTTGAAATTAGAATTCAAACTTGGGTATAGTTATTACAACATAAGATGAAGATAAAAATTAGAAACAGGGAATGGCATTTTTCTCCTCATGCCTGTTGTAACATTGAATTACAGTTTTCGTGTATGCACCACTTTGCTGCATTAACTGTAAATCCCTAGATTCTCTAACTTCCAAAATATATCACACTCTACCTTCAACATAACGTGGGACTGAGCCTCCACAGCCCAGCTGAATGGTGAATTCCAGACTTTCAGTACTGTGCAGGTGGTAATATTTGTTCTCATCTTTGTCTTCAATGCAAACCCTGTGTTTTGAGACAAAGTATCATCACTATGTGGAAAAGAGCAGCTGTGCTTCTTCCCCGTCAAGCCCCACAAAAATTCTCTATGCTTTTTTACTTTATTTATCACTGACTCTAAAGGCAACTATTCTTTTATAAATTAAGTTGCTGAATTGTTTGGAAAGCATCTTCATGGTTTGTTGCCTCCCGGGTGCCAGGGTCCGGGATGTCTCTGACCGGGTGCACGACATCCTGGTACAAGAGGGAAAGCAACCAGAAGTCGTGATACATGTTGGGACCAACGACATAGGCAGGAAGAGGGATGATGTCCTGAAGTATGAGTTTCGGGAACTAGGCAGAAGGCTGAAGAACAGGACCTCAAGGGTAACGTTCTCAGGATTGCTGCCAGTGCTACGTGACAGTGATGGTAAGAATTGGAGGAGATGGCAATTGAATGCGTGGCTGAGGAGTTGGTGCAGGGAGCAGGGTTTTAGATTTTTAGATCATTGGGATCTCTTCTGGGGAAGGTGGGACCTGTACAGATTGGATGGGTTGCACCTGAACTCGAGGGGGAGCAATATCCTTGCAGGTAGGTTTGCTAGCATGGTTCAGGAGGGTTTAAACTAATTTGCGAGGGGGATGGGACCCAGAGCGATAGAGCAGTGAAAGAAGTGCATGGAGTAAAGCCAGATCTAACATACAGAGAGGCTTTGAGGAAAGAGAAGCAGAATAAACGGTGTAAAGACAGTAAGGTAGAAGGGCTGAAATGTGTGTACTGCAATGCAAGAAGCATCAGGAACAAAAGTGATGAACTGAGAGCTTGGATACATACATGGAATTATGATGTAGTGGCCATTACAGAGACTTGGCTGCACCAGGGCAGGAATGGATTCTCAATATTCCTGGATTTCAGTGCTTTAAAAGGGATAGAGAGGGTGGAAAAAGGGGAGGAGGGGTGGCATTACTGGTCAGGGATACTATTACAGCTACAGAAAGGGTGGGTAATGCAGCAGGATCCTCTTTTGAGTCAATATGGGTGGAAGTCAGGAACAGGAAGGGAGCAGTTACTCTACTAGGGGTATTCTATAGGCCCCCTGGTAGCAGCAGAGATACAGAGGAGCAGATTGGGAGGCAGATTTTGGAAAGGTGCAAAAATAACAGGGTTGTTATCATGGGTGACTTTAACTTCCCTAATATTGATTGGCACCTGGTTAGTTCCAAGGGTTTAGATGGGGCGGAATTTGTTAAGTGTGTCCAGGATGGATTCCTGTCACAGTATGTGGACAGGCCGACCAGGGAGAATGCCATACTAAATCTAGTACTCGGTAATGAACCGGGTCAGGTCACAGATCTCTCAGTGGGTGAGCATCTGGGGGACAGTGACCACCGCTCCCTGGCCTTTATAATTATCAGGGAAAAGGATAGAATCAAAGAGGACAGGAAAATTTTTAATTGGGGAAAGGCAAATTATGAGACTATAAGGCTAGAACTTGCGGGTGTGAATTGGGATGATGTTTTTGCAGGGAAATGTACTATGGACATGTGGTCGATGTTTAGAGATCTCTTGTGGGATGTAAGGGATAAATTTGTCCCGGTGAGGAAGATAAAGCATGGTAGGGTGAAGGAACCATGGGTGACAAGTGAGGTGGAAAATCTAGTCAGGTGGAAGAAGGCAGCATTCATGAGGTTTAGGAAGCAAGGATCAGATGGGTCTATTGGGGAATATAGGGAAGCAAGAAAGGAGCTTAAGAAGGGGCTGAGAAGAGCAAGAAGGGGGCATGAGAAGGCCTTGGCGAGTAGGGTAAAGGAAAACCCCAAGGCATTCTTCAATTATGTGAAGAAAAAAAGGGTGACAGGAGTGAAGGTAGGACCAATTAGAGATAAAGGTGGGAAGATCTGCCTGGAGGCTGTGGAAGTGAGCGAGGTCCTCAGTGAATACTTCTCTTCGGTATTCACCAATGAGAGGGAACTTGATGATGGTGAGGACAATATGAGTGAGGTTGATGTTCTGGAGCATGTTGATATTAAGGGAGAGGAGGTGTTGGAGTTGTTAAAATACATTAGGACAGATAAGTCCCTGGGGCTTGATGGAATATTCCCCAGGCTGCTCCACGAGGTGAGAGAAGAGATTGCTGAGCCCCTGGCTAGGATCTTTATGTCCTCGTTGTCCACGGAAATGGTACCGGAGGATTGGAAGGAGGCGAATGTTGTTGCCTTGTTCAAAAAAGGTAGTAGGGATAGTCCGGGTAATTATAGACCAGTGAGCCTTACGTCTGTGGTGGGAAAGCTGTTGGAAAAGATTCTTAGAGATAGGATCTATAGGCATTTAGAGAATCATGGTCTGATCAGGGACAGTCAGCATGGCTTTGTGAAGGGCAGATCGTGTCTAACAAGCCTGATAGAGTTCTTTGAGGAGGTGACCAGGCATATAGATGAGGGTAGTGCTGTGGATGTGATCTATATGGATTTTAGTAAGGCATTTGACAAGGTTCCACATGGTAGGCTTATTCAGAAAGTTAGAAGGCATGGGATCCAGGGAAGTTTGGCTAGGTGGATTCAGAATTGGCTTGCCTGCAGAAGGCAGAGGGTGGTGGTGGAGGGAGTACATTCAGATTGGAGGATTGTGACTAGTGGTGTCCCACAAGGATCTGTTCTGGGACCTCTACTTTTCGTGATTTTTATTAATGCCCTGGATCTTGGGGTAGAAGGGTGGGTTGACAAGTTTGCAGACGACACAATGGTTGGTGGTGTTGTAGATAGTGTAGAGGATTGTCAAAGCTTGCAGAGAGACATTGATAGGATGCAGAAGTGGGCTGAGAAGTGGCAGATGGAGTTCAACCCAGAGAAGTGTGAGGTGGTACACTTTGGAAGGACAAACTCCAAGTCAGAGTACAAAGTAAATGGCAGGATACTTGGTAGTGTGGAGGAGCAGAGGGATCTCGGGGTACATGTCCACAGATCCCTGAAAGTTGCCTCACAGGTGGATAGGGTAGTTAAGAAAGCTTATGGGGTGTTAGCTTTCATAAGTTGAGGGATAGAGTTTAAGAGTCGCGATGTAATGATGCAGCTCTATAAAACTCCGGTTAGGCCACACTTGGAGTACTGTGTCCAGTTCTGGTCACCTCACTATAGGAAGGATGTGGAAGCATTGGAAAGGGTACAGAGGAGATTTACCAGGATGCTGCCTGGTTTAGAAAGTATGCATTATGATCAGAGATTAAGGGAGCTAGGGCTTTACTCTTTGGAGAGAAGGAGGATGAGAGGAGACATGATAGAGGTGTATAAGATAATAAGAGGAATAGATAGAGTGGATAGCCAGCGCCTCTTCCCCAGGGCACCACTGCTCAATACAAGAGGACATGGCTTTAAGGTAAGGGGTGGGAAGTTCAAGGGGGATATTTGAGGAAGGTTTTTTACTCAGAGTGGTTGGTGCGTGGAATGCACTGCCTGAGTCAGTGGTGGAGGCAGATACACTAGTGAAGTTTAAGAGACTACTAGACAGGTATATGGAGGAATCTAAGGTGGGGGCTTATATGGGAGGCAGGGTTTGAGGGTCGGCACAACATTGTGGGCCGAAGGGCCTGTAATGTGCTATACTATTCTATGTTCTATGTTCATCATTTTCACCTTATTAAATGAAAAATAGTCTTGCTGTTTGAATTAAGTGAATCTCAATCATCTTTCTGGCATTCTTTACTTCCACTTTAATTAATGATATTCATTCATCTACCCTGTGACTTTATGTTCGAAATCATTTCATTTAATCCAACCTCTACCCTAAGTAGTTGAGAAAGATAATAATAGCCTTTATTTTTATATGATGTCTAACTGGCTTCATAATAACCCAAGGTGTTCTTTAAGAAGTATTTTTGAAATGTAGTTACTGTGTTAGACACAATAAGATTGTGTAAAAGAAATGGGCTTAATGGCCAGTGTTTATAGTTTGAAGAGTGTATGTTTGCTAGGCCATTGGAAAATTTACATGTTCCTGTGTGATTTTTTCATATCCACCTGTAATGTTTTACAGATTCAGGGTCTCTTTTTTAAAATATGGTACCTGGGACATGGCAACATTTCATGACTATAACAACAAAATGGCAACACGTCTTGTGTTGTAGTTTTGGAATGTGGCCCGAAATTATAATTTCCCATTTCAAAGCTAAGATTGCCCTTATTTACTCTGTCATACAGATTTCATTAAATGAAATTCTGTTACATGTTTGAATAGAAGTTTTCACTTCATGAACCAGTTACGAAATTTTCCATCTCAGTAGGCACATACTTCCATCTTGTGTGATCTAACCATAATTATTAGAAGTCAGAAAGATAGTGGCTAGATAGGCATGGCAGACACAGCACACGTCTGACTCCAAAGCAAGTGGTTGTCTTAGTATATTAATTTGAATAGTTAAAATTATTTGAGAATGGTACCTTAATTGGATATATTATTATTCAGAGGTCATGTTGAAGCTGGTGAAATTATTTCCATGGATTGCAGTAGAGTGTGAAAGTTAATCTATTTACAGAAGCACTTGAGAGTAAAGCTAACTGACAGCAAAACATAATCAACCATAACTTTTTCTCATAGGCAAATTTCTCTCCTTCATAGGTTGTTGTTGTTCTATCAATTATAATCATTGTTTGCAAACATTGGTAGGCAAGTGGGGGGCGGGGAAGAGAAATTGTGCCTGATCTAGTCCTTGTGTTATGTCCTTTTTCATGCACTCCTTAATTATAGATAATAATCAGCAAATGACTATTAAATCGCAATGGTACTTGGAGCTTTCTGTTCAACTTTTCTTTTGTTCCAGGTATGATGGCTAAGTGCACTGTGGTCAAGTCTATACTTTCTAGAAGGTTATTTCCCAATTTGAATTGGACCTTTTAGTAAACTTAAGTGACCTAAAGGATGCCCTTAAGAGTACCTGATACTGCAACATGCTTTGAGACCATAGACTATAAGAGATAGGAGCAGAATTCGGCCATTCAGTCCATTGAGTCTGCTCCATCATTTTGTCATGGCTGATCCATTTTTCCTCTCAACCCCTTCTGCTTTCTCCCTATTATGCCCTGTCAACTAAATGTTAATACAAAAATATAGTTAAAACAGTACTATACAGAATATATTTTATTCTTGATGTCATTGCTGCTAGTGTTTAATAGTGAATAGAATATTGGAGATCAGTATTTTACATTTAAATTCAAAAATGCTCTCTTTGCTGTAAAGTGCTGGTATGCCTTTAGTTAATTTTGTTAATCAAGAATTGTTGCCATGAAAGTAAGTTGGTATGAAAGTCAAAACAAAATAACATGGTTTTATGTTTTACAGAATATGCCCTTATTTTAAAGCTGTATACAGTCACAGATTTATAGTTGATTATGTATGATTAATTTAATGCTAGAGAGCTGGAATGATGCATCTTTTGTGTATTGGAACATTTGCTTCACACTTTTGGCACTATAGTTTCACTTTGTCTATGTTGTTTTTTTAATGTCCCATTTATTTCATTTAAATTGCCCTTTTGTATTTCTTTTAAGAAAGAACTAACATGCAGAACATGCAGTGAATCTCTTGGCTGATGGCAAACATTTGCATACAGCAGATGGGTTGTGAGCAAACTGGTTTCTGTCTGCAGCTGTGGAATGTGCCTTGACTACTTAAGAACTTTTTTCTTCTGTGGAGGGTTCAAATTATTCCTGCAACAAAAATACAGCTTTGTTTTAGTAAGATTTTATTTTTTGCGTTAATTATTCATAATTTTCTCCAGTGTACCTAATAGTTTTTCCCTATTTAGGATTTCCATAAAATCTGACTGTGTGTTCCTTGTGATGGTAACTTATCCACATGGGGATAAAAATGAAGGATAGTGTGTAAGAATCTTTTTAAAAAAATAGTAAATATTTGTTCCAGATGTATTTCTTCAGTATGATTTGCAACAACACACATGTTAACAGAGACTGGACAAAGTCAATACTGTCCCAAAATATATGGTCTTACTCTCGAAGTGTACTTATCTGTTAGTATATCATTGAAATTTGCAAAATATAACTTAAATCGATCTACTCCCTGAACAAATAAGAACCAAGAAAAGTGAATAATAAAAGGAAAGGTAAGGAAGATGTGGTTCCAAGACTGGAGTCACTAGATGACCCTGGGTTGGGCTAGAAGAAAAGTCCAGCCATGGGGGATAGCCCCTCCTACCTGTGGGTTGAGGGCCCCCGCTGCAGTACCTATAAAAGTAAGTTTAAAAAAAACTATGTCCATTACACAGAAATGATTTCCCTGTGTATTCCTCCCATGTATATATTCTCATTTAGGTGGGGAAAAAGGAATGAATAAATGATTTTTAAAAAAAATTGAGTAATATAAAATCCACATTATAACACGTATTTCTCGAGATAGGTATATCACCGTCTATTTTTGCTTCCGTTAAGTTTATCAGCACTTCTAACGTTAGCCAAACCTTATGGCTCTTCTGGAGGAGGTGAGGGCTGTCCTTGGAGAACTGACAGTCTCTTCCTAAAATCCTTCTCTCGTCCTGCTCCCGTCCCCTGCTTTCTATGTTCTCTTACTATTTCCCAAGCAGTTTGGGGTAACTGCTCAGCCAGACTTTCCCTTGGTTTGACCACGCTAATGGACAGTCCTCTGTTCTTCAAGTCTGTAGTCGCCTCTTCCATTGTCTGATATAGTTGTATCCCTTCTTGGTAAAATACCCTCAGTTTAGCAGGGTACGGGGTTTGGAATTTAATCTTTTCTTGCTTTAATATTCGTTTCGCTTCGGAATATTCCTTCCATTTCTGTAGGACCGCCGGGGGGTAATCATGATCAAAGTATATTAACTTACTGTTCCAAAACACCCTCCTCTTAACCCAGGCCTTTTGTAGAATCTCCGCCTTGCTCTTGAATCGAAGGAATTTAAGTACAATGGAGCGTGGTTTACCTTCTCTGTCTCCAGGAGGCCTCGGGACGAGCGAACGATGTACCCTCTCAATTTCAATCTCCATAGTCTGAGGAATCTCCAGCACTTCCCGCAGCAGCTTGTCTACAAAGTCCATCATCAACAATTCCTCTGCTGCTTTGGGAACATTATAAAGCCTGATATTTTGTGGTCGCGATCTTCCCTCCTGGTCAAGCAATTTACTTTCTTTCCTGTTGATTTAATAATACTTACTTCGTATCTGTTCCACGTTTTGCACACGATCTTCCATCTTCTCAATTCGAGTCTCTGCCACCGCTATTTTCTGATTGACATTGGTGAGCTTTGACTTTATATCATTGAGTTGCTGCGTTATGTCTTTTTGGGCTTCCCTTATCTCTTCCAAAATCTTTATCGTATTTGCCGCTTCGCCTGCACAAGGCCCAGCGTCAGCTTCGCCACCACGCACACGTGTCAGAGAGCCGCTTGTTGTACCTCTCTCGTCCATAGGCTCCGCAGTGGTGGTTTTTTTAATCTCCATTCTTCCTCCCTATTCTTGCCTCGCTTATCAATTCAGATATTTTCAGAAGATCTTATATTTTATGGATTAACGGGGCAAAATATGTTTTTCCGGAGGAGCTGTTGATTTAAGCTGCCATTCTGAACGAGGATGTCACTGGAACCACTTTTTTTGTTTTAATTGTATTCTTTCCTGTATCTTGTACCTTTATCAATGTACTATAAAAACATTGTTTCGATGCATCATGGATTGGTACAGTGATTACTCTTTTCAAGACTGCGAGAAACTGCGGAGAGTTCTGATTACGGCTCAGCGCAATGTGTCCCCTCTGTGGACTCTGTTGATGCTTCTTATTGGCTTGGTGAAGGAACTAGCATGAGTGGGAACCACACCCAGACCAGACTTTCTCTCTTCTCTCCCTCCCGTTGGATAGAGGATGGATGCAAAGGCCTGGGAACACCTCACCAGGCTATTCTGGTTTTTGTGGGACTATTAAATGATTCCCTAGCATGGTAGGAAGAACTCTTGACTTCATGATCTGCCTCGTTGTTACCTTGCACCTTATTGTTTGCCTGCACCACAATTTCTTGTGACTGTAACACTGTTCTGCACTCTGTTACTATGTTTCCCTCGTACTACTTCAATGCAATGATGTGATGGGCTGATCTGTGTGGATGCCATGCAAAAAATAGTTTTCACTCTACCTCAGTATATATGACAATAATAAACCAAATTACCAATTTACCTTCCCTATCAGATTCCACAATCTGCAGCCTTCTATTGTCACCTCCCAGCCTCTGCCACTTTCTCCAACCTTCCCTCCTTCATCTTCCTATTGTCCCACCAACTCTTGTCCCACCCCTTCCCCTCACCTCTTTATGCTGACATCTTGCCTCTTCTCTTTCAATCTAGATGAAGGGTATTGATCTGAAACATCAGCAGTTCACTTCCCTCTGCAGAAATTACCTGACCTGCTATGTTCATCCAGCAGTTTATCTTTTGCTAATTAATCCTTTCTCATCAAACTAGGATGGCTCTCTATCTGGTCTAGAGAAGCATCTTGTATATATAGTGTGTTACTAATTTGGTGTGTCCGATCTATGTAGATTAATGCCTTACGTGATTATAGTATAACGCTCTGCTATATCCACTTGTATTTATCTAGGGAAACCTTGTCCGCTGCCCAACCGTGTCTCTCAGTTGCTGTGCAATGCCACCTGGTTCGACCTCAAACATCAAACATCAGACAGCACACAATGTACACTTTACAGATTACACTTTATAAATCTTACTGGGACTATGAGATTAATAGAGATACAATATAAAAGAGAAAGAAAAAGGCGCCAGACTTAACAAAGTTCAGTTTCTTCGTGCACACAGTTGGAGCTCAAATACCCAGGGTCTTCTCTCTTCACCCTGCGATCCACTCTGACCCCCTCGACTCGCCACGTGGGATCACTCAAGGTGATCGACCAGAGCGCTTCCAGCACGTCTGTCTTCTTCCAGTCTCTCCTGGAAAGCCCGCCAAACACACCCGTTCCCAGCCATATGAGACAGAATATCACTCCATTGGTTCATTCTCTCCTTATCATTATTGATAATCCAAACAAGCTGCTAGCTGCTAGAAAAAGAATCACTGTCTCAGCAGTTAACATCACAGAGAAACCATTTTAATTATAACGTAACAAAGAAGCCATTTTGATTAGCATACGCAGTAACATAAAAGAAAAAAACCCTTACAATAGTTTTAACCCTTATCGCTTACATAGAATATAGAGCAGTTCAAAACAGGAACAGGCCATTTGGCCCACAATGTTGTGCTGAACCAGCTAGAAAGTAAATTGAAAACACCCAAACACTGATCCCATCTACATACACCAGGGGTTCCCAACCTCTTTTGCACCGCGGACCGGTTTAATATTGACAATATTCTTGTGGACCGGCTGACCTGGGGGGGGGGGGGGAGGGGGAGGGTTGCCAACTTTCTTGCTGTGTTTACCCCGAGAAAGACTACCATGACCATGAAGCCTTGCGCAGGCACCTGTGTGCACATGCGTGACGTGTGCATACATGCTGTACGCATAAGTGCATGTGCCGATTTTTTTCTACAAATCGGTTTTGGTGATTCTGTTCAGTGAAACTACACTGTACGTACATTATTTCTACTTTACATAGGCTGTGTATTTATCATATCATTCCTGCTTTTACTATATGTTAGTGTTATTTTAGGTTTTATGTGTTATTTGGTATGATTTGGTAGGTTATTTTTTGGGTCTGGGAACGCTCAATAATTTTTCCCATATAAATTAATGATAATTGCTTCTTCGCTTTACGCCATTTCGGTCTCATAGGAATGCTCTACCTTAGTGGGGCAAATACGGGACAAGGGCAGTCCCGTATGGGACAAACCAATTTAGTCCAATATATGGGATGTTCCGGTTAATGTAGGACAGTTGGCAACCCTAGTGGGGGGGTGGGTGTGTTAATCATGACCGGGTTATAGGTGATAAGTCAACTATAACTCACTTATAAGTGGATAATACACTCAATTTTGTTTCTAAAAGTGTTTATCTAATGAATTTAATATTAAACACACAGTGCATATTTTCCTCGCATGAATATAGTGATAAGTCAATTATAAGTCACTTATAAGTCAATAGCATCATAACATTTTAAGTAACATTTGGATATTTTAACACACAGCGCATATTTTCCTCGTATGAACATATAAAATCATTGCAACACACCAATATTGCTGTATCAGTGGGAGCCCTGGGCTTGTTTTCCTGCAACAAGACAGTCCTATTGAGGGGTGATGGGAGACAGCGATACTCGAAGGGGGTTCCATATGTCCAGTCTATTCTGCGATTTAGTTTCCGTTGCATTCATTGTAGAAAACCCCGCTTCGCAGAGATATGTTGGGAATGGAAGCAACGTTTTCCGTGCTTTCGTGGCTATCTCAGGATATTTAGCCTTGATTTTGATCCAGAATGCCGGCAGAGATGTTATGTCAAACATACTTTTCAGCCCGTCATCATTTGCAAGCTCGAGGAGTTGATCTTCTTCCCGCGCTGACATGACGCGCGGATAATGACCTCGCGTTCGTTCAAGTTCAACAGTGGTCGTGACAGGGAATGAGGAATGGTGCAGGTAACTCATATTGTTTCCTCGCGGCCCGGTAGCACATGCTATGCGGCTCGGTACCGGTCTGTGGCACGGTGGTTGGGGACCACTGACCTACACCATGTCAAATATTCATCCATCTTCCTTACATCCATGTGCCTATCCAAATCTCTCTTAAAAGCCTCTATTGTATTTGACTGTACCACCATACCAGGCAGCACATTCCAGACATCCACCACTCTGAGTAAAAAACTTATCCCAACATTCCTGTTGAACCTACACCCTCTCACCTTCAATTCATGCCTTCTGGTATTATACATTTCAACCCGGGGGGGGGGGGGAATACTCCCTGCCCACTCTATCTATGCGCCTCATAATATTGCAAACCTCTATTAGATCTCCCCTCAGCTTATGGTGCTCCAGAGAAAATAACCCAAGTTTATCCAGCCTGTCATGATAGCACATACTCTCTAAACCAGGCAAAATCCTGGTAAACCTCTTTGGCACCCTCTCCAATGCCTCAACATCCTTCCAATAGTAGGGCAACCAGAACTGTATGCAATACTCCAGATGTGGCTTACCAGAATTTTATAAAGAGTTTTACATTTCTAATTTCCTGTTGAGTGCTATTCCCAACATCACTATTACTGTTTGGAGTGAAGTATACAACTCATAGTAGTATTTTTTGCCCTTTGCTAAATTTTTAGCTCTACCTGTACAGAATTCACTTTACCTTAGCTCATGTCCTTTCTGTTAACGGAAGGATATGGCAGAGCAGACTTGATTGGTCGAACGACCTAATTCTACCCCTATATGATATGGTTTTAGGGGAAATTATATTTAGTTTATATTGTGAATACCATTTATATGACGCTCTGTGTCTGTGATGATGCTGCAGCTAAGTTTTTCATTGCATCTGTGCATACATGTATTTGTGCGTGTAATAAATAGATTTTGCTTTGACTTTCAATTTAGTTGTCAGGGAGGAGGATAAAATTGATGGCAAGAGGAAAGTTTTAGGGATTTTTGCCTGGGGATTTGAGCGATAGAGAGTGATGAATTCAGACTTTGGAGTAAAGTGAACAGTGAATAAGCAGAGTGATTTACTAATAGATGGTGCGATTGAAAGAGATGTTAATGTATAGCTCACTGTTTTCAGTGTACATATTAATTCTAAGATATTATTTGATGAAGCCAACGAGGAAGGGCATTATATAGATTCTCTGTGCATGTGAAAAATAATAATGTCAACTATATCCCTACACATTCAGTATAGACCTATTTTCAGATCTTGCATTACATGTTTGCACAATATATTGCCTCTGCTTGAGCTTTTTTTTTTAAAGATTTTCATTTCTTCCTATGTCTGCAATACTGTTTGTAGTGGTTACTTGAAAACAAACCAAAACCACTGAGAGACTGAGTACGGGAATTGTGCCTTCCAAATAACTTTGCTCCAAGTCAATTAAAGTGTGTTCAATCCTTTATTACAAAACCTGCAAAGACGAATGATCTTACAATGATTAAAAAAAATTAATGAAACTAAATTAGCAATACAGCAAAAACAACAGTAATTAGCATTCTAATTTACATAATTAAACGTAAATATGAGGTAAGTGATCGACAAAAAAATATATAATTCTCCAGTTGCCTCAAACTAACCTAAAACCAGCTAACTAAGAAAAAGAGAGTATACGTGACTAGACTCAATTGCTTCTACCAGGCCTCAAATGTGATAAATTACTCACAATAAACACACAACACAAAATACTGTACAGACAGACAGGAAATAGATATATGGCTCATACACTTTAAAGTAGTTACTTTTAAAGGAAGAAAAGAACTTAATTTCCCAAATTATTGAGTATACATTCCCAGTAATTAGAACACAAAGCAGTACGGCACAGGAACAGACCCTTTGGCCCAGAATATTGTACCAAACTGATTAAAGTAGTAAAGAAATACTGCATTCAGTGTCCACATCTTTCCTTTACCTGCACACTTACGTGCCCTCTTGAATGCCTCTATTGAATTTGCCTCCACTATCACCCTAGGCAGAACATTCCAGCCACCCACCACTCTCTTTGTAAAGGAACTTGCCCACACATCTCCTTTGAACTTGCCTTCTCTCATTGTTTGGTATTAGACATTTCAATCCTACAAAGAAAAATACTGCTGTCTATTTATGCCTCTCATGATCTTATAATTGAACAGCTAAACAGTTTTGGTAATAAACTGAAAATCAGAAAATGTGAATTTAAATTTTCATCTATAGTCTTTTCAACCACACATGTTTCCACAGTGCCTCTGCTCTTTGCTCTTCAACATTCATGTGGAGCTGCAAGAATCATAGAGCGACATTGCATGGATGCGTGCCCTTTGGCCCAACAAATCCATGGTACCCACTGTGCCCATCCTGTTAGTCCCAGTTTCCTTTGGTTGGCTCATATCGCTCTCAACCCTGTTATGTGAACTTCTAAAGTGATACTCTCGTGTCTACCTCTGGCAACTCATTCTATATACTCAGCCTCTTTCTCCTGTGTTCCGAAGAATGAAGATCTAACAGGCCACCTCTCCTTGTAACTCAAGCCTCTACCTTAATTTCTTTAATTTTAATGACTGTGTAATATCATATTTTTTAATTTGCATGTGATTAATGACTTGAATTGTTTTTTCTCGATTTCTTTCTGAGAGAGGCCTGATAACTATAGAGGTATCATCATATTGGTTAAGGTACACTGGACAATTTGTGTGTTTTATCAGAAATATTAGAAAGTTGAACTATAAACTGAAGAAACAATGAAAGTATATAGCATTATTATTCACAGTCTGAGTTTGGCCAATTTTATCATTAGTATTGAATGTGTACTATGTATGGATACTCACGAGGATAGCTCCAGAGTGAATGACAACAGTCTTTACTTTCCAAAACAGGATCTTGCTTGTCACTGAAGTTTGCTTGGTAAATGAAAATGATCTCTATTGGGTAATGTGTATTTTTCAAGTAAGGCATGACCACACAAAAGTGACTGAAGGTCAGATTCAGGATTGATTGGATGATTACAAGTCCCCACAACTCAAATTGGAAATGGCAGGGCTGCCAACAGCAGGATGAACAATGCTGGGATGAATCTCATCGGCCTATAGAAGTTGTTTGATTGTCTAAAAACAGAGTGGCAGATCTTTAATTAAACTAATGTGTTAGCAGCAACAGTAAGCAAGCATTGGTGTTATTTAACGTGTCCTCCAGCATTTTCTTGGAAAGGCCTCCTGGCTGAATGTGACAAGTGGATCTTTATAAACGTTTTGAATGACTTGATAAATGTGTTTTTCTTGAATTTCCGCACAGGGTTGGAGCACAGACTGATCATTGCCGAGTTGAATGATTGCTAGCTAAGTTATATAGTATGTGTTGTACTGTTCTCTTGCTATATAAATTCTGGTGCAGTGATTTAATGACAAGGTGAATCATAATATGTGAGCTCCATTTGAGTATAATGTTGACTGTTCAGCGCAACACTCTTAACACTGCAGAGTTTTTCTTGGATCCACCAAACTGCTTTCTGAACATCTACCGAAGGAAATGACAATGTAATTAACTCTCATGTAAATCTTTGTACTGGTTACTTGCATTGGCAAACATAATTTGAAAATAAGAGAGGAAGCATTTCACTGCACTGTTAAATGGGTAATGTCATCTTTTATTACATGTAACACGGAATAGGTCCTTCTGACCCTTTGAGCCATGCTGCCCAGCGATCCCCTGATTTAACCACAGGACAATATACAATGACGAATTAACCTACCAACCGGTACATCTTTGGACTGCGGGAGGAAACCAGAGTGCCTGGGGAAAGCACATGAGGTCACGGGGAGAACATACAAACTCCTTACAGGCAGTGGCGGGAATTTAACCCTGTGCTGAAGCGTCATGCTAACCATTACGTTACCTTGTAGAAAAGTTTTTTATTTTGTTTATATTTTGCAGTCCTTACAGCAATGGCAGTGGTGAAAATAATCTCTGTTATTTTTGTATGCCTCTTTCATTCTTCAAGAAACACAACAAGTGATTCTTTAAACATCCTCTTTCAAGCCAGGTATTGCAATTGTTTACCAAATGCTTGTCATCAATATTGTTTAATATAGCTTTCAACATGAAGTGTTTTTTTGTCGTAGCTTGAATGAATCGTCCTGGTTTTCCAACTTGTCTGATGGATTGTTCTGCTCTATGAGCTACTGTTCAGTTACTAGATTAAGTTATGTATATACTAATTGTGTCAGCAAGTTTCATTATTTGGATGCTGAGGGACTGGAACTTGCATCTAATTGCTCAAAATGCAATTGCTTTGTTGTTTACATGACCTGGTATCCCATTGATTAAAGTTGTAAAGTATTTCTCTTTCTTTAAACGATTTGGTTGTTTTGGATGCCAGTTAATTCAGATAACAGCTGTCTATCTTTGATTTTTTTTATATAGAACAACTTCAGTCCATTTGTGATATTAATACTAACTTCCACCACCTTGCAGAGGTGAAGAAATTTAAAACTACTTTTACTTTTTAATAGGGTATTTGTCACCTCTAATAATTAGTGTTATTGTAATTCTTCTCACTAATTTCAGTATGAAGCGCCAATTCCCCAAACCAGTTTAAATACACCGTAAAAGATGTAATTCCACCTGTAACAAAATTAGCACTAATTTATCTTAAGTAAAAGATACTTCATTACTATTTAAGAATGTAAAGAAACGTGAACAGGAGTAAGCCAATTGGCCTCTCTGACGATCCAATTTTGACTTCGCAGCTCTTTACAATGCTCTCCTCATACCCTTTAAGTTATATTTTTCTAATCTTTTAAAATTTTAATAGATCCTAATGAGAAAATAGGAGTTCTGCTGAAGGGTCTTGGCCTGAAACATCGATTGTACTCTTTTCCATTGATGCTGCTTGGCCGGCTGAGTTCCTCCTGCATTTTGTGTGTGTTGCTAGGATTTCTAGCATTTGCAAATTTTCTCTTATTTGTGATAGAAGGCAGTGAATCCCTGTTGTCGCCTGTCTAGCTTGATTTAACTTCATGAGAAGTGATAGTATTCAAGCCCTGCCACAACTGTCGAGCATCCTTTGTTGATTCAAGTTAGGTTCAGATATGTCACTTTGCCCATGAGATGGCTTTCCAGGGATCATACTGGACCTCTTGCAACTTTCTTGATCTGGCCCTCAGCTGAAAGCAGTTCTCATGGTTTATCCAGGTCTTCTGGTTGAGGAAGACTGGGTGATTTTTGTGAGGACTCACTCATCTACAACTGTTTTAATAAAGTGACAAACATGGTATATTCATTCAGATCCACAGATGTGTCCTTGAACACGGCCCAGTCCACCGACTTAAGCAATCCCATAGCCACTCCTCTGCCTCCTGTGATCATCTCTTTGATGTCCTAATCTCTGGAGCCTTGCTCGTTAGCTTTTGTCTGTATGCAAGTAGGAGAAGGAAACCGAATGATCCGATTTACCGAAATGTGGTCTGGGCATGGAACAGTAGGATTCCTTATCTTAGTATAACAGTGGTCTAGTCTGTTGGGACCTCTGGTGCTACAGGTTATATACTGTAAATGGGCAGGGTTTTCTTCAGGCCAACAACAGGAATTCTGCAGATGCTGGAAAACCCAGCAACACACATCAAAGTTACTGGTGAACGCAGCAGGCCAGGCAGCATCTCTAGGAAGAGGCACAGTCGACGTCTCAGGCCGAGACCCTTCATCAGGTCTTGGCCTGAGACGTCGACTGTGTCTCTTCCTAGAGATGCTGCCTGGCCTGCTGCATTCACCAGCAACTTTGATGTGTGTTGCTGGGTTTTCTTCAGACAAGCTTGGTTGAAGTTCCCCACTATGATTTGAAATGCAACGGGATAGACTGTTTCTGCTGTAGCATCATGCAGTATCTCAAGTGCTTGATTATAGTCATCCACTGGTAGTATGTAAATTGAGGTCAGAATTATGGAGGAGGACTCCCTAGGAAAATGGAACGGACAGCATTTGATCATTAGGTGTTCAAGATTGGGGGAACACAAGTTTATTCAGAACTGCCACCTTGGAGCGCCTCCAATACAGCAATCTTGCCCTCAGGTCTTCAGTCTCCAGCGACTGCACATTTGCTAACAAAATGCTGGGTAGTGGTGGTCTCATTCCTCTGTGTTTCATCCTGGCTTGGAGTACTCTCCTTCTGTCTCGCCTCTGGCCATGGCAATAAACCTTCGTAAGCTTAAAGGTGCTGCACCTGTTTGTTTTATAGTTAAGTCTACTGAGACCTTAATAAGATCATGAAATCTGTGGTTCTTTAAGTCTGTTTAAATGTACATTGCTTAAAGGGAAATTACATGCTGAAGATTGCAGTGAGAGTAATTAAAAAAAGAGGTCCTAATGAAATTTAGCTGTTGGTGTGCCTTCGTACTTCGTTATTGCATTAATATGTTCGGCTTATGATAGATCTTCAGAGATGTTGTCATCCGTATTGATGCAACGGAAATGTATACAAACATTTCCATGTTTCAGATGGATGAGCAGCAGGCAATACTCATGAAGGATGCTTATTTGATATAACCTATCAATTACAGTTTTAAGGTATTAAATTTGGAGTACTTGGCCAAAATGTGCTGAAATTTTCTTTGTTTATGTGGTGGACCACTTTCAGTATAACCTGTAAATGAACTTGATCCATTAAGTACTGGAAGCTTGTTAACTTTGTATTCATCAAAGTAGCTATGGAACTTTTAAATTCTCAAATTAAAAATAAACAGTGTTAACGATGATGACCACAGAACTATTTGATTGTTAAGAAAATAGTCATGTTGTTCACTAGTGTCCTCAAGGAGAGGAAATCTGCCTCTGCCTGATTCTAGACTAATGTGACTCCAATCAGCCTTTGTATTTGTCAAACAAGCAACTTATTAATTTCATAATATTGAAACAGAGAAGTGATAAATTAGAAGAACTACAAAGACACGGTGTTAGTCATATTGTAGTACTCCCAGATTAGTTAACATTGCAAAGTTCTCACTGGGGATCGAGTATTCCAACTGGATGAGTTGTCCCCCATATCAACCAAACAACAACATGATAGGATACCTTTCAGAAATTAAGCAGACAGGTTCTCTGTATATGAGTCCAAATTAAGTTCAGTCTCACTCAGGGGTGTTGGTACTGTGATATGCAGGAGCGAAGGATTAGCTCTGAGATCCTTGACTCAAAACCCCTTGAAGTCATGTGGCATTATGTCAAACAGAGGCAAATATGCAAACAACTCTAGATTCCCCTCCAAGTAGTACACAAGCCTGTCTCGGAAATGTCAGTCCTTCATTGCTGGGTGTAGATCTTGGAACTCCCTCTCAGTAGCACTGTACAGGAAAGGTCTCAAGAAGTTTAAAAGTGCAGAGGAAATTTACAAGGATGTTGCCAGAACTTGTAGACCTGAGTTGTAGGGAAAAGTTGAATAGGTTAGGACTTTATTTCCTGGAGCATAGGAGAATGGAGGGAGATCTTATGGGGGTATATAAAATTATGAGGGATATAGATAGGGTGAATACATGCAGGCTTTTTTCTCCTCAGGCTGGGTGAGAATAGAACTAGAGGTCATAGGTTTAGGGTGAAAGGTGAAATATTTACTTGGCCTTTTTTCCTTAGAGTGACGGAGGATGAGAGGTGACCTGATAGAGGTGTATAAGATGATGAGAGGCATTGATTGTGTGGATAGTCAGAGGCTTTTTCCCAGGGCTGAAATGGCTAGCATGAGAGGGCACAGTTTTAAGGTGCTCGGAAGTAGGTACAGAGGAGATATCAGGGATAGGTTTCTTTACGCAGAGAGTGGTGAGTGCGTGGAATGGGCTGCTGGCGACGGTGCTGGAGACGGATACAATAGGGTCTTTTAAGAGACTCCTGGACAGGTACATGGAGCTCAGAAAAATAGGGGGCTATGGTTAATCCTAGGTAACTTCTCAGGTAAGGACATGTTTGGCACAGCTTTGTGGGCTGAAGGGCCTGTATTGTGCTGTAGGGTTTCTAGGTTTCTATTTAAGGTGAATCTTAGGAGGAGCTTCTTCACATAGAGGGTAGTGCAAGTGTGGAACGAGCTGTCTGTGGAAGTAGTAGACGTGGGTTCAATTGCAACATTTTGGGAAGTTTGGATAGGTGTGCAGGGCTATGTTCCAGGTAGATGGGACAAGGCAGAAGAGCAGGCGAGCACAGACTGATGGGGCTCTTTTTATTGTGATGCTCCAGGACTCTATAACCTTCTCTAGGATTGCAATAGCTCAAGAATTCTTTCACCAGGGCAGATAGGTTTTCTGAATGGACATCCATATCCCAATAAATGATGAAGAAATGCAGGAGAATTTGTAATTCATTCAACCAACTGATCAAAATAGTCCCAACTTGCAGGCTTCCTTCATTCTTGAGTCATCGTCTATTCTCTGAAAGGTCACTGCATTAAAACAAAAAGAAAATAGATTGTTGCCCCCATATAATTATCACAAGAACAATATTGTAACTCATTGATATATATAAACTTAAAAATGTGGGCTTCCTTGCCTTTTTTTGTATTGCATCTATTGATGGAGGCTTGTGGCCTTGAGACAATCTAATTAACACAAAATACAAAAAGGGCACTTTATTTTTAGGAACGTTTTCAGGAATTCATTTAGAATTCCATTTGTTCTAACTGTCTTAATAGGGAGTGTGCCACCTTATTTTCTCTATCTAGCACAACATAACCATCTAGTCACAGAGGGATATCCTTGTGTCACTGCTATTATGAAAAGATATTTGCAAAAGACTGAAATGGCAATTTATAAAGATATTGGGAAAATAAAATGTGAGGTTTATTTATTTACAAGTTATGTACAGCCATAACATTTCTGGCACTTATTACTCATTCTGAATTAGATCTGAAAATGCAAATAGAGTTAATAATCAACCACATTAGAGTTCTATATAAATGAGATCGAGGAAGAATTACTGAATTCCTCCAAGATGGAGATTAATACACCACATAATGTTTTACAGTCACCTTGAAGTTTTATGGCCATGATTATAGATAATGCTTTCTTTATTAACTGCTTCAATTTGTGTTCCCTGGTTGTCTTCATAGGGTTTGAACTTGTGCCTCTAGATTGTTAGGCCTGCCCTCTGATTGCTGGGATCAAGCAATATGTTATAATGTTGTACAACAGAGCAACATTTGAAATACATATTTATTAACAGTTACGTTATTGTAGCTCTTCTTGAAACTCAAGTGGTTTCGGGAACTCGTAGGTCATCACACAGAAAATGTGCATTTAGCCCATTGAATCTATGTTTAGCATGGCAATCCCATTGGTCCAATTCTCCACATTCCCCATTGCCCTGCAAGTTATTCAATTCATTTTTAAGGCATTAATTTCTTGTACTTCCTCAGTCCTAACAAGCCAGGTCATAACTATTGTACTTAAAAATATTTTTTTCCTTCAAGTACAGCTGTACGTTTGCCCAAAACGAAATCTGAGCCAGTAAGATTTCAACCATTTGTAGAGCTTCCCTCTACTCCCTCAATCCAAATTAATCACGATCTTGTACACAATAAAAAAAAAACACTAATGCTCACATCTCCCAGTATATAAACTGAAATTTGACTACCAGTGGTTATTAATTGTGTTACTGTTATATTTGGACTAGAAAAGTGCAAGTAATTTTACAAGAAATAATTAAATGTTAAAGTAATTCAAAAATGTATAATCTCTTCAAGCAAATGTTATTCAAATCAAAGTATTTTGATACAAAGAAATAGCCTGCATGGATTTAAAATATGCCAAAGCACAAAAATTACCACTTCTACTTGTAGAGAATGGAGTTTACTCTTAATATTTATGTCTTCATTCCAATAAATATCTTGCTGAACCAGCATATTACGAAGTGTAAACCATGACTTCAACAAATCTTATTTAAGACTCTGTACATGGTGTCTATTTCCTTTTTTCTTATTCTCTAATTTAGCCCTTATAGTTGATGATATTGCCTATTACATTCTCAGTATGCACAGTAGTTGTGCATTTTCAAGAGTCTAATTTTTTATCTTCTCAGTTTAAATTAAAACTATACTTATTTTTGTACTTTTTGTTCGGAGATTAAAAAAAGAGTCTTCACTTGTATCCTAATTTGAATAAGTTTTTTTTGCTTCTGACTCAATTGGAAGCATGAAGCTACTGTTATATTTAAGAAAAAGATGCAACACATGCAGTTGAAAAGGAATTGGGAAGATGGGATTGGATAAGATTGACTCTTAATAAAGGTGTGCTCGTGAAAGCTCGAGAGAATAAAAGATGGAATTATAGTAATGTATTATTTATAAGGAATAAAAAATAGGGTTAGAGTAAGTATAAACAATATAGTGGAATGATTTACAGTTGGTGCCTGACGAAATGGGGGAGTGGAATGGTTATGGTAAACAATTATTACAGTTTCTTAATGTCATTGAATAGTATTCCTTTATTCAATGTTCATCTTAGCTGGAAGACTGTAAAGTGCCTACCTGGAAGATGAGGTTCTCTTTTATTTATCTCTCTGCGGAGGTTGCTGACCTGTAATGATTTTAATCTGTTTCTATGTTTGTTTAAGATCTCAATTATCAGTGTATTTTGCTTTTAGTTACCTGGTCTCCCTGACCTTGAGGCACTAACGTTGACCAGGATGGAGGGAAAATACCTATCCTTCATAAGGCCTCCCAAAGAGGAATTTGGGGGTTGTTTAACAGTTTTTTGGAAAAATTACATCTCCAAAACATGGATAAATGCTCCAGCAGGTTTGAATTGTTGATCTAGGTTCTACGTGTATATCTTGTGGAATGGGCCTTTTACTTTAAAGAAAGGTTTTTTTTTGGGACATGACTGCTGTCACTTTCAGGAGTTCCAAACCTTTTTTATGCCATGGACCCCAACCGTTAACCAAGCGGTCCATGGCATGGAGATGAAACTGACATTATTGCAGACTTATTCCTTCCTATCACTGCAAGGTATTCTTTGACAATTGCATACAATCTTCCACTGCTTATACTTCAAGTTCAGATTTTGAAAAAAAGTGAATTGTCCACAAAAAGTATTTTTATTAACAAATGTAATTAAACTAGTAATACTTATAAGTACAAACAGTTAGAATACCTTAATGATTCAAATTAACCTGTTTTAAATTACACTTTAAAAGTTGACAGGAGAATTTAAACTAAACTCATTGACAACACCAGTCTCCTAACTACAGTAAATTACAGGTTGAATATGATTTGCCATATCACTGTTAGAGAACTTTACAACAAAAACATAATTGGAAAAAATCATATACTGTATGTTTGCACAGTCCAGCTTATTGACTTCAGAGAATAATGAATTCTTTTGTATTCCAAAATTTGTGTGCACAGATATGGATGGTTCTAAAATTTGAAGCAATTGTCATTTTAGAGACTTAAGGTGCTACTTATAAAGATATTCAAAGGTCTATTTTATCATCAAAGTATGTACACAGAATATAATGCTGAGATTCGTCTTCTCCAGATAGCCACCAAAAAGAGGAAAATCTATGGAAGTTGTCGAGGCCCCCCCCCCACAAAAAATGAAACAAAATTCTCAAACCCCAACCCCCTTCCCCAAACCTTCCCTTGCACAAAACTAACAGACACCCACTTGGAGAAGGCAGCTAATTTGTGCGTTTTCATAAGGAACTAAAAATTAATAGACAGAAGAGATCCTGCAAATACTGGAAATATTGAGCCATATGCACAAAATACTGGAGGAATTGCATTGTTATATATATCTATAAAGCTCCCTTGACTACATGATTGATGAATGAAAGTTCCATTCACTGATTTATGTGATGGTGGAGATTATTTCTTTAAGGAAATTTCAAAAAGAATCGAAAACTATTGAGTAACCAACAAAAGGGCACCTTGATATTGTAGCAGTTAGTGTGATGAATTATAGCTTGGGGTCTTGGGGCTCGGAGCTCAGTCCCAGCTTCCTCTGTAAAGAGGCTCTGTACGTCCTCCCTATGGAGAGCTTGGGTTTCCCCCACAGTCCAAAGACATACTGAGTAGGTTAATTGGTCATTGTAAATGGTCCCGTGATTGTGTTACGGTTAAATTGGTGCTGTTGGGGGTTGTTGGGAGGTGTGGCTTGAAGGGCCAGAAGGGTCTATTCTGGTATGTATCTGTAAATAAAAATATTAAATTGAGTTTATGGAAATTGCACTTCGGTAAAAGGAATAACAACACAAAGAATTTTCTAAACAGGGAGAAAACTAAAAAAAAATCCTCGTGCAGAATTCCCTGCAGGTTAACTTGTAGGTTCAATCGGCAGTGAAGAAGGCAAATGCAATGTTAGCATTTGTTTCAAGAGGACTAGAATATAAAAGCAGGGATGTAATGCAGTGACTTTATAAGGCACTGGTGAAACCTCACTTGGAGTATTGTGAGCAGTTTTGGACCCCTAATCTAAGAATGTGATGGAAAGGGTTCAAAGGAGGTTTATGAAAATGATTCCAGGTATGAACGGCTTATCGTATGTGGAGCGTTTGAATGCTCTGTGCCTGTACACATTGGAATTTAGAAGAATGAGTGGGGACCTATTGAATGTTGAAAGGCCTAGGTAAAGTGAATGTGGAGAGGATGTTTCCTAAAGTGGGGTATTCAAGGACTAGAGGGTACAGCCTCAGAATTGAGGATGTCCACTTAGAAAGGAGAAGATGAGGAATTTCTTTACTCAGAGATTGGTGAGTCTGTTAAATTCATTGCCACAGGCGTCTATAGAAACCAAGTCATTGGGTGAATTTAAGGTGGACGTTGATAGATTCTTGATAAGCCAAAGTGTGAAAAGTTATGGGGAGAAAGCAGGAAAATGGGTTTGAGATAAATGGAACAGCCATGATCAAATCGTGGAGCAGACTTGATGGGCTAAATGGCCAAATTCTGCTCCTATGTCTTAATGTTTATAATGTCTAATAATAGCCTTGAAAATTACGTGAAGTTCAAGATTAATTATCATTCAACCATACATTAATACCCATGAGTACAGCCAAACAAAACAGTGTTCTTCTGGGGCCAAGGTACAAAACACATTCATATATGTAACATGCTGTAAGGTTTCTCTGTAGCAGCAATGTTTGTGTTATGACGAGAGATAATATGGCATGTTAGCCAATGAGCAGGATGTTGTTCTTTCTTGTGTGTCTGGGACAGGGATTTTGCGGTCTTTTGCTGAGAAGAGATGAGGAGAGAAGACACGAATGGAGAGAGTTGGTAGAGTCCCGGATGAAGTGGGCTTGGAGTGAGGGTCAGAAGGTCAGTGACGATCGGAAGTTGTCGATGGTGGACGATGGCCTTATGAGTGAGCTCCAACGTTGCACATTAGACTGTTTCATGAGAATGGGCCCTTTTCTTTTTTTGTTTCTTTACTAACCACATAGTCAAATTAAGAATTATAAAACTCAATCGTTTAATTGCATATTGCGTACTGTTTGTTGTTTCGCGGTACTGATTTGTAGTGGGACACCGCGCAGCATCCACCCGAATGAGATTTCTTAAGTTTGGCAGGACTGGGGGCTATCATCCCCTAGAGTAAGCTACTAGCTGAAGCGAACGTTACAATTGTGGGGGCTATGTTCGGGATTGATTCCGTTGGATGCTGTGTGATTACCCCGAGCATTGAACCAGTGCGGTAGATACTCGTACTCTGGATGAATTGTTAACTCGCCTGTTAAAGTTGCGATTGTGGGCGGGGGTTTGATAAAATGACTGGCGCAGCTCTCTTTTTAATGTAGACCAGCGCTGACGTAGCAGTAGCTGGGGGCGGAGATTTCAAAGACAGGGTTCTATCGTTTCTGAGGAGTGAGGGGAAGGAGTGGTCGGATTTGGAATGTCTAGTTAGTTCCCGTCCCCCAGGGGAGAGCGAGAGTTCTGATTTAGTATCCATCCTTACCTCTCTGGCGAATAAATGGAAAAATGCTCAGGTTCAAAGCCCCGGTTATGACAGGCTCCGCCTATTCTCTGGAATAACGCCCGCCCCTAAAGAGGGGGAGTATGAGACTTGGGCAGAGCAGACTTCTCGGTTGTTAGATGAGTGGCAGTGCTCTGATGACGTAAAGTGACAGTTGAGAGTTTGAGTGGGCGGGTCGCTGATGTTGTGGGAGCCATCAGGTTGCAGTATCCCATAGCGACAGCTGTCAATTATCTACAAGCACTGGACAATGCTTTTGGCCTGACTGGAAGCCCAATGGAGCTCACGGTGGGGTTTCAGAACATGCGTCAGGAGAAGGGGGAGAAGCTTTCTGCTTTTATTTTTCGTCTAGAGAGGCAGCTAAATTGCTTGCAGCGCGGAGGTGTCATTCAGGCGACTGAGGTGGATCAGTTAAGGATGGACCAGATAGCCATGGTCGCCCAGTCCCACGACCTGATTACTTGGGGTCTCTGACAGTCTCGTAAGACGTGCCCCCCCCCCCATCTTTTGTTGAACTCATCAGAGAGGTACGGGAAAGGAATGTGTCAGAGGCGTGGGAGGACTCCATCAGAAGGTTACAGTCCTCGGTAGTAGTCCCTGGCAGTGAAGTGACCACAGATAGCCTACCCGGGGAGCAGTAGAGGTGATTGTGGCAGAGTTAAGAACGGAGATGTTTCGGCTGTTATCAGCTGGTGTGACCCCCCCCCCCATATGATGGAGCTGAGGTGGGGGGTGGGGAGCAGATCCCCTTAGGGGACGGACAATGCGGAGGGCTTCTGGCAGCGGGTGTCACGCCAGAAGGAGAGTGAGCCCCTGGGTACCTCAGCAGAGAGAGTCATTGGGAGAACTTCGAGGACCCAGTGAGGGAACGGTCTGGTGTCTCTGGAGGATCACTTTCCCAGCAATGTACCAAGGAACCCCCGAAAATGAAAGGCCCAATTCCTGAAGGCTTACTGGGACCATGCTCCAGTATGTCGCTACAGATAGAGGGTATTTATACTAAAGCCATTCTGGGCACTGGATCACAGGTCACATTGTTGTACGGTTCGCTTTACAACCAGTATCTGAAGCATTTACCCTTGATCCCATTTAGGGCATTGGAGATCTGGGGGCTTGGTGCCAGTGATTATCCATATGACAGTTATTTGTCAGTGAAGTTGGAGTTCTCGGAGGCCGATGTGGGACTGTCTGAGGTCCTTGATACATTAGTGTAGTTTGTCCGGACCCCATTGAGAAGGGTGGTGTTTCAAATCTGGACCAACACCCCCCTTGTGAAGTGGCTCATGGGGGCCTGCAAGGAGAAGGCTAGCAAAAGCCTTCTGGGAACATTGTCCGTGCATCCGGCATTTCGAGCTGCTTTTGAGGAAGTGCGTGGCTGCATTAGGCCCAGTACCGAATTTAGACGAGGGACTGTGTGGTTCACCCAGTCGAAGCCAATGGTAGTACAGCCCAGGGAATTAGCAAGAGTGATGGGGACACCCAAATTTCCCGGAGTGCCTGAGGGCAAGGCCCTCTGAGTGGACACTCCGGAAGACCACGAGGGGGAGTCAGGATTTCCTGCTGGGGTACCGGTGAGACCCAAATTGCAGAAGCCCTTGGTTGTACAGGCAAGCAGGATGGCAGTGATTGTCAGGAACACTATAAAGAGAGAGGTTACCTTCAAGCGGGGGATGCCCCTGGAGCATTTGTTCCCAGTGATGGTAATTTCTAGTGTCCCTATGAAACAAGCTGGGGAGAAATTATTGTAAAAAGGGGGAAAGTTGACCATTGAGTCATTAAACTTCGGGGACTGCCCAGTTCCTGCGGGTTGGTAGAGTAGATGTTGAAGCTGGAAGGTGTTTTTTCCACTGACGAGTTTGATGTGGGTTGTTCCAAAAGCGCGTGTCACACTATCTGGATGACAGAGGATACCCCGTTCAGAGAAAGGTAGTGGCGAATGCCCCTGCAGAGGTGGAGGACGTTCGGCAGCATTTGTGTAAGTTGAAGGAAGCTGGGATCATCACCGAGCCCCGAAGCCCCTTTACGTCCCCAATAGTAGTGGCCCGAAAGAAGAATGGGAAGGTGCAGATGTGTGTGGACTATAGGACTCTGAACAGGCCCTGACCAGTATACTGTCCCGAGGATTGAAGACGCGCTGGCCTGCCTGAGTGGTGTAAAGTGGTTCAGTGTGCTTGACTGAGGAGTGGATATCACCAGATCCTCATGAGTGAGGACCAAGAAAGGGAAGGCGGCATTTATATGTCCCCTGTTTTTTTTTCAGTTCGAAAGGATGCCCCAAGGCATCTCGGGGACTCCTGCAACCTTCTAACGGGTCATGGAGAAGATGGTGGGGGATGTTAACTTGCTTGAGATATTGGTATATCTGGATGACCTCATAATATTTGGATCCACCTCGGAAGAACATGAAACGAGGCTGCTGAAGGTGCTGGCCTGCCTGAAAACTGAAGGGTTAAAACTTCCCCTGGACAAGTGCCAATTCTGCCAAATGTCTGTTAGCTATGTTGGGCACATAGTCTCATAAAATGGAGTAGCTACAGATCCAGCTGAGGTAGAGGCGGTTACCATTTGGCCAAGACCCCAGATCATGAGCTCTCTGTGCTCATTCCTTGGGTTCTGGGATTTCTATCAGAGGTTCGTGAAAGGCTATGTGAGTCACCCGTTGAATCAGTTTCTGTGTGGTTATCCTCCCTTGGGGAAGAAAGGGAGGGGAAAAAAAGACAGGAGGGTGGAAAGTATTTTAGCCCATTGGAGCCCTTTGGACTGAGGTGGGATGCAAAATGTGAGGAGGCCTTTCAGTCGCTGAAGGAGCTGCTGACCCAGGCATCAGTGCTGGTTTTTGTGGACTCCCGATTGCCATATGTACTGCACGTCGATGCTAGCCGAGAGGGTTTAGGGGGCGTCTTGTATCAGGATCAGGGCACCAGGTTGAGTCCGTTGTGTTTGTCAGCTGGAGTCTGTCACCCTCCGAGGAAAAACTATCCCACGCTCAAGTTGGAATTTCTGGCGTTGAAATGGGTGGTGGTGGATAAGCTGAGTGACTGCGTCTACGGGGCCAAGTTTGAGGTGAGGACGGACAACAACTCCCTAACTTATGTCCTGACCTCAGCGAAACTGGATGCCACAGGCCACCAGTGTTTGGTGACGTTGTCTGCGTGTGATTTTTGCCTGAAGTACCGGCCAGAAAACAGGAACATTGATGCGGATGCTTTGTCCTGACGGGCGCATGAGGGACTGGTCAGGGATGAGGAGTGGGAGAACGTTCCTGCCCCAGGGGTGAAGGCCATGTGTCAGTTTGGGATCACTGTGAAGGCAGAGGGAAAGGAGGGGCAGAATTGAGCGGTAGATCAATTGGGAGTTTCTGATGATGCCATTCCCCAAGATTACTGTACCCTGACTGCTCTGAAGACAAATCAGCTGCCGGAATTGAGTTCTGGGGAAGTGGCTGCTGCTCAGCGAGATGATCCGGGCATTGGTACCATTTGGGCGGTGGTTGAAAAGGGAGACGTGGCTCAGGCAGAGAAGATGAAACATGCCTTGGTGCCTCCATTACTATCGAGAATGGCCTCGGTTGGAGTTGAAGAACCAGATCTTATACCGGGTCACGTCACCCCCAGGCTGACCTCGGCGTTGCCAGCTGAGAAGCATCGGAGGATTGCGTTGAAGTCACTTCATGATGATTCTGGACATTTGTGGGTGGAAAAGACCGAGGGATTGCTCAGAGACCAGTTTTACCGGCCCCGAACGAAGTCGGAGGTTGAAGAGTACTGCAAGTTGTGCATTTGATGCATACGACAGATGACACAGCCTACGTGGGCAGCTCCCTTGTCCCATTTGCAGAGTCCAGGGCCTCTGGACCTGGTGTATATGGATTTCCTGTCCATAGATGCCAGCAACACGGCAAACATCTTAGTCATCACAGACCACGACACCAGATATACTCAGGCTTTTCCTACCAAGGACCAGAGGGCGTCTATGGTGGCAAAAGTGTTATAGGAGAAGTATTTCATTTATTATGGCCTTCCCAAGCGGATACATAGTGATCAGGGACGGGATTTCGAGAGCAGACTCATCCATGAGTTACTGGGCATGCATGGGGGTCGAGAAGTCGAGGACCACACCCTATCACCCGCAGGGTGATCCCCAGCCAGAGAGGTTTAATCAGACCTTGCTAGACATGCTGGGGACCCTGGAGATCAGCAAAAAGAGCAAGTGGAGTCAACATATTGGGCATCTGGTTCATAGTTACAACTGTAGACGAAATGAAGCTACTGCGTACCCGCCATATTATTTGATGTTTGGGTGCGAGGCGAGGTTGCCTGTTGACCTTGTTTTGGGACTGACGACAGTGACTTACCCCCGAAGACTTATCTGAAGTATGTGTCTGATATGAGAAGAGAACTGAAAAGGGCTTATGAATTAGCTGGGGTCACGGCTGTCAAGCAGAATCAAGGAAATAAGAGGAGGTACGATCAAAAAGTGAGGTTCTCCCAACTCCTGCCAGGAGACCGAGTCCTCATAAGGAATTTGGGGTTACCTGGAAAGCATAAGTTGGCTGACTGCTGGGTGGCTCCGCCCTGTGTAGTGGAGAGTCAGATGCCAGAACTACCAGTTTTCCGGGTGAAACCAGAGGAGGGGAATGGGCCTGTCAAGAATCTCCATTGGAACCACCTGCTGCCCCTGGAACAAGAGGTACAGGTAGAATCAGAGCCTACACCTAGTACGAAGACTCTGCGGAAACGCGGGGCGACTGCAGGGCCTACAGCAGGTGAGATTAGGCCGGCCCCCACCCCTGAGAGGGATACTGACTCAGAGGATGTGTGGTATATGCTACCTTTCGCTAATTGATTGAGGAAGAGGCTCCCAGTTCTTCTCCCGCTAAGTCAGGTGAAAGGGTGGGGAGCTATCTGTGGGCAGCCTGAGTTGAAGCGGGACTCTGCAGGGGAGGAAGCCACAGGACAGAGGGCTCCGAGTTGCAGGTGGGTACGAGTGATAGATCGAGGGAGGCCTTTGCCAGGAAGACTGGAAGTGCAGGTGGCCCCCATTTTCAGAACGTTTGCTTTACAACACCTTGCTGTTACGAAAGACCTACATTAGTTATCTGTTTTCGCTAACAGAAGGTGTTTTCATTGTTACAAAAAAAGGCAGTGCGCGAAAAAAGGCAGCGCACGCCCGAACAGCCAAGCTCTTCCCCTGGAACTGTATTCTAGCTGCCATTGCTTAAACACATGCTTTATCTTGATTTATTTTGTGCATCTGTTAGCAAGATGAGTTCTAAGGTATCGGAAAAGCCTAAAAAAGCTCGTAAGGGTGTTACACTTAGCGTAAAACTAGACATAATTAAGCACTTTGATCATGGTGAATGAAGTAAGGACATTGTCCGCGTGTTGAACTTGCCTGTGCCCACCATTCGAACTATTTATACACAGAAAGAAAGAATTTTGAAAGCTGCCGATGTTACTGTTGGTTCTGCTTGTAGCAAAATGGTTGCTCTTAGTCGGCATCCAATAATGGATAAAACGGAAAGTCTGTTGCTTGAGTGGATTGATGGGTGTACAGGGCATTGTGTTTCGTTAAGTTTTCATATACTTAAGGAGAAATCAGTCAGTCTTCTTAATAAGCTGAAACAGAAAGCACTGGACGATGGTGATGAAAGTGGAATTTAAAGGTAGTCATGGGTGGTTTGATCAGTTTCTGAGGCGAGGGCAGCTTCATCGTTTAACGTTTACCAGAGAGAGTGCTTTGGCTGAAACTGAAGCTGCCGAAAAGTTCCCAGCAGAACTGAAGAAAATAATTACAGAAGGTGGTTATTCTTATAAGCAAGTGTTTAACTGTGATGAGACTGTACTTTATTGGAGTCTTCCCGATTCCGGTGAGTAAAACTACACTGTACATACATTATTTCTACTTTATATAGGCTGTGTATTTTTATGCAAACAACAGGAATTCTGCAGATGCTGGAAATTCAAGCAACACACATCAAAGTTGCTGGTGAACGCAGCAGGCCAGGCAGCATCTCTAGGAAGAGGTACAGTCGACGTTTCAGGCCGAGACCCTTCGTCAGGACTAACTGGCGAAGGGTCTCGGCCTGAAACGTCGACTGTACCTCTTCCTAGAGATGCAGCCTGGCCTGCTGCATTCACCAGCAACTTTGATGTGTGTTGCTGTGTATTTTAATGTGTTATTTGGTATGATTTGGCAGCTTCATAGCTTAAAGGTTACTGGAGAGAGTGTTACTACCAAGAGCACTTGCGCCATGTTTCTGCCGAGAGTGCTGCCGTGAGATTTTTGCTGTGCTAGACAGTGCTGCAGAAAAGTATTTCTACTTTAAATAGGCTGTGTATTTATCATATCATTCCTGCTTTTACTATATGTTACTGTTATTTTAGGTTTTATGCGTTATTTGGCATGATCTTGTAGGTTATTATTTGGGTCTGGGAACACTCAAAAAATTTTCCCCATATTAATAAATGGTAATTTCTTATTCACTTTACGACATTCCGGTTTACGAACCGTTTCATAGCTCTACCTTTGGATAGCGGGGGAAACCTGTATCCCCAGTAGTGTCTGAACCTGAAGAGTCAGATGATGGGGTGCGGAGGTCTCAGAGAATTAAGAGACCATTAGAGACGCTGGCCTATGTAGTACCGGGGGAAACAGAGTGTAACCCCTACCATTTTGGGGAGCTATGTCACTGCCTTGTACACCTGGATTGGACTTTGTGTTTTGCAGGAAGGGTTGGCGAATTATCTCAACATCCTGAGGACATGACTAATTTGGTGGAGGGAGAGTGTCACACGCTATAAGGTTTTGCTGCTAAGGTAATGGTTTCTCTGTAGCAGCAATATTTGGGTTATGACTAGAGATAACAGGGCATGTTAACCAATGAGTGGGATGTTGTTCTTGTGTGTCTGGGAGAGGGATTTTGTGATCTTTTGCCGGGGAGAGATGAGGAGAGAAGACACGAATGGAGAGAGTTGGTACAGCGCCAAGTGGAGTGGGCTTGGAGTGAGGGTCCGAAGGTCAGCGACGATCGGGGGAGGTCTCTGGTGGCCTTATCAGTGAGCTCCAACGTTTGCGATTAGACTGTTTCATGAGAATAGGCCCTTTTCTTTTATTTTTGTTTCTTTACTAACCATGTAGTCAAATTAAGAATTATAAAGCTCAGTCGTTTATCGCATATTGTGTACTCTTTGTTACTTCATGGAACTGATTTGTAACGGGGACACATCGCGCAGCATCCACCCAAACGAGATTTCTTAAGTTTAGTCAGGCCGGGGGCTATCTTCCCCTAGATTAAGCCGCTAGCTGAAGCGAGAGTTGCATAAGACATATAGCACAATGTTAGACTGCACACCACCTTTGCACACCGAATCTGATGCCTTTCTGCTGCCAGCAACAAAGTCTGCACCAAGAACAGCATCTCCACTAAAAGCAACTCAATGATGGAATAGAGCGGCAATACTTGAAGTTCTTAATGTTCAGCATTGCCTTGCCATTGCACAAAGGACATTTTTATAAAAAAGTCAAAAACACCTTTGGTTGGTCCCAGAGAGGCCATTGCATCTGAGTGTGCCACCATTTTATTAGAGCAGTTTTAAACCAGTAAATGGATTAGGTTCAGCTATAATATTATACAGTATGCTGGATTTTGTCAGATAGAATAAAATTAGTTTAAATTTTTTTCATAAGAAATGGGAAATGAAGTATTGAGTGCTTCACGTTAATAAATGAAGTGAAGAGAAAACAAAACTTAAATATATTAACTGGTCATATATCAATTAATGGCAAACCAGACATGCTGTGCTTTGAAATAAACATTATTACTTATTTTGCAAAACAACAGAAATATCTATTCATGCAAACACGAGGAAATCTGCAGATGCTGGAAATTCAAGCATCACACATCAAAGTTGCTGGTGAACGCAGTAGGCCAGGCGGCATCTCTAGGAAGAGGTACAGTCGACGTTTCGGACTGAGACCCTTCGTCAGGACTAACTGAAAGAAGAGCTAGTAAGAGATTTGAAAGTGGGAGGAGGAGGGGGAGGGGGAGATCCAAAATGATAGGAGAAGACAGGAGGGGAAGGGATAGAGCCAAGAGCTGGACAGTTGATTGGCAAAAGGGATATGAGAGGATCATGGGACAGGAGGCCCAGGGAGAAAGAAAAGGGGGAGGGGGGGAACCCAGAGAATGGGCAAGGGGTATAGTGAGAGGGACAGAGGGAGAAAAAGGAGAGAGAGAAAAAGAATGTGTGAATATAAATAAATAACGAATGGGGTACGAGGGGGAGGTGGGGCATAGTGGAAGTTTGAGAAGTCAGTGTTCATGCCATCAGGTTGGAGGCTACCCGGACAGAATATAAGGTGTTGTTCCTCCAACCTGAGTGTGGCTTCATCTTGACAGTAGAGGAGGCCATGGATAGACATATCAGAATGGGAATGGGACGTGGAATTAAAATGTGTGCCACTGGGAGATCCTGCTTTCTCTGGCGGACAGAGCGTAGGTGTTCAGTGAAACGAACTCCCAGTCTGCGTCGGGTCTCGCCAATATATAGAAGGCCACATCAGGAGCACCGGACGCAGTATATCACCCCAGCCGACTCACAGGTGAAGTGTCGCCTCACCTGGAAGGACTGTCTGGGGCCCTGAATAATGGTAAGGGAGGAAGTGTAAGGGCATGTGTAGCACTTGTTCCGCTTGCAAGGATAAGTGCCAGGAGGGAGATCAGTGGGGAGGGATGCGGGGGACGAATGGACAAGTGAGTCACCTAGAGAGCGATCCCTGCGGAAAGTAGAGGGGGGGGGGAGGGAAAGATGTGCTTAGTGGTGGGATCCTGTTGGAGGTGGCGGAAGTTACGGAGAACAATATGTTGGACCCGGAGGCTGGTGGGATGGTAGGTGAGGACAAGGGGAACCCTATTCCTAGTGGGGTGGCGGGAGGATAGAGTGAAAGCAGATGTGCGTGAAATGGGGGAGATGCATTTGAGAGCAGAGTTGATGGTGGAGGAAGGGAAGGCCCTTTCTTTAAAAAAGGAGGACATGTCCTTCGTCCTGGAATGAAAAGCCTCATCCTGAGAGCAGATGCGGTGGAGACGGAGGAATTGCGAGAAGGGGATGGCATTTTTGCAAGAGACAGGGTGAGAAGAGGGTGAGAATAGTCCAGATAGCTGTGAGAGGTTGTAGGCTTATCGTAGACATCAGTAGATAAGCTGTTTCCAGAGTTAGAGACAGAAAGATCTAGAAAGGGGAGGGAGGTGTCAGAAATGGACCATGTAAACTTGAGGGCAGGGTGAAAGTTGGAGGCAAAGTTAATGAAGTTAACCAGCTCAGCATGTGTGCAGGAAGCAGTGCCAATGCAGTCATTGATGTAGCAAAGGAAAAGTGGGGGACAGATACCAGTATAGGTTTGGCATATAGATTGTTCCACAAAGCCAACAAAAAGGCAGGCATAGCTAGGACCCATACGGGTGCCCATAGCTACACTTTTAGTTTGGAGGAAGTGGGAGGAGCCAAAGGAGAAATTATTAAGAGTAAGGACTAATTCCGCTAGACGGAGCAGAGTGGTGGTAGAGGGGAACCGATTAGGTCTGGAATCCAAAAAGAAGCGGAGAGCTTTGAGACCTTCCTGATGGGGGATGGAAGTATATATGGACTGGACATCCATGGTGAAAATAAAGCGGTGGGGGCCAGGGAACTTAAAAGCATCAAAAAGTTTCAGAGCGTGAGAAGTGTCACGAACATAGGTAGGAAAGGATTGAACAAGGGGGGATAAAACCGGGTCGAGGTATGCAGAAATGAATTCGGTGGGGCAGGAGCAAGCTGAGACAAGTAGGTCTACCAGGACAGGCAGGTTTGTAGATCTTGGGTAGGAGGTAGAAACGAGAAGTGCGTGGTGTGAGAACTGTAAGGTTGGTAGCAGTGGATGGGAGATCCTGTGAGCGGATAAAGTCGGTGATGGTGTGGGAGACAATGGCCTGGTGCTCCTTAGTGGGGTCACGATCGAGGGGTAAATAAGAGGAGGTATCCGCAAGTTGTCGCTGTGCCTCGGCAAGGTAGAGGTCAGTATGCCAGACTACAACAGCACCCCGCTTATCGGCGGGTTTTACAGTAAAGTTAGGATTAGTGTGGAGGGAGTGGAGAGCAGAGTGTTCGGAAGGAGTGAGGTTGGAATTGGAACAAGGTGCGGTGAAGTCGAGATGGTTGATGTCCCGTCGGCAGTTAGCAATAAAGAGATCCAGAGCAGGCAGAAGACCAGAGCGGGGTTCCATGAAGAGGAGGAGGGATGAAGACGGGAGAAGAGGTCCTCGATGGGGGTGGGAGAGTCCTTGCCGAAGAAGCAGGCTCGGAGATGGAGCCGGCGGAAGAAGAGTTCAGCATCATGGCGAATGCAGAACTCGCTGACGTGTGAGCGAAGGGGGACAAAGGTGAGGCCCGTTCTGCCTCAGACAGTTGAAGGTCGGAGGGGATGGTAAAGATCTGGCACGGATGAGCAGTGGGATCAGAGGCGGGGGAGGAGGCTGGGGGTGTCAGTGGAGAGGGGAGGGTTGGGGTGAGAGGAAGATGGAGCCTCTGAGGGCCCAGGAGCTGACGGTGGGATCTGAGGGAGATGAGGTTGCAGAGTGGTGATGGGGGAAAGGGAGACGGGAGTCACAATAGTGGCACATAAAGACCCGGCCTGGAATTCAAATATCTTTTGTAAAGCTTGTTTAAATGTAACTCTAGTCCAAGTTATTGACACTCAGTTGTTCCTTGAAGTGTCCAAGTAATGCATTGAGTACTATCTAACTGCTGCCTGCTGCTCCACAGAAACAAAGCAGCACATTTTCAAGTTCAGCTGGTATTAATGGTAGCTGTTACCATTTTACTTAAGAGATACCCAAAGCTATTTCTTTTCAGATACATTAAATTATATATTTGTGTCTGAAATTGCTTGAGAGACAGACACAGAGTCTAAAGAACTGAGGAAAAGCAGTAGTAAGGTCGTGGACCATATCGACGTTGTGAAAAAAGGTGTTTGCTTTCTTGAGGCAAACTTGAGTGGATAAATCCCCAGGGCCTGGCCAGGTGTCCCCTTGGGTCTTGTGGAAGCCTGTTGCAGAATTTGCATGGGCCCTGGCAGAGATATTTAAAGCATCCTTAGCCATGGGTGAGATGCCAGAGGACTAGTGAATAGTTAGTGTTGTTCTGTTGTTCAAGAAAGGCCCTCCTGAATAAAGCTGGAAAATTCAGAGCAATGCACATAAAATGTTGGAGGAACTCAGCAGGTCAGGCAGCATCACTGGTGATGAATGAACAGTTGACATTTCAGTTGAGATTTTATTGGCCAGTGAACCTGATGTCAGTTGGAAGTAAATAGGGAGTAGAAAGGGTCATGAAGAGAGCTTTTGGTACTGAGTATAGGAATTAGAATGCTATGTTGGGGTTGTATAAGATGTTGATGAGTCCAAATATAGAATATTGTTTGCAGTTCTGGTCACCTACGTACTGGAAAGATAAATAATCTTGAAAAGGTGCAGAGAAAATTACAAAGATTGTACTGGGACTTGAGGACGTGAGTTATAGGGAAATGCTTCAATGGGCCAGGACTTAATTCCCTGGAGCACAGGAGAATCAGGGGAGATCTTATAGAGGTGTATAAAATAATGAGGTGCATAGATAGGGTGAATGTAAGCAACACGCAGAAGTTGCTGATGAACGATGGTGAGTGATGCTGGTGTGTGTTGCTTGAAATCCCAGCATCTGCAGATTTCCTCGTGTTAGGTGAATGCAAGCTGGCTTTTTCAGCTGAGGCTGGGTGAGACTAGGCATCATAGGTTTTGGGTGAAAGGTGAAATATTTAAAGAAAATCTGAGGGCGAGCTTTTTCACATAGCGGGTGGCGCAAATGTGGAATGAGGTCCTAGTGGAAGTGGTAGATGTGGGTTCAATTGTAACATTTAAAAGAAGTTTGGATTGATACATGGATGAGAAAGGTATGATGAATTATGGTCCAGGTGCGGGTAGATAGAGCGAATCAGAAGACCAGACCAGCACTGAGTAGATGGGCTGAAGGGTCTGTTTAGCGCTGTATGACTTTATGACTTTCCTTTTTATGGTTCTTGAGTTTATGGACAAATGGAACTTTCAGAGAAAGGATCTGTGTCCAATCAAGAAAATTGCCACATTGTTGCATTTTGGAAACCACGAAAGTCAATGAGAAATGGCAAAACTATGAAGAAAGATATAGCATCAAATCAAAACCGAACCATGCCAAGAGTTTTATTTTGTAAATTCATATGTGGAATGCCAGTGTTGTTGGCACGCTCATTTCTAAGTGCCTTTGAGTGCGTGTTGATAAATCACTCCTTGTTGCACTGCAGCCCACAGCTCACTGTGCTGTTTAAATCAGCAGGATTTTGACCCCAGTGATGATGAAGAAAAGAGGATAAGCTCTCCAAGTCAGAATGATACATTGTAGTGTGTGATGCATTTATTTTCCTGGTGTCTCTGTTGTGCTGGATATCTTGCATTTGGGATATTGTGTTGAAGATGTCTTTTTCTGAGTTTTTCAACAAGAGTAAAACAACTGCACAAAAGGAGAAAAAGACATCTGGGACCACATATTTAATAATTGAGTTGTTGCTGGAAATGCATGTATGTTTCGGGTGAAGGATTGGGTGCACACATCAAATAGGTTGTTTTTTAGTAGGTGATGTGAAGGATCTTGAGTTGTTCATGGAACTGCTTTGGACAGATAGGGGACTTGATTTTTGGCCAGTGATCTTTTGTAAGAGATTCTGGCTGTCCTGCTGGACGTTTTCAGATGTCTGTTCTTTTTCTCTCTGCCATTTGCAGCATCTACAATTTTTTTTGTTTTTGCTTTTTGAATTCCACTGCACTGCTGACTTTGTCCCTTGTGGATGATGGAAAGACCTTTGTCATTCAGGAGGAGAATCCCTCCCACAGGCTGCTCAGCCTCTAACCTGCTTCACACCATGTCATTCATGCGGCTGGTGTAGTTTTAGACATTGTACCTAAAGGGGACAAGGAGATGGAACAAGGTTATTACAGTAGATGTAATTTATCCTAATTTCTAAAAGATTTACAATGACGTACTAAATAGTAGATGAACAAATGAAGATCACAGTATTCAGAAAATTGAGCGGTAAATTTTTCTGGCTATTCAGAGTCTATTAGATGGAAAGTGGGGGTCTTGTAGTTAAGTACTCACAACTTAATGTTAACAATTTACATTTTGGAATCAAACCCATGATCTGATATATTATATCAGGTTGAAGTAGTTTGCATTGAGGAGGATTACATCAAATTTGTTCAACTCGAAGAATGAGTATAGAGTTGACAAAATGAATTTCAATGCAGTTAATTGTCAGATGCCACATTTTGGTAAGAAAATAATAAAGCAGTGCTTTTCATGGTAAATAAGTATCTAGATGGTCTTGCAGGTCAAAGCAATCTTGGAATATAGACACACAAATTACTAGAAGTAGTGACAGAGGTTAGTGAAACCTTAAAAAAGATAAATCAAGCATTAGAATTTATTTCTAGAGGGATACAATTAAATACAGAAATAATGTTATTCTTGTGTCTGACTGCACCATACTATAGTGGTTGCAGTGTTATAAAGAACATCGTGATGCACTGAAGAGGGTGTTCCATTTAAGAAGAAATAGAAATGCAAAATGATACTGCTTAAAAAAAGATGAGCAGGTGCTCTCCTGTTGTGAAAGGAGAAAAGGATAATGTTACGAGAATTGGGAATTTGACTTAAGGTTTTCATGCTTGCAGCTATTTAGTTTTCACAGTGATTGAGTGCTGTGTGAACATCAAACTGTACAGTGAGGAGCCTGATTTAAACGTAAGTGTCCATATAATCCGTGAGCCAGGACCCCAAATTTGGGCCACCAGTACCATCTGGGGGGAATAATTCTTATAGTGATTTTTGGCAAGGTGCAGGTTTCCCCGCCATCCGAAGGTAGAGCGTTCCTATGAAACGGTTCATAAGCCGGAATGTTGTAAAGTGAAGAAGCAATTACCATTTATTTATATGGGAAAAATTTGTGAGCGTTCGCAGACCCAAAAATAACCTACCACATCATGCCAAATAACACATAAAGCCTAAAATAACAGTAACATAGTAAAAGCAGGAATGATATGATGAATACACAGCCTATATACAGTAAAGTAGAAATACTTTTCCACAATAATTGCCTGCACTGTTTTCCGTAGCGCAAATCTCACGCAAGTGCTCTTGGCAAAAACATGGCGCAAGCGCTCTCCAGTAATCTTTAAGCTATGAAGCTGCCAAATCATACCAAATAACACATAAAAATACACAGCCGATATAAAGTAGAAATAATGTATGTACAGTGTAGTATCACTTACCGGAATTGGGACAGCACCGAGCACACTGATGATCGTCTGTTAGGCTGAGTCGTCGGAGGTTGGGGTGGTGCAGTGGCCCCCACCCTCGGGGCAGCAACCCGATACCAATCCACGAAGAATGCAGGGGTACAGCAGTAGGTGGGATGCACCCAACACATCTTTAAAAAAAAAAGTCAAAATAAACATGCTAATTAGTTAGGTGCCGCCCCACACGTAAATGTCGGCCCAGATCAGGGGCGACGCAATCAGCAATCGCCTCTGATCTGGGCCGACATTTCCGTGCTGGGGGGGCGCCTAATTAATTAGCATGTTTATTTCGGCTTTTTTTTTCTTAAAGATGCGTTGGGTGCCTCCTGGCTACCGCTGCGTTCTCCGCAGATCGTTATCTGTCCGCGGCCCCGGGGTTTGGGGTGGTGGGACACTGGGGTGTCATCTCCTCGTCTGTTTCCATGAGGGTAGGCAGGTCATCATCTTCTCTATCTGCCTGCCTCGATGTCAAAGGTCGAGGTTCGTTGTCTGCTGTGGCTGATGTGGAAGGCTTGCTTGACTGCTTAGCCTCGCGCATTTTTAGATCATACAGTTCTTTGTAAGCACTCAAACCATCCTGCAAATATGCCCTAAACCGAGGTACCCTTTCAAAATTAAAGTCGTACTTTATCATTGCAGTGAAAATCTCACGCAGTTGCTTCACGTTCAGTTCCTGGATGACTTCACTTTTGCTACTGCATTCAGTTTTGATTGTTATCATTTCCTCTTCCAATTGCATCAGCTCTTCATCTATCAGTTCTAGTCATAGAAAACCTCTTCAACATCATCTTCGTCAACTTCCACAAGCCGAACTCACTTCGTCCTTACTTCGTTCACCACCATCGAAACACTTAATTATGTCTAGTTTTACGCTAAGTTTAACACCCTTATGAGCTCTTTTACGCTTTTCGAATACCTTAGAACTCATCTTGCTAACGGCTGCTCACAGGCACGTGTTTAATCAATGCCGGTGAGAATGCCGTTCCGAATCCGGGGGAGAGCGGCTGCTCGGGGCGCGCGCTGCTTTTTGTCACACGCTGCCTTTTTTTTCGCCTGCTGCTTTTTTTCGTAACAGTGAAAACACCTTCTGTTAGCGAAAACAGATAACTAATGTAGGTCTTTTGTAACAGTGAGGCTTTGTAAAGCGAACGTTCGAAAAGCGGGGGACACCTGCGTACACCCCTAGTGCTAGAAAATATGTGATAGCATTGCACCAGTGGTAGCTGTAGTGATCTGCTCAGAAGACACAGACACAGATGTCTTTATCAATGTCTTTAGCATTTTGTGACAAGATTGAGGCCCCACTGTTCCAGAAGTGTGGCACTAGAACCCGTACAAGGCTTGTAGACATCAGGAAGGTTGCTGCCACTGTTGGCATAGAGGTTTGTAGGGCTCTCATCTGGTTGCACGCAAATACAGGATATGACTCTGTAAGCGCTTTTTCAGGCAAAGGGAAGACAAGTGCCCTAGAACTTCTGACCAACAACAGGGAAACTCAGGACACATTCTTAGAGTTGGGTCAGGAATGGGACCTCTCTCCAGAACTGATGGACAAACTGGAGGCATTTACATGTCTCCTGTATGCCCCAAAAGCATCGACCACCAAGGTCAATGATCTCAGGTATCTTTCTGTGCCAGAAAAGGTGTAGTCGAAAGTAATCAACTCCTACCATGCAAGGACTACTTAACAAAACATGCACAGCGAGCCAACTACCAGGCTGGTATATGGAGAAGATGTTTGGAGAAGGACCCACAAGTATCAAGCCCTGTTGGCAGAAGATGGAAGATGGAGAGAGAAGAGGAAGCTGAACAGTTGGTGGTACACTGGATGGAAGGCCAGCCAGCACCCGATGCCGTCCTGGATCTACTGGCCTGTAACTGTCCAAAAAAATGTTCACTCCCAAGATGTCTGTGTGTTGCAAATGGCCTCAGGTGTACTGACATGTGTAGACTGGCAGACTGTGAGAACCAGGCATCTACCTCAGAGAGTGTGGAAAGTTCAGATGAAGATGTGGAAGACTTGGAAAATTATTATGATTATTAATAGGTTATGAAAGTATGGAAAACAAAGTATGGAGAGCAGTCTTTGATTAAATATATTCATTTTACAACCAAATGGGGCCTAGGTTATGGCCGTGTGGAACCCCACATTTGAATTATTGTACTGTAATTCTATATGCTATGACAAAAGCTTAAGATTGTTTTGATTTGATACAACAATATGGAAAATATCATGACATTGATAAAACTCCAGAATTCTCTCCAAATGAGGTTTTTTACCTTTTGAGGGGTGGGGTAACATTTTCTGCTGTACTGATGTTAATATGGAATATATACAAAAAGTGATTACTTATTTGAATTCCTGAATAAATTCTCTACAAATACATGTGATTATATGTGTCCTATAGTTTTTATTGACTTTGCCAAAATAAACCACAGACAACTATTTTTCTAAAACTGAAATGATTCACTCTACTGAAATTGGGCATTGTACTGTGAGTGCCACATAGTTTTCAATGTAGGAATTTATAACAACATTTGATGAAAAGTGCTTGAACTCAGCTATCATTGTGACAAATTTCAATGTTGTGGGATCACTGATGACAAAATACCACTAGGTTGAATATATATGTTCTTTATATTGGCTACTTTTCAGAAATGCTTATTTTCGGGTAGTGTTATAAAATGCATGATAGCACACATAAAGCTACCACTGGTGCAATGCTATCACATATTTTCTAACTCTAGAGATGTATAACTTGCCAAAAAATCACTATGAGCATTATTCCCCTCAGATGGTACCGACCAACCCTACTGGCTCATGGACTAACAGGTTTCTTAGGGTTGAAGAAACCTGACAACAGAGGGATGTGGAATCCGCTAACTCACAGAAATGTACTCTGAGTACTCCTTTTGTGAGTCAAGAAGAGCAGGGTTGCTCATGCTGGCCCCTCAAAAAAAGCTGCAATCTCTTCCCACATCCACTCCATTTTGTCATGGTCAGTTCCCTCCATCCCATCACTTCATCTTCAGCATTCCCGCCCCCCCATCCTGAACCCTTGTAAATGCTAACTTTCCTCCTTTCTAGTTCCAATTAATGGCTCCTTTCCTGAATGCAGAAGTGCGTTCCTTAATTGTAAATAGTTGTTACTTATTGGCCTTCTTCATACCAAACCTGTCAATATGGTTATCTACCAGCCTGGGAAGAAAGAAAATACTGGAAGGGTCTAATTTGGTAAGGGTTGTGTGCTTGGCTTGCTGTATTTTATCTATGAAACCATAGAAAAACTACAGCCCAGAAAAAGGCCTTTTGGCCCTTCTTGGCTGTGCTGAACCATTTTCTGCCTAGTCCCACTGACCTGCACACGGACCATATCCCTCCATACACCTCCCATCCATGTATATAGAAACCATAGAAAAACTGCAGCACAATACTTTAATACTTTTCTATGGTTTAATACTTCTCCAATCTTCTTGTAATTATTAGGACCGTACTTACAAAAACAAGCCCCATGGCCCAACACATCCACGCTTACCAATACTAATCTCATTTTCCAGCATTTGTCCCATATCTCTATTCCTTTCCTGTCCATATGGCTGTCAGGTGTCAGGTATAGGAAATTGTTATTGAATAAGTGCTTTAATGTTTAAGAGGAAATAGGAGAGATCTTAAGAAAACAGTTAGGAGTCAAAGAGAGCACATGAAATGACTTTCTTCGGCAGAATCAAAAAACATTTTAAACCCTTTATAACTTATTAAAAGCAAGCGAGCACCTAGAGAAAGAGTAGATCTCCTCAGGAACCAAAAGGGAAGTCTTTCTGTAGAGCCAGGGGATATGTGTTGCATACCAGGGAGAAGCATGGCAAGGATGGAGAGTTAGGGGAGATGTATGTTGATAGTGTGCAACATGTGTGTATCAAGAAAGAGAAAGTGTTAGAGATATTAGCACACATTAAGGTAGATAAATCCTAAGAGACTGGTAAAATTGAGCTTGTGTTGTTATGTGAAATAAGGGAGAAGATTGCTGGAGATCTGATGGAGAATTTTTGCATCATCTTTAACCATCAGTGAGGTGCTGGAAAAGGGTAACAAACTACAGTATTGTTCTATAATCAAGATAGGCAGCAGTGATAAACCAAAGTACTACAAGACAGTGAGCCTTATGTTAGTAGTAGGGAAACTACTGGAAAATATTCCGAGGGATGGGATTCAATGTCACTTTGGAAAAGCATGTACAAATTAAGGGAGGTCCTGCCTCTGACTGAGTTGTTTGATGAGGCTGCTAGGAAAATAGAATGAAGCAAGGCAGTCAACGTGATATACTAGTCCACAAAGCTAGTGTACTTGGGGTCCCAGATGGAGACACACAAACTGGATCTGAAATTGACATGATGATAGGAGGTAGAGGGTAGTAGTGGAAAGTTGTTTCTCTGACTGTAAGTCTGTAACCAATTGTGTTTTGCTGATGTAAATTGTGGGCATGTGGAACTTCAGAGAAATGAGTCTTTTGCTATATTTGGAAATACTGTCTTTGTTTCCCTGAAGGAAGAAGGATACATAAAAGAGTGGTTGATTTCTGCCAGAACAATATCATATTTTTTTTAACCAACTATACTTGTATTTGTGTCTATTTGAATAAAAAAACAGATTTATATAGGCTGAATGTCAGAGTAATGACACAAGCAGACTGTATAAAATAAAGTTAAAAGTTGGTTATTTGTAATGTACTGAGAATTTCGCTATTGTAATGATTCAACCAACCAAAAGTCATGTTGATAAGTTAAATTAGTTGATAGTTGTTCAACTTTCAAAATGTATTGATCTATAGAAACAATAAAATGCACTGGAGGAACACACACAAAATGTTGGAGGAACTCAATAGGCCAGGCAGCATCTATATAACCATATAATAATTACAGCACGGAAACAGGACATCTCAGCCCTTCTAGTCAGTGCCGAGAAAAGTACAGTTGATGTTTCAGACCAACACCCTTCGGCTAGTGTACTTTTTTTCCATAGATGCTGCCTGGCTTGTTGAGTTCCTCTAGCATTTTGTGTGTTTTGCATGGATTTCAATCATCTGCAGATCTTCTCTTATTTGTGAAATGCACTGGAGGAACTGTGCAGTTACCTGAATTTCATAGCTTCTGTTGTCTTGTGTGTGCTTTGATTACATACCAATTTCCAGCTCAGTCAAGCAAATGTAGCTTCAATGTAGCTCAATGACTACTTTTAGTCTTTGGAGTAGTCTGAGCTTAGCAAACTGGAAATACTGAAAGTAGTTTGCTTTCAGAGAACGTCAACATACTGTATATGCTGGTTGACAAGGTGGTTGAAATCTTCCTTCATTGAAAATTTCCTGCCTGTAATTTTCTAACTACGTGAATTAAATGAACAGCAAATCACAGCTAGCAAGTAGTGAAACAAAAGGCCTTACTTCTGCTTTGTAAGTAATATTGAATATTTGGTTAGTGATGGGATTTGGTGTAAGAGTGCAGCAGAAGAAAATATATCATTTACATTTTTGAAAATAAATTTTTGTGGATTTTTGTGGGTCAGTGCAAATTTTGAGAACTACAAATGCAGATGTTGTGAAATTAAAAACAAGCAAATACTTAAACTGGTTTGTTACCAATACAGTTGAGAAGATATTAAGAACTATTACATGGCAATATTTGATGTTGATAAGGCAAATGTCCCAGTGTCTGGACAGATCCCTCTCTAAATCTCATATAGTTACGGCTGTTTTAAAGCCTTCCTTCCATTGGCTATCAGCCATGTTGTTGCCTGAGGTTATGAAATGCACCATATAAAATCCATTCTTTTCAGATTAATTAGATAAAAAATATAGGCACGCGAAACATTTCTATATTCTTTAATTTTGAAGTACAAATGATCCTGTTTAAGTATGCTACATTAATGTTCAGATCATAATGATGTATGAGTTCAGACAAATCCATTACACATTTGCTATAGCTTTATGTGGCAGAATGGAAATTAAACATATTTTTAAGGCACTAATTAGTTCATCTCAGTGCAGAAATTAGAGCCTGGAGCAAGGGGAATTTAGCTTTTAATAAGATTATCAATCTATATTGATATCTGATGTTCTTGAGCAGGTGCAAAATGCACGAAAAGGCTGAAAAAGGATGCAGAGAGGTTAAATGGGTGGATAAAAAAATGATGTTACCCAATTTTGAAGGGAAATTGAAAAGCAGTATTCTTTCAACTAGTAACAAATAAAATGCTGGAAAAGAATCATCAGATAGATGAACCCCAATGAAAAATTTTTGATCTTGGAAGGTTAACTTTTTCCATAGATGCTGCCTGACTTGCTGACCTTTTATTCCCCACATTTTCTGTTTTTATTTTCAGATTTTCAGCATTGGCAGTTTTTATGATTTTCAAGCTATTAATAGATTTTGGTATTTCAAGAAAACTGGGTCTGTTCTTAAAAGTTAAAATGCAAGCACTGAGGAAAATAAATGGTAAATTAGCCTTTATATTAAAAGTCAAACACAGCCTAATGTTCCTGGTCTGTTGGTCTGTTGATACCTAGTTCTGTGAATGCTTTGAAGATGTTAGCAACCTAAAACAGACTCTTCAACACACATGAAAGATACCATTAATGCTGTCTTTGCAAAGTTCTCTGGTGGGAAGGATGAGGCAAGGGCAACTTTAATTTGCAAATCAGCTTTCAGTTATGTGCTTCTAATTATGCTCAGTCAACACTTGCAGGCAATATCATCTTCATGCCTGACAGAATTCCAAAAGAGTTAGTCTGTTTTCTGTCCTTTTGCTGAAAGGTTTTTCGGAGAACAGACACAGTTCAAGGATGTTCTTAGGTCCCCCCTTGAAAAAATGTAACCTCATTGTTGCCTCTTGGGAATCCCAGTCCAAAATTGCTCATCGTGGAGAAGGAGCATTGAGAGAGGCACTGTGCTCCCTGAACATGGAAACTAAGCAAGTACTGTGGAATGAGCACAGACCCACTCAGACAACCATCCACCAGCATTCCTCTGCCCACCTGTGACAAAGTGTGGCGATCTTACCCCAGAGCCTACCATAATATAGGGGGAGTCAAGTCATTCTCAACTCCAAGGTACTGTCTGTGCAGAGAAGGGGCTATCATGCAAGGACGGAAGTACTGAAGAAAGCAAGTGGTTACATTTTTATAGCAACAGCATTGGAGTATACACTCAGTGGCCACTTTATTAGGTACACCTGAACAACTGCTTGTTAATGCAATTATCTAATCAGCTAATCATATGGTATCAACTCCATGCTTAACAGCCAGCATACAACATGGTCAAGATGTTCAGTTGTTCAAATCAGAATGGGAAAGAAACGTGATCTAAGTGACTTAGACCATGAAATTAATGATTGTTGGTGCTAAATGGGGTTGTTTGAGTATGTCAGAAACTGCTGATCTGTTGGGATTTTCATGCACAACAATCTCAAGAGTTTACAGAGAATGGTGTGAAAAGTAACAAAAAAAAAACACCCAGTTACTGGCAGATCTGTGGGCGAAAGTGCCACAGACAGTGAGAGAGGTCAGAGGAGAATGGCAGGATTGGTTCAAGTTGACAGGAATGCGACAGTAACTCAAATAGCCATGCATTACAGCAGTGGTGTGCTTAAGAGCATCTCTAAATGTACGACACGTTGAACCTTGAAATGGATGGGTTACAGCAGCAGAAAACATGAGCATCCAAACAGTGGCTAAGTTATTAGGTACAGGAGGTACCTAATAAAGTGGCCACTGGGTTTAAGTCCAAAGATGATAACATGGAATTATTTGTGGTCTTCGAAACCTGCAGTACTCTATGTTACTTTAGATTCTTACTTCAGAAGAATATCATTGCTTTTCAGGAATTGCAAGGCAATCTTATCCTTGCGAAGTAAGAAGAAGCTTAGTGACATGATGTAATGACAACAGCCTTTCCCTCAATGTCAGCAAAACAAAAGAGCAGGTGATTGACTTCAGGAAGAGGGCCAGTGCACATACTCCATCTACATCAATGGTGCTGAGGTTGAGAACTTCAGGTTCTTTAGGTGTGAACATCACCAATAGCCTTTTGTGGTTTGACCACGCAGAAACCCACAGCTAAGAAAGCTTACCAACATCACTATTTCCACAGGACGCTACAGAAATTTGACATGTCCCTTAGTATTTTTTTTATCCATTCTATCTGGACACATCATAGCTTGGTATGGGAACTACACTATTCATGACAGCTAGAAACTGCAGAGTTATGGACATAGCTCAGCACTTTATGGAAATCAGTCTGCCCTCCATGGACTCCGATTGCACTTCTTGCTACCTTAGTAAAGCAGCCAGCAAAATCAAACACCCTACCCACCTTGGACATTCCTCCTTCTCCCCCCTCCCATCAGGATGAACGTACAAAAATCTGAAAACACATAGCACCAGGTTCAGGACAGCTTCTATCGTTGTTATAAGACTTTTCTGTAGTTCTTCTGTAAAATAAGATAGACTCTTGACTTCACAATATACCTCATTATGATCTTGAACCTTAACGTCTACCTGTTCTGTACTTTCTCTGTAGCTTTTGCACTTTATTCTGCATTCTGTTTTTGTTCTACCTCAATGCACTCAAATATGAACTCACAGAAGGCAGCCAGCCCAGACAGGGTACCAACAGGTACCAAAATGGGTGAAAGCTACAAAAGGCCTGTGCTGATCAACTGTCAGGAGTCTTTGCTGCGATCTCTAACCTCTTACTCCGGCAGTCTGAGGTACCCATCTGCCTCACTTATACCAGTGCATAAGAAGAAAATGATAATCTGCTCAATGGCTATAATCCACTATGATGAAATACTTTGAGAGGTTGTTTATAAAACATATCAATTCGTGCATGAGAAGTGACTTGGATCTGCTCCATTTTGCCTACTATCATAACAAGTCCACAGCAGATGCCATTTAATTGGCTCTTCACTCAACCCTGGAACATCTGGACAAAAACGATGCATTCATCAGGTTGTTCTTTATTGACTACAGCTCCACATTCAATATCATCAGCCCTTCAAAACTAATCAGTAAACTTCAAGATCTTGGCCTCGCTATCTCCTTGTACAATTGGATCCTCGATTTCCATGCTTCCAGATGTCAGTAACATCTCCTTCAAAATATCCATCAGCACAGGTGCACCACAAAGCTGTGTGCCTAGCCGCCTGCTCTGCCTGCTTTACACTTATGACTGTGAGGCTAAGCAGAGCTCCAATGCCATATTTAAGTTTGCTGATGACACCACTGTCAATGGCCAAATCAAAGGTGGTGATGAATCAGCGTAGAGGAGAGAGATTGAAAATCTGGCTAATTGGTGCCACAACAACAACCTCTCACTCAATGTCAGAAAAACAAAGGAGCTGATTATCAACTTCAGGAGGAGGAAACTGCAGGTCCATGAGCTGGTCCTCATTGACAGATCAGAGGTGGAGAGTGTCAGCAACTTTAACTTCCTTGGTGTTATCATATGAGATTCTGTTCTGGGCCCAGCATACAAGTACAATTACGAAGAAAACACAGCAGTGCCTCTACTTTCTTAGAAGTTTGTAAAGGTTTTGCGTGACATCTAAAACTTTGACAAACTTCTATAGATTTGTGGTAGAGGGTGTATTTGACTAGTGGTCTACATTCTCCCCCAGGCGGACGTGGAGTGTGCTCTGAACATACTGTATGCCAACATCAGTGAATTTGAGACCAGGTATCTGGAGGCTTTGCTCATTACAGCCGGGGTCTTTAACCAGGCCAACCTCAGAAAGGCACTCCCAAAGTTATACCAACATGTCTCCTGCCCCATTAGAGGCCCGAATATACTTGACCACTGCTACACAGCAGTCAAGGATGCTTACCGTTCCGTCCCACGACCTCACTTTGGAAAATCGAACCATCAGGCCGTACTCCTCCTCCCGGCTTACAAACAGAAACTGAAGCGGGAGGTCACGGTGTCAAAAGTAGTGTCGCGTTGGATGGAGGAAATGGATGAGGTCCTCCGTGACCGCTTTGAATCGGTGGACTGGTTAGTATTCAAGGACTCGGCAGCTAACCTTGATGAGTATGCTTCAGCTGTCACGGACTTTATTTTGAAATGCACAGAGGACTGTGTGTCTCGCAAGATGATCCGGGTATTCCCTAACCGGAAACCTTGGATGAATTATGAGGTCAAGTGTCTTTTGAAAGCTAGAGCTGCGGTTTTTAGGTCTGGGGATACCAGGCGCTACACGGAATCAAGGCGTGAATTCCAGAAAGCCATTAAGGGTGCCAAGAGGCAATATCGAGCCAAGTTGGAAGCCCAGGCTAACCAGAGGGATGCCAGTAGACTATTGCAGGGTCGAAATGAGATCACTGGGCACAAAGAAAAGGCTGGGAATATCAATAACTGTGGTGCTTCTCTTCCTGATGAACTTAATGCATTCAACGCAAGATTCGAACGGAAGAGGAGCGTCCCGCTCCCTCCGGATGAACCGGACCTGGTGGCATCGAGATTCATCGTCACCGAGGAGGATGTTAGAAGGGCCTTCCTGAAGATAAATCCAAGGAAGGCGACGGGCCCAGATGGCGTCCCAGGACAGGTTCTCCGGGCCTGTGCAAGTGAGCTAGCTGGAGTGTTTGCTGACATCTTCAACTGCTCCTTGCTTCAGTCTAAGATCCCCTCGTGTTTTAAGAAGGCAACAATAATCCCGGTGCCGAAGAAGAGCAAGGTGGCATGCCTGAATGACTGACGACCTGTGGCTCTGACATCAATTGCTATGAAGTGCTTCGAGCGATTGGTTATGGCACACATCAACCACAGCCTACCGGTCAATCTCAACGCTTTGCAGTTCGCCTACCGGAGCAACAGGTCAACAGCAGATGCCATCTCTCTGGCCCTACATTCCTCCTTAGAACACTTGGAGAAGAAAGACGCATATGTAAGGCTCCTTTTCATTGACTACAGCTCTGCCTTTAATACCATCATTCCAAATAAATTGATTCCTAAGCTCTGGAACCTGGGCCTTAGCACTCAGATCTGCTGCTGGGTCTTCAGCTTCCTCACAGACAGTACCCAGGCTGTAAAAATAGGGGACAAGCTCTCCTCTACAATCACTCTGAGCTCCAGTGCCCCACAAGGCTGTGTACTCAGCCCCCCTGCTGGTACTCACTGTACACCCATGATTGTGTAGCCAAGTTTACATCGAACTCAATATGCTATTTGCTAATGACACAACAATTGTAGGCCATACCTCGGGTAATGATGAGTTTGAGTACAGAGAGGAAATTAAGAACCTGGTGGCATGGTGCAAAGACAATAACCTATCCCTCAACGTCAGCAAGACGAAAGAATTGGTTGTTGACTTCAGAAGGAGTAGCGGACCGCACGACTCAATTTACATCGGTGGTGCGCAAGTGGAACAGGTCAAAAGCTTTAAGTTCCTTGGGGTCAATATCACAAATGACCTGACTTGGTCCAACCAAGCAAAGTTCACTGCCAAGAAGGCCTTTACTTCCTGAGAAAGCTAAAGAAGTTTGGCCTGTCCCCTAAAACCCTCACTAATTTTTATAGGTGCACCGTAGAAAGCACCTATAAAAATTAGTCCCTTTTCATCCCTCTTCCCTCTGGGAGAAGGCTCAGGGGCTTGAAGACTCGTACGGCCAGATTTGGGAACAGCTTCTTTCCAACTGTGATAAGACTGCTGATCAGATCTGGGCCGTACCTTCCAAATATCCGGACCTGCCTCTTGGTTTTTTTTGCACTACCTTACTTTCCTTTTTCTATTTTCTGTTTATGATTTATAATTTAAATTTTTAATATTTAATATTGATTTGTAATCCAGGGAGCATGAAGCGCAGGATCAAATATTGCTGTGGTGATTGTACGCTCTAGTATCCCTTGTTTGGCGACAATAAAATAAAGTAAAGATATATCGTGGCCTGGTTTGGAAATACCAATATCTTTGAATGAAAAATTCTACTAAAAGTAGTGAACATAGCCCAGTCCATCGTGGGTAAAGCTCTCCCCACCATTGAGGTAATCTACATGGAGTGCTGTCACAGAAAAGCAGTATCCATCATCAAGGACCCCCACCACCTAGCCCATTCTCTCTTCTCGCCGCTGCAATAGGAAAAACGTAACAACAAATTTTACAACATATGCCAGTGATATTAAATCTGATTCTTTCAGTCTTGCTTTAATGAATTCCTCTTCATACTTTGAAAATACAATCAAATTGCTCTTGAGCCTTCTCAATTCTACTTTGTAGAAACAAATTTCTTTAATCTGAATTTATCGTTTAGAGTCCATGTGCATCCCTAGCAATTCTATCCTGCATTGCTTCCAGGAACAATGTAGCCCAGAGCTCATCACCTTCTTTCAGGTTTGATTTAAACGGGAACTTTATATAGCTGTGTTTAAGTACTTCCCTCCTTGTATATTAGACCTCTAAATATAGCATTAATAGTACAGAATATGGTATTAATGGTAAGACTGTTGGCAGTGTGGAGGATCAGAGAGATCTTGGGTTTCATGTCCATAGGACACTCAAAGCTGCTGTGCAAGTTGCCAGGTTCTTCAGAAGGCGTACGGTGTGTTGGCATTCATCACCCGTGGGACTGAGTTCAAGAGCCATGAGGTAATGTTACAGCTATATAAGACCTTAGTTAGACCCCACTTGGAGTGCTGTGTTCAGTTCTGGTCACCTCACTACCGGAAGGATGTGGATACTGTAGAGAGAGTGCAGAGGAGATTTAAAGATGTTGCCTGGATTAGAGAACATGCCCTATGAGAATAGGTTGAGTGAACTTGGCCTTTTCTCCTTGGAGCAACGGAGGCTGAGAGGTAACCTGATAGAGGTGTATAAGATGAAGAGAGGCATTGATCGTGCAGATAGCCAGAGGCTTTTTCCCAGGGCAGAAATGCCTAACACAAGGGGGCATAGTTTTAAGGTGATTGGAAGTAGGTACAGAGGGGATGTCAGGGGTAAATTTTTCACACAGAAAGTGGTGTGTACGTAGAATGCACTGCCAGCGATAGTGGTAGAGCCGGGTACAATGGTGTCTTTTAAGAGACTCTTAGATAGATACGTGAAGCTTAGAAAAATAGAGGACTCTGTGGTAGGGAAACTCTAGGCAGTTTCTAGTGTAAGTTACATGGTCGGCACAACATTATGGGCTGAAGGGCCTGTAATGTACTATAGATTTCTAAGTTTTATGTTCTGTGTTCTAAATGTATGAGTCAGCAGTGCATTGGTTTTATTGATTATTTCATCACATTTCAATGACCAGTGTGCTGAATCTCTCACACACCTTAGCGAGTTCCATGTTCGCCATGACGCGGAACCGTTCTTCCGCCACCTCCATCTCCGAGCCTACTTCTTCGGCAAGGACTCTTCCACCCCCACTGATGACCCCTTCTCCCATCTTCAACCCTCCTCCTCTTCATTGGACACCCTGCTCTGGTCTTCTGCCTGCCCTGGATCTCTTTATTGCTAACTGCCGACGGGACATCAACCGTCTCGACTTCACCGCACCTTGTTCCGATTCCAACCTCACTCCTTCAGAACGCTTTGCTCTCCACTCCCTCTGCACTAATCCCAACTTTACTATTAAACCCGCCGATAGGGGGGGTGCTGTTGTAGTTTGGCGTACTGACCTCTACCTTGGTGAGGCACAGCGACAACTTGCGGATACCTCCTCTTATTTACCCCTCGATCGTGACCCCACTATAAGGAGCACCAGGCCATTGTCTCCCACACCATCACCGAATTTATCCACTCAGGGGATCTCCCATCCATTGCTACCAACCTTATAGTTCCCACACCATGCACTTCCCATTTCTACCTCCTACCCAAGATCCTCCCACTTTCAAATCTCTTTCGAGCTCTTTCTTCAGTTAGTCCTGACGAAGGGTCTGGACCTGAAACATCGACTGTACCTCTTCCTAGAGATGCTGCCTGACCTGCTGCATTCACCAGAAACTTTGATGTGTGTTGCTGAATCCCAACATTATTTAGTCTGCCACTATTTCAAAATTTTCAGCATTTAGAATTTAGCTGGTTAAGTAGTAATGTCACATTCAGCTAATTTGAGATTAATCATTTTCCGTGTGCATGTGAGTTTTAATAAAGTACACAAGTGAGAGGATGAATTTCAGCCAGATGGACTTAGTGGACCAAAGGACCTGCTTCTGTGCTTTATCTTTCTTATGTCTTTGTATGTCCTAACTGTCTTGTTCCAAAGAAGTATTTTGGTGTCACTGACATAATTCACTAGCACCTGTCCAGAGGAGAAGCTAAACTGCTGGAGGATCTTAGTGGGTCGAAACCTTCTGCTCAGTCCAGACGATGGGGGAGGGGAGTGGGCCTAATAGATCAGGGACATAGCTCAAGAATATGGAAAAGGCCACATGAAACTTTGGTAAGTGTTTGCAATTATGTGTCTCGAATGACCCTGAATTCTCATTCCAAATATAGATTCTTGGGCTTTAAGTGTAATGGTGAAATTGCTGGAAAATGGCACTGAGGTGGAAGATGAACTGTGATATTGCTGAATGGTGGAATGAAGTTGAAGGATAGTGTGACCTACTCCTTCTGTTTACTGTGTTCTCATGTAAACAGTTGCTGAAATTTTTGTGGATTCTGAGAAAATTTATTGTTTCACTACTGACTGCAAATATAGCTCAATGTGTGGTTTTCCTACCTGATAACAAAGATAAATGAAATTATTATTGAAATGAAAATGTATTTCCTTGAACTGCACAACAATTCTATATTTTTGGAATATCTTAATTTGCTATTGCTCAGTTGCTAATGAATTTTTGATTGTTTCTGAGTAGCATTGTATTCATTGCATGGTTCACGATCGATGTCATGCTCTTAGATATTAGAACATAATAGGTAAAATTTACTACTGATATACATACAGCGGCATGCAAAAGTTTGGTCACCCCTGGTCAAAATTTCTGTTATTGTGAATAGTTAAGTGAGTAGAAGATGAACTGATCTCCAAAAGTCATAAAATTAAAGATGAAACATAATTTTCAACATCTTAAGCGAGATTAGTGTATTATTTTTGTTTTGTACAATTTTAGAGCAGAAAAAAAAGGAAAGGAGCACCATGCAAAAGTTTGGGCACCCCAAGAGATTTGAGCTCTCAGATGACTTTGACCAAGGTCTCAGATCTTAAATAACTTGTTAGGGTTATGGCTATGGTCATCGTCAGGAAAGGCCAGGTGATGCAATTTTCAAAGCTTTATAAATACCCTGACTCCTCAAACCTTGTCCCAACAATCAGCAGCCATGGGCTCCTCTAAGCAGCTGCCTAGCACTCTGAAAATTAAAGTAAATGAAACCCACAAAGCAGGAGAAGGCTATAAGAAGATAGCAAAGCGTTTACAGGTAGCCGTTTCCTCAGTTTGTAATGTAATTAAGAAATGGCAGTTAACAGGAATGGTGGAGGTCAAGTTGAGGTCTGGAAGACCAAGAAAACTTTCCAAGAGAACTGCTTTTAGGATTGCTAGAAAGGCAAATCAAAACCCCCGTTTGACTGCAAAGGATCTCCAGGAAGATTTAGCAGACTCTGGAGTGGTGGTGCACTGTTCTACTGTGCAGCGACACCTGCACAAATATGACATTCATGGAAGAATCATCAGAAGAAAACCTTTCCTGCATCCTCACCACAGAATTCAGCGTCAGAAGTTTGCAAAGGAACATCTAAACAAGCCTGATGCATTTTGGAAACAAGTCCTGTGGACTGATGAAGTTAAAATAGAACTTTTTGGCCGCAATGAGCAAAGGTATGTTTTGAGAAAAAAGGATGCAGAATTTCATGAAAAGAACACCTCTCCAACTGTTAAGCATGGGGGTGGATCGATCATGCTTTGTGCTTGTGTTGCAGCCAGTGGCACGGGGAACATTTACTTGTAGAGGAAATAATGAATTCAATTAAAATACCAGCAAATTCTGGAAGCAAACATCACACCATCTGTAAAAAAGCTGAAGATGAAAAGAGGTTGGCTAATACAACAGGATAATGATCTTAAACACCTCAAAATCCACAATGAACTACCTCAAGAGGTGCAAGCTGAAGGTTTTGCCATGGTCCTCACAGTCCCGTGACCTAAACATCATTGAAAATCTGTGGATAAACCTCAAAAGAGCAGTGCATGCAATACGGCCCAAGAATCTCACAGAACTGGAAGCCTTTTGCCCTTTTGCAAGGAAGAATGGGCGAAAATCCCCCAAACAAGAATTGAAGGACTCTTAGCTGGCTACAGAAAGCATTCACAAGCTACGATATTTGCCAAAGGGGGTGTTACTAAGTACTGACCATGCATGGTGCTCAAACTTTTGCTTCGGGCCCTTTTCCTTTTTTGTTATTTTGAAACTGTAAAAGATGGAAGTAAAAGTAATCTTGCTTAAAATATTAAAGAAATGTGGCATCTTTAACTTTATGCCTTTTGGAAATCAGGTCATCTTTTATTCGCTTAGCTACTCACAGTAACAGAAATTTTGACCAGGGGTGCCCAAACTTTTGCATGCCACTGCACATGTCACCACATAAAATCCTGAGATTTTCTTTCCTGTGGGCATACTTAGCAGATCTATAGAATAGTAACTGTAAACAGGATCGGTGAAACAGCAGGAGCATAGAAGAGAGCTTTCAACTATAAATAAATAGCAATAACTAATGAGAGCATGAAATGACAAGATAAAGAGCTCTGCCATTCAATAAGATTGTGGCTGAGCTGATTGTTGGCCTTAACTTTATTTTCCTATCTGATAACATAACTCTCATTTGCAGTTCAAAACTATTAACCTAGGGGGCAGTGGGTTTATGATTTAGTGATGTTTTCCAATCCAGTTATTACAAATGGGAAATTAATTTGGGAAGTAAAGTTGATTATCTATAAAGATCACCGTGAGACCACTTGATCATTGTAACAACTTATCTGGTGTACTGATGTTTAGGAAAGAACATGCATTTTCCTTACTAAGTCTAGTCTACATGAAAATAGTGACACTGTGGTGCTGCCACTAGAGCTGCCTCAGAGGACTGGACGCCAAAGTTAAATCTGGACTTCTGTGTGGAGTTTGCATATTTTCTCTGTGACCACATGGACTTCCTGTAGACATAGGTAATACGGAAGGATAGGCAGGAAGGTAAGGGAGGTGGGGTAAGGCTCTTAATTAAAGATGAGATCATGGCGATAATGACAGTCCATGCAAGATCTAAGGAGCAGAATGTTGAATCCATCCGAGTGGAGATTAGAAATAGTAAAGGGAAAAAGATCACTGGTGGGAGTTGTCTATTGGCCCCCATAATAACATTACAGTGGCGCAGGCAATAAACAGAGAAATATCTGAGGCATGTAAGAATGGAACAGCAGTTGTTATGGGGGACTTTAACTTGTACATAGGGTGGGTGAATCAAGTTGGTCGAGGCAGGCTTGGTTGAGGAGGACTTCACAGAATGCATCCGTGATGGCTTTCTTAAATAGCATGTTGCTGAACCTACAGGGGAACGTGCTGTCTTAGGTTTGGTCCTGTGCAATGAGGCGGGTAAAATTAATGATCTTGTAACTACAAGATCCTCTTGGCAAGGGTGATTTGAATTCCTCATACAAATTGAAGGTGCAATAGTTTGATCTAAAACCAGCGTATTCTGCCTAAACAATGAAGACTACAGTGCAATGAGGGAGGATTTGGCTAGTGCAGACTGGGAACACAAGCTATATGGTGGGACAGTTGAAGAACAGTGGAAGACTTTCAAAGAGATTTTTAACGGTACTCCACAAAAGTATATTCCAGTTAAAAGCAAGGACAGTAAGGGTAGGAGAGCCAGTCTTGGATTACTAAAGAAATAACAGAAGGCATCAAACTAAAAGCTGGTGTCTACAAAGTCGCCAAGGGTAGTGGGAAACTGGAAGATTGGGAAAACTTTAAAAAGCAACAAAGAACCACTAAGAGAGCGATAAAGAAATGGAAGCTAGATTATGAAAATAAACTAACAAAAATATATAAATGGATAGTAGAAGTTTTTATAATTATATAAAGTGGAAAATCAGTGTAGGTCCCTTGGAGGACAAGAAGGGGTAATTGATATTGGATAGTGAGAAAATGGCAGAGGCTTTGAATGACTATTTCGTGTTGGTCTTCATGGTGGAGGACATGTCGAAGGATGCCAAGAAGAGATGTTATGGATGCGCTGGGAGGTGATGACCTTGATCAATATCTATCACTAAAGAGGTAGTGCTGAGCAAATTTATAGGCCTGAAGATCGGTAAGTCCCCTGGTCCTGATGGAATACATCCCAAGGTACAGAAAGAAATGGCAGAAGTTATAGTAGAGGCTTTGGTGATAATTTACCCAAAATTCTCTGGACTTTGGCCGGGTTCTGGCGGATTAGAAAAGGCGAATGTCACGCCACTGTTCAAAAAAGGATGTAGGCAAAAGGCAGGTAATTATAGGCCAGTTATTTTAACACCTGTAATTGGGAAAATGCTTGAAGCTATCATTAAAGAAGAAATAATGAAGCATCTGGAAAGAAATGGATCCATCAGGCAGATGCAGCATGGATTCAGCAAAGGCAAGTCCTGTTTGACAAGCTTACTAGAGTTATTTGAGGATATAATGAGCGCAGTGGCTATTGGGGAACAGGTGGACGTTACTTAGTTGGATTTCCAGAAGGCATTCGATAAGGTGTTGCATAAAAGACTTATCCATTAGATAAGGATGATTAGAGTTGGGGATGATGTATTAGCATTGATAGAGGATTTGTTAGCTAATAGAAAGCAGAGTGTTGGGATACATGGGTGTTACTGTAGTTGGCAATCAGTGATGAAGGGTGTGCCGTGGAGGTCGGTGTTGGGCCCACGACTGTTAATGATCTACATTAATGATCTGGAAGAGGGGACCGAGTGTAGTGTATCTAAGTTTGCTGATGCACTAAATTGAGTGGAAAAGTACATTGCACAGGAGACACAGAGAGTCTGCAGAGAGATATAGATAGGTTAAGTGAGTGGGCAAGGGTCTGGCAGATGAGGTACAATGTTGGTAAATGCGGGGTCACCCACTTTGGAAGGAAAAATAAAGCAGCAAATTATTATTTAAATGGTAAAAAAATTGCAGCATGCTGCTGTGCAGAGGGATGGAAATGCTTGTGTATGAATCACAAAAGGTTGGTTTGTGGGTGCAACAGGCTATCAAGATAGCAAATTGAATGTTGGACTTCATTGCTAGAGGGATTGAATTCAAGAGCAGGGAGGTTATGCTGCAACTGTACAGGGTACTGGTGAGGCCAGAGTACTGTGTGCAATTCTGGTCTCCTTATTTGTGGAAGGGTATACTGGCTTTGGAGGTGGTGCAGAGGAGGTTCAAAAGGTTGTTTCCAGAGATGAGGGGGTTAAGCTATGAGGAGAGATTGAGTCGCCTGAGACTGTACTCGCTGGAATGCAGAAGAATGAGAGGAGATCTTATAGAAACATAAAATTATGAAAGTTAAAGATAAGATAGCGGCAGGAAAGTTGTTTTCACTGGTAGGTGAGACTAGCATGAGGGTACTTGGCCTCAAGACTCGGGGGAGTAGATTCAGGATGGAGATGACGAGGAAGTGCTTTTCCCAGGGAGTGGTGATTCTGTGGAATTCTCTGCCCAATGAAGCAGTGGAGGCTACCTCAGTAAATATATTTATGATGAGGTTGGATAGATTTTTGCATAGTGGGGGAATTAAAGGTTATGGGGAAAAGGCAGGTAGGTGGAGCTGAGTCCATCGCCAGATCAGCCATGATCTTATTGAATGGTGGGCCAGATGGCCAACTGCTGTTCCTATTTCTTATGTTACCTCCCACATCCCAAACATATATGGGTTGTTAATCGCCCTTAAGTGTGTAGGAGAGTGGTAGAATTTGGAGGGAGTTGATGTGAATGTTACAAAAATTAAAATAGTGTACGATTAGTGCAATTAGATGGCTGATGGTTAGTCTGATAGCCCAAAGGGATTGCTTTCATGCTGTATCTCTCTTATCCCTATATATCCTTATCTACATGACACTCAACAATTTTAACTCTGAAATGACCTTGTAATCCATTTGGTAATATCAAAACTAATATGTACTCTATTTTGCACAGGAGAAGCTTACAGGCCAAATTTGATCAAATGCTACAAGCTTATATTGGTCATGTTAACATGGCTGAATTAAACCGAAGGCCTGTTCCATGCTATATTACTTTTTTAATCTGTAACTCTGAGTGCCTTTAATGCATGACTTGCAGTAGTTCAAGATGATAGTTCAATTTTCTCTATATAGGAGAAGGCAGTAAATGTGGAAAAATACCTTTTCCAAAAAATGCTCCTTTTTTTTGTTAATCTTGCAGGGTATACTGTCAAGGATTTCTGCTGTACTGTTCTTGCTGGTAAACTAGGTAGAATTGATTCTGAGTAAATTCATTTCTTAAATTTTATTGTAGCTACTTCCTGGATTTTGTAATTGCATTGATCGTTCTTAGCCACTAAACTGTGTAAGTTTGAGCGTAATCTGGGAAACTAGTAATTACTTTTAGAGGAAACCTTTGCTGTTTTGTGCTATTTAACATCCTGACTAATGAAATCTTCATAATCAGTTGAATGACTATTCTTCTTTCTTTATTGAAATAAATCCCTAAAAATGTTGTACTTTGTTGGATGGCATAATTGGGTTTTTGGTGATACATTTATCCATTATGACATACCGTCAAACCTCAAGTCCTGAAACATTAATGTTACACACGTGGATGATCAAGTCTGATTACAATCAGCGTTTGCAAAAGTGAAAACCACACATGGTTTTCACTCATGAAGGGTCCTGATTAAGGGTCTTGGCCTGAAACGTCAACTGTGTACTCTCTTCTGTAGATGCTGCCTGGCTGCTGAGTTCCTCCAGCATTTTGTGTGTGTTTCTGAGTGTTAATATCATTTGGGGCTTCTGAGCTTTATTTGAGTTACCTTGATGAAATTACTGATTTATAATCTTTCTCTCTTTGTAATCCATGCACCTCATGAATTATATTGTTCATAATGATGTAAGTTAATTCTGAGTGTTAGCAAAATGTTTAAAATGTACTGACATGCCAGTCAAAGTAAAAGGGCTTATACCACGCAGGTTGGTTGCAGAGTTCTCATTTGATGGAAAACCTTTTTTCTCCTGACACAACTACCATCAAAATTTCCTGATAAATGGCATGCTTATTAATACTTCATGACTGCTTTTACCAACAGCACAATTGTGTCCAAGGCAAGGGTAGAGATAGATGTAGTTCTTTATGTAGAAACCAAAGCTTTACTTTAAATATTTTGTCTAATATAATGACAGATAACATGGCTTAAATGTCCAAAATTAAAGGAGCTGCATAGTGTTCTAACAAATTAAAATGTTAGAAGAAATTGACAAAATTCAACAGTCCTCACTACAGATATTCAATCATTTATGTGAAATACTTGCTTCTTTTATTGTCAGTGCTCGCTAATTATATTATTGATTTTTTTTCTCCCTAGAAGCATGAACCTGAACCCACTAGAAATATTGAAGTTGATCCTTTGAGAATACCCTGCATGTTTCCCCTAATCAGTTGAAATAAAAGGCCACTGGCTACATTTTTATATGCATCATTCCCAGAAATACACACATTGTTTCCTACAACACATATATAACCTTGTCTTCCAAAATTGTAATAGCAAGTGTAAAATATGATTTTAATTTTTATAGTTCTGTATAATTTTAGTAGTATTTATAGCAGTGTTTAAATATGTTTATAGAACACATTTCCATGTTATCTCGGGTGATGAATGGATTTGAGGTCTCCATCACAGGTGCCAAGGAAAACCTTAAGAGTATCTGTAGTAAAGGACATTGACCACTCCAAGGTAAAAATAATTATTTGTAGAAGGACTGCTTTCAAGAGACGAGAATGGTTTTACTTTGGCCCGTGTAACTTGATATCAAAGTTTGGGAAAATTGTAATTGAACATTGGGTTCCTTTAAGTGGCAATATTTCAGCTACTCTCTGGGTACATTGGGGAAACTAGAGGTATAGCTTCCCAGGTAACCAAGAAAATAAACAGAATTACAAAAAAAAACACAAATTAACAGACTTCTGAGAGACTGTAAAATTGTAAATGACCAGATGTGTGATGGTAACTGAGAACCAAACCTGTAGCTTCTCTCACCAACGAAAGCTAGGCTTTTAGGTACATTGGAACACCAAAACCTACTTGTATCCCTCCAAGTTACAAAACATCCTAACCTGGAAATAGATCAGTGTTCCTTCATCGTCACTGAGTCTGAATCCTGGCACACCCTCATCTGCTGCACTGTGGGAGTGCTTTCCACCAGAAAATTCCAGTAGGTCCAGAAGGGGCTTCATTATCATGCTCGGGGATAATTAAGGAAGGGCAGATCCTGAAAATGAATAAATAAAAAATGATTGCAAAAGTTCAGAGGGGAAGCAAAAAACAAAATAAGAAAGACAAAGCAAGCATGAGAAAAGACTGACAGAAAACATATCCAAAAATATTCTGTAGGCGTATGAATGGAAACTAGGAAAGTGATAATGTGTGTTGATCAGAGACCAAAATGGAAATTCATCCTTGGAAGCAGAGGGCATAGCTAAGATGATAATGAGTTCCTTACATCAGTCTTCATTAGCGAAGAGGATGTTGCTGGAAAATTGGCAAAAGAAAATGTAGCGGAGGTAGATAAAGAATACTAAAAAGTCTACCTGCACATAAAAACCCTAGTAACAAGGGATGGGCCCTAGATTGCTGAAGGGAGCAAGGGAAGAAATTATCGAGCCCCCAATTATAATTTTTCAAACATCAAAAGATTTTAGGGTGGGCTGTGGCCCAGGATATTGCAAGCCCTATATCCTCCAAAAAACAGACCATGCAGTTTAATCTTGGTTGTTGGGAAGATTCTGGAAGCAACAGGGACAGAATTAATTGTCACTTGGACAAGTGTGGATTGATGAGAAAAAAAACAGCAAGGATCTTTAAAGGCAAGTAGCATCTGACTGGGTTGATAGGGTTTTTCATAAAGTAACAGAGAGGGTTGATGAGAGAAACATGGTTATTGTGGTATATCTGTATATTGATTTCCAAAAGACCCTACATAAATAGGGTTGTCAGGATTGACCTCCATGGAATGAAAGGATCTGTATGGACAGGAAAATAAATTCAACCAAAACATTGACTGTCTTCTCTTTTCTCAGATGATACTTGTTAGTTCTTCAAGCATTTTCTGTTTCATTTGTTTTCCATTAAATTGACAAGTTGTCTTTCTGAGAGAAGGGAAGTATACAGTGATGTTACTGAGACAATATAACCAGAGTCTTAAAAAGGATACAGAAATGGTGAAGGGGATCTGAAACAGGTACACAAAGTGATGAAGGGGCATAGATATGACAGTCATTTGGAAACGTTTCTCCACAGCAGTGGTGTCAAAACTAAAGTTTATAGGTTTAAGGTAAGCAGTAACATGTTTATATATTTTAGAGGATATATTTTATTTTACTCAGAGGGTGGTTGGAGGGTCATTGTGGGCCAAAGAGCTTGTTCCAGTGCTGCATACATCAAAGTTGCTGGTGAACGCAGCAGGCCAGGCAGCATCTGTAGGAAGAGGTGCAGTCGACGTTTCAGGCCGAGACCCTTCGTCAGGACTAACTGAAGGAAGAGTGAGTAAGGGATTTGAAAGCTGGAGGGGGAGGGGGAGATGCAAAATGATAGGAGAAGACAGGAGGGGGAGGGATGGAGCCGAGAGCTGGACAGGTGATAGGCAGAAGGGGATACGAGAGGATCATGGGACAGGAGGTCCGGGAAGAAAGACGGGGGGGGGGAGTGACCCAGAGGATGGGCAAGAGGTATATTCAGAGGGACAGAGGGAGAAAAAGGAGAGTGAGAGAAAGAATGTGTGCATAAAAAAGAGTAACAGATGGGTTACGAGGGGGAGGTGGGGCCTAGCGGAAGTTAGAGAAGTCAATGTTCATGCCATCAGGTTGGAGGCTACCCATACGGAATATAAGGTGTTGTTCCTCCAACCTGAGTGTGGCTTCATCTTTACAGTAGAGGAGGCCGTGGATAGACATGTCAGAATGGGAATGGGATGTGGAATTAAAATGTGTGGCCACTGGGAGATCCTGCTTTCTCTGGCGGACAGAGCGTAGATGTTCAGCAAAGCGGTCTCCCAGTCTGCGTCGGGTCTCACCAACATATAAAAGGCCAGTGCTGTGCTGTTCTATATTGGGGTGGCACAGTAGCATAGTGGTTAGCACAATGCTCTACAGTACAGGAAAACTGGGTTCAATTCCTGCTGCTGACTGTAAGGAGGGGGACTTCCGGTAGCGCTCATGGAGTGAAGTCGCGTTCTTGACTCGCTCCATTACCTCTGAGTTTTTTTTCTCTATGGTCAGCTATACTTTAATTAACCATTAAGGCATCAATTTTTACAATACTTTGAATTAAACTGAATTCTCTGACAATTGGATGATACTTAGATCTGCTATGTCTAAGAACGGGAAAAACGGCAAGGATGGTAAACCTCCGGTTAAACCGAAAGCTACGGATCTCCCCCCGACTGAATCACCGGTGACTTTGAAAGCGATATCGGAGTTAATTCAGAGGGAAATTTCAACCTCTGTTAGGGAGATGATTCGTACGGAAATTGCAGGCTCTGTTAAAGACCTGATTCATACGGAAATCTCAACTAATTTCCAGAAAATTGCCGATTTAATTGATAAGATGCAAACATGTATTGCGGAACATCAGTCGGCTATATCTGATCTTCAAAAATCCGCGCAACAAAGTGAGCTTAAGATGGGGAAAATCGAAGAAACAATTAATGTAATGAAGAAGAAACTTGACTTTTTGACTTTTAAAAACTCTGACTTGGAATCTAGAATGCGACGGCAGAATTTACGAATGATTGGCGTGAGGGAAGCTGTTGAAGCCAACAACCCCATGAAATATTTCTCTCAACTTTTAAAAGATGCATTCCCTACTGTATTTCCTGACCAACCACCGCTACTGGATCGTGTTCACAGAATCCCATCATACTCGTCTAGGTCAGATAGACCTAGGCATGTTATTTTACGTTTTCATTATTTTCAAGACAAGGAGAGACTGTTTCGATTCGCTCGATCTAAAGGTTTCACTGATTTTTCGGATCTTAAGTTCCGATTCGTGGAAGATTTCAGTAAACCAATCTGGGACCAACGGGTCCGTTACAGATCCGTGATGTCGGAATTCTATAAGATGGATTTAAGACCAGCGCTGCTGTACCCTGCACGTCTAAGGATTCGCATGTTAGATGGAGCCCTTCGTTTTTTTGATTCTCCATCGGATGCCCAGAGTTATCTGGATCAACTTTCATCTTCAACATCTTAATTGCCTTTTTTTAATTATCTCCGTTGATCGGAGGCTGTGAATTGGTTGGTTTTAACTTTTCTGTGCCCTATTTGGGCAGAAAAGTTTACTTTTGATTTCTTAATATGGCTGCTAAACTTTCTTTTTAACTGCGTCATTTCTTTCTTTTCCCAGGGGATTCTGGGTGGTTACTTCCCTTTTGTCATCTTACGTATTTCCTGTGCGGCCTTAAATTTTGTAGTTTTTAAAAAAATTTTATTCTGTTTTGCTTTTTATAATCACTTTATGTTAATAATCCTATTTTTTTTGTTGCTGTGTCTATTCATGAGTTTGAGGTTTATTGTGGGTTTTTTTTAATATATATTTTCCGGCTTTTGTTCTGTTCTGTGTGTATTTTAATTGAGCTAACTTTTTTTTACTTATTTTTTTACTGTTTTACAATTAGCTGATCCTTTTCATATTTATACCTTTTTTTTAGGGAGCGTATACCGGAAGTCATGGGGGTAGTTTTAGCGCTTGCTTCTTTCTGGCGGGTCTGCTTTAGATTTTGCCTTGGGGTCTTGGGGTGGGGGTGGTGGGAGGGGCTTCACGTTTTAGTTTGTTTCTCTTTGGGCTATATACATTATTGAAGTACTGGTATTCCCCGGTATCTTTTGTATGTTCTGTTTCCTCTCCGGGTTTGTGGGTCGCGCCTATTGTCAATCCTCCTTGTTGTGGGTTGACTTTAGGATTTATGGAGTCTATTATTAATTTTGTCTCCTGGAATACTAATGGTCTTAATCATCCTATTAAAAGGAAAAAAGTTTTTAAAGTGTTCCGGAGACTTAAAGCACAAATTTTATTTTTACAAGAGACCCATGTACGGAGGGGGGACAGACTACGTTTTTTCAAATTCTGGAAGGGACAACAATTTCATTCGAACTCCAATGCTAAGATTCGAGGCGTCTCTATTTTTATAGATTCCTCAGTTACTTTTATACAACAGGATATTATCTCTGATCCGAATGGTAGATTTTTATTGGTTAGTGGTTTACTATTTAATAAAAAAGTAGTTTTGGTTAATGTTTATGCTCCTAATATGGATTGTCCGGAATTTTATAAATCATTGTTTGATCAGTTTCCGAATTTGAACGAGTTTTCATTGATTTGGGGCGGAGATCTTAATACCTGTTTATCTCCAGCTTTGGACCGTTCGGCTCCTTTACGGACTTTACCTAATAAATCTGCAAATTTGATTAATTTTTTCCTTTCTGATTCTGGGTCGACGGACATTTGGCGTTTTCTGCATCCTCAGGAAAAAGATTTTTCCTTCTTTTCACATGTTCATCATTCCTATTCAAGAATTGATTATTTTTTCATTGATTCTCGTCTCATTCCTTCAGTGATTAAATGTGATTATGATTCTATAACCATTTCGGATCATGCTCCACTTAAGCTTTCTATTAAAATTATGGCCAATATACCAAACAATAGACAATGGCGTTTTAATTCGCTGTTGCTTCAGGACTCGGACTTTGTTAATTTTATGAATGAACAGATTGAGCTTTTTTTTACAATTAACCATACAGAAGATATTTCGGTTAACACTCTTTGGGACACTTTTAAAGCCTATATTCGGGGTCAGATTATTTCGTATTCCGTTGCTTTGAGGAAGAAACAGAAGCAGGAGGAGATGGCAATTGTGGACAAGATTAAAGAAATTGATAAGAAATATGTTATGGCTCCTTCTGAGGAGCTATACAAACAAAGAACTGAACTTCAAATGGAACACAGTTTACTACTCTCGTCCTCGATTGTAAACCAATTAAAGAAAACAAGAAGTGATTTTTATGTTCACAGTGATAAAATTGGCAAGCTGCTGGCTAATCAATTGAAATCTAATTATGTTAAATCTCAAATCAATCAGATTTATAACCAAAATGATCGATTGATATTGGATCATGTGGGGATTAATCAAACCTTTTGTGATTTTTATTCTTCTTTATATCAATCAGAGTCTCCTCGAGATTCTAAATATATGAATGATTTTTTAGATAAGTTAGACTTCCCTCAGATTTCACAGGATATGTCTTCTTTATTAGATACTTCCATTACAATGGATGAGATTAAGAATGTTATTTTTTCTATGAATCTGGGGAAAGCTCCTGGCCCTGATGGGTTTACCGTTGAATTTTATAAATGTTTTGCTTCTTTATTGATTCCTTGGCTCTATAAGGTTTTTGAGGCTTCTTTGAAACTTGGTAAACTTCCGGAATCTTTTAATAGAGCATCAATTTCTTTAATACTAAAGAAGGATAAAGACCCTGCTCAATGTGCATCTTATAGACCAATATCTTTATTAAATGTTGATTCTAAAGTTTTTTCTAAGTTATTAGCAAATAGACTAGAAAAAGTACTTCCTTCTATTATTTCGGAAGACCAAACGGGTTTTATTAAAGGTCGTTACTTTTTTTATAATATTCGTACATTGTTAAATATCGTTTATACTCCCTCACAAAATGTTCCTGAGTGTGTTATTTCTTTAGATGCCGAGAAAGCTTTTGATAGAGTAGAATGGCCTTATTTATTTAAGGTGCTTGAAATGTTTAATTTTAGCTTGAAATTTATATCCTGGATTAAACTGTTATATCACTCCCCTGTAGCCTCGGTTCGTACTAACTCTTTAAACTCACCTTTTTTTCTTCTCTTTCGTGGTACTCGACAAGGCTGTCCTCTTAGTCCCCTATTATTTGATATTGCATTAGAACCTCTTGCAATTGCTATTCGAGAATCTTCAAATATTACTGGGATAACTCGGGGATTAAAGTCCCATAAATTATCACTCTATGCTGATGATTTACTTTTATATATTTCTAATCCTGAGAGATCCATTCCTGCTGTTTTAGAGTTATTAGCACAATTTGGTCTTTTCTCAGGTTATAAATTAAATCTTAGTAAGAGTGAACTTTTTCCGATTAATAAACATCTTCCCTTATATTATAAATTTCCATTTAAATTGATTAATAATTACTTTTCATATCTTGGGATTAAAATTACTTGTAAACATAAAGATTTATTTAAGACTAACTTTTTACCATTAATAGACCATATTACTCAACTTTCATCTAAATGGTTTCCCTTATATTTAACTTTGATTGGTCGTATTAATGCAGTTAAGATGTTTTTTTTGCCAAAATTTTTATATGTGTTTCAGGCATTACCAATTTTCGTTCCTAAATCTTTTTTTGATAAAGTTGACTCTAAAATTTCTTCATTTATTTGGCAGAATAAGAATCCGAGACTGGGTAAAATACATTTACAGAAAGCTAAGAGAGATGGAGGTTTAGCATTACCTAACTTTAGATTTTATTATTGGGCTATTAATATTCGACATATGAAATTTTGGTTACTTGACCGGGACATACTATCTATTCCTAAATGGGTAGCATTGGAATTACAATCTGTTCAGGGTTATACACTTGGTTCTATTTTAGGTTCCTCTCTTCCTTTTGATTCGAAACGCCTTAAGCAGGTCTCTAATCCGATAGTTAAATATGCTTTGCGCATTTGGTTTCAATTCAGAAAATTTTTTGATCTTAATCAATTCGGGTTAGCGATTCCTATTTTAGGTAACATATTTTTTCCTCCCTCTTTTACGGATCGCGCTTTTCAAACTTGGAAGACTAAGGGTATTTTACGGTTTTTGGATTTATTTTTAGATGGTTCCCTTATGTCTTTTGAACAATTATCTAATAAATATAACTTATCAAGAATACATTTTTTTAGATATTTACAAGTTAGAAATTTCCTAAGTACTATACTTTCTTCCTTTCCAATGCTTCCTCCTATATATATTTTAGATTCGATAATTAACCTTAATCCATGTCAGAAAGGTGCATCGGCTATGATTTATAATATTATTATGAAACTTAGGAAAGCTCCATTTGATAAGATTAGGGTAGATTGGGAACAGGAATTGGGGCTTACCATTTCTGTGGATGATTGGGGGCAGATTTTACAATTAGTTAATACTTCCTCTATTTGTGCTAAACATTCCCTAATTCAATTTAAAGTGGTTCATAGAGCACATATGTCCAAAGATAAGTTAGCGCGTTTTTACTCGCATATTAATCCTTTCTGTGATAGATGTTCGGGGCAGATAGCCTCTTTAACTCATATGTTTTGGTCTTGCCCTACTTTGGAAACTTTTTGGAGAGATATTTTCAATATTATTTCTAAGGTATTAAATATAGATATCTCTCCTCACCCTATTACTGCTATCTTTGGACTACCTAAAATTTCTAGTAATCTTTCCCCTTCAGCCCGTAGAATGATTGCATTTCTTACTTTAATGGCGAAAAGATGTATTTTACAACATTGGAAAGAGCTTAATGCTCCAACTACCTTTTTTTGGTTTTCTCAGACGATTTTATGTTTGAATTTGGAGAAAATTAGAAGTAACCTTTATGATTCTTCATTTAAATTTGAACAGATTTGGGGACCTTTTATTCGATATTTTCATTTAATGTAATATTTACCCTTCTTGTTTTTTTTTCACTGTTTTAATGGAGGTCGGGATTGAGGACGTGATTTTAAGTTTAACTCTGTTTGGTTTCAAGTTAGCCCATTGCTTTGCCTTGCTTTTAGTTAGCTGCACGGTGGGTTTTTTTTTGGGGGTTTTTTTTTTCTTTTTTTTCCATTGATATATATAAAATTTAGTATACTATTATGTTATCTTGGTTTCTTATGCTTAAATTACATTGTTTGTAGTATTTTCTTTTTGGTATTGTTATCTTTTGGAATTTTATTATACTTTAACATTGTATTAATGTTTATATGGCTTACCTTTTTTGTATACTTACTCAATAAAAAGATTTAAAAAGAAAGAAAGAAAGACTGTAAGGAGGTTTATGTTCTCCCTGTAACTCTGGTTCAATTCCCGCTGCTGACTGTAAGGAGGTTTATGTTCTCCCTGTAACTCTGGTTCAATTCCCGCTGCTGACTGTAAGGAGGTTTATGTTCTCCCTGTAACCCTGGTTCAATTTCCGCTGCTGACTGTAAGGAGGTTTATGTTCTCCCCGTGACTGCTTGGGTTTGCTCCGGGAGCTCTGGTTTCCTCCCACAGTCAAAGGATGTACCGGTTGATAAACTAATAGGTCATTATAAATTGTTCTGGGTGTAATTAGTCTCAGATTAAATCGGGGGATTGCTGCCCAGTGTGGCTCAAAGGGCCGGAGGGGCCCTTTCCTTGCTGTATCTCAATTAACAAATACAGTGGCATGTAAAAGTTTGGGCACACCTGGTCAAAATTTCTGTTACTGTGAACAGCTAAGCGAGTAAAAGATGACCAGATTTCCAAAAGGTGTGAAGTTAAAGATGACACATTTCTTTAATATTTTAGGCAAGATTACTTTTTTATTTCCATCTTTTACAGTTTCAAAATGACGAAAAAGGAAAAGGACCCAAAGCAAAAGTTTGGGCACCCTGCCTGGTCAGTACTTAGTAACAACCCCCTTTGGCAAGTATCACATTTTGTAAACGCTTTCTGTAGCCAGCTAAGAATCTTTCAATTCCTGCTTGGGGGATTTTCGCCCATTCTTCTAGTTCTGTGAGATTCTTGGGCCATCTTGCATGCACTGCTCTTTTGAGGTTTATCCACAGATTTTCGATGATGTTTAGGTCGGGAGACTGTGAGGACCATGGCAAAACCTTCAGCTTACACCTCTTGAGTAGTTCATTGTGGATTTTGAGGTGTGTTTGGGATCATTATCCTGTTTTAGAAGCCATCCTCTTTTCACCTTCAGCTTTTTTACAGACTGTGTGATGTTTGCTTCCAGAATATGCTGGTATTTAATTTAATTCTTTCTTCCCTCTGCCAATGAAATATTCCCCGTGCCACTGGCTGCAACACAAGCCCAAAGCATGATCAATCTGCCCCCATGCTTAACAGTTGGAGAGGTGTTCTTTTCATGAAATTCTGCATCCTTTTTTCTCCAAACATACCTCTGCTCATTGCGGCCAGAAAGTTCTATTTTAACTTCATCAGTCCACAGGACTTGTTTCCATAATGCATCAGGCTTTTTTAGATGTTTCCTTGCAAACTTCTGACACTGAATTTTGTGGTGAGGACGCAGGAAAGGTTTTCTTCTGATGACTCTTCCATGAATGTCATATTTGTGCAGGTGTTGCTGCACAGTAGAATAGTGCACCACCACTCCAGAGTCTGCTAAATCTTCCTGAAGGCGTTTTGCAGTCAAACAGGGATTTTGATTTGCCTTTCTACCAGTCCTACGAGCAGTTCCCTGGGAAAGATTTCTTGGTCTTCCAGACCTGAACTTGATCTCCACCGTTCCTGTTAACTCCCATTTCTTGATTACATTACGAACTGAGGAAACGGCTACCTGAAAACGCTTTGCTATCTTCTTATAGCCTTCTCCTGCTTTGTGGGCATCATTTATTTTAATTTTCAGAGTGCTAGGCAGCTGCTTAGAGGAGCCCATGGCTGCTGATTGTTGGGACAAGGTTTGAGGAGTCAGGGTATTTATAAAGCTTTGAAATTTGAATCACCTGGCCTTTCCTAACAATGACCGTGAACAAGCCATAACCCTAACAAGCTATTTAAGGTCTGAGACCTTGGTAAAAGTTATCGGAGAGCTCAAATCTCTTGGGGTGCCCAAACCTTTGCATGGTGCTCCTTTTCTTTTTTCACTCTTAAAATTGTACAAAACAAAAATAATACACTCATCTTGCTTAAAATGTTGAAAAGAATGTTTCATCTTTAACTTTATGACTTTTGGAGATCAGCTCATTTTCTACTCGCTTAACTATTCACAATAACAGAAATTTTGACCAGGGGTGCCCAAACTTTTGCATGTCACTGTATTTAAATATTGGAGCATGGAATGAACTGCTGAGGGGATGGTTAAAGCAGAGTTTTATGGTCTTTACAAAATTTCCAAACAAACACTTGAATCAGCAAGGCACTTAGCAGGGTAAGGGCCAAGTTTTATTCAATAAGATTTTAATGTAGATGGGTACTTGATAGCCAATGTGGATGCGATGGAGTTGAGTATTCTGTCATGTAACTGACCTCATAAATGATGGAAAGGCATTGGGTTATCAGGAGGCGTCCCTTGCTAAAGGATAGCAGGTCTCTGACCTTTTCCTTTAGCTATGGTATTTATGTCTGATCCAGATCAGTTTCTGGTCAGTGGTGAACCTATAGGAATATGATGATGGGGGCTCAGTGATTGTAATGCCGTTGAATGTCAAGGATAAGTGCCATTGAATGTCAAGGCTGCCTTGTGTTTACAGATTGCCATTGTCCAACATATCTACACTTATTGGGCCATTTCCAAGTTGTCTGTGTTTACTTAGGTTTGAATTAAGAAAAACAACATTTTTAGTTGCAGTTTTAAAGATATTGGTACAGAATTTGCTGTACTTGCTGCATTGATCTCTCATTCCCCTCACTTATCCTAATTCAAACCTGGAAGGTGGAACTTGCTGGCAGAGGGAATCTTAATCCCAACCAACAATGCTTTAAGCAGTATCATTTAACAAATGGGCCTTGACATAGAGTTGGCGAGATACCTGTGACGTATCCTCAGACAATCAGATTCGTTTGAAAATTATTAGAAATTAAAGATAAAGTTCTAGTTACTAATTATCCAAGTTAAAGATCACCTAATAATGTTAAAATACTTTTCATTACTTGAAAACATCGCTGCAAATACAATAATTTAATAAAATGTGACTCAACTTGCTTTTAGTGCTATTCCTTACAACAGTATAACAGGGTTCATGTAAATAGATCTCTTCCCCCTACCCCATATAAGTGCTTCAGAACTTCAAAAATGAGGGCTCCACACCATATGAAGTGCACTAGCAGTGGTATCTAGAATATATCGGCAAGTGCTGGTCCTCTGCATTTAGATAACTGTTGAAATTCTGAACGTCCTTGTGTTCAAAGGGATAAATGTTTGCATTTAAGATCAAGATTCTGCTATAGCTTTATGTTACTTGGTCAATTCAGAATCCTTTCCGAGAAACCCAGGGCTGTGAGAGGGTATGATTAACTAAAATTACTACATCACGAAACAGCTTGATCATTTGAATAATTGCAGTGACAGGTATATCTGTTTTACTAATAGTGGCCATATTTCATTTGACATTTGTTGATAAACATTAAATTTATGTTACCTGTATAAGATAGTATATCAGACTGCTATAAAATATGGTTTGAAGAATTCATTTATATTTCAGTTGCATTAGATTTACAAGTTGCATGTAAATCTCAAGGTGTATTCAGCCAGGTCATGGTGTTCTGGTGTATCACCATTTCTCATCATGACAGCTCTGTTGCATGCCTTTATACCTTTATTCGATGCAAGTGAATTCATGTTTGCTAATCCTTGTGGTGAAATTGAAGCTGATTTAAAATGGAATTTAGAAAACATCAGTAGCACAATGATGTTTGAAAACAATAATTCCCTTAACAAGAAATTCTCTACTTTTTGCTACAGGCATGCTATTAACCCCTGCCTTCATTGATTAATCAGAAGTTGTAGTTGGTTTCTAAAACCTAAGGAGACATACTGTAACCAGCATGATGACATTTTGTACTGCAGCACTACCAGCTGGCAAAGGCAGGTTACTGTCTCCTTAAAACCAGTCGCTTCAGGCAGATGGGGCACATCAGCCATGATTGGCAGCTCATCTAACAGAAGGAAAACTCTTATCTCAAACCTCCATTGCCTTGTGGTGACACCCACTCATGAGGAAGGTTTCGGGAGTAACTGATAGAAAAATCCGGAGCTGGAGTCCCCAAGGCAGTCCTACACTGAGTTTAATGCTGACTGGCAATTCCTGCAATGCTGCTGGTTGCAAACTGTATCGGTTTTTGCCATTCCTTTGGGTTCGTCAGTTGTGTAGAGAGGAGGGAGCTTGCTATGTAGGCAACAGCTTGCTTTCCATATCATACTGCCCAGGCCTGCATAGCTAGAAGCTAGGGTGCAATATTCCTGGTCAACTCTGACCGATGGAGGCCCCAGCCTCACTGTGGTTTTCCCTTCTTTCTCATCTTTTGAAGACCTTTCTTTGTTTTTCTTGAATTGGATTCCATTTGTTAATTCACAATAGTTAATTGCTTGCCAAACTCTGGGAATATGTGTGTTCTGTGCTTGGAATGGGGCAGAAAGTCTAGTTCACCTAGTCGCATCAGCATCTTGGATGTGAATTTTAAAAAATTGAAATTTAGATTATTCAGCAGTATAGGATGTTTAGTACTTTCAATGCATGGTTTTGTATCTGAGTGTTTTTTAGTCAAAGCCTGCTCTTTAGTCTCCTCTGACCACTTAATTTCTCAAAATTAATGCATCCACAAGATATGTTACAGTTACCTTTTTACCACCTACAATTTCTATGATTTAAGAGGTATTTTGAAAGGCATATAAATAGGCAAAGCAGAGAAGGAAACAATCATAATGCAGGCAAATGGGTAAACGTGTTGGCATGTATATGGTGGGCTGAAGGACCTGTTTCTGTGTTGTATAACTCTCACTAAACTGGGACCCCATCAAGTCATTCCAGTTGAAACAGCAATTCATGTGCACATCTTCGATATTATGATACGTTTAATGCTTTCGATGTAATTGCCTATATGTTGGAGATACAAATTGTAGAATGTATGACACTATAGAATACTGTATCTCCATTCAGACTGCAAGGACAGTCTGACCTTCCATTGATTTGGCACTTTGATAGTGTGCCCCACTTCCATTATGATTTGTCTGTAGTTGTCCTACAGTGCTCCAGAATTACCTAGCATAAATTTGAGGAACAGCACCTCACCTTTTAGTTTCGTTTCATTTCACAAAATTAACATAGAACGTAGAACACTACATCACTGGATAGGCCATTTGCCTCGCAATGTTGTATCGATCTTGATGCCATTTTATACTGAATTCCTTTGTATCATCCATATGATTCCTCCATTCCCTTCATATTGATGTATCTACCTAAAATTGTTAAACTCCACTAGCCTACCTATTACTGCTCCTACCCCGGTAACTCATTCTGGGCACTCATCACTCTCTGCAATTTTCCTTACTTGGCTTTTATACTTCTCCGAAGCATGTTGTCTGGTGTTTGATATTTCTACTCTGGGGAAAAGATTCTGACGATCTACACTATCTATGCATTCCCATAATTTTAAAAACTTCTATCAGATTGCCCCGCAGCCTCCACTGCTCTAGGGAGAATAACCCAAGCTTGTCCAACCTTCCTTTATAGCTCATACCCATAGATCCAAGCAGCAGCATCCCGGTAAACCTCCCCTGCACTCTTTCCACAGTCTACACATCCTTCCAGATGTGAATATAATACTCGATATTGCATCTCATTAAAGCTTTGTACATCTGCAGCATGACCTCCTTACTCTTATACTCCGTACCTCTTCCAAAGAAGGCAAGTTCTGATGCTCAGTCCACTGGCCTGGGTGCGAGGTTGCATTGCTCTGGGTGCTGAGTTGATCTGAAGAGCTTGAGAGCGGCTTTGGGCTGGGCAATGAAATCTGCACCCGGAATGAGTCACTGGATGGCATGGTGTAGGCCCAGAGCCTTTCGCAGCAGCGGTGCCTGGATCCTAATCCGCTGTATGATACGCTGTTTAGGCAGTTTAAACGCCAGCCCAGATTGGAGTGAGAGCCAATTTTGTTTGCTGTCTGTGGTCTTCACTCCTCTCTCCAGGGTGTGAAGCCTTTCGCTGTTTCATTTAAGGGCTGGCCCAGATCAACTGAAAAGACAGGGTGTCAGTTAGGAAGAGAGCCGATTTTGCTTGTTCTCTGTGATGGTCATCTCCATGGCGCAGAGGCTATGAAGTCTGCTAATATGATGACCTAATAAGCGAGGCTTTGGGCCTACTCTGTGCTGCTCCGGAGTTCAGATCTGAGGACTCATTTTTGGTTCGGAAAGTTGTTTGGTGTCAGTACCAGGGTGCTCAAAGCCTGTACCCCTCAGCTATGTGGAGTACTTCGCCATGTCTTCAACCTGAGCCTGAGGCTCCGGAGGGTTCCTGTGCTGTGGAAGACGTCCTGCCTCGTCCCTGTGCCGAAGACGCCGCGCCCCAGCGGCCTCAATGACTACAGACCGGTGGCATTGACCTCCCACATCATGAAGACCCTGGACAGACTTGTTCTGGAACTGCTCCGGCCTATGGTCAGGCCACACTTAGATCCCCTCCAGTTCGCCTACCAGCCCCGACTAGGAGTTGAGGATGCCATCGTCTACCTGCTGAACCGTGTCTACACCCACCTGGACAAGCCAGCAAGCACTGTGAGTGTCATGTTTTTTGACTTCTCCAGTGCGTTCAACACCATCGGCCCTGCTCTGCTGGGGGAGAAGCTGACAGCGATGCAGGTGGATGCTCCCCTGGTGTCATGGATTCTTGATTACCTGACTGGCAGACCACAGTACGTGTGCTTGCAACACTGTGTCCAACAGAGTGACCAGCAGTACTGGGGCTCCACAGGGGACTGTCTTGTCTCCCTTCTCTTCACCATTTACACCTCGGACTTCAACTACTGCACAGAGTCTTGTCATCTTCAGAAGTTTTCTGATGACTGCCGTAGTTGGATGCATCAGCAAGGGAGATGAGGCTGAGTACAGGGCTACGGTAGGAAACTTTGTCACATGGTGTGAGCAGAATTATCTGCAGCTTAATGTGAAAAAGACTAAGGAGCTGGTGGTAGACCTGAGGAGAGCTAAGGCACTGGTGACTCCTGTTTCCATCCAGGGGGTCAGTGTGGACATGGTGGAGGATTACAAATACCTGGGGATACGAATTGACAATAAACTGGACTGGTCAAACAGCACTGAGGCTGTCTGCAAGAAGGGTCAGAGCCGTCTCTATTTCCTGAGGAGACTGAGGTCCTTTAACATCTGCTGGACGATGCTGAGGATGTCCTACAAGTCTGTGGTGGCCAGTGCTAACATGTTTGCTGTTGTGTGCTGGGGCAACAGGCTGGGGGTAGCAGACACCAACAGAATCAACAAACTCATTCGTAAGGCCAGTGATGTTGTGGGGATGGAACTGGACTCTCTCACAGTGGTGTCTGAAAAGAGGATGCTGTCCAAGTTGCATGCCATCTTGGACAATGTCTCCCATCCAGTACATAATGTACTGGGTGGGCACAGGAGTACGTTCAGCCAGAGACTCATTCCACCGAGATGCAGCACAGAGCGTCATAGGAAGTCATTCCTGCCTGTGGCCATCAAACTTTACAACTCCTCCCTTGGAGGGTCGGACACCCTGAGCCAATAGGCTGGTCCTGGACTTATTTCCTGGCATAATTTAAATATTACTATTTAATTATTTATGGCACAACTGTAACGAAAACCAATTTCCCCCGGGATCAATAAAGTATGACTATGACTATTTGTTGCTCGCTTCAGTTATTTGCATGACTTGTATATTTTTTATTTTTCTCTTACACATCAAATGTTGGTTTTTTATTTTTATTTTCATTCCTTTCTTTTCTTTAGTTGGTTTCTTCTGGGGATTCTTGCTTTCTGGCTACCTGTGAGCAAGCAAATCTCAAGGTTGTTTAGTTTATTTATTTTTTGATAATACATGGACCTTGAATCTTGAAGTGTGCGATACACCACCTTTACCACCTTACCCACCTTACCCTCTTAATTAACAATTGAACTATGGACTTAGACCCCAAGACCCTTCTGTAAATCAATACTATTAAAACACCTTTCATTAACTGTTTGCTTTCTCCTTTCAATGTACTTCCCAAAGTGAAGCACCTCACCCTCACTTGCCTAAATTAAACTTTATCTGCCCACTCTCTGTCCCTATTTGTAACTAATCTATATCCAATTATATTCTTTGATAAGCCTTTTCACTGTTCACAACTAAACCAATCTTGGTGTCATCTGCAAACTTGCTAACTCACCCAATTACATTCTCTTCCAAATTATTGTAAATATTACAAATGAACAATTTCATCTGACCCACTGTTATTCCGCATGGTTCTGGCAATACAATTGTTTCTACTTGCTTTGTTTTATTTAGTCTCTGTATCACTTTGTTCCAAATGTCAATTTTTTAAAGTAACTTACCGGGACAACTTTGGTTGCATCCTACTACAAGACATTCCATCTTCTCACCACCTTTTTGCAACTTAATACAGATTTGCCTTCTCACTTCACAGTTTTGATAAAAGATCCTTGACCAGAAGCATTGACTCAGTTTCTCTCCTAACTGATGCTGCCTGACTTGCTGAGAGCTTCCAGCATTCTATGCTTTTGTCAGAATCAGAATCAGGTTTATTAGAAAGAACATTGAAACATAGAAAGCCTACAGCACAACACATGCCCTTCGGCCCACTAAGTTGTGCTGAACATGTCCTTAACATAGAAATTACCTAGGGTTACCCATAGCTCTCTATTTTTCTGAGCTCCCTATACCTATCCAGGAGTCTCTTAAAAGACCCTATCATATCGGCCTCCAGCACCATTGCTGGCTGCCCATTCCATGCACTCACTATTCTCTGCGTAAAAAACTTATCGCTGACATCTCCTCTGTACCTACTTCCAAGTGCCTTAAAACTATGCTCTCTTGTATTAGCCATTTCAGGCCTGGGAAAAAATCCCTGACTATGCACACGATCAATGCCTCTCATCAACTTATACACCTCTATCAGGTCACTTCTTATCCTCCATCACTCCAAGGAGAAAGGCCAAGTTCACGCAACCTATTCTCACAAAGCATGCTTCCCAATCCAGGCAAGGTCCTTGTAAATCTCCTTTGCACCCTTTCTATAGTTTCCACATGCTTCCTGTAGTGAGGTGACCAGAACTGAGCACTGTACTCCAAGTGGGGTCTGACCCGGGTCCTATACAGCTGTAACATTACCTCTCAGCTCTTAAACTCAATCCCACGATTGATGAAGGCCAATGTACCGTATGCCTTCTTAACCACAGAGTCAACCTGCGCAGCAGCTTTGAGTGTCCTATGGACTCGGACCCCAAGATCCCTCTGATCCTCCACACTGCCAAGAGTCCTACCATTTATACTATATTCTGCCATCTTATTTGACCTACCAAAATGAACCACGTCACACTTACCTAGGTTGAACTCCATCTGCCACTTCTCAGCCCAGTTTTGCATTCTATCGATGTCCCGCTGTAACCTCTGACAGCCCTCCAAACTATCCACAACACCCCCAACCTTCGTGTCATCAGCAAATTTACTAACCCATCCCTCCACTTCGTCATCCAGTCATTTATAAAAGTCAGGAAGAGTAAGGGTCCCAGAATGGATTCCTGAGGCACACCACTGGGCATCAACCTCCTACAACCACTTTTTGCCTTCTGTGGGCAAGCCAGTTCTGGATCCACAAAGCAAAGTCCCCTTGGATCCCATGCCTCCTTACTCAATAAGCCTTGCATGGGGTTCCTTGTCAAATGCCTTGCTGAAATCCATATACACTACATCTACTGCTCTACCTTCATCAATGTGTTTAGTTACATCCTCAAAAAATTCAATCAGGCTCGTAAGGCACAACCTGCCTTTCACAAAGCCATGCTGACTATTCTTAATCATATTATGCCTCTCCAAATGTTCACAAATCCTGCTTCTCAGGATCTTCTCCATCAGCTTACCAACCACTGAAGTAAGACTCACTGGTCTATAATTTCCTGGGCTATTTCTACTCCCTTTCTTCAATAAGGGAACAACATCCGCAATCCTTCAGAACCTCTCCCGTCCCCATTGATGATGCAAAGACCATCGCTTGAGGCTCAGCAATCTCCTCCCTTGCCTCCCACAGTAACCTGAGGTACGTCTCATGTGGTCCCAGTGACTTATCTAACTTGATGCTTTCCAAAAGCTCCAGCACACATTCTCTTTCTTAATATCTATATGCTCAAGCTTTTCAGTCTGCTGTAAGTTTTCCTACAATCGCCAAGATCCTTTTCCATAGTGAATACTGTAGCAAAATATTCATTAAATACCTCTGCTCGCTCCTCCGGTTCCATACACACTTTTCCACTGTCACACTTGATTGTTCCTATTCTCTCATGTCTTATCCTCTTGCTCTCCGCATACTCGTAGAATGCCTTGAGGTTTTACTTAATCCTGTCCGCCAAGGCCTTCTCATGGCCCCTTCTGATTATCCTAATTTCATTCTTAAGCTCCTTTCTGCTAACCTTATAATCTTCAAGATCTCTATCATTACCTAGTTTTTTGATCCTTTTGTAAGCTTTTCTTTTCTTTTCTTGATGAGATTTACAACAGCCTTTGTACACCACAGTTCCTGTACCCTACCATCCTTTCTCTGTCTCTTTGGAATGTACCTATGCAGAACTCCACGCAAATATCCCCTGAACATTTGGCACATTTGTGCCATACATTTCCCTGTGAACATCTGTTCCCAATTTATTCTTCCAAGTTCCCGCCTGATAGCCTCATATTTTCCCTTATTCCAATTAAACGCTTTCCTAACTTGTCTGTTCCTATTCCTCTCCAAGGCTATAGTAAAGGAGATAGAATTGTGATCACTATCTCCAAAATGCTTTCCTACTGAGAGACCTGACACCTGACCAGGTTCATTTCCCAATACCAGATCAGGTACAGCTTCTCCTCTTGTCAACTTCTCTACATATTGTGTCAGGAAACCTTTCTGAGCACACCTAACAAACTCAGTGCCATCTAAACCCCTTGCACTAGGGAAATGCCAGTCGATATTTGGGAAATTAAAATCTCCCACCATGACGACCCTGTTATTATTTCACCTTTCCAGAATCTGTCTCCCTATCTGCTCCTCGATGTCCCTGTTACTTTTGGATGGTTTATAAAAAACACCCAGTAGAATTATTGACTCCTTCCTGTTCCTAGCTTCCACCCACAGAGACTCCGTAGACAATCCCTCCATGACTTCCTCCTTTTCTGCAGCTGTTACACTATCTCTGATCAACAGTGCCATGCCCCCACCTCTTTGCCTCCCTCTCTGCCTCCCTCTCTGTCCTTTTGGAAGCATCTAAAGCCTGGCCCTCTTAAGTAACCATTCCTGCCCCTGAACCATCCAAGTCTCTGTAATGGCCACAACATCATAGCTCCAAGTACTGATCCACACCATAAGCTCATCCGCGTTGTTCATAATACTCCTTGCATTAAAGTAGACACATCTGAAACCATCGTTCTGAGCGTATCCCTTCCAAATCACCTACCTGTCCTCCCTCTCGCACTGTCTACAAGCTTTCTCTGTTTGTGAGCCAACCGCCTCTTCCTCCATCTCTTCAGTTGGGTGTCCACCCCTCAGCAATTGTAGTTTAAACTCTCCCCAATAGCCTTAGCAAACCTCCCTGCCAGGATATTGGTCCCCCTCAGTTTCAAGTACAATATGTCTTTTTTTGTACAAGTCACTCCTGCCCCAAAAGAGGTCCCAATGATCCAGAAATCTGAATCCCTGCCCCCTGCTCCAATCCCTCAGCCACGCATTTATCCTCCACCTCATTCTATTCCTATACTCACTGTCACGTGGCATGGGCAGTAATCCCGAGATATAATGTAAAATGTTGTTTTGTGCCAACAGTGCAGTGCAAGACATAAAAAAAATTATTATGAGCCACAATAAAAATAACTAAGTCTTGTAAAAAAAGAATAGGGAGATACAGTGTAGGATCCTTTAAGGTAATTCGAGGAGTTTTGTACTTGTTGAAAATCTGCCATGTAGGATTGTATATCAATAAATCTGCTTGCTGCTGGAATCAGAAATCAAATCTCAATTACCTGAAAAGATGATGTGGTGTGATAAAGTCACTGAGTAACTTTCACGCCATCTGTCTGAGCTGACCAATGTGCTCAACTACAAATACCTAGATTTAGTTCTGAATGATTTCTGATCAGCTCATTCTCTACTGGGAACTGATAAATTTTCAAAACTCCATTAAGTTTAAAAGAAATGCATGTAACCTTGGTGGAGATTTACGTATGGAAGGAAATGTGATCTGTTAGATGCAGTACCAGGTTTCTGCTAAATGACAAGAATATTGAAGAGAATTGGGGTAAAGAATGGTATTGTATAATTTCCTGTTTCAAGAAAGCAAAACATATTAAGACATGAACGGTTAAAGCAAGAAGGTAGTGTCTCATTTGTTTATTTACACAGGTTTTTAATGAGATTTTTGTGAATTATGTACGTGAGGAACTATTGCATTTGAATTTTGATTGTGTTTCACATTCAGCATTGTATATTAATAGGACAAGTCTACAGTTGTTTATTCCATAACTGTGATATAAAAATTTTCATTTGTATTTCTCAGAAATCCATTAAGAGAAAATTACTTAGTAGCAGAATGCCTAATGATTTCTATCTATGGGATTGTTATGGTTCCCTGAAAATGTAGCTGGCTGTTATTTTGGAAAACAAACTTGGTACTTTCAATTTCTTTCTTTTTGATTGGGTAACTGATTATCACCCAAAGACTGACTTTACAGTTTGATATAAAGAGAAAATAGGAGCAGGAAATGACCACTTGGCCCCTTGAGCCTTCCCACCACTCATTGTGATGGTGACTGATCTGTCCCTGGCCTCATCACTGCTTCCGTTGCAGTTCCCAATAGTCCTCTATCCCTTCAGCTTTCATAATTCATCTACCTCCTTATTAAATGCCTTAGTAATCCAGTGACCTCAACTCAATGAGTTTGAGAATACCAGAAGTTCTTATGTATCTTAGTCTTAAATGACTGCCCACTTTAAACTGTTTCCAGTAGAGTAGTAGAAAGATTTTGACATCATTCAACCCACCCCCCCCCCACCCTCCTTCATTCCTTTTTGGATTCTGTACGATTTAATAACATCATACATAATTTTTTTTATACCTCTTAAGGAATACTTAACAAATTTTCTCAATAACATGGCATATTTTCCATATAATTTAACTACCTTTTTGCATTGTTTTATAGATAAACCTCAAATACTGTGTTTGAGTGCCTAATCTGACCAATGCTTGTTCTCCACTTAATTACTGATAATTTGCACTGCTGAAGTAAAAGCGGAGAAAAAGTGCATTTCATATTCATCTGAAATTCTATCAGTGATTTTTTTGTTTATCTTCCCCATATATCTATTAATCTATTATTGCTTAATTTGACCTTAAGGTGCTTTCTGGAAAAACTCTAAGCTTTATACACAAAATTCTTAGATGTCATTTTGTTTCTGTTGTTTATTAATTGATAATATTGAGCTGAGTTATTCACTGTGTTCTGAGTAATATACAAACTCAATACAAAGATAATTCTGTTTTCAGGTGGATTGGTAATAATGAAGATACCTTGTAAATTCTTCCCATTTCCACGGTTTCAGAAGATTTTACTATCTCTTCATTTACAATCAAGATATGCAGACAGAAATGTAAAGCAAGCCAGAAGTAAAACATCAGGTCCAGCATCCAGTGGAACACAGAATGGTGCAATTGAACTCTTTGGAAAATTCTATCCTCGTGATGACTATACAAACGTTACACCAAAGATTTTGTCTAAAGTGGGGAAATGTTTACAGAACCAAAGAAGCCACCCATTATGGCTGATTAAAGAGCGCATTAAGGACCATTTCTATACACATTATTTGAGTCACCATAGGAGTCCACTCTATTCCGTGTATGATGATCTGTCCCCTGTGGTTACCACAGAGCAGAACTTTGACAGTTTACTTATACCGCCAGATCATGCAAGCAGAAAGAAAGGTGATAACTTTTACCTCAATAAAACAAACATGCTGAGGGCTCATACTTCTGCTCACCAACGAGATCTTATTCGTGCAGGCCTCAATGCCTTTCTGGTATTTGGAGATGTTTATCGACGAGATGAAATTGACAAAAGTCACTATCCAGTCTTCCACCAAGTGGAAGGAGTCAGACTATTTACAAACCATGAGGTGAGAGTTGACATTATTCTTTAATTGTCTACCAAAGTTTCTGTTTGTTGCACACTTTCATTTTTGCCTTTTGTTGATAATCTGCTGGGATACAATTTCATAGGTTGTCAGTGACCAAAGAGTCATAGATACTATGTATTCTCTGAGTTATATCATAATTTTCCCTCTTGACACATATTATCAATGAAGACCATTACATAATGATCAGGAAGGAATGGGAATTTTCAGTGATTGACATGAAGATTGGCTATTGGTACAAACGAAGGAATGAATCTGGAGGTGTAGATTTTATTAACATTCTCATCACAGATATAGATCTGCAACTCAACCCTCCATTCAGGAGCTCAAAATTCTAGTTGAGGAGGCAGATCAGTAAAGGAGGTGTTGCGTTGCTGGAGGAGCCTTCTTCAGATCAGATGGTAAACTCAAGTCCTATCTGTGTCCTCTTCATTCTAGTGGATATTAATAGATATGAAAACTAGCACATGGCACTATTTTGAAAAAGAACAAGCCAAAATCCTATTTCCTTACACTGAGCAACAAAGTATAGAATAGAGATTTTACAGCTATGATGAAGAACAGTAAGAAAGGTTAATTTACCCAGTTGCTGATATTTGGATTTTGCTGTGCCTGCATGATTGTTGAGGTGATTATGCATAATGTAAAAGTGATTGTAGCTCAGAGTAATTTCTTGGTTTAAGTGGCTTTAGAGTTATTGATAAGAATACAATAATAACAGTTGCTTGCATTTTTTTGTAGTTTGGAGAATTAAGAAGGAGTTAATTGGAGGAAATGCAAACTGCTAAATTTGTTAACTATTCTACCAGGACAAAGAAATTAATAGAAACACTTTCAGAATGTTGTTGCATGGGAAGTAAGAAGACAAAACAATTTTTGCTGCATTCATATTAATTATATTAGAAGTAACTAAGTATTAATTCATCAGAGCATGGTATGTGCATGATCTAGTCACTTAATTGCATATCATACAAACTATGTAGAATTGTTTTTATTAAGGAGCAAGTGTTGGGAGATACAATTTTATTTGCAGTGAATTTAAAACATTATCATTGCAAAATTAAGTCTTATTTTATCAGGAAAGAAAACTTTGACAGTTCAATGATCTGGGGTTTGCTGGTTTTACTGCTAGCTTTGTGGGAGTTACCAATATTTGCTAGATAAGTGGTTTGGAATTCACTACTGCGAAGCCTCTTCCGGTGATGCCTACACTGAAGAAGTTTAAATCTTCTCTTCAACAGGAGTTCAGTGAAACCATCTCTCACTGCTCTGCATCTGTAATTTCTTCGGCTCTTCAACTTTTCGACCACATTTTGACTCAGACTCGCTATCACAGCCATATACCTTTTCTTGGAACGTGTCTCCACCGCCAACTTACTCCATTTGGCTTTAGGCCTCCTGTCCCATGATCCTGTCATATCCTTTTTGCCAATCAACTGTCCCGCTCTTGGCTCCATCTCTCCCCCTCCTGTTTTCTCCTATCATCTCGGATCTCCCCCCCCCCCACTTTCAAATCTCTTACTATCTCTTCCTTCAGTTAGTCCTGACGAAGGGTCTCGGCCCGAAAAGTCGACTGTACCTCCTCCTAGAGATGCTGCCTGGCCTGCTGCATTCACCAGCAACTTTTATGTGTGTTGCTTGGAATGTGAAGTACTAGTTTCTGGATGTGGTGTTTCTACATTTGATGTTAGATTTGGTAAGAGTCCAGCAGTGAAGCACAAACTGCCTTCATGTGCTCATTCATTTGAATAGAGATTTTACAGCTAGATGAAGAAAAGTGAGAAAGGTTGATTATTAATTAATTTACCTGTAGTAATGTTTTAATTATTTAAGTATTTTTAATAATTGTATGACATAGTTAATTGTCTATTTTTAATTGTTTTGCAAGCTTTTAAATGTCAGGGTCATTGGAGAGGCATGTTTAAAAAAAATACCAGTTTTGACAGACAACCACCAAGGGAGTGTCTTTGCCATCTGTCGAATGCTTCTTGAGCAGTTTCATGGTCTAGGCTTGTTCTGGACTACCCACGTGATCCCATTATGTCACACAAGGTACAAGCACCACATAGGCCCAAAAGATTATCTATTGTCCAGCAAGTTCTTATTCATGCGACAGTCCTGTATTTGAGTTTGGCATACCTATCTCAATGGCAACAAACACTCAGCGAACTATTGTTGCCTTTTATTTTAATGGGAAACTAAAACTTTAACATTTCTTGGTAATTTTTGGTCTAATTGTTTAGAAGTAATTTACTTTTTTTTTATATGGCTGCTACTCAAGCTGAACTGGGGTGAAACAGCCTTGGCATTCTGTTTCATCCCAGGCAGGGCTTTACACCTGAACTACCACTGTTCACAGTCACTATGAGCATTGAATTTTAAAATCAATTCCTTTTCTCTGATTACTTCTACACAAATTTATGCTGCTTCTCTATGGCTAGTATATTTATGGAAAATGAACTCAAAATTTTATTTTTATATTTAAAGCAGATAATTAGATGGGAGGCTACATGTCTATGATATGTTAATATGTTTGTGGTCAGCAATAAGTCAATGCTCGTACATTACCTGTTCCTGATGACCATTTGCACTCTGGAGATATTTTTACTTTACATTTATTGATTGAACATCTAGGAACTTTATATCTTATTTAGAGCAAGCAAATATTTGCAAATATAGAGCAGCTGTTTCTACCTCATATCTACTCACATTATCAGCAAGTTCCATAGAGACCCAATTAATTGAGTCCAAAATAGCCACTGTCATATTTGTCTCCCTGGTTAATTGTACTAGTCCTATGAGGGAAGCATCTGCAATTTCAGTTTCCCTGCCCACTCTTGATCTGATTTTGAAATATTGATTATAATTGGGTGATCTATCAGTACTTAAATCCCTATTTTCTGAAATCCTTTGCTAAAAACCTTCAACCTCACCGACTTCACTGCTCACTTTTAAATGTAAATAAAAAAGCTAGCACTTTAACAGAGAGTTCTTATTAGCAGGGGAACTGAGGGTTATGAGGAAAAGGCAGGTAGGTTGAGCTGAGTCCACAGCCGCAATAGCCATGATCTTATTGAATGGCGGAGCAGGCTCAATGGGCCAGGTGGCCAACTCCTGCTCCTAGTTCTGATGTTCTTATGTTTTTTCTATCACTGTCCTAGAACCAGATTATTTTTACTTTTTGATAATTGACCATTCACATTGCAAATCACTTTGAATCATATTTACTGTATGTTTATTTTGTATACAATTTATGCACCAGAATTATAATGTGCTATAAAGTAATACTGCTCACTGACCCAAAGTGAACATTTCCTTTTGCAAATGATTGGCCTCAAATTATAAAGGTAATGAAACAGATAACTGAATAACTGGTTTATGAATATTTATAATAAATACAAAGGAATAATAAGGTTGTTTCTATGGTAGTCATTCTCCTAAAATAATGAAGTGACATCATCTTCATTCATCACATCATTTGAGCTTCGATTTAGCATTGAAATAATTCCCCTTTGTGTGAGTATGTGTATTATTCTTTAACTAACCAAAGAGACTTTGCCTGCTTTCAGCTGTTCGCTAATGTGCAAAATGGTGAGGAGCTGAATATTTTTGAGAAGGGATCCCGCACAGCCTATAAGCAAGAGAGCCACACATTGGAAGCTGTTAAGCTACTTGAGTTTGATTTGAAACAGACACTGAACAAAGTCATGACACATCTCTTTGGAAAAGGTATGTAGAGTGTGATAAAATCTATGTAACGTATGTAATTTAACATTTGCTGTTGTTTTTCATTTCTTGCACTGCCATGTCACTCACTTCATCGGAGCTCTTGGCTCCAGAGGAGACCTACTTGTTTTGATTCAAAAACCACATTGTTTTCTTCAGTGTAGAAGACTTAAAACATGAATGTATTTTGGCATATTATCCAAGCTGAAGATATCATATTATACTTTAGCTCCTTACATTATGCTCATTTGCTTTTGACAGTACTAAAAGCATAGGTCTTTCTGCATAACTGAAGGAGTATAGCTTTTCAAATATTTCTTTTGTAGGCATTCTCTTCCTTGCCAAGGATGTTGGCCTCATCAAACCTTGGTCTACATGAGCATGATAGGCAGTGTTCAGCCATGCTGCTTGATTCTGTCTCAAGTTTTTTTTAAGGCACTCTTATGTCTGCTACATTGGTGAGACTGGAAGGCCACTGAAGATCAGAATAGCAGGAAGAAAATGTCTACAAGACGAAGATTAGGGAATCACTGGAGTTGGAGCATGTGGGGGACCTAAATGTTGGTTCTAAGATTGTAGAGATAGCTCCAGTCTGGGGCCATAAATTTCTAAAGAGGGTTCAGCCTAAAAAATTGACCAGACAGAACAAAGCCAATTCAAGCTAACCAATCAGGAATAGCCAATTCAGATCCAGCCAATCAGGAGCGAGCATTAAGCCCTACCCCATGCCCTGCTCACTCAAGAGGGTATATATGAGGTACTTCTAAGGCAACTTGTTATTTGTGGCGGTAATGCACCATTAAGCTGGATGCCAACCGCCGTAAAACAAAACACAGACAGACAACTTGTTATTTGACTAACTTGTGCCTGAGGAAGATGGTTGTTGTAATCAGTATCTGTGAGTATGTGACTGTTAAGGCCAAATTATTCTAAGAATAAAACTACTTCTCCCCCCCACCCATTTTGTGTAGGTAGCAACTATCATGGTGCTAGAAAATGTAAACATGAGAAATTCAGCAGATACTGGAAACCCAAAACTATAGATGCAAAATGCTGGTGGAACTCAGCAGGTTAGGCAGTATCTACAGAAATGAAAGCAATCAACATTTCAGGCCGAAGCCCTTCTTTAGGACTGGAAGGGAAGGGGAAGACACCAAAATAAAAAGGTGAAGGGAAAGGGAAGGAGGATAGGTGAAGCCAGGTGGGTAGGAAAGGTAAAAAGGCCTGGAGAGGAAGGAATCTAATAGACAGGAGGGGAGTGCTAGAAAGCATTTTTATTTCGCTATTATTAGTAGTGCACAATACAATTTTTAGCTAGAAAAATGAAATTATGTGAAGATATCTTACACTAAAGGTGGCTGTGGCCTATTGCTGTTATTGTAAATGTTATTTTATGGTACATAAAGCTAGAGCTGGAAGATTGCCTTCTAAGACATATTTCTGGTGTGTGGAGTATAATTGAGGAAAGAAGAGTGCACTGAAAGGTGCATGATGCAGTTTTATTGAACTCCCAGTATATTTATCAGTTATGCAGCACTACCTGTACATTGTTATTAAGCTTTACTGCTTTGTATCACAGTGATTGCATTTATGACTCTCAACCATCTGGCATTTGTTGGGAATGGGGCGGGGTGGGGCAGTTGCTTGAGAATAGTTTAAGAAGAACTTTATAGTACTGGTACATGCACTGATAGAACCCACATAAACCTTTCAATGAACTGCTGAATTATATATCTTCTCCTTACCATTTTACAATGCATTCTTATGTTTTGTTAAATAATATTAATGCAAAATACAGCAAGAAGTAAATCAAATGAATGACATGAAGTTCTGATTCTTTAAAGATGTTGATGCTCATCAGCCTACAACTTCATTTGCTTCGGTATAAATGAAAATAAAAAATATCTCTGCACTTATTTTGCAGAAAACTTGAAATAAAATTCACTTTTAATATTTTCATAACACCAAACAACCTTATTTAGACTATTAAATTGCTTAATAGCATTAGAAATATTTGCAGGAGATTACAGATGCATAAATGTGGGATAAATGAAAGTTCATTCTTTTATTATTCAGCAATTTATAATAGTTTCAGTGGTTAAGTAGTCATTGAGGTGGATACTGCTAAGTTAAAGAGATTCCTGCATTTACAAGTAAGAATTTCATAATTTGTGTCCTGGATCAAAACTATTCCTTTTATTCTTACATATGTATAAAACCTCTCTTTAGGCATTGGCTCACCTAGCAATTGTATACACAAAAACAGGGATTAATTTTTTAGCCTGGGGAAAAACAAACATGCAGGACAACAAATCATTTTTCAGGTCCTTAACTCCTTTATCTGTTCAATGCAGAAAGAGGGTATTACATTAAAAATGACAAAATGAATTTACAAAAACACAGTTCCTGCTGTTACAATATCAGCTTAATTTTGGTCCACACCCATGTTACATATGCAGTATGAAAATAAATAAATAAAACAATATATACGAAGCCAAGTGGCAACTGTTGGCATACATGTTCTTAACTTCCAAACACACGTAGGCTAGACCCTGAAACGGCTTCTCCTTGCTCACGCTACTAGGCCAATAAGGAACTTCTGTGTGAAAGCTCCAGCCACTATCCAAACTTTCCTTGAAGTCCATCTTGAACAAATTGGCTCATACTCTCAGGAATACCGGTCTTTTCTCCTTGGAGCTATTCTTCTGCACAAAGCATTTCTTGCAATGGGGACTCTCCTTCCAATGGCATTCTGTGACATCTTCCCTTCTGTTCTGCTCTGCAGCCCCCACCAAAAGACTCCAAACTGTCTGTCACAAAACTCTCTCTGCCCTGTTCTCTCCAGAACTTCCTCCAGATCCCACCATCTTTTGGCTGACAAAATGTTCCTAAGTTGAACAGCTGGGCTTCTCATCTTTAGCTGAAACTTAAACATTCTACCGGCAGGACACATTGCTTTTTGCAGAAAACTGCTGAAATGAAATACCTACAGCATAGCAGTAGAAATCTTAACCAGGACATTACGCACAGAAGCAGGTGAATATAGTATAGTCTACGTTCTCCAGGATGATATTCTCTGCATTTTGTCATTTCTTTCAAGCCAGGAAGATAAACTCTCAGCATTTAAAATTTCATGCCAAAAAAAATTACCAGCAACAGACTACCATCGAGCAAAACAATACCGAATACCAAACAAAAGCATCCAGTTGAATTCTATACCATTGCAAACCAGTACTCCAAAGAGAGCTTCAGCCCTAGTCATGATAGTGGTGGCATCTGCCTGACAATATGGAAAATTGTGCAGATGTTGTCCAGGTGCAAAGCAAAAGGACAAATCAGACTTTGCAAAGTACTGTAGAGGTGACTGACCCCACCCCTCACCCTAGTGACAGCTATTTGGGGTTGCAGAAATCTGCACTTAGAGAATTCACAGTTCACTACCCAAAAATTAGAGATACAGAATAAAATTCACTTGTGTAAAAAAACATTTATTTTTCAAATTTTTTTCTTGATGCGTGACTAGATGATGTGTTTTCGTGTCATGAAAACTCATGATTCAGCTCTTTTCATACAAATTCAATCCTTTGTAACAAAGGGGTTACCTGTAGTATCATTTGGGATATTTAATCTCAAAAAGACAGATGAAAAGAATTTTCTTCATCAAGAGGGTGATGAAAGTTTGAAATGCTCTATACTCCTGTGGGCGTAGATGATATTCGTGACAGATTAAGAAATGTTTGAATATTAAAGGAATCAAAGGTGATGAGGTTGAAGTTAGAGATCGACTATGATTTAGTAATTCATGGTGGAAGTGCAGGGCCTCCTCTCACGTATCCCTCTTATATTTGTATGTGCATTTTCTTAGTGATACTGATTTTCAACATCCATGAGGTCTGCATAAGCTTTGATTTGAATAAGGATATGAGATAAAAACTAACGGAGATGTGAAAAGATCTTTAGCGATACTGTGTTATTTTATTAGTTGTGACACCGGATGACTATGCAAATCAGATATCAATAGATGTATTATGAATGGATTGCACTACTTTTTGATAGAAAGTAAATTGAAAAGAAAGTGAACAATTTTCTATTCTGAAAATCTGAAATAATACTATAATCTCTATTTATATTACATCTCTAAAAGCAAATGTATTCCTCAGAACTTAACAGGAACTCTATCAGACAAAAATTGGATGGCATCAAATATAAAAATCACTAGGGTAGATGAGCAAACTCCTATTTAATGAGATAAATTAAGGTAGCTGTTAACAAGGAAGAACAAGGTGAAATTCCAGGGTATGGGTGTTTGAGAGCCGAAGATTGAAATGCCAGCAGTGAAGCAGAAAATGCACAGATCATTATGACACAGATTTAGAACAGTGTAAAAGTATTGGAGTTACAAAAGTAAGAATGTGGGTGGAATCTAATTTTCATAGCTTTTATGCCCTGTATATGTTTGCCTATGACAACACTTATCGTGAACTTTAACTTTATTTGAAAACAAAGATGCAAATTTTGAAGGAAAGCAATTGTTTGATAGATGTCATCAAAGATCAGTAATCCTGATATCACCTTTGACTAGAAATTGGACCAAATATAAATGTGATTGTGGCTGCATGTTCAACTGGAATATTGCCTTTGCTTTATCTATAGCTCTCCTCATGTCATTAGGGGCACCTACAGTATATTGCAATGTGCTGGAAGGTTGAATTAGTATCATTATTGTAGAACATAGAGGAGTAGAAAAGAGCCATGTCATTATAATAGGGCAAAAAAATCTTCTGCCTTTCAGGTGGAACATTTCTTTTGCAACTTGTAAGTATAAAATGTCATGGGTTTATTGTACACCATCCGGATTGTGTGGTGTTTCTTAATTGATTTGACTAGGGAGCTATGCTGGCTGGAGAATGTATTTTAAATATTGTATTGGCATACTCATTGCTTACCAGATTGGAAAGTCAGGAACTCCCCATGATTGATCATAAGCACACTTGTCTGTTAGGCTGTTTTTTTCCTCTATTTTTTACTTAGCTCTCCTAGTATAGATGTTAACTCTGGATTGTTATCTTAAGCTTTGATGATTCATGGAGGAACAATGTAGAAGGAATTGTTATGAACGTCTGGCTGAAGATTTGCTGCAGGGGGCAGTGTTTTAGATTTGTGGATCACTGTGATATCTATTTGGGACGTTGTGACCTGTTCAAAAGAGACAGATTGTACCTGAACTCAAGGGGAACCAATGTCCTAGCGAGCAGATTTACTTGAGCTGTTGGAAAGGGTTTCATCTAGGTTGGCAGGGGAATGGAAATCGGACTGATAGGTCAGAGGATGGAGCAGTTGGTGAAAAGGTAGATGTAATGTGTAAAGAGACTGTGAGGAAGGATGACCAGTGGATAGGGCATAAATGTAGTCAGTTGGCTGAATTGAAATGTGCCTAAAGAAAAAAAAAAGGTGATGAACTTTGAGCATGGATTAGTGCATGGAACTATGATCTTGTGATCAATATTCAAGATTTGGCTCTCACAGGGGCAGGAATAGTTGCTGGATGTTCCAGGGTTTAGATGTTTCAAAAGGGACAGGGATGAGGTCAAAGGGAGAGGGAGTATCACATCTGCAGAAGGGGAGGACGTCATGGAGGAAATGTTTACTGACTCAGTGTGGGTGGAAGTCGGAAACAGGAATTGAGGGGGCAAGGATTCAGATTTCTGGATCATTGGGACCTCTTTTGGGGTAGGAGTGACCTGTACAAAAAGGACGGGTTACACTTGAATCCCAGGTGGACTAAAATCCTGGTGGGGAGGTTTTCTAAGGCTACTGGGGAGAGTTTAAGCGAGGATTGCTGGGGGGGGGGGTGGGAACCAAACTGAAGAGACAGAGGAAGGGGCGGTTGGCTCACAAATAGAGAAAGCTTGGAAACAGTGTGAGAGGGAGGATAGGTAGATGATAGAGAAGGGACACGCTCAGACCGATGGTTTAAGATGTGTCTAATTTAATGCAAGGAGTATTATGAACAAAGTGGAAGAGCTTAGAGCGTGGATCAGTACTTGGATCTATGATGTTGTGGCCATTACAGAGACTTGGATGGCTCAGGGGCAGGAATGGTTACTTTGAGTGCCAGGCTTTAGGTGTTTCAGAAAGGACAGGGAGAGAGGCATAAGAGGTGGGGGGGGGCACTGCTGATCAGAGATACTGTCACGGCTGCAGAAAAGGTGTCGCCATGGAGGGATTGTCTACGGAGTCTCTGTGCATGGAGGTTAGGAACAGGAAGGGGTCAATAACACAACTGGATGTTTTATATAAACCACCCAATAGTAACAGGGACATCGAGGAGCAGATATGGAGACAGATTCTGGAAAGGTGTAACAATAACAAGATTGTTGTGGTGAGAGATTTTAATTTCCCAATTATCAATTGGCATGTTCCTGGAGCAAGAGGTTTAGCTGGGGTGGAGCTTGTTAGGTGTGTTCAGGAAGGTTTCTTGACACAATATGTAGATAAGCCTACAAGAGGAGATACTGTACTTGACCTGGTATTGGGAAATGAACCTGGTCAGTTGTCAGATTTCTCAGTGGGAGAGCATTTTGGAGATAGTGATCAGGGTACAGTGCGCATGCGCCGGTCATGCATGCAGCCTTTCCGATCAGTATTCTTACTTTTTTTCTTCTTACTTTTTAACTTATGTTTTTTTTTGTATTTTTTTTTCATGGTAACACATCGAAGCTGCACCTTCTCTAACATGCTGGTAGAGAGAGTTTTATTTGGGTTTTTAGCACTGGAAATAGTTACATTCCGACACCTCTGATTAGCGGGTCAGAAGCATGGTCGCATTGTTTATTCCAGGGACCAGCTGCTTGTGCTTATGCCAGCCGGTTTAGCGAGCAGAGCGGCGGACACCCCTGCTGAAATCTGGAGGAAAACACACAGAGGATGCAGAGGGGGATCACAAAGTCGAGGAAAGAGGACCGGGTCAAGACAACAGAGGTTATGGAGAAAAGGAGTTCGGTGGGTAATAAAATGGACGAGTTCACGGCGCTAGCCAGGCGTCAGAGAACATTTCGGGAGTGCAGTGTTATGTGTTTCACTGGAACGGGGCTGCATGAGGACATACCCGATCAAAACTTTTCCATGGTTGGCTTCCAGACCGTTCAGGCTGACTGGAAATGCACTGAGAGCAGTAAGCGTGAAGGAGTTGGGTGCTTACTGTTCTGGTTAACAACAGATGGTGCATTCCGGGTCATATTACGATCAAGGAACGTGTTTGTAGACTGGATATTGAACTTTTTACTGTTGGACTTCAGCCATATTCCACTGAGATACAACACTGGGCGGCACGGGAGGTCGTTCCTGCCTGTGGCCATCGAACTTGCAGCTCCTCCCATGGAAGGTCAGACACCCTGAGCCAATATATTGGTCCTGGACTTATTTTCCATCTGGCATAGTTTGCATTTTGTTGTTTGATTGTTTGTGGTTTTTGTATTGCTATATTTATGCTCTATTCTTGGTTGGTGCGGCTGTAACGAAACCCAATTTCCCTCGGGATCAATAAAGTATATCTATCTATCTATCCATCTGTCTATAGAATGCTATCTCCTTTACCATAGCAGTGGACAGGGATAGGAACAGACAAGTTAGCAAAGCGTTTAATTGGAGTAAAGGGAAATATGAAGCTATCAGGCAGGAACTTGGAAGCATAAATTAGGAGCAGATGTTCTCAGGGAAATGTGGCAAATGTTCAGGAGATATTTGTGTGGAGTTCTGCATAGGTACGTTCCAATGAGACAGGGAAAGGATGGTAAGGTACAAGAACTGTGGTGTACAAACGCTGTTGTAAATCTAGTCAAGAAGAAAAGAAGAGTTTATGAAAGGTTCAAAAAACTAGGTAATGATAGAAATTTAGAAAATTAGAAGGCCAGCAGGAAGGAACTTAAGATAGAAATTAGGAGAGCCAGAGAGGGGCCATGAGAGCCCAGCAGCGTCTGTACTTTCTGCGAAGGCTGAGAAAAGTCCATCTCCCACCCCGCCATCCTCACCACATTCTACAGAGGTTGTATTGAGAGCATCCTGAGCAGCTGCATCACTGCCTGGTTCGGAAATTGCACCATCTCGGATTGCAAGTCCCTGCAGCAGATATTGAGGTCAGCTGAAAAGATCATCGGGGTCTCTCTCCCCACCATTACAGCCATTTACACCATACACTGCATCCGTAAAGCAAACAGCATAATGAATCTCGGCCTGAAACGTCGACTGCGCCTCTTCCTATGGATGCTGCTTGGCCTGCTGCGTTCACCAGCAACTTTGATGTATGTTGCTTGAATTTCCAGCATCTGCAGAATTCCTGTTGTTAGCATAATGAAGGACCCCACGCACCCCTCATATAAACTCTTCTCCCTCCTGCCATCTAGCAAAATACACCGAAGCATTGGGGCTCTCAGGACCAGACTATGTAACAGTTTCTTCCCCCGAGCCATCAGAGTCCTCAATACCCAGAGCCTGGACTGACACCAACCTTCTGCCCTCTACTGTGCCTACTGTCTTGTTTATTATGTATTGTAATGCCTGCACTGTTTTGTGCACTTTTGCAGTGTTGGGTAGTTCTGTAGTCTAGTGTAGTTTTTGTGTTGTTTTACGTAGTTCAGTGTAGTTTTTGTGTTGTTTCATGTAGCACCATGGTCCTGAAAAACGTCTCGTTTTTACTGTGTACTGTACCAGCAGTTATGGTCGAAATGACAATAAAAAGTGACTTGACTTGACTTGACTTGACTTGACTTGAGAAGGCCTTGGCAGACAGGATTAAGGAAAACCCCAAGGCATTCTCCAAATATGTGAAGAGCAAGAGAATAAGACGTGAGAGAATAGGACCAATCAAGTGTGACAGTGGAAAAGTGTGTATGGAACCAGAGGAGATAGCAGAGGTACTTAATGAGTACTTTGCTTCAGTATTCACTACAGAAAAGAATCTTGGCAATTGTAAGGATGACTTACAGCGGACTGAAAAGCTTGAGCATGTAGCTACTAAGATAGGGGATTGCTGGAGCTTTTGGAAAGCATCAAGTTGGATAAGTCACCAGGACCAGACAAGATGTACCCCAGGCTACTGTGGGAGGCAAGGGAAGAGATTGCTGAGCCTCTGGCGATGGTCTTTGCATTATCAATGGGGACGGAAGAGGCTCTGGAGGATTGGATGGTTGCGGATGTTGTTCCCTTATTGAAGAAAGGGAGCAGAGATAGCCCAGGAAATTATAGACCAGTGAGTCTTACTTCAGTGGTTGGTGAGTTGATGGAGAAGATCCTGAGAGGCAGGATTTGTGAACATTTGAAGAGGCATAATATGATAAGGAATAGTCAGCATGGCTTTGTGAAAGACAGGTTGTGCCTTACGATCCTGATTGAATTTTTTGAGGATGTAACTAAACACATGAAGGTAGAGCAGTAGATGTGGTGTACATGGATTTCAGCAAGGCATTTGACAAGGTACCCATGCAAGGCTTATTGAGAAAGTAAGGAAGCATGGGATCCAAGGGGACTTTGCTTTGTGGATCCAGAACTGGCTTGCCCACAGAAGGCAAAAAGTGGTTGTAGACAAGTCATATTCTTCATGGAGGTCAATGACCAGTGGTGTGGCTCAGGAATATGTTCTGGGACTCCTGCTGTTCGTGATTTTTATAAATGACCTGGATGAGGAAGTGGAGGGATGGGTTAGTAAATTTGCCGATGACACAAAGGTCGGGGGTGTTGTGGATAGTGTGGAGGGCTGTCGGGTTACAGTGGGACATTGATAGGATGCAAAACTGGGATGAGAAGTGGCAGATGGAGTTCAACCCAGATATGTGTGAGGTGGTTCAGTTTGGTAGGTCAAATATAATGGCAGAATATAGCATTAATGGTAAGACTCTTGACAGCGTGGAGGATCAGAGGGATCTTGGGGTCCGAGTCCATAGGATACTCAAAGCTGTTGCGCAGGTTGACTCTGTGGTTAAGAAAACATGTGGTGCATTGGCCTTCATCAATTGTGGGACAGAGGTTAAGAGCCGGGAGGTAATGTTGCAGCTTTATAGGACCCTGGTCAGACCCCTCTTGGAGTACCGTGCTCAGCTCTGGTCACCTCACTACAGGAAGTATGTGGAAACCATAGAAAGGATGTTGCCTGGATTGTTGCCTGATAAGAAGAGGTTGAGTGAACTCAGCCTTTTCTCCTTGGAGCGATGGAGGATGAGAGGTGACTTGATAGAGGTGTACAAGATGATGAGAGGCATTGATCATGTGGATAGTCAGAGGATTTTTCCCAGGGCTGAAATGGCTTGCACGAGAGGGCACAGTTTTAATGTGCTTGGAAGTAGGTGCAGAGGAGATGTCAGGGGTAAGTTTTTTACACAGAGACTGGCGAGTACGTGGAATGGGCTCCTGGCGACGGTGGTGGAGGTGGATACAATAGGGTCTTTTAAGAGCCTGCTGGACAGGTATATGGAACTCAGAAAAATAGAGGGCTATGGGTAATCCTACGTAATTTGTAACATAAGAACATTTTCCGCACAGTTTTGTGGGCTGAAATGCCTGCATTGTGCTGTAGGTTTTCTTTATCAGCAGGGACACTGAGGAACAGATCAGGGAGCAAATTTTGGAAAGGTGGAAAAAGATGGGTAATTTCATCTTCCCTAATATTGATTGGCACCCCCTTAATGAAAAAGTTTTAACTGGTTGAATATGTTAGGTGTGTCCAAGAAGGATTCCTGACACCACACGTAACAGGCCGACCAGAGGAGAGGCTATACTGGATCTAGTCCGAGGGAAAGAACCTTGTTAGGTGACATAGTTATCGGTGGATGAGCTTTTTGGATTAGGGACCACAACTCCCTGACTATCAGCATAGCCTTGGAGAAGAATTAGAGCAGAGTGTATGGAAAAAATTTTAACTGGGGTGAAAAAATTTTAAATTCTGATCACAGGAGGCAGAAGAATACCCGTAGGACTGCTTTGAGTCTGAACAAGTCCATGTTATCAGAGAACCTGAATGTCAGGGACTGTTGTCATGGACTTTATGATGACACATGTGGACGAAGTGTGTCCCCACAATATCATTCAGTTTCTTCTCCAACCAGAAGCTCTAGATGACCAAGGGATTCAGAATCTGCTGAGGGTTAGATTGTTTAGAACTGGTGATCCAGGAAAGTTCAAGAGGTTCAGGTATGACCACCGGAAAGTCTTCTCACATACAAAATGGCAATTCTGGATGAAACTTGAATCACAGAAGGATGCTCAACAACGGTAGCAAGGCTTGAATGTCATCATCTCCCATAATGTAAGAATGAACAACATAAATGGCAATGAGGTTTCTCTCCCAGATGAGATCAACATTTTTATGCTGACTTAGACCGACAGAACATTGAAGCACTTTCACAAACCTCCACAGCCCCTTATTGACCCTATGATCTCAGTCTCTGAGGGCAATATGAAAGAATCCTTCAGAAGGGTGAATCCACGGAAGCCATCTGGCTGATGGTTGAAGGACTGTACTGATCAATGGCTGGACTGTTGACTGACATTTTCAACCTCTCACCACAGCGGTCTGAGATATCCACTTGCTTTAAGCAGGCCTCAATCATATTGGTACTCAAGATGAACATGGTAACCTGCCTTAATTACTATCGTCCAGTAGCACTGACATCTAACGTGATGAAATACTTTGAAAGGTTGATCATGAAGAATGTTACCTCTTGTTTGAGGTGTGACCTGGAGCCACTACAATCTGCTTTTTGTCACAGCAGATGCAATTTCATTGGTTTTCACTCGGCTCTCGAATATCTGAACAATCAAGATGCTCATCATGCTCAACGTTTACATTATCATCCCCTCAAAAGTTATCACTAAGCTCCAGGACCTGCACTGTGGTATGTCTCCCTGTGGAAATGGATCCACAATTTCTTGCAACACACATAAAAGTTGCTGGTGAACGCAGCAGGCCAGGCAGCATCTCTAGGAAGAGGTGCAGGATTTAATCCCTTACTCACTCTTCCTTCAGTTAGTCCTGACGAAGGGTCTCGGCCTGAAACGTCGACTGCACCTCTTCCTAGAGATGCTGCCTGGCCTGCTGCGTTCACCAGCAACTTTTATGTGTGTTGCTTGAATTTCCAGCATCTGCAGAATTCTTGTTGTCCACAATTTCTTCATTGGCAGACCTCAGTCAGCACGGGTTGGCAACAACATCTCTTCCATGCTCACCATCAGTACTGCTGCACCACAGGGCTGTGTACTTACTTCCTATTCTACTCACTTTATACCTGTGATTGTGTGGCTGAGAACAGTTACAATGCCGTATTTAAGTTTGCTGCCAACACTACTCATTGACTGATTCAAAGGTGGTGATGAATCGGCATATACAGTGGGAGGAAGATTGAAAAGCTGATTGAATGGTGCCACAACAACAACCTCAGCAAAACCAAAGAGCTGATTATTGACTACAGATAAAAGAGGCTGGAGGTCCATGAGCCAATCCTCATTAGGGGACTGGAGGGTCAATAGCTTTAAATTCCTTGTCATTAACATATCAGAGGATCTGTCCTGGGATAAACACTTAAGTGTCATCACAAATAAGGCACCACCACTTTCTCAGAGGTTTCCAGAGATTCAGCATGTCACCAAAAACTTTTGACAAACACCCGTTGATGGGTAGTGGAGAGCACTCCTAATTGGATGCATCACGGCCTGGTACAGAAACACTAATGTCCAAGAATGAAAAAGGCTCAAAAATGGTGGATACAGCCCAGTCCTACATTCCGCAGAGCGCTGCTACAGGTAAGCAGCATCTATCATCAAAGACCCCCATCTTGCATCATCCAAGCCATGCCCTCTTCTTACTACTACCATCAGGCAAGGAAAATGGAAGCCTTGGTTCCCTCACCACCAGTTTTGGCCATAGTTATTATCCTACAACTGTCAGGCTCCTGAACTGACATACGTAACTTCCTCAATCTCAACTACTCTGAACTGATTCTACAACCTACAGATGCACTTTCAAGGACTGTTTACAATTCATGTCTCAGTGTTATATTTTTATTTGCCCAGTTTGTTGTCTTTTGTATATTGGTTGTTTGATTGGAGGATTATGGGTGGTGAGGGTCCTTAAAAATTTAAATAAAGTTATTACTTCAGAGGATCTATCCTGGGCCCACGTGCAATTACAAAGAAAGCATGACAGTGCCTCTACTCCCTTAGGAGTTTGTGAAGATTTGGCATGACATCCAAAACTGACAAACTTTTTTGATGTGTAGTGGAGAGTATATTAACTGATTGCGTCACAGCCTGGTACGGCAACATTAATGCCCTTGAATGAAAAGTCCTATAGAAAGTAGTGGATAGGGCCCGGTCTATCACGGATAAAGCTGTCTCCACCCTTGAGCACAACTATACGAAACACCATCGCAGGGAAGCAGCATCCATCATCAGGGATCCCACCACCCAGGACATGCTCGCTTCTTGCTGCTGCAATCAGGAAGAAGGTAGAGGAGCCTTAAAACTCTCATCACCAGGTTCAAGAACAGTTATTAACCCTCAACTATCAGGCTTTTGAACCAATGGGGATAACTTCTCTCAACTTCACTTGCCACATCACTTTCAGGGACTCTCCATCTCATGATCTCAGCATTTATTGCAAATTTATTTATTAATATTATTTCTTTTTGGTTTGTACGGTATGTTGTCTTTCATTAAATCTGATATGGTTATTATTCTTTGGATTTATTGATCATGCCTGCAAGACAGTGAATCTCAGGGTTGTATATGGTGTCATAAATGTACTTTAATAAGTACATAAATGTACTGTGGAGAGCATTCTGACAGGCTGTATCACTGTATGGTATGTGGGGGAGGGGGCTACTGCACAGGACCAAAGGAAACTGCAGAGAGTTGTAAATCTAGTCAGCTCCAGCTTGGGTACTAACCTACAAAGTACCCAGGACATCTTCAGGAAGCAGTGTCTCAGAAAGGCAGCGTCCATTATTAAGGACCTCCAGCACCCAGGGCACGCCCTTTTCTCACTGTTACCATCAGGTAGGAGATACAGATGCCTGAAGGCACAATCTCAGTGATTCAGGAACATCTTCTTCCCCTCTGCCACCCGATTCCAAAATGGATACTACCCTTGGATAGTACCTCACTTTTTAAAATATACAGTATTTCTGCTTTTTGCACATTTAAAATCTATTCAGTATACGTATACTGTAATTGATTTATTATTTTTATTTTATTTATTATTATTTTTTCTCTTCTGTATTACATATTGTATTGAACTGCTGCTGCTAAATTAACAAATTCCATGTTATATGCTGGTGATAATAAACCTGATTCTGATTCTGATAATAAGCTTACTTTGAACTTTGTCAGTCTTTTGTCTGTTTCTGAATAGTTTTTCATAATTTTTGTTGCATTTCTTTTTTTTGCCTGTGACTGCATGGAAGAAAGTGAATCTCATGGTAATATTTGGTAGCTTGTATGTACATTGATAATAAATTTACTTTGAACTGATGCTATTCGGCAGGAATTGGGGAGCATAAATTTGGAACAGATGTTATTCTGGGAAATGCACAATGGAAACGTGGAGCTTGTTTAGGGAGTACTTGCTTGGGGTCGGTTAGGTTTGTTCCATTGAAGCAGGGAAGGGATGGTAAGATGAAGAAACCATTGTTGACAAGAGATGTGCGGTGTCTAGTCTAGTCAAGACTCACGTGCCTGGAGTCAGAGGAGGTAGGGGAATGAAATCTTTGCTTCAGTATTCAGCAGTGAGAAGGACCTTGACATATATGAGGACAGTGTTGAACAGGCTCATGAGTTTGAACATTTTGACATTAAGAAAAGGGATCTGCTGAAACTTCTGGGAAAAAATATGATGGATAAGTCCCTGGAGCCAGGTGTGATTATCCTAGGTTTCTATGGGAAGTGAAGGAAAAAAATTGTACATTTGGCAATGATCTTTGCATCCCACAGGAGTGGTCCCATAAAATAAGAGTTCAAGAAATGAATAATGGATAACCCTGGGAATTAATCAGTGGTGGGCAAATTATCGGCAAAGATTTTTAGAGACAGGATTTACAAGCACTTGGAGAAGCATTGGCTGATGAGGGATATTCAACATAGCTTTGTAAAAGGTAGATCATGCTTCATGAGCCTGAATGAATTCTTTGAGGAAGGAACAAAACAAATTGATAAAGGCAGAGCAGTGGATGTGGTGTATATAGATTTTTGTAATGCATTTGAAAGGTGGTTCATGGTAGGCTTATTCAGAAAGTGAGGAGGCATGGGATCCTGGGAAACTTGGCTGTGTTGATTCAGAATTGACTTGTCCACAGAGGCAGAGGGTGGTAAGAAATGGTACATTCTGCCTGGAAGTAGGTGCCCAGTGGTGTCCTGCAGCTATCTGTTCTGGGATCCCTGCTCTTTGTGATTTTTAGAAATAACTTGTTTGAAGAAGTGGAAGGGTGGGTTTGTAAGTTTGCAGATGACACAAATGTTGGTGGTATTGTGAATAGTGTGGAAGGTTGTCATAGATTACAATAGGACAATGATAGGATGATGAGCTGGTCTGAGATGTAGCAGATGGAGTTTGATCCTGAACAGTGTGTGAAGTGTTACACTTTGGAAGGTTGAACTTAAGGTAGAATACAGTATGAATAGCAACATTTTTAGCACTGTAGAGGAACAGGGGGACATTGAAGGTCCATGTCCATAAATCCCTCAGTGCCATGTAAATTGATAGGGTGGTTAATAAAGGCATTGGTATAGTGGCCTTCATTAGTTGGGGGTTGTGTTCAAGATCTGCGAAGTAATGTTGTAGCTTTACAGAACTCTAGTTAGACCACACTTGGAATATTGTGTTCAGTTCTGTTTGCCCCATTATGGGAAGAATACAGAAGTTTTTGAGACAGTGCAGAGAAGATTTACCAGGTTGTTGCTTGGATTAGAGAACATGTTTAATGAGGAAAGATTGAGGCCAGGGCTTTTCTCTTTGCATCAGAGGAGGATGATAAGAGGCATCTCTATCTCATACCTGTAAGGGGGATGTCAGATTTTTTTTTTATGGAGAGTGGTGAATGCTTAGAACACCGAGGGTGGTGGTAGAGGTAGAAACAATAGGGACATGAAAGAGACTTTTAGGCACATTGATGAAAGAAGAGCGGAGGGCTAGGTGGGAGGGAAAAGGTAGATTGATTTTAGAATAGGTTAAAAGGTTGGCACAACATCGTGGGCCAAAGGTCCTCTACTATGCTGTACTCTTTTATGTTCTATGTTGTTGAGATTAGGGATTGCATGCTTGGGCTGCTGACCAGATCATGGTACCATTGGACATCTTTTATTATTTTCCTAATTAATTTTAGCCAAGCAGAATTGTATTGAAAATGTAACCTGCCAGGACCATGAAGTATTTACATTACCACAGTAAAATTATTTGATCTTTTGGCATAAACCGTTAGAGACAAGTTGTGCCATCTTACATCTGCAATAGAGGGAGATTAGCAGTTACTTGAAAACAAACCAAAACCACTGAGACTGAATATGGGGGTTGACACTGTATGATACGCTTCTAAAAATAACTAAATTCCAAGTCAAAAAGTAGGTTTAACCCTTTATTAAACAAGCAAAGGCAGATGATGTTATAGCAATAGAACTAACAAAACTAAAATTAGCGATATAACGAAATAGAAATAATTAGCATTCCAGTTAGTGAAGTTAGTAGTACTAAGCAGTATAAGTAGAGTAGAGCTACTAGGACTTGATGTTTCAATCCCTATGGTAAGTTGGCACCCTCGATGTTGGGAGTGGGCTTGGAGTGGTGACAAGGAGGGAGGGTAGGTATGTCATTGAGGTCATCAGGTGGGCATTTGACGTTTCGTTGATAAGACCACAACGTCTCCAGAGGTCTCAACGGTGCTACCTGGCCCCCTCAGACACACCCCCCTCAGTTTCATACCCTCCTGTTTTCATTTTGCAGCCTAGTTGTTGTCTTTCCTTTTAATCCAAATCTAATTGCTGCTTTCTTCTGCTGTGTTTGACAAGGACTTGATTGCTTTGTGGAGGGAGTGGCCCCTCACCCCCATCTTCTTCAATAGACTGGTCATAGATGTAGCAACAAATCCCCTGCATCCCACTTCTACAGGGAAAAACTTTGTCTTCCAACCATTCTGGGCAGCTTCAGTTGCCAGTTCAGAGTACTGGGTCTTTTTCCTCTCATAAGCTTCTTCGTCACCATCTTCCCATGGTACTGTCAATTCTGCAACATATGCCAGCTTGGCTATTGTGGACCACAGGACCATGTCTGGCCGGAGTGTTGTAGCTGCAATGTCTGGGGGAAACACAAGCTTTTTTTTCCAAGTCCACGTTCATTTTCCAGTCCCGAGCAATCTGCAGAATGCTTACATCTTTTGATGTTATATGGTACTCTGGAGGTTGGCCTGCTGGTACAAATCGTGTGATGTGGACATTTCCTGCCGATGTTTGTGGGAGAGCGTTTGTGGTGATTCACCTCTGTTCCAAGATTGATGCCAACTATCTGAGAACTTGGTTATGCCGCCAAGTGTACCACCCCTGGTTGAGGCTCGTGATGCATCCTGTTAAAATGTGCCTTAGTGATCCAGGTGCTTGACAAAGGGAGTAAGCGGGGTCCTCTCCCCACCACTAGTTCAGGTTCTGAGGTGTGGGTAGGAGGTCATAAGTGGCTCTGATGACAAAACTTAGCCGAGATCCCTTCATCTCCCAGATGTCACGCCAGCTAAGTTTCCTCTTTTCCAGGCTCTCTCAATTAGTCCAGTGACCCTGCTTGTCCATTGAGACGGCCCTGGCGTGTCGCTCTGCCTCCTCCTGTCTTCTCAACTCCTCCACCACGAGTCGTCTCTTCTGCACTGATGTTGCCTTGTGCCATTGAGAAGCCTTTGGGACAAGCCCAAGCCCGGCTCTCCCATGTTGGACTTATAATGTCCAACAACATTCCAATTAAGAATCATCAAAAAACTATCAACCTCTAGCTCTAACCAGACTAAACTGATCTAAGACAAAGTGTGAATACATAATTATTATCATTAGCCTCTGGCACACCCCAACACACGTGAAAAATTATCTATATAAATACGCAACACAAAATACAATACGGACAAAAATAGATACATGACCCCTACATCCCAGCCATTAATTATTACACTATAATATTACTAATACATACTACTAAAAATAGGAGACATAAAATCTTCAAGATTAAACTCATGCAAATGTCCTCTTTCTTTCTCCTTCCAGTCAAGTCATGTAACAGTCATCTTGGCCAAAGGTCATCTTGGCACTTAGCCCAGTATGGAATGATCTTTCCCACCACTCTGTCAAGTCAGTAAGTCTTAAAACCATAAGATATGGGAGTAGAATGAGGCCATTTTGTCCATTGAGTCTGCTCTGCCATTTCATCATGGCTGATCCAATTTTTCCCTCAGCCCCAATCCCCTGCCTTCTCCCTATATCCCTTCATGCCCTGACCAATCAAGAATCTAGTTCCACATATTCACCACTCTGGCTAAAGAAATTCCTCTTCATCTCTGTTCTAAAAGGATACCTCTCTATTCTGATGCAGTGCCTTCAGGTCTTAGACTCTCCCACCACAGGAAACATCTTCTCCACATCCATTCTATCAAGGCTTTTCAACATTCAATAGGTTTCAATGAGGTCACTCCTCATTATTCTGAATTCTAGTGAATACAGTCCCAGAACCATCAAATGCTCTTTATATGCCAAGCCATTCTACCCTGAAGTAATTTTTGTAAACTTCCTTTGAACACTCACCAGTTTTAGTACATTCTTTCTAAGGTAAGGAGCCCAAAACTGCTCGCAATACTTCCAAGTGAGGCCTCACAAGTGTTTTATAACGTTTCAGCATTAAATCCTTGCTTTTATATGAATGCTGACATTGCATTTGCCTTCCTCATCACAGACTCAGCCTGCAAATAAACCTTTTGGGAATCCTGCACAAGGACTCTCAAGTCCCTACATACCTCAATTTTTTTGTATTTTCTCTCCATTTAGAAAATAGACTACCCTTTTATTTCTTCTACCAAAGTGCATGACCAAACACGTAGTAGTAGTAGTAGTCATAGTAGTACTTTATTGATCCTGGGGGAAATTGGTTTTCGTTGCAGTTGCATATTAATAATTAAATTGTAATAAAACCATCAATAATTAAATAGTAATATGTAAATTATGCCAGTAAATTATGAAATAAGTCCAGGACCAGCCTATTGGCTCAGGGTGTCTGACCCTCGAAGGGAGGAGTTGTAAAATTTCATGGCCACAGGCAGGAATGACTTCTTATGACGCTCTGTGTTGCATCTCGGTGGAATGAGTCTCTGGCTGAATGTACTCCTCTGCCCAACCAGTACATTACGTAGTGGATGGGAGACATTGACCAAGATGGCATGCAACTTGGACAGCATCCTCCTTTCAGACACCACCGTGAGAGAGTCCCGTTCCATCCCCACAACATCACTGGCCTTACGAATGAGTTTGTTGATCCTGTTGGTGTCTGTTACCCTCAGCCTGCTGCCCCAGCACGCAACAGCAAACATGATCGCACTGGCCACCACAGACTCGTAGAACATCCGTCAGCATCGTCCAGCAGATGTTAAAGGACCTCAGTCTCCTCAGGAAATAGAGACGGCTCTGACCCTTCTTGTAGACAGCCTCAGTGTTCTTTGACTGTCTGGACACTATATTCCATTTGCCACTTTGCTTCTTCTAATCTGTGTAAGTTCTTCTGTAGACTCTGTACTTCCGCAAAACTACCTGTTCTTCACCTATCTTCATAAAGCTTCTGGAGCTGTACCTCCTCAAATCTCTGCTTCCTGTAGAAGACAGATCTTGATTATAGGCCTATCCAGATAGTTGGTCTTGGCCTTGGTCTTGGTTCACACCTGCCTCACAAATCTTCTCTGTATGGAAAGACTTGAATGACTCTTCCCATGATCCATGAATTTTGAGGTGCTGTGTTGTCAACTATAAGCACTATGTCTCCAGGGAGGTAATTGTGCTTTGTACCTGACCATTTAGATTAGATTATGAGAACACTCAGTCCTCTTTAATTGTCATTTAGAAATGCATACATGCATTAAGAAATGACACAATGTTTCTCCAGAGTGATATCACTGAAAACAGGACAAACCAAAGACTAACACTGACAGAACCACATAATTATAACATATAGTTACAACAGTGCAAAGCAATGCCATAATTTGATGAAGAACAAACCATGGGCACGGTAAATAAAGTCTCAAAAGTCCCCGAGTCGATTGACTCCTGAGTCCCCGGTAGCAGGCGGCAAAAGGGAGAAACTCCCTGCCATAAACCTCCAGGCACTGTCAACTTGCCGATGCCTTGGAAGCAGCCGACTACAGCCGACACTGAGTCCATCCGTCTGAAAACTTCGAGCTTCCGACCGGCCTCTCCGATGCAGCCTCCCGAGCACCATCCTCTGCTGAGCACCATCGACCTCGCCCCGGCCGCTGAAAGACGCAAAGCCGAGAATTTCGGGGCCTTCTGCTCCGGAAATTCCAGTTACCACACAGTAGCAGCAGCAGCAGCGAAGCGGGTATTTCAGAAGTTTTCCAGATGTTCCTTCGTACTCTCACGTCCGTCTCCATCAAATCAGAATTGTGCATGGTCCCCCACTTGACAGATTACAGACATCACCACCGAAGTGGCCGCGCGCGCTGCTGTCGCGTCGCCATCTTCTCCTCCTCCTCATTTCTGTCATTTCTGCAGCCATGGTAAATACTCATTGCTTCCAAAACAAGTTTGGCATGTATTAGACTTGCTTCTATCTACAAGAAGCATAAATGACTTCCTTTTGGAACTCGTGGTGGTGAGGTTTCCAGAAGGTTTCCTTCCCTTTCTTCCATGGTCTTCTACACTCTCTTGTCAGATTTCCCCTGTTCCAGCCCTTTATCTCTTTAACCAATCAACTTCTCAGCTCTACTTCACCCTCGCTTACTCTCCCAGTTTCACCTATCAAATACCACTTTGAACTTCTTTCTCCCTTCCCCCCACCTTCTTACACTTGACTTCTCATCTTTTATTTGCAGTCCTGATGAAGCGTCTTAGCTCGAAACGTTGACTGTTTACTCTTCTCTACGTATGCTGCCTGAGTTCCTCCAGCATTTTGTGTGCGTTGCTCTGGATTTCCAGCACCTGCAGGTTTTCTTGAGTTTGAGATGGTTAAGTGTTAGTGCTTCCCAAATCATTGGTATCGGAGGATGCGGTAATAATTGGGTGACCATTGATAATAGCCTTTACTTCATAAAGCACTGTGTGGAAACTTTTTTTTCAAGATTTTGTACCTTCGTGGTGAAATTCAGGACTTTTCGTACTGATCTGATCAATCCCTCCCATGTTCCTCCATGATGCAAACCAGCCACGGAGTTAAAAATCCACTTAATTCCTTTTTGAAGAAGGACAGCACTGATTACTGATTCATGGATAATTCCACTTCTCAATGGCTTCTTACAGCTCATGCTAAGCTCCATTAGTGTTTGTCGCATTATCAGAGTGCAGTTCACGAACCTCTGTCAAAGTACGTTAACAAAGGAATTTGTGTCTGAAGAAGCTGCCAATTCAATGTGAACAGCTCGTATAGCTAGACAGGTAATGACCCACACCTCTTCACTGTACTCCTCCTGCTCTTCACCTTAAAAGGTCCAAATTAATCCACTCCAACACTGTAAACTGAGATTCATATGGAGGAACATACATCAAAGTTACTGGTGAACGCAGCAGGCCAAGCAGCATCTATAGGAAGAGGCGCAGTCGACGTTTCAGGCTGAGACCCTTCATCAGGACTAACTGAAGGAAGAGTGAGTAAGGGATTTGAAAGCTGGAGGGGGAGGGGGAGATGCAAAATGATAGGAGAAGACAGGAGGGGGAGGGATAGAGCCGAGAGCTGGACAGGTGATAGGCAAAAGGGGATACGAGAGGATCATGGGACAGGAGGTCCGGGAAGAAAGACAAGGCGGGGGGGGGGTGACCCAGAGGATGGGCAAGAGGTATATTCAGAGGGACAGAGTCCTGACGAAGGGTCTCGGCCTGAAACGTCGACTGCGCCTCTTCCTATAGATGCTGCTTGGCCTGCTGCGTTCACCAGCAACTTTGATGTATGTTGCTTGAATTTCCAGCATCTGCAGAATTCCTGTTGTTTGCATTCATATGGAGGAACCCTGTCCAGAGGTAGATCTGCTATGTGTTGGCATCCTGGAGCTGTGTGCACCTGTCAACAAAAAACACACTTAGACAGGGTTCTTGTTATAGCTGTACTAATGCCAGGAATCCAGTACTTTTGACGTAACCTGGATAACGTGGTTATGGCCACTATAGAAACCATAGAAACTACAGCACAGAAACAGGCCTTTTGGCCCTTCTTGGCTGTGCCGAACCATTTTCTGCCTAGTCCCACTGTCCTGCACCTGGACCATATCCCTCCATACACCTCCCATCCATGTATCTGTCCAATTTATTCTTAAATGTTAAAAAAGAACCCGCATTTACCACCTCGTCTGGCAGCTCATTCCATACTCCCACCACTCTCTGTGTGAAGAAGCCCCCCCTAATGTTCCCTTTAAACTTCCCCCCCCACCCTAAACCCATGTCCTCTGGTTTTTTTCTCCCCTTGCCTCAGTGGAAAAAGCCTGCTTGCATTCACTCTATCTATACCCATCATAATTTTATATACCTCTGTCAAATCTCCCCTCATTCTTCTACGCTCCAGGGAATAAAGTCCCAACCTATTCAACCTTTCTCTGTAACTGAGTTTCTCAAGTCCCGGCAACAACCTTGTAAACCTTCTCTGCACTCTTTCAACCTTATTTATATCCTTCCTGTAATTTGGTGACCAAAACTGAACACAATACTCCAGATTCGGCCTCACCAATGCCTTATACAACCTCATCATAACATTCCAGCTCTTATACTCAATACTTTGATTAATAAAGGCCAATGTACCAAAAGCTCTCTTTACGACCCTATCTACCTGTGATGCCACTTTTAGGGAATTTTGTATCTGTATTCCCAGATCCCTCTGTTCCACTGCACTCCTCAGTGCCTTACCATTGGTTTGTCCTTCCAACGTGCAATACCTCACACTTGTCAGTATTAAACTCCATCTGCCATTTTTTAGCCCATTTTTCCAGCTGGTCCAAGTCCCTCTGCAGGCTCTGAAAACCTTCCTCACTGTCTACTACACCTCCAATCTTTGTATCATCAGCAAACTTGCTGATCCAATTTACCACATTATCATCCAGATCATTGATATAGATGACAAATAACAATGGACCCAGCACTGATCCCTGTGGCACACCACTAGTCACAGACCTCCACTCAGAGAAGCAATTCTCTACCACCACTCTCTGGCTTCTTCCATCGAGCCAATGTCTAATCCAATTTACCACCTCTCCATGTATACCTAGCGACTGAATTTTCCTAACTAACCTCCCATGCGTGACCTTGTCAAAGGCCTTACTGAAGTCCATGTAGACAATATCCACTGCCTTCCCTTCATCCACTTTCCTGGTAACCTCCTCGAAAAACTCCAGTAGATTGGTCAAACATGACCTACCACGCACAAAGCCATGTTGACTCTCCCTAATAAGTCCCAGTCTATCCAAATGCTTGTAGATTCTGTCTCTTAGTACTCCCTCCAATAACTTACCTACTACCGACGTTAAACTTACTGGCCTATAATTTCCCGGATTACTTTTCGATCCTTTTTTAAACAACGGAACAACATGAGCCACTCTCCAATCCTCCGGCACCTTACCTGTAGACAGCGACATTTTAAATATTTCAGCCAGCGCCCCTGCAATTTCAACACTAGTCTCCTTCAAGGTCCGAGGGAACACCCTGTCAGGTCCCGGGGATTTATCCACTTTAATTTTCCTCAAGACAGCAAGGACATCCTCCTTTTCGATCTGTACAGTTTCCATGATCTCACTACTTGTTTCCCTTAATTCCATAGACTTCATGCCAGTTTCCTTAGTAAACACAGACGCAAAAAACCTATTTAAGATCTCCCCCATTTCCTTTGGTTCCGCACATAGCCGACCACTCTGATCTTCAAGAGGACCAATTTTATCCCTTACAATCCTTTTGCTCTTAATATACCTGTGAAAGCTCTTTGGATTATCCTTCAGTTTGACTGCCAAGGCAACCTCATGTCTTCTTTTAGCCCTCCTGATTTCTTTCTTAAGTACTTACTTGCACTTCTTATACTCCTCAAGCACCTTATTTACTCCCTGCTTCCTATACACGTCATACAACTCCCTCTTCTTCTTTATCAGAGTTGCAATATCCCTTGAGAACCAAGGTTCCTTATTCCTATTCACCTTGCCTTTAATCCTGACAGGAACATACAAATTCTGCACTCTCAAAATTTCTGCTTTGAAGGCTTCCCACCTACCGATCACATCCCTGCCAGAGAACAACCTGTCCTAATCCACGCTTTTTAGATCCTTCCTCATTTCTTCAAATTTGGCCTTCTTCCAATTAAGAACCTCAACCCTAGGACCAGATCTATCCTTGTCCATGATCAAGTTGAAACTAATGGTGTTATGATCACTGGAACCAAAGTGCTCCCCTACACAGACTTCTGTCACTTGTCCTCCCCTTGGAAATAGCGTACCCGAGGTACTGTATGGTTTGCCTTCCTATTTGAGCCTTGTGTGGACTGATTTTAAACCCCTTGTCTCACAGTATCTCTAAAACACTAGCCATCACCCCTAAATTATCTGCTTCATATTCAGAAGCAATTAGCAGATCTACATGTTGTGACCTTCTGAAAAATGGCTGGGCTATTGTGGAATCACTGTGGGAGTCTGGTCCATGCATACTGTTGTCCACATATACTGTGCAGGGCAAATCAGAATTGTGACTCAGGTGCTTAAAGTCCCTAAAATTCATTAGCGATATCCAGGACTGGAAAACTTTCTTCTGGAAACAGGCCATTCCAGATTGTTGCAGGGCTTGCCTTAATGGGATGCAATCTTGGTGTAGTCTTATTAAGGGCTGTATAGTCTATTGCTAACTGTTATGATTCATCGGGCTTCCTTACTAGCCATATAAGTGAATTAGTAATTGACAGTCTCTCTTAGTATCCCTTGGGTGTTTTAATTCCTTCGCTATACTCTGAACAGCTGTCAATATATCAGTTTGTATAGAATACTGCTTATGGGGTTTTTTGCAGGACCCCTTTATTTTAACTGGGTTTATATATACTTGACCAGCTGGGAACTGCTGACAAGGTAACCCGTAGACACCATCCTGGCTCCAGTCCCTGATGATTGGGGCCGCTGTAGCTATGCTAGCCAGGTTGTGTATTCTATTGGTTGTACGTGTTCTCTGCCCCTGGCTTGTGCATATTATTTCTCCCTTTCCTGAATCTTTAATAACTCCTGCTTTCCTTAGTATGTTTATGCCAATGATAGTACCCTCATTATTTGGACAAACCCAGAAAACTGCACCCCTCCAATTTTGAGTATCTGCCACTCACTTCTTCCTGTATTCACTGGTTTCTCTCCTACACCTGTAATATAAATAGCCTGTTGGTTGTTGGCAAAAGTATGCCTGTTATCAATACTGATGCCCCTGTGTCCACTAACATTGTATTGCCAATCCCCTGGCAATGCTGTTGTGTACATCTGTGGGTCAACAGCACTGGCAATGTTGACCCACAGCTCTTTTCCTGGAAGCAGTCTTCACCAGCACTGTGATCTCATTGGCAGTCAGTTTGGACAGACTTGGCACTGATGGGGTGAGAGTTTGTGTGTCTACTGTGACTTTCACCTGTTCCCCCCCCCCCTTTTTTTTGAATACTCCCTCCAACCGTATCCTGATAGGCCACAACTGTAGCATATCAACTCCTTTACCGTTTTATGGCTGGTCCGGCAGTCTTTTGCTAGGTGCCATGGTCGCTGGCACACAAAGCATACCCACTATGATGTCACAGCAGCTGCATTCACTTGGCTACTTTACGGTTTTTCTTGCACTTTCTTTGGTCTATCTCAGTGGCTCACAAAAGTATTGTGGAGTAAAACGCAAACACAGACCCTTTTATCTGCCAGTTTAGCGCTCTGTTATGTTCGATATCTAGCGATCCTATAGCCACCAACCCCAACAGCTCCAAATGTGAGTGTTAATTTTAAAAATACTCACCCACTTAGACTGCTGACATCGCTGTCCACATGATGGGTTGCAAGAAGGTATCCCACTTCTGACACCAAATGTCCTTGGGTGAATGAAGTCACCGGAGAGATCTACTGGTAGACATGAAGCAGCTTCTTTATTTGACAAAATGAGATACAGCAGGCATCATATTGAGACCCCTGTCATAGAAACATAGAAATCTACAGCACATTACAGGCCCTTCGGCCTACAATGTTGTGCCGACCATGTTACCTACTCCAGAAGCTGTCTAGAATTTCCTTCAGTGGAAGAAGCTCTGCTTGACCCAACATTGCATGACATTTTATATGCTAAAGAGCAAAAGAAAATTCAGGATAATTCAAACAAATCCATATTCATAATGCTTCCTTTGAACTACGTGTAACAGTTTGAAATGCCTGGATCTTCTCACCATCTCATCCAAAATAAGTGTTAATTACTGTCGTACCATGTAATGGGATGTTGATAGGATTCATGCATATGTAGACAGTTAATTAAATGCCTGTCTCCTGGTTTGACTGGTCTGCATATTACTGTTCTGAGCTGCATTTTACATTTAATCTTTAATGCGTATTCAGATCTGGAGATTGGTTGCTGATGTCAATATCCACTGTATGTCCTAACCCCAGACGCGCCCTAACAAGAGGGGAGGTGCTTGGCCAAACAGGTTGATGGTTAATTTGCAAAGTGCACTATTGAATTGTTGCAATGAATAACTGATGTAATCTCCATTGCTGCATTTCAGCTTGGAAAGAATATATCAACTTGCATATCTGTATTATGAAATATTTTTTTAATTTGCTTCACTTTCTGGATAACATTGGTGCTTATTATAACTATAAGCAATTGAGCAACACTGCTCAAAATGCTAGAGGAACTCAGCAATTCAGGCTGCATCGGAGGAACTCAGCAATTCAGGCTGCATCGGAGGAACTCAGCAATTCAGGCTGCATCGGAGGAACTCAGCAAATAACCCCCCCTCACCTGGTCTCACCTATCATCTGTCAGCTAGTACTCCTTCCCCTGCCCCACCACCTCATTTAGGCTTCTGCCCCTGATCCAGCCTTGATGAAGGGTCTCAGCCAAAAACGTCAACTATTTATTTGCTTCCTTAGGTGCTACCTGACTTGCTGAGCTCCTCCAGCATTTTATGTGAATGGCAGTTATTCACCATTTTTTGGTCCTTCACAAGGTCTCCCTGTGGCTACCCTTTCAATTCAACTTTCCACTTCTATTTGGATATATCTTTCCATGGCCTCCTTTACCCACGGTGAGGCCAAAGTCAGTTTGAAGGAAAAGCACTTCTTATTCCGTCTGGGTAGTTTTCAACCTGATGACATGAATAACACACGCAGAATGCTGGAAGAACTCAGCAGGCCAGGTTTAGGGTTGAAACCTTGACTCTATTTTTTTCCATAGATGCATCCTGGCTTGCTCAGTTCCTCCAGAATTCTGTGTGTGTTGCTTGGATTTCCAGCATCTATAGATTTTATCTTGTTTGTGATGACATGAATATCAATGTTTCCAATTTCTGGTTATTTCTCTCCATTCTCTTTTTTCCATTGCCCTTCTCTTTTTTCAATTCTCCATTTTAGTTACCTTCTCACTACTACTCTCACTTCACTCTAGTTTCCCAACTCCTTCCCTTTCCTCCATGGTCCACTGTCGTCTCGTATTGGATTCCTTCTTCTGCCGTCCTTTACCTCTTCCTCCTATCACCTTCCAGCTTCTTACTTCATCTTTCAACCCCCACCCACCTTCCTCCTCACCTGGTCTCACCCTTCACCTGCCAGCTTGGACTCCCACCCACCTTCCTATTCGTTCTTCTGCCGCTTCCTTTCCAGTCCTGATTGAAGGGTCTTGGCCCAAAACATCAACTGAATATCTCCTGCATAGATGCTGCCTGACTTGCTCAGTTCCTCCAGTATTTTGTATGTGTTGCTCCGGATTTCCAGCATTTGCAGAATCTCTTCTGTTTATTTTGCAATTTAAACGTTGGCACAGATAGTTTGGAACTCCGTGTTGGGAAGGGAGAGGAGAGCTGATTTCACTTGCTCACCCACAAATGTTTATTCCTTTCTCCATGGCAACAAGACAGTGAACTGATCCAGCTGCTCTGCATTTTTGCCCTGCTGATGTGATGAGCTGGAACTAAGGCTTGAGCCTAATCTGACTGCTGTGGGAGTGGACCTGGAGACTCTGTCCGTTACAGAATGCTGTTGGCTTGCTTCTGTTGTTTGCATGATTAGTGTTTTTTTTTCTCTGTGCAGTGGGTTTTGGTCCTTTTTTAAAAATTGGGTTATTCAGATTTCTTGTTTTGTGGCTGCCTGTAAGCAGACAAATCTCAAGGTGTATAATTTATACATACTTTGATCATAAAGATTCTTTGAATCTTTTGAATCTTTGAAACTCTAATTGCTCTTGAATTGAGTGGCTTGCTCGGTTCAAAGGGTGCTCAAGAGACAGCCTTATTGATGTCTCTGTTGACTTATAAGGCTTGGCAAGGTAAACAGTGTAGATTTCCTTCACTTTTGTGAGTCTGCAAGGCTCTTATAACAATCCAGTAGCTTTATGATTGTAATTACTAATTCCAGATTATTAAGTGAATTTAAATTCTACAGCTGCCATGATGGGATCTGTAATTATAATTATCTGGATAGACAGGGTTTGATTAGGAACAGTCAACATGGATTTGTGCATGGAAGGTCATGTTTGACAAATCTTATTGAATTTTTTGATGAGGTTACTAGGAAAGTTGACGAGGGTAAAAGCAGTGGATGTTGTCTATATGGACTTCAGTAAGGCCTTTGACAAGGTTCCACACGGAAGGTTAGTTAGGAAGGTTCAATCGTTAGGCATTAATATCGAAGTAGTAAAATGGATTCAGCAGTGGCTGGATGGGAGACGCCATAGAGCAGTGGTGGATAACTGTGTGTCAGATTGGAGGACGGTGTGCTAGTGGTGTGCCTCAGGGATCTGTACTGGGTCCAGTGTTGTTTGTCATATATGTTAATGATCTGGATGATGGGGTGGTAAATTGGATTAATAAGTATGCAGATGATACTAAGATAGGTGGAGTTGTGGATAATGAAGTAGGTTTTCAAAGCTTGCAGAGAGATTTAGACCACTCAGAAGAGTGGGCTGAAAGATGGTAGATGGAGTTTAATGCTGATAAATGTGAGGTGCTACATTTTGGTAAGACTAATCAAAATAAGACATACATGGTAAATGGTAGGGCATTGAAGAATGCTGTAGGACAGAGAGATCTAGGAATAATGGTGCATAGTTCCCTGAAGGTGGAATCTCATGTGGATAGGGTGGTGAAGAAAGCTTTTGTTATACTGGCCTTTATAAATCAGAGCATTGAGTATAGGAGTTGGGATGTAATGTTGAAATAGTATAAGGCATTGGTGAGGCCAAATTTGGAGTATTGTGTACAGTTCTGGTCAACAAATTATAGGAAAGATGTCAATAAAATTGAGAGAGTACAGAGGAGATTTACTAAAATGTTACCTGGGTTTCATTTCCTAAGTTACAGAGAAAGGTTGAACAAGTTAGGTCTTTATTCTTTGGAGCGTAGAAGGTTGAGGGGGGACTTGATAGAGGTGTTTAAAATTATGAGGGGGATAGAGAGAGTTGACGTGGATAGTCTTTTTCAATTGAGAGTGGGCGAGATTCAAACAAGAGGACATGAGTTGAGAGTTAAAGGGCAAAAGTTTAGGGGTAACATGAGGGGGAACTTCTTTACTCAGAGAGTGGTATCTGTGTGGAACGAGCTTCCAGTAGAAGTGGTTGAGGCAGGTCCAATGTTGTCATTTAAAGTTAAATTGGATGGATATATGGACAGGAAAGGAATGGAGGGTTATGGGCTGAGTGCAGGTCGGTGGGACTAGGTGAGAGTAAGAGTTCGGCACAGACTAGAAGGGCTGAGATGGCCTGTTTCCATGCTGTAATGGTTATATGGTTAATCCAGGCCTCAGAATTAGTCACCTAGAAATTTAATTACTGTACAAAGTCAAAACCCTTTTGGACATTTGCTTTACTACCAAAACCCAGCATCGTTATTCATTGTTGTGTTTCTTTGATGAACTTGCTATATTTTAGCACTGGATGATCTGCCATATTAGAATTACTGAGGTAACATCTGAAATTTGAGGCTATATTTTATGTGTGAGTAAATTCATGGAAATCTACAGATTTATATTTTCATGAAGTAATGGTAGTTAGGATTTGTCTTTAAAATATCCCTGCAAATTGATTTAATTGTCATTCTGGTCTTGTACTGAGAAGCTTCGTTATTAGAAGTAGTTGTTACTTAGGGATGGAAAATATATTTTGTGGTTACAATGCCATCAAAAGTATTCACTCCCCCCCCCCCCCACTTTAATATGACACACCAAATCATCATTCTGCAGCCAATCGATTTTAGAAGTCACATAATTAGTTAAATGGAGACCTGTTTTTGGAGACCTGTGTGTGATCAAGGTGTTTCAATTGATTGTGGTAAAAATACACTTGTATCTGGAATGTCCAGATGCTGGTGCTTCAGTATCCTGGCAAAAACTACACCATGAGGACCAATGTTCCCTCTAATTTTCAGTAGTCAGTGTGCGCAAAAATCTTATGTTGTGCAAATTTTTTTCCTATGACAAAAGTATGTGCGCTCTGAATGCACACATCGCACAGTTCATGTAGGTTTACAAAATATTTGACATAAAACTGCACAGAATAACAACAAAATAACATACATATTTAAGTCACTCAGTTATCTTTTTCTCTCTCCTGTCTTTGGCATTTACCCGTTCTTTGTAAACTCTATCTAGACTAATAGAACTTCCATCCAATTGATAGCTTTTGATTCTCATTAACATATTGCTTCAAACATGTCTTTCTGAACAATATAGTTGATAGTCTCCAGAAATGCAAATGCATAATCTTTGAATCGCCAGCTGTCTGGGTGTTGAACATACTTTTCCATATGTTCATTAATGTGTTGAACTGAATGTAAAGAGTTATTCATTTTAACAGCTAACAACAGACTGTCGATAAGAACTTTGATCTCCTCTGGGTTTGATCGTTTTCGCTCTTGCTCATCTGCACTCAACTGTAACATGCGTAGCACTCCTGTAATGGGGAATGATGGGTTCTATTGCCTGAGCTTTTGTATACCGTCCAAATGCAGTTTACTTGCCAAATGACGCTTCAAAAAGTCAAGTTTCCAAATATCATCCCACTTCTTTCCACGAGCAAATTCTCCAGCAACTTTCGCATCAGGACAATACAAATAGATAACTCCAATTTCCGAATTATACATAAGTATTTCTCGAAGCTGAACGTTCATGACCTCATAAGCTTTCGCTGTAGCAGTTTCTACTATTTTGTCAAGAACTTTAAACAAATTTGCAGTTCTTTTGCGCTTCACACCCTTTGCTTCTTTTGAATTCGACATAGTGAATCAATATTTTTTTCAATAAAAACTTAGTAAGCTTTCTACAGGATTTGAAACAGATCTTTGTAAACTTTACGATATGAACACTGTCCGCCAAAGATGGCTGCCACTGTGATGCAGCTGTACAAACTGGAAAAGGAAAGGTGAGGTGATGTAAATTAGTGACGTGCATTGTGGTATTTGAAAAACTGACTTACTAGTTAACAGAAACATTTAGCTAAAAGATTATTTTCAATAAATATAACTATTAATTACTACATTATTTTAGGTAACTAGCCTTTTGTGCGCACATTAATTTCCTTTGTGTGCTGGTTGAAAAACGTGTGTGCATGCGCACAGCGTAGAGGGAACATAGATGAGGACAAAAGAAAGTTGCAAACAACTCTGCGAAAAGCTAATTGAAAAGCACAAGTCAGGAGATGATACAAGAAAATTTCTAAGTCACTGAATATCCCTTGGAGTACAGTTAAATCAATCATTAAGAAATGGAAAAAATGTGGCCCAGTTGTAAATCTGCCTAGAGCAAGCAGTCCTCAAAAACTGAGTGACCGTGCAAGAAGGGGGCTAGTGAGAGAGGCCACCAAGAGACCTATGATCACTCTGGAGGGGTTACAAGCTTCAGTGGCTGAGGTGGGAGAGACTGCGCATACAATAACTGTTGCCTGCATGCTTCACCAGTCGCAGCTTTATGGAAGAGTGGCAAAGAGAAAGCCATTGTTGGAAAAAAAACTCACATGAAATCTTGGCTAGAGTTTGCTAGAAGGCATGTGGGAGACTCAGAAGTCAGCTAGAAGAAGGATCTATGGTCTAATGAAGCTAAAATTGAGCTTTTTGTCCATCAGACTTAATGCTATGTTTGGTGTAAGACAAACACTGCACACCATCAAAAATACTCCATACCTACTGTGAAGCATGGTGGTGGCTGCATCATACTGTGCGGATACTTCACTGCAGCAGGCCCTGGAAGGCTTGTGAAGGTAGAGAGTAAAATGAATGTAGCAAAATACAGGGAAATCTTGGAGGAAAACCTGATGCAATCTGCAAGAGATCTACGACTTGGGAGAAGATTGTCTTGCTGGAAAATAAATTCCCCCAAGCATAAAGCCAGAGCTATACAGAAATGGTTTAAAAACAACGAAGTTTAATGTGCTGAAGTGGCCAAGTCATTGTCCAGACCGCAATCCAATTGAGAATTTGTGGCAGGACTTGAAAAGGGCTGTTCACTCAAGATCCCCATGCAATTTGACAGAGCTTGAGCAGTTTTATAAAGAAGAATGGGGAGAAATGGCAATGTCCTGATGTGTAAAGCTGATCAATCAACACAGACTCAAGGCTGTAATTGCTGCCAAAGGTACATTTACTGAATACTGACTTGAAGGGGGTGAATATTTATGCAATCAATTATTTTGTGTTTAGTATTTGTAATTAATTTATATCACTTTGTAGAGATCTGTTTTCACTTTGATATGAAATTCTTTTTCTGTTGATCAGTGTCAAAAAAACAAAATTATATCCACTGTGATTCGAAGTTGTAAAACAATAAAACATGGCAATTTCCAAGGGGGTGAATAGGTTTTATAGGCACTGTATATACTTAATGAGAAAATGAATGAGGGTTTTAAACTGTATGGATTGTAGACATTGATAAATATGTATTCTTTTACTGTGTTTTGCTTTCTGTGCCTCAGTATCCATGGTGCTGAAGTCTTCTGAGTGTGAACACAGTGATAAAATTAAACTCAGAATTTTTTGCTGTGATGTACAAATGAATGAAGTACCTTTTTAAGAAATACAGACAGTAGTTGTGTACCTATGTGCACAGAGCTGTGATTCCACGATGTCTACAGCATGAGTACTGATTAAAAAAAAATGACTTTTATTACCACAGCTTTTTTATCAAGTTTTAAAAAGGAACTGGTAAGTAAATCCAGCAGATTAAGTTTATATTATGATTTACAGCTGTAATTCAAATCAAGACAAAAGCAGCTATAACATACAATTCTACACTCTATTAATATTTTCAGGCTGAAATTACAAATGATTTTTTTCCCTGGAATGAAGATTGATTAATAACTTGCGATTGAGGTTGAATTGAAAATTTTTGAAGTCAATCTGGAATGCCATTTACTTTATCATTTTTGAGAAGTTGCTAAGTATTCTCACTTAAGGTTTAGAATAGTATTACCTGCTTCTTAATGAAATTGCATTGTTTTCTTTGCATGAGAGGTGGTTGTGAGAATTTGACAAGTGATTGATTTCATTTTGGAATGGGCTTGAACTATGCAAAGCACTTTTCATATTGAAGAAAGACATGGCTATTTTATTTTCCATGTTTAAAGATTTATTGCTGCACACAAGACTGCTGTAAGTGGGTTTGTTTGCTATTTATTTCTCTGCAATTCAATAATTGGTGTCATTAGCTGAAGACTATATTTTTTCTAGAATCCCTAATGTCGTTAAATTTGCCTTGGCAACAGGACTGGAAATTAGATGGGTGGATTGCTATTTCCCATTTACACATCCTTCATTTGAAATGGAGATCAAGTTCCAGGAAGAATGGCTGGAAGTCTTGGGTTGTGGAATCATGGAGCAACAACTGGTAAACTCAGGTAAATCAATTGTCTAGAAGAATTGCTATTAAATTTTAGAATTTTCTGAAATTTTCTTTGATTCACTTTGTTATTTTAAGTTTGTATTTTCCTTTTACATTTTAAAATTGTTTGAATGTTTTTATCAATACATCATTTTACCTTGCCGACACATACGTACTGAAAGGCCTTTATTCGCGCTATGCAGCTCTGTGCCCCTATGATACTGGGAGGGCATCTTTGTCTGCCCTCTCAGCAGGACATGGAAGATCTTCTGACCATTCTTTCAAACAAAAAAACAGGCAAATTCCCCCCTGTGTCCTCTGGTCAATATTTATACCCCTTCTAAAATCTCTGTAACAAATTGAGATGCCGTTCAAAGTTTCAAAGGTTTCAAAGGTACATTTAATGTCAGAGAAATGTATATAATATACATCCTGAAATTCTTTTTCTTCACAACCATTCACAAAAACAGAGTGCCCCAAAGAATGAATGACAGTTAAATGTTAGAACCCTAAAGCTCCCCCCAGCTCCCCCTCCCATGCATAAGCAGCAACAAAACAACAACCCCCCCACCAGCAAAAAAAAGCATCAGTACCCACCTCTGAACACTCAAGTGTGCAGTAAAGCATCAATAAAGACATAAACCTGCAGTACCCCAGAGACTACTTGTTCACCCAATAATTCGACGTATCACACAGACTCTCTCTCCCTAATAAGGGAAAAAGAGGTAACCCCGTCTCACAGCGAGAGGGGAGACATAACAAACAACTCGCTGATTTATGATGTTAAAAGTCTGTTCTGTTGCTTTTTCTGACTCTGTGCCCAAAGGACTCTGATCTCTAGGCACTCAGCTAGCAGCCAGCTTGCTGCTTTCGATTTTCTGTGTACTCCCATGACAGACCAGTTTCCTGTGGAGGCACCAACCTTGAGTCCGTCTGCCTTCAGAACTATAAAATTTTGGAACCCTGAAGGCGTGCTAGTCTTCTAGACCGCGTCCTTGGTATGTTAAATAGCGGCCAGTTGTGAGACTCCAAGTGTGAGTCCCATTCCCACAAAGAACTGAAGTCAACATGCAACTCCAGGTCAGGTCTTCAAAAGAACCCTGAAAGGGAAAAAGAGAGATATTAAAGATAGAAATAGAGCTGTTTGCGAAGAGGCAAACAAAGGAGTTGCCATTAGGCACCGTCGTCCTCCTAAGCTCCTGAGTTCAAAGTAAATTTGTTATCAAAGTATGTATATGTCACAATATACAACCGTGAGGGTCATTTTCTTGTGGGTATTCACAGTAAGTACAAGAAACACAATAGAATCAATGGAAGACCACCCTCTTATCACATTATCACAAAGGCAGAGGTTCCAGTATGCTAAGACCCATTAACCACTACTTCTTTCTTCTGTGGGCAAGCCAATTCTGATTCTAAATGGCCAATTCATTCCATAGATCCCATGCATCTTCGTCTTCTGAATGAACTGTCCACGAGGCCTTTGGCATATCCCTTAGTAAAATGATGTAGACAATATTCATTGCTCTACCTTCATCAATCACCTTTGACACTTTCTCAAAATTCAATCAAGTTAGTAATAAGTGACTTGCCCACACAAAACCATGCTGATTGTCTTATTTAGACCATGATTTGCCAAATAGTCATAAACCCTATCCTTAAGAATCCTCTCCAGTATCTTCCATACATCTGACATGAGACTCTCTGTTCTGTAATTTCCAGTATTATCCCCATATCCCTTCTTGAACAAAGGAACAACATTAGCTATTAACCAGTCCTCTGAGAGCTCACAATTGGAAACTATGAATACCTGCACTTTGGTAAAGTGTATAATGGTGTCAGGTCCCCCTATCAGGTCTGCTTGCTTCTATGAGTTAATGGAAAAGCAGATGAAACCCTCCTTTCCTAATTCAACAATGAGTGACAATCTGCAGGATGTAGCAGAGATTAGCTAGCCTAGGATGTTCATGAGGAGAGGAAGCTGATAGCCACTGTGACCCTGACATCTATAGACAAAGGAGTCCAGGCTAATGACAAGTAGCATTTAGAAGTACAGATGCACATCCCTTTATCCGAAATTCTGAAACCCAAGAAGTTTTTTTCACCAACGGTTGATGTCACTCAGGTGTGACGTGGCAGCACTAGGAGAGGCAGCCAGACGTCAGTTGTGGCTCTGCGCTCATATTGGATACATGTGCATTTGCTGTTTGCTAATATTTTGTGTTCACTGTTGACTTTGTGTTTAATTTCACTGTGAAAATGTCAAAAAGAGCTGCAGATACCCCTATGGGTAACAGTGAGAAAAAGAGAAGGAATCTTCTCTATCAATAATGCAGAAAGTGGAGTTATTGCAGAAGCTCGATCGTGGTGTGTCTGTGCGGCGTCTTACTAAAGAAATTGTGTCGGAGCTACCACTGTATATGATTTAAATAAACAGAAAGACAAATTGCTGAAGTTTTATAGTGACAGTGGCATTCTATATTTAGTCCAATAAGTCATTTACCATGTGTTTGATTGGGTTCGTTTGAAGCTGTATTTTTTTTTACGTTTTATTGAATGTTTTTGTTGGAAATAAAATTTCTTCTTGTCATTATTCCCTAAACAATATAGTATAACAATTATTTACATAGCATTTACATTGTATTAGGTATTATAAGTAATCTAGAAATGATTTAAAGTATAGGGGAGGATGTGCGTAGGTTTGGTGTGCCGCTGGGTCCTAAAGACCACTGCACTAAGAGAGGTTAAATAAGGGACTTGAGCATATGTGCTTTTTGGTATCGGTGAGGGTGGGGAGCGTCTGAAATCTGAAAAATTCTGAATTCCGAAATGCAACTGGCCCCAGGGATTTCGGATAAGGGATTGTGGCCCTGTACATGAGTGTTACAGATTTTAATGAGGACAGGCCATGTGGTTCACATGTATGACACTACATTCCTGACACAAGCACACTCCTCCAAGCTCTGCCATGGCAAGAGATTACCAGATGGGGCAAGGGAATAATGCAAGGATGTTCTTAAAGCCTGCTTGGAATAGGTTCACGTCTCCACCAATGGAGGTGGATTCCCTAACCTTAAGGAGCATTTGGAATAGAATTGACATACCCATGTCCCTTCATTAAAAGCCTGCATAAGGATAATGTAACTGGCAAAAAGAGCGAGTGAACTCTCAGGCCACTCATCCTCCAGTGGTGTCAAATGACTTCTGCTCACCTGCTTCGGTGTCTGTTAGTCCTGGATCTACTTGCCTGCCATCCTGGAGCCCAGACTGATATGAGAACAAGCCCTAGGACTGCCTGAAAAAAGGGAGAGGAGGAGAAATAGAATGACAAAGTTGTTAGTGGGATTGGTGGATAGATCGTTATGAATGGTAGTGATTAAGAAAGAACAAGTCTGGAAGAGGTACATATGAGGAGATGAATGAAATCTGAAATTATTAGAGGGAAGGGAGAGTATTAAGATTACAAACGCAGTGAAGATCTCTTAATAGCAATTCTATAGAAGGTGATTCACATAGACATCGAGAAGTGTAATGAACCAATAACTTGCTATTCCCTCATTTCATACAACCACAGTAACGTTTGAGTCTTTGCAACATCATGTATTTTCACAATGGATATCAGCTGGATAATATATGAAATAAAAATATGTATAAAAATATGGTTTATTAAACCAAATAAATTTGAAAAAGAACAGTATTTTGATTGGTAATAATCCCATAGTTACATCCTGCCTGAGGAAGAAATATTTTGTACACTCTCTGGCTATCCATCCCATAGGACGGTTCCTTTCAGTCAGTTAGTGGGGTTTAATATGTGCATCCTGGAGTGGCTGTACAGGCCGATCCTTGACAGGCACTGCTTGCCACATACTTGGCAGGTGTGGCCTGGAGGGGCAACAGGGGCAGAAGCTCTGTTATGGTGCTTCCTGTGCCATTCCTCTGTTTCCTCATTGAGCTTGTTCTCAGCAGCGTCCACACCTTTTCTGATAGCGTCCCTCCACTGTGAGCGATCTTGAGCCAGATCCTCCCATGTTGATGGGGAAATGTCAGCTTTCTTGAGGCTGCTGTGCAGAACATCCTTGTAGTCACTGGCCTCCTTGTTTTTGGGTACCACTGGACAGTTGGCCATACAAGATGTCCTTGAGCAGTCTTCCGTCAGGCATTCTGACAACATGTCCTGCCCAGCGCAGTTGGGCTGACATCACCAAGGTTGAAACTGCTGGCATTCTGGCTCGAGAGAGGACCTCGATATTGGAAACCCTTTCTTGCCAGGTGATCTTCATCAGAGAACGTAGGTGACGCTGCTGCAGTTGGTCAAGCTGGCGTAAGTGTCTCTGACATGGGCACCATGACTCACATCTGTATAACAAGGTTGATATGACAATGGCCCTGTATATCTTGCACTTGGTGGCCAACCTGATGTTCTGTGATCAAACTCGATCTTTCAGCTGACCAAAGGCAAAGCAGGCTTTTCTGGTTCTTGACTCAATCTCTACATCCAGAGAAGCTGAGGATGTTGTTATGCTGCCCAGGTAGCAAAACTTGTTGACAGCATTGAGACGAATGTCATCAATGAGGACAGTTGGTTCTTCGTAGCTTGAGCCAGGAGCTATGGTGCTTTCAAAAGGCAGTATGGAGAAAACATTTGATGGTAGATTCATAATTATTTATTGGAGGTGAATAACCAAAGGAAAATGATGATTTGCTTTACTTCAATGACTATAATTGCAGCAGATTAAAACAATGCATCATTTGGTTTAAAAATATCAATTTTATGCCATTAAATATGAAGTTTTATCATCGAGGATTAATTCTAATTTGTAATTATGCCAATTTAGCTGATAACAATTTGATTATCAAAAGCTGTCTAGAAAAGCTGTTACAATAAGGAACAAGCTTTCAAAAAGTTAGAGGAACAATAACATAAGTGTGACATTGTCCAAGACAAAGAAACTGCCTGGTTGATTCTCCATCCACTATCCTAAGTTTAAAGTACATTTATAATGGTAACTTTGGAGCCATTTCAATTGTAAAACACTGGCATTTGCAGTGTCTTTATTTTATTTGTTGGACATTTTGACTACTGTTACATTACAACTGATGATTATTTACAAGTGGCAGATTATATCATAAGATTTTAGTAATTGTCTATAACACAAACCAACTATATACATGAAATTCTGCGGATGTTGGAAATCTAGAGTAACACATACAAAATGCTGGAGGAACTCAGTAGGTCAGGCAGCATCTACGGAAAGAAGTAGAGTCAAAGTTTCAGGCTGAGACTCTTGTTAATACATCACAGATGTAGTCCTGATGAAGGGTCTTGGTCGAAACATTGACTTTTTATTCCTTTCCATAGATGCTGCCTGATCTGCTGAATTCTTCCAGCATTTTGTACACATAACCATTTTTCTTTTGTACTTAATTTGTAATTTTGATCAGGCATTTTACATCAAACATTTGTCCACAAACTACTGAAAAATAATTCTGCCAGCCTTAGCAAAATTGACTGTAATGAAAATTGCCAGTAGAGGACATACGTCAGAAGGCATTAATGACCTCCATTGTATTAAACATAATCTTGGAAAGAATATGTAAAGCAAAAACAAAATGGGCAGCAGTACAGCTTTAAGCATGTTCAGTGACAACTACTGTTTGGTGGTGGGGTCATAGCAAAAGCGAAGTACTAAATTTGGAAGGGTATCGGGAGATATGTTCAGATGACGGCGACTGATCCATCAGAGGAATGCTTTGTGTTGCACTTACTCAAGCTACTGCTGACTGTGAAATGAAATTTTCATAATCTACAGCCCCTATATAGTAACATGCTAAAATATTTATTGGTTTTACAGGCGATAAACAGAATTTCTAAAGATAAGTGACAGTGTAGATTCTTAACACTTCAGTAAGCCTAGGTTGTAAACAAAATACTTAAATCTCTTTATTAAGATGTGATATATTAACTAATGGAAGAGTCTTTATAAAACATCACAGTTGCAGGTTTAATAGTTACATTTACAAATGTTTATTAAATCAAAATAATGTAGAATTTCCAAATGTTTGTGTTTAGAGATGGAATATTTAATTTTATTATTGAGGAACTTTACAACTGTGAAATTTAGTTGTAGTGTATTATGCAATTTTTGAATGTTGGTGAAATGATATATAATAAATTGTACAACCCAATAGTTTTTTGCATATGTTATGAGAAAATTTAAAAAAAACTAATTTCTGAAATACTGATGGTTTTGGTGTTGAAACAAATTTGCATCTTTTTATTATGTTTACTTACACTTAATAGACATGGATTGCCTGAAAGAAGGTTTAAAATATCATAACAGATTATTTGATTACTCCACAAAGCAAATCAGAGGTATTGTGCATTATGGCGCATTGATGCCAGAAGCATATTGATTGAGTTTCTGAGGAGATGATGAATATAGTGCAATAGATGTTGTCTATATGGACTTCAAGTAAGTCATTTGACAAGGTCTGTTATGGTAGACTAATCCAGAAGATCAAGATGAATAGGATCCATGGTAATTTCGTAGATTGGATTCAAAACTGACTTGGTCATAGACAGACAGTAGTGGTGGAAGAGTGTTATTTCCAATGATTTTCCACAAGGATCAGTGCTGGCACCTCTGTTTTGTGATATTATGAATGACTTGCACAGAAATGTGGATGATGTAAAAGTTGGCTGTGAAGGTAATTGTAATAGGATATAGATTAGTTGGAAATATGGGCAGAGAAATGGCAGGCAGAAATTAATCCAGTCAAGTGTGAGATTTGCATTTTGGGAGGTCAACTATAAGGAAAAAAATTATACAGTAAATGGCAAGACTGTTAGGAGCATTGATGCACAGAAGGTTCTTTGTCGAAGTCCATAGCTCCCTGAAAATGGTAGCACAAGAAATGAGGATGATGAAAAAGGCATATGGCATGCTTGCTGTCATTGTTTGAAGGATTGACCATGAGAGTCAGGAAGTCGCATAGCAGTTGTAATGGTAAATGATTGCCTCATTATAGGAAGATTGTAGAAGCTATGAAAAGGATGCAGAAGAGGTTTACTAGCATGCTGAATAGGGTGGAGAAAATTAGCTATAAGGACAAACCTTGGATCGTTTTCTTTGGAGTGATAGAGACTTATAAAATTGAGAAGTATAGACAGGATACATAGTCAGAGTTTTTGAAATGTCAAATATTTGAGGACATCAGAATCAGGTTTATTATCACCAGCATGTGACGTGAAATTTGTTAACTTAGCAGCAGCAGTTCAATGCAATACATAGTCTAGCAGAGGGAAAAAAATAATAAATAAAATAAAACAATAATAATAATAAACATATATTGAATAGATTTTAAAAATGTGCAAAAACAGAAATGCTATATATTTTTTAAAAAAGTGAGGTAGTATCCAAAGCTTCAATGTCCATTTAGGAATCAGATGGCAGAGGGGCATAACGCTAAAGTGAGAAGGAGAAGGTATAAAAGTGATGAACAAGGCAAGTTTTTATTTTACACAGAATTGTAAGTGGCTGGTATGTGCCGCCAAGGATGTTAGTGGAATTGGATATAATAGTGGTGTTTAAGATGCATTTGGACAGATCCATGAGCATTTGAGATATAGATCATGTGTAGGTAGGTGGGTTTAGTGAAATTTGGCATAATGTTTAGCACAGACATTGCATTGATGGTATTGTTCCTGTATAGTTCTATGTCCTATATATGGTGCTCAAAGGAAGTTGAATTTGATAATAAAGTATAATTATGGTTTAGTTTAGATATGTCCATTAAACTTGAATAAAATCCCATTTTAAGACTGCATGTCTTAACAAGTCACTTGTGCACATTAAGCATTTTTTTTAACTATTGCTCACTTACCTTGGTGGTAAGTAAGAATATATTTAAAATAACCATTGTATAGCTTAGCTGAAATACTGTTATGCAGAATATATACAATGTAAATACACAAAGTAAGGCACACATTAAAAATAGTTAACTTTGTGATGACAATGTTGACACAGTTCCCCAAAATAAGATACTGTGAATGCGTTGGCTGATAAGATAACTGAGGCTCATTGATCTTGAAAATGTGCTGAATAGAGAATTGTGAGATCCTAAACAGAAAGTGTCTGACATCAGTGGAAGCCCCATGAAATGTTAGTCATTAATGAGACAAAGACTATGCAGTGTTTAGATGAACTTTTCCTGATTCAGTGTCTCAGTGGTGAAATTGGGTGTCTGAATTGACATGGTGTTACATTTAATGTGCTCACAACCCTTATTTTCACACAAAAAAAACAAACATTGGAAATGAAATGAAGTCATTGATATTGATTTGTGTAGGTTTCGATAAAGTCGTAAGACATCACAACTTGAGGTTATATAGCATCATTTAATGTGGTAAAAATATTACCTGGTGCTTCAGAAAAGTATTATTAGGCTAAGATTGATACTGATATGTAAAGAAAAAATTCCAGAGTAGGGGTTCAGACAACCTAACTATGCCTGTAGCAGACACCAACAGAATCAACAAACTCATTCGTAAGGCCAGTGATGTTGTGGGCATGGAACTGGACTCTCTGACGGTGGTGTCTGAAAAGAGGATGCTGTCCAAGTTGCATGCCATCTTGGACAATGTCTCCTATCCACTACATAATATACTGGTTGGGCACAGGAGTACATTCAGCCAGAGACTCATTCCACCGAGATGCAACACAGAGCGTCATAGGAAGTCATTCCTGCCTGTGGCCATGAAACTTTACAACTCCTCCCTTGGAGGGTCAGACACCCTGAGCCGATAGGCTGGTCCTGGACTTAGCTCCTGGCATAATTTACATATTGCTATTTAATTATTTATAGTTTTATTACTATTTAATTATTTATGGTGCAACTGTAGTGAAAACCAATTTCCCCCGGGATCAATAAAGTATTACTATGACTGATATTCACGAAAAGCTAGAGGTTGAGTTAGTAGAGGTTGTGTTAAGGAGTTCTGTTAGATGTTCAGGTGGGTGTGAGGTTATAGATTTGAAGGAGGGTTTAGGGATAGGGAAACTGAGGTCAAGGAGTGATATTTCAAATAACGAATGACTCGTATAATTATTGTGGAAAAATGGGTGGTTATGGGCTGCAAAGTTTTGATCAGCAAATCTTTATGGAAGCTCTCCCTTTGTGGTGTTGCCAATTAACTGCAGCATATGATAAAACATAGTCCACAATAACTATACTTTATTACATGAATTTACTTCAAACAACTCATAGATTTACTATATAGCTTTGAACAAGTCTCATTATTCCTTTAATTTTTGAACTCTTTTAGTTTAGTTTCATAGCTTCAAAACCCACTAAATGTATTCTAGATGTTACTCACTCTTGATGAGCCTGGCTGGGGTTTGACTTGGCAAGTTCTTCTTTGAGTCCCTGACTCAGCGTCTTTTTCTTCAGCATTCACTACTATAGGTTACCTCATATAATATAATTTTACACATTTCTTTGCATATTATAGTGATATTGATTAGTTCTGCATTATCAGCTATACACCTATAAGTCCTGTTCTTATCCATAGAAATATGTATCTTTAACACCTTTAAATTCCTGTTGGGACCATTCTACAATTATCTTAGAATAGCTTGTCTCTTTCACAAGATGTCAGTTACAAAAACATTCCAATTTCTTTGTTTTGTCCTCTAAGTGGTTCACAATTGGATAGTTCACAGTGGGATGTAAAACTATTTCAGCTGTGTTCTCACATTAGCTCTGACCAGGCGTTGATTATGTGACTTTCCTACATTGTGCTTCTTAATTCTTAGTGCCCAGCATCTCTTATAACTTAACACAGGACCAGAGACCTAACGGGGTACTTGACATTTCTCTGGCTTCTATAGTAAGCTTACCAATCACCAACAACCCTTACAATGTGGTAGCAATCCACCTCAGTAAATACTGCCTGACCCACTGAGATTCTCCAGCACCTCTTAAATTGCTCCACATCTCAGCACTGTAGTCTCGTGTCTCAATAAATCAAATAGTGGTTTAGCTCAGAAATCAGTCTGCAAATCGCTGTTTTATTTTCAAACTTTTGGTTTTAGTTAGAATAAATCACTTTAGTGATGTTAGTATGAAATTGCACAAATCCTAAAATTGAACTGAACACTTCTGTTCCCTAGCTATACAAGTGTATCGGAGATTTTCCCAGCATTAGGCACACACCAAGTGATGTCACTTCATCTTTCCCTGAATTGTTATTAGTGTTTACTGTGATGAGTATACAGAAGGAGATGAGTATCCCAATACTACTGGATTAGCTTGATTATAACCTATGTTCTTTTCTGTCAAAGAATATAGAATGTGCAACGGAAAAATGGTAGGTGTTATTGGCACTGATTCTGTGAAGCCTTAAGTTTTGAAAATATGAGCAGAAAATGTAGTTTATTGTTTCCAACGTAGTGACCCGAAACAACACTTTTCTTGTCAAAAGTCAAAGACTTCATTGTAAATGTGTTTGTGTCTCCAAAACTGCACAGAAGTGCTAGTTAACTTAAAATATTTAAACTGTCAAAAAAACGTCTTTCATATAAAACCTGGGAATTAATTTTTAAATTTAGTAGTAAATTGTGGAAACTACTTGAAAGAATAGTCATAGTCATACTTTATTGATCCCGGGGGAAATTGGTTTTCGTTATAGTTGCACCAGAAAAAATAAATAGTAATAGAACCATAAATAGTTAAATAGTAATATGTAAATTATGCCAGTAAATTATGAAATAAGTCCAGGACCAGCCTATCGGCTCAGGGTGTCTGACCCTCCAAGGGAGGAGTTGTGAAGTTTGATGGCCACGGGCAGGAATGACTTCCTATGACGCTCTGTGCTGCATCTCGGTGGAATGAGTCTCTGGCTGAATGTACTCCTGTGCCCACCCAGTACATTATGTAGTGGATGGGAGACATTGTCCAAGATGGCATGCAACTTGGACAGCATCCTCTTTTCAGACACCACCATGAGGGAGTCCAGTTCCATGCCCACAACATCACTGGCCTTACGAATGAGTTTGTTGATTCTTTTGGTGTTTGCTACCCTCAGCCTGCTGCCCCAGCACACAACAGCAAACATGATAGCATTGGCCACCACAGACTCGTAGAACATCCTCAGCATCGTCCGGCAGATGTTAAAGGACCTCAGTCTCCTCAGGAAATAGAGACAGCTCTGACCCTTCTTGTAGACAGCCTCAGTGTTCTTAGACCAGTCCAGTTTATTGTCAATTCGTATCCCCAGGTATTTGTAATCCTCCACAATGTCCACACTGACCCCCTGGATGGAAACAGGGGTCACCGGTACCTTAGCTCTCCTCAGGTCTACCACCAGCTCCTTAGTCTTTTTCACGTTAAGCTGCAGATAATTCTGCTCACACCATGTGACAAAGGTTCCTACAGTAGCCCTGTACTCAACCTCATCTCCCTTGCTGATGCATCCAACTATGGCAGAGTCATCCAAAAACTTCTGAAGATGACAAGACTCTGTGCAGTAGTTGAAGTTCAAGGTGTAAATGGTGAAGAGAAGGGAGACAAGACAGTCCCCTGTGGAGCCCCAGTGCTGCTGATCACTCTGTCGGACACACAGTGTTGCAAGCACACGTACTGTGGTCTGCCAGTCAGGTAGTCAAGAATACATGATACCAGGGAAGCATCCACCTGCATTGCTGTCAGCTTCTCCCCCAGCAGAGCAGGGCGGATGGTGTTGAATGCACTGGAGAAGTCAACAAACGTGACCCTCACAGTGCTCGCTGGCTTGTCCAGGTGGGCGTAGACACGGTTCAGCAGGTAAACGATGGCATCCTCAACTCCTAGTCGGGGCTGGTAGGCGAACTGGAGGGGATCTAAGTGTGGCCTGACCATAGGCCGGAGCAGCTCCAGAACAAGTCTGTCCAGGGTCTTCATGATGTGGGAGGTCAATGCCACTGGTCTGTAGTCATTGAGGCCGCTGGGGCGCGGCACCTTCGGCACAGGGACGAGGTAGGTCATCTTCCACAGTACAGGAACCCTGCGGAGCCTCAGGCTCATGTTGAATACATGGCGAAGTACTCCACATAGCTGAGGGGCACAGGCTTTGAGCACCCTGGTACTGACACCATCCGGTCCTGCAGCCTTGCTTGGGTTGAGACGTTTCAGCTGTCTTCTCACCTGTTCAGCTGTGAAGCCCACCGTGGTGGTTTTGTGTGGGGGAGGGGTATAGTCATGAGAGCAGGGTGGGGGACTGTGAGGAGGGGTAGGAGGGGAGAGTGGAATATGTGTTGGTTGGGGGCCGACAACAGATGGCTCATGCGGGGGATGGGCAGGGGTCACAATGTCAAATCTGTTAAAGAACAGGTTAAGTTCGTTGGCCCTGTCCACACTGCCTTCAGCTCCTCTGTTGCTAGCTTGCCGAAACCCAGTGATGGTCCTAATCCCCCTCCAGACCTCTCTCATGTTGTTCTGCTGGAGTTTCCACTCAAGCTTCCTCCTGTACCTGTCTTTAGCCTCCCTGATCCTGGCTTTCCGGTCCCTCTGTATTGCCCTCAGCTCCTCCCTATTTCCATCTCTAAACGCCCTGTTTTTAGCGTTCAGGATGTCCTTTGTCACCCATGGCTTGTTATTTGAATAACAAAGGACAGTTCTTGTTGGAACATTGCAGTCCATACAGAAGTTAATGTAATCAGTGATGCATTCTGTGAGCCCATCAATATCCTCTCCATGTGGCTCACAGAGTGCCTGCCAGTCTGTCACCTCAAAACAACCCTGTAGTGCCTCATAAGCCTCCTCCGACTATTTCCTCACTGTCCTTGAGGTTGCAGGTTTACTCTTCACCAGAAGCATAAATGTTAACATCAAATACCAAAATAATTATTTAGGTACTGATGGAGACTTGGTGCTATAAGAAATGTAAGCCTTATCTAAGAAAGGACATGCTGACATTGGAGAGGGTTCAAAGGAGGGTTACGAAAATAATTCCAAGATTGAAAGGCTTTATGAGAAGCCTTTGATGGCTCTGGGCCTCTACTCATTGGAATTCAGAAGAATGATGGGTGACCTCATTGAACACTATCGGATGTTGAAAGCCAATCCAAGCAACACACAAAATGCAGAAGAAACTCAGCAGGCCAGGCATCTTATATGGAAAAGAGTACAGTGGAAGTTTCAGGCCGAAGCCCTGCATCAGGACTGTTTTCCATAGATACTGCCTGGGCTGCTGAGTTCCTCCTGTATTTTGTGTGTGTTGCTAAAAAGTTGAAAGGCCTTGATAGAGTGGATGTGGAGAGGATGTTTCTAATGTTGGGGGAGTCCAAGACAGGAGGATACAGCCTCAGAATAGAGGAGTGTCCTTTTAGAAAGGAGATGATAAGGAATTTCTACGGCCAGAGAATGGTGAATCTGCGGAATTCATTGCCATAGGCAACTGTGGAGGCCATGTCATTGGGTGTATTTAAGGCAGATGTTGATAAGATTCTTGCTTAGGGCATGTTGGAATACAGGGAGAAAGCAGGAGGTTAGGGCTGAGAGGGAAAATGATTTAGGCATGATAAAATGGTGGAGCAGACTGGATGGGCCAAATGGCCTAATTCTGCACCTATATCTTTTGGTCTTATAGTCTTATTGTGTTGGTGCGTGGCCAAGTGGTTAAGGCATTCGTCTAGTGATTTGAAGGACGCTAGTTCGAGCCTTGACTGAGGCAGCGTGTGTGTCCTTGAGCAAGCACTTAACCACATATTGCTCTGCGACGACACCGGTGCCAAGCTGTATGGGTCCTAATGCCCTTCCCTTGGACAACATCGGTGGCGTGGAGAGGGGAGACTTGCAGCATGGGCAACTGCTGGTCTTCCATACAACCTTGCCCAGGCCTGCGCTCTGGAAACTTTCCAAGGCACAATTCCATGGTCTCATGGTCTTATAAGTTTAAGTACTTTATAGTTCGTGATTACTCTTGCATTCTAACAGGCAAATAAAAGGCAGTGATTATACATTACTAATTCTGAGTATCTCCAAATACTACTTGAGGGATATTTTGTTATTTCACTATTTAGTACATTCTTATAGTCACTAGAACAGGAAATGTCTAAATTGTAAATATTTTCAATTCATATTGTTCAAAAAGAACAAAATGCTTTGATAGTTTTTATTTTCTGCAGAAATACCTTGGTGGGTTAAAGAATATGATAGAAGTTTACGTTTTGGCACATCATATTTCACAATTTGAAAAACTTCAGAAACTAGAAATACTCACTTGGTCAGACAGCATCGGTAAAAGGAGAAGCAGAATTAACATTTCAGATCATGAAAGGTTATCAGTTGATGCTGTTTCATTAAATAAGTATTTGTAGCATTAGCAGTTGTCATACTCATTTTGAGTTACTGAGCAGATGATCAAAGGATGTATTTTCAGAAAACATTGTGATTTCTTAATATCCACCTCTGGTGTTGCAATGTTTAATCACTAATGAACTGTTGAAGTAAGCCTGAACCTACTACAAAAACATACTACAGTACTGACAGGCTAAACATTACTCATGTAGCAGGGGGCCTTCTCCCTTGTAGCTGCCACAGATGCTCAAGGCTGACCATAGTGAGGCACTTCAAAGCAACTAAATGAGACAAGATTTGGGAAAGGGAGACTCAGTTCTCAGCTATCATCAGTGGTGAACCTGTGACTGACGCTTGTTACCATCGCTGCAGCAAGTAGTAGGCAGGCTCCCTTGGGGTACTGACTTGACAGATTGCAGGCTACTGACAGCAAAGTGTTGGGATGGACACTAGTTTTGTTGGACTCTAGATCATGGTCTCTTTGGGGTGTATGCTGTGCTTGCATGGTGGGTGGTGTGGCTCATGCTCTTTGCTGGAATAAATGGGGAGGGGGAGGAGGGAAGGTTGATGCTTTGCTGGAATAAATAGGGATAGGGAGGAGGGAAGGTTGATGCTCTTTGCTGGAATAAATGGGGAGGGGGAGGAGGGAAGGTTGATGCTCTTTGCTGGAATAAATGGGGAGGGGGAGGAGGGAAGGTTGATGCTTTGCTGGAATAAATAGGGATAGGGAGGAGGGAAGGTTGATGCTCTTTGCTGGAATAAATGGGGAGGGGGAGGAGGGAAGGTTGATGCTCTTTGCTGGAATAAATGGGGAGGGGGAGGAGGGAAGGTTGATGCTTTGCTGGAATAAATGGGGAGGGGGAGGAGGGAAGGTTGATGCTTTGCTGGAATAAATGGGGAGGATTTGGAGGGAAGGTTGATGCTCTTGCTGGAATAAATGGGGAGGGGGAGGAGGGAAGGTTGATGCTTTGCTGGAATAAATGGGGAGGGAGGAGGAGGGAAGGTTGATGCTTTGCTGGAATAAATGGGGAGGGTTTGGAGGGAAGGTTGATGCTCTTGCTTTAAATGGGGAGGGGGAGGAGGGAAGGTTGATGCTTTGCTGGAATAAATGGGGAGGGTTTGGAGGGAAGGTTGATGCTCTTGCTGGAATAAATGGGGAGGGTTTGGAGGGAAGGTTGATGCTCTTGCTGGAATAAATGGGGAGGGAGAGGAGGGAAGGTTGATGCTTTGCTGGAATAAATGGGGATGGGGAGGAGGGAAGGTTGATGCTCTTTGCTGGAATAAATGGGGAGGGGGAGGAGAGAAGCTTGATGCTTTTGCTGCTGCTTGGGAGGGGGAGGGGGGCTTTGAGGTTCTTATGTTTTTTCTATCATTTGTTCTTTGGGGTTTTTCTGTTTCTTGGATGTCTGCAAGGAGTAAGAATTTCAGGTTGTATACATTCTCTGATATTAAATGGAACTATTGAACCATTGAACTTTTGTGGGTAGTTAGTTGAATACATTAGTCTGGCCAATCCTCGCCTCACTGCTTGCTGACAGTAATGGCATCTCAGCCTGAGGAGAACTAAGTTTCTTTATACTCGCTAACAGAAGTGAGTGCCTCCCATGGGGCCAATGCAGGCTTGATGCTGTAGTTACTGTGTGCTATTTATGGATATAGCTTCTGTTCATAAGGAGCTGAAACTGCAGTTCTGTTTTCCTTGAGAAAACATGTTGTAGAAGTGCAAATTGTGTCACTTTTTCCTAACACAAGAGATTCTGCAAATGCTGGAAATCATGAGCAACACACACAAGATGTTGGAGGAATTCAGCAATTCAGGCAGTATCTATAGAGGGAAATAAACAGTCAACTATACGGGCCAAGATCCTTCATCAGGACTGGTAAGAAAGGAGGCGTGGCCTATTCTGCATGGAGGTCAGTCACCAGTGGTGTGCCTCAGGGATCTGTTCTGGGACCCTACTCTTCATGATTTTTATAAATGACCTGGATGAGGAAGCGGAGGGATGGGATAGTAAATTTGCTGATGACACAAAGGTGGGAGGTGTTGTGTGTAGTGTGGAGGGTTATCAGAGGTTACAGCGGGACATTGATAGGATGCAAAACTGGGCTGAGAAATGGCAGATGAGGTTCAACCCAGATAAGTGTGAGGTGGTTCATTTTGGTAGGTCAAATATGATGACAGAATATAGTATTAGTGGTAAGACTCTTGCCATTTTGGTGGATTAGAGGGATTCATAGGACACTCAAAGTTGCTGCGCAGGTTAACTCTGTGGTTAAGAAAGCATACAGTGCATTGGCCTTCATCAATCATGGGATTGAGTTGAGGAGCCAAGAGGTACTGTTGCAGCTATATAGGACCTTGGTCAGAACCCACTTGGAGTACTGTGCTCAGTTCTGGTCACCTCACTACAGGAAGGATGTGCAAACCATAGAAAGGGTGCAGAGGAGATTTACAAGGATGTTGTCTGGATTGGGGAACATGCCGTATGAGAATAGGTTGAATGAACTCGGCCTTTTCTCCTTGGAGCGATGGTGGATGAGAGGTTACTTGACGGAGGTGTAAAAGATGATGAGAAGCATTGATCGTGTGGATAGTCAGAGGCTTTTTTCCTAGGGCTGAAATGTCTAGCATGAGAGGACACAGTTTTAAGGTGCTTGGAAAGAGATAAAGAGGAGATGTCAGGGGTAAATTTTTTACGGAGAGAGTGGTGAGTGCGTGGAATGGGTTGCCGGCAATGGTGGTGGAGGAGGATACGATAGGGTCTTTTAAGAGACTCCTGGACAGGTACATGGAGTTAGAAAAATAGAGGGCTATGGGTAACCCGAGGTAATTTCTAAGGTAAGGACATGTTTGGCACAGATTTGTGGGCCGAAGGGCCTGTATTGTGCTGTAGGTTTTCTATGTTTTTCTATGTTTATTCTTGTCACAGTTTATATACAACACAAAAAGATGTCAGTATTGGTAACTTTATATTGTATTTAAATTATAGAATTGGTTCTAGAACAATTGGTTCTGTCCACTTGAACCAAATTAGAATTTATGTAATTCCCAATGTGGCCATGATATTTTCTGCTATTTAAGTCTGAACTTACTACAAAAATGTAGTACAGTACTTCAAGGCTAAACTTTACCAGGTAGCAGGGAGTCTTCTCCCATGTAGCTGTCATGGTTACTCAAGGGCTGACTTCAAAGCAACTTAATGAGACGAGGATAGATTTTAGCTTGAGAGAGATAAGTGTGTGTGTGTGTGTGTGTGTGTGTGTGTGTGTGTGTGTCCACGAAACAAAACTAGAGATTTCTGCTTTGATTGTGTGGAAGTGTGGTTCAAGAAACTTGGAGGTTGGGGAATTAATGTCAGGTTGTTGCTTGCCATCAGATTTGAGTTAAAGAGGAGTTGATCCCTGTACATACTGTTTGTAAACTCTACTCATTGATATCTCACAGTCACATCAGGGTTCTATGCCAGCTACAAATTTCAAGTTCATTTTGAAAATTGGCTCTTGCCTGAATTAGGTGGGTGGCGGGACTGTTTAATCTAAGTCTGCAAGGAAACTGGCAACAGCCATAATGAAGAGAGAGCAATAAGCTGTACATTTTTAGCACTATTTTCACTCAGTGGCTCTGAGATATTAAAAGTCAGTCTTCAAGATGTCAAGTTTGTCTCAGTAATGACTCTTGCATTAGATCTGAGCTCTTACAGTTCAAATCCTAAATTGATGCATGACTTAATTAGGTGCAGTACTTAAGTGTTCATTTGGTGACCTTCAGCCCTAAAACCCACGTGGGAATTGTGAGAGCCTGATTGGATGTTGACGGCTTGATTTGGAAAGAAGCACTTCACCTCGGTGTCATATCCTTGCAGAAATGTAGCTGAGATGAAGAATGAATTTGGAATTCAAATGCAGCAAGGTTCTATAATATGTCAGGGTATGTGGAAAGCTTTACCTTGCTTGGGAATGCGTGATCAGTTGTTTCACCTTCAAACAACAAATTAAAATTTTAACTTAATCTTTTCTAGTCATCCTCATTTTCTTCTGATTAATTAAGTAGTTTTATAAAGAGAAATTCACCTTCTAAGTCAGACAATTCAGCAGTTAGTGATTTAGTTTACTGGAAGTCTAAGAAATGTCCCACTGTGGTTATTAGATGGAATATTGTGATTTTTATGTAACCATAAATATATTTAAAATTTTGGTTGAACATTTGCTACTGTTCAGCAGTACATCTTGAGTCCTTTAGCAAATGGAAAATAAATATTGCAAGAAAGTACAACATTGTTAATATCTTGAAGATATTTTTCTTGAAATACATGCATGGTTTTATTGAAATTATTTATTTGTGGAGTATGTTGCTGGCAAAACCTTAATTATAAATAAATATTTATTATCACATGTTCCAAGGTACAGTGAAAAATTTGCCTTGCCTATCATTTGTACAGATAAATTCTTTATAACAGTGCATTGAGGTAGAATAAGATAAAACAGTCCAGAGTACAGAATAAAGTGTTACAGTTACAGAGAAAGTGTAGTGTAGGTAGACAATAAGGTACAAGTTGGCATAATGAAGTAGATTGCGAGGTCAAGAGTCTATTCTTTTGAAGTTTCAACAGTCTTTGAGCCTGGTGGTACATGCTTTCAGACTTTTGAACCTTCTGCCAATGGGAGGGGGGAGAAGAGAGAATGTTTGGGGTGAATGGGATTTTTGAATTGCTACATTCTCTACCAAGGCAGCAAGAAGTACAGACAGAGTCTATAGAGGTGAGGCTGGTTTCCATAATATGCTGAGTGTGCAGTTTCTTGCAGTCATAAGTAGAACAGTTGCCAAGCTGTGATACATCCAGATAGGATGTTTTATATGGTTAGCAAATCTATAAAAAATAGTGAGTTTCAGAGGGAAATTTACAAATTTTTTCAGCCTCCTGTGGAAGTAGAGGTGCTAGTGAGCATTCTTGATGGGAGCGTTAATGTTGTTGGACCAGGGCAGGCTGTTATTGATGTTCATGGGGAGAAGGCAGGAGATTGGGGCTGAGAGGAAAAATGGATCAGCCATGATGAAATGGTGGGGCAGACGTGATGGGCCAAGTGGCCTAATTCTGCTCCTATATTTTATGGTCATATGGTTTAAAGGAATTACTAGGTATTAGATTCCACACCTCCTTCGTGCACCCGCTCTGGCATCTGTGACGTGGGCAGAATCATGGTCCACACCAAGTTCAGCTCCTTCAGTTGCTCCGCCAATGTGCAACTTGCTGATGGGGTGGACCTGCAGTAATTTAAGTTAATGTTTAGTAGTATATTGTAATTGTGAAAAATATGGTGAAAAAAAAGACAATGATACCTTTGTTTGGCCCTTAGAAGCTGCTGTGTCTGAGCATGCCACCATCTTAATTGAAGACCCCTCTGTCTCCTCTGACAAATCAGCTCCCTCCCTGCAAATGTCATTAAACCCGACTGTGCACAACATTGGTGCACTATGTGATTCCGAGAGGAATCTACATCAATGCTTTATTAAGACTCTCTATGTGACAATACCCATCACCATCCAGCTAATGTAATGTTGGGTATATTTCTTTACTTCTGGGCTGTTACTCCATTGCACCCTGGTTATTTCCCTTTGTTCTAACTTTTCACAGTTTATCCTGGTTTTTGGTTAAGCTCTCCCAATGTTGGAATTCTGCTCCTGGTTTTCAAACTCCTCCATGATCCTGCTCATTACAACTCATCTCTGCAATTCAACAATCCTACAAGACACATACATTCAACATACTTTATCTTCCTTTACCTAATCACTGCTGAGATAACAAACTCCGGAATTCCCACCTGACCATCTATAAGCCTCTCCTTAAATCCCACCTCTTTAACCAACTCTTCCTGTATTATATGACAGCATGAGACTCAGTACAAATTTTGTTTGATAATATTATAGTAAAGGACCTTTGGAATTGTTACTATATGAGAAATGCTAATTAAGTTGTAGTTTCAAACTAAAAGCTATTGAAAAAGTTGACCAACTCCAGACAGGATGAAGTGAGATTTAAAGCAATATCATGATAATGACTGCAAAATAACTTCCTTGGCTCTGAAAATTAATTATGGCATTTTGTTCCCTCAGAAGTAAATTACTGTTGTCTCTTTACCTTTTCCTCTTCTTGCAGTGCTATTTCAGAATGTTGTTTATAGATAGCAAAATAAAGACTCTTTCAATAACTGGTTTGGATTCTGTAAGGTCTGAATATAATTACCTTCAAAAATAGGTGCAGTGATTTATCTCTGCAACTCTGAAAGGAAATTGTTCAGCATCATGTGCTGAAGCTAGGGAGACATTCACCAATAGCAAAATACGGTTGAAGGGTGGGCTGGACCTCTTTGAGATTGAAACAGAGACCTTTCCCAGGAAGTGGAGAGGAGTTTTGTTTCTACGTGGGCTACATGACCAACTTCATATACACTAAAAAGGAGCCAGCCATGGCAATCAATGTGGAGGTCATGTTCTAATAACCTAAATACAATGCCACAAGAGTTAAAATACTCAAGTTGTCAAACTCAATGAATGTATCATTAAATGCAATGTTACAATCAAGTGTATTACTAAATGAATTCACTTCCATCACTCATTCATTGAGCTAGAGAGAATTAGTTTTGAAACGGGCCCTTTGACCCACCAAATACACGACAAGCTAAACACTCAGTTATACTAATTCCACACTAATATAGCTTTTAAAAATTCTCCCCACATTTCCATCAATTCTTCTTCCCTTCACCCACATACCAGTGGTCAGTTAACTGACCAAAACACACATCCTTGGGACATGGGGGGGAAACCCATTTATTCCAAGGGAGAACGTGCAAATTCCACACAGAGCACTGAAATTAAGATTGTACCTGGGACTCTGATGCTGTGAGGTTGTGGCTGTACTAGCTATGCCACAGGATAAATAAAGGATGCATCGCGATCAATTAGTACCTAACATTTGTGACTCACCAGTGTTGCACAAATGGGAGGCAGTGAGAGTTGTCTATGCCAAATCATTTAAACTGCCTAGATGGGCTGAAGGGCCTGTTTCTGTGCTGTACTGTTCTATGACTAAATCATTCTCACACTTCACAGATTACCTGCACTACCTAAACATGACAGCAATATCACAGAGACATTTTCTAGATTCACATTCCATAAAATTGCAATTAACTGAAGTACAGCAAGATTGGAGATCTCTATAGCCTCACAGTAGAAGACAGGAAAAGATGCAGTATCTTTCTTCCCATGGAAAGAAATGATGTTGGTTATCATTGGAACAACTGTGATTTGAGTCCACAACCAGCTGCAATCCAAAACCATAGGTATCCTCCTTGCATTGCATTTGTCCTCATCTCAATTTCTACAAGCTGGTCCAAGTATCAGCCTATTACTTTCTCTCCCACAGACTGAGGCTTATGCTGGTTCATTTTTGATAGTCAAGAGAAACAGCTTGGTCACATGCTGTCAGAAAAGTGAGGAGAGCATGGAGACATTTAATTATCTTGCAATCCAAGACCCTAAGCAAAAACTCTGATACTGACGCTGCTTAGAATTCAAAGATTAGCTGAAAGGGTGATCTGAGAATAGGTAGACTTTGCAGGAAAATTGTACAGAGAAGATTTTAGAGCTGTACACAACATTCCAGGTGTGATGACACCAGGGTCTGAGATAACTGTAGCAGGACAGTTCCACTCTTTTACTCAAATCCTCTTTGAATAGAGGCCAACACTTGCTTTCCTAACTTCTTGCTAAATCTGCTCATTAACTCTCAGTCTGTGTACTAATACCCTCGGTCCCTCTGAATACTAATACTTTTCATCTTCTCACCATCTGAGCGAGGGGACAAACATACAGTTAAGTGTGGGTGTCTCTGGCTAGTAACAGGATGCAGTTTTTGAAAGGACAGAAGTGTTTTGTCAATGTGTTGATAAAACAGGCTGAAAACTGGAAATGCTTGGTCACGAAAATTTATGTGTGAAGGATGTATCAAGAATTCAGATAGCAAGATGTGAGTTTTACCATGATACACAATTAAGGAATCCAATGGCAATTTAAATCTAGAATTGACTACATCATGAGTAGAGGTTTTGAGTGCAGCAGGTCATAAAGTAGGAAAGTGGCAGATATTTCACTGAAATGAGAGCAAGTTTTCTTGGGTCATGAACAGAAATTGGAGTTTGTGCTATTTATGATTTATAATTTAAATTTTTAATATTCACTAATTTTTAACATTTTTAATATTTAATATTTGTAATCCAGGGAACGGGAAGCGCAGAATCAAATATCGCTGTGATGATTGTACATTCTAGTATCAATTGTTTGGCGACAATAAAGTATAAAGTAAAGTAAAGTTTGAAACTTGGCACTGGGTCATAGAACAATAAGAATGAAGACAAACTAGCTTAGCCCAAACAACATCTGGGAAAGAGAGAGAATCAGCAGCAAGCTTAGTTTTTGGTAAAAGTTAAGTATTTAGCAAGAGCATCAGGATCTCAGAATTTGTTACTACCTTTCTGCATTGTTTACATGAGTGATTTTTCGTGGATCATGAATATTTCTGCAAATAACCAGCTGAATTACTCAGTCTCGTATTGCTAAGGCAATTATTTACTGATAGCCAGGAGGTAGTAGCACAACCTAAAATGGATTCCCTGATCCATTCCAAAGACAAACTTGGTAACTTTGTGTTGGATACCCATTTTTGTCTTGAAAGGTGTATTAACCTTTATTTGAACTGATTCCATTTCTGTTCATACCGATTATGTAAAATTCTTTATCCAAACAATATATTCTGTAACTATCAAGGGCTGAAAAAAAAACAGGGCTGCATCTGTTATTGCTCAGCATATTAAATGTGGATAATTGACTTCCAGGATTCCTCTAGAGACATCAGTACACTTTACAAGTCTAATCATTTCTGTGCCTTTTAGGTTGCCCTGCTGATGTCTATTGTTATTCAGAGTTATACCAGGACTGCTTACATGGACTAAGAAATTAAATTGTTATTTTGAATTTCTAATTTACTGTAAATGTATCCAAATTTAGAAGTTTATGATGCTACTAGAAGTGCATTATTCAATACTTCTAAATCCTATGATATTTAGACTGTGGTATATGGTTCAATTTTATGCCCAAAGATAGAAAGGACAGCTAGTCAAATTAATGATTTGTCAGTTTTATCCTCAACGTATTAGTTTATTACTAAGATGTAGTGAAGAGCTAAGGACTAACATCATCGTTAGCAGAGAATATATTATTGCATGGATTATTCAGTTTGTACCAATCAATTTTTAATTACGATTTCATTTTTTTAATACTAGAGATGTATTGCTGAAATGGCATATTGCATCTATTTTTGGGTTGTACTCAAGAGTCAAATGCAAAGTATATTTTATTGCTAATATAATTACGATTAAGGTTTGCATTTTGTTTTACACACCATGCCTGCAGGATGGGCTTAACATGTGTTCTATACAATACCATGTATAATAAGAAAATGATGGATGCTGAATTGTTGAAAATCATTTATCAAAAACAAATGCCCAAGGGGAGTTTCAAGTGCTGAGACATGAATCAAAGAATCTTAATTACTGTGCATGAACATTTCATGAACAGATAAGTGGAATATGGGTGAAGGGTTAACACCAGGTCTGTACACTGGATGGATTAACAGAGGAGTCTCAGGTTTGTTATATATATTGGATTTACACATCAATAGTCTTGACTAGTTGAAAGCTATAACATCAAACTTAAATGCAGGGCATGTTGCATCAACAGTACCATTTCAGAGTGCACAGGATGCTATAATAGATAAAGCAGCTTGTGTGCTGCTTGATGAATATTGAAAAATTATTTTTACTATACTTTTATAATTAACACGTCTTGTTCCCACTGATCAAACTGAATTATCCATAAATATACACATTTTAAAACATGTATTCTTATGATTTTGTTGGTTATGGATTATGAAGAAAGCCATCTCATAACATTTTAAATGCACTTTAAACATCCTGAAATTGTAAAATTACTTTCTTCTTGTCCATCACACCGCTGGCATTTAGGGCAGCAATGAAGGTCCTCCATCTTTGGTGTTGTCCAGGGCTTCCTCAGTTGTGTCATTAGCTTATGGGTTTTCACTACGGTCAGTCATGCAAGTCCTGGGTGGACACTGAAGAATACCCTCACACTCAGATGTTGAAGGATCCTTATTTGCTGTTTCTGTAACAATTTTGTTTTACCACTCAAGGTTGTTAGTCCTGAGCTGAAGCCCTGAATATGGACTGGGCCACTCTTAGTTTGGCCTCTACCTGTTTGACATGGGTGACCCTACCAGGAGCCAAAGCATAAAGCTCTGACCGCAGCCAACATACAGTGCCTATAAAAAGTATTCACCCCCCCCCCCCGGAAGTTTTCATGTTTTATTGTTTTACAACTTTGAATCACAGTGGATTTAATTTGGCTTTTTTGACACTGCCTTGCCTTGTGCCCTTAACTCCTGGTGGAGTCGTCAGGGCGCTTCCATCTGTCGCGGTTGTGTGCCAGAACCTGGGTCATCGCAAATGTTTTCCCTGTCCATTCTTTAATGTTGTCCCCCCATCTTTTCCTCTGTCTACCTCTCTTTTCCCCTCCACTGTTCCTTGTAGAACGGTCTTTGCAAGGCCACTGGATCTTGTTACGTGGCCATATCATCTCAGCTTTCTTTTCTTCACCGTTGTGAGAAGGTCTTCATGGGGGCCAGTGTGGTGCTGGATGGTCTTGCGGACCTGCTCATTTGTGATGTGGTCCAAGTATGAGATGCCCAAGATGTTGCGATAGCATCTCATTTCCAATGCCTGTATCTTCTTCTGTAGCTCTGCTGTGAGGGTCCATGTCTCATGCGTGCAGGAAGATGGAGAATATCAATGCACGCAGGAGTCTGATCTTGTACTTCATGGTGATGTTGCTGTCCCTCAATATTGTCTTCAGTTTGGATAGTGCAGTCATTGTCTGTGCGGTTCTTGCCAGGACTTCTGTTCTTGATCCTTCTTCACTGATGATTGCCCCCAGGTATTTGAGCAGCTGCACTTTCAAGTTTCTGACCATGGACTGAGATGTCTGTTGTGATGACACCTTTGGCATTTGACATGAGCTTGTTTTTCTCGGCACTTATTTCCATTCCAAACTTTGTGGAGGCTCTGTCAAGATGGCTGACCATGTTGGCCAGTTCGTCCTCTTTTCCCGCAAGTCCATCAATGTCGTCAACAAATCTTAGGTTTGTGATGTTCCTCCCTCCAATGCTGACTGTGCCCACATGATTTCAAGGGCAACAACCATGATTCATTCCAGGAAGACGTTGAAGAGAGTGGGGGAGAGGAGGCAGCCCTGACGGACTCCTACGGAGATATGGAACCACTCCCCGATGGTGCCCTGAGCAAGTATTGCACTGGTTGTCTTGGTGTAAAGCTGATGGATTGTATGAATCAGGTTCTGCCCCATGTTGAATTTCTTCATGGTGGCCCTTAAGGCATTATGCCAGACTCTGTCAAACGCCTTCTTGAAGTCTATGAAGACGTGGTAGATCTCTCTCTGGTGCTGAAGGTGTTTCTCACAGAGGGTGCGGAGGTTGAAAATCTGCTCAGTGGTGCTTCTGGCCTTACGGAAGCCTGCTTGTTCCTTGGCAATGATGTCTTCCGCCTGAGGTCTCAGTCTGTTCAAGATGATTCTGAGCATTATCTTGCTTACATGGCTGATCAAACTGATGGTACGGTAATTCTGGCAAAGTTGGAGATTGCCTTTCTTGGGAAGCACAATGATCAGCGACTGAGTCTAAGGTGTTGGCCATTCACCTGTCTGCCAGATCTTATTGCAGATGGTGGTAAGCATGTTTTCTGTGGCCTCACCTCTATGCTTCAGCAGTTCAGCAGGGATATTGTCAACTCCTGCTGACTTCCCGCACTTCAATGATCATATTGCGGCTTCAACTTCTTCATGCATGGTTGGATAGTTATCCTCATTGGAAGATTCCTGCACATTCAGCATGCTTGGATCCCCTTTGCTCTGGTAGTTGTACAGTTCTGAACAGTACTCTGTCCACCTTTCCATTATTTCCTTTGTGAGACTTTTGCCATTTTTGTCTTGGATGGTGTTCACTTTGGCTTATTTTTCTTTGGTAATATCTTTCGCAGTTGGAATGTCTTCTTTGTGTTGTTGTTGGAGAGGCTGTCTTCAATGTCTGCACATTGTTCAGCTATCCATCTTTGCTTTGCTTCCTTCATTTCCCTCCTGATTTCCTTGTTGATTTTCCTGTATTCTGTTCTTCCCTCTGCTGTGTTTTTAATCTTTCTTTAATTTCCTTCTTGTGTCACACATATCCAGTATCTTGTTAGTGACCCACGGTTTAGAGTTACGGCAGCTTTTCCCCCAGAATCTTGCTTGTTGTTTCCGTCATCACTGTGTTAAAGTAATTTTTGGTGGTCTCCAGGTCTTCATCAAGGAGTAGTGGAGCAAACTACCCCCCCCCCCAATTGCTGCCTGAAATTCTTCAGAGATGGCGGGGTCTTTCAGTTTTTCAAGGTGGAATCTCAGCCTACTGTTTTTTTTTTGCCTTGTTGATTCTCCTCAAGTGCACTCTGATGTTCATCATGACAAGGTCATGGTCACTGCCCACGTCTGCTCCTGGGGATGTTCTGGTCTTCGGTCTGTTCACACCAGATCTGTGCCGTCTTTGCACCAGGATGTAGTCAATCTGGTGATGTTGACCACTGGGGGCATGCCAGGTCCATCTTCGGGATGCTTTGTGCTCTCCAAGTGTGTTCGACAGCACCATGTTGTTATAACTGGCAAATTCCAGCAGGCGTAGTCCCCTCTAATTGGAGGTGTCATTGCATGAGGGGCCAATGAGATCCCTCCACTCATCTTGTGCGTCTCTGCCCACCTTGGCGTTCCAGTCACCCTGAATGATCAAAATATCTTTTTTGTCCACCTTGTCTATGACATCTTGTAGTTTCTTATAGAATGCTTCATGTGTTCATCGTTGTAGTCTGTTGTCGTGGCGTAGACTTGTGCCACTGTGATGCTGAATGGCTTTACTTGCAGGCGGATGGTCATGAGCCTGCTTGACACTGGTTGGCATCCTAGGATTGCATTCTTGATGGATTTGTTGACTAGGAACCCTATGCCAATTTCATGTCTGTCCTCTTCTCCGCTACAATAGAGTACATGTCCTTCCTCAGTATGCACTTCTCCAGCGTTCTTCCATCTGGCTTCACAGAGCCCGAGGAGGTGCCAATTGTATCTTTCCATCTCATGCGTGAGTTCCTTGAGTTTCCCTGCTTGGTTCAGCGTTCTTACGTTCCATGTGGCGATTGTGATGCTCTTTCCGCCACGGATCTTCTGTGTCGAATCACCAGTAGCACATTTATCATGTCCGCCCTGGTATGAGATGGATAGCACGGTCGTTTGTAACCCGGGCTGCGACCGATCTGGTATGAAGTTGCTTTTTGGTGTGTTCATCATGCAGCGTGTCTTGGGCATCTGAAACCTGGCAGAGCCCATCCCTCTCCAGGTTTGACCACAGCCGATTTCCTCCAACTAGGTGGCTCGCCTTGGTCGTGAACACGTGGCCGTTATAGTTCATCTGAGAACCTTTCTGCCCCAGCTGGTGACTTCATCATGGAAGCCATTAGCCCAGTGGTGCCATGTTAACACCACCCCCTCACGGGGTTTAGCCCGCCAGCTGAAGCAGTTTACCGGGGTATGGCGCTTGGAGCCAACACGTGAGAGATTTAGGAGATGGATGAGGACCGGTGATGCCCGTCCACCCTGTCTGGTAGGGAGCAGCATACCAGACATCAAAGGTACTACCTCTATTCTGAGCTCCCTATACCCCAACAGAAAAAAAAACTCTTGGGTATCAAAGTGAAAACAAATTTCTACAAATTGGTCTAAATTTATTTGCAGTTATTAAACTTAAAATAATTGATCGCATAATTGCTCACCTCCTTCAAGTCAGTATTTAGTAGAAGCACCTCTAGCAGCAATGATAGCCTTGAATGATCTTTTTACTTTTTTTTGAATATGGGTGGTATTTCTTTTGATAAACATATTTCTTTTGGGTTGCCTTCTGGAAAGATGGGGTTAGGATTAGCTTTAGATGTAGCATTGGCCACTTTCTGGCTTTTTTCTGGGTTTTTGTGGGAGGAGGGTGGTATTCTTGTTCTTATTTTTAATTCATTTTTGCTTTTTAAACGGGCTGACCTGAAACTACCAAAATGTCTGAAATGTCGTAACTTCCGGTTCCTCTTTGGACCTTTTTTCCTCTTCCGAGGTCATGAGTCTGTACTCTGGTTAACCCTTTACATATATTATGGTCGAGCTCATTACGATGGATAAGATTATTAATCTGGTTTCTTGGAATACAAATGGCTTAAACCACCCGATTAAACGGAAGAAAATTTTTAAAGTATTCCATAGGATGAATGCTCATATTATTTTTGTACAAGAAACTCATGTCCAGAAAGAGGATAATCAGCGTTTCTTTAGATTCTGGAGGTGCAAACAGTACCACTTGAATTCACAGGCTAAAGTAAAAGGCGTTTCTATTTTTATAGATCCATCAATTTCATTTTTGCATTATGAGACAATTTCAGATCCGAATGGCAGATTTTTGTTAATTACTGGTTTGTTATTTAACAGAAAAGTTGTTATGCTTAATGTTTATGCCCCAAATGTTGACTGTCCTGATTTTTTTTAAGAATCTCTTCACATCTCTTCTAAACTTAAATGACTGTATGACTCTGTTAGTTATGGGTAGAGATGTCAGTTGTTGTCTAAACCCGTTGATGGATAGATCCAAGTCCAATCAAGTACTTCCGAACAAATCGGCTACCCTTATTAACTCTTTTATGACCGACTCTGGAATCTCAGAAATTTGGAGATTCTTATATCTGAATGAGAAAGAGTTCTCTTTTTTTTCACATGTATATCAGCACTGTTCAAGTATTGACTTTTTTTTTAATCGACTCTCGATTAATTCCTCTTGTTACTGGTTGCGAATATGATTCTATTGCTGTTTCTGACCATGCACCGTTGAAATTATTTATTAACTTAAGGGATACAGTTACTAATTCTAGACAATGGCGATTTAATACCACTTTGCTTCAAGACTCGGATTTTGTTAGGTTTATTGAGAAACAGATTAATTTTTTCTTTACAATGAATTCTACAGAGGATATTTCCAGTGGGACATTACGGGATACTTTTAAAGCATATATTCGTGGACAAATTATTTCATATACTGCTGGATTAAAAAAGCGAACTAGTAATGAAATACTTAAACTGGTTGACAAAATTAAAGAAGTTGACAAGAAATATTCTATAGCCCCTAATCAGGAACTTTATAAACAGAGAGTTGAATTTCAAATGGAACATAATCTCTTATTATCATCATCGATTGAAAGTCAATTAATCAAAACTAAGAGTCAATTCTATATACATGGTGATAAAACTGGGAAACTATTGGCTAATCAATTGAAATCGGCCTTGGTTCAACGACAGATTCTTAAGATTCGTAAACAAGATGACACTTTGACAGTTGACCATGACGAGATTAATAAATCCTTTCAATAATTTTATACCTCCTTATATCAATCAGAATTTCCTGATGACGCTACTATAATGCATGAATTTTTAAAGAAATTGAATATTCCAAAATTATCATCTAATGAACGTTCAAAATTAGATGTACCTATTACAGTAGAGGAAATAAAGACCGCTATGTTTTCGATGAACTCAGGTAAAGCAACTGGCCCAGATGGATATACAGTAGAATTTTAAAAATTTTTCTCTACTACACTGACTCCTTGGCTATGTAGTGTTTTTAGGGATGCATTATGTATAGGTAAAGTACCACAATCTTTTTATCGAGCTTCTATTTTCCTAATTCTTAAAAAAGATAAGGATCCTACTGAATGTGCATCTTATAGGCCTATATCTTTGCTGAATGTGGATTCTAAGATTTTTTCTAAAATATTGGCAATGAGATTGGAGAATGTATTACCTCAAATTATTTCTGCTGATCAGACTGGATTTATTGAAAATCATTACTCTTCTTTTAATATTAAGAGATTAATGAATATTGTTTATACGCCTTCACCCAAAATTCCAGAATGTGTTATTTCATTGGACACTGAGAAAGCTTTTGACAGAGTTGAATGGACATATTTATTTAACACCTTTGAGAAATTTAACTTTAGTTCGATATTTATATCTTGGATTAAACTGATATATCTCATCCCTTTGGCTTTGGTATTTACTAATAATCAAAGATCCCCTCTTTTTCATCTATTCCGTGGTACTAGGTATTTACTAATAATCAAAGATCCCCTCTTTTTCATCTATTCTGTGGTACTAGGCAGGGTTGTCTTCTTAGTCCACTACTATTTGATATTGCTTTGGAACCACTAGCTATTGCTTTTCATGATTTCCCTAATATATTTGGCATTACCCGTGGAAATGGGACTCATAAATTATCACTATATGCAGATGATCTACTATTATATATTTCTAACCCAGGAAAATCTATTCCGGAGTATTAACTTTGCTTGCTCAGTTTAGTAATTTTTCTGGTTATAATCTGAACCCAGGTAAGAGTGAACTTTTTCCATTAAATATGCAGGTTCCCATTTATAGAAATTCTCCATTTATAGTGACTACTGACCATTTTACTTATCTAGGAGTTAAAATTACTAAGAGGCATAAGGATCTATTCAATTTCAACCTTTTACCGTTAATTAATCAGGTTAAACAACTGATTACTAAGTGGTCCCCATTGTCTCTATCATTGATTGGCCGAATCAATGCTATTAAAATGATTTTTATTTTACCTAAATTTTTATATTTATTTCAAACGATACCAATTTTTATTCCTAAATCCTTTTTTGATACTATTGATTCTAAAATTTCTTCTTGTATGTGGCAAAATAAAAATCCCAGATTAAGTAAAATATACTTACAGAAATCCAAGAAAGAGGGTGGTTTGGCATTGCCTAACCTAAAATTTTATTATTGGGCAATTAATATTCGATATTTAATATTTTGGACGCAAGATTGGAATATAACTCCAAGCCCACATTGGGTAAACCTTGAAGGCCACTCCGTACAAGGGTTTTCTTTAGATTCTATTTTAGGAACTTTACTTCCTTTTGTACTATCTAAATTGAATAAACAAAAATGGTTAATCCAATAGTTAAACATACATTGCGAATATGGTTCCAATTTCGTAAATTTTTTGGCCTGAAGGTATTTATGTTATCAAGTCCTATTATATCTAATTTCTTTTTTCAACCCTCGGTTATGAACCAAGCCTTTTTGATATGGAAAACAAAAAGTATAATATGTTTTCGTGACTTATATCTGGATAACTGTTTTATGTCTTTTGAGCAGTTATCTAAGAAATTTGATTTGCCTAGATCTCATTTTTTTTAGATGCTTACAAATAAGAAATATTTTGAATACTATGTTGCCTACCTTTCCGATTTCAAATCCTACCGATATTATTGATAAAATTTTAGGTTTAAATCCTTTTCAGAAGGGATTAATAGCAATTATTTATGATATTATAAAATTACAGCCAGGTATATCTGATAAAATTAAAAATGAATGGGAAAGGGAACTTCAACTTTGTCTACCTATAGAGAAATGGGAAAAAAATTTTCAATTAGTTAGTACTTCTTCTATATGTGCTAAACATATATTAATACAATTTAAAGTAGTACATAGAGCCCATATGTCCAAAGATAAATTAGCCCGTTTTTATTCCCATATAAACCCTACTTGTGATAGATGTCACTCTGAGGTGGCTTCTTTAACTCATATGTTTTGGTTCTGTCCTCTTTTGGAAAAATATTGGAAAGATATTTTTGATATTATTTCAACAGTTCTATGTTTTGATTTAAAACCCCATCCTATTACGGCAATTTTTGGATTGCCAATGGTGGAACATAGATCTTTGCCGTCTTCAGCCTGTCGGATGATAGCATTTGTTACTTTAATGGCTAGAAGACCTATTTTGCGGAACTGGAAGGAAACCAATCCTCCTACTACATTTCAATGGTTTTCTCAAACTATATTAAGTTTAAATTTAGAAAAAAATAGAAGTGAAATTTTTGATCCTTCGGTTAAATTTGAAAAAACTTGGAAACCTTTTATGCAACATTTTCATATGATGTAATTTGATCTTTGCAAATTTTTTTTAAAACTTAATTTATATGAATAGAGGAGCGGAGTCGACGACATTACTGAATGTGTCTGTTTCAAGATATTGGTCCAGCCCTGTTTTGTTCTGTTTCTTTTTTGTTTTTTTTCTTTTTCTTTTGGGGGTTTTTCTTTGTTTATATATATATATTTTTTTTTCTTTTTATTTCTTTTTTTTCCTTTATGACTAATCTCATTATGAGCTTGGAAGTCTATTATACCTATGTTACTTAAAATCCTTTTTGTATATGCTTATTAAGATTGTTCCAATCTCTTTGTATCAACTTTGTTATTGTGTTTATAATTTTGAAAATTAATAAAAAGATTTAAAAAGAAAAGAAAGACAGCCTTGAGTGTGTGGATAGGTCTGTATCAGCTTTGCACATCTGGACGCTGCAATTTTACCGAATTCTTCAGATTGCCTGGGGATTGTGAGTGAACAGCCCTTTTCAAATCCAGCCACAAATTCTCAATTGGATTGAGGTCTGGACTCTGACTTGGCCACTCCAGCACATCAACTTTGTTGTTTTAAAGCCATTCCTATGTAGCTTTGGCTTTATGCTTGGGGTCATTGTCTTGCTGGAAAACAAATCTTCTCCCAAGTCACAGTTCTCTTGCAGACTGCATCAGGTTTTCCTCCAGCATTTCCCCTGCATTTATTTTACTCCCTACCTTCACAAGCCTTCCAGGACTTGCTGCAGTGAAGTATCACTATAGCATGATGCAGCTACCACCATGCTTCATGGTAGGGGTGGTGTATTTTTGATTACGTGCAACGTTTGGCTTACACCAAACATAGCATTTAGTCTGATGGCTAAAAAGCTCAATTTTGGTTTCATCAGACCATTGAACTTTCTTCCAGCTGACTTCAGAGTCTCCCTCATGCCTTCTGGCAAGCTGGCCAAGATTTCATGTGAGACTTTTTTCAACAGTGGCTTTCTCTTAGCCAATCTCCATAAAGCTGCAACTGGTGAAGCACCCAGGCAACAGTTGTTGTATACACAGTGTCTCCTATCTCAGCTACTGAAGCTTGTAACTCATCCAGAGTTGTCAAAGTTCTCTTGGTGGCCTCACTCACTAGCCCCCTTCTTGCATGGTCACTCATTTTTTGAGGACTACCTGCTGTAGGCAGATTTACAGCTGTGCCATATTCTTTCCATTTCTTGATGATTGACTTAACGGCACTCAAAGGGATATTCAGTGACTTGGAAATTTTCTTGTATCCATCTCCTGACTTGCGCTTTACAATAGCCTTTTTGCAGAGTTGCTTGGAGTGTTCTTTGGACTTCATGGTGTAGTTTTTGCCAGATACTGAATGAACAACAGTTGGACCTTCTTCTGACTTTTAATGGCGGTTAACAGTCCAACTTAAAGGTGCATTACCACCACCAGCTGGACTGGAGTCTGGTGTAGAGAATTGGGAAATAAAACCCGTACTGGTTCTTTATCAAGTGAAAACTAAATTACACCAAAGAGCCCTATAGATTGTAAATAATGAAAGACAATATTGTGAATTAAATTAAAACCACTTCCGTAACTTTGTATTGTTTTTAAATGAAAATTGTCAGCTCCCCAAAGCTAGTAATGCAGCCTGGATTTGTTTTCTTTCAATTTTATAGGCTTCACATTGTAAAAGAATGTGTTCAACTGTTTAATAATGATGACAAAACTTACACACCCCAGGCTGATGTTTTCCAACAAGATACAGGGAATAATTAACCATAGTATGCCCAGTTTGAAGTTGAGTCAATACAATTCCTTTCCTTCTTGCTTACCCCCTTCTCCCATCAATCCAGCAGTTTTATTTATTTTGTAAAGATTCTGCCCCTTTTGTCCATTATCCTCCAAGTCTTGTCATAATCCCCCAATTCTTAGCCTCACCAACTCCTTAGCTTCTGATTTGCTAAGTGGAAGTTCTATATCCACAGATGAACTTTTAACAGCATTTTTGGCCAAACAATCAACTCGCTCATTCCCCACATCTCTATGTGCAGGAATCCAGAAGAAGCAGACATAAAGACCAGTACATTGAATATGAAATAAAGTTTGAAGGGCTTTCAGCAATAAATCTGACCTACTGCTAGAATGACCTTTTTTAAGACTAGTCAAAACAGATAAAGAATCTGAATAAATTATAACTTTGCAAGAACAGATTTCCTCCACCCACTTTAAGCCCAAAATGGTGGCAACCAGCTCTGCAGTATATACTTATAACTGGTTAGTCAGACATTTCTTTACTGTTACCTGTAATTCAGATACAAAAACAGCCACACTGACATTCCCTGTTAAATTATCTTTTGATCCATCAGTAAAAAAAAAGTCAACATATCTGAATAATTTTCTTTAACATATTAATGAACCAACAAATGCTCAGGCATATCAGGATCTGTGGACTTTATTAAATCATGCAACATAAATTCAACTAAAGCCATTGGAAAAAAGCACAGTGGGGTTACTAAAAGAGCTACAGAAGGATATATTGTATAATTCAGCAAACCCATATTCCCAGCATGTTAAGAAAACAGCCACCCGAAACTAAAAACACTCTTCTTCTGATGTTCCCAACAGTCTCCCAACTCACTTTTAATAGGGTGATCATTCCTTTGCCGCCTCAAATTAACCAGTATGTTAACAATAACTTCACCCTCTGCAACTGTAAGGGTAATTGTCCCATTTCAACCAGTAAAGCTAAATCAGGGACGACCTTATTGTACCATAACACAATCTTAAAGCCTGTACTTGTATCACATCCAAACATTTTAAATTTGAAGATGATGCTGATCCATTAGCCACACAGCAATAATCGAGTATGGATCTAATTAAACAAATATAAATGGTCAACAGAGATTTTTGTGTAGCACCCCAAGAATACCCACGTAGACACCCAAGAATATTTAATGCTCCATCACATTTGTCAGTTATCTTACTGATATGGTGCTTCCATGTCAACTTGTTATCCAGACACATGTCAAGAAATCTTACCACTGGCACTTCCAGAGTTTGAGTATACAATTTCAAATTAAGTTCAGATCTATTGGATCCTCTTCGTAAAACATAGAACTTGTGTTTTAGCTACTGAAAGCTTAAAAACCTATCTGTATAGCCACTGTTCAACCTTAATCACTAATTGCATCCTATATAGAGGAAAATTTCAATTTCTACCTTTGATCCATAAAGCTCCATCATTTGCAAAAAGTGATTTACCCACTCCTGTACCTATCTCAGAGAAAATATCATTAATCATAATATTAAATAATAAATGCTGCCTTGTGGGGTCCAATTCTGTATCTCACAGAAGCGTGTATATACCTTACCCACCCTTACCTGCAATTGTCCAAATAAAAAAACTCAAAAAAAATTATATAGCCTTCCTCACTCCTAATTTCCATAATTTAATCAAAGGTATCTCCCTCCATAACATATCAAATGCTTTTTCTATATCAGAAATACTGCTATTTCAACTTTATTTACCTGTGCTTTCCTAGTATCTTCCAAACATAAAACTGAATCCAATGTCATTCTATCCTTCCAAAATCCGCTTTGATCAAACACTATATCACCTCTTTTTTCCAAAATATAATTCAACCTCTCTATTACCATACGTTCCACAAGTTTACACAAAAGGGACGTTAGTAATTAAATCACAAACAAGAGAAGATGTGCAGATGCTGGAAATCCGAACAACGCACACAAAATGCCGGAGGAAGGGTTTCAGCCCTAAAGGTCGCCTGTAGCTGCTGCCTGGCCTGCGGAGTTCCTCTAGCATTTTGTGTGTTGAGACGTCAGTGATATTGATCCACAAGTAGAAGGATCCGATGGAGGTTTTGCAGATTTTAGAATAGGCACTGCTACTGCCATTTTCCGTGAGGAGGGAAGATGGCCTAAACTCCAAATATGATTCAAAACTTTTAATATTATGTCGAGAGTTGTCAGCCGTATCATATTGCATGTTTAAACATACATCATCCTGTCTTGGAGCCATCTGACCTGTACTATTAATAGCTTTCTTAAATTCACAAAAGGAAAAACTCTACATCACTAATGCTATCATTGCTACAGCTGGCTTCCAACACATCCAACACTTAGAACCTTACCCCTACATTGTTTCACCTCTTCACTTACATTATCTTGATTATGAATTGCAACAAATGACTGAGCCCGTAACTCAACTTTATCTATTTCAGTGTCTTCCTCACAGACAGGACCCAGCGGACAAGCTCTCCTCTACAGTCATTCTGAGCATCGGTGCCCCACAAGGCTCTGTACTCAGCCCCCTGCTGTACTCACTGTACACCCATGATTGTGTAGCCAAGTTTCCATCAAACTTAATATATAAGGGTAATGATGAGTTTGAGTACAGAGAGGAAATTAAGAACCTGGTGACATGGTGCGAAGACAATAACCTATCCCTCAATGTCAGCAAGACGAAGGAATTGGTTGTTGACTTCAGAAGGAGTAGCGGACCACACGACCCAATTTACATCGGTGGTGCGCAAGTGGAACAGGTCAAAAGCTTTAAGTTCTTCGGGGTCAATATCACAAATGACCTGACTTAGTCCAACCAAGCAGAGTTCACTGCCAAGAAGGCCCACCAGTGCCTTTTACTTCCTGAGAAAACTAAAGAAATTTGGCCTTTCCCCTAAAACCCTCACTAATTTTTATAGATGCACCGTAGAAAGCATTCTTCTAGGGTGCATCACAACCTGGTATGGAAGTTGTCCTGTCCAAGTCCGAAAGAAGCTGCAGATGATCGTGAACATGGTGCAGCACATCACACAAACCAATCTTCCGTCTGTGGACTCACTTGACACCACACGATGTCGGAGCAGTGCTGCCAGGATAATCAAGGACACGACCCACCCAGCCAATACACTTTTTGTCCCTCTTCCCTCAGGGAGAAGGTTCAGGAGCTTGAAGATTCGTACGGCCAGATTTGGGAACAGCTTCTTTCCAACTGTGATAAGACTGCTGAAGGGATCCTGACCTGGATCTGGGCCGTACCCTCCAAATATCCGGACCTGCCTCTCAGTTTTTTTGCACTACCCTACTTCCCATTTTTCTATTTTCTATTTATGATTTATAATTTTCAAATTATTAATATTTACTAATTTAAAACTATTTTTAATATTTAATATTTGTAATCCAGGGAGTGTGTAGTGCAGAATCAGATATTGCTGTGATGATTGTACGTTCTAGTACCAATTGTTTGGCGACAATAAGGTATAAAGTAAAGTAAAGTAACATTTGTATTACCTTCTTTAATCAATACTGGAATGTTATTAGCCCTACAAATTCCCCCACCCCCCATTTTTTATTCATTCCCAATCATCTCCAAGTTTACTTTCCCTTCCAGTTCTATTACAATATCAGAATCAGGTTTTATCACTGGCATGTGACATGAAATATGTTAACTGAGCAGCAGTAGTTCAATGTAATACATAATCTAGCACAGGGGTCCCGAACCTTTTTTGCACTGCGGACCGGTTTAATATTGACAATAATCTTGCGGACTGGCCGATCCGGGGGAGGGGCGGAGTAGGGTTGTCAACGGACAACAGTAGCAGTCAAATACGTTGAGCTTACCCTGAGAAAGACTACAATAACCATGAAGCCTTGCGCGGGCACCAGTGTGCATGCGTAACTAGCGAACGTGTGTATGTGCCGATTTTTCTCTACAAATCGTTTTTGGCGATTCTGTTCGGGAGGGGGGTTAATCACGACTGGAATATAGGTGATAAGGTGCTAATACACTCAATTTCGTTTCTAAAAGGGTTTATCTAACGAATTTAGCATTAAACACAGCGCATATTTTCCTCGCATGAATATAGTGATAAGTCAATTATCAGGGGAGGACAGGGGAGCTTGAAGTAAGTGTTGAACAAACTTCCAGTAGAGGCAGGTTCCATATTATCATTTAAAGAAAAATTGGATAGGTATATGGACAGGAAAGGAATGCAGAATTATGGGCTGAGTGCAGGTCGGCGGGACTAGGTGAGTGTAGCGTTTCGTATGGACTAGAAGGGCAGAGATGGCCAGTTTCTGTGCTGTGAATGTTATATGGTTATATAAGTCACTTATAATTCAATAGCATCATTTTAAGTAACGTTTGGATATTAAACATACAGCACATATTTCCCCCGTATGAACATATAAAATCATTGCAATGCACCAATATCGCTGAATCAGGGGGAGCCCTGGGCTTGTTTCCCTGCAACAAGACGGTCCTGTCGAGGGGTGATGGGAGACAGCGATACTCGAAGGGGGTTCTTTATGTCCAGTCTATTCCGCAATTTAGTTTTCGTTGCATTCATTGCAGAGATATGTTGGAAATGGAAGCAACGTTTTCAGTGCTTTCGTGGCTATCTCAGGATATTTAGCCTTGATTTTGATCGAGAATGCCGGCAGAGATGTTATGTCAAACATACTTTTCAGCCTGCTGTCATTTGCAAGCTCGAGGAGTTGCTCTCCTTCCCACGCTGACATGGATGACGCGTGGGTAATGACCTCGCATGCATAATGACCTTGCATGCGTTCAAGTTCAACAGTGGGTGTGACAGGGAACGAGGAAAGGTGCAGCTGACTCATATCGCCAAATCATATCATTTCCTCGCGGCCCGGTAGCTCCTGCTTTGCGGCCCGGTACCGGTCCGCGGCCCAGTGGTTGGGGAACGCTGATCTAGCAGACAAAAAAAATTAATAAACAAGTAAATCAATTGCAGTATACATATACTGAACAGATTTTTTAAAAAGTGCAAAAAACAGAATTACTGTATATTTAAAAAAAAGTGAGGTAGTGTCCAAAGATTCAATGTCCATTTAGGAATCGGATGGCAGAGAGGAAAAACTATTCCTGAATCACTGAATGTGTGCCTTCAGGCTTCTGTACCTCCTACCTGATGGTAACAGTGAGAAGAGGACATGCCCTGGGTGCTGGGGTCCTTAATAACGGACGCTGCCTTTCTGAGACATCGCTCCCTGAAGATGTCCTGGGTACTTTGTAGGCTAGTATCCAAGATGGAGCTGACTAGATTTACAACCTTCTGCAGCTTCCTTCAGTCCTGTGCAGTAGCCCTTCCATACCAGACAGTGATGCAGCCTGTCAGAATGCTCTCCCTGGTAATACTATAGAAGTTTGACCTCCAGTCAACTATAAAACTATGACCTCCAGTAAACCTTTCTTGAAACCTTCACAACTTTCATCACCACAGCCTTTGCCCTTTTATACTTAATAAGGTCACTCAGTAATACTTAACTTTCCTAAATACCCTATTTCTCTTCCTAATTCCCTCTGCGCACTCCTCCATCCTCCATGGTACAGCCTTTCTCCTATTAATGCCCTTTCTAATAGGAGTCACTTCCATTGCAGTTTGATGAATAATGTGACAATTTTTCATTGCATAAATCCATATCATCCTCAACATTCAATCCAGATAGATGTTCATCATTTAAAACTTTAAATCTCTCTCAATTTGCTATACCAAAATTCCACCTCCTAAAAGTGACCTCCTGTCTTCTATATAAATCTAAACCCAAGCTTCTAAATATAGGAAAATGTTCACTCCCCAATGTTGCATCTTCCATGACATCCCATTCACTCACTCCAGCCAGAATGTTCAAAACTGAAGTTAAATCTATGGAACTATTATAGAAACATAGAAACATAGAAAATAGGTGCAGGAGTAGGCCATTCGGCCCTTCGAGCCTGCACCACCATTTATTATGATCATGGCTGATCATCCAACTGAGAACCCCGCCCCAGCCTTCCCTCCATACCCCCTGACCCCCGTAGCCACAAGGGCCATATCTAACTCCCTATTATGAACATTAAATTTCATACCCCTCCCATCAAGACACAGAAGATGTGAAATATCTAAAAATTCTTCTACAATCAAACCATTACCATCATTCTGCAAACAATCCCACAGTGAACCATATGCATTAAAATCCCCACACCATACAACCCTTAGTGAGCTAGAGCTACATATACTTTCCAACAAATCAATGGAGAGCCTTCCACAAGGGTTGTACAAATTTACCACTTTATGCCCCTACCTGTTGAATCAAATACTTCTGCTACAAGTGCCTCATATACTCCACTTACATCCACTACTCTTTGTCCTATCCTTTCCTTGTAAAACTTGCAACACCACTCCCTTTACCAAAAAATCTATCATGCCTAATTACAATATAATCCTGCAAGGTAACATCCAGGTTTCCTGAATACATATAACATCAGACGAATTTGATAAATCAGAAATAAACTTCTTAAAGTCTGGACCATTGGAAATCAGGCTTCTTGCATTCCACTGCAATATTTTTAACCCCATTATGTACTTTCACAAGGAGACTAAAATACAGATACCCCACCCATCGGAGCTTCATTTACAGCTTCCCACATAACACCAGCTATACCCAGATAACTTTTCAGCAGCTCTCACAATTATTTTAATTTTCTCAGTACAACTAGATGTCTGAGCAGTACAATTCACCACATCCGTTATAAACATCACAAACTTCATTTTATCAGCTAGTAAAGTGTTTTCAGTAATAGGAGTATGATGCTGACGTAGCCTCTGGCTTCACATGTTGTTATGTGAAAATGGGGGACACCTCCCTCTCCCTTATTAGGGAGAGAGAGAACCCGTGGTTTGTCGAATGCTAGATGAAATGCAAAGTCTTTGGGGTAACTACAAGTCTGTGTCTTTACTGTCGCCGAGCTCACGCTTGTGCTCGGTAGTGAGTGTGCTTTTTTTTGCAGCGGGGGGGATCATTGCTCGCTGTTGCTTACGCGCGGCAGTGGGAAGCTGGGGGGGACTTCGGGGGTTCCCATGTTTAACTGTTATTCATTCTTTGGGGCACTTCTCTGTTTTCGTGGATGTTTGTGAAGAAAAAGCATTTCAGGATGTATATTGTATACATCTCATTAGATTAGACCTTTGAACCTGTAAACATTCTGTTCTCTAAACGGTAATACTTTATCAACATTCAGTTTAACATTTTGCAAGGCCTCTACCTAGGACTCACCTAACTGTTGAACTTCAGCTGCCTTCTTAAGCGCTTCACATCCTCTAAGCTATACTGTGTTCTCCACCGTAATTACAACATTTAAACTTTATGCCTTCACAATCTTCATACTTATGTTCCCCCACCACACTTACTACATCTTAGTTTCCCATGACATACTGCCACAACATGCACAAACTTCTGACATTTGTAACATCTAAGTGGGGGTGGAATTCAAGCTCATATATTGTAACTAACATATTCAGGGAGCTTCACTTCATCAAAACGTATCAATATAGGTAAACTTTCCATCCTCTCTCCATTTCTGACTACTTATGAACTTGTAACCTCTTTAACCTTGCCTCCCAATAAATGAGATTTAACCTCTATCACTATTTCCACCAGAACACCCATTGTAACACTCCAAATAGCTGCATTTTCATTGGGCAACATAGATACTATCATTTTGCCTATCACTATCTCCACCAGAGCACCCATTATAATGCCTTCTCACACTGTTTCTTATCCTTGCAAATGATTAACACATCACCTCCTCTTAAAGTACAAGCACAATTTATATTCCCTGTGGCTATTTTTAAGTCTGTATTTAATTCAGTGGGATTAGTAGAAGAAGGCTGATCCGGGTCAAATTTAAACAATGCCTTGAAGACTTCTTTGCTTTTTTTTTCAAAATATCCCACCCTTCCTCTCCATCACTTGAAATCATTCCAATATTATGTTTTTTTTCCCTGTTTTCCAGATTTAGATTCAACTTCATTCCAACCTCTTTCCACCAACCCACTCACACCCAAGCCCTCCATTTGCAGTTTTTCTCCCCCCAGGTCCTCTCCCCTACTTAAACCTACATTATTTCCCAACACCTCCACACCATTCATAGTCAGCAGCACAAATCGCCACTTCTCAAGTCAAGCCAAATTGAGTGATAACCTTATTGGACCTTCCAGATACAGGTATATTTTTACTGCAGTGAATTGAAATACCTTGACTGCACACAGGTGAACTCCATTTAACTAATATGTGACTTTTAAAACCAATTGGCTGATTTGGCATGTCATATTAAAGGGGTGAATTAATATGTCCTGACGAAGGGTCTCGGCCTGAAACGTCGACTGTACCTCCTCTTAGAGATGCTGCCTGGCCTGCTGCATTCACCAGCAATTTTGATGTGTGCTGTTTTGTAAATGCGAGACTTTTTTCAAAGTTTACATAAGAACATACAAAATAAGAATAGAAATAGGCCATTTAATCCTCTGAGCCTGCTCCACAATTCAGTAGGTTTATGCCTTTACTCTTTGGCTTCAACTACACATTCCTTTGTGAATTTCATAGGACTTACTTCACTATAACCTGCAGATCTGTCTATTCCAGCCTGAAATGTACAATAAATTAACATCCACAGCCTTCACAGGGTTAGTGTATTTTAAAAGTTCACAATAATCTCACAGGTTGGATTTCTCTTAATTGACTCCTAATCCTGAGACAATGACCCTCCCACAAATGGAAATATCCTCAAAAAAAACTTTGAACATAGAGGCCCCTCAGAAACTTACATATTTTGATGATTTCACATTTCATTTTGGGAGTTCAGAAGAAAGTTTAAAAAAATATTGTGCTCAGTCTCTCATCAATAACATGGAAGAGTTGGGCTAATAGGTCTGTTTCCATGCTGTATTCCTCTATGATTCAATGCAGCCCAGAATCTATGAATCAATCTAGTATACCATTTCTGTACTAGGTAAGTAAGTTATTTGTTAAATAAGGATGTCAAAGCAGGATGTGGTACTCCACATGTGAGCTGACCCACATGCTCATCTCATGTTCCCAATATTTATTGCTTATTTATTCATTATTTAGTGTTTGCACAGTTTGTTGTCTTTCGCACACTGGTTGAATGTGCAGGTTGCTGTAGTCTTTCATTGATTTTATTATGGTTGTTATTCTATTATGGATGTATTGAGTTTGCCTGCAAGAAATTGGATCTCAGGGTTATATATGGTGACATACATCTACTTTGATAATAAATCTACTTTGAATTTTGAACTTTTTGATTTGGACTGATCTGATTTGTGGCCAAGTTTGTGGATGATACAAAGAAAGTGAAGGGGTACGTAGTGTTGAGGAATCAGGGGGTCTGCAGAAGACCTGGATAGTTTAGAAGAATGGGCAAAAATGTGGTAGATGGAATACAGTGGAAGACGTGTATTGTCATGCACTTTGGTAGAAAGAATGAAGGGAGAGGCTATTGCCAGGTACGATGTTGTGGCCATCACTGAATCGTGAATGAATGATGGTTGTATTTGGGAGCTGAATGTCCAAGGTTACATGTTATATTGAGAGATAGGAAGGTAGGCAGAGGGGGTGGTGTGGCTCTACTGGTCAAGAATGGCATCAAATCAGTAGAAGGATGTGACATAGGATGGGAAGATGTTGAAACCTTGTGGGTTGAGTTAAGAAACTGCAAGGGTAAAAGTACTTCGATGGCAGCTATGTACAGGTCTCCCAACAGTGGCTGGGAGGTGGACCACAGATTACAACAGGAAATAGATAAGGCGAGTCAAACGGGCAATGTTATGGTAGTCATGGGAGATTTTAACATGCAGGTCAATTGGGAAAATCAGGTTGGTAATGGATCTCGAGAGCGTTTGTTGAATGCCTAAGAGATATCTTTCAGAGCAGTTTGTCATTGAGCCAACTAGGGAATCAGCTATACTGGATTGGGTGTTATGGAATGAACCGGAGGCAATTAGGGAGCTTAGGGTAAAAGAACCCTTAGGAACCAGTGATCACAATATAATTGAGTTCAACTTGAAATTTGAGAAGGAGAAAGTAAAGTCTGATGTAGCAGTATTTCAGTGGAGTAAGGGAAATTACAGTGGTATAAGAGAGGAGTTGGCCAAAGTAAATTGGAAGGAGCTGCTGGCAGGGATGTCAGCAAAGCAGCAATGGCATATGTTTCTTGGAAAAATGAGGAAGGTGCAGGACATGTGTATTCCAAAAATGAAGGAATACTCAAATGATAAAATAGTACAGCCATGACTGACAAGGGAAGTTAAAGCTATTGTAAAAGCAAAAGAAAGGGCATACAACAAAGCAAAAATTAGTGGGAAGATGGAGGATTTTAAAAACCTACAGAGGGCAACTAAAAAAGTCATTAGAAGGGAAAAGATGAAATATGAAAGCAAGCTAGCAAATAATATGAAAGTGGATCATAAAAGTTTTTTCAAGTATGTTAAAAATAGAAGAGAAACGAGAGTGGATATAGGACCGCTAAAAAATGAGGCAGGAGAAATAATAACGGGAGCAGGGAGATGGCTGATTAACTAAATGAGTATTTTGCATCAGTCTTCACTGGAAGACACTAGCAGTATGCCTGATGTTGTAGGCCAGACTGTCTATGGGCTGGCTTTTTAGAGCAGTTTGAGGTTGAGCCTATTATGGGATCAGCTATTCTGCATTGGGTGTTGTGCAATGAACTGGAATTGATTTGAGAGCTCCAGGTAAAAGAAGGCTCAGAGGAAAGTGATCATAATATGATTGAATTCACCCTGAAACTTAAGAAGGAGAAACAAAAGTCAGATGTATCAATACTACAGTGGAGTAAGGGGAATTACAGAGGTATGAGAGGGAAGCTGGCCAGGATTGATTGGAAAAGAACACTGGCAGCGGCGATAGCAGAGCAGCAACAGCTGGAATTTCTGGAAGCAAGCCTTCCGAATTGCTTCCAGAAATTCCAGCTGTTGCTGCTCTGCTATCGCCGCTGCCAGTGTTCTTTTCCAATCAATCCTGGCCAGCTTCCCTCTCATACCTCTGTAATTCCCCTTACTCCACTGTAGTATTGATACATCTGACTTTTGTTTCTCCTTCTTAAGTTTCAGGGTGAATTCAATCATATTATGATCATATATATATATCCCAATGAGGAAGAAGTATTCTAAAGGCAAGATGAACCAAGGCTAACAAGAGAGGTCAAAGGCAACATGAAAGCTAAAGAGAGGGGATATAATAAAGCGAAAATTGTGGGAAGTTGGAAGATTGGGAAGCTTTTAAGAACCAACAGAAGGCAAATAAAAAGTCATTAAGAAGGAAAAGATGAAATACGAAAGTAAGGTAGCCAATGATATTAAAGAAGATACCAAAAGTTTCTTCAGATACATAAAGTGTGTAAAAGAGAAGCGAGGGTGGATATTGGACTGCTGGAAAATTATGCTGAAGAAATAGCAATGGGGGACGAGGAAATGTTGGATGAACTGAATAAGTAATTTGCATCAGTCTTCACAGTAGAAGACACTAATAGTATTGTGGAAGTCCCAGAGTGTCAGGGGTCAGTAATGTGTGAAGTTGCCGTTACTAGGGAGAAGGTTCTTGGGAATCTAAAAGGTTTGAAGGTAGATGAGTCACCTAGGCAAGATGGAGTACACCCCAGGGTTCTGAAAAAAAGGTGGCTGAAGAGATTATGGAGGCATTAGTAATGATAATTCAAGAATCACTAGATTCTGAAATGGTTCCAGAAGATTGAAGGATTGCTAATGTCACTTTTCAAGAAGGGCGAGAGGCAAGAAGAAAGGAAACTATAAACCAGTTAGTCTGACCTCATGGCTGGGAAGATGTTGGAGTCAACTATTAAAGATGAAGTTTCGGGGTACTTGGAGGCACATGATAAAATAGGCTGTAGTCAGCATGGTTCCCTTGAGGGAAAATCCCACCAGACCTATTGGGATTCTTTGAAGAAATAACAAGCAAGATAGACAAAGGAGAATCAGTTAATGTTGTGTACTTGGATTTTCAGAAGGCCTTTGACAAGGTGCCACAAATGAGGCTGCTTCACAAGCTACAAGCCCATGATATTACAGGGAAGATTCTAGACAGATAAAGTAGTGGCTGATTGGCAGGAGGCAAAGAGTGGATATAAAGGGAGCCTTTTCTGGTTTGCTGCAGGTGAGTAGTGGTTTCTACGTGAGTCTGTGTTGGGACCGCTTCTTTTTACTTTATATGTTGATAATTTAGATGATGGAATTGATGGCTTTGTTGCAAAGTTTGCAGACAATGTGATGATAGGTGGAGGGGCAGGTAGTGTTGAGGATGTAGAGAGGCTACCAATTAGGGGAATGGATAAAGAAGTGGCAGATGGAATACAGTATCGAGAAGTGTATATTCATGCACTTTGGTAGAGGAAATAAAAGGGTAGATTTTTTTCTAAATGGAGTGAAAGTACAAAAATCTGAGGTGCAAAGGGACTTGGGAGTCCTTGTGCAGGATTCCCTAAAGGCTAATTTGTATGTTGAGTCTGTGGTGAGGAAGGCAAATGTGATGTTGGCATTCATTTCAAGAGGACTAGCATAAAAAAGCAAGACTGTAATGTTGAGGCTTTAAAAAACACTGGTGAGGCATCACTTAGATTATTGTGAGCAGTTTTGGAATCCTTATTGTAGAAAAGGTGTGCTGACATTGGAGAGGGTTTAAAGGAAGTTCATGAAAATAATTCCAGGATTACACAGCTTGATGTATGATGAGTGTTTGATGGCTCTGGGCCTATATTCACTAGAATTCAGAAAAATGAGGAGTGATCTGATTGAAACCTAACCAATCGAATGGTGAGAGTCCTTGATAGAGTGGATGTGGAGAGAATGTTTCCTATGGTGGGAGGGTCTAAGACCAGAGGACATAGCCTCAGAATAGAGGTTGTCCTTTTAGAATGGAGTTTAGGATGAATTTCTTTAGACAGAGAGTGGTGAATCTGTGGAATTCATTGCCCCAGGCAGCTGTGGAGGCCAAGTTTTTGGGTATATTTAAGGGAGATGTTGATAGATATTTTATTAGTCAGGATATGAAGGGATATGTGGAGAAAGCAGGAGATTGGGGCTGAGGGGGAAAATAGATCAGCCATGATGAAATGGCGAAGCTGACTCAATGGGCAAAATGGTTTAATTCTGCTCCTATGTCTTATGGTCTTGTATTGAAAGGCCTAGATAGGGTGGATGTGGAGAGGTGACTTTCAGTAGTGAGAGAGTATCGGACTAGTGACATCCCTTGTACAACACAGGTAAAGAAGAGTTTGTTTCGTTAAAGAGTGGTGAATCTGGAATTAATTGCGGAGGTCAAGTCATTGGGTATGTTTGAAGTGCAGGTTGATGGGTTCTTCATTTGTGAGCGTGTGAAAGATTACAGGAAGAATGCAGGAGAATGGGTTTGAGCGGGGATGATAAATGAGCTATGTTTAAATGGAGAGCAGACTTAATGGGCCTAATGTCTTAAGCTGCCTCTTTTTCTTGTGGTCTTAACTTTGAGTCCTTTGGGCCTTCTTAAGAATGGCAACTTTAAACTCTGATGATATTTTTTGCCAACTTTGTTGAAAAGGAAGTGAACTAATCATGTTTTGTAAAATTAGGACTTGTATTCTCAATTTTAAAGCACCTTTTTAAAGTTTAGTTATTGTAATAATGTGGGAAATGTCTGCAAAACAATCAACATGCCACAAAATGTGATGAGATTAATGGCTGCGTTATTATCCATATCATATTTTATATGACAAGGGATGAATGTTGTCAAAGATAAAAAGAGAACTCCGCTGTTCTACTTCAAACAGAATATTTGATAGAGACCAGGCTGAGCCTTGATTCAATGTGTCATCTTGAAAGGAGTATCTCACAATACTCCCTGAGTATTTCACTGTATGACAACCTATATTAAATGGCCAAGAAGGACTCAGATATATGAACATACAAATTAGGAGCGGGGGAGAGCACTTGCCCCTCAACCCTGCTCTGACATTTAATGATCTTGGTGCTAATCTAATTTTAATCTCAATCTACATTCCTCTCTACCTGCAGCAGTATTTCATCTTCTTGCTTATCAAGCATCTATCTATCTGACTTAAAAGTACTCAGAGGTTTTTCTTCCATTGTTCTGTAGGAAAGCATTCCAAAGACTCTTGACTGGGAGAGGAAAAAGAAGATCCCATCTCTTCTGTCTTAAATGGGTGTCTGCTTATTTATAAAGAGTGATTTCTATTTCTAGATTCTCCCATGCAACCACCCTATCAAGTCCTCTTGAGTCTCTTGTGTTTCACCTTCCTTTTAGAATCAAGGCTGTCCATGATCTCCATGAGCACAGGTGCACCACATAGCTGTTTGCTTAGTCCCCTGCTCTACTGGCTTTACACTTATGATCGCATGGCTAAGTACAGCTTCAGTGTCATATTCAAGTTTGCTGATGACACTACTGTCGTAAGCTATGTCAAACGTGATGATGAATCAACATATAGGAGGGAGATTGAAAATCTGGCTGAGTGGTGCCATAACAATAACTCCTTACTCAATGTCAGCAAGACCAAGGAGCTGTTTATTGCCTTCAGGAGGAAACCAGAGGTCCATGAGCTCGTCCTGTTTGGAGGACCAGAGGGGAAGAGAGTCAGCAACTTTAAGTTCCTTGGTGTTATTGTTTCAGAGGACCTGTTCTGGGCCCAGCATGTAAGTGCAATTACTAAGAAAGTGCATCAGTACCTCTACTTCTTTAGGAGTTTGCAAAGATTCAGCATGACATCTGAAACTCTGACAAACTTCTATAGATGTGTAGTGGGGAGTATATTGTCTGGCTGCATCACTACCTGGTATGGAAACACCAATGCCCTTCAATGAAACATCCTACTAAAGTAGTGGCTGCAGCACAGTCCATCACAGGTAAAGCCCTCCCCACCATTGGGCACATTTACATGAAATGCTGTCACAGGAGCATCCATCATCAGGGGCCTTCACTACCCAGGATGTGCTCTGTTCTTGCTGCTGCCATCAGAAAGGCAGTACAGGAGTCTCAGAACTCTCACTACCAGGTTCAGGAACAGTTATTACTCCTCAAGCATCAAGCTCTTGAACAAAAGGGGATAATTTCACTTAACTTTACTTGCCCTATCACTGAACTATTCCCACAACCCATGGACTCACTTTCAAGAATTCTTTATCTCATGTTCTAGATATTTATGGCTTATTTATTTACTATTATTATCTCTTTTTTTTGTATTTGCACAGTTTGTTGTGTTTTGAATACTGGTTGATCTCTCTCTACCAGCATGTTGGAGAGGGTACAGCTTCGATGTGTTACCGTGAGAAAAAAAAATACAAAAAATAACATAAATTAAAAAGTAAGAAGAAGAAAGTAAGAATAGATCGGAACGGCTGTACCAAGCTGCATGCATGACCAACGCATGCACACTAGATCTGGTTAACAGCAGATGGTGCAATCCAGGGCATATTACGATCAAGGAACGTGTTTGCAGACTAGATATTGAACTTTTTACTGTTGGACTTCGGCCACATTCCAGTGTGATACAACACTTGGCGCACAGGAGTTCATTCCTGCCTGTGGCCATCGAACATGCAGCTCCTCCCGTGGAGGGTCAGACACCCTGAACCAATAGACTGGTCCTGGACTTATTTTCCATCTGGCATAGTTTGCATTTTGTTGTTTGATTGTTGGTGGTTTTTGTATTGCTGTATTTACGCTCTATTCTTGGTTGGTGCGGCTGTAACGAAACCAAATTTCCCTCGGGATTAATAAAGTATATCTTTCTATCTATCTATCTATCTATCTATCTATCTATCTATCTATCTATCTATCTATCTATGAACACCCAAGTTGGCATGGTCTTTCCTTGATCCTGTTAAGGCTATTATTCTGTGGATTCATTGAGTATGCCCACAAGACAATGAATCTCAGGGCTGTATATGGTGACATGTATGTACTTTGTTAATAATTTTACTTTGAAGATTAGCGTAACCAATAATGTGCCCATTCTAGGTAATTGTCCCAAACCCCCAAAGTATGAATATTCTTCCTTGGTAAGAAGATTAGAATTGCATGCAGTATTCCAGTTGTAGTCTCAGCAATGCCCTATATAATTTCTAACTTTTCATAGAGAGTTATAGCACAGAACGGGCCCTTCTGCTCATCACCCATACTGACCATCATGCTTCCATTTTTATACTATTCTTGCCCTAACCCACTTTATTCTCCACTCACTCCCATCACCTCCTCCCACTCCAGATGCTATCACTTACCTACACACTAGGGACAATTTATAAAAACCAAGGTCAGGATTGAATTTGAAGTGCTGGAGCTCTGGGACAGCAACTCTGTGAGCTGAACCATTGTATTTAATTCCCTTAGCAATAAGCAGTGACATTCTCTTAGTGTTCCAGATTACTTGCTGTTTTTTATGCAAATACTTGGCCTCTAGTAAGCAAAATCTGGCAATCATGCCCAAATATGAATAAAAAGTTTAATCATTGAATACTTTAGTCTTGTTTCATACAACACAATGGTGGTTCAATGCTGAAGTTTGTGCTGAGTTAGGTAAGAGAGTGGGAAGAAGAAGCACTTTCACTCACACGGCTCTCGGAATTAAATCATTATGTTGGGATCTATGTAAAAGCACAGATGTTAGCTATGGTCGAATTTTATGCATGGATTGTTTAATCAGTTTTCAATTTTCAGTGAATATGTAAAAGCTTTTGGTAGCACTATACATATCTATTCCACTGGAGAGAACAAATGATTTCCATCAAAATGATGGGCAGGATTGGAGAATGAAACACATTTGAAGAGTTTTAGATGTCATTCACTTTTAAGGTTCTTGTGGAAATTGTCTTTAAGACTGATGATTGTGATAATAGAACTTTGATAATTAATAGAGCAGGCTTCTTATTATTGGCAGTGTTCTTACTGTAAGAATACAACATGGAAGTGTGCAGCATAATGTTTCCTGTATTTACACAGGATATAACTTATAAGTTCTGTACTTGGTTCTCATGTTAAAGTTGTTGTGTCTTTAAACTAGTATCTTTAATTAAATTGAAGTGTTGTGAAGTAGTTTACAATTTTAAAGGTGCTATGTAAATGTATGTTATTTTGTATAGTTCATTTGGAGGTTAAAAACTTATGTACCTGCATGGAACTTGGCAGAGGATGAGCAACCAAGCAAAAAAATGAAAACATTTCCTTAATATATTGCCATTCATGACCATGACCTTGGGATATCCTGAAACACCCAAGTTACTTAAAATGTAGTTAATGATATATGGATAGATAATTCCTATACCCCTAGTCTTACTATGGCCTTTTGCAAAATCTCATGCCTGGATTTACCATCTGTGATGGTAGTGATTGTCATAGGTCAAATGCCTTTGAGTTTCTTATGCGTGAAGCTCAGACATGTTAGAACTGTGAGCACCTACAGCACCAGTCACCTTGCAATCCATCTTTGTTTCAGGAAGTCACGAAGGAATCATCTTTGTAGGTCAGTTAATTCATTGTTTCTACCTCTGACCAAGAGATTTGTGGCCCTTCAGTGCAAATTACATTTTATGGTATATATACGGTATACAATTGCATGGTGTATGAATATTATTACACTGATTTACTATCTTCTTCTTCTCCTTTAGTCCTTTTATTTTATAAAGCACTGTTTGATATTTCTAGCCATGCTTTCTGTTGTGGACTGTAAGGATTGAAGAAGGTGACTCCCTATCACAAACTCAAAGGCGGCTGTGGATGGGGGAGTTAATGTCGTTGAACATTCAATTCCTTTAAACGGATTAAGATAAAAGAGGAAAATGAATTAACTGCCTTGTATAACCATTTGCCTCTCAAATCTGAAGTTCAGGATTACTTTCCACTGGTCTTGTACAAATCAGCTAAAATGAAATGTAATGACTCACTGGTTCTGCTCTGCTTGCCACACCAGACACTTCTGGATAGACACAAGGCTAAGGGAAGATGATGGAGAGGTAGGGAATGAATACTGATGGAGGTAGCTACCCATCAACTTAATAAACTGTGACCAGCACTCACTTATTCCTTGTTGCTGAAGTTCCAGCAAGTTAACAATAAACCCATCTCCCTGTTCTCACATTTAATGGATTATTCTTCAGCTTATCTAACATTTCCTGCTGCTTTTCTCTTGCTCAGTAGTTATTTGGGCCACATCTAGTAATGTACTTTGGCAGGCCTTTTATGTGGGATAAAGCTTCTTGTAACTCTTCAATCTTTAGAAGTAAACATACTGTACTTAGCCCTATATTAAACCCCAAAACAGCACTAAATTAGATGCTTAAAACTATTCATCAGATTGTAAAAACGCAAACAACAGGAATTCTGCAGATGCTGGAAATTCAAGCAACACACATAAAAGTTGCTGGTGAACGCAGCAGGCCAGGCAGGACGAAGGGTCTTGGCCTGAAACGTCGACTACACCTCTTCCTAGAGATGCTGCCTGGCCTGCTGCGTTCACCAGCAACTTTTATGTGTGTTGCTTGTCATCAGATTGTAGTTGGATTAAAAACATAAAAATGTTGTTTGAATGAGATATGTTTGCAAATATCAGTAGTTTGCAGAAAGCAAAAACTTCTACAAGTTTCAATTACAAGTTCAGTTTATTTGTGTTTCATATGATTCTTATGAAGCAAGCTTTCATAGAATATGTTCTCTATATATTTCTGTATATCTAAATCCAATCTAATGCATAGCTTTAGCAAATTAAAGAAGGAAAATAATTAAGATATCATACATTATTAAGCACTTTCTTTCACTGAAGGAAGCATAAAATTTAATAAGTCTTGATTTTTATTTCTTTTCAGCAGAATCAGTGAGTGATCGGACAACCTTTTAAATCTGGCAATCTTAATAACAAATGGAAAACTTTTGTCCTATTACTCGAGAGCTCTGCTTGATTCTGCTTTGGAAAAATATAATTTATATGTGATCTTGTTCATGCATTTTTCTCAATGATTAAATTAGGTCTTCCATCAACCAAAGGATTTTCCCAAAGGGAAGATCCTGTCCCACCAGTCCATGTACCAGGCTTTGTCTGACACTTGGGGTGACAATAGAATTCAGCTGACAGTGGCTGCAGTATGGTGTGGCAGATTGAGTACCCAGGTTGCCATGGAGATAACAAATACAGCTGTAACTCAAAAGGGCAATTGTTAAACTGGAAGAGTTTGAACACCAGAGATGCTGAGGAATAATACTAGCAGCAGAACTCCCAGATGGAGCGCTAACCTGTTTATAGGATCATTGGAAGGAGTTACACGTTTTACATGCTAAAGTAATGTTTTCCTGATGCCTGTTTTTACGGCCAAGCTCAGTAAAGCCTGCTGTGCAACACATTATTTATTCAAGAGTCAGTCACAGACCAGTGGGAATAATAGTGCTAAGGGATTTGTCTGTAACATATGTGCTGGTGTTAATGATGAAAAAATTACCACATCAATTAGACATGGATTGCTAAAGGGAGGGCCGGAACACTCTGTCAATGTGATTAAATCCATGTATATGACAATTAACTCTCTTCTGGCTTTATTTTGTTGAAAATCAAATGAAAGGGGACGGGGGAGAGTAACACGTGAAAGGCTGGGTGCAGCTGGCACCACTACTTCTAATTTGACATGAAATTAATCACACTGAAATCAATCTATTCCATATTATCTGATATTTGTTCAGCTTTATTTACATTTTTTATACTTTGTGAGCAGTAGCTGCCACCATAACTAATAAGATGCCTTTTATGTGTTGTGCTGAATATTAAGGGAAAGTCCCCAGATATATTTTTTTTTATTTCTGATGGTCTGAGACATCGTTAATCTAGAATAAATCAAGTACCTGTGGAGAAAATTACTGACAGTTCTCTGATGCTTTGTTGGAAGCCCAGCCAAAATAAACATTTGCTTGTGAAATATGCAACATTATTTTTCAATAAGCTCTGTTCAGTGAATTTTAAATTTTGTTTGTAATCTAAAGATTTTTCATCTCAGCAAAAGGAAATGCCCTGGCTTTGTTCAAAGGTGCATTGTATCACTTGGGTACCAAGAATATTAGAAAAATGGTGGAATCCCTTTTAGCCAGCATAATGTCCTTTGCAAATATGGCTGGGAACTTCTCCAATACAGTCAATATAGATGTATTTTGAACATAAATTGGAAACTAAAGAAGAACCAAAGGAGCAAGTTGGCTGGATTTAAAATGTGTCGAGCTTTAATTATTTTTCAGAGGTGTTATGACCAAAAAACTCTTTATGTTCTAGTTAATAAGCCAAACAAAGGTAGTTAAAGAGTACCCACCTTTAGATTTAGTAGTAATAATAATAATCTTGTTTATATAGCACCTTTAATACATTAAGATACATGCTCAAAGTGCTTTATATAGATTGTAAAGATAAATCTATATAGTCATAAGAATACAAGACTAAATTACAAATCATAAGACAAACATATATAGAATAAAATGTAATTGAATATACCAAATTAAATAAATGTAATCAACATCAACAGGCATTAAGTAGGCCAAATTAAAGAAGCAGGTGTATAGAAGTGTTTTGAAGTGCTCCACAGTGCTGTCCTGGAGGATCCCAGTTGGTAGAGTATGCCAGATTTTTGGTGCATAAGAGCAAAGGACTGCATTACCAGTTGTTACGTGATTGGCTGTCGGAACACCAAGTAAACCAGTATTTGTGAATCAAAGATTATGACTAGGGATACAAAGGGATAGACATTCCAAAACATATGGAGGAGCTAGTTTATTCAGAGCATTATATACAATTAAGAATATTTTAGAATCGATCCTAAAGGACACAGGCAGGTCAGTGTTTTGATGCCAAAACTGGTGAAATGTGTTCAGATTTTCTCTTGCTTTGGTTAAGATTCTTCCTGCTGTATTTTGAACAAGCTGCAGCTGATTTATATCTTCTAAGGAAGTCATGAAAAGAGTGCAGTACAGTAATCTAATTGGCTAAAAACAGAAGTGTGTATCAATTTTTCTGCATCTTGAGATGTTGTAAGAAATCGAACTCTTGCAGAGTTCCTTAAATGAAGGAACAGACTAAGCAAGGTTAATATGTGATTTGAAATTTAGCTCAGAGTCAATAATAACCCCTAAATTATTTACTTCTGGCTTGACTTGTGAGGCCGGATGATCAAGTTTATTTATAATATTCACGCTTATTTTTATTGTTACCAATAACCAAAATTTCTGTGTTTTTTTCCTTATTTAATTTAAGGAAATTGGAACTCATCCAGTCTGTAATGCTAGTAAGATACTGGACCAGAGGGTTTAGAGCCTCAGGGTCATCTGGCATAATAGACAAATACAGTTGTGTGTCGTCTGCATAGCTGTGGTGATTTACCTTGTGTTTTGAAATAATCTGACCTAATAGTGGGAGTGTATAGAGTGAACAATGATAGGCCAAGGATTGTGAGAACAACAATGGGTTAATAATTGGTCATTACTTGCCTTGTTTAATTAGTAATGACACTATTCAGTACTGCAATTTACTAGATTTGGGAGATGGAAATCTCTCAGATCTCCAGGATGTCTGGGATCTACATGAACATAAAAGCAACAGTTTATCTTTTTACTTTGAAGGATTGTAGAAGTTATCAGTGAGTGAGAACAATTTCTGAATGGTGAATTCACTCTCAAATCAGCTGCAGAAAGCAAAATAAAGAGAGGAAAAGTATGCTGCGATTTAAAGAGAATGAGAGAGATTAAAGGAAAAGAGAAATTATAAAATCTGATGTTAGTTCTAATAACATCTCCAATGCAATTAAAATATGAAAGAATGGAAGTTCACATTTGTAGTAGCTAATTTTCAGTGCCAGTGAAATTTTTTGTGTAATTGATACATCATTGGTTAAAGAGTACTTAAACTTGAAATGATTCACCTTAACTTTTGTGCTGATTTGAATGTGTACCTGCCTTACAAGTACAGCCACTGCACATAGTTTAATGAATTTGAATAAGGAGTCAGGCAATGAAATGCTGTTTTTTCAAATCTAATAACAGGGTTGTACATCTTGAACAACAGCCTTTAGATTGCCCTTGCCTGAAGTTGCAGTGTCATTTGCATATAAATAATGCTGAGCACTATTATTCTATGCTGTTTAAACAACAATTTTTAGGCTATTAAAAGTAGCCAGAAAGCCCAAATAACAAAACAAAAGTGTTACAATGAAGACCTGAAGGGAAGTGTTGTACAGGTTATCATCTTTCCCATTCTATTATTTTAAATGTTACCTATTATCAAGCTTTAACATTTAAAGGCACAGCACAGAAACAGGCATCCATGCCAACTTTTTTGCCCATCCATTCTAATCTCAGTTGACAGCATCAGGTTTGAATCCTATACCTTTCCTATTTTAATGCCTCTTTTAAATGTTTTTTGAATGTAGTAATTAAATCTGATTCCACCACTTCCTCCCGCAGCAAGTTCCGGTTATCAGCCACTTTGTGTAAAAATAAGTACTTTCCTATCAAACCCTTCTGAACCTTCTTCCTCACTCTAAGTGTATGTGCTTTTGTTCTTTTTTATACCCTTGAGTGCTTCCTGTACCCTTTTATTATTTTGTTTTAACATTATGGACCATATTTCAGATCTTCAGTTACGGTTCTTGCTGATTTGCACACAATATTCATGGTCACAATGCTACTGCATTTAAACTAATATGAAAAAAAATGCCTGTTTCTGCAAAAATCTTGGGTATGGCCATAATAGATTGTGGTTAAATTTGTAATTGGAAACAATCTATGTAAGCCGAGGGCGTCATGAAGCTCCACCTTTTGATACCCCACGTCCTTCATCGGTAACATAACATACTATATTTGTGATCAAGTTTGAAATTGCGAGGAGTTTTAAGTTTCCTTTGTATTTGGTAGCAGGTGCCTTTTCTGTTCATCAATATCATGCAGACACAATGCAAGTGAATTTAACATAATGCAGTATTTCTTCTGGAATGAAATGAATGAGCAGGGGATTGCGAGAGAGAAGGCTCCAAATTTGTGATATGCATCTCCCAACACACATGGTGCTCAGTGCCAGAGGTACCAAAACTGACAGTTTTATTCATTGCATGGTTTCAAAATTTATGCGGATTAAATATACTTGTCAGCAGTTTTGGGAAGAACAATAGCTTAATTATAAAGTATTTTTATTTTGACTTGGGCCTATGCCTTATGTGGAGTAATTAATTATTAAGATGTTTAAAATGAATAAAACCTGGCCGAAAACCTCAATTAGAATTTCTCTCTGCATTCCCCTATATCACCATCTTATTGAATTATACTTAGGGGTAAATAGAGGGAATACTCTAATTTTAGTTTGCAGTACTGGAAGAGAGGAAACTACATATGTTTTTGTCAATATATAGGAAGAAGTTATATGACAGAGAGAAGACAGTTTTATTATAACAGAAAAATTTTCAGAGGAACTTTCATCTGGTTAAGCAATCTAATATTTTCACATAGGCACATCCAAGGGTATTAATGTGTTAACACAACCAAAATAACATATGTTAAATTTATTGCAAAAAAAATTTTTTATTCGAGAATCTTGTGCTTCCAAATGGATTTTAGCAAGTTTCATGTTATTTCATGCACATTTAAAAAGTAGTACACAACAGGAAATAAAAGTGTTGAAAATATACTTTTCCCTTTCTGTAACTTTGTTTTTATACTGATTCCTCACTGATCTTTATTGTCTCCTAACATACGGTGGGTGCCAGGGTAGCATAGTGATTGGTGTGACATAATTACAGCTAGGGTATCATAGTTTGGAGTTCAATCCTGGTGTCCTCTGTTATGTCTTCCCCGTGGAATGCGTAAGTTTCCTTTGGGTGCTCCAGTTTCCTCCCACTCTCCAAGGACATACCAGTTAGTAGGTTAATTGGTCATTATAAATGTTCCCGTGATTAGACTGTTAAATTGGTGGAGTGCTGGTGGCACAGCTCAAAGCGCCGGAAGGGCCTATATCTCCAAATAAGATAATTCCTCTGTCATTGATATTGTAATCCGTGGACTAGAGTATTTACACGTATAAAGAATCAGCCAGGATTATTTTAGATACATAAACTAATCGCCATAAAACATTTTCTTGGTGATGTTAAATAAGCATTCATACAGTCCAGAAGAATACCTGTACCTGTAATTTGTAATGGTCATTGAGCATGAGGGGATTTGCTGATAGAACTGGAGGAGCAATCAAACCCTGTTGTTCCATTGACAGATGCTATTTAGCACAAAGAATGATGGCCTAGTCCTTTATCTTTTTGTGCTACAAATCGCTTTCTGGAGATGACTGCAGAGGGTCCTATCCTTCCAGTACAAATCAGAGGAAATCATTTCACTATTCTTTGTATTCAAATTACTGTTTTTCCTCTCTGCCATCAAGAATTAACTCCTAGTTTTCCTAGTTGTTTAGAACCAAGAACATTCCATTAATGATAGAGTAAAATGTAAGCATTAGGATGTTAAAAAGGGCTATGATAAACATTCTTTCCTCTAGAAAGTATGTTTGATCCTGAAGCTGTTGTTCATAGTGTCAACCATTTGATTGTTTTGCAACCGTAATTTTACTGTATCAAGTAAGTGTTGTCAAATAGCTTGCAATCTACTATTTGAATTTGCATCTATAGGCTTGACTAGAGTTGAATTTGATGAATATGTAAGATAGTTTATATATGTAACAAGAGGGTTATTGTCAGGTTTGGCATTGAGGTGGTGGAAGATGATTAGAGATTGAGGAAGAATGTGAAATTTTGATTGCATGGGCTTGCCATCAATGAGTGTGACAAAGCACTATTTCAACAGCTCTGCAAAGCCCAATACCTGGAGCTCTACACCTGAGGGACCTGGAAGGTTTAGGTGCAGCATGACAAGTTTGTATGTTTATGGGTTATCTCTGTAAAATATGAAATACAGCATAATCACAGTAATTCCTGGATGTTCTTCTTTTTCCTGACTCCACTGCTATTGATCATAAATGCTTACATTTTCTCAGTTTTAACGAAAGATGGTTTATGTGGATTAATATACAATGTTCCTGGATTACTAAGAGGCTTATTTTTCCTTAAGAAGAACATAATTTATGACAAAGAAAAGCGCTATAATTTCTATTTCTGGATGTATTGGTTAGCAATTTTAGCATGCTCATTATAATAAGTGGTAATGTCATGCACTGAGGAATAGAGTACAAGATCAGACTAGTGACTATAAATATTTATAAAACATTGGCTAGCCACATTTGGAATATTGTTTGCACAAGAGACTAGATGTTGGGAATCCAGAACAACATATAAAAGGCAGAATCTCTGTGAAGAAGTGGACCGTGACTTTTTGAGTTGAGACCCTTTATCGTATCTAGAATATTGTTGGAATATTGCTACAATTTTTGGGTGTTATATGTCAGGAAAGATGTAAGTGCTTAACTGATGTACAGAAGAGATTTACCAAAAATTATTTCAGGGATAAGGATCCAAGATTGGGCTTCTCCTTTAAACAGAGAATGTTATGAGGAGATCTGTTATAGGTATTTAAATCTTGAAGGATTCCAACAGAAGATAGAAGGAAAATATTCTTTAGTGGATCAGCAAAAAAACTAAAAAATAGCATGAAGACATCTTTCTTTGTTCAGTAACGGATTAGTATCTGGAATGTACTTTAGTGGGAACAGTGAAGAGATTTAATCAAAGCATTCAGAGGAGATGCTGCATAAATATCTGAAAAGAGAGAATGTGCAGGGTTATTAGGGAAAAAGGAACATTGCCATTGCCAGTATATGAGGCTACCTGGGAGCCTGTCAAAAATTCTATTATGAAGTCTTGAAGATTGAATCTCATGATGTTATGCACTTGCCTTAACATGCAGTATAGTTAACAATTTTACTGTACCATGTGAATGTATTTGCAAAGTGTTATTGTCAAGTTAGTCAATATTGAAATTCCTATAATCCTTTTATTCCTTTATGTCCAAAAGTCCATTGATTACTCTCCTCTGTACGTGCAATAACTTAGCAACAACAGTCTTCTACAGTTCACAAACCAGAAACCTTTAATTTAGAAATAAGGTTCCTGCTTTAAGAACCACTTACAGTCCAACCATCAGCTCTTTCAATATGTCTTCTGTGCTGTTTTGGAATTTGTGAAATATCATAAAACTCTTGTGATTTTGTTAACAATTCATGACTGAATTATTGTATATTAATTTATATTTTCTGAAGATTCTGGTTCCAAAATTAAGGGTCGGTGCTTTGATTTTCCTCCCTTTAATGTGTTCTGAGCGTATTACAAAATGACCAGGGTAGAACTTGTACAACGAATGGTAGGGGCTTGCAAAGTGTTGTTGAACAGAAGGACTAAGGAGTACAAGTTTGAAGTTCCGTGAAAACCACTACACTGGTAGACAAGATGTTAGAAAAGGGGTTCAGCATTCTAGCCTTCAACAGTCATGATGTTGGTTATCAGCGTTGGGACATTACATTGCTGTTGATCAAGCTGTCGTTGAGGCCGACCCTTGGAGTGTGCTAATAAAGATGTATAAAATCATGAAGGGCATAGTCATGGTGAATGCATATATTCTTTTTCCCACGGAAAATGAATTAAAAACTAGAGGGCATAGGTTTAGAGCGAGGTGTGGAAGAGATTGAAAGAGTCTTGAGGAGCAGTTTCTTCACACAAAGGGGGGTATGTATATGGAATGAGCTGCCAGAGAAAGTGACTGAGGCAGGGACAAAAATAACATTTTAAATCCACTTGGACAGAAAGATGGATAGGAAAGATTAAGAGGGATATGGATCAAGCTTGGTCATAGATAGGGAATTATCTGCATGGATGTTGGGCCAAAGGGCCAGTTTCTGTACTGTGTTACTCTATGACATTATGATTCTGTAACTGAAGAATCTTATTAAATTGGAACAGAACTTACTTTTGTATCAACGTTTTCAATTCAGGATCAAATTGGGAGAGGATTCTTGAATGTACTATGTAAGGTGAAGTAATGAAAGATCCGTGCGATTCTCTTAGTATTGGACAAGATGTTTAACTTCAAACCTGCAATATCATTGAGAACTGAGACTGTAATATCATTAATTGTGTAAAAGCTTTTGATAATTTAGATTCTAAACATGATTCCAATGCTTGCTGCATTTTAAACAGCAGAAAGCAATTGATTCAAGTTAGTAGAATGTTCAGGGAAATAACTTCCTAAATAAATTATGCTGTGGTTAGGGTTAGGAAATTATAGATGACTATAGGTGGTTGTCAGTTTGAATCGATAATGTAGAAACTGAGTAGCTTTACACTGTCCTCTAGTTGCAAACTTTTGAAGAAGACTTCCTACTTCAAGACAGCTTCCAGGATTTGGAAAACAGCTTGCAAGGAACAAATGAGGGAGGATTGAATGGGGTGTGCTACATTGATCCTTGGACAAAACAGTGTACTTCATTATGCAAGACATTGCAGATACTGTATAAGCTCACTAGCTTTTGAAACATTCATACCACTGTACGAAGGGTTTCGGCCTGAAACGTCGATGGTACCTCTTTCTAGAGATGCTGCCTGGCCTGTTGTGTTCACCAGCAACTTTAATGTGTGTTGCTTGAATTTCCAGCATCTGCAGAATTCCTGGTGTTTACCACTATATTCAGTTGGGTTATTTTAAATTGCATTACCTCAATTAATAATAGTTCTAACTTGTGAGATATATCAACTAGTGGAGTGGTGCCGCAGCAACAACCTGGCACTCAACGTCAATAAGACGAAAGAGCTGATTGTGGACTTCAGGAAGGGTAAGACGAAGGAGCGCATACCAATCCTCATAGAGGGATCAGAAGTGGAAAGAGTGAGCTGCTTCAAGTTCCCCGGTGTCAAGATCTCTGAGGATTTAACTTGGTCCCAACATATTGATGTAGTCATAAAGAAGGCAAGACAGCGGCTATACTTCAATAGGAATTTGAAAAGATTTGGCATGTCAACAAATACACTCAAAAACTTCTATAGTTGTACCATGGAGAGCATTCTGACAGGCTGCATCACTGTCTGGTATGGACAGACTATTGCACAGAACTGAAAGAAGCTGCACAAGGTTGTAAATCTAGTCAGCTCCATCTTGGGTACAAAGTACCCAGGACATCATTAGGAAGCGGTGTCTCAGAAAGGCAGTGTCCATTATTAAGGACGTCCAGCACCCAGGGCATGCTCTTTTCTTACTGTTACCATCAGGTAGGAGATACAGAAGCCTGAAGACACACATTCAGTGATTCAGGAACAGCTTCTTCCCCTCTGCCATCCGATTCCTGAATGGACATTGAAGCTTTGGACAATACCTCACTTTTTTTTTAATATACAGTATTTCTGTTTTTGCACATTTAAAAAAATCTATTTAATGCACATAATTGTTTAATAATACACTTGTTTATTATTATGTTTTATTTTATAGTTTTTTTATATTTTATAGTTATATTATTAACTATATTTTATAGTTTTTTTTCCTCTTTCTGTTAGATTATGTATTGCATTGAACTGCTGCTGCTAAGTTAACAAATTTCATGTCATATGCCGGTGATAATAAGGCTGATTCTGATTTACTATGATTTAAGTCCTTAATTTAATTTATTGTGTATGCAGAGGATCATCTGTGGGAGGAGAGTGGAATTATTCAGCTTTATCATGTCTGGATCCCAAGAAACAGCTAGTCATGTGTCTGCTTTACAGATGCTTGATGCTTCTTTTCATTCATTGGATGCTCTTGGTCTGTGCTGTTAGACAATATAAGGCAAAATGTTTAAATAGAATAGCCCTTGATCTGAAAATTTGATCTGGAAAGCACAAGGCTGTGTGCTTAGTCCCCTGCTCTACTATCTTTATACTTACGACTGTGAAGCCAAGTGCTGCTCCTGTGCCATATTTTAAGTTTTCTGACGGCACCACTTTTGTTAGTGGTGATGAATCAGCATATAGGAGGGAGATTAAAAATCTTGTTGAATGGTGCCACAACCTCTCAGTCAATGTCACTGTAGCCCCCTGGCCAGCCTCAGGGTCGCTCAGCTCGCTGTTGTCTAGGGAAATAGTCCTCGGCCCCACCAAACTGGGTAGTTAGTTTGTTTAGATGCTGTGTGATGTACCCAACCCTGCCCAAATAACAGACAATACACCAGATACAATTAAGTGATGACAGTTTATAGATGTTACTGGAACTATATAATTAATAGAGAATAAAATATAAAAGGAAAATAAAAGGCGCCACACTTATCAAAGTTCAATCTGTTCGTGCACAAACAGTTGGAGCTCAGGACTCTCCTTCTTCACCCTGCGTGCCCCCTCGGACCACCTCAACCTGCCGACTGGGACCAACAACGGTGGTCGACCAGATGCTCCACACAAGTCCGTCTCCGTGTCCTCTCCTCGCCGAACACCCTGGACCTCGGACTCCTGCTCGGGGTCCGACCCCGTTAGCGGACTCACAGTACCTGGTCCATCCTCTGTCTCTCTCTCCCACCTTCTCCCCAAAAACCGGCGCATCACAATATCTTACAGACACATAGGAAGCATAACAACTATCCCAATTGGTTCTTAATGCCCTCTTATCAGTAACATGATCCAAACAAACTGCTAGCGGGAGGACTTTCTCAACAGTTAACATAACAAAGAAGCCATTTCAATTATAACATTACAAAGAAGCCATTTTAATTAGACTACACAGTAACATAAAAGAAGAAACCCCTTACACTAGCAACACCAAAGAGCTGGTAATTGAGGAGGAAACTGGAAGTTCATGAGCCAGTCCTCATGAGGGGATCAGAAATTCATGGGTGTTATCACTTCTAGGTCCAGCATGTAAAGGCTCAAGTTGTTATAATCTGAAAAGTTATCATTTGGGTTTTAATTGCAAAATAAAAGCTTACATTCAAAATAGGTTCCCAAAATCCATTTTTGTCTCAAATATGCATTGGTTTAATTATTCCTTTTAAAAATTGCAGATAATATTCAAGTCCTTTTACATGACCCAGTTTGTCAGTTTTTGTCTGTTAACTATGTACTTAGCATTTCACTATTTGGTTTGTGTGCATGCTTCTTTTATTTTGATTTATAGAATCTTTATTGACAACTACATCAGCTCAACAGGAACTTAAGCTCCTACCATCAAGAATAGGGTATGTTCCCCACAAAATCACAATAAGTTATATGTAAATTATCTACATAAAATCATCGGTCCCTTGTACCAAGGTGCTCATCAGTCTCGACTGAAAGGGAAGTTAATCGTTCATTCTGGTTGGTTATTGCAAGTCTCTATAGTTTAATCTCCATAGTTCTAAGAGCACCTGGTGTTTCAGAGATACAGAGTTGTGCTAGCTATGATAACATATTCCTTGGTAGATGAGGGAGAGGGAGAAGTGGAGAGTCCGTCACCGTGCCTGACGCCGGCCCCCTAGGCCTGAGTCGACGTAGTAGTAGTAGTCGTAGGGGTAGGTTAAAGGATCTTTGTAAATTGTCCCTAGTTTGTAGGTGATTGGTAAATCTGGGGGGAGTTGATGAAAATGTGGGGAGAATTTAACAGAAGGGATTGGTGCAGAATTGTTGTAAATAAATGTTTCTCCCCAATGTTGCAAAAACAGAGGAGCTGGTTGTGGACTACAGGAGCAATGCAGTCCTACTGATATCAACAGAACTGGGGTTGAGAGAGTAAACAACTTTAAGTTCCTTGGCATACACGTCACCGAGGATCTCACGTGGTCTGTACATACGGGCTGTGTGATGAAAAAGGCGCAACAGCGCCTCTTTCACCTCAGACGGTTGAAGAAATTTGGTATGGGCCCCCAGATCTTAAGAACTTTCTGCAGGGGCACAATTAAGAGCATTCTGACACGCTGCATCACTGCCTGGTAGGAAACTGTACTTCCCTCAATCGCAGGACTCTGCAGAGAGATGTGCGGACAGCCCTGCGCATCTGTAGATGTGACCTTCTCACTAATCAGGACATTTACAAAGACAGGTGTGTAAAAAGGGCCCGAAGCATCATTGGAGACCCAAGTCACCCCAACAACAAACTGTTCCAGCTGCTACCATCCGGAAAATGGTACCACTGCATTAAAGCCAGGACCAACAGGCTCTGGGACAGCTTCTTCCACCAGGCCATGAGACTGATTAATTCATGCTGGTACAATTGTAATTTTGTGTTATATTCACTGTCCTGTTGTACATACTATTTATTACAAATTACTATAAATTACACATTGCACATTTAGACGGAGACGTAACGTAAAGATTTTTACTCCTGATGTATATGAAGGATGTAAGTAATAAAGTCAATTCAATTCAATTCAGTTGATCGTCAGTGTGGAGTTGGGGGGTTGTCAAAGGTCGTGTTTCCATGCTGCATCTTTCTATAGCTCTACAACTTTATGTTGGCTTCTTAATTGATGTGACCTTGATGCGGACAGTTTATAAATGTTAGACCGGGTTAAAGCAAACTAAGATTATTTGACAAGTCAAGACAAAAGCATGTTCTTGTGTATCACTTTGGAACCATTTTGCACAAGGCCATTGTCTGCTCTCACTGAAAGCACAATTGGTACTAGTCTTGAGCATCAAACAGTGCACTCAAGGAACTCAGCAGGTCATGCAACATCTGTAGGAGAAAATAAATTATTTACCTTTTGGGTCAAGCAGCTGGACAAGAATCAGTCCTGAAGCAGGATTTCAGCTTGAAACACTGATTATTTCTTTCTTCCCACAGATGCTGCATGGCTTGCTGAGTTTGTCCAGCACATTGCTGTTCCAGTTTCAGCATTTATAGTCTCTCGTTTCTCCATGGTATTAGTATTGGTTTATTATTATCACCTATACTGAGATGCAGTGAAAAGCCAGACCATGTTCTGCATAATTAAATTGAAGTGGTGAAAAGAAAACAGAATATAGAGCATAATGTTCAGAATGGCAGGCGGTGACTAGTGGGGTACCGCAAGGCTCAGTGCTGGGACCCCAGTTGTTTACAATATATATATATATATATATGACTTGGATGAGGGAATTGAATGCAGCATCTCCAAGTTTGCGGATGACACGAAGCTGGGTGGCAGTGTTAGCTGTGAGGAGGATGCTAAGAGGATGCAGGGTGACTTGGATAGGTTGGGTGAGTGGGCAAATTCATGGCAGATGCAATTTAATGTGGATAAATGTGAAGTTATCTACTTTGGTGGCAAAAATAGGAAAACAGATTATTATCTGAATGGTGGCCGATTAGGAAAAGGGGAGGTGCAACGAGACCTGGGTGTCATTATACACCAGTCATTGAAAGTGGGCATGCAGGTACAGCAGGCGGTGAAAAAGACGAATGGTATGCTGGCATTTATAGCGAGAGGATTCGAGTACAGGAGCAGGGAGGTACTACTGCAGTTGTACAAGGCCTTGGTGAGACCACACCTGGAGTATTGTGTGCAGTTTTGGTCCCCTAATCTGAGGAAAGACATCCTTGCCATAGAGGGAGTACAAAGAAGGTTCACCAGATTGATTCCTGGGATGGCAGGACTTTCATATGAAGAAAGACTGGATGAACTGGGCTTGTACTCGTTGGAATTTAGAAGATTGAGGGGGGATCTGATTGAAACATATAAAATCCTAAAGGGATTGGACAGGCTAGATGCAGGAAGATTGTTCCCGATGTTGGGGAAGTCCAGAACGAGGGGCCACAGTTTGAGGATAGAGGGGAAACGTTTTAGGACCGAGATTAGGAAAAACTTCTTCACACAGAGAGTGGTGAATCTGTGGAATTCTCTGCCACAGGAAACAGTTGAGGCCAGTTCATTGGCTATATTTAAGAGGGAGTTAGATATGGCCCTTGTGGCTACGGGGGTCAGCCGAAGTTTCATGGAAATAGTTAAAAAGGTATAAAAATGGCAAGCTGCTGTTTAACTGAGTAACAAATTTTGTATTAAAATGAAATACAGAACATTATCAATACTACTACAGTACTATAAAACCAGTGGGCACGTGGCCAAGTGGTTAAAGCATTGGACTAGCTACCTGAAGGTCGTGAGTTCGAGCCGCAGCCGAGGGAACGTGTTGTGTCCTTGAGCAAGGCACTTAATCACATATTGCTCTGCGACGACACTGGTGCCAAGCTGTATGGGTCCTAATGCCCTTCCCTTGGACAACATTGGTGTTGTGGAGAGGGGAGACTTGCAGCATGGGCAACTGTTGGTCTTCCATACAACCTTGCCCAGGACTGCGCCCTGGAGAGTGAAAACTTTCCAGGCTCAGATCCATGGTCTCGCAAGATTAACGGATGCCTGTACTTTACTTTTGCTATAAAACTGTTTGTTGGTTGTAATAGATATTGATGCAGGAATTAATCTAGTGTTATTTTGATTGACTGTAAATTAATGAAGTCAGCATTGTGTGGATAATGGACTGCTTTCAACAATTACATCTTCCAAATCTTCATTTTCATTGTAACATTTAAGCTAGTAGAAGTTCCAGGTGTCATGGGTCATGAAGTGTGGAAAGTTACCATAACTATAGAGAGAAGGTTCTTGGGAAACTGAAAAATGGAGGTATATAAAACATCTGGATCAGATAGTGTACACCACAGAATTCTGAAAGAGTGGTTAAAGAGGTCGTGGAGGCATTAATAATGATCTTTCAACAATCACTAGGTTCTGGTATGGTTTCAGAAGACAGGAAAATTGCAAATATCACTCCAGTGTTTAAGAAGGGAGAGAGGCAGAAGAAAGGAAACTATAGGCCAGTTAGTCTGACCTCACTGGTTGAGAAGATGTTGGAGTTGATTATTAAGCACGAGATCTCGGGGTGTTTGGAGGCACATGATAAAATAGGCTGTAGTCAGTATGGTTTCCTCGAGGGAAAATCTTGTCTGATAAGGAGAATCAGTTGATGTTGTGTACTTGGATTTTCAGAAGGTCTTTGACAAGGTGCCACACACGAGGCTGCTTTAACAAGCTACAACCCATGGTATTATAGGAAAGATTCTAGCACAGATAAAGCAGTGGCTGATTGGCAGGAGGCAAAGAGTGGGAATAAAGGGAGCCTTTTCTGGCTGACTGCCAATGACTAGTAGTCCACAGGGGTCTGTGTTGGGACCAATCCTTTTAACGTTATATGTCAATGATTTGGATGATGGAATTGGTGGCTTTGTTGTGATCATACAAAGATAGGTATAGGGCCAGGAAAATTTGAGGAAGTAGAGAGGCTACAGAACTTAGGCAGATTAGGAGAATGGGCAGAGAAATGACAGATAGAATACAGTGTCGGGAAGTGTATGGCCATGCAGTTTGGTAGAAGAAATGAAAGGGTTGAGTATTTTCTAAATGGAGAGAAAATACAAAAAAAAAGAGACACAAAGGGACTTGGGAGTCCTTGTGCAGGGTTCCCTAAAGGTTAATTTGCAGGTTGAGTCTGTGGTGAGGCAGGCAAATGTTAGCATTCATTTCAAAAGGACCAGAATATAAAAGCAAGAATGTAATGTTGAAACCTTATAAAACACTGGTGAGGCCTCACTTCGAGTATTGTGAACAGTTTTGTCCCCTTATCTTCAAAAAGATGTGCTGAAACTAGAGAGAGTTTAAAGGAGGTTCACAAAAATGATTCCAGGATTCAATGGCTTGTCATATGAAGAGCGTTTGAGGGGTGACTTCATTGAAACCTAACTTATTGAATGGTGAAAGGCTAAGGGATAAGGGATTCTTTTTAAACCATTCTGTTGATTTACTTTTGTCTTTCAGATCATTGTCTTGTTGCATTATCCAACTTCTATTAAGTTTCAAGTGACAGATTGCTACCCTGAAATTCTCCTGTAAAATGTCTTAATACAATTTTGAATTCATTGTTCTCTCAATGATCGCAAGTTGTTCAGGCCTTGAGGCAGCAAAGCAGCCCCAAACCATGATGCTCCTTCCACCATGCTTCACAGGTGGGATGAGGTTTTGGTGTTGGTGTGCAGTGCCCTTTTTCCTCAAAACATAGCATGTGCATTTCTGCCAAAAAGTTCAACTTCTGTCACATCTGTCCACACAGCATTGTTCCAGAATCCCAGTGGTCTTTTGCAAACTTGAGACGTGCAGCAATGTTTTTTTTTGGAGAGCAATTGTTTCCTCCATGGTGTGCTTCCATGATCGCTATTCTCGTTCAGTGTTTTTCTCTTAGTGGACACATGAACAGAGACTTTAGCAAGTTCTAGAGATTTCTGCAGGCCTTTTGCTGTTACCCTTGGGTTCTTTCTCACATCCATCAGCATTACACGTTGTGCTGTTGGTGTGATCTTTGCAGGATGCCCACTCCTTAGGAGAGTAGCAACCGTACTGAATTTCCTCTATTTGTAGACAATTTCTCTTACTGCGGACTTATGAACACTTGGGTCTTTAGAAATGCATTTGTACCCTTTGCCAACTTCATGCATTTCTATAATTCTGCTTCTTAGGTCCTCTGAAAGTAGTTTTGATCAAGGCATAGTGCACGTAAACAGATCTTTCTTGAGAAGAGTGGGCTCTGTTGGTAACCTGACTTTGTGTGTCTTTTTTATAGTGCAGGACACCTTTACAAGCCACATCTCCAATCTCATCTCATTGATTGGAATACCTGACTCCAAGTAGCTTCTGTAGAAGGCATTAACCCAGGGCTTCACATTCCTTTTCCAACAAATACATGAAATATTGGATCATTTTGCTCAATAAATAAATGAACAAGTGTAATTTTTTTTTTGTATTTAATTGGGTTCTCTTTATCTAGTTTTAGGACTTTTGTAAAGATCTGATACAGGGTTCACAAACTTTCTAGCACCGCTGTAAATGAGAATGTAGAAAATGAATCTCTAGTGACATGCTGCACTTCGTGGTCTTGTATGCTTGAAGCATGTTGCCAATCAGCTGCACGTAGTTTGGTGCTCTGTAGTTGCCAAAAACATTTTCAACAACGTCCAAGAATGCCTTACATGCGATTTTCTCTGGTCCCACTAGAAGTTCTTTGAATTTCTATACGTTGATGACTTGTTTGATTAGTGGACCAACAGAAATGCTTCCCTTAATCTTCGCATTCTGTGAAATATCTGTCTCAAATACGTATTGAAATCCTTCACTTTCCTTGTTCATTGCTTTTGCAAATTTTTTCATAAGCCCTAGTTTTATATGAAGAGAAGCCAAAAATATCTTTGTTGGGTCTACAAGTGGTTTATGTGCCGCACTTTTCTGTCCTGGAGCCAATTGCTTATGGAGTGGCTGATCCTTTTTAATGTAATTGGATTATTTAGCATGGCTGTCCCATTCACAAATGAATGGATTCCATCCTTGCAGTCTTGAACCAAGTAATTTTGCTTCTGTTTTTCACAAACCCAAGGTCATTTAACTCAGATAGAACTATCAGCTGAGGCTCACTCAACATATGGAGTTCAAAATCTGTATCAGTATCTGTTGACTTCCATTCCTGGCTGGTGCAGCTTGGCACCTTCATCTGTTTTAGACTAAATTAGATTGCATGTTTCACATGGTGTTAGTACTAAAAGACTATTATCATGTGGACAGGTCTGATGGCTGAGGGGAGATTGTGGTGTTCAATGGACTTCTTGTTTTTAAGCAGAGAAACTAGATACACTGGTCAGACAGAAGTAGCAGTCTGTCACATAATTCTTCTGCTCTCACCATATCATCAGGACGGTGAATGGCATTGAGTTCTGAGTACTTTTGAGCCAAACTCTAAGATCAACAGTGCATGTTGCACAACAAATGTGAGGATCCCAGGCTTTGTCTTGGTTGCCACCCTTACACGCAAAGCAGAGTTCATGGGCTTTCTTAATAAGAGAAGTCATGCTCCATCTTTGAGATTTAAGCATGTGCTCACCACAAATATAACAGAAAGTATCGTGACTGTTGCAACATTGACAAGATATTTTGGTACTACAAATACTCTTGAAAAAATAATTACTGTATTATGAGTATGCACTATGCAATGCACGTAGACATGTGCATCACTGTTATCACAAACCGATGGACATGTAAACTCAATGCATAGAATAGTGCATGTGTGATTCTTTTATAACCTTTCTAAGTCCTGTCCTGCCATGCAACATCCGCTAAGCCTAAACATGCCCAGATAATGTACCTAGACAAGACTGAAAACTTTTCAGTTTACATTGTGGGCAACATTTCAATTGACTTGAAGTATGAATTGAAATAAGAAATAAAGGTGAATTAGAAAAAATAGTGTGTGATAGGGAAATTTGATGGTGATGTTCATGATCAGCAGCCCAAAATCCAGAAGGTATACCCATCCAGGAAGCAAATCTTTGTTGTCCAGTCTAATGGCACATATCACAATCTTGCCACATTGGGCACTCACTAATATGCTTACTGAAAAACCGCTTTACAACACATGCCTTGGCACCTGTCATGTACCTGGCACTGACACACCTCAAAAACAAGGACACTTACGTAAGAATGCAGTTTCTGGATTTCAGTTCAGCATTCAACACTATTGACCCACAGACAATGGTGAACAAACTCCTGCTCCTTGATTTAAATACACCACGTGCAACTATGTGTTGGACTTCCTAATGAAGAAATCTCAGACAGTCAGGTAACGCAACTGCTCCCCCCTCCCCATCATCTTCAACATGGGTGCTCCCAGGGTGGTGTGCTGAGTCCATTGCTATACACTATATGCAAGAGTGACTGCAGAGCCCAACACCTAACCAATCACGTTGTCAAGTTCGCCATTGGAGCTCATCATCAACAACAATGGGACGGCTTACAGAACTTGAGGCGTGATGCCAGGCAGAAATAACCTCTTCCTTAATATCAGCAAGACAAAGGAGATGGTTATCGACCTCAGGAGGACGTGCACCACTCACATCCCCGTACATTGGTGGCACAACAGCAGAAACTGCAAGCAGTTTCAAGTTCCTGGGAGTGGACATCACACACAATCTCTCATGGTCCAAGGACACACACAGTGAAAAAAGCTCTCCAATTCCTCTATTTTTGAGGAGGTTAAAGAGAGCTGGACTTTGCACATCCATACTGATGTCATTCTACAAATGTGAATTAGAGAGCATCCTAACGAGTTGTATCACATCTTGGTATGGAAACTGAACTGTGGTGGACAGGAAAGCTCTACAAAGGGTTGTTAAAGCTGCCCAATGTATCACTTACACCAGCCTCCCTGCTATCAAGGACGTGTATACAGAAAGGTACTGGAAAAGGGCCAGTAACATCATGAAGGATCCTTTTTTCTCCCATTCTCATCAGGGAGGAGGCTACGTTGCCTCCGTGCCAGGATGACCAGACTCCAAAACAGTTACTTTCCCCAAGCAGAAAGGCTGATCAACTCTTCCACCCACTAAATGCTTTATTATTTTCTGTCAGTCACCTTGTGCATAGGCTAGTGTCACTTTATGGACATACAATCCTTCTGTGTATGTAAGCTATCTTATGTATTTATATTGTGTCTTTTTAATTATTATGTTCTTTATATTTTGTGTTTTTTTTGATGTATCAAATCTGGAGTAACAATTATTTCATTCTCCTTATGACATTAAGCAATCTTGAATTTTGAAACTTTACGAAGAGATAAATTTAAGGAAAGGAGTCACAGTGAAGCCTTACTCAGCTTGGAGGAGCAACATCTCATATTCTTTGTGACTAGTCTCCAACTTGATGTTATGAACATCGATTTCTCTAACTTTGGTAAATTTCTCCCCCTCTCCCCGCTCTGTTTTTTCATTCCCCATTCCTTCCCCTGTCATTCCTTCTCCTCTCCTCACCTGTCCCTTCCCTATCAGATTCTTTCTTCTTTAGTCCTCTACCTCTTCAATCTTTCACCTCTCAGCTTCTTACTTCATTCCCCCTCTCCTGCCCAACCACCTTCCCCATCACATGGTTTCACCTTATTACCTGCCACTTTATTCTGCCTTCTGTCCTTTTCTTTTCCAGGCATGATGAAGGGTCTCAGCCCAAAAAGCTGACTGCCTTATTCCCCTCCAAAGATGCTGCCTTCTTTGCTGAATTCCTCCAGCATTGTGTATGTGTTGCTTATGATTTCCAACATTTACAGACTCTCTTGTGTCTAAGTTCATTTGTTTATATTTGTCCAATGCTACTTTCATGGTTTCCTATCATTGTTCTTCACTTAAGCACCTTGGATAAACATGAAGAGCACACTTTGCAAGACTATAGACCAGAACTACTAAGTTCCATTCTTAACTACCCTGTCTAAAAGTGATTTTGAATGTGATCCACTTGGAAAACAAAAATTAGTTAATTGTGGAAGTGAAAGAATTAATTGTTGTCGTGGTTGTCAGCAGAAGTTAATGTTTAACAATTTCTGCAAAACTTCTGATACAAGTATACTTCTGCTCCAGTGAAACAGGCTGAGCCATAATATTGCTGAGATTTTGCATATTGTTATTTTTAGTTTTACTTTAGTTGACTGCCTCATACTTTCAGAATCCTAAATGACAATGTATGTATTACTGATTCTATGTGAATGAACTGGTCACAATTTGTATAACAGATTGAATACACTGTGCAAAATTCTATCATAATAGATTAATTTTCTCTGAATTGTGCTTTATATTTCTTGACTTAATGTTGTAATTGTATTCAGGAATAATGTTTTATCATTTTGTAATTCCAAACAACCAGAGCTGTTTTTCTCCCATAAATGTATGCAATAAAATGGCCAATAATCTAATCAAAATACAAAAACAACTACATTGAGTAGTTCACCTTTAAGAAAAATTAAATTGCAGGCTAGATGTAGCAGTTTTGGTAAAAATTATGTCGGTAAATGATTACTTAATGGGACCTAACCCCCATCAAAAAGAAACATCTTGCCTCTTATTGAATTAAAATATACACACTAAGTAAATAGGTTATAGCTGTATTTGAATTATTCTGCAACCAATTCTTGCGTAGTGTGCAAGGACAGACTGTAAGAGGTAATGTTCAGCAGAACGAAGCTATCGTTTTTTACCTATGTTTATTATGCTTTTCACAGTCAACTGTGTTTTTAACCTACATTGTTGCTAACTTAGAAAAGACAGATGTATGTTAGGGATCCGTCTATTATTAAAACGAGAAACTGCTAGAAATTTTAGGTTTAGATGTTTTTACAGGAAAACATCCGTGTATTTCCTTTTAGGCAGATCTTGCTTGGATACTTCCCATTTAGTATTCGGATTCTAATCATGTGGAAATGCCTCTGCTAAACCTCTTGCTGCATGACATTATAATATTACATTTAACTTAATTATGTATTTGTTAAACTTTGCAGTAGTCATATATTAATTCTTACATGAGATTAATGCAAAGGTGGTTAAATAAACTTTATTCTGGAAATAATGAAGTGAATGACCAAGATAATATTTGTGGTCACTCTTACTGTAACAGACTTAATTCTAATTTTCTCTTTTTCAGTAAGGCAGTAATGGAATTTTCTTTGGAGCCTAATTTAATGGGTAGAATAGCAGTTTTGTTTTGGTCAGTTTTGTGTTGGGCACGTGGCCAAGTGGTTAAGGCGTTCCTCTACTGATCTGAAGGTCACTAGTTTGAGCCTCAGCTGTGGCAGCGTGTTTGTGTCCTTGAGCAAGGCACTTAACCACACATTGCTCTAGTGTCTGTGTGAGGAGTGGCGCCCCACACAGACTTCCAATCTGCACCTTGTAAGGCATGAAAATGCCCGACGCAGGCCTCTCATGGTCTGAGTCGACGTTCCCCCTCCCTTTGGCCAGTGGTTCTGCTGAACCAGCTGAACGCTATTTCAATAGGCAATAGTAGCTCTTTTCAAAGCTGGTGAACAGCTACTTATTCCACCTGTTCTAAAGAGACATTGATGTGGCATCCTCTTTGTTGCTCAGCTTCTCTCTGAATTCTTCACCTGTGCTATTGAGAAGAGAGGCAGTTCACTGCTATTGTATCTAAACTCCCTCTCCATCAATGAACTCTGCACAGGGAGCAGGGGTAGCACAGAATCATCTGAGAAATTGAGTGCTTTGAGCTTCCGATGGTGAACTGGCAGAGTTTCAGGCAGCAGTTTGCCCAAACCATTTCAAGAGGCTTATTTACCTTGCAACTGCTGAGCAGAAACTCCCTAAATTGGTCTGTGGCTGCATAACAGCAAGTCAGAAGGCAGGTAATGGATATGAGATGGGAAAATCTTGGATGGAAAAGTAGCAAAGGTAAAGCAAATGGTAAAGTTCTTTGTTACAGGGATGAACTACAAATGAGTCATTTGTACTACCATCATCCCTGAACAGAGAGGGTGGAGCCCTCATTTGAACTTATCATTTGATATAACTTGGCAGGGCAAACACAACTCGCAGTTTATTTATCTCTTAAAGTTTCATTAGATATGCAAAAGTGTAGGATTGCAATTGACGGGGAGCCAGTGCAGGTTTTCTGCTGTTTTCTTTCAACCTGGCAGCGACAGTTAAATTCTGTGCTGTTAAAATGGCATACAGAAAAATTAAACAGTTACAAGAGAGACTGCAGTTGCTGCTGGTCTGGACAAACTCAGCAGGTCAGGCAGCATCTATGGTGGGGAGAAAGCAGTCAATACTTTTGGCCAAGACCCTTCATCAGACTGGAACAGGAGAGGGCAGAAGCCGGAATAAAAGGGTGAGGGGAGGCAGAGAAACATGGAATGGTAGGTGATAGATGAATCCAGGTGAGAGAGGGAAGGCAGGAGGGTAAGGGAGGAGGAAAGCTACTTTGCTGGTTCTCCACCACCCTTGTTTTCCCTCCCCTCCCCCACCCTCAAATCACCTTCACCTTCCTCCCTCTAGTTCCTTATTTCCATACTTTTATTCCATAATCTACAGCCCTCTCTTATCAGATTCCTCAGTCTTCAGCCTCGTACACTTATCATATCCCAGCTTCACCCATCATTCCCTTTATTCTCTCTCTCTCCCTCCCTCCCTCCTAGATTCACCAATCATCTGCCAACTTGTGCCCCTCCTCCTCCCTTTACACTTTTAATCTGGTTTTGCACTCTTTCTTTCCAGTCCCATTCTGAAACATTGATTGTTTCCCTCCGTGGTGCTTGATCTGCTGAGTTGCTCCAACATTTTGTGTGCATTGTTCCAGAAAGCTTAAAATGAGCTTAGTTCTTGATATGGTGGAATGTATTTTAGTCAGCTTTTAGAAACTAGGCTTCACACACATCTCTCAGCACTTCAGTGATCTAAGGTTGTTGGAAGTCGATCTTTGGTTTGGAACTTCTTAAAAATTATTTGTACTGACACTTTTAACAGTGGAATAGGATCAGAAGTAGGCCATTTGGCTCCTCAAGTCTGATCCACCATTTCATCATAGCTGATCCAATTTTCCTCTCCACCCCAATCTCCAACCTTCTCTCCCCCAATCTCCAACCTTCTCCCCCCCAATCTCCAACCTTCTCTCCCCCAATCTCCAACCTTCTCTCCCCCAATTTCCAACCTTCTCCTCTCCACCCCAATCTCCAACCTTCTCCCCCCTAATCTACAACCTTCTCTCCCCCAATCTCCAACCTTCTTTCCCCCAATCTCCAGCCTTCTCCCTGTATCCCTTCATGCCCTGACCAATCAAGAATCTATCAACCTCTACCTTAAATATATTAAGACTTGGCCTCCACAGTTGCCCGTGGCAAAGAATTCCACAGATTCACCACTCTCCGGCTAAAGGAACTCCTCTTCATCCCCATTCTAAAAGGACACCCCTCTATTCTGAGGCTGTGTCCTCTGGTCTTAGACTCTCCCACCATAGGGAACATCCTCACCACATCCACTCTATCAAGGCCTTTCACCATTTAATAGGTTTCAGAGGTCACACCTCATTCTTTTGAATTCTAGTAATAGGTGAATATAGTGAATATTTGTGTATTTGAATAGAAATTCTCAAAGTGAGATTGTACTATTAACAAATTCTACATTTTTTAGACTGCCCTTGTACTTCCGTTGTGGACACCTGCAGCTTTACACCTACTCTTAATTTCAAAGTTTGAAAACCGATGAATCCAATTTAAATTCGAATGACTGTTTGCCATTGAGGTGTGTAAACCAATTCTATTGAGCTCTAATAATCTTCTGCTGAATTAGTATAATTCAAGTCCAGTAAAAGCATTACACAAGGATCCTGGAGTTCAAGAAGGTTTCTATGAATTGGACAATCTCTTTTAGATTGGTAACCAGAATGTAGTAATTGGTTTTGTTTCAACAAATGAGACAGAAATCAACCTATACACGTGCTTTTGATCATTATGACACCCTCTGGAGCAATGTATGTTCAATTATAGACATGAATTAGTTTTTCTTGCAAATCTTGACTCACTAGACTGGAAAATGAGATACTGGTACTCGTGAGTTAGTAGAATGCTAGTTTTATAATGTTTTTTTACCATTTGCTGAAGTTTGGAGAGTGATATCTTGAATTGGAAGGCATTTTCAAGCTCAGAGATAATCTGTTTGAGTAAATAATTTGGCATGCAACCAATAGAGATCACTAGTCAATGCTATAATGATAATATTATTTCAGTCAGCAAAGTTGTGAATAGAAATCAGAGAAAGAAGTTACAGTGTTTGATCACCAAAAATATTGTCACTTACAACTGAGTGAAGAAACGTGTCCCTGAGAAAAATTGGGTTCCAGAACATCATCGATGTAGCATATGAAAAGTGGGGGACGGCCACCAGTGTAGGCTTGGAACGTAGACTATTCCACGTAGCCGACAAAAAGGCAGGCATAGCTGGGACCCATGCGAGTGCCATGCACCTTTTGTTTGAAGGAAGTGGGAAGAGCCAGAGGAGAAATTATTGAGAGTGAAGACCAGTTCCGCAGATAGGGGAGAGTGATGGTGGAGGGGAACTGGTTATGTCTGATGCCCAGAAAGAACTGTCTTGAGCATACTGTCCCAGATCTCATTTGAGCATCCCCTTGTGATTTTTATCTTCCCCTTTTCCTTTTCCCTGCTGCTTCTGATAACCCTGTTGCCCATGGTCTGAATGTTGCTGCCATCCTCACATTCTTCAGCAATGTGACAGGCCTTCTCGATTTTCCACTACCTACCACTAATATAGGTGTCCTCCTTAATGCCAGATGATGAAAACCATGCTGGGTCCCACAGAACTATGCACTTCATGGGTACTGTTTGGAAGACAGATATTGATCCTTGGTTGCAGTCCCTTGTTATTGCTTCCAGACAATGGTCAAAAGAGTTGTTCTACAACTACAGTGTCATTTCAGGGCACCCATTATAAATCACTATTAAAATCTGATCTAAGTTTCCCTTATTTACTTTGGCACTTGGATCTGCAGGATCTTATAGCACAGGGAAAGTCAACCTCGCTTCAGGGAAATATGCTACACGTATTTAGGATGACAGCCCTCCTACTGAAGTTAGAACTTTATGCTGTTACAACTTTAGAATATTCAATGGAACCTGAAGCAGTGAGAGAAAGGAATTATAAATAAAACTATCAAATAATGTGAAAAGAATTGTTAATCTATTCCTTAGTCATGTGCATCAAGAAAAGAACATTTAGACAGGCATCGAGCTTCTTAGGAATGCAAAGTTCATAAACTGTAACCATGAAATTGCAGAAACATTGCATATCTACTTAAGACTGAAAAGAGGGAGATGTTTGATGAGCTAGTCAAATTTACAGAACATAAGGCAGAGAATTCAGCAGGATATCATCCATCCCAAGAGGCTAAGGAAAGGTAATATTCAATAGATATGGGAATAGTGTCAGAAAGCAGGTTGACTACTTTTGTCCAAAAGCAAAATGCTCCAGAAATATTCAAGATATCTGAAATAAAACAGGAAACTGCTCAGCATGCCAAGCACCTGTCATCAGAGATCCAGTCCTAATCCATATGGCCCTCCTTCTATCTCCATCCCACTTCCCCCAGTCCACCCTAAACGTGGGTGTTAAGTTTTTGTAGGAAGGATTTACGTGTGAGTTTCACTTTGGAGTAGTGAGAGCAAGATCTGTGCAAAAGTGAGAACTGTTGAAAAGAGCAGTGTCACTGTGTTTGAGTTTCACTTGCACCAATAAAAAGAAGTGAGGTTTAAGTGGAGTGGCCATTGTTGAAATGGAATTAGAGTGAGGAACTGAGGCTTTGGTTCAGGAGACTGGCAAGAAGAGGCTGACCATGGATCAGTATTTGGAACCGTGACTTTGAAGCCATTATGGAGTTTTAGCTATCACAAAGGCAGGAATGGCTGTTGGATTTTCTGGGGTTTAGATGTTTCAAAAGGGATAGGGAGGGAGGTGAAAGAGGTGAAGAGTGACATTGCTCATTGGGGATATTATCACAGCTACAGAAAGGGAAGACATGAGAAAGGGAGGAATTGAGCATGAGTGGAAGTTAGAAATAGGAAGGGCACTCTATTGGGAGTGTTCTATAGACACTCCATCAGCAACAGAAAGATGGAGGGGCAGATCGGGAGGCAGATTTTGGAAAGGTGCAAAAAATAACCAGGTTGTAATCATGGGTGACTTCAATGTCCCTAATATTGATTCACGCCTCCTTAGTGAAAAAGGTTTAGATGGGGCAGAATTTGTTAGGTATGTCCGGGATAGGTTAATGACATAGTATGTGGCCAGGCTGATTAGAGGAGAGTCCATACTGGATCTAGGACTAGGGGTAATAAACCTGCTTCGCAAACAGGTCTCTTGGTGGGTGATCATTTCAGAGACAATGACCATCACTCCCTGACCTTTACCACAGCCTTGGACAGGGATAGGAGCAGATGGTGTGGAAAAATACTGAAGTGGGAGAGGGAAAATTATGATATGATTAAGCTGGAACTTGGAAGTGTAATTTGGGAACAGATGTACTCAGGGAAATGCATAGTGGAAATGTACAAGTTGTTTAGGAGCATTTGCACAGGGTCTGGATGGGTTTGTTCTATTGAAGCAGGGAAAAGAACCAAAGTTAACAAGAGATGTGGAAGAGGAAGAAGGAAGCATACTTAAGGTTTATGAAGCAAGGATCAGTCAGGGATATTGAGGGGTATATGTTAACCAAGAAGGAGTTTAAGGAGGGACTTAGTAAAACTAGGAGACATGAAAAGGCCTTGATGTTTAAGGATAACCTCACGGTGATCTACATATACATGAAAAATGGAGGATGATGAGAGTGAGGGTAGGACTAAGGAAACATATAAAAGAGGAAACATATGCCTGAAGTCAGAGGAAGTAGGAGAGGTCATTAATGAATACTTACCTAACCCTAACCCTAACCCTTGATGAATGTGAGGACAGTGTAGGAGAGGATAATATGTTGGAATATGTCAAGATTAAGAAACAGAATGTGTTGGAATGTTTGTAAAACATTAGTATAGATGTTCCCAGGGCCGGCAAGATACACCCCTTGCTAATGGAAGCAAGGAAGGAGATTGTTGCACCTTTGGCATTGATCTGTGCATCCTCACTGGCTACGGCAATAGTACCAAAAAATTGTAGGTTGGCAAATGTTATTTCTTTGTTCAAGAAGGATAACAGGGAAAATCTTGGGAATTAAAGACTAGTGAGTCTTACATCAGTGGTGGACAAACTATTGGAGAAGATTCTTAGAGACAAGATTCACGAGCATTTGAAGAAGCATAGTTTGATTAAGGATAGTCAGTATGGCTTTGTGAGGGGTACGTCATTCCTCACAAGCCTGGTTGAGTGTTTGAAAAAGTGACAAATCAAATTGATGAAGATAGAATAGAGAATAAAACAGATGTGAAGTTTTATGGAAGTTTAACATAGCTGCTTTACATGTGAATTCTGTTACACAAGAAATGTACCTCGTAAGTAGAGCAGCTATGTTAAACTTTCTTAAAACTTCACATCTAGAGCAGTACACACTGTTTTGTTCTTCACATGACCGTAAGGGAATAAAAAAAGTAATGCAAGAATTAGGAGAATATCCTATCTAGAAATATCAATAGATCAGAAATTCATTCTTTGGTGAAGGGACACTGAGGGATAGTCTGATAATGTTTCAAATTGTGCTGTGATAGGTGAACATAAAAAAATTGGCCAAAATGCTAATGCATCCAAGTATAACCGTTGCTGCTTCTTGGCCAGTACTTAATATGGAGGATGACTTGCTTCCACTCCAAGTTTTGTGGTTTCTGAAATGACTGATGAGACCAGTAGCAGAAATGCAGATGGGACAGGAGGTACAGTATCTGAGAAGGTAGGCAGTTTTAATTTGTGAGATGGTGCTTTCCTGCCGTTAACAGGAGGCTTTTTTCTTGATGTATGTTCGTCATTACCATCACAAATGTTCCTCCTCCACTTTGAGTCGTCAGAGCAGTAAAACAACAATACAGAGACTAGATTCAGACTCAACATGCAGGTCTGCACACCATCGCACACTTCAAAGCTAAACGCAGTGGAGTTTCCAACATTGCAGCCTGTCTCCCAGATTAGCTGAGTAATTTTTACGCTCGATTCGATGTCGCCAATGCTGAGCCCCTGGAGAGACCTGCAGACGACCGGTAGCTTGGTCATCTCTGAGGCTGAAGTACGCAGGTGTTTCCAATCAGTGGACAGTCGTAAGGCTGCAGGACCGGACGGCATCCCAGGACAGGTACTCAGGATGTGTGCAGCATAACCGGCAGGTGTGTTTACAGACATTTTGAATCTCTCCCTCTCCCATTGTAAAGTGCCTTCCTGCTTCAAAACATCCACCATTATCCCTGTACCTAAAAAGACTAAAGTTACATGTCCAAACAACTGATGTCCTGCAACACTCACCTCAATAATAAGCAAATGCTTTGAGAGACTGGTCAAAGACTACATCTGCAGCATGCTACCACCCAAACTGGACCCCTACAGTTCGCCTACTGACACAACCGATTGACAGATGATGCAATAGCCACAGCTCTACACACTGTCCTTACACATCTGGAGAAGAGGGATGCTTATGTGAGAATGCTGTTCTTGGACTACAGTTCAGCATTCAACACCATAATTCCCTCCAGGGTCGACAAGAAGCTCAGAGACCTCGGCCTTCACTCTGCCTTCTAGAGGTGGATCCTGGACTTCCTGTCAGATCACTGGTGATGGTAAGAGTGGGCTCCCTCACCTCTACCCCTCAACCAATGTGCCCCTTAAGGCTGTGTCCTAAGCCCCCTCCTTTACTCTGTGTATACCCATGACTGTGTCGCCACCCACAGTTCCAATGTGCCAATTAAAATTGCTAATGACACTACATTGATTGGGCTAATCTCAAATAATAATGAGGCAACCTACAGAGAAGAAGTCATTACCCTGACGCAGTAGTGTCAAGGAAACAACCTCTCCCTCAATGTTGCAAAAACAGAGGAGCTGGTTGTGGACTGCAGGAAGAATGGAGGCATGCTAACCCCTATTGACATCAATGGGTCTGGGGTTGAGAGGGTGAACAGTTTTAACTTCCTTGGCATACACATCGCTGGGGATCTCATGTGGTCTGTACATACTGGCTGTGTGGTGAAAAAGGCACAATAGTGCCTCTTTCACCTCAGATGGTTGAAGAAGTTTGGTATGGGCCCCCAAACCCCAAGAACTTTCTACAGGGGCACAAATGAGACCATCCTGACTGGCTGCATCACTGCCTGGTATGGAAACTGTACTTCCCTCTACCACAGGACTCTGCAGAGGGTGGTGCGGACAGCGCATCTATAGGTATGAACTTCCCACTATTCAGGACATTTACAAAGACAGGTGTGTAAAGAGGGCCCGAAGGATCATTGGAGACCTGAATCACCCCAACCACAAACTGTTCCAGCTGCTACCATCCGGGAAGTGGTACTGCAGCATAAAAGCCAGGACCATCAGGCTTTGGGACAGCTTCTTCCACCAGACCATCAGACTGACTAATTCATGCTGATGCAACTGTATTTCTGTGTTATATTGACTATCCTGTTATACATAATATTTATTGTAAATTACTATAATTGCACATTGCACATTTAGACGGAGACGTAGCGTAAAGATTTTTACTCATGTATATGAAGGATGTAGGTAATAAAATCAGTTCAATTCAGACAGTAGCCAGTGACTCCTAGGAACTGGTGGAAATGTTGTACTTATTTGAATCCACTTCTTGATCCACCCAGTAACCCTGTCCCTTAAAGCTCAGAATAAAGTATCTGCTTGAAGAGTCTAGCACTGGGTATGTGAACGATATAAGCAACCCAATGGCGCTGATTCAGAGTAATTAGGGCCTCAATACTGGGCATGCCTACCTGAGGGAGGATACCAACATTGGCTCACTATTCCTTCCATAAACTTAGAAGAGTTTGCAGGGACAACATTGGTGCTGTCTTTCAAGGATCTTGAAGTACATGTCTCAGAAGAATTTAGGAGCGTAGGAATCAGTGTTGTACATGTTGTGCATTTAATATTTGAGTAATATTGTAAATATATTGTTTGATTAAACATTCTTTGTTGTTTACATTATGCATTGTGGGTTATATGTAAAAGTAAGTAAATGGCATACATCATTACATCGCCATGTCATCTGTATGCACCCCACTTAAAGTAAAAACAAAAGTAGACTCACATTCTGGACTTGCCATGTTTTCCATCCAATTGGTTTTATGTTTTGGAGTTATCAAATAACAGTACAGTCGACCATGAGTTTTTTTTTGCCAGGTCTGATTTCTAGATTTTCAAATACCCTTTTCCTCAAACTACCAACGACTGCGCTAATACATGGAGGGATGACGGTGAATTTCAACATTGTCAATCAAACTTCACAGAGAGGTAGCTTTGAGAAATGGGTATTAGTCCACATTGGCAGGAGTTTTGTCATGAGTCCTTAGTGCCGGGAGTCAGTGACCTTTGTCTTGTAGATATTGAGCATAAAGCCCTTCTGTTTTATGCATCAAGTTAATGAGTCAGCTCTATTCCAGAGTGTGTATAAGTGCAAGCATTGACCATAATATTATACTTATAGGAGTAGAATTAGGCCATTTGGCCTATTGCGTCTTCTCTGCCATTCAATCATGGCTAATTTATTTCCCCTCTCAAACCCATTCTCCTGCCTTCTCCCTGTAACTTTTAATGCCCTTACTAAACAAAGATCTATTAACCTCTGCTTTAAGTATACCCATAAATTGTGGCTTAACTACTGATATTTGTGTTCTAGACTGTGGTCATCACAGGTCGAACAGTTTCCTGCTGATTATTTCCACTCTTAGAGGAAGTTTGTTGAAGTTGCACTAGAGCATTATGGCAAGAAAAAGGGTGAAATTGCCAATGCAATGATACAATCTTGTTTGACATTGGTCTTTGAGGTTGGGTATGTTGAAGACCCAGTGGTTAGGATCATGACTTACCTGCTGTTGCAATGCAGATACAAAATATAGGCAAATTTTCTGCGGGAAGCCAAAATTGATGGGTGGTGTATTTGTCCTCCTTGGTTGTTGGGGTCAAAGACTTTAGCGGGGTTGCAAATGCCATATATAGTTAGTTGTTGGTGTTGTTTCTTGGATTTCTCAGTGTTATCACACAGTGAAAATTCTGTCCACTGGGCCTCTCAATGGATGGAAAGTGCACTGTTATTCAGAGAGCAGTCCTTCAGCCACTGGAAAGAGGTGGTTGAATTGAATCCTGGTGATGACTTCCCTTGTGGAGGACTGCAGAGAGAACCATCTGCAGTTACAAAAGCCTTTTGTTGAAGCTGGTCACAATTACAGGATCCCTGAAATATACCCTCTTCTTCCCTTCCATTTATAATCGAAGCTCAGCAGAGAATAGCATTAGTCACAGATCTAAAGGAAACAGTGGTGCAACGGCATGGAGTGTTTTATTAGTCCTTTGCTGAAGCCTTTATTTATGCTATGCTTAGGAATGGATCATTTCAAGAAATTCAGGATGGATGAGCAGTGGCACTTCATAGTGAAGATTCATTGCCAATGGCATATCAGTGCTATGTTTGAGATAGGCAATTCTAAAGCAGTGTGGAAATTGATTAAGGCTATATTTTAGGTGATGGATCAGAATTGACGTTCCAAGGGAAGGGAGTAGTTTTAACAGGACTAGTATTTTGTGCAAGAGAGAATGGATTAAACTGACATTGCCAGTGGGATTCATGAGAGCCAGCATTTCAGAGGCATAGAGGATGGATCTTGACCGTCATTTTGGAGGAAGGGGAATGGATCAGGACCAAGGTTTTATTGGGTAGATACAGGCATTTCAGAAGAAGCGAGTGGGAGGTGGTGTCGGATATTTTATAATTAGCATCTCAGCTCAAGGAGGGTGCACTGGGACTGGTATTCAAGTTTAAAGGATTAGCAATTCAAAGAAGAATGACCAAGCTTGCCATTTTATCAGAAGGGAGATTAGATCAGAAAGACTGGGATTTCAAAGAAGTACGAATGAATTGGTCTTGCATCTCCCTTACCCTCTCCCTGTCTCTGCGTCCTTACCCCCTGCTTCTGCCTCTGTCCTTCTCTGCTGCCTCTCGCTCTCCCTGTACTCTGCCTCTCCCTCCACTTCTCCCTCTCCCTGCTTCTTCCCCTTTCTTCCTTCCTTTGCAATGTAAAGGCACTATATAACTTATATAAGTTAAGTTATATAACAGTGACACTATATAAGTTGTCACTGTTGTTCGCCTAAGAGATATTGGCAAGATACCTTTGTAGGTAAAGTGAAATTTGACTGGGTGATCCACTGTTCACAAGGCCTTTCTTTCTTTTGGATTTCAGCTGGTGCTCAAGACAGGATTGGATATGCTTTTGGCCTGGGTCTTGAACGACTGGCCATGATTTTGTATGGAATACCAGACATACGGTTGTTTTGGAGTGAGGATGAAAGATTTCTCAAACAATTTCAGGTTACTCATATTGACCAGAAAGTCACATTTCAGGTAAAATATACACTATTTTTCTTCTTTCTACTGCATTAGGTTAATTTGCGTGCATTGACAACTTAATCAGAGGTTTGCTGTGTGATTTATATTTATTTTCAATTTCAATTGTAACTTTTGAACTTTATGCTCTGGGTAATTCCTCTTTGTTTTTTGACATTTGACATTTTTTTTTCTGATCTGTCTTTCTCAGCTGTAGTGATTGAATTTCTGAAGCACCTAATATCCTTATGTTTATGAAGCTCTCACAATGATGGGAGTTCCAGGATATTGACCCAACAACAACGAAACTAAAACAAGTCACTGCAAAACTGCATGTAACTGGCCCCTAGGACTTGAAAGGATATGGTATCGTATTGGGGAAGTAACCTTGATCTTGTGCAGTGGTGTGCTTTGTGAGCCAGTTGTAACTTACATTTGGGGAGAAGTAAAACAAGCTGATTTACAAGCACCAACATTGGTTTATGCCATAAATGACCACAACTGATTCAAAGGAGGATGAAAAGGATTTATGTTGATCCCTTACCACATGGCTCTTCCAGCCAAGAAGGAAAGGCAATTAATCGTTCCAATTCTAAGCTACATCCGTTGCATATATTCATTGGCTGGAACGTATGCAACGGCCGTAGCCTAGAGTCATAGGAGAGACTCATACTTGTGGTTTTCTCTTCCTAATACAGTTAGAACTTAAACCCGCTGAGATACTAATCATGAATTGAGTAAATTCTGTCAGTCCGTTACGAAGAAAATCAGTGCTGCAACATGCCGGCCACACTACCATGTGATCATATGTTTCCTACTGGACTATCAATAACCATTTTGGAAGTTTTAGAGGAAGAATATTACATTTCTCCAGGTTGGGGTTATTTTGTTTTCATACCATTGCCAGCTGCCATTGAATTCAATGTAGTAGCAGAGTTTTGTAGAAATTGCTAGTCATCAACCAGTAGCAAAGTTGTATTCCATAAGCTTATGGCCCTACATTTCCTTTATACTGCCAGAACCAGCAAAGCAGAAACAAATTCGCTTTCACAGAAAGACATGGTGGGAGCTGCTTTAAATTTAGGTTGTTAAACGCAACAAAATGGTAAGATAGAAATCTCTGTGTGCTAAAGAGCAGAAGTGGCATTTAAAGCCAGAATCAAGTGACATCCAGCCAACAAAACACTACAGTGCTGTCAGATCCCATTGTGTATGATGAATGGACCACTGACAGGAGGTGGAAGGTCCAAGAACAACCCCATCCTTAGTAACTCAGAGCCCAATCTAGGAATGTATTGAAACCACCTTCAACCCTCTTTGGCTTCCCTCAAGACCTTCATCATCATAAAAGCCAAGCTTAAACAAGTTGTTCTGTTTCACTAAATCAAGGAGTAGCCAAGCATTGGACACAACAAAGTCTGTAGGACTAGGTAACATCTCATCCGTGGTGCTTCAGATTTGTACTCTGGATGAGCTCGACTTATAGTCAAGTTGTTCTAGTACAGTGATAGCTCTGCCATCTACCTAACAATGTGAAAAATTGCAATTAATATTCTGTGTAGAAAATTAAGAAAAAATCCAGTCCAGCATATCACCACCCAATAAGTCTACACTTACTCATCAGCAAGCTAAAGAATGAATTTCAGAGCTTAGGCAAGTATGACCACACTTATTTTTGTTTGACTTGATGTGGCATCAGTGAGCTCAGGTAACAGTGATGTCAGTGGGAATCAAAAGAAAAATTCTTCAAAGGTTGGAGGCTGTTCATGCTGGAATGTTGGATGAGAAATAGCTCAGCAGATTAAATTAAATTTTGAAGATGAAAGCTATCTGTTGATGTATCATGTCAGAACTGTGCAATATCTCGACTTTTTGCCTCCATAGATGCTGTTTGTCCCATTGAGGTCCTCTAGTGTTCTGTGTTTTGTACAGAGGAAGATGGTTGTGGTTATTTCAATTCTATTATCCCAACTCCAGGAATCACTACCAGGAGTTTCTAGGATAGAGTTCAAGGACAAACCATCTTCAGTTGCTTCAGTGATGACCTTCCTTCCACTAGAAGTTCTGAAGTGATGGTCGTACGAAGTTCCATTGTGTTTGGAACTTATCAGAAAATGAGCTATTACAGCTTGGAATAGTATCCAGACAATATCTAGGCTTAGACTGATGCAACAAGTAACATACAAGTCTTACAAATGTCAGGCAATAGCTATCTCCAATGATAAGAAAGTTTAACTGCCTAGACATTCTGTGGCATTCTCATCAAACTCCCACTCCTACCACTGATGGCCTGGGAATCACTTTTGACCAAAAGCTTTACTGGATCAGTCACATAAAAAGTACAAGAAAAAGTCAAGGGTGAGAATCCTATAACAGGCAACCCGTAGCTTTCTGAAAAAGCCTCTCCAACATCTAGAGCAAGAGTTCCCAACACTTTTTTTATGCCTTGGATCGATACCATTAAGTAGGGGTCTATGGACCCCAGGTTAGGAAGTCTTGATCTAGCGCATGATGGAGTACTTCTCCCATGCCTGGATGAATGCAGTCTCAGTCCCACTCAAGAAGTTTGACTCTATCCAGCACAAAGCCTTTCACTTGATTGGCACTTCATTCATTCTCCTAAGGATTCATTTTCTGCAAGGCCAATACACGATACAAAGAAGAATGGTTAAATCAGGAATGTGAGTAACTAGAAAGAATCCCTATTACTGATCTAAAAAGGTTACATCAACAAATCGAGAATATTACTGGTAAAAAGCTCCTTTGTTCTTCAGTTGGACGTTTGAAAGCAAAGGATGGTACCATTATCATGGAAAAAGATGAGATTATGAACAGATGGACTGAGTATATTCAGGAATTGTTTGAAGATGATCAAGGCAAAAAACCAGAAATTAAGAAGAACATTGAAGGTCCAAGTATTTTAAAATCTGAAATTCGTAATGCTATAAATAAGATGAAGAAAGGAAAGGCAGAAGGTCCTGATGAATTAGTAATAGAACAAATTATCGCCCTTGAAGATTATGAAATTGAAAAACTTACTGATTTAATCAATGGCATTTATGAGATTGGAATAATACCAGAATATCACTCTTCCTAAGAAACCTGGAGCAACAGAATGTGAATTACATAGGACCATAAGTTTAATAAGTCATATCACTGAGATACTTCTAAGAATTTTGATGACAAGACCTAAAAGTAAGATACAAGCTGAAAAAGGTAAAGAACAAAATGGTTTTGTGAAAGACAAAGGTACAAGAAACAGGATATTGATGTTAAGGATACTATCAGAACGAGCTATTCAAGTGCAAAGAGATTTGTTTGTTTGTTTTATCGACTACACAGAAGCATTTGATAAGGTGAGGCACAATAAGTTAATTGAAATATTACAGGAAACTCTAGATCTAGATTCGAAAGACCTCCGCCTAATCAGAAATCTGTACTTGGAACAAACTGCCGCTGTAAGAATAGATGGAGAAGTGAGTCAGTTTACGAAAATCAAGAGAGGCGTTAGACAAGGGTGTGTTTTCTCCCCTGATTTATTTAATGTGTACAGTGAAACAATATTACAAAAAATAAGAGACATCTGGGAAATCAAAGTTGGCGGTGAAAACATCAATAATTTTAGATATACGGATGACACTGTGCTAATTGCAAGTACGGAGGAAGAACTACAAAACTTAATTGATATAATTGTTGAAGAAAGTGCAAAAACGGGTCTGTCTATCAATTGCAAAAAGACAGAATGTATGGTGATGTATGGTGATATCCAAAAAGAAGGAGAATCCTATCTGCAGGCTGAAAATAAACAGGGAAGACATAAAACAAGTACAGAACTTTTGCTACTTAGGATGCCGGGTGACATCAGATGGCAGGTGCGACATGGACATCAAAAGAAGAATAGGGATGGCAAAAGACACCTTTATGAAAATGAAGAATATACTGACCAACACTAAACTAGGCATGACAACTCGCCTCAGAGTACTTAAATGTTACGTTTATCCAGTTATGTTATATGGCTCAAAATGTTGGACAATATCCAGTAACATGAGAAAACGAATTGTAGCAGCAAGGATGTGGTTTTTGAGGAGGATGCAAAGAATATCATGGATGAAACAAATATCTAACAAGGATGTCATGAACAGAGCAAGCACAAAAAGAGAAATAATGTATGAGATCATGAAAAGGCAATGTAACTTCATTGGACATGTGATTAGGAAAGAGGAGTTAGAATGCACAGTAATTATGGGAAAGATTGAAGGGAAGAAAGCAAGAGGAAGGCACAGACAAATGATGATGGAGAGAGCAGCCAGAGAACTGGAAATGAATACCAATGAATTGATCCACTTGACCCGAAAGAGGAGTGTGTGGGCCTTGGCAGTCAAAGCTCAAACTGGGCATGGCACCTGATGATGATGATGAATACATGATAGCTCCATTGTGTAACATCTACAAAATACACTGCAATTACCAAGTCTACTTACTTCAGACTCTCAATCTCAGTTACCAAGGGCAGGAAGAGCTAGGAAACATAGCCTGCTATGGGTTCTCCTCTATGTCACACACCATTCTGTTTTGGAAATACATTTCTGTTCTTGTCACTTAGTTTAAAAGTTGGAGCTTTCTATCCATTTATAACATGGCAGTGCCTCAATAAAAGGACTGAAAACCTGAAATTAAAAACAAAATTCTGGAAGTACTCAGGCCAGGCACCATCTGTGGAGAGAGAAACAGACACCCATCATCTTTTCTGAAATATACTCATTAGCCACTGAGTGTATTCTCATGGTCTTCTGCTGCAGTAGCCCAACTACTTCAAGGTTTGACATGTTTTACATTCAGAAATTCACTTCTGCACGAACTGTTGTAACGTGTTATTTGTGTTATTATCACCTTCCTGTCAAATTGAACCAGTCCGGCCATTCTCCTCTGACATCTTTCATTAACAAGGCATTTACTGAGCTGCTGCTCACTAGATGTGTTTTGTTTATCACACTATTCTTTTTAAACTTTAGAGATAGTTGCGCATGAAAATCCCAGGAGATCAGCAGTTTTTGAGATACTCAAACCACCCCAACTGGCACCAACAATCATTCCACAATCAAAGTCACTTAGATCACATTTTGTCCCCATTTTGATGTTTGGTCTGGACAACACCTGAACTTTTTGAATGCCTTTTGCTGCCAAATGAGTGGCTGATTAGATATTTCCATTAATGAGCAGGTGTATAGGTGTACCTAATAAAGTGGCCACTCTGTGTACATTTTAAAGATATTGTCCAATAAGCTGATTGTAAATTCACCAGACTATATAATATACAGATGTAATAAATTTGACTCTGTGCAAAACTGGTATTAGTAAATAGAAGGTTAAAGTAGAACAATCCTTGGAGGCAAACAAACAATTAAGTAGGTATTTCTCGAAAACTTATGATTTGAACTATAGCTGTCTCTTTTGTGCAGTTTGAGCAGGAAATTGGATTTGCATTACTCATAAAAAGTCCAATAGATGTTTATTTTTAAATCTATTAGTAATGTAGCCAGAGGATTAATTGAATACATTTTCTAATGTGGGCATTTCTTGTCTTTGGTTGTTTGCCACTGACCTTTGATCATAAAAGGAAATGAGTTTGTTTTTACTTAATTTGAGATTGACAACTGTTGATAACAATCTGATGTTATTGTTGAAAACTGATATAAAAAATGATTAACTTTGAGGTTTCAATTGCATTGGATTGCATATTTATTAAATGTAAATGAAGCTTCATCCTGACATATTAGCTGAAGTGCGGAGGGTTGGGCCACTGAATAAGTGATGGTTTGAAAGGCTTGACAAGTGTTTTCTGTGTGACCGAGAGGTACTGTGTGCATTTTAGGTACTCAGTATTGTAAGTTCAAGTTATTGAAAATAACTAAAACCAAGGTTAGATGTTTCAATGTTCCCTCCCTAGTAATACCTTCTTTTTCTCTGTGTATTGTGGGTAGCTGGCATAGCAGTCCAAATCTTTCTGTAGACCAACTCTTTAGTGCCTTGGGGATATTTCTGTAGCATTTTCAAAAAATATCTTTCTTTAGATTTTTATGGATGAGTGACGTATGCAATAAATACTACACTGAGAATGTTTATTGTCCAACACCTAAATTGTCTATTTAATCATTCTGTTTTTGATACTTTTGACTTTTGTATTGAGATCAATACGTAAACATTGTATTAATAATGAAAGTGACAAAATGTTTTGTTTCAAGTGCTTTGGAATTCAAATGCTGTTAATGTAAATTGCGTCCCAGTGGAGTCACTTTAAATAATATACCATTTCCCACTTATTTTCTTTACTGTCATACAAAGGTTTTGACTTTTGAATCAATTTCTATCTTTAAATCGTGATGTACACAAAATATGGCACCTATCTCACAGTTGACTTACAGTGAGTCAAGAGGATGCAATCCAATTTCCTCGTGTAAGTTGGTGCTGGTAATGGGAGGAAATAGTTCAAAACAATCACATTTTTACCTAATCCAATTTCCAAGCTCTGTTGCTTTAAAGTTCAGCCTAGAGTTGTGGAAACGCTGAGACAAATTTCTGCAGTCACATTGTACTGGGTGCACTCAGCCTCTAATTTTTCTGTAGTAAAAATGCAACTTTCCCCCAGATTTTTGACTTTAGAGTGTTTGTGGTTAATTTATAAAAATAACAATGTGAGAGCACCAGATAGGGATAGAAGGTGTAACATATTGCATGTTCTTTCAGAGTGGGAGAATCAGCGTCGACTTTAGTAATAAGCTATGGTGGAAGGTGACCAGATCAAAGTTAGACTCCACTGTACATCGCATCCAAAACAGATCTAATATTTCTGATTGAACTGGTTTACTTCATTTTGTGTGACCTGATTTTGGAGTCAAGTTGGCAGTTGACTTAAAACTCCTGAGTGACGTAGAACAAGAAATCTATGTGGACAGGGCTAGGGGAAGAACTTGAATGGAGTGGAAATAGTCATAGAGTCAGAGAGTCATTGAGCACTACAGCACAGAAACAGGCCCTTTAGCCCATCTAGTTCTTGTCGATCTACTATTCTGTCTAGTCCCATTGACTAGCACCTGGAAATAGTATTCCATACCACTCCCATACTTATCCAAACTTCTCCAAATTGTTCTAGGAAAGAAAACAAACAGTCATTTCAGAAATGGGCAGAGTTTCCTTTTTCTGTCACATTTAGTTCGACTTCAGATATTGAAGGTCTGCAGAAGTTTCCTCTCTGCTCAGCAGAAATCTGTGTTCTGTTCATCTGTGAGGCTGTGTGACAGACTCCGGCCAACTGAGTGGATGAGTCCAACGGTCACGAAGGCGGTCTCTGCAAGTGTTGTGGAACGTGTAGAGCACGACAAGACACAGAAGTTGTCCTGGTCATCCACTGCACCTAGTCCCATCTCCAGCCGTCTCAACTTTTGTATATCAATCATTTGGCATCCATTAGTCTCGTGAGACCATGGATTTGTGCCTTGGAAGGATTCCAGGGCACAGGCCTGGGCAGGGTTGTGTGGAAGACTGGCAGTTGCCCATGCTACAAGTCTCCCCTCTCTACGCCACGGATATTGTCCAAGGGAAGGGCATTAGGACCCATACAGCTTGGCACCAGTGTCGTCGCAGAGCAATGTGTGGGTAAGTGCCTTGCTCAAGGACACAACACACTACCTCAGCTAAGACTCGAACTAGCGACCTTCAGGTTACTAGATGAACGCCTTAACCACTTGGCCACTGGATCCGGATAGGAATTGGGAAGAGAGAGTGAGGCTGATGCTGTGCAACTCTCCCTCTCATTAATCCAAATCAAGCACCAGTCTCGACACCATCACCATGGTGTCGAGGTCTTCATCGACGTCAACGATGGACAAACAACACCTGTGAGGCTGTTGCATTACCTTCCATAGCTTCTATGTTCCTCAAGCGCAGCTTACCAGCCAATCTCACCTCAAAACAAAAGCATACCAGCTAAATAAGGCAAAGTATGTAATAATATTGATGTGCTTTTTTTCCTTATTCTCATCTGTCCATTTTTAATCTGGATTTTATTTCTTATCTATTTTTTCCTTTAATTCAAAATTTTCTTCTAAGCAAATAACATTTTATTCAGTATGTCAGTCGATTGTTTGTGTATTTAGTTTGTTTTTGACCAATTTTGTGGATATCAGAGTCAAATGTTGAGCTTGTAGCAGCATCATAGTCACATTGCGTCATATAAATAGCATTTATAAAAAATCAGTTAAGCATAAATTATATATAATGCTTGCAAGAAAATAATCACTGTAGTGATTAGGATTTTGTGGGTTGATGTTGAGAAGAGATGTTTCAGGCAGAGCATATTAAGTGATTTTTTTTTGTTTTTCCTCTGCATAATAAATGCAGAGTCTGTCTACATTCTTTCTCCAGTCAAATAGTCTAATTCTTAATAATCTGAAAACATTCAGTTTGCCTCAGAATTAGTCTGAAATAGTGATTGTATAACACACTGTGATATATTTTTGCATTGGCAACAAAGATGGAATTTCTATTACCAGTTGCCAACAGTAGGGCCACACAATTTTAGTGATCAATTTTAATGTAAATCTCAATGCAAGAAATAACCAAAAACAGAAAGATTTTGCAGTAGTTCAGTGACAGGTTCACAAGGCATTCCTCAACTTCCACTTCTGCTCTGTTCTCTTTTGCTTTGTCAGCTATATAATGTGCTCAAGGCTATTCATGCATTGAGAAATGGTATGACAAATTAAAAGAAAATGTTAGACACATTGAGTTAATTTCTGCTTGAAAAAAATGCAATTTAAAATGATCTGCTAAAGTCTTTAAGATAGTGAACAGAAAGAGCAAAGTTAAATGGGTAGCAATTTTCCCTCTTCCCTTCCCTCCCCAATTTGTCTGCAATTCTTTACCTGTATTTTTTTTTCAATTCTGACAAGTAGTTGTTCATCTGAAATGTCAGTTCTTTCCCTCTTCACAGATGCTGCTTGACTTGTTAAATATTTCTAGCAGTTTGTTTTTAAAATGGACCTTAAGCAAGTCAGAGGTCGTTTGCATTAGTGATGAATTCATTCCCAAATTTTATAGGCACAAAATTAGTAGCAAATGTCAGTTAGAATTTTACAGTTGGAAGACTATACATTGGAGATACAAGTTATTGAGGAATGATATTAAAACAGAGCGTAAATATATGTAAAAACAGACGTTGGATATGCATATGGAAGAAAAGGGAAATCAAAGGTTATGCTTAGAGGAGAAGAACTTATAGCTAAGTGCTGGTTTATACTTTTTCTTGAAAAGTTTTGTTCTGGAAGTTGGGTACAGCTGCATCGGAGCACAATCCCAATTCTGCAGAAATCAATCAAACGTAAGCCGGTTTACAAGAGGACTGCAGAAAAATGGGAACTACCTTTGTTGATCTGTTCAGCATTGATCACTTCCCTGCAGTTGGCTTACTCTTCCCAGTCAGCACAAAGATTTAGTTACCAATTGTTGTAAGAGTCTATGAGGTTAAAATAATGGATAAAGTAAAACTGAATAGTATGTACCTCCGCAGTTCTTTGTGCTCTGAAGAGAGACTTATGTCATGGTGTTTGCAACAAACCCTCATCATCTTAGAAATACAAACTATAGCCTTGATAACAGAGGGCATTTAATACACCAAGCACAATGCTGCCTTTGTAAAAGGTTCCTTTCAAGGACTAAAATGTGACAAAGAGAATTCTGGTAAAATTGAATTGTTGATGAGTATAGGGGTGGTAGTTAAATGATTAATTTATTGACACAAGAAATTCTGCAGATGCTGGAAATCCACAGTGGCACACACAGAATTTTGAAGGAGCAGCAATTCAGGCAGCATATATGAAGATTAATAAATAGTCAATGTTTCGGGCTGAGACTCTTCACCAGAACAAAATTATTGGACTTCCAATAATTATTGGATTTCCAGCATCTGCAGAATTCCTGTTGTTTGCGTTTTAAAATTATTAGACTGGTTGTTTGATTAATTTCTTTGAAATTTGTGTCATGTCCCCTCAGTCACATCTTCTGTTACACACACGTTCTCACTGAGGTAACTCACCCCTCCCGGTCTCCACTCTATAACCTTCCCCTTTGTTTGCCTGCTCCTTTTTCCTTTGTAAGTTAAAATTTATTTTCTTTCTATGTTTGTTCAGTTCTGATAAAACACTATCAACTTAAAATATTGTCTTTTCCTTTCTCCACAAAGAAATGTATTTCCAGCATTTTCTATTTTTATTTCAGAATTGTCGCATCTGTAGTATTTTGCTTTTGTGTTGCATTTCTACTTGGGAAATCTAAATTCAATAAATCAATCAGTAACGAAAAGCAACTGTCGTTAATAGTGACCATTAAGCCACTAGAACATTGCTAGAACAGTCCGTGCTCCAAGCCTTGGTAACATTCCCCAACTCTTTCTACACTACATTGGTGCAACTTGCTGCACCCATGTTGAACTTTGCATCCAACTTCCACCCTACCTTTATATTTACTTCATCCATCTCTACCACCTTACTTCCCTTTCTTGACCTTGCTGTCTTTATCTCTGAAAACAATCCACTGATATCTTTTATAAACCTCCTAACTCTCACAGTTATCTTGACTATACCTCTTCCCACCCTATCACTTGTAAAAATGCTATTCCCTTCTCTCAGTTCCACCGTCTCTGCCACATTTGTTGTCAAGTTGAGGCTATCCATTCTAGAACATCTGAGATGTCCTCATTCTTCAAAGAATGGGGTTTCACTTCCACCACCGTTGCCGAAGCCCTCATCCACATCTCCTCCATTTCTCACTAATTTGCCTTCATCCCATCCTCCCACTGCCAACACACAGATAACATTCCCCTTGTCCTTACCTACTACCCCACAAGCCTCCATATCCAGCAAATAATTCTCTAACTTCTGCCATCCACTACAATATCCTGCCACCAAGCACCATTTTGCCTTTCCCCACTCTCCACTTTCCGTAGGGATCGGTCTCTACGTGATCCCCTTGTCCATTCATCCTTCCGCATTGATCTCCCCATTACACTTCACTTTCGAGTCTGTCAGGATCATTTACTGTATCTGCTACTCATAGTGCAGCCATCTCCACATTGGTGAGACCCAACATAGATTGAGGGACTGCTCCAATGAGTACCTTTGCTCCATCCACCACAAAAGGCACGATTTCCAGGTGACCACACACTTCAACTTCCCTTTCCATTCTGACATGTCAATCCATGACCTGCTGTACTGCCACGATGAGGTCAAACTCAGTTTGGATAAACAACACCTCATATTCTGTCTGGGTAGCCTCCAACCTGATTGGGTGAACATCAATCTTTCTAGTGTCTAGTAATTTTGCTCCACCCAATCTCTCTTTTTCCATTCTTCATTCTGGCTCCATCCCTTGTCTTCTCCTCACCTGCCCATCTCCTCCCTCTGATGTCCCTCCCCCTTCCCTTTCTCCCACAGTCTACTCTTCGCTACTATCAGATTCCTCCTTCTTCAGATTTTTTTTTTACCTTTTCCACCTTCCACCTTCCATTTTCTAAATTCGTCCCCCCTCCCCTGTCCACCACCTTTCCCCTTACCTGGTTTTACCTATCACCTGTCAGCTTGTATACGTTCCCTCCCCTTTCTTATTCTGGTTTCTTCCCCTCTCTTTCCAGTCCCGATGAAAAGTGTCATGCTGAAAAGTTGACTATTTAATGCCCTCTGTAACTGCTGCCTGACTTGCTGAATTCCTCCAGCACTCTGTGTGTATGTTGCTCAAGATTTCCAGCATCTGCAGAATTCCCTGTTTATTGTTCGAATATCATCTACTTACAAATTGTCGGGAAGAGATCCCACTGTCCTCGCCCTTTCTGGTGTGTTTCTGACGCAAGTCACAGAAGACTGCAGATGTTGAAATCTAGAACAAGAAAAGAGACGCTAGAGGAACTGGGGTTAAATAGCATTTATAGAGGGAAGTCGACTGCCAGTATTTTGGGAAGATCTTCAGAACTTTTTTCTGAAAACTGAGAAATTAGTGATCAAAATGTATTGTAATTCACACACTAGCAAAATAGTAAAAACACCATGTTGTTAATAATGAGGCGCAGCAAGTTGGTTCACTCTTAATTAAAGTGTTCTAGCAAGCCATGTGGTTTAATGGGAATACTGATGTTGCCACTGATGTCAACATAATGTGAATTAATTTAAAAAGATACTAGAAGAGGAAAAAGGTATGAATGTTGTCATTTGTTACTTGATGGTAGGTGGTTACAGATTAATTGATAACAAAAATGAATGCTTAGTGCCTTGCTGTTCTTAAGGCTAACATGGCATGGTGGATGTATAAAGCTCTGATATTTGTGAAATGTTATAATTCAAATTCTATTTAAGAATTTGAATTCTGAAGAAATCAGTGCACCCCCAGATCCCAGGCCCACTAAAATGGCAATGAGTGAAGTGAATGTGATGGTGTGCTGCTAAGACATTGTTTTTTTTACTTAATCTCAGGTTCAAAGTATATTGCATGTTGCAGTCATGTAAAAAAAATACTGGAGGCTGCCATTCTTCATGAGACATAGGAGCAGCATTAAGCCATTCAGACCATCAAGACTGCTCCACTACTCCATCACGGATGGTTTATTATCTGTCTCAACCCCACTCTCCTGCATTATCCCCATAGTAGTGGCAACTTCACTGTCTCTGCCCTGACACTCTTGAACCTCCACTGTACTGCTAGTGTCTTTCACAGTGAAGACCGATGCAAAATCTTCAGATGTATATCTGAAGAAACTTTCAGTATCCTCTATAATATTATTGGCTAGCTTACGTTTGCATTCAGTCTTTTCCTTCCTTATGACTCTTTTAGTTGCCTTCTGTTGGTTTTTAATTGCTTCCCAAGCCTCTAACTTCCCGCTAATTCTAGTTCTATTATAAGCCCTCGCTTTGGTTTTTATGTTTGCTTTGACTTGTCTTATCAGCCACAGTTGTGTCATCTTGCCTTTAGAATACATCTTCATCTTTGGGATGTATCTATTCCGGTCTTCCAAATTGCGTCCAGAAATTCCAGCCATTCCTGCTTTGCTCTCTTCCCTGCTAGTGTCCCCTTCCAATCAACTTTGACCAGCTTCTTTCTCAAGCCTAGTAATTCCCTTTACTCCACTATAATACTGATACATCTGACTGTAGCTTCTCCTCCTCAAATCGTAGGGTGGATTCTCCTATATTATGATCACTGACTCCAAAGTGGTCCTTAAGCTCTCTAATCAATTCTAGTTCATTGTGCAACACCCAATCCAGAATAGCTGACCCCTAGTGGGCTCTGCCAGGAGCTGCTCATGAAAGCTATCTTGTAAGCATTGTAGAAATTCCCCACTCTTGGGACCCAGCGCCATCCTGATTTTCCCAATCTACCTGTATATTGAAATTCCCCTATGGCTATTATAACTTTGCCTTTTTGGCATGCATTTTCTGGCTCCTGTTGTATTTTATAAGGCAGATCTTTGATACTGTTTGGAGGTCTGTATATAACTTCCATCAGGTCTTTATACCATTGTAATTCTTTAGCTAGACCCACAATAATTCTACACTTTTCGATCCTATTTCACTTTCTAATGATGAGATTTCATTTTTTACCAACAGAACCACGTCATCCCCTCTGCTTACCTGCCTGTCCTTTCGACACAATGTGTATCATTCGATGTTAAGCTCTCAGTTATAACCACAGCTCATTGTTGCCTACAGCATCATATGTATCAATCTGTAACTGTGCTACAATTCATCTACCTTATTTTCACATACTGTGCATTTAAATATTACACTTTCAGTCCTGCATTCATCACCCTTTTCAATTTTGACCCCTTTTACATTGCATCTCATCCTGTTGACTGCTATTTTGCCTTATCATCAGCCTGTCTTTGCTGGCAGTCTCACTACACACTGCCTCTGTTTGCAAATCAACTGCCTCATTCTCAGATCTATCACTCTGGTCCATTCCCCTGCCAAGTTAGTTTAAACCCTCCCGAACAGCTCTAGCAAACCGACCTGCAAGGATATTTGTCCCTGCTGGGTTTTCGTACATTCGTTTCCTTTTGTACATGTTGTACCTTCCTCAGAAGAGATCTCAATGATCCAGAAATCTGAACCCCCCCCTTGTTGCCTGCACCAGTTCCTCAGCCACCCATTCATTTGCCATATCATTCTATTCTTACCCTCAGTGGTTCATGGCATGGGCAGCAATCCAGAGATTACTACCCTGGAGGTCCTGCTTTTCAGCTTTCTATATGTAAATCCATGGCCTCCTATTCTGCCATGATTAGACCAATCTCACACTGGAGAAATAATACCTCGTATTCCATCTGGAATATCCTTCAAGCTAATGGGATAAATATTGATTTCACAAACTTCCAGTAATTACTGTCTTATTCCACACAAGAGAAAGTCTGCAGCTGTGGGAAATCTGAGCAACACGCACAAAATGCTGGAGGAACTCAGCAGGCCAGGCAGCAACTATGGAAGAAAGTGCAGTCGATGTTTCGGGCCGAAACACTTCAGCAGGACTGGGGAAGAAAGCTTAGGACTAGATTTGAAAGGTGGGTGGGGGGAGAGAACCACCAGGTGATAGGTGAAACCTGGAGAGGGAGGGATGAAGTAAAGACCTGGGAAGTTGATTGGAGAAAAAGACAGAAGGCCAAGGAAGAAAGATAAAAGGGAAAGGAGCACCAGAGGGAGGTGATGTACAGGCGAGGAGATGAGGTGAGAGAGAGAAAAGGGGATGGAGAATGGAGAGGGGGATTTGGGGGGGGCATTACCTGAAGTTTGAGAAATCGATGTTCATGCCATCAAGTTGGAGGCCACCCAAACAGAATATAAACTGTTGTTCCTCCAACCTAAGTGTAGCTTCATCACAACAGTGGAGGAGGCCATGGATGGACATATTGGAATGGGAAGGGGAAGTGGAATTAAAATGGGTGGCCACTGGGACATCCCGCTTGTTCTGGCGGACGGAGCATAGATGCTCGGTGAAGCGGTCTCCCAATCTATGTCGGGTCTCACCAATGTATAGGAGGCCACACTGGGAGCACTGAACTCAGTATGTGACTCCAGCAGACTCACAGGTGAAGTGTTGCCTCACCTGGAGGGATTGTTTAGGGCCCCGGATGGTAGTGAGGGAGGAGTTGGAGGGGCAGGTGTAGCACTTGTTCCGCTTGCAAGGATAAGTGCCAGGAGGGAGATCAGTGGGGAGAGACGAATGGACAAGAGAGTTGTGTATGGAGCTATCCCTGCTGAAAGCAGAAAGTGGTGTGGAGGGAAAGATGTGCTTAGTGATGGGATCCTGTTGGAGGTGGCGGAAGTTTCAGAGAATTATATGCTGGACATGGAGGCTGTGGGGTGTTAGGTGAGGACAAGAGGAACCCTATCCCTGGTAGGGTTGCGGGAGGATGAGCTGAGAGCAGACGTGCATGAAATGGAAGAAATGTAATTGAGGGCAGCATTGATGGTGGAGGAAGGGAAGCCCTTTTCTTCGAAAAAGGACATCTCTTTCGTTCTAGAATGAAAGGCCTCATCCTAAGAGCAGATGCGGTGGAGTTGGAGGAATTGAGAAAAGGGGATGGCATTTTCACAAATAGTAGGTTGGGACAAGGTGTAGTCTAGATAGCTGGGAGAAATCAGCACCGATGCAGTCGTCACTGTAGCATAGGAAAAGAGCAGGATTGTCACCAGTGTAGGCTGACAGTGCAGTGCATGTAGCTGACAAACAGGCAGGCATAGCTGGGACCACCTCCCTTCCCTTTCTTGATCTCATTGTCTTTATCTCTGGAGACAGCTTATCTACCGATATCTGTTACAAATCCACAGACTCTCACAGCTACCTAGACTACATCCCGTCCAACCCCGCTTCTTGTAAAATCTCCGTCCCCTTTTCTCAATTCCTCCATCTCCGCTGCATCTACTCTCAGAATGAGACTTTTCATTCTAGAACAAAGGAGATGTCCTTTTACGAAGAAACGGGCTTCTCTTATACACCAGTCATTGAAAGTGGGCATGCAGGTACAGCAGGCGGTGAAAAAGGCGAACGGTATGCTGGCATTTATAGCGAGAGGATTCGAGTACAGGAGCAGGGAGGTACTACTGCAGTTGTACAAGGCCTTGGTGAGACCACACCTGGAGTATTGTGTGCAGTTTTGGTCCCCTAATCTGAGGAAAGACATCTTTGCCATAGAGGGAGTACAAAGAAGGTTCACCAGATTGATTCCTGGGATGGCAGGTCTTTCATATGAAGAAAGACTGGATGAACTGGGCTTGTACTCGTTGGAATTTAGAAGATTGAGGGGGGATCTGATTGAAACGTATAAGATCCTAAAGGGATTGGACAGGCTAGATGCGGGAAGATTGTTCCCGATGTTGGGGAGGTCCAGAACGAGGGGTCACAGTTTGAGGATAGAGGGGAAGCCTTTTAGGACCGAGATTAGGAAAAACTTCTTCACACAGAGGGTGGTGAATCTGTGGAATTCTCTGCCACAGCAAACTGTTGAGGCCAGTTCATTGGCTATGTTTAAGAGGGAGTTAGATATGGCCCTTGTGGCTACAGGGGTCAGGGGGTATGGAGGGAAGGCTGAGTTCTGAGTTGGATGATCAGCCATGATCATAATAAATGGCGGTGCAGGCTCGAAGGGCCGAATGGCCTACTCCTGCACCTATTTTCTATGTCTCTTCCTCCACCATTAACACTGCCCTCAACTGCATCTCTTCCATTTCATACACATCTGCTCTTACCCCATACTCAAGCCACCTTACCAGAGATAGGATTCCTCTTGTCCTCACCTACTTCCCCAACATCTTATAATTCCTTGAAGTTTCCGCCACCTCCAACAGGATCTCACCACCAAGCACATCTTTCCCTCCCCCACACTTCCTGCTTTCTGCAGGGATTGCGCCCTACGTGACTCCCTTGTCTATTCGTCCCTCCCCACTGATCTCCCTCCTGGGCCTTATCCTTGCAAGCGAAACAAGTCCTACACCTTTTCCGTCAGTACCATTCAGGGCCCTAAACAGTCCTTCCAGGTGAGGCGACACTTTACCTGTGAGTCTGTTGGGGTCATTTACTGTGTTCGGTGCTCCTGGTATGGTCTCCTGTACATTGGTGAGACCCGACGCAGATTGGGAGACCGTTTCACTGAGCATCTATACTCCGTCCGCCAGAACAAGCAGGATCTCCCAGTGGCCACCCATTTTAATTCCACTTCCCCTTCCCCTTCCCATTCCCATTCTATTCCAATATATCCATCCAAGGCCTCCTCCACTGTTGTGATGAGGGCACGCTCAGTTTGGAGGAACAACACCTTATACTCAGTTTGGGTGGCCTCCAACCTGATGGCATGAACATTGACTTCTCAAACTTTGGGTAATAGTAGTAGTCATACTTTATTGATCCTGGGGGAAATTGGTTTTCGTTACAGTTGCACCATAAATAATAAATAGTAATAAAATCATAAATAGTTAAATAGTAATATGTAAATTATGCCAAGAAATAAGTCCAGGACCAGCCTATTGGCTCAGGGTGTCTGACCCTCCAAGGAAGGAGTTGTAAAGTTTGATGGCCACAGGCAGGAATGACTTCCTATGACGCTCTGTGTTGCATCTCGGTGGAATGAGTCTCTGGCTGAATGTACTCCTGTGCCCACCCAGTACATTATGTAGTGGATGGGAGACATTGTCCAAGATGGCATGCAACTTGGACAGCATCCTCTTTTCAGACACCACCGTCAGAGAGTCCAGTTCCATCCCCACAACATCACTGGCCTTACGAATGAATTTGTTGATTCTGTTGGTGTCTGCTACCCTCAGCCTGCTGCCCCAGCACACAACAGCAAACATGATAGCACTGGCCACCACAGACTCGTAGAACATCCTCAGCATTGTCCGGCAGATGTTAAAAGACCTTGGTCTCCTCAGGAAATAGAGGCCCCGCCAACTCCCCCTTCTCCATTTCCCATCCCCTTTTCCCTCTCTCACTTCATCTCTTTGCTTGCCTATCACCTCCCTCTGCTGCTGCTTCCCCATTTTTCTTTCTTCCATGCCCTCGTGTCTTTTTTACCAATCAACATCCCAGGTCTTTACTTCACCCCTTCCCCTCCAAGTTTCACCTAACCCCTGGTTGTTCTCTCTCCTTTCCCCCCATCTTTTAAATCTACTCCTAAGCCTTTTCCCCAGTCCTGCCGAAAGGTTTCGGCCCGAAACATCAACTGTACTTTTTTCCAATACACATTCCCAATTCCCCCTTCTTTCTCATTCCATTCCTCATTCTAGTTCCCCTCTCTCCCCTGTTGTTCTCTTTACCTGTCCATCACCTCCAAAGTGTTCCCCTCACCCTTCCCTTTCTTCCATGGTTCACTATCCTTCCTTATTAGGTTCTTTCTTCTTGTGACCTTCCACCTATCACCTCCCAGTTTCTTACTTCATTTCCCCCTCCCCCTCACCCATCTTACCTATCACATCTGGCACTCCTTCTCCTTCTCCCACCTTCTTTTGCTGGCTTCCTCCCCTTACTTTCCTGTCCTAATGAAGGGTCTCAGCCTGAAATGTCAACTGTTTATTCTCCTCCATAGATGCTGCCTGACCCGCTCAGTTCCTCCTGCGTTTTTTGTGTGATGATTTTGTTTGTTGTCTGTAGATAATGCATGATTTATGATGTCTGAAAATCATCAATGACTAGTAAGGTTGTGGGTGTATTTTAATGACGTAGGGCTAGCTCTTTGAAACTGGAGAAGTGATGGCCAGTTTCTCCCCATTTCTCTTTATTGACCTCTTAGAGATTTTACTGAAAAAAATGCTGCAATTTACACGATAATAAAGCATGAAAGTGTAAATTGCATGTGTTGCTCATAACATAGAATATGATTTGTTCAGTCAGCTCTTAATTGATCTCATATCATGAGGCATAACATACAGAGTTTCCAGGCTGAATGATATTCTAATACAGTACTGTGGAATTTCAGAGGAATGAATAATATTTTCTTATTCATAGTCTTTTATTCACATAATTTATTCCGTTCTGGGAATTGGGATGCCCTTCCCCAGAACTGCCTTAGTTGATGTTCTGAATATAAGATATTTTAAATAATTTGTGATATTGCTGGGTCTATATTTCTATCACTCCAAATTACTGCCCGTAAATATAAATGTGTTTGAGAATTGGTAAGTTGGGAAATATTAGAAATGATGAGTGTAACCTTATAACCAGCAGTTAATTTTACATGGTGGAAACTGCTAAAATTTCTTGATGTTCATATTCTGATTAATCAGAAATTAGAAATTGAAATGGGCTTCAAATTGGCTCTAGAGCTTATTACAACAGTAGCCCGTCAATCATGTTGAACTGTGAGCATTGAAGGCAAAGTATACTAGGTACTGGGCCAAACCTAATGAAGTTACTTCATATAAAAACCTACGAAGAATGAAAGGCTGTCTTCCTTGACAGTGGAAGGGATTGAAGTCCTCTCTTCACTGACAGTACCGTGGATTATTGTACAATTAATAGAACAATAAAATTCAATTTTTTTATATACCACACTTATGATGTTATCTGAGTCCCCAGTTGTGTAACGCAAGGTGAAATATTTGTTACATTCATGAACATGGTCTTCATAAGGCTTTCTAACTTTGGTACCATTGGTTAGCTCACATGGCGATTGTATCATCCAAACGCACAGCAATCAAACAACATTCTCCTTGCAGCTCTTTATAAACCTCATTGTCAGTTTTTTTGCAGATCAGTTCTGCATCACTACAGAGGATGGTTGGTGCACATTAGGTTGACTGTGTGTTGAGGCTGGTAATAGATGCAACAGTTGTATTTAGCAGCTGCCCCATCAAGTACAATTAATATTCTGCTTGACTATGCTAAATGACACTACATCCATATTGACTTTGTCATGGTATCTTGTTATCCTTCGAGCTGAGGAACCATTTATGTCTCTTTAATTGGTTTGATAATATTTGTCGTCCCTTCATTAGCTTGAATTAAGACTGCTTTTAAACAGTCTGATAACTATTGTCCATACTTAAAGTATTTAATCAAAAGCATTAATATTTATTCAGAAGCATTTTTGGGGTTCTCTTTGTCTTGTGTTAAAGCAGATGTTTGACCTTTCATCACTAGAAACATTCTCCTAATTAATGATTTAACACTACAGAAAGATTTTACACTTTATAATTATTATCCTGTATACTACAGGCTCCTTGATGGATCATTGGGCAGAATAAACCAATGGGGAGAAAAAAGCAGAATTCCTGGGCTGTGCACGAGGTAGTTTCACGAGGAATTGATAATCCTGCCTGTTTCCTATTGTTTGAATATTCTTAAGACAAAGCTCGATGGATATTTGATGAACAAGTGGCTGAAAGGTCACTGCAGAACAGGAGTGCAGAGTTGAGGTTACGATCAGGTTATGATCTTATTAAATGGCAAAGCAGGCTAAAGCGGCCTTTCCTGTTCCTAACTGAATGGTCTTGTGTTTGCAATGTTTTTCACCAGATCACTGCTTTCTGCTTCCAATGAATCGTTGTTTGAAAGGGGAGGTTGGGAGAGTGATTTAAAATTATACTCTGTAGTGTGGCAAACTGTGGTAATGCCAAGTAAAAGGCATCGCTTGTTTTGTGCAGCAAAAGGAAGTATTTAGGATCAGAAACCCTCACAAAGAGTAATTAAAACTATATGGCAATGAGTGCAGTCCTTCCATGTTAATCTCATGGGTATTGCCAGTATAGATCTGTTCTAGCTGGTGTTATGTACCAGCAGCAATAGATTACACATTGAGTTAGGTTTTAACGTTAAAACCACTATCTTTATTAGTATCTACTCAAAATATAGAAAATTAAACGAAATAAACAGAAGTTAACAGTGTTATGCGTGTATATATGTGCGTGGCTCCCAAACAATCAAGCTTAGGAACAGTTCTTAAAGTCTTAAGATGGCAAAGTAGAAAAGGTTCAGTAATCCACGGAACAAATGCCTGAAGGAAGAGATTTGTAAATCCACGTTAAAATCTAGAGAGAAGCGATTACGAAGAAATCCCACAGGTTCTATGCTGGGTAAATGAAGTAACAGTCGCCGAAGATCTTATCTGTCGAGTCGTTCCGAAATCCACGTAAAACATCACAGGGTGACAGTCACAGAAGTGGCTGCATCCAGGTAAGGGTTAACAAAAGTTGTTCCACAGGATACTCCAACAAAATCCACATATGGATCATACGAAGTGACAGTCACACATCTAATCCATTAAACAACCCAATCTTTTGGGCTTGGGAAAGTATCAGACTTTACTCATTTTACAGCAAACACCTACTGGCAGTTTTCAATCCAAAGTGTGTGTGTGTCTGTCTGTCTGTCTCTCTCTCGCGCGCACTCTCTCTCTCTCTCTCTCTCTCTCTCTCTCTCCTTACTACTGAAAATCTCAGAAGTCTGTCGCAGCTTGAAATACTGATATCATAGTCCCGCCTCATTCAGGCATCTCTTAAAGTGACACTCACAGTAAACGAAACCCGTGGGCACGTAACACTGGGTAATTCACATCTACCACACCAAAGATAGATTTGTAAGCAGTTTTGGGCCTCTTATGAAAGGGTGTGCTGGAGAAGGTCCAGAGCAGCTTCATGAGAACAATCCTGCAATTAGAAGGGTTGATGTTTGAGGACCTGGGGCTGTAGTCGCTGGATTTTAGAAGAATGAGGGGGAGATTTCATTGACACCTTTCGAATATTGAAAAGCCTAGATGGAGTGGATATGGAGAGGATATTACCTATAGTGGGGGAGTCCAGAACCAGAGGGTACTTCTTCAGAATACAAGGATGTCCCACGACCTCACTTCGGAAAATCGGACCATCAGGCCGTACTCCTCTACCCGGTTTACAAACAGAAACTGAAGCGGGAGGTCACAACATCAAAAGTAGTGTCGCGTTGGACGGAAGAAACGGATGAGGTCCTCCGTGACTGCTTTGAATCGGTGGACTGGTTAGTTTTCAAGGACTCGGCAGCTAACCTCGATGAGTATGCCTCAGCTGTCACGGACTTTATTTGGAAATGCACAGAGGACTGTGTGTCTCGCAAGACGATCCGGGTATTCCCTAACCGGAAATCTTGGATGAATTATGAGGTCAAGTCCCTTTTGAAGGCTAGAGCTGTGGCTTTTAGGTCCAGGGATACCAGTCGCTACACGGAATCCAGGCGTGAACTCCGGAAAGCCATTAAGGAGGCCAAGAGGCAATATTGAGCCAAGTAGGAGCCCAGGCTAACCAGAGGGATGCAGGTAGACTATGACAGGGTCTAAATGAGATCACTGGGTGCAAAGGAAAGGCTGGGAATATCAATAACTGTGGCGCTTCTCTTCCTGACGAACTTAACGTATTCTACGCAAGATTTGAACAGAAGAGGAGTGTCCCGCTCCCTCCGGATGAACCGGATCTGGTGGCATCGAGATTCATCGTCACCGAGGAGGACGTTAGAAAGGCCTCATGAAGATAAATCCAAGGAAGGTGAAGGGCCCAGATGGCGTCCCAGGACGGGTTCTCTGGGCCTGGGCAAGCAAGCTAGCTGGAGCATTTGCTGACATCTTCAACTGCTCCTTGCTCCAGTCTAAGATCCCCTCGTGTTTTAAGAAGGCAACAATAATCCCGGTGCCGAAGAAGAGCAAGGTGGCATGCCTGAATGACTATCGACCTGTGGCTCTGACATCAATTGCTATGAAGTGCTTCGAGCGATTGGTTATGGCACACATCAACCACAGCCTAACAGTCAACCTCGACGCTTTGCAATTCGCCTGCCGGAGCAACTGGTCAATGGCAGATGCCATCTCTCTGGCCCTACATTCCTCCTTAGAACATCTGGAAAATAAAGACGCTTACATAAGGCTCCTTTTCGTTGACTACAGCTCTGTCTTTAATACCATCAGTCCAAATAAACTGATTCGTAAGCTCCGGAATCTGGGCCTTAGCACTCAGATCTTCAGCTGGATCTTCAACTTCCTCACAGACAGGACCCAGGATGTAAAAATAGGGGACAAGCTCTCCTCTACAATCATTCTGAGCACTGATGCCCCACAAGGCTGTGTACTCAGCCCCCTGCTGTACTCACTGTGCACCCATGATTGTGTAGCCAAGTTTCCATCGAACTCAATATATAAGTTTGCTGATGACACAACAATTGTAGGCCGTATCTCGGGTAATGATGAGTTTGAGTACAGAGAGGAAATTAAGAACCTGGTGGCATGGTGCGAAGACAATAACTTATCCCTCAACATCAGCAAGACGAAGGAATTGGTTGTTGACTTCAGAAGGAGTGGCGGACCGCACGACCGAACTTACATCGGTGGCGCGCAAGTGGAACAGGTCAAAAGCTTTAAGTTCCTCGGAGTCAATATCACAAATGACCTGACTTGGTCCAACCAAGCAGAGTTCACTGCCAAGAAGGCGCACCAGCGCCTTTACTTCCTTTGAAAACTAAACAAATTTGGCCTTTCCCCTAAAACCCTCACTAATTTTTATAGATGCACCGTAGAACGCCTTCTTCTAGGGTGCATCACAACCTGGTATGGAAGTTGTCCTGTCCAAGACCGGAAGAAGCTGCAGAAGATCGTGAACACGGCGCAGCACATCACACAAACTAATCTTCTGTCCTTGTTCTCACTTTACATCGCACGCTGTTGGAGCAGTGCTGCCAGGATAATCAAGGACACGACCCACCCAGCGAACACACTTTTCGTCCTTCTTCCCTCTGGGAGAAGGCTCAGGAGCTTGAAGACTCGTACGGTCAGACTTGGGAACAGCTTCTTTCCAACTGTGATAAGACTGCTGAACAGATCCTGACCGGGATCTGGGCCGTACCCTCCAAATATCCGGACCTGCCTCTCAGTTTTTTTGCACTACCTTACTTTCCATTTTCTATTTTGTATTTATGATTTATAATTTAATGTTTTAAATATTTACTATAGATTTGTACTCCAGGGAGCAGGAACCGCAGAATCAAATATCGCTGTGATGATTGTACGTTCTAGTATCAATTGTTTGGCGACAATAAAGTATAAGTATAGTAAGTTTAGAATAGAAATGAGGAATTTCTTTTGTCAGAGAGTGGTGAATGTCTGGAATTCTTACTTTTGATAGCTGTGGAGGCCAAGTAATTGGGTATATTTGAAGAGGACATTGATATTCTTTTGATTAGTAAAGTCATCAAAGGTTACAAGGAGAAGGCGGGGTTTGAGAGGTATAATAAATTAGCCCGGATGGAACGGTGGAACAGACTCAAACAGCTTTAGTGATTAATTCTGCTCCTCTGTCTAATGGTTTTATGGTATTTTTGATAAGCTTTGCGGGATGATAAGGATGCTGACAGTTTAGTATCTTACAACTCAAGATCTTGAGAGCTAAAATCCACACACTCAACATGTTAGGAATAGCTCATTCCTAAATACGGCCTCATTATTTTGTTCTGTTTTTGCACTATTTAATTATTATTTTATATTTCTTATTGTAACCTATAGTATTTTTTAATGTATTACACTGTATTGCTGCTGTAAAATGACAAAGTTCACAATATATGTCAGTAATGATAAACCTGATTCTTGAGTCCGAAGTTATGGGACTTATGAATCTAGTCTGTCTATCTATGCAGTAAAATGATGTGAAGTAAATATTTTGCCACTGTATTCCATCACAGGACTGAACAAAAGATCTGTTTCAGTTTTGGTGTGATCCACGTAAGTGAACAGTGAAAACAGATTACATACAAAAAGACCATGAGGTGAGCCAGGAAGGACCCCCACTCATGGTAGCAACGTTTTTATCACTCATTTTGAGGATTTCTGTTTCTGCAAGTATTTTCTCGTGTCTCACCATAATGTTGTGTGGCACAGCTTGGCAATAGCCAAGTGGCAATACAAGTATAATGCTCTTCTACATCTCAGCTGTTGTGCATCTCTGATTTTTTTTTCACTCTGCAGTGACTAGATATTTTCAGTGATCTCAGCAGTGATCTGGAATTTCCACCATTGACTCCTCTGCACGTAAATTTCTGTATTTCTTTAAGTCACTGATTAATATCTATTTCTTTGATTGAGGTTTTGATCTCCTGATCTTTTCATAGAACAGTAACTTTATATGATTTAAACATTCATCCCTCTGCAAAAGCCTGTGTCAGCCTCACTCTCTCTTCCCAATTCCCATCTGGATCCAGTGGCAAGACAGAGTCTAGACGGCTGGAGATGGGACTAGGCGCAGTGGATGACCAGGACGTCTTCTGTGTCTTGTCCTGCTCTACACGTTCCACGACGCTTGCAGAGACCGCCTTCCTGACCGTTGGACCTTCCATTGGTCTCGTCCGTTCAATCCGCCGGAGTCTGTCTTCACATGTTGGGGCAACTTCCTATCTCACCAAGGGTTTGATACCCGTTGGCTACCCTCACCCGGTTTAGCCGGTTTGTTGTGGCCGTTGCCCGGGGTGTGGCCGCTGTCGCATGCAAACAGCTACAGGGAGCCACAGGTGAGAGCTGAGTGCCAGGTGGGGACCAAAGGTGGATTAACCGTCTTGAAAAGGACGCGACATGTTCCCCCACCAGAGGTGCTACCCCTCCCTGACACCCCAAACATACATACATACATACACACACACACACACACACACACACACACACACTCTCTCTCTCTCTGTCTCTCTCTCTCTCTCTCTGTCTCTCTCTCTCTCTCACTCACTCTCTGGGGTAGGATATCAGGTGGAAGGTGAGTGAAATATTGTGAAGATAGACTTCTTTTGATGGATTCAGTATGGGTTCAGAGTCAGCGTGACTGTATTGTAATGAGTGCAGTACTGAAGAATCATTTAATTTTTTATCACTGAAGTGAAATTTGTTGTTTTGTAGCACCAGTACAGCGCAGATACAAAATTGCTGTCAATTACTAAAATAAATAATGCAAAGTAAAGAAATAATGAGGCAGTGTTAATGAATTCATGGACTATTCAGAAATCTGATGGCAACAGAGACGAAGCTGTTTCTAAATCATTAAGTGTGGATCTTTAGGGTCCTGTACCTCCTCTCTGATGGTAGTAATAAGAAGAGGGCATGTACTGGATTGTAAGGGTCCGTAATGATGGTTCCACTTGGTACATTGCCTCTTGAAGATGTCAAATTTAATCATTGAATACTAAATGCAACTCAGAAGAAGTTCTGTGCCCAGATGATGAGGGACTAAGGTTAAGGCTGAGAAAGATAATTCATTATGCACTGGAGAAGGTCCAGAGCAGGTTCATGAGAATTATCCTGGAAATGAAAAAGTTAACGTATGAAGACCGTTTGATGGCTCTGTGCCTGTACTCACTGATGTTTAGAAGAATGAGGGGGGAAATCTCATTGAAACCTGTTGAACATTGAAAGACCTAGATAGACTGGATGTGGAGAGGAGTTTTTCTACAGTGGGGGAGTCCAGGACCAGAGAACATAGCTTTGGGATACAAGTATGTCCTTTTAGAACATAGGTGATGAATATCTTTAGGCAGAGGGTGGTGAATCTGTGGAATTTATTGCCACAGACAGCTGTGGAGGCCAAGCCATATTTAAAGCGGTGATTGATAAGCTTGTGATTAGTAAGAGTGACAAAGCTTATGAGGAGAAGGCAGGAAAATGAGGGATAATAAATCAGCCCTGATGGAATGGGGTCCAGGCTCAGAATCGCTTCATTCTGTTGCTATGTCTTACTGTCTTACAGGTGGCTGAAGACAGTTGCAATCACTTCAATTCTTTTCTAGTACTACCTGAAAGATATTCTTGGAGTACTCTCGTTGTTCTCCTTTTAGCTTTTTCATTTTCCAGCACCTGATAATATGTTGTGGTTTTGTGAGGGAATCATTAGGAAAGTGGGAAAATGGGATCTTGTGTTTTTGTTCTGCTTTACATCATAGAAAACTCCTGGCACTTCAGATAAAAGTTATCCTACTAACCTCCATACCCTGTTCTTTCCCCGTAGCCTTGAAAAGTTTGACATTTTCAGGAGTAGATCTGATTCTTGTTCATTTTTTAATGAAAAGATGAATAGTGACATCTAAAACACTAGCCATTATTTAAAATCACAATCTTTGAGTCCCACTCTTGAAGCGATCCTAAAATCCCTTTTATGCTGCTGAAGGAATCAGTTTAGTTTATTGGCGTATACACCAGGGTGCAATGAAATTCTTTGTTCATGTGAAACTTACAGTGTAAACAATGTACATGGTAATAATAAATACAAAAATAAATACAGCGACAAGTGGAAAACAGCAGAATGGTGTGGTGTAATATAGAAATAAGTGCTGAAGTGCCAACAAAATTGCCAACATTTCTCAGCAGCTTTGGATCATTTGTCAGAATTCAACAATTTCTTATTCATTGTGTAACTCTAAAATCTCAGAAATACATCTGGAAATAGACTCTGTCAGTGGCAGCTTCTAAGTACTAAGATGTCTTGGGGACAATGGCATTCAGAAAGTACTTGGCATTTAGATACGTGGAAACACTGCTGGACCGCCTTGTTCTTCTGTTACTTATTCTATTTCCATTCTGGCTTTTCTCCATTTTCTAAATATCATTGGTAATGTCAGTTTTGATTCCTGGAAGAGGCTTTTCGTTTAAAGCCAGACCTGATCAAAAATGAGAAAAATCAGTTCAGTGTTCAGTTTGGAATTTTATATCCAAGTGTAGGGAAAGACAAAATCAGATGAAATTTCATCCCCATGTTCTTGTATGAGTGAAAATCTGGGTTGTCATGCAGTTTCTCAGTTACTCCATTTACATGTGATAACTTAGATTTCACCAGTACTGTGCAAAACTCTTGGATTTTAAAATTATTTTTATTTTTATTCATTACAAACGAACAAACAAAAAACACAGCACATCCACAAAAACCACAACCATAACAAAATCAAATTAAATATTGAGCAGCAAAAGGGAGAAAAATATAAAGGCAAAAGTAAACATACACAGCAGAGGTGCACCGCACCAAAAAGCCTCAGTTCTCACCCCAATACAGGGCCCCATATCCTTTCAAAGATGTCCCCTCTGTCCTCATTACATAGTCTGAGTCTCTCCAGAGGTAAAGTATTTTCCAGTTCTCTCAGCCACAGATTGTACATAGGCACAGAGTCCATTTTCCACATTTGCAGAATTAACTTCTTAGCAATCACCATTCCAAGTAATACAGCCATTTTTTCATACTTGTTGGCTGAAGATAGGGAGCTTGTTGCTCCAAGGATGGCTATGAACGGGTCTGGTTCCCACCGCTTCCCAAAAGCCTCAGAGAAACAGTGAAAAATACTTTTCCAGTGTGCTTAAAGCTTACAACATGACCAGAATGAATGCGACAAGCTACTGTTCACAGATTTACATCTATTACAAACTGGTGAAACATCAGCGTAGAAATTGTGCAACTTTTCTTTGGAATAATGGAATTTATGTATTGTTTTAAACTGTATAAGTCTGTGTCTGACATTGACCGAACAATCATGTATACCCTTTAAACACTCATCCCAGACCTCCTCTGTCAGTTCTATACCCAATTCATCCATCCATGCCTGTTTAAAACCTGCAGTATTCACCCAAGCTCCATTATGTAGGATCTAATAAAAATAAGATATGGTTATGAAGACACGTAGTCCTCTTTTATTGTCATTTAGTAATGCATGCATTAAGAAATGATACATTATTTCCTCCGGTGTGATATCACAAAACACAGGACAGACCAATACTGAGAAAACTGACAAAACCACATAATTATAACATATAGTTACAACAGTGCACAATACCATAACTTGATGAAGAAGTCCGTGAGCACAGTAAAGTTCAAAGCTTCTCAAATGTCGGACATCTCAAGCAGATGGGAGAAGGAAGAAAAACTCTCCCTGCCATGCCGACCATAATCCGACTCTGAGTCATCCGAAAACTTCGAGCTCTGATCAGCTCTCCGACACCAAGTACAGAGTGCTATCTCTGTCCGAACGATTCGACCTCCTTCTCGGTCACCAAAAGCAGGCAAGGCCGGGGATTTTGAGGCCTACCCTCTGAAAGATTCCCGACCACACAGTAATGACAGCAACGAACGGGCATTTCAGAAATTTCTCCAGATGTTCCTCTGTGCTTTCACGTCTATCTCCATCAAATCAGAATTGTCCATGGCCCCTATTTAACAGATACGATATCATTTTCACCGGAGGGCTGCGCACACGCAGGTGTGCTGCCATCTTCTCCGCTAAGAGTAACAGGATCAAATTTATTTATTGCCTCCAGGGGCTCATGTTTGTCTAAAACTTCGAAGTTAGGTATATATTTCCTAACATAATCTCGAACTTGTAAATATCTAAAAAAAAATACTAGGTGCAGGGATATTGTAAACTGCTTGTATCTGCACAAATGAGGCAAAGTTTCCATTAATATATAGGTCACCTACACTACAGATGCCTCTCTGATTCCACGTGGAAAAAACAGTATCATTCAGGCCAGACAAAAAGGAATGATTGTCACAAATTGGAGTGTTAATATAAGTTTTTGGGGCCTTAATATATAGTTGAATCTGCTTCCAAATTCTTATAGTGCTGCCAACCACAAAGCTATTACTAAAATGTGACTTATTAACTGCAGTGGGGCTATTAAGGAGAGCTGGTAAGGAAATCTTCTTACAAAGCATTCGGTTTATGAGTAACCATGCTGGGCTCGAGTCTGAGGTAGAGGGTGGGCCTTTTTTCCACAATGCAAGAATGGATAGGTGGGCAGCCAAGTAATACGTTTTAACATTTGGTAGGGCAAAACCACCTGCTTCCTTAGGCTTTGACAAGTGTTTTTTAGTAATTCTAATGGCTTTATAATTCCAAATGAAGGGTATAATAATTGAATCCAATTGCTTAAAATATGACAGAAGAATAAAACATGGAATTGACTGGAAAAGATGAAGAAATCGTGGCAGTACAATCATTTTGATTGCATTAACCCTCCCCACCAATGAAATTGGAAGGGTTTTCCAAAAGTCAATATTGCATCTAACCTGCTCAACTTTGTTTTGCCAATTCACTTGCAAAAGGTCATCTGGGTTTTTTGTAATAGTCACACCAAGACAGGAAAAAAATAATGTAATTTTAAAGGGAATGGACTGTAAATACGCTGTATTAACCACTGCAGTGACTGGCATTAGTTCACTTTTATCCCAATTAATAGAGAAACCTGAGAAACTACCAAAATTATTAATTAGAGTCAGAAGGGTGGGTATTGATGTTTGTGGGCTGGAGATATATAAAAGGACATCGTCAGCGTATAACGAAAGGTCATGTTTATGTCCATGCATATCAGTGGGAGATTCAAAGGGTCCTGTCTGATGCTAACAGCCAATGGCTCAGTGATAACTGCAAACAAAAACAGAGAAAGGGGGCAGCCTTGACGAGTCCCACGATGAATTGCAAAAGGGGAGGAAATATACTTTATAGTCGCCAAACAATTGATACCAAAACGAGAGGCAGGTCCGGATATTTGGAGGGTACGGCCCAGATCCCGGTCAGGATCTGTTCAGCAGTCTTATCACAGTTGGAAAGAAGCTGTTCCTAAATCTGGCCGTACGAGTCTTCAAGCTCTTGAGCCTTCTCCCGGAGGGAAGAGGGACGGGGGACGAAAAGTGTGTTGGCTGGGTGGGTCATGTCCTTGATTATCCTGGCGGCACTGCTCCGACAGCGTGCGGTGTAAAGTGAGTCCACAGACGGAAGATTGGTTTGTGTGATGTATTGTGCCATGTTCACGATCTTCTGCAGCTTCTTCCGATCTTGGACAGGACAGCTTCCATACCAAGTTGTGATGCACCCTAGAAGAATGCTTTCTACGGTGCATCTATAAAAATTAGTGAGTGTTTTAGGGGACAGGCCAAATTTCCTTAGTTTTCTCAGGAAGTAAAGGTGCTGGTGGGCCTTCTTGGCAGTGAACTCTGCTTGGTTGGACCAAGTTAGGTCATTTGTGATATTGATCGCAAGGAACTTAAAGCTTTTGACCTGTTCCACTTGCGCACCACCGATGTAAATTGGGGCGTGCGGTCCACCACTCCTTCTGAAGTCAACAACCAATTCCTTCGTCTTGCTGATGTTGAGGGATAAGTTATTGTCTTCACACCATGCCATCAAGTTCTTAACTTCCTCTCTGTACTCAAACTCATCATTACCCGAGATACGGCCTACAATTGTTGTGTCATCAGCAAACTTATATATTGAGTTTGATGGAAACTTGGCTACACAATCGAGGGTGTACAGTGAGTACAGCAGGGGGCTGAGTACACAGCCTTGTGGGGCACCAGTGCTCAGAGTGATTGTAGAGGAGAGCTTGTCCCCTATTGTTACAGCCTGGGTCCTGTCTGTGAGGAAGTTGAAGATCCAGCTGCAGATCTGAGTGTTAAGGCCCAGGTTCCAGAGCTTAGGAATCAGTTTATTTGGAATGATGGTATTAAAGACAGAGCTGTAGTCAATGAAAAGGAGCCTTACGTATGCGTATTTATTCTCCAGGTGTTCTAAGGAGGAATGTAGGGCCAGAGAGATGGCATCTGCCGTTGACCTGTTGCTCCGGTAGGCGAATTGCAAAGCGTCGAGGTTGACCGGTAGGCTGTGGTTGATGTGTGCCATAACCAATCCCTCGAAGCACTTCATAGCAATTGATGTCAGAGCCACAAGTTGATAGTCATTCAGGCATGCCATCTTGCTCTTCTTCGGCACTGGGATTATTGTTGCCTTCTTAAAACACGAGGGGATCTTAGACTGAAGCAAGGAGCCGTTGAAGATGTCAGCAAACACTCCAGCTAGCTCGCTTGCACAGGCTTGGAGAACCCGTCCCGGGAAGCCATCTGGGCCCGTCGCCTTCCTTGGATTTAGTTTCAGGAAGGCCCTTCTAACGACCTTGGTGACGATGAATCTTGATGCCACCAGGTCCTGTTCATCCGGAGGGAGCGGGACGTTCCTCTGCTGTTCCAATCTTGCGTAGAATACGCTAAGTTCGTCAGGAAGGGAAGCGCCACAGTTATTGATATTCCCAGCCTTTTCTTTGCGCCCAGTAATCTCATTTAGACCCTGCCATAGTCTACTGGCATCCCTTTGGCTAGCCTGGGCTTCCAACTTGTGGGCACTCCACATCTTAATGTGAGCTTATTTTTCAGTTCTTCATGTGCTGAACATAACAAGCAGTCTCCAGATGAAGCTGCTCTCGATCAACGATGAATCCAGTAACCTAGCGTTAACCTGCTTTTAGGTTGATATGGTGTCCGAATGCCAATCTTTAACTTCCCGGCTCAGGATCTCCTCCGCTATGGCTGCAGTGCTGAATGTACTGGTGATATTGTTAATTGTAACCACAAACCTCACCGGATACCGGAATCTACACCTAATTTTCCTGGTGTTGCATTTCTCCTTAATGTGCTGAAAATCCTGATGTTTCCTCATAGTAGCCAATGCTAAATCCGGGTAAATGAACACCGGACGCCCGTCATATAGCAGCGGAGCTCTCTCCCTGGACACCTGTAGCACCTGTAGCATCTTTAACCTGGTAGTGGTGTAGCCTCGCAATAATAAGTCTTGGCCTACCATTTTTAGCAGGTGCTAGGCTCCGGTTGTCACGGTCCACTTCAATTGGCTGGTGGAGATGTTCTTCCCCCAGCAACTTCGGAAGCAACGTGGCTACAAATTCCATTGGCTTATTGTTTTCGGCTTTCTCCTGAACCCTGATAATGCGAATATTTTGACGGTGAGGCCGAGCTTCAGGGTCTTCCACCTTAGACTGTAGCTGCGTGTTTTGGGATATTAGGCCATCAAGCTGCCTCTCCAACTCTTCGATTCGCCTCTCATATGATTCGGCGATATCCTCCATTAAAGAAACACGCTTACTGACTTCAGTTAGAGCCGCTGTTCGGTTCATGATTGACTTATTATGCTCAGCATGTCTCCCGTCTATCAAACTGTACAGCTTGTTGACCACCACAAGGACTTCTTCAATGGTAGTTGGGACCAGGGCGCTAGCAGCATTAGCTTTAGCTTCTCCTGGGCCCGCTAGCTTCACGGAACCCTCACCAGAATCATCTTCTCCTGCGGCCTTTTCTTGTTTCCGGCTTTGTCATTATGTTCAGCCCATTACAGCTCACTTAAGTCACTTAAAAAAATAAGAATTAACTGCTATTTGGGTGAGGCAAAAGGTGAAGGTAGGAGCAGCTCCCGGGACACACGTCTATTCCATACCAAGACCCCACATGACTCTCCGCAAAACTCTTGGATTTTTGTATAATTTTTGTTTTAGAGGTTTTATTTTGTCTTCTACGTTAGTGTGTCAGTAGAAAAGAGCAAATTTTAGATTTCCAAACATTCATTTTCCAAAAAATTTAATGTTAGAGAAATTATTTCATTTTGTTAAAGGAAGTAACATATTTAGTAATAAACCACTTTTTCAAATAAAAATTTGATTATTTGGTAGGTATATAGCCCAGTGCATGATTAAACAAAGATAACAAGCAGGATGCTAATTATCAATGGCATAATGAGTTAAATGAACTAAACTGATTAACTGAAACAGAAACGGGTGTAGAAGGAATCTAACTGGGCAAAGGAAAAAACAAATTAAAAGGTGAGGGTGTGGCAGATGTGAGAGTTTAACCTTCAAATCATTGATTCTTACACCATGGCAAGAGTGAGCATAGCAATAGACAAAAAGTTTCACAGGTTCAAAGGTACAATTTAATGAGATGTATACAATATACATCCTGAAATGCTCTTTCTTCACAAACATCCACGGAAACAGAGAAGTGCCCCAAAGAATGAACGACAATTAAACATGAGAACACCAAAGTCACCCCCAGCTTCCCCCTCCCGCGTGTAAGCACAGCGAGCAACAATCCCCCCTCCCCCCACTGGCAAAAAAAAAAGCAAGTATCACACTCAAGCAGGAGCAAAGCAATAGCAAAGACACAGACTTGCACTTACCCCAAGGACTTTGCGTTTCACACCGGCATTTGACATGCCACAGGTTCTCTCTCTCCTTAATAAGGGAGAGGGAGTTGTCTCCATTTTCACAGCAAGTGGGGAGACAAAACAAACGACTTGCTGGTTTATAATGTTAAAAGTTCGTTAAGTCGCTTTTTTCGAGCTCTGCGCCTGAAGATCGCAACTATCTCGAGTCTTCGGGCACACAGCAGAAGATTTTCAGACTCTGCCAACGACACACAAGTCTCCGGCTGTGACACTGACCCTCGATCCGCCCGTCTCCAGAGCCCCGAGATGTTAGGCTTCCAAATACAGCTGGAATCTCAGGCTGAGCCCTTGACGTGCTGAACAACGGCCAGTCCTGAAACCCCGAGAACGGGTCCCATTCCCGCAAAGAACCGAAGTCAGCGTGTAACTCCAGGCCAGGACTGAAAAAAACCCTGAAAGGGAAAAATAAAGATATTAAAGATGGAAATAGAGCTGTTTCCGAAGATGCAAGCAAAGGAGTTGTTGGTTAGTGCCATCTTAACTCCGCCTCCGTCTGCATATCAGCAAGGTCTCTCCCAAGCAGAAGTTTTGCAGCAGACAGGATTTTCAAGATAGGCTGTCCAGGCTCTTCTGAAGAAGCACAAAGAAACAGGCAAGGTTGAGTGCAGCAGATGTGATGTGCATCAAACTGATGTCCCATCAAAATCAGAAGTTCAGCATTGCTATCAGCTCTGAACTGATAGAAGCCACTGGAATCCAAGTACACCCCTCTCCAGTCTGGAGAGGTCTTATCAGAAGTGGTCTTCATGGAAGAGTTGCTACCAAAAAGCAAATCCTCCAAAGTGGAAACAAAGCCAAAAGATTCACCTCCGCAAAATAACACAAGGTCTTGGATGCTGAACAATGGCAGCAAATGCTCTTGGCTGATGAGTCAAAATTTGACGTTTTTGACTCAAGCAGGATGCAGTTTGTTTGTAGAAGAGTTGGAAGGTGCTTCATGGATAACTGTCTGCAGCCAACAGTGAGGTTCCCTGCAGGTACATGGCTGCATTCCTGCAAATTGAGTTGGTGATCTAGTCAGAACTAATGGAATTCTCAAAAGGATGAGAAGTATAAGCAGATTCCCATCCATCATGCAATACCATCAGGGATGTATCTAATCGGTCCCAATCTCATTGTGCAGCAGGACAATGATCCCAGACATATAGCTAAGGTAATGAAGAACTGTCTTCAGTGAAAAGAAGAACAAGGAGTTCTGCAGCAGTTGTTATGGCCTCCACAGAGCCTGTTGCAATGTGCCTATCACTACAATAGGTCAATGGCAGATGCAATCTCAATGGCTGTCCTATGTCAGGATGCTGCTCATCAACTATAGTTTAGCATTTAATACCATCATTCCCAAAATCCTGATGGAGAAGCTGCAGAACCTGGGCCTCTATACCTCCCTCTGCAATTGGATCCTCGACTTCCTAACCGGAAGACCACAATCTGTGCGGATTGGTGATAACATATCCTCCTTGCTGACAATTAACACTGGCGCACCTTAGGGGCATGTGCTTAGCCCATTGCTCTACTCTCTACATACACATGACTATGTGGCTAGACATAGCTCAAATACCATCTATAAATTTGCTGGTGATACAGCCATTGTTGGTAGAATCTCAGGTGGTGACGAGAGGGCATACAGGAGTGAGATATGCCAACTAGTGGAATGGTGCCGCAGCAACAACCTGGCACTCAACGTCAGTAATACGAAAGAGCTGATTGTGAACTTCAGGAAAGGTAAAACGAAGGAACACATACCAATCCTAATAGAGGGATCAGAAGTGGAGAGAATGAGCAGCTACAAGTTCCTGGGTGTCAAGATCTCTGAGGATCTAACCTGGCCCCAACATATTGATGTAGTTATAAAGAAGACAAGCCAGCGGCTATACTTTATTAGGAGTTTGAAGAGATTTGGCATGTCAACAAATACACTCAAAAACTTCCATAGTTGTACTATGGAGAGCATTCTGAGAGGCTGCATCGCTGTCTGGTATGGAGGGGCTACTGCACAGGACCGAAAGAAGCTGCAGAAGGTTGTAAATCTAGTCAGCTCCATCTTGGGTACTAACTTACAAAGTACCCAGGACATCTTCAGGGAGTGGTGTCTCAGAAAGGCAGCGTCCATTATTCAGGACCTCCAGCACCCAGGGCATGCCCTTTTCTCACTGTTACCATCAGGTAGGAGGTACGGAAGCCTGAAGGCACACACTCAGCGATTCAGAAACAGCTTCTTCCCCTCTGCCATCCGATTCCGAAATAGACATTGAATCTTTGGACACTTCCCCACTTTTTTTTAATATACAGTATTTCTGTATTTGCACATTTTTAAAAATCTATTCGATATATGTAATTGATTTACTTGTTTATTATTATGTTTTATTATTATTTCTCTCTGCTAGATTATGTATTGCATTGAACTGCTGCTGCTAAGTTAACAAATTTCACGCCACATCACCTGAGTCTGATTCTGATCTCTACATCATTGAGGTTGTCTGTGATTAACTGGACAGACAGAAGCAAGCGAGACAGCGCAAGTTCTCTAGGATGCTTGGAAGAACCTACCAGCTGATTTTGTTATAAAACTGCACAACAGTATACTGAGATTTGGTACAGTTTTAAAAGCAAAGCGTGTTTACACCAAATATTGATTTGATTTATTTTTTTTATTGTTTACTGCTCTTTATAGTAATCGTATGATATTTAGAAACCTTTCATTTTATTATTTTTGAAAATATCTAAGTTTAAAGAATTTTTTTTATATGTGCTCAAGACTTCTGCATAATACTGTCTGAGCTTATCCTTAGGATTCCCATTTTCCCCAGATTGGTTATTGCATTCCGGGTAAAATTTGATCTTTTACCCTGCTGTTGTTTAAGAAAATATAGCCCTGACAGGCTTCTGGAATTAACCCAAGTCATCATTTACATTTCTGTAAAAGAAGAATAAACAAAACATAAGAGATGAGCAAATGAGGCAGTACAGCTGTGTTTCCTTGGCAACAAGATGCCAGATAGACCCTTATTCTCCTACTGCCGTCAGGGTCAGGTGGCATTGGTTGGCAGTCTAATACTGATGGGAAGTTAGCGACAATGTTATATAGAGAGGTGCCAAAAACAATGCACTGGCACTTGAGGACTTGACTGTTGAGAAAGAGGAGTGAATCAGAAACGGAGAAGGCAATAGCATGGCCGTCAAATTGTCAGGCTGTGAAATTCTTCAACAGAGTGCAATTTTTAAAACAATCCTTGATGGACCTTTAAAAATTCCAATTGCTAAATGCAGTCAATATTTTGTGCATCACTTGCGAATTACCAAAGATTTAATCAAGGTCCTCTGTGAGTGTAACACACATACACACTGAAGCAGCTGGGTATATTTAATGAACAAAATTGAGATACAACAATTAATTGATATCACGTGCAAAATTGCAGCGCAGTGAACACCTTGAATTTGAAATACTTCGGTAAATCTCAATTTGAGTGTTGAAGGTGGTTTTGACATTGCTGAAAAAGTTTGGGTTCTATTTGGGCTGCAGCAGAGAATCAATCATCTAACTACCTATTTAGTTCCTTCCTTAATTTATCATCAGGAATCGACCCACCTTTCCCATTTTCTTTTCCAAACTCCTCCAACCCCTATTGGGATACGGTCCCCAACATGCTTCTAGCCTTTCTCACAGAATTTCACTCCTTGGTCCGCAACATAATTTCACAATCTGCCCTTTATACAATGGCAAGAGATTACAGAGGAAATGCACCATAGACCATAGGGAAATATATTTGAGTTTAAAGGCTGCATCCAGAACTAATGTGGGTCTCCCTATACAGCACTACTTCTACATAGAAATTTGAAAGCACATGCTAGAGGAGTGGATGTATAACCTTGAATTGGTTTACACTGAACTCTCTAAAGCATAGGTAAATCAATATCCAATATGCTTTAGTAGTTGTGAGGTTCCGTTGAGAAGATTGTATTGAGCCTTTTCCTACAATCATTACAGATCTTCAGATGATAATGCACCCATATAAGTTTAGTGAGACTTCTGGATACTTCTCAGTTATTGCTGTTGTTACCTTGTTAGTAAGATTTATGTTTCACGCCTAAGATTTCCAGGTTAAACACAGCCTGGGATCAGAGATTTGATGCAGGACTTAACTGAAGTACCACCATGAGGTTCTGCACCAGTAACATTGTAAATAAAGAAAGATGAGCACCTTTCACTTTAGAGCTAATACTGCACTAACTTTCCACCAAACACAGGAATAAAGTTAACTTTATGTGCATAATTGTTAATTTAACATCTCCAATATAATCTGCTGTATTCTAAAACTGTTAATATACAGTAGATTGCTGTTGGAAATATATTTAAAAACAGCAATCATCAAAAGCCAAGATGGTATCCTATTCATTTTCAAGTTGAACACAGGATGTTACTTTTTTTTTTGAAAATCGTGTTGTTTGCAAGAAAACTTAAGTTGTCGTGTATGCTTACTTTCCAGATCTTATTGATAAATTTAGTTTTTTTGTTTAGAATTTAATTCCACATAAGAGTTTTGCCTAAATGCTGGGTGCAGCTGCCCCATGAAGAGAATGGATGTTGACCTTTTGTTCTGCACTTGGACTACATTCTCCCAAAATTCTTGACACTGCTTTTCAGCTCACTGGAGCAGAAGAAGTGTTAGATGCTTCTTTCTACATATTTTTGGAAGATGCTCAGACTGTTCCCAATAAAAATCTGGCACTAATGTGGGCAGAACTGGCATTTAGACACACTTACCACAAAGAGAAAGACGACTTTGCTGAGAAACATTTTTAATACAAAAAGTTGAACTTGTAAATGTTTAGTTGCTTGGGATCTTTTTGCTGAAAGTACTTTGCACACTGCAACCCGATCTTCCAGAATAAATAGTATCATAAGCTCCCCTCTCCCCCTCGCCCTTATTAACTGTTTGGAAAGTTCAGCTGATCCTGCTTTGAGCCAAAAGCAACTACTTCAATGCCACAAACCAAGGATTGTCCAAATGACATCACTGCTGAACCTCCATAATTCCACAGTTAGGTCTGTATTCTCCCTTACCATATCACAATTCAGCTGGGTCAGGTCACATTTGTTTCTTTTGTTTAGATGAATCTTTGGCATCATGTTGCTTCCCATTTATCCATCTTTCAAGATCTAAGAGAGAGGTTCAGCTTTGTTTACACTATATTTTACGGATTACTGCATCTCTGAAGAGAAGGCAGTAAGTCTCTGTGGATAGTACTGTAGCTCAGCTGCTGCTGAAATCTTGGCTCTAGGCCATTCATAAAGGGCAAGCAAAGAAGTAATGTAGCACTGCAGCCGAGACAGCACCTGCTGTTGCTATGCCTGGTTCTGTTTGGAAACTTAATGTTTGCGAAGCATTGATTTGGTGGCACTGAAAGTGTTTCAAAGCCCTTTCAGTCATAAACTACTTTCAAGAACTACATAACTACAAAGATTGTGTGAGATACTCCACAGATTGAGCAGCTCTTGTGGAGGACAGAATGAATGTTTTGGGTCAATAATCTTTTGTCAGAACTGGGATAACCTAGAAATCATCAGCACGGGCCGGCTGGTGGCGCAATGACATTGGCTCCGGACCCTGGAACAGAGGTTCCCGGGTTCGAAACAAGGCGGGTCCGCTCCCGAGTACGCTTTCCATCGGTGCTGGGTTGAGTGTCGAGACCACAACTCGAGCGTGTAAAATAAAGGGAAAATACTGTGAAAATGTCTGTGTGAGGAGTGGCCCGTCACACGGTCTCTCTCTCGCTCCACGCCTTGTAAAAAGCCATGGAAAGGCATCATCACGGATTCACGCACGCACGCACACGCAGATGCACATGCACAAACTCACACGCACACGCCAAAAAAAAAATCATCAGCACAGCAGGACCACAGGGAAGTGTGCTTAGCCCCCTGCTCTACTTGCTTTACACCATGACTGTGTGGCTAAGCACAGCTCCAACACCATAAACAAGTTTGCTGATGAGACAAAGGTGGTGATGAATCAGCATACAGGAGGAAGCTAGAAAATTTGGCTGAGTAGTGTAATAACAACAACCTCTCATTCAATATCAATAAAACCAAGGAACTGATTGTAGACTTCAGGAGAAAAGCAGCATCCATCTTCAAAGAACCTCACCTTCCAGGCCATGCTCTTTTCCCACTGCAGCCATCAGGTAGAAGTTGCAAGTGCCTCAGGATTCGCACCACCAGGTTCAAGAAGAGTTACTACCCCTTAACTATCAGGCTCTTGAGCAAAACACATTCTATTTCTGGTGTTCCCTCAGCTAATGGCCTCACTTTGAGGACTCTTTATCTTGTTATTTCATGCTCATTATTTATTGTAATTTATTTATATTTGCATTTGCGCAGTTTGTTGTTCGTTGATCCTGTTTACAGTTGCTGTTGCAATGTAAGCCTGCAGGAAAAAGAATCTCAGCATTGTATGTGGTGACATGTATGCACTCTGATAATAAATTTTACTTTCACTCAGTTGTCACAAAGAAATGGGTGGGGTAGAGATATGACAAGTTGACATATGATAGTGCTGGTGCAGCTGAGGGCTTGATGAATGCCTTGTATCATGACACAGACAATAAGATGGTCTCTTCACCTGATAATCTACCTCCTCTAGTGCCTTATTGTCTACCTGTACAGCATTTTCTCTATATCTGCAACATTTTATTCTGGATGACATACAAATCTCAGAACATGTGACAATTATAAACTAATTTATTTAATTTCCCATTCACAAACTACATCTGTGTTGACCATCATGCCTCTCTATAGTATCCCACTTGCCTGCATTAATGTCATATCTCTCTATGTTCTGCTCATTCAAGTACCTGTCAAGCGGCCTCCTACCTGGTAGCAGGCTGTAGGCTGGTGTTAATTTCTAGTTAATAAGGAGAGTGAAGTAATGAGAGCCCAGGCAGAAGGATTTTCTGCTACTTGGATCAAGATGCCTTGTGTGTGGAAAAAGCCCAGACCTGCCATCAGCTGGAATTCTGAAGGGGTACAGCATCCCACTCAATTGTCCTTTTAGTGAAAGTGAAATGAAAGGATAATTTAAACGCAAACAACAGGAATTCTGCAGATGCTGGGAATTCAAGCAACACACATCAAAGTTGCTGATGAACGCAGCAGGCCAAGCAGCATCTATAGGAAGAGGCGCAGTCGACGTTTCAGGCCGAGACCCTTCGTCAGGACTAACTGAAGGAAGAGTGAGTAAGGGATTTGAAAGCTGGAGGGGGAGGGGGAGATGCAAAATGATAGGAGAAGACAGGAGGGGGAGGGATGGAGCCGAGAGCTGGACAGGTGATAGGCAAAAGGGGATACGAGAGGATCATGGGACAGGAGGTCCGGGAAGAAAGACAAGGGGGGGGGGTGACCCAGAGGATGGGCAAGAGGTATATTCAGAGGGACAGAGGGAGAAAAAGGAGAGTGAGAGAAAGAATGTGTGCATAAAAATGAGTAACAGATGGGGTACGAGCGGGAGGTAGGGCCTTAGCGGAAGTTAGAGAAGTCGATGTTCATGCCATCAGGTTGGAGGCTACCCAGACGGAATATAAGGTGTTGTTCCTCCAACCTGAGTGTGGCTGCATCTTTACAGTAGAGGAGGCCGTGGATAGACATGTCAGAATGGGAATGGGATGTGGAATTAAAATGTGTGGCCACTGGGAGATCCTGCTTTCTCTGGCGGACAGAGCGTAGATGTTCAGCAAAGCGGTCTCCCAGTCTGCGTCGGGTCTCACCAATATATAAAAGGCCACATCGGGAGCACCGGACGCAGTATATCACCCCAGTTGACTCACAGGTGAAGTGATGCCTCACCTGGAAGGACTGTTTGGGGCCCTGAATGGTGGTAAGGGAGGAAGTGTAAGGGCATGTGTAGCACTTGTTCCGCTTACACGGATAAGTGCCAGGAGGGAGATCAGTGGGGAGGGATGGGGGGGACGAATGGACAAGGGAGTTGTGTAGGGAGCTATCCCTGCGGAATGCAGGGGGGGGGAGGGAAAGATGTGCTTAGTGGTGGGATCCCGTTGGAGATGGCGGAAGTTACGGAGAATAATATATTGGACCCGGAGGCTGGTGCGGTGGTAGGTGAGGACCAGGGGAACCCTATTCCTAGTGGGGTGGTGGGAGGATGGAGTGAGAGCAGATGTACGTGAAATGGGGGAGATGCGTTTAAGAGCAGAGTTGATAGTGGAGGAAGGGAAGCCCCTTTCTTTAAAAAATGAAGACATCTCCCTCGTACCCCATCTGTTACTCATTTTTATGCACACATTCTTTCTCTCACTCTCCTTTTTCTCCCTCTGTCCCTCTGAATATACCTCTTGCCCATCCTCTGGGTCAACCCCCCCCTTCTTGTCTTTCTTCCCGGACCTCCTGTCCCATGATCCTCTCATATCCCCTTTTGCCTATCACCTGTCCAGCTCTCGGCTCCATCCCTCCCCCTCCTGTCTTCTCCTATCATTTTGCATCTCCCCCTCCCCCTCCAGCTTTCAAATCCCTTACTCACTCTTCCTTCAGTTAGTCCTGACGAAGGGTCTCGGCCTGAAATGTCGACTGCGCCTCTTCCTATAGATGCTGCTTGGCCTGCTGCATTCACCAGCAACTTTGATGTGTGTTGCTTGAAAGGATAATTAGGAGGTACGAATGGCAGGCATTTCACCCAATATCTGCCACCTGTATCCTTACTGAAAGCCCTGACCATCATGTATAGTCTCATAGATGCAACCTCATTCCAGCAGAAGTGGCCAGATCCATTCCCAAAGAGTTCATCAGCACTCTTGCACAAATAAGCATTGCAGAAAGTAGTACTTAATATTTGGTGTTTGTCTTGGTTTATTGTCATATGTACTGAGATACAGTGAAAAACATTGTCTGCAATCCAGCCAGTTCATTCCATACACAACTACATTGAGGTAGTATCAAAGGAAAGATAAATGTGCAATAATAGAATGTAGGTGTATTGAGATTGGTTCGTTAAGGTTGTCATCCTCACAGGTGACAGCGGGGATAAGCTCCCATTACCTAATAAATGTTCCCAATGGTGGGTGTCTCAAATAGCCTCTGACAACCAAGTCCAGCTTCAGGTCTTCATATGTGGCTTAGCTACCAAGCCTGGCCGAACTATTTGTACTGACAGGAGGAGAGACAAAGACAGGTTACTGGCACCTTAAAACCAGTTGTTTCAGGCAGATGTAGCTCATCAGCAGTGGTTGGCAACTCATCTAGGAGAAGGAAAATTTGATCTCAAACCGCTGCCTTGCATCTTTACTCACTAATGGGCAAGGCTTTGGAATAAACTGAGGAAAAGTGCCAAGCTGAAGTCCCTAAGACAGTCCTATGTTGAGCTGAACACCGACTGGCAACTCCTGTGACGCCACTGGTGCCATACAGTGTCAGTCTCTCCATGACTTCCTTCTTTTCTGCAGCCATGACACTATCTCTGATCAACAGTGCCATACCCCCACCTCTTTTGCCTCCCTCCCTGTCCTTTCTGAAACATCTAAAGCCTGGCGTTTGAAGTAGCCTTATAATATTTAACGTTTTAAATATGTCTTATTATATTTAATGTACTAACTATGACACAGTGATGCAGCAGTTAATGTTGCTACCTCTTGGCTCTTCTGATTTGAATGCTGTCTGTGGAGGTTGCAGGTTCTCTCAGTATCCACGTAGGTTTCCCTTGGGTGCTCTGGATTCCTCCCACATCCAGACACCTGGTTTGCTGGGTTAATTGGCCACTGTAATTACTGTCTTTATGCAGGTGAGTGATAAAGAATAATTTGTCGGGACTCAATGAAGGTAAGGAAAACAATAGTAATATGTAAACACTGTTAAAGGTTGCTTAAAGATTTGCTGTAAAACTGAGTTCCACCCCCAGCTTTACCTGCTGATGTGAACAGCTCCAGATCACTGCCCAGATGCCACCTGGACCTTGGAGTGCAAAGGACTGCAAGCGAAGTCCAGCGTGCAGCCCAGGAAACTGCAGATTTGCAGGGAGCATGGTGGTGATTCCAAGAAGTGGAAACATACACTCAGTCTGCACAGCTATCTTCTATGACAAATGAAATTATTTCTCATCTCAGGTGGTTCGTCCATCGTCATCAATGAAGACCTCGACACCTTTAGTCACTTTGAGACTGGATGCGGTGTGTCTGAAGATGACTGGTCAGGCCAATTCGGGCACGGAATGTCCTGGCACACGTTGGGCAGACATGTGTAGGCACTGCAGTTGTTGCGCAGGTGGCTCTGGACCTGCGCAGCTCGCGCTTATGTTGTGCTTCAGCAATGTGTCTTGCTTCATCAGCTTGACAGCCCTTGTGGATGAGGCCGCGCCAGGTAGGACGGTTTTGTGCCAGCGTTTCCCAGGAGGTTGTGTCTATGTCAAATGACTTCAGGAAGGCCTTTAGTGGGTCTTTGTAATGTTTCTTCCGCCCTCCATGCGAGCATCTTCCAGCAGAGAGTTCCCCAAAAAGGAGCTGCTTGGGTACGTGCTGGTCCGGCATGTGGATGACGTGACCTGCCCACCGGGTCTGTGCTCTCATCAGCAGTGTGTGGATTGATGGCAGACTTGCTCTAGAGAGAACTTCAGTGTCTGGTGCTTTGTCTTGCCATCTGATGCCTAATATTCTTCAAAGACAAGTCATGTGGAAATGGTTGAGCTGTCTTGCATGCCTTCGATGCACAGTCCACGTTTCACAGGCATACAGGAGGGTAGTGAGTACCACGACTCTGTAGACCTTCAGTTTTGTGGCTGGACTGATTCCTTGACGTTCCCACACCGTGGAACACAGTCTACCGAAAGCAGAACTTGCCTTCGCTATTCTGCAGTTAACTTCTGTATCAATAGTCACTGCTCAGGAGAGGGTGCTGCCAAGGTAAGTAAACTGGTCCACTGCCTGTAGTTTCTGTCCTTTGACTGTGATTTTCGGTTCTGTGTACGGTGCATAAGGGGCAGGCTGCAGCATGACTTTGGTCTTTTTGATGTTGATGGTGAGTCCAAAGTGGTCACAAGCCATGGAGAATTTGTCCATATTGACTTGCATCTCTGGCTCCGAGCCAGCATACAGGGCGTAGTCATCGGCAAAGTGGAAGTCTCTCAGAACGGTCTCCTTCACTTTGGTAATAGCTTAAAGTCTCCTCAGGTTGAAGAGCTTCCCATCCACTCTGTACTTGAGGCTGATTCCAGCATCACTGTCCTGGAAGGCATCATTCAGCATGACAGAAAACATCATGCTGAACAGTGTGGGTGCGAGCACACAGCCCTGTTTGATGCCATTCGTGACTGGGAATGCCTCAGAGGATTCTCTGCTGTCCAGCACTCTGGCCATCATGGAACTGGCGTACCATCTGAATGAATTTGGCGGGGCAGTCGAACGTTGACATGATCCTCCACAGGCCTTGTCGGCAGACAGTGTCGAAGGCTTTTGTGAGGTCAACAGAAGTTGTGTAGAGTTTGCGATTCTGCTCCTGACACTTCTCCTGAAGTTGGCGCGCGGCAAAATCATGTCAATGGTCCCACGACCTTTGTGAAAGCTACACTGTGACTCTGGCAGCTGGCCCAGCTCCAGATGAGTGACCAGACAATTTAGTAGGACTCTTGCAAGGGTTTTTCCTGCGATGGAGAGCAGCAAGATTCCTCGGTGGTTGTCGCATACTTGTCGATTACCCTTCCTCTTTTAGAGATGTACGATGGGTGCATCTTTTAGTTCCTGAGGAATGGATCCATGCTTCCAAGAAGACTGGAACAACTCGGTGAGCTTCTCTATAAGTACAGGACCACCGGCTTTGTAGATCTCTGAAGGTATGGCGTCTGCCCCTGGGGCTTTGCCACTCGATAGCTGGCTGACAGCTTCCGTGACTTCGGCTACTACCGGTGGGTCATCCATGGCGCTGTTGATGTTGACCTGGGGAGTCCTGTCTATTGCCTCATCGTTAATAGATGACGTTAATAGTTGACGACGGCTTCAAAGTGTTCAGCCCATCTCTGCAAGATCTGAGCCTTCTCTGTAATGAGAGTGTTGAGGGCTTCACAGAATCGTTTCAAGTCGTTTCTGTCAGCATATCCCTGTATTTCATCTGCCTTGGTACTCAGCCAGGCATCTTGCATTTTACGCAGTTTATTCTGAACTATCCTGCGAGCACTGGTAAAGGCATTTTTCTTGGCAGCTGATGATGGGTCATTCTGGTGGGTACGATGAAGGCAGTGCTTTTCAACAAGTAGAACCTGTATCTCCTCATCATTCTCATCGAACCAGTCATGCTGCTTGCAGGTAGAGAGCCCTAGCATATTCAGTGCAGATGAATGGACAGCATCCCTGAAGCATTCCCAGTCGTCCACAGCACTGCCTGCAAGGTGTAGGTCAGCAAGCTTGGTTTCTAAATCTTCAGCCAGTGCTGAAGCAATGCTGGGGTTCTTCAGCCTGGCCACGTTGATTCTTTTCATAACCTTGTTTCCTTGTGGTCGCCTCTTGGGTCTGATGCGGAGCTTCATTCTGGAGACAATGAGCCTGTGATCTGTCCAGCAGTCAGCACCACACATGGCCTTGGTCACTCTGACATCCTGCCTGTCTTTTCTCCTGACAATGACATTGCCGATAAGATGCCAATGCTTAGAGCGGGGGTGCATCCAGGAAGTCTTGTTACGCGTAGGCAGGCAGAAAGTTGTGATGGTGATGAGCAGGTCGTGTGCTGCACGGGTCTTCAGTAAGAGTTGGCTGTTACTGTTACATTTGCCTGCTCCATGTCTCCCAACGACTCCCTGACAGGCTACAGAGTCGCACCCTACTCTTGCATTGAAGTCGCCCAGCAAGATCAGCTTATCGGTGCTGCTCACTGCTGATAGTAGGGTGTCTAGTTCTTCATAGAACCTGTCTTTTGTCACGTCCGGGTTGGTCATTGTGGGGGCATAGGCACTGATCAGGGTGGCTTGACTTCTGTTCTGTAGCGGAAGCTGTAGTGTCATGAGCCGGTCATTCACACCCTTGGGGAGACTGGCAAGTTTATGAACAAGGTGACTCCTGACGGCAAGTCCAACTCTAGCATCACGACGCTCATCGCTGCCGCGACCACTTCAGAGAAAAGTGTTTCCGCCTCCAGTTTCAGTCAGCTGACCTTCGTTGGCAAGACGAGTCTCACTCAGGGCTGTAGTGTCAATGTTGTATCTTGCAAGGTCTCTGGCAACTGAGGTTGTTCTTCTCTCTGGTCTGTTTGCTGTAGGGTTGTGCAATAGCGTGCGCACGTTCGAAATGCCAATGGTGAGCAGTGTCACCTTGTGTTCAGTTGTATTTGTTCAACCACCAAGATAGGATACCCGCCAGCTGCGGTAAAATGGCCAGGGTGTAATGAAGCAGGCAATGTTTAGGGCACCTTTTCTAGCCCCTTCCTCATACTATGGAGGTGAGCAGTGTGTTCCCAAAGAGGGCTGCTCAGTCGCCCAGGTAGACGCCGAGTTTCACTGCTGCTTTGGTCAGCGAAAAGCAACCATTAGACCTGAGCCGCCTGTGTGCAGGTCTGTGACTACAGGTCCCAGTGTATCCACACCTGCTGCTTTGTCACTCGCCCATCGTCACAGGACTTCAAAGGTTGAGGGTGGTGCTGATGATGATGATGTTGAGACTAGCACTTGATTTGCATTTAAGTGAGGGAGAGGTACACAGCATCAGTCTCACTCTCTCTTCCCAATTCCCATCTGGATCCAGTGGCAAAACAGAGTCGAGACAGCTGGAGATGGGACGAGGCGCAGTGGATGACCAGGATGTCTTCTGTGTCTTGTCGTGCTCTACACTTCCCACGACGCTTGCAGAGACCGCCTTCTTGACTGTTGGACCTTCCATTGGTTTCGTCCGCTCAATCCGCCGGAGTCTGTCTTCACATGCGGGGATTGACAACTCCTTATCTCACCGAGGGTTTGAGACCCGTCGGCTACCCTCACCTGGTTTAGCCGGCTTGTCGCATGCAAACAGCTACGGGGAGCCACAGATAAGAGCTGAGTGTCAGGTGGGGACCAGAAGTGGACAAACCGCCTTGAAAAGGATGCAACATGTTCCCCCACCAGAGGTGCTACCCCTCCCTGATGCCCTATACACCCCTCTTATCTCAGTATAAAATAGGTGAATAGGCTGCCTGTGGCCATCAAACTTTACAACTCCTCCCTTGGAGGGTCAGACACCCTAAGCCAATAGGCTGATCCTGGACTTACTTCCTGGCATAATTTACATATTACTATTAATTATGTATGGTTTTATTACTATTTAATTATTTATGGTGCAACTGTAATGAAAACCAATTTCCCTCGGGATCAATAAAGTATGACTATGACTATGACTATGAACCTTTTTCAGAATATTGGGTCCCTTAGTTTTAGATTCTCAAGGCTCCTTAGAATCTCATATACTTCAATATGGCATGAACATTGATTTCTTGAACTTCCAGTAATCTCCCCCACTTCACCATTCCCCATCCCCTTTTCCCTGTCTCACCCTATCTCCTTGCCTGCCCATTACCTCTCCCCTCCCCTTTCTTCCGTAGCCTTCCATTCTCTCCTATCAGACTCCCACTTCTCCAGCCCTGTATCTCTTTCACCAATCAACTTCCCAGCTGTTTACTTCATCCCTCCCCCTCCCAGTTTCACCTGTCACCTTGTGTTCTCCCTCCCATCCTCACCGTTTAAACCTACTGATCATCTTTTTTATATCCAGGCCTTCTGAACAGTCTCGGCCTGAAATATCGACTATTTTTTTCCATAAATGCTGCCTAACCTATTGAGTTCCTCCAGCATTTTGTAATGCGTTGCTTCAATATAATCCTTTATTATTCTAAACTGTGGAGTGTAGCCAAATTTCCTTGACCGTCTATGTCAGACTGTCCCGCTTATCTTTGGATTCAATCTAGTGTATCATCACTGAACTGGCACCAAAGCAACTATATAGCTTTTCTAAGACCAAGGGGGTACACAGTACATTAAGTATGACATTGTACAATTGCAGTAACATTTTACTACTTTTAGACTCTTACCTCTATTTCTATAAAGGTCAATATTTGATTTGCCTTCTCAGGTTCTCCCTGAACATGAGCATTCATTAGTCTAGCCTCACTTAAGTAATATTCTGTTTTTTGTTCACCCTTTCAAGGTGTATGAGTTCCCATTTCCCTACTCATATACCACTGTGCATCTTTTTGCTCTTTTACTTAACCTTACATTATACTTTCCCACAGATAAGGGAGGTGCTGTAGTAGTCTGGCAAAGTACCTTGCTGAGGCCCATCGCCAACTCTCAGACACCTCCTCTTACTTGCGCCTTAAACAGGACCCTACTAAGAGACACCAGGCTATTGTCTCCAATACCATCACTAATCTTATTGACTCTGGGGATCTCCCATCCACTGCCACCATCCTCATAGTTCCTGCACCCCACACCTCCCGTTTCTACCTCCTACTCAAAATCAGCAAACTGCTTGTCCAGGTAAACCCGTTGTTTCAGCTTGTTCCTGCCCCACTGAATTCATCTGCATACCTCAGCTCTGTTTTATTCCCCCCGGTTCAGTCCCTTCCCACCTACGTCTGTGACACCTCACACGCCCTTGGGTTTTTCAAGGAATTCAGATTCCCTGGCCCCCATTTTCTTATTTTTACTATGGATGTCCAGTTCCTATACACCTCCATCCTCCACCAGGAAGGCCACAGAACTCTCCGTTTCTTTCTGGACACCAGACCCAACCAGTTCCCCTCCACCATCACTCTCCTCCACCTAGCGGAACTTGTCCTCACTCTAAATAACTTCTCTTTTGGCTCTTCCCACTTCCTTCAAGCCAAAGGGATAGCCATGGGCACTTGCATGAATCTCAGCTATGCCAGCCTGTTTTGTTGGCTATGTGGAACAGTCTATGTTCCAAGCCTACACTGATGACCTTCCCGCACTTTTCCTATGCTGCATTGATGACTGCATTGGTGCTGCTTCCTGTACCCATGCTGAACTCATCGATTTCATCCACTTTGCTTCCTACTTCCACCCGGCTCTCAAATTCACCTGGTTCATTTCCGACACTTCCCTTTCTCGATCTCACTGTCTCTATCTCTGGAGACAGCTTATCCACTTTTTGTTTTAGCATGTCGCACCAGACAGTCAGCCATTCTTGTCTGGTGTGTAGTGTCATGATTGGTCTCCTTTTGGATTAACTGGGTCACGATATGAACGTTCCTGACTCGACCCTTTTTTTTAACGAGGCCGAGTGGCTAGCTCGACGCTCAACCCGGCATGGATGGAAAGTGTGCTTGGGGGGTGGCCCGACATGGATTCGAACTTGGGAGCCTTCGCTCTGGAGTCTGGCGCTGATGCCATTGGACCACCAGCCGGCCAGCATATCCACTGATGTCCGTTTTAAACCAACGGACTCTTACGGCTACCTGGACGGTACCTTGTCCCAAGCTGCTACTTGTAAAAACGCCATCCCTTTCTCTCAATTCCTCTGTCTCCGCCACATCTGCTGTCAGGATGAGGCTTTTCATTCTGGAATGAAGGAGATGCCCTCCTGTTTCAAAGAAAGGGGCTTCCCTTCCTCCACCATCAATGGCGCTACCCCATCCTCCTGCCACTCTACCAGGGATAGAGTTCCTCTTGTCCTCACCTACCACCTGACCAGTCTCCTCGTCCAGCTCGTAATTCTCTGAAACTTCCACCACCTCCAACTGGATCCCGCCACCAAACAAACCTTTCTCTCCCACCCCCCACCCCACTTTCCACTTCCTGCAGGGATCACTCCTTAAGCAACTCCCTTGTCTGTTCGTCCCTCCCCACTGATCTCCTGGCACTTATCCTTGTAAGTGAAATATCGCTTCACCTGCTCCTATACCTCCTCTCTGACTACCATTCAGGGCCCCAAACCATCCTTTCAGGTGAGGCAACACTTCACCTGTGTGTCTGCTGGGGTCATATACTGTGTTCAGTGCTCCCAATAAGGCCAGTGAGACCCGACGTAGATTGGGAGACTGCTTCACCAAGCATCTACGTTCCATCCACCAGAACAAGTGGGATCTCCCAGTGACCACCCATTTTAATTCCACTTGCTATTCCCATTCCCATTCCAATATGTCCATCCATGGCCTCCTCCACTGTTGGGACAAGGCCACACCTTGGTTGGAGGAACAATACCTTATATTCCGCTTGGGTAGCCTCCAACCTGATGGCATGAACATCGATTTCTCAATCTTCCAGTCATGCCTTCATGCACCCCCCCATCCCCCTTCACCATTTTCCATCCCTTTGTCTCTCTCTCATGTTATCTCTTTGCCCACCCATCGCCTCCCTCTGGTGTTCCTCCTCCCCCCCCCACCTTTCTTCTTTCTTCCATGGCCTCTGTCTCTTTCACAAATCAACTTCTCAGCTCTTTGCTTTATCCCTCTCCCTCCAAGTTTCATCTACTGTCTGGCATTACTCTGTCCCCTCCCCCACCTTTCAAATTTACTCCTCAGCTTTTTCCCTTCAGTCCCGCTGAAGGGTTTCGGCCCAAAATGTCGACTGTACTTTTTTCCATAGATCTGTCTGGCCTGCTGAGTTCCTCAAGCATTTTGTGTGTGTTGCTCAGATTTCCAGCATCTGCAGATTTTCTCCTGTTTGTGATTATACCTTTCTTCCTTATTTTTCCACCAATCTTTGCATTATTAGCAATCGTGGCTGCTACCCCTTTGGAAATTGTAATATGCAATTAACTGTGTTCTGAATTGCAGCTGTATTTTGTGGAAGTTGAGTAAAGAGCTCTTGAATAAATTTCACCCTTTGAGCTTCTGTGCCTTGTACAGTTACAAGAAAAAATTTGTTAATCCTTTGCAGTTACCTGGTTTTCTGCATTAATTACTCAAAATGTCATCTGATCTTCATCTAAGTCACAATAGATGGACACAATCTGCCTAAACTAATAACACACAAACAATTGTACTTCTACTCGTCAATACTGAGTACACCGTTTAAACAATCATAGTCTGGGTTCAAAAAAGTATGTGAACCTCTGAAGTAATGCCTTCTACAAAAGCTATTAAGAGTCAGGTGTTCCAATCAATGAGATGAGATTTGAGGTGTGCATTGTAGAGGTGCCCTGCCCTATAAAAAAGGCACACACAGTCAGGTTACTGACAGAGCTAGCTCCTCTCAAGAAAGATCTGTTTATGTGCACCAAGCCTCAATCAAAACAACTTTCAGAGAACTTTTGAAAAAGAATTATAGAGATGCATAAAGCTGGAAAAGGCGACAAAAGCATTTCTGAAGACGTGAGCGTCCACAAGTCCACAGTAAGAGAAATTGTCTACAAATAGAGGAAATTCAGTATGGTTGCTACTCTCCCTAGGAGTAGGCATCCTGCAAAGATCACACCAAGTGCACTACATGCAAGCTGAAGGAGGTGAGAAAGAACACAAGTGTAACAGCAAAAGACCTGCAGAAATCTCTAGAACTTGCTAAAGTCTCTGTTCATATGCCCACTACAAGAAAAACACTGAACAAGATTGGTGTTAATGGAAAGACACCACAGAGGAAACCACTGCTTCCCTAAAAAAAATTCTGCACTTATTGAGTTTGTAAAAGACCACGTGGATGTTCCACAGTATTCCTGGGACAATGTTCTGAGGACAGATGAGACAAAGGTTGAACTTTTTGGCAGAAATGCACTCAGTGATGTTTGGAGTAAAAAGGGCACTGCACACCAACATCAAAACCTCACCTCAACTGCGAAGCAAGGTGGAAGGATCATCATGGTTTGGGGCTGCTTTGCTGTCTCAGGGCCTGGACAGCTTGCATTCGTTGAAGGAATAGTTAATTCAAGACACTTTACAGGAGAAAGTCAGGGTAACAATCCATCACCTGAAGCTTAATAGAAGTTGGATGATGCAACAAGGCAATGATCCAAAACACAAGAGTAAGTCAACAACAGGTTGGTTTAAAAAGAAGAAAGGTTGTGTTTTGGAATGGCCAAGTCAGAGTCTAGACCTTAACCCAATTGAGATGTTGTGGGATGACCTGAAGAGCAAGGTATCCCAGAAATACAGATGTACTGAAATAGTTTTGTATAAAATTCCTCCTCGCCGTTGTTCAGTAGCTACAGGAAACGTTTGGTGGAGGTTATTGCTGCTAAAGGAGGTTCTGCCAGTTATTAAATACAAGGGTTCACATATTTTTCTAGCTTGGACTGTGAATGATTAAACAATGTATTCAATAAAGACATGAAAAGTAGAAATGTTTGTGTGTTGTTAGTTTAGGCAAATTGTGTTTGTCTATTATTGTGACTTAGATGAAGATCAGACCACAATTTATGTGTAATTAGTGCAGAAAACCAAGTAATTGCAAAGGGTTCACAAACTTTTTCTTGTAACTGTATGTGTAACTTTGACTAACAATGGACTTAGTTACTCACTGAACACATATAATTTACAGATGCCCTGCACTCATCTTCCATCTAGTCATTAATATGAATGGTACCTGACTGAAGCCACAATACGGATCCATGTTGCATCCTATTACTTACCTTGTGGCAATCTAAAAATGACTCCTGATGAAGAGTCACCATATATAACCCTGAGATTCATTTTCTTGTGGGCATACTTGGTACATCCAAGAACCATAATAGAATCAATGAAAGACTGCATCCAACAAGGGAGACAAGCAACCAATGTGCAAAAAAAGACAACAAACTGTCAAATACAAAAGAGGAAAAAAAAACAATAAATATCGAGAATATGAGATGAAGAATTCTTAAAAGTTCAGTGATGGGGCAAGAGCCTGCTGGTTGAGGAGTAATAACTGTTCCTGAATCTGGTAGTGTGAGTCCTGAAGCTCCGGTGTTTTCTTCCTGATGGCAGCAGTGAGAAGAAAGCATTGCCTGGGTGGTGGGGGTCCTTGATGATCGATGCTGTTTTCCCGCGACAGTGCTCCATGTGGATGTGCTCAAAGAAGGTGAGGGCTTTTCCTGTGATGGACTGAGCCATATCCACTACATTTTGCAGAATTTTCCACTCAAGGGCATTCATGTTTCTTACCAGGCTGTGATGTATCCAGTTAATATACTCTCCACCACACATTTATTGAAGTTTGTTAAAGTATTAGATATCATGTGAATTTTGCAAACTTCTAAGGAAGTAGAGGTGCAGCAATGCTTTTTTCATAGTTGTACTTGCTTTCTGAGCCAAAACAGAAATGATAATACGGGAGAATTTGAAGTTGCTGACCCTCTCCACCTTTGACCCCCCCCCCCATGAGGAATGGCTCATAGACCTCCAGCTTCCTCCTCGTCGTCAATAATCAGCCTCTTGGTCTTGCTGACATTGAGTGAGAGGTTGTTGTTGTGGCACCACTTAGCCGTATTTTCAGTCTCCCTCCTATATCCTGATTTATGAAGTATGTGCACGTGGTTAAGCAATGTCTCAATTTTAAAATTTTCATTTTGTTTTCAAATCCTTCCATACACTTCCTTTTTTTCACTCTGCCCTACGGATGGTTTAAGGGTACGACTCTCTCAATCTATCCTTTTAATTTCCCGCACAGATAACGGCTACACTATTATCAGCTTTGCCTTCAGTTCCCAGTGCCCTAAACTCTGGAATACTCCCCTCCCCACTTGCCTTACTACCCTCCTTTCCTCCTTTAAATAATTCTTAAAACTTAACTCTTTGACTAAGCTTTTGTTGATCTGCCTTAGTATTATGATTGCTTTGATATTTTCTTGCTAATGCTCCTTTGAAACAAAACAGAGAGATCAAAGATTACTCTCTTTCTGCACCATCAGCAGTATGTTTTGGTGGTGTATAACTGTGCATGGCTGCTTCTGCAGCATTGGTAGTTATAATTTCCCCATGTCCCTTCGATTTTTCTGTAGGCACTTGTCTTCTTGCATTTTGTTAGCTTTTCCACTGACCCTTGTCTAACCAGCTTATTCATCAGTTGATGTCCACCATAAACTGTATTCTCTCCTCCCCTGAGAAACAATATTCCCAATTCACGAGGGTATTTTGCTTCACAGACATTGCAAGCAGTGAAATTAAAGCGCTTTTCATGACTGCAGTCGGTGGATCTAAATGCTCACTGCATTTTAATTGCCAACTAAAAGTGATGGTCCAAGTGTTTAACAGTCACTTTGCAAAAGAAATTTCATTGCTTTGCAGCATTTTCTAGATGTTCAATAACTTAAAATGTAATTTACTGGTCACATTTTTCATTTATAGTTTACCATATTAAACTACAGTCCACGTTTTATTCTGTGGTGCAAGGGAATATTATGTTTGAAAATGAGTCTACAGTTTTACAGCCAAGCTTTTGCTGCTGGGCCATTTTGAGTATTTGCTCTGATATTTATAATCCATAAATGGCAGTCGTGTACATCGCTCACTTAAATTTCCTCACAAGCTTATCACTGCCCCGGTAGTGAATTTCTGACTTGTAAAATAAGAAGCAACTTTCCTTTCCACGTCTGAAAAGAGAAGCAGCGCTCCCCCCCACCGCACCAACCCCATGAATAGATGTGTTCTTGCTTGTTACACATCTTTATTGTTTCATGTCATATTGATGGTGCTGTCCTTCCTGCTCTATCTGTTGGACGTATACATATCCAGTGAACCATAACCAGATAGGTGTTCAGGGAGGAATATGTTTACACCATTGCAGTTTCTATTTGCCAAGAAACTGTAATTGTGTAAGCACCAGTTTTTGATTCCAGCAAGGTAGTCGTGTATTCGTAAGGAGCGGGCACTCTGGATCCAGTCAAATGTGTACTTGTTTGTCCTGTACGACTCTTTTACAATCGCAAGTCACTGTTAGATACTAGGCATCAAGTACCGCAGGAGTACTGAGCAAGTTGCTCAATAGCAATGGAGCTGGACATATTGCATACTGTTGTTTTGTTGTCATTTGCAGTTGTTATATAGTGTTGTGCCAAGACGGTGCACAGTCCAAAAAAGGTACAAGTGATCATTTTGGTTCTTTTTATTGTGATCGCAAGGCCTTATCCAACATTGGTAATATTAGAATACTGCAAGCCCAGTTCACTGGTTCATTGGCGAGGGGAATGGCGAGGGAGCTGCGTTGCTTTGGCTTTGCACAGACAAGGCCCACATACCCCCAACTCGCCTATTGTTGTCTGCAAAGGAGGTGCTGGAGCTGGCTGTCTACCGCTGGATTTCACACTGGGTTGTCTGCAAAGGAGGTGCTGGAGCTGGCTGTCTACCGCTGGATTTCATACTGGGTCGTCTGCAAAGGAGGTGCTAGAGCTGGCTGTCTACCGCTGGATTTCATACTGGGTCGGGGGCTAGCCCCTTCTGTCAGTGCTGACTTCCTGTGTTTACTCGATGGAAGTACAAGCAGGACCGGGACATCTCAGAGACTTAGACTATTTTTTTTTTCTCTTTGTGACTGTATGTTTTTTTTTGAAATCATAACCATATGTGCTATGTGCAGTGTGTTGTGTGATGCTGGTAATGTGGCCCCAGAGGAATGCTGTTTCCTGTTTTGTTTGGCTATAGTCCTGTATGGTTGAATGATAATTAAACTTGAAAGCTGCAACTTGAACTTGCAGTAGGCATAGATGTCATGGCCACTGCAACATATTTCGCTCTCTCTGGCAAATAGAAACGAAAACAAGCTCCAAATTATTCAAAAATATTCCTCTTTTGGTGGTGTGACAAATTGTAAAGGTGTCAGCTGTTATCCCCAGATCCTGCAGTCTGCCATTCTTTCTGCGAGGAGTTGCCTCAGGCCCAGCCACTGATTTGGATTAAAGAACCAAAGCACTGCATTGCAGTGCTGTTCTCCACACTGCTAGGATATATGGCATTTAGCACTAGGACAACTCAGTAGAGAACAGTCTCACAACAAGCTAAGATTTCTGTCGATTATTGTTCTCCAGTATTGCCATAATCACATATTTAGTAGCAGATTTTGTTTTTGCATCTGTACATTTTATTTTAAAATTAGTCCAATATGAGCTTCAAAATGTTTAACTGAATACAATTAGAACATAAGGAAAAACAAGTGGTATAATGAAAAAAATCATTGGTATTGATCCTGTGGTAATTTTGTACCTTCACAAAATAAGCTTATTTTATCAGTGACTTCTGTTGCCTAGGAACTCCTCACAGTCTGTTGTGTGTTAAGTGTATCCTCACATCAGTAGGCTTCCTCATATGATGCATTATATTAGATATCCATATGAAATCATAAGGAACATTTTTGGATTCAGGACGTGTTTGGTCGCTTTCCCAAAAGTTAAGCCATGATTATCAGCAAATAATTTCATTTATATAGTGCCTTTATGTAACAAAAGACCTTTCTGGTGATTTATTTGACTATTGTTAAATTAAATTTGACTCCAAGAGTCAAATATCTGGAGAGATAACCAGAACTTTGGCTGGACATGGGTATAAGGCATCCTATATTAAATTGGAATTAATTTGGAATTAGCTCATTATTTCACATGTAGTGAAGTTCACTGAAAAGCTTGTCTTACATACTATTCATACAGATCAAATCATTACACAGTGCGTTGAGATAGAACAAGGTAAACAGAATGCATAGTAAAGTGTTACTGTTACAGAAAGCATGCAGTGTATGTAGACAATAAGGTGCAAGATTATAAGGAAGTAATTTGTGAGGTTGAGTCCAATTTCGTATACCAGAGAACCATTCTCTTGTTATATTTGTGGGATAGAAGCTTCCCTTGAGCTTGGTGTATGTGTTTTCAGGCTTTTGTACCTTTTGCCTGATAGTAGGGGGGAGAAGAGAGAATGTCTGCAGTGGGTAGGGTCCTTGATTATGCTGGCTTCTTTACTGAGGCAGCAAGAAGTATAGCCAGAGTTCATGGAGGGGAAGCTGGTTTCTGTATGTCCACAACTCTGCAGTTTCTTGCGATCACAGGCAGAAAAGTTGTCATACGAAACCATGTGCATCCAAGATAGGATGCTTTCTATGGTGCATAGATAAAAATTGGTAAAGATTAGCATGGATATGCCGAATTTCTTTAACCTCCTCAGGAAATAGAGGCATTGATAAGATTTCTTGGCCATAGTGCCGACTAGTTCAAATGATGTTCACCCCGAGGAACTTGAAGCTCTCAGCCCTCTTAACCTCAGTACCAATGATATAGGCAGGAGCATGTGCGCTGTCACCTTCCTGTAGTCAATGACCAGTTCCTTTGCTTTGCTGACATTGAAGGGAAGATTGTTGGTATGAGACCATGTTGGTATGCTTTCTTTCTCCTTCTTGTACTCCATGTAATCATTATTCGAGATATGGCCCACTATGATGGCATCATTTGCAAACTTATAGATGGAGTTAGAGCAGGATTTGTCCACACAATCAGTACGGGACAGGAAGTAGAGTAGGGTTCTAAGAGCACAGCCTTGAGGAGCACCAATTGTTAGAATAATTGTGATGAAGGTGTTGTTGCTTATCCATGCTGATTGCAGTATATTGGTCCAGAAGTTGAGGATCCAGTTGCAGGGGAAGGTGTTGACTTCCAGAATAAGAAAGGTGAAGTAGAGAGATTCAAGGATTAGAGGTGGAGTGCTTAAAGTCAGGAATGTTTAAGTAGTCTAAAATGGAGGAGAGCAGAGTTAATGGGGAGGGATAAAAAGGGAAGATCATGAGAAAGGTTTGCAAACAGGGTGTTCATTGTAAGGCCAAGCCATTGCTCTCTTGGGAGATACTACAGGTTAGTAGGTGCAGGGTGATGAGTAAACGGTACTCAATACAGGACAACAGAATTTTAGATGACCTTATATTTAGAATGAAAGAGTTTTTTAAAACAAAGCATGGATAAAAATATTTTCACCAAATGAATTGAGAAAGAGGCAGACATACAAAATATAACCAGGCCAAAAATAATCTGTTCCTAATGACGACTCCAATAAATAGTCTGAAACTTACTTGGAGTCAAATGAGATATTGCAAATTTAGCCTACTTATACAACAGAATGAGGTTAGTAGCTGGAGAATATGAGCTTGTTACATGGGCTAATGTCTATACTTGAAGTCTTAATACTTTGATGGGAGAAGTGTCATCTTCATGAGTACTGGATGGCAAATAAATAGATTGAGAAGCTAGAGGTAGTGGAAGCATTAAGGGCAAGGTGCTGCTGGTTATCATCAGCGTAGATGTGGAAACTGATGCTGTGTTTTCTAATGATAATGTGAGGGACAAAGTGTGGCAGTGAAACTGGAGGAGAGCTATACATTTATCTTGAACAACAATAGAGGTAGTGATGCTGGTAGGTAAACCATTGCAGGTGATATTTCTGTCCATATCTTGTCACGTAATTCCAAAACGATTCCGAGGACATGTGAGCCACAAGTATATTCTTCTAATTGAAGTGAGAAATCTGACGTCATGTTAAATATGCCCATATGGAGCCAAATTTACCAGCGTCTCATACAAATAAGCATTCAATGGGTCTCCTAAGTGTAAGGCTGGGAGCTCCCAGTTAAATGTATGTATCTGCACTAAACAGTGCTGGAAAATGCCCAACTGCTGGGGCTGTTTGCTGTTTTTTTGTTGAACTTGGGAAAAGCACATCTTACATTAAAATCCGTCCCCCAACAACAGCTTAGAACCTAGTTTAATTTGATTGAATTGAAATATTTATTCAATTCTTTCTCAACAGAAGCTTCCTGACCTCAGTTTTTTGCATTTTAATTCCTCTTTCAAGCATCCGCAGTATTTTATTTTCAGTCACTGTCAGCACAGTTGTGCTGGAACCTTGAGTTCACAAATCCCTGCTGCATCCTTAAGTGGGGCTGTTTGGAGGGCAGCCTAGTCTCAGGCATGGGTCCAATTGGAATCAAAATGTTACACAGTAGGTATCTGCAGCCAAAGTGAGAGAATTTGCTCTAAGATTAAGCTTTCTATCCCTGTCCCCAAATGACATTCCTAAACCACAATTTCCCCTCACTGAAGTGTTGCTCTCCTGATCAATCTTAGAAATTTCCATCCATAGTGTCTCCCTCCTTGGATGAGGATCCCCACTTCACTCTGCTGAGTTGCTCGGTTCTGATTGTACTCAGTGAATGTAATGCTCTCGCTGGATCTTTAAAATGGCTTCAGTATAGACAATCAAGACTAACAAATTATTGTGACCTTTTAAATTTTTTTCCAGGGCTCTGTCACCAAAGTAGGGTTGCATTAAATACAGCAATAGGTTTTCAGCACTGTGCATTTGTCATTCTCAAATGTTAATTGACCCTCAAAGCCCAATTTCAGGTCTCAAGATGTAATTTCCATTCCCATTATATTTGTTCCAAGGCGACTCTTTAGTTCGTTACCTAAAATGATTCTAGGAAGCCTGCATAAGTATTGTTTTGTGAAACCTTTCATCATAAGTTACGTCTGTTAAGTTTTGCTCACAAATAAGAATTCTGCAAGGATTGACATCATATATCTGTAACTTCTGTGAGGCTTTCTCAGAAAATTCTGAGGTCTTGTATCACAAATAAAGAATCAATTGTCACAAAACTTTTACCAGCAGAAGCTGCAGAAGGTTGTAAATCTAGTCAGCTCCATCTTGGGCACTAGCCTACAGAGTACCTCGGACATCTTTAGGGAGCTGTGTCTCAGAAAGGCAGCGTCCATTATTAAAGACCTCCAGCACCCAGGGCATGTCCTTTTCTCACTGTTACCATCAGGTAGGAGATACAGAAGCCTGAAGGCACACACTCAGCGATTCAGGAACAGCTTCTTCCCCTCTACCATCCGATTCCTAAATGGACTTTGAAGCTTTGGACACTACCTCACTTTTTTTAATATACAGTATTTCTGTTTTTGTACATTTTTAATAATCTATTCAATATATGTAATTGATTTACTTGTTTATTTATTAATATGTTTTATTTATTATATTACTTTTTTCTCTCTCTCTGCTAGATTATGTATTGCGTTGAACTGCTGGTGCTAAGTTAACAAATTTCACATCACATGCCGGTGATAATAAATCTGATTCTGATTCTGATTATACTACCACTCAATAACCTATAAAAATTTACTTTGCAAATCAATAATGACATACTTTGTATCAAATTTTAGTAGTCTTCAAGGTTTTGGATCGTGTAACAATCATTAGTGATCTTATACATGACAAATTAGTGATCTGTCAGACTGTAATAAACATTAATGAAAATACTGGGCACATTAAAGCATTAACACCAGACTTTTATTGGTGAAATAATTAACCAAAGTAATCAACCAGAGGTGTTGAACTAAAGTGTGGACGGTATTGATTGCACAATTTAGAATGTAATCTGACAATATGAGCTAATGATATACAACTGCAAGGTTTGACTTGGTGCCTGAACGCCACCTCTCATTACATTCAGTTGTAAATGTTGAATTGTTGTCATTTTGTTGAATTTATCTCAGTGCTATGCACAAAGCAAATATTTTGCCTCTCGTATCAGAAATCTGTCTATCTAATGTTATGGCATCTTACATCATCATCATCATGGCATGGCTTCGCAAATGAAGATTTAGGAAGGGAGCTGCCCACGTCTGCTGCAGGCTCGCTGGTGGCTGACGAGGCCAATACGGGACAGGCAGGTCTGGCCACAGCGGCTAGGGGATGGTTGTGGACGTGGTCGCAATGGTATTTTAGTGTGTGCGGTACTGGCCCCACCCTTTACATCCGGGGTTCATCTGCCATAGCCTAGCAAGCTGGGATGGTGACAGCAAGGTCCTCGGGTCATAGGAGTTACGTCAGAGTGTCCGTCTCCTAGGTGGATGGCCTGACAAGGCTAACGAGCCTCCATCTGCCTGGGTTTGGATTCAGAGTTGTCCTTTTCTTAGGCTGCCTGCCAACCAAGGCTAACGAGCCCAGTCTACCCAGCCAGTTATACCGCCGGACACTCGGTTGCGCCATGACGTAGCAAGCTCGGTGGGAATGGGGGGCACCGATGAGAAAGTGTTGTTACGGATGCAGTAATGTAAGAGAGGCCATTTGCAGTGGCCTCCTGCCTAGCAGGCCAGACAGTGACCACGCAGCGATCTCTACACTGGGAAAGGAGAGGCGATGTATTGCACATTCACTTTCCCTGGGTGAGCGGGACGTCAGGCCCAGACCTCATCTTACATACAGACTAATATTCACCATATATTTAAAATTAGAAGCATTAATTAACCAGACATTAATTAGAGTTATAGAATCATAGTGTCATAGAAAAGTACAGCACAGAAACAGGCTCTTCGGTTCCTTTAGTCTATGCCAAACCATGCAGACTGCCTACTCCCATCGACCTGCACCAGAACCACAGCCCTCCCTACCCCTCCCATCCAAGTACCGATCCAAACTTCCCTTAAGCGTTGAAATTGGGCTCACGTGTGCCACTTCTGCTGGCAGCCCCTTCCACACTATCACGAGCCTCTGAGTGAAGAAGTTTTCCCTCGTGTTCCCCTAAAATTTTCACCTTTCATCCTTAACCCATGATCTCTGGTTTTAGTCCCACCCATCACAAGATTATCCACAATGTTGCAAGAATTGTTAATCAAAGCTTTCTTCTTACTTTGTCCATTTCAGATTAAGTGTGCCAAAAATAAACTAAGATGATTTAATAGATTGGCCCTTGGTTCTCGCATGTAATTGTGATGGCTATTTACTAACTCAGAAGTTCCTGAACCTATCTAAGGTTTAGTCTGTTAGAAGGACTGGCTAACATTCAGTCCTTTTCCTAAGTATTTTGCTAACTGGTGGCTTCTGCTCTGTGTTTGCTGACTGAATATATCCAAGGTGTACTAATCAGAAAACTGTGAGCTGGAAGAGTTAGGCGATAGACAATATTTAATGAACGACACATCGAAAAGACAACTATTTGTAGAACGTGTGCCTATGCAAGTTTGAAAGCTGACTGACCACCTCACGTCACTGAGGCTGCAGCTAAAGAGGGTTGTTCAATAATTGGCTGTGTACTGTACATCTAAGGTTGGATCTAACCTCATTAATAAAACAGAGTTAGAGAAAAAGAAATCAGAATAGCCACACGCAAAACTGACATAAGCTTAACATAAAGATGTTTTATTTGAGATTGTTGCTGAAGTACTTTTTTAAACTTTACTCATTTTCTATTTGAGCAAAATAGGCTGAACGACTGAATGGCAATTAGTCATACCTTCAATCCAACTTCTTCCAAAGCACATAACAAACAACAAAGTGCTTTTGAACTATAGTCATTCACATGCAGTAATGTGTGTATTGAAAGTCATTCTTAGCCCCTTCAGGAATCGTCAGAGATGTTTTACATCTGAGTGAGCAGATGGGACCATAGTTTAACATCATATCCAAAAAAATAAAATGGCACTCGGAGCACCACAGCATTACTACACTGAATGTCAGCCTGCATCCTTCTGGGCTCTCTCCTTAGTTGCTTAACTTTCTGATTCTGAAGAGGTGCAGTCGACGTTTCAGGCCGAGACCTTCGTCAGGACTAACTGACTCTTCCTTCAGTTAGTCCTGACAAAGGGTCTCGGCCTGAAACGTCGACTGCACCTCTTCCTACAGATGCTTCCTGGCCTGCTGCGTTCACCAGCAACTTTGATGTGTGTTGCTTGAATTTCCAGCATCTGCAGAATTCCTGTTGTTTGCGTTTAAACTCTATACCATTGTTCTGCACCACAGCCCCTGCCAATTTCCACTTCTAAAATGGCGAGAGAGTTATATAGCATGCAAGCAGGCCTTCAGCTTAAGGAAGATGCCAACCAAGATGACCTATCCAAGCTAGTACCATTTGCCAGTATTTGGCTAATAACCTTCTAAACCTTCCTATCCATCCAAACCTGTTATTTTACCTCACTCAACCACTTTCTCCGTCAGCTGATTCCACATAGGTACCACTCTTTGTGTAAAAAAAACTTCCCTCTCAAATTCCACTTATATCTTTCCTTCTCGCCTTAACATACTAGTTTTTGATTCTCCATTTCTGGGGTCAGTGTGGGGACTGCTTCTTTTCACATAATATGTCAATGATTTGGATGGCTTTGTGGCAGACAATCTGAAGATAGCTGGAGGGGCAGGTAGTGTTGAAAGCAGGGAGTCTGCAGAAGGATTTGGAGATTAGGAGAATGAGCAAAGAGGTGTATGTTCATGTACTTTTGTTAGAAGGAATGCAGGTGTAGACTATTTTCTAGATAGGAAGAAAATTCAAAAATCAGAGGTGCAAGGGGACTTGGGAGCCCTTGTGGAGGATTCCCCAAGGGTTAACTCGCAAGTTGAGTTGGTGATAAAGAAGGCAAATGCAATGTTAGCATTCTTTTGAGAAGACTAGAATATAAGAGCAAGGATATAATGTTGAGTATTTATAAGGCATTAGTCAGATGCACTTGGGAGTATTTTCAACAGTTTCGGGCACCTTATCTAAGAAAAGATCAAAGGTTCATTTTATTGTCAATGTACGTATGTACAATATGTCTCTGATATTCATCTTCTCCGGGTAGCCGTAAAATACAGGAAAAAACACAGGAGTCGTTAAAAGAAAAGACAACAACCCCCTCCCTGCACAAAAAGGAAAAAGAAACAAAATTCGCAAATCCCAAACCCCCCTACCCCTTCCCTTGCACAAAAGCTAACAGATCACCCCCTCAGAAAATGGTGGCTAGAACGTCAAACCACAAGCCCCCAACCCACTCCCTCACAATAAAAATGAACGACAATATCATCAAAATTATTCGTAAAAAAAAAATCAGCAATAACGTCAAACCCATCAAACCAAACAATATGCTCTCATTGGAGAGGGTCCAAAGGAGGTTTACAAGAATGATTCCAGAAATGAAAGGGTTAAACTATGAAGGGTGTCTGAGATCCTGGGCCTGTACTTGCATTTAAAAGAGTAAGGGGGATCTCATTGAAACCTATCGAATATTGAGAGATCTGGATAGAGTCTCAGAAAGGCAGAGTCCATTATTAAGGTCCTCCAGCACCTACAGTATGCCCTTTTCTCACTGTTACCATCTGGTAGGAGGTACAGAAGCCTGAAGGCACACACTCAGTGATTCAGGAACAGCTTCTTCCCCTCTGCCATCCAATTGCTAGATGGACATTGAAGCTTTGGACAATACCTCACTTTTTTTTTAATACATAGTATTTCTGTTTTCGCACTTTTTAAAAATCTAATCGATATATGTAATTGATTTACTTGTTTATTTGTTATTTTTGTTTTTTTCTTTCTGCTAGATTATGTATTGCATTGAACTGCTGCTGCTAAGTTAACAAATTTCACGTCACATTTCACGTCAGATAATAAACCTGATTCTGATTCTGATTTTGATTCTGGATGTGGGGAGGATGTTTCCTATAGTGGGTGAGTATAGGACCAGAGGGCACAGCCTCAGAATAGACAGACATCCATTTAGAACAAAGATGAGGAAAAACTTCATTAACCAGGGGGTGGTGAATCTTTGGAATTCATTGCCACGGATGGCTGTGGAGGTCAAATTATTGAGTATATTTAAAGGAGAATTTAATAGGTTCTTGATTAGTTAGGGTATCAAAAGTCATGGGAAGAAGGCAGGAGAGTGGGATTAAATGAGCCATGATGGAATGGTAGAAAAGTCTTGTTGGGCCAAATGGCCTAATTCTGCTCCTGTCTTATGCTCTTATGGCCGCTGGGGAGAAGAAGACGGTGCATCCAAAGTCAAAGTAAATTTAGTATGTATATGTTACTATATTCTACGCTGAGATTCATTTTCTTGTAGGAAAATAAAGAAAATCAATAGAATTTATTAAAAACCATGCATAAACAAAGTCTGACAAACAACCTGTGTGCAACAGATGCCAAATTATGCAAATAATAAAAAAAGTAAATAAATATTACTGAGAACATGAGTCGTAGAGTCCTTGAAAGTGAATCTTTCAGTTGTGGAGTCAATTCGGTGTGAGGTGAGTGAAGTTATCCACACTGGTTCAGGAACCGGATGATTGTAGGGTAATAATTGTTCCCGAACCCGGTGGTGTGGAACCTAAGACCTCTGGTACCTTGCCCGATGGTAGTAGTGAGAAGACACCATAGCCTAGTTGATGGGGGTCCTTGATGGAAGTTGCTTTCAATTACAAGTTTATTGCCATTCAACTGTACTCCTGTACTACCAAACGAAATAACATTCCTCTGGACCAAGGTGCACAGTGCAGTACATATAACTTACACATAACACATAGAGTAATACTACCACAAACAAATTAACAAATAATAAGGAGCATTTATGACACACGTTAAAAAGTAAACAGTATAACATTACTGGCACGTCATATGTGATGAAGTCTGGGTGTGGCAGGGAGTTCAGTAGACTCACAGCCTGGGAGAAAAAGCTGTCTTCCATCCTAAAAGTTCTTATCCTAATGCTACACTATCTCCTGCCTGATGATAGGGGTAAAAGCGATTGTTGGGCAGATGACAGAGATCATTGACAATGCTAAGGGCCCTGTGTACTCAGCGCTCCAGATAATATCTCTGATGAATACTTCTTGTGGCAGTGCTCCTTGTAAATGTGTACAATGATGGGGAGGCCTCTTCCTGTGAGCAATAGCTCATGGACCTCTGGCTTCTTCCTCCTTTATTCAGCTCTTTGGTTTAATTGACGTTGAGGGGGAGGTTGTTGTTGTTGTGGCACCATGTAACCAGATTTTGAATCTCCTTCCTGTATGCTGATTAATCAGCACCTTTGATTTGGCCAACAACAGTGGTGTTGTCAGCAAACTTAAATATGGTATTGGATCTGTACTTGGCCACACAGTCATAGAAAGCACAGACTAAACACACATCCTTGTGATGCACCTAGGCTAATGGTGACTGTCGAGGAGATGTTGTTGCCAATGCATACTGACTGAGGTCTGCAAATGAGGGCATTGAGGATCCAGTTGCACAGGGAGTTATTGATACCTAAGTGTTAGAAATTAGTAGTTAGTTTCAAGGGAATGATGGTGTTGAATGCTGAGCTGTAGTCAATGGAGAGCATCCTATGTATGCATCTTCACTGTTCAGATGTTCCAGAGCTGAGGAAGGCAGAGCATTTGTGACCTATGGTGCCTATAGTTTTTTTTATTATGTATTGTAATGTACTGCTGCCACAAAACAACAAATTTAATGACATATTCCATATTAAACCGGATTCTATCTATGTTCCTCGTGATTTTATATGTCTCTATACAGTCACTTCTTGCGTCCAAAATCTGAGCCTGTTCAATCTCTCCCTTTGACTCAGTCCCTTAAGTACCGGCAACATCTTGAGGAATTCTCTGCCCAAGGAAGTAGTAGAGGATACCTTACTACATATGTTTAAGAGCCAGTTAGATAGACCTCAAAGTAGGAGAATTCAGGTTTATGGGAAAAAGCAGGCAGGTAAACTGCGTCCATGGCCAAATCAGCCATGATCTTATTGAATGGTGGAGGAGGCTCAATATGACCAGATGCTCTACTCCTGCTCCTCTTTCTTATGTTGTTACATTCAAATCATTGATATAAATGACAAACAACAATGGGCTCAGTACTGACCCTTAAGGCACAACACTAGTCACTGCCCTCCAGTCTGAAAATCAACCTTCCACCATCAGCCTCTACTTTCTACTATCAAATTAATTGTGTGTCCAGCTCTCCCAGATTGTGTGATTTAAGCTTCTAGAGCAGCTGACCATGTTGAAACTTTATCAAAGGCCTTACTGAAGTTCATATAAACCATGTCTATCACTCTGCCCTCATCAACTTTTCTTGGTCACTTCAAATAACAAATTTTAAGTGTGGAGTTTGAGAGAAGTATGAAGAGGTGGGAGGCATTTAAGGGAGAAAGGTTCTGCAATATTAAGGGCCTACTTATCCAAGCCAAACAAGACACCCATTTGCCTTCTTTTGTCCTATATCTCTATAAACCATTCCTATCCATGTACCTGTCTAATTGTCTTTTAGATTTTAGAAACATAGAAACACAGAAAACCTACAGCACAATACAGGCCCTTCGGCCTATGATGCTGTGCCGAACATGTACTTATTTAGAAAGTACCTAGGGTTACCCATAGCGCTCTATTTTTCTAAGCTCCATGTACCTATCCAGGAGTTTCTTAAAAGACCCTGTCGTATCCATCTCCACCACTGTCGCCAGCAGCCTATTCCATGCACTCATCACTCTCTGCATAAAAAACTTACCTCTAATATCTCCTCTGTACCTACTTCCCAGCATCTTAAAACTGTGCACTCTCATATTAGCCATTTCAGCCCTGGGAAAAAGCGTCTGACCATCCACACGATCAATGCCTCTCAACATCTTATACACCTCTAACAGGTCACCTCTCACCCTCCGCCGCTCCAAGGAGAAAAGTCCGAGTTCACTCAACCTACTCTCATAAGGCATGCTTCCCAATCCAGGCAACATCCTTGTAAATCTCCTCTGCACCCTTTCTATAGTTTCCCCATCCTTCCTGTAGTGAGGTGACCAGAACTGAGCACAGTACTCCAAGTGGGGTCTGACCAGGGTCCTATATAGCTGTAACATTACCTCTCGGCTCTTTAACTCAATCCCTCGGTTGATGAAGGCCAATGCACCATATGCCTTCTTAACCACAGAGTCAAGCGGTGCAGTAGCTTTGAGCGTCCTATGGACTTGGACCCTGACTCTGATCCTCCACACTGCCAAGTCTTACCATTAATACTATATTCTGCCATCATATTTGACCTACCAAAATGAACCACCTCACACTTATCTGGGTTGAACTCCATCTGCCACTTCTCAGCCCAGTTTTGTATCCTATTGGTATCCCGCTGTAACCTCTGACAGCCCTCCACACTATCCACAGCACCCCCAACCTTTGTGTCATCTGCAAATTTACTAACCCCTCCCTTCATTTCCTCATCCAGGTGAATTATAAAAATCACGAAGAGTAGGGGTCCCAGAACAGATCCCTGAAGCACACGACTGGACACCGAACTCTTTGCAGAATATGACCCATCTACAACCACTCCATGCCTTCTGTGGGCAAGCCAGTTCTGGATCCACAAAGCAAGGTCCCCATGGATCCCATGCCCTCCTTACTTTCTCAATAAGCCTTGCATGGGGTACCTTATGAAATGCCTCGCTGAAATCCATATACACTACATCTACTGCTCTACCTTCATTAATGTGTTTAGTCACATCTTCAAAAAATTCAATCAGGCTCGTATGGTATGACCTGTCTTTGACAAAGCCATGCTGACTATTCCTAATCATATTATTCCTCTCCAAATGTTGATGAATCCTGCCTCTCAAGATCTTTTGCATCAACTTATTAACCACTGAAGTAAGACTCACTGGTCTATAATTTCCTGGGCTATCTCTACACCCTTTCTTGAATAAGGAAACAATATCTGCAACCCTCTAATCCTCCAGATCCTCTCCTGTCCCCATTGATGATGCAAAGATCATTGCCACAGGCTCAGCAATCTCCTCCCTTGCCTCCCACAGTAGCCTGGGGTACATCTTGTCCATTCTCAGAGACTTATCCAACTTGATGCTTTCCAAAAACTCCAGCATATCCCCCTTCTTAATGTTTATATGCTCAAGCTTTTCAGTCCGCTGCAAGTCATCCCTACGATCGCCAAGATCTTTTTCCGTAGTAAATACTGAAGCAAAGTATTCATTAAGTACCTCTGCTATCTCCTCCGTTTCCATACACACTTTTCCACTTTCACACTTAATTGGTCCTATTCTCTGATGTCTTACCCTCTTGCTCTTCGCATACTTGTAGAATGCCTTTGGGGTTTTCTTTAATCCTGTCCGCCAAGGCCTTCTCATGGCCCCTTCTGGCTCTCCTAATTTCTTTCTTAAGCTCCTTCCTGCTAGCCTTATAATCTTCTAGATCTCTATCTAGTTTTTTGAATCTTTTGTAACCGTTTCTTTACTTCTTGACTTCTTGACTAAATTTTCAACAGCCTTTGTACACCATGGTTCCTGTACCCTACCATCCTTCCCCTGTCTCATTGGAACGCACCTCTGCAGAACGCCACTCAAATATCCCCTGATCATTTGCCACATTTCTGCCGTACATTTCCCTGAGACTGATCTGTTCCCAATTTATGCTTCCAAGTTCCTGCCTGATAGCTTAATATTTCCCCTTATTCCAATTAAGTGCTTTCCGAACTTGGCTGTTCGTATCCCTCTCCAATGCTATGGTAAAGGAGATAGAATTGTGATTACTAACTCCAAAATACTCTCCCACTGAGAGATCTGACACCTGACCAGGTTCATTTCCCAATACCAGATCAAGTACAGCCTCTCCACTTGTAGACTTATCTACATAATGTGTCAAGAAACCTTCCTGAACACACCTAACAAACTCCACCCCATCTAAATCTCTTACTCTAGGGAGATGCCAATCAATATTTGGGAAATTAAAATCTCCTACCACGCCAACCCTTTTATTATTACACCCTTCCAGAATCTGTCTTCCCATCTGCTCCTCAATGTCCCTTTTACTATTGGGTGGTATATAAAAAATGACCAGCAGCATTATTGACCCCTTCCTGTTTCTAACTTCCACCCACAGAGACTCAGTAGACAATTCATCCATGACTTCCTCCTTTCCTGGAGCTGTGACAGTATCTCTGATCAGCAGTGCCATGCCCCCACCTCTTTTGCCACCCTCCCTATCCTTTCTGAAACATCTAAAGCCTGGCGCTCTAAGTAACCATTCCTGCCCCTGAGCCATCCAAGTCTCTGTAATGGCCACAACATCATAGCTCCAAGTACTGATCCACACTCTAAGCTCATCCACTTTGTTCATGATGCTCCTTGTATTAAAATAGACACATCTCAAACCATCGCTCTGAGTGTATCCCTTCTCTATCACCTGCCTATCCTCCCTCTCACACTGTCTACAAGCTTTCTCTACTTGTGAGCCAACCGCCCCTTACTCTGTCTCTTCAGTTTGGTTCCCACCCACCAGCAATCCTAATGTAAACTCTCCCCAGTAGCCTTAGCAAACCTCCCCACAGGGATTTTGGTCCCCCTCAGATTCAAGTGCAACCCGTCCTTTTTGTACAGGTTGCGCCTGCCCCGAAAGAGATCCCAGTGATCCAGAAATCTGAATCCCTGCCCCCTTCTCCAAACCCTCAGCCATGCATTTATCCTCCACCTCACTCTATTCCTGTACTCACTGTCACGTGGTAATCCCGAGATTACTACCTTTGAGGTCCTGCTTCTCAACTTCCTTCCTAACTCCCTGTAGTCTGTTTTCAGGACCTCCTCCCTTTTCCTACCTGTGTCGTTGGTGCCAATATGTACTACGACGTCTGGCTGTTTACCTTCCCACTTCAGGATATCATGGATGCGATCAGAAACATCCTGGACCCTGGCACTTGGGAGGCAAACTACCATCCTTGTTTTTCTAGTCATAGTCATAGTCATACTTTATTAATCCCGGGGGAAATTGGTTTTCTTTCCAGTTGCTCCATAAATAATAAATAGTAATAGAACCATAAATAGTTAAATAGTAATATGTAAATTATGCCAGTAAATTATGAAATGTCCAGGACCAGCCTATTGGCTCAGGGTGTCTGACCCTCCAAGGGAGGAGTTGTAAAGTTTGATGGCCACAGGCAGGAATGACTTCCTATGACGCTCAGTGCTGCATCTCGGTGGAATGAGTCTCTGGCTGAATGTACTCCTGTGCCCACCCAGTACATTATGTAGTGGATGAGAGACATTGACCAAGATGGCATGCAACTTGGACAGCATCCTCTTTTCAGACACCACTGTCAGAGAGTCCAGTTCCATCCCCACAACATCACTGGCCTTACGAATGAGTTTGTTGATTCTGCTGGTGTCTGCCACCCTCAGCCTGCTGCCCCAGCACACAACAGCAAACATGATCGCACTGGCCACCACAGACTCGTAGAACATCCTCAGCATTGTCCGGCAGATGTTAAAGGACCTCAGTCTCCTCAGGAAATAGAGACGGCTCTGACCCTTCTTGTAGACAGCCTCAGTGTTCTTTGACCAGTCCAGTTTATTGTCAATTCGTATCCCCAGGTATTTGTAATCCTCCACCATGTCCACACTGACCCCCTGGATGGAAACAGGGGTCACCGGTGCCATAGCTCTCCTCAGGTCTACCACCAGTTCCTTAGTCTTTTTCACATTAAGCTGCAGATAATTCTGCTCACACCATGTGACAAAGTTTCCTACAGTAGCCCTGTACTCAGCCTCATCTCCCTTGCTGATGCATCCAACTATGGCAGAGTCATCCGAAAACTTCTGAAGATAACAATACTCTGTGCAGTAGTTGAAGTCCGAGGTGTAAATGGTGAAGAGAAAGGGAGACAAGACAGTCCCCTGCTGCCTTCTTCCTTTCCCTACCTTTCTGAGCCACAGGACCAGACTCTGTGCCAGAGGCGTGGCCACTGTTGCTTCCCTCAGGTAGGCCATCTCCTCCAACAGTACTCAAACAGGAGTACTTATTGTTAAGGGGGATAGCCACAGGGGTACTCTCTTGTATCCCTAAGGAGCTGCTGCAGCTTGATACACCTGGTGCAGTCTTCTGGACTTCCCACATTCTACAACCAGTATAGAACACCGGCCTCACAGACATACTTCCTGTTTCTGTTCCTCACATGTAACTTACCTCGCCTCGACCCGTTATCGCCAAAGCCCAATCACTCTGTCTCAGGTCACTCTGTCGATGACCGCTCCTTTGATGACCACCCCGCTGGCAGTGTCTCCCTTTTATGCCTGAATCTTCCCTGCTATCTAACTCACGATTGGTGCTCCAGTTGTAACCGTTGATAGGCCACGTACAATGGACAAAACGCTATCGAATCTCCCTTTTTAAATAACTGCCGCCGACCTGCAAGAAATCCCACTTGGTAAAGCTCTGGTGACGCCACTAATAGGCCACGTACAAATAATTTTGTTATTTACATTTCTATGTTTGCCTAAACTGTCAGTAGCATGAAATTCTCTCCACAGATGCTGCCTGAGACATCAAAGTTTTTCAACATTCTGTTTTAGATAAATAAAATGGATACTTTAATTATTTCTCTTTTTCTCTTTGCAGCCATTTAGCAAATACCCACCTTTAGTAAATGACATCTCTTTTTGGATTCCACGAGATGGATATGAAGAAAATGATTTCTATGATTTGGTGCGTAATATTGGCGGAGATCTGGTGGAGAAGGTCAGCCTCATCGATCAGTTTAGACATCCCAAGTAAGTGCCACTGGGACAATATATGACCATATGTGACCTTGGTCTAGATTAATCCATGTATTCTGATGCTGGAATAGAATTTTTTGTGTATGTGCCTCCAGGCATGCAGATAACTGAAGAGTAAGGCAAGTATCCAATTAAAACATTGAAGTAACTTTGGACAGATGTCTGACATGTGATTATGCTACAACGAAACCTCCTCAGTTCTTTGTACCCATTTAACAATCTACTCTGAATGCATCTTGATATGTTTAATGGCTTTGTTTTAATGATGAAATGTTGCAGTAATCTATTTCCTGAAATTATGTGGACTCAAAGCAAGTGTGAGACTACATGGAGCTTTTAAGTAAAGTTGAAGGCATAATTACCCTAGTTTTATTGCAATTTCTTTGAACAATTTTAAAAATTCATCCTCACAGAACTTGTGCTATATTTTATTTTTTTCAGTGCATTTGTAGCCTATTGAACATTGAAAAGCTTCTGTAACTGCCTGTTTCTTCAATATGTTGACCCTAATATTTATCAATGTGCTCATGAGCAGACTTATCCTTGGATGAGCTTCCAATTGCATTGTTACAGAGTGTTCCATTCCACTGTCACATGACTGCATAAAATGGGAAATAGAACATAGAAGTAGTCATAAACTATTCTATTGAGCTTTAGGCTGAAGCATTGAAACAAATTAGAGGAAAATATCTAGTAAGGCAGTTTTTATCATGGCCAATATCCCATTCATGTTTTATGTTTGGTGCTAACTCTAACCACCAACGGCAATTTATTGACTTACTAAATGGACAAAATTGCATTAAGATGCTGAGCCTTATTCAGTCATAGTCCAAATTATGAAGCAGAAATTCAACTTTGATTGCTAGCATTAAATGGTAGTGGATAGTTTTACTGCTATTTGATGTCAAGGAGCACCAGTAACTGAAGATGTATTTCAATGCTCTTGGGACCTGTTAGCATAGGGTGTTTACTTTTCCCTTTGGCTATCCATGACCAGACATTGCAATCCAGGATACAGTAAGCTACACACCATAGCCACATCTGTACTTGAGATCATAATTCTCTCTGGCAGCCAGCAGTTAAAAAAGAATGGACAGTTGTGCCTTGTAACTTGGGCAATCCACCACTGGTTATGGCCCTAAGTCACGTGAGACTGGGAATGTATCTGTTTCAAGGTCTTGTCACTACAGAATTGGCTAATCTCAAAATAGGAGAGATTGCTGCACAGACTAGAAGAGCCGAATGGCCTGTCTTCTGTTGTGACAGGGTCCTGAGTTACCCCTATGAACTGTGCTTTTGAAAATAGAGAGAGAGAGTTGTTCAACACCAGACATCTTGTTATTAAGAAAGAGAGAGTGGCAAAAACTGCTTTGAGATGGTATTGTGGTGTCTCTGCAGCATGTTTACACTTTGCAAGGACACTGGCAGCTTCCAAGTTCTTACAGAGAGAGAAGGGAGGAACTGCTTGATGGCAGCTGGTGTTCAGCATGATGAGATAAATAGAAGGTCAGTTGTTAGACCTACAGAGACATGGTTTTGGACACTGAATGAGCTTTGTTGTGCCCACAGAAAAGGTGTTTTTTTTTTCTTTTTTTTTAGATTATGAGGACATACAGTCCTCATTTATTGTCATTTAGTAATGCATGCATTAAGAAAAGATACAATGTTCCTCCAGTATGATATCACAGAAACACAAGACAGACCAAGACTAAAACTGACAAAAACCACAAATTATAACAGATAGTTACAACAGTGCAAAGCAATACCATAATTTGCTAAAGAGCAGACCATGGGCACGGTAAAAAAAAAGTCTCAAAGTCCTGATAGCCTCATCATCTCATGCCATGAACCTCCAGCGCCGCAAACTTGCCGATGCAGCACCCTGGAAGCACTCGACCACAGCTGACTCTTGAGTCCATCGGAAAACTGGAGGATTGATCAGTGGCTCTCGCAGTGTGGAAAAGGGTGTGACCGGTGGGGAGTTATTCGTGTGTCTGACCCTTGCCTGGGTTGATAATTCCACCATGGAAGAACGGTCCCCTTTGTTGTGGTCACAGTCGGTGACTTCTAAAGGATTTCGGAGGACAACGGGAAGATCGACGGCGTCAGCTCACCTGAAGACTCAAATCTCTCCCTCTCTCTCTTCATCACTACTCAACTCAATACCACAAACTGAACTGAACTTTACTCATCATCGTAAGACTATCTGTTTACCCCTAGACTTGAAGAAGCTTGGTTTTCATATATTTCCACACTTTCTTATATATAATCATTGCTAACCTGTTTGATATATCTGCATTTATATTACTGTATTGTGTAGTTACTAATAAATACCATTAGTTAATAGCAATACTGGACTCCAAAGTGCTTTCCATTTCTGCTGGATCTTTAACCTGTCATGGGGTACGTGACACTGTGCTGTAGTGTTCTATGGTTCTAATAGCTAAATATTTACTTTTATCATCAAATATTTCTGAAAACCAATTTTGTCTGTGTATGGAATTAGACAGGTTCAATAATCTACCAACACCAACCTAGTCTCATCTGAACATCCATCTGATACTAAGGGTTTGGTCACTCTTCTAAAGTAGCTATGCAGGAACTATGTTCTCCAGTGAAATCAACTAACCTTGTGTAGACTCTGCACTTAGGAGGAATCAAAGGCAAAATATTGACGTTTCAAATGAACGAAGTACAGAGGGATCTGGATGTTCTGCGCAAGAATAGTTTACAAACAGGTTACCAAGCAGGAATGGTAACTAGTTTCCACATTTCAAGAAAGATGTAAAGACTTATGTGAAAGTATGGAGGAGATTTATTAAAATGATTTGAGGGAAGAAGGACTTTAAGCAGGTAGATTATAAAAACTGGAGTTGTTCTCTTGGAAAAGAATAAGTTACTACGATATCTTACAGAAATAAGTGTTTAAAATCATGATTTGTGTAGGCAGAATGGATAGGAATGGTTTCCATTGGGGGAGAGGACAAGATCCGTGAAGGTTAATGGAAAAAGAACCAAAAGTGTCTTGAAGGAAAACTCTTCATGTAGTTATTGGTTAAAGGCAGGACTGTATGAATGGAGGAGACAGATTTAATCGTAGTGTTCAAAATGGAGCTGCAGAAATATCTGAAATTAAAGCAATTGCAGGGTAATGGGGGAAGTGTGACCAACTGGATTGTATTTGCATAGAACTGGTATGATTTTGATGGGTTGAATGGCCTCCATTGAGTGGTGTTCCAAGAACCTCATAATCAACATCAGCAAGACTTAGGAATTGATTAAAAGTATTGCTGGAAAGGTGGATAATAGTGCCGAAGATGAGGTAGCTGGTTTACAAACAAAGGCAATGTGTAGTGAGGGGAGACTGTTGATGGGGCAAAATTGTAGTCAACAGGATGAGCTGCAACATAAAAGGCGGACAAAATCGAAAAGGGTGAATTCAGGGCAGAAGGTGTTATATTTAAGTGCGCCCAGTATATGGAATAAGGTAGATGAACTTGCAGCACAGATGCAGTTTGACAGGTATAATGTTGTAAGTATCACTGAATCATGGCTGAAAGAAGATTATAGCTGGGAGCTTAATGTCCAAGAAACACATTGTATCAAAAGGACAGGTGGGTAGGCAAAGGGGACAGCGTTGCTCTGTGGGTAGATAAATGAAATCAAGTCATTAGAAGGAGGTGATATATGGTCAGAAGGTATTAAAACACTGTAGATAGAGCTGAGGAACTGCAAGGGTAGAAAGACTGTGATGGGAATTGTATACAGACCCAAAACAGTAGTAATATGTAGCCTACAGATTACAATGGGAAATAGAAAATCCATGCCAAAAGGGAAATGTTACAGTAGTTATGAGGGACTTCAATATGGAAGTAGATTGGGAAAATCAGGTAGGTGCTGGATTCTAGGAGGTGGAGTTTCTAGAGTGTCTGCAAGATGGCTTTTTAGTGCAGCACGTGGTTGAGCCCACTAGGGGATCAGCTATTCTGCATTGGGTGTTGTGCAATCAACTAGAATTGATTAGAGACCTTAAGGTAAAAGAACCCCTAGGGGAAAGTGATCATATAACCATATGACAATTACAGCACGGAAACAGGCCATCTCGGCCCTTCTAGTCTGTGCCGAACTCTTACCCTCACCTAGTCCCACCGACCTGCACTCAGCCCATAACCCTCCATTCCTTTCCTGTCCATATATCCATCCAATTTAACTTTAAATGACAACATCGAACCTGCCTCAACCACTTCTGCTGGAAGCTCATTCCACACAGCTACTACTGTCTGAGTAAAGAAGTTCCCCCTCATGTTACCCCTAAACTTTTGTCCGTTAACTCTCAATTCATGTCCTCTTGTTTGAATCTTCCCAACTCTCAATGGAAAAAGCCTATCCATGTCAACTCTGTTAATCCCCTTCATAATTTTAAACACCTCTATCAAGTTCCCCCCTCAAGCTTCTATGCTCCAAAGAATAAAGACCTAACTTATTCAGCCTTTCTCTGTAACTTAGGAGATGAAACCCAGGCAACATTTTAGTAAACCTCCTCTGTACTCTCTCAATTTTATTGATATCTTTCCTATAATTTGGTGACCAGAACTGTACACAATACTCCAAATTTGGCCTTACCAATGCCCTGTACAATTTCAACATTACATCCCAACTCCTATACTCAATGGTCTGGTTAATAAAGGCCAGCATACCAAAAGCTTTCTTCACTACCCTATCCACATGAGATTCCACCTTCAGGGAACTATTCACCATTATTCCTAGATCCCTCTGTTCTACAGCATTCTTCACTGCCCTACCATTTACCATGTATGTCCTATTTTGATTAGTCCTACCAAATTGTAGCACCTCACATTTTTCAGCATTAAACTCCATCTGCCATCTTTCAGCCCACTTTTCTAACTATCCTAAATCTCTCTGCAAGCTTGAAAAATCTTCCTCATCATCCACAACACCACCTATCTTAGTATCATCTGCATACTTACTAATCCAATTTACCACCCCATCATCCAGATCATTAATATATATGACAAACAACATTGGACCCCAGTACAGATCCCTGAGGCACACCGCTACACTCTGTCCTCCAATCTGACACACAGTTATCCACCACTACTCTCTGGCGTCTCCCATCTAGCCACTGCTGAATCCATTTTACTACTTCCATATTAATGCCTAACGATTGAACCTTCCTAACTAACCTTCCGTGTGGAACCTTGTCAAAGGCCTTACTGAAGTCCATATAGACAACATCCACCGCTTTACCCTCATCAACTTTCTTGGTAACCTCATCAAAAAATTCAATAAGATTTGTCAAACATGACCTTCCACGCACAAATCCATGTTGACTGTTCCTAATCACACTCTGTCTATCCAGATAATTATATATACCATCTCTAAGAATACTTTCCATCAATTTACCCACCACTGATGTCAAACTCACAGGCCGATAATTGCCAGGTTTACTCTTAGAACCCTTTTTAAACAATGGAACAACATGAGCAATACACCAATCCTCCGGCACCATCCCTGTTTCTAATGACATTTGAAATATTTTTGTCAGAGCCCCTGCTATTTCTACACTAACTTCCCTCAAGTTCCTAGGGAATATCTTGTCCCGACCCAGAGACTTATCCACTTTTATATTCCTTAAAAGCACCAGTACTTCCTCTTCTTTAATTGTCATACTTTCCATAACTACCCTTCTTGTTTCCTTTACCTTACACAATTCAATATCCTTCTCCTTAGTGAATACTGAAGAAAAGAAATTGTTCAAAATCTCCCCCATCTCTTTTGGCTCTGCACATAGCCATCCACTCTGATTCTCCAAGGGACCAATTTTATCACTCAGTATCCTTTTGCCACTAATATAACTGTAGAAACCCTTGGATTTATTTTCACCTTACTTGCCAAAGCAGCCTCGTATCTTCTTTTAGCTTTTCTAATTTCTTTCTTAAGATTCTTTTTACATTCTTTATATTCCTCGAGTACCTCATTAACTCCAAGCTGCCTATATGATCAAATTTACCCTGAAATTTGAGAAGGAGAAACTAAAGCCAGATGTATCAGTATTACAGTGGAGTAAAGGGAACTACAAGGGCATGAGAGTGCAGTTGGCCAGAATTGATTGGAAAAGGACACTAGCAGGGATGATGGCAGGGTGGCAGTGGTTGGAATTTCTGGAACTAACTCAGAAGGCACAGGATACATACACCCCAAAGAGGAAGAAGTATTCTAAAGGAAAGATGACACAACCATAGCTAACAAGAGAAGTCAAAGCCAGCATAAAAGCCAAAGAAAGAGCCTATAATAGAGCAAAAATGATTGGGAAGCTTTTAAACACCAACAGGAGGCAACTAAGAAAGTCATTAAGAAGGTAAAACTGGAATATGCAAGTAAGCGACAGGATACCAAAAGTTTCTTCAGATACATAAAATGTATAAGAGAGGTGAGGGTGGATATTGGAGCTCTGGAATACAATACTGGAGAGGTAGTAATGGGGGTAACAAAATGGCAGGGGTGAACTGAATAAATATTTTGCATCAGTCTTCATTGTGGAAGACACCATTAGTATGGTGGAAGTTCCAGGTGTCAGGGCTCATGAAAAGTGTGAAGTTACTATAACTATAAAGAAGGTTCTTGGGAAACTGAAAGGTCTGAAGGTCTGGACCAGATGGTGTACACCCCAGTGTTCTGAAAGTGGTTTCTGAAGAGATCGTGGAGGCATTAGTAATGATTTTTCAAGAATCACTAGATTCTGGAATGTCCCAGAAGACTGGAAAATAGCAAATGTCACGCCCCTCTTCAAGAAGGAAGAGAGGCAGAGAAAGGAAGCTATAGGCCAGCTGATCTGACTTCAGTGGTTGGTAGGATATTGGAGTCAATTATTAAGGCTGAGGTGTCAGGTACGTGGAGGCACATGATAAAATAGTAAACACGAGGAATGATAAGATAGGCTGTAGTCAGCATGGATTCTTCAAAGGAAAATCTTGCTTGACAAATCTGTTGACATTCTTTGAAGAAATAACAGGCAGGATAGACAAAGGAAAATCAGTTGATGTTGTGTACTTGGATTTTCAGAAGGTCCTTGACAAGATGCCACATATGCAGCTGCACACACAAAGATTCTAGGTTGGATAAAGCAGTGGCTGATTGGCAGGAGGCAATGAGTGGGGATAAAGGGAGCCTTTTTTGGCTGGTTTCCCATGACTAGTAGTGTTCCACTGGCATCTGTGTTGGGACTGATTCTTTTTATGTTGTATGTCAGTGGTTTGGATAATGGAATTGATGGCTTTGTTGCAGTGTTTTCAGACAATGTGAATATAGGTGGAGGACAGGTAGTTTTGAGGAAGCAGAGAGACTACAGAAGGACATAGAGAGATTAGGAGAATGGGCAAAGAAATGGCAGATGGAACACAGTGTTGGGAAGTGTATGGTCATGCACTTCAGTAGAAGAAATGAAAGGGTTGACTATTTTCTAAATGGAGAGACAATACAAAACTTTGAGGTGCAAAGAGACTTGGCAGTCCTTGTACAGGATTCCCTGAAGGTTAATTTGCAGGTTGAGACTGTGGTGAGGAAGGCAGATGCAATGTTAGCATTCATTTCAAGAAGACTAGAATATAAAAACAAGGATGTAATATTGAGACTTTATAAAGACACTGGTGAGGCCTCAGTTAGAATATTGTGAGTAGTTTTGGGTCCTTATCTTGGAAAGGATGTGCTGAAACTGGAGAGGGTTCAAAGGAGGTTCTCGCAAATGATTCCAGGATTGAATGACTTGTCATATGAAGAGCATATGATGTATCTGAGCTTGTATTCACTGGAATTCAGGAGAATGAAGGGCAACCTCATTGAAACCTATTGAATGGTGAAAGTCCTTGATAGAGTGCATGTGGAGAGGATGTTTCCTGTGGTGGGAGAGTCTAAGACCAGAGGACACAGCCTCAGAATAGAGGGGCGTAATTTTTAGAACTGAGAAGAGGAGGAATTTCATTAGCCAGAAAGTGGTGACTCTGTGGTATTCTTTTTCACAGGCAGCTGTGGAGACCAAGGCTTTATGTATAGTTAAGGCAAAAGTTGATTGATTCTTGATTGGTCAGGGCATGAAGGGATTATGGGGAGAAGGCAGGAGATTGGGGCTGTGAGGAAAATTGGATCAGCCATGTTGAAATGGTGAGGTAGACTTGATGGGTCAGATGGCCTAATTCTGCTCCTATATTGTTTTATGATTGTGGATTTCAGGAAGGGGAAGTTAGGAGAACACATGTCAGTGCTCATTAATGAGTCAGCAGTTGAAAGGGTGATCAGCCTCTTTCATTGATCTTGTTATAGTTACTATTCTATAGAGTTGTGGAGGATACTCACAGGAAAATGAATCTCAGGGTTGTATATGGTTACATATACTGTATGTACTTTGATAAAATTTACTTTGAAATTTGGAATAAATTTATCATCACAAGTTCCTGGGTGTAGAAATCTCAGGTGATCTATCCTGGGCCCGGCACACCGGTGCAATCACAAAGAAGTCACACTGGAGCCTGTACTTTGTTAAGAGCTTGAGATTTGTTATGTCACCAATGGCTTGAAATTTCTATAGATGTGCTGTGGGGAACTCTCTGCCTGGTTGCCTCCCAGCCTGGTCGAGGATTACAAGAGTTTATGGAGGGTTGTAGAGTCAGCCAACTCCATCCTGGCACAACACTCCTCACTACTGAGGACATCATCAAGAGGTGGTCACTCCAGAAGGTAGCATCCATTACTAAGGACCCTCACCTTCCAGGAGATGCTCCTTCTTGTTACTATCATCAGGGAGAAGGTACAAGAGCCTGAAGACCCACACTTCCCCTCTGTCTTCAACGGATTCCTAAATTGTCCATACACTAATTATTATTCCATTTTTTTTTGCAATCTTTGTAATTTACAGTAATTTTATGCCTGTGCACTGTGCTGTGGCTGCAAAGCAGCAAATTTCACATCATATAAGACTGATAATAAATCTGATTATGATTCTTGGTGACATAGTAATCAGAGTGATTACCATAGTATGAAGCTTATTACATTTTTTGCAGTCAGATCAATTGCTTTCATTTGTGTCCTGCTAAACACTTAGCCAACTTGATACACCAATGTACTTTGAGCTATGTAGCATCAAAACTAAAGGGCACTGGCTCAGCATTGTAATTACCAAATGGAATCTTTTTAAAAAGATCTATGACAAAATAAATACATAATTCAGTTGTTTTGCAAATCAAATAATTTTGGTAACGTCTAATGAAGCTGCAATTTGGCACATTTCAAATCGTCTCAATATTATAATAAACCTGCACAAAACCTTCAGGCTTGAGACCTGATTATAGAAGGCCAATGGAGGCGAGTATTTTGGCATTGCTCTTTCATTAATGGTCTGAATGGTGAGGAACGTGAAGTACTTCCATCCAGCATGCAGTCTCCTCCATACCTCCTCACTCTTTGTAGTCATTAGCTTAACACTAATTCAGTAAGAAGACTAAACATCAGTTCCAAACATATTTCATCTTTGCATTTCAGCAATAAGAATGAAGTGTGCTTGAAGTTGGCTTCCAATAATTAAAATAGCAATGTTTGCTCTCCTGGAGGCATTTCAGCTAACTACAGAAACAGTGATAAATTTAAAGTACAAATTTTTTATAACTTCACAGTCCAGAGCGCATATTAAATATATCACTTGTGAGGAGCTATAACCATGCTTCTAAACACAGGACTAATCATGACTTTGCTGAGGTATGCAGTCATTAAATTCATCTTTCAATCTACCATTTTATATCTTTGGCAGGTTGCCAATTTTAGGCACCAAGAACATACCATCTTTCTGGATTTATCTACTGACTTGATGCCGTTTTGACAGAGAACAAAGTCTAAACAATGGTCATCACCGTAGAACTGCTTCCATTATTTCTGTACACTGCTTCACTGATTTATTTTGTCCAGTATGAAACTAGCCAGTTGCTCTGTGTTCCATTCTTTATTTACTCGAGCTCTGATTGAACACTGATTCTTTGCTTAAGTGATGGCCTTTCTAAATTTTGTCATTTGACTTGACACTTGTGAAGAAGAGATATAAAAATACATTGTCTTATTATCATCTGCTTTTGGCGTCCCTTCACATGTCCACGTTCATTTTTAATCAATACACAGTGAAACAGAAGAGGAAAGCAATGAAGGGTAATTTACATGTAGCTTCAGGCCAGTTTTAAGTTGACTGATGTATGGGTTTGTATTATTAAAAGGGAATTAAAATAGATAAACTGTTCAAGTGTCTCCATGCAAATGACTGAAATGAATGAAATACTTTAATAAGCTGACCAAAATCTACTTATTTTATAACTGTTGATTATTGATGAATATCAGACAGCTCAGCTGGAAACAAATTTTCACGGTGAAGAGTTATCCTGAGTTACTTACATCCATGAAGTCTAATTATTTGAATAAAAATAAATCAAGCAAGTAATTTCTCTTGACTAAATTGTATATTGGATTTAGTACTATTTGATTAGCAGTTAAAGACTAACATTGATTTTGACCTTTAGTGGGAATTGGGCATGTGGGGTGGATCATAAATATACCCACACCTGCTGTCACTCTCTTTACTCCCCATCCTCCCACCACCACCCCCTCAAACCTTTTCTGGAGACTTGAGACTCTTTTGCATTCCAGTCTCTCTCAGAGTTCTTTCTCAGCTTTTCAACAGATAATGATGTTGCAGATGAAAATCAAAATATTGGGGTCACTCAAAACGTTTATGTGGAAAGAGAAACAAACTTAATGTTTCAGGTCAATGTCCATCAGGATTGGGAAAGACAGAAAGAACTGGACAGGCCACAAAGCCACATTGAAACAGTGATGCCAGTGCTGCTGTAGCAATAAGCTGCTAATGAAACTATTTGATAGGAACTTTGTAGACACCAGTGGGAAGAATTGGGAATCATCTTATCAGAAAATTACACTGGTAGCCAAGTCTGGAAATTCACAGAAACCATACCCACCCACTTAAATTATGACTGGATTGTTGGAGGGTGTGTGGTGTTAGGTGAGCTAATTGAAGGTGTATGGGGAGGAAAAACATGGTTGAGAAGGCAACTGGGTTTCTTGAATCCTAAAAGGATTCCACTAGAATATGCAAAAATAGTTTTTACCCCTGACTGTACCCGTGTCTATTTCTCCATTGTTATTGCCTCACCTGATGAATATTTTGATAGTTTTCTGTTTCTATTACTTATGCCATTGCTGCCTGTGTTTGCTGAAAGCACCAGACTGTCTTCAATTTGTATGTCTTGCAATTACAATTTTGTACAAAAATTTTGCTTTACCCATTCTTTTTTGATATTTACTGTTGTTAAATGAGTAAAATTTCTACTGAAGTAGCCAGAATATTTTCAAACAAGAGCTGGAAAACATTGGGACCTAGTTCGATGATCATTAAATATCTATTTAATGACCAGAAGGGGCCACTAGCACAGGGGTCCCCAACCTTTTTTGCACCGCGGACCGGTTTAATATTGACAATATTCTTGCGAACCGGCCGACCCGGGGGGGGGGGGGGGTGGTGTTCAAGTAGGGTTGCCAACTTTCTCACTCCTAAATAAGGGACAAAAGTAGCAGTCAATACAGGACACTTGTATTTACCCCAAGAAAGACTACCATGACCATGAAGCCTTACGCGGGCACCTGTGTGCGCATGCGTGCATGTGCTGATTTGTTTTCTACTAATTGGTTTTGGCTTAATCTTCCCAATTCTATTAAGTGAAACTACACTCTATATACATTATTTCTACTTTATATAAGCTGCGTATTTATCATATCATTCCTGTTTTTACTATATGTTAGTGTTATTTTAGGTTTTATGTGTTATTTGGTATAATTTAGACCATAAGACCATAAGACAAAGGAGCGGAAGCTGGCCATTTGGCCCATTGAGTCTGCTCCGCCCTTTTATCATGAGCTGATCCATTCTCCTATTTAGTCCCACTCTCCCGCCTTCTCACCATAACCTTTGATGCCCTGGCTACTCAGATACCTATCAATCTCTGCCTTAAATACACCCAATGACTTGGCCAACACTGCTGCCCATGGCAACAAATTCCATAGATTCCCCACCCTCTGACTAAAAAAATTTCTTCGCATTTCTTTTTTGAATGGGTACCCTTCAATCCTTAAGTCATGCCCTCTCGTACTAGACTCCCCCATCATGGGAAACAACTTTGCCACATCCACTCTGTCCATGCCTTTCAATGTTCGAAATGTTTCTATGAGGTCTCCCCTCATTCTTCTAAACTCCAAGGAATACAGTCCAAGAGCGGACAAACGTTCCTCATATGTTAACCCTCTCATTCCCGGAATCATTCTAGTGAATCTTCTCTGTACGCTGTCCAACGTCAGCACATCCTTTCTTAAATAAGGAGACCAAAACTGTCCACAGTACTCCAAGTGAGGTCTCACCAGCGCCTTATAGGGCCTCAACATCACATCCCTGCTCCTATACTCTATTCCTGTAGAAATGAATGCCAACATTGCATTCGCCTTCTTCACTACTGACTCAACCTGGAGGTTAACCTTAAGGGTATCCTGTACGAGGACTCCCAAGTCCAGTTGCATCTCAGAATGTTGAATTCTCTCCCCATTTAAATAATAGTCTTCCCGTTTATTTCTTCTGCCAAAGTGCATAGCCATATACTTTCCAACGTTGTATTTCATTTGCCACTTCTTTGCCCATTCTTCCAATCTATCCAAGTCTCTCTGCAGACTCTCCGTTTCCTCAGCACTACTGGCCCCTCCACCTATCTTCATATCGTCAGCAAACTTAGCCACAAAGCAATCTATTCCATAATCCAAATCGTTGATGTACAATGTAAAAAGAAGTGGCCCCAACACAGACCCCTGTGGAACACCACTGGTAACCGGCAGCCAACGAGAATAGGATCCTTTTATTCCCACTCTCTGTTTCCTGCCAATCAGCCAACGCTCTATCCAGGTATGTAACTTTCCCATAATTCCATGGGCTCTTATCTTGTTAAGTAGCCTCATGTGTGGCACCTTGTCAAAGGCCTTCTGAAAATCCAAATATACAACATCCACTGCATCTCCCTTGTCTAGCCTACTTGTAATTTCCTCAAAAAATTGTAGGTTTGTCAGGCAGGATTTTCCTTTCAGGAATCCATGCTGAGTTCTGCCTATCTTGTCATAGGCCTCCTGGTACTCTGTAACCTCATCCTTGACAATCAACTCCAACAACTTCCCAACCACCGATGTCAAGCTAACAGGTCTATAATTTCCTTTTTGCTTCCTTGCCCCCTTCTTAAATAGCGGAGTGACATTTGCAATCTTCCAGTCCTCCGGAACCAAGCCAGAATCTATCGACTTTTGAAAGATCATCGCTAATGCCTCTGCAATCTCCACAGCTACTTCCTTCAGAACACACGGGTGCATTCCATCTGGTCTGGGAGATTTATCTACCTTTAGACTATTCAGCTTCCTGAGTACTTTCTCTGTCGTAATTGTGACTGCGCACACTTCTCTTCCCTGCTACCCTTGAGTGTCCGGTATATTGCTGATGTCTTCCTCAGTGAAGACTGATGCAAAATACTCGTTCAGTTCCTCTGCCATCTCCTTATCTCCATTTACAATTTCTCCAGCATCATTTTCTATCGGTCCTATATCTACTCTCACCTGTCTTTTACTCTTTATATACTTGAAAAAGCTTTTAGTATCCTCTTTGATATTATTTGCTAGCTTCCTATCATAGTTAATCTTTTCCCTCTTAATGACCTTCTTAGTTTCCTTCTGTAAGGTTTTAAAATCTTCCCAATCCTTTGTCTTTCCACTAATTTTTGCTTCCTTGTATGCCCTCTCCTTTGCTTTAACTTTGGCTTTGACTTCTCTTGTCAACCACGGTTGCATTTGGTAGGTTATTTTTTGGTCTGGGAACGCTCAAAATTTTTTTCTGTATAAATTAATGATAATTGCTTCTTCGTTTTACGCCATTTCGGCTTACGAATGGTTTCATAGGAATGCTCTACCTTAGCAGGGGAAATACGGGACAAGGGCGGTCCCGTATGGGACAAACCAATTTAGCCCAATATACAGGATGTCCCGGCTAATACGGGACAGTTGGCAACCCTATGTTCAAGTTCAACAGTGTGTGACAGGGAATGAGGAAAGGTGCGGCTGACTCATATCGTTTCATATCGCCAAATCATATCGTTTCCTTGCGGCCCAGTAGAACATGCTTTGTGGCCCGGTATCGGTCTGCGGCCCGGTGGTTGGGGACCACTGCACTAGTAGGATAACAGCAGAACAGCAGTGGCTGGAGTTTCTGGGGGCAATTCGGAAGGCAAAGAATAGATGCGTCACAAAGATGAAGTGGTATTCTAAAGGGAGGCAACTGTGGCTGACAAGGGAAGACAAAGACAGCATAAAAGCAAAAGTGAGGGCATATAATAGAGGAAAAGTTAGTGGGAGATTAGGGTATTGTGAAGCTTTTAAAAACCTACAGAAGGCAACTTAAAAAGCCATAAGGAAAGAAAAGATGAAATAAGAAAATAAATTAGACAATAATATAAAAGGAGATAACAAAAGTTTCTTTCAGGGATATAAAGAGCAAAAGAAAGGCAGTTCCTTAAGGTGCTAATAGTAGGGGCGGTAGTGGGGATAAGCTCCCACTATCAGTTAAATGTTCCCAATGGTGTGCATCTCAAATAGCTTCTGACAATCAAGTCCAGCTCCTGGCCCTCACATGTGGCTTAGCTACTAAACCCAGCAACTAAAAAAGTCATAAAAGAGAGAAAAGATGAAATATGAAGGGAAGCTAACCAATCCAAAAAAGGAGATACTATAAGTTTTCTTTCCCCCCCAGGTATGCAAACAGTAAAAGAAAGACGAGAGTGGATATCAGACCCCACTGGAAAATGGCGCTGGAGAGGTAGTAAGAGGGGAGAAAGAAATAACTTCCAAATTTTAAAAGTATATTGCATCAGTCTTCACTGTGGAAGATTCCAGCAGTGTGTCAGAAATTCAAGGGTGTCAGGGGCAGAAGTTAGTGCAGTTGATATTCCTACATAGGGGGTGCTTGGGAACGTAAAAGGTCTAAAGGTAGATGAGTCACCTGGACCAGATGGACAGCACCTCAGGGTTCTTAAAACATTGTGGAGGCATTAGTAGTGATCTTTCAAGAATCATTAGATTCTTGAATGGTTCTAGAGGTGTGAAAATTGCAAATGTCACGCCACACCTTAAGAAGAGAGGGAAGAAGGAAAAAGGAAATTATAAGCCAGTTAACTTGACTTCAGTGGTTGGGAAGATATTGGAGTTCGTTATTAAGGCTGAGGTTTCAGGGTACTTGAAGGCACATGATAAAATAAGCCAGTCAGTATGGTTTCCTTAAGGGGAAATCTTGCTTCACAAATCTGTTGGAATTCTTTGAGGAAATAACAGGCAGAGTAGACAAAGCAGAGTCACTGGATGTAGTTTTCTTGGATATTCCGAAGGCATTTTGACAAGATATAGCACATGAGGTGGCTTAATAAGATTAGAACTCATGGTATTACAGGAAAATTACTAGCATGGATAGAAGATTGGCTGTTTAGCAGGGAGCAAGGAGTGGGAATAAAGGGGGCCTATTCGGATTGGCTCTGGTGACTAGTAGTGTTCCTCAATGGTTGGTATAGGGCAATAATTGGGATGATGGAATTGATGGCTGTGTGGCCAAGACTGCAGATGATATGAAGATAGTGATGAGGAGGCAAAGAGTCTGCAATGGAACTTAGTCAGATTGGGAGGATGGACTAAGAAGTTTCAGATGGAACATAATATAGAGAAGTGTGTGGTCATGCACTTTGGTCAAAAGGGTAAAGGCGTAGACTATTTTTTTAATGGGGAGAAAACTCTAAAATCAGAGGGGCAGAGGGACTTGGGAGACCTTGTGCATGATCCCCTAAAGGTTAACTTACAGGTTGAGTTGATGTTAAGGAAGGCAGATACAATGTTAGTGTTCATTTTGACAGGACTAGAATATAAGAGCAAGGATGTAAGGCTGAGGCTTTATAAGGCATTGGTCGGGACTGCACTTTGTGAACAGTTTTGGGTCCCTTATCTAAGAAAAGGTAGGCTGTCATTGGAGAGGGTCCAGAGGTGGTTCACGATTGCAGGAATGAAAGGGTTAACATTTGAAGAATGTTTGATGACCCCAGGCATGTACTCACTGGAGTTTAGAAGAATGAGGTTGGATCTCATTGAAATCTACCAAATATTGAAAGGCCTGGATACGTTGGATGTGAAGAGGATGGTTCCTATAGTGGGTGAGTTTAGGACCAGAGTCCACAGCCTCAGAATAGAGGGATGTCCATTTAGAACAGAGATGAGAAGCATTTACTTTAGCCAGAAGGTAGTAAATCTGAGGAATTCATTGCTACAGGCAGCTGTGGAGGGCAAGTCATTGAGTATATTTAAAGCAGAGGTTGATACTTTTCTTGATTAGTCAGAGAATCAAAGCTTACAGAGAGAAGGCAGGAGAATGGGGTTTGAGGGAGATAGTAACTCAGCCATCATGGAATAGTGGAACAGACTTGATGGACTGTATAGCCTAATTGTGCTTCTTTGTCTTATGGTGTATGTCAGGTTTAATTAATGCGGAGTACCCCTGAAGCTGCTTTGTTCACCTCAGGAGAGAATGGAGGAAATTGAAGAAACTTCTTTTGTGTGGTTTAAATCCCAGTGTTGCTAAGCCATTATTGATGGGATCTAATCATTATCCTTTTGTGTAAACACATATTCAAATGGAGGACTGGCGGAATCCTCCCACCACTTTCACTAACTTTAATACATAAAGGTTCAAAGATTCATTTATTATCAAAGTACACAACTCTGTAAGTCTTCTCCCGAACAAGATAATAGAATCAAGAAACACACATGAAATGCTGGAGGAACTCAGCAGGCCAGGCAGCGTCTACAGAAGAGAGTAAACAGTCGGCATTTCGTGCGAAGGGTCTCACCTCGAAACATCGACTATACTCTTTCCATAGATCCTACTAGCCTGCTGAGTTCCTCCAGCATTTTGTGTGTGTTGCTTAGACTTGCAGGTCTGCAGATTTTTTCTTGTTTGTGAATAGAATCAAGAGAAGGCTATTCGGCTCTTGAGGCTGCTCCACCACTCATGATGACTGTGGATGATCATCTATTTCAATACTGTATCACGCTCTCTCCCTTTGCCCTTTGTCTTTCGCATCTAAAAACCTATTAAACTCCTCTTCAAATATACTCCGTGATTTGGCCTCTACAGACATCTATGGTAGTGAATTCTACAGGTTCAGCACCCTCTGAATAAAGATATGTCTCCTTATCTCAGTTGTAAATCTCTTGCCCTGTTACTGCAACTGTCACTACTTGTTCTAGGCACTCCAACCAGGAGAAACATAACTTGCCTAACTTTGTGCGCATGCGCCGGTCGTGCATGCAGCCTGTTACAGCCGTTCTGACCAGTATTCTTATTTTTTTCTTCTTACTTTTTTAACTTACATTATTCTTTGTTTTTTTTTCATGGTAACACGTTGAAACTGCACCCCCTCTAACATGTTGGTAGAGAGAGTTTTATTTGGATTTTTAGCGCTGGAAGTAGTTACATTCCGACACCTCTGATTAGCGGGTCAGAAGCATGGTTGCATTGTTTATTCCAGGGACCAGCTGACTGAGCTTATGCCGGCCGGTTTAGCGAGCAGAGCAGCGGACACTCCGGCTGAAATCTGGAGGAAAACACACAGAGGATGCTGAGGGGGATCACAAAGGCGAGGAAAGAGGAGCGGGTCAAGACAACAGAGACTTATAGAGAAGAGGAGTTCGGTGGGTAATAAGATGGACAAGTTCACGGCGCTAGCCAGGTGTCAGAGAACATTTCGAGAGTGCAGTGTTATGTGTTTTACTGGAACGGGGCTGCACGAGGACATACCCGATCACAACTTTTCCATGGACGGCTTCCAGACCGTTCAGGCTGACCGGAAGTGCACTGAGAGCAGTAGGCGTAAAGGCTTGGGTGCTTACTGTTCTGGTTAACAATGGATGGTGCAATCCTGGTCATACTACGATCGAGGAACGTGTTTGTAGACCGGATATTGAACTTTTTGCTGTTGGACTCCGGCCATATTCCACCGAGATACAACACTGGGCATCACGGGAGGTTGTTCCTGCCTGTGGCCATCGAACGTTGCAGCTCCTCCCGTGGAGGGTCAGACACCCTAAACCAATAGGCTGGTCCTGGACTTATTTCTATCTGGCTTAGTTTGCATTTTGTTGTTTGACTGTTTGAGATTTTTGTATTGCTATATTTATGCTCTATTCTTGGTTGGTGCGGCTGTAACGAAACCCAATTTCCCTCGGGATCAATAAAGTGTATCTATCTATCTATCTAATTCTGTCAGAATTTTGTAAGTTTCATTTAGGTCCCACAATGCATGTAAGCTGCATTGATTTAATCTGTCTTCATACATCAATTCCCCCATCCTAGTATTCAAGTTGGTGAACCTTCACTGCAGTCCTCTACTACTATGATATCCTTTCTGGTGTAAAGTGATCAAAACTCTGCACAGTACTCCAGAGAAGCACAAGACACTGTAGATGCTGGCACCTGGAGCAACAACCTACTGAAGGAACACAGTAGGTTGTGATGCTGGATTTCAACTCGAAACATTGACAATTCCTTTCCTTCCACAGATACTACTACACCTGCTGAGTTTCCATAGAAGATTGTTCGTTGCTCCACAATACTCCCAAGCATGGCCTCAGCATAGCCCTATATGATTGGACTAAGCCCTCTACTTAAGTCCTCTTGCTCTGAAGGCCAATATCTTAACTGTGTGTTGGACTTCAATGACTTTTGTAGATCATCCTTTCCCAGTCCAGCATCATCAATACTTTATTGCGGTTTGCTCTACTAATGGCTAATTTCACATTAATTCCTATTATTCTGCATCTGCAATGTTTTTGTACAATTTCCCATTCTGTTTTAGTCCAGATGAACCAGTTTTCTCACAACTAAAATCTCACCCAGTTTAATGTTGGCAAACTTTAAAATATTATGTTCCCTCATCCACATCTTTGTTATATGTTCTAAGTACATCACCAAATGCACAGAAGTTATATGAAAAACTTGTCTGGGATTTATAGCTCCATCAGAGCTATATTGGTGAGAAGTGCATGGCTTGAATCCATGGGTATCAGATGAATCTATTCATCCACGTGGAAGCATTCTACTTTGGAACCATATGACATGATGAGCAAATCGATGGTGATGCTGTCTCAGCAGTTCTACTGTAGGGGAATCATCCTGCGATCTGTTCTTGACTGAAACTCTATATTTTGTCTCCTCTCTTGAGTCAACCATACAGCATTCAAGGAAATAAACCTTTTGCTAAATTCTTTCTTTATTGCCCTAGTGTCCGAAAACCAGAATGAGTGTCGCACGTGTCAGCTAGACAGTCAATCAGACAAATCCATTTGGCTTCCAATGCCACTGCATGGTAGTTACCCACTAGGGAAATGTTGAGAGGAACACAATTCTATCTGGAACACTGAATAATTATTGCTCTGGGGAGGCAAACTTTTCTTATGCACTTTTCTAGATATGTGAGAAAATCTCTTTAATATTCTATATCCATGTATCAGTTGGTTAATATTTCAACACACTTTATATTGCAAATTTAAAAATAAATCTCTTCACTTCTATTCATTTGGAGAAATAGGGGAACAAATCTAATTAAATTTGTTATTACTTTAAATCACGATTTCATTCTATTTGAAAAATGAAGCTCCATCAAGTTTTACCATCTTTTATAAGATGAGAGCTGATCTTTGCAGTTTAGCTACAAAAGCAGGTTATGGGAATTTGTGAAAATATACTTTCTTTGCAGCTGTAGGGAGGTTGGACAGGCTTCCAGTGAAGCTGAAGCCTTTAAATGTTATTATGTCAGATTTACTTCACTTTTGTAACATCTTGCTTCACTTTTCTACCACTGTCCCTGTCAAACAAATTTGCATTTGAGTGGAATATTTAAAACACTATCTCAGTTGCTGAGCTGTAGTCAGAAACTAAATCTTTCAAGCAACAGATTTTTATGGAAAATACAAGATGTGAATACCATAAGACATTGGAGCAGAATTAGGTCACTCTGCTCCACGAGGCAGAGAATAGAGAAAGAGGTTTCACCCCTGCTTCAAAATGCTTGTAAGTTGAAAATATAAGCTCTGATGAATTCTGGATGGTCACAATCCCTTTCAACTCTCATTAACTTTAAAAGTGGTTAATTCATACAACACGAGCTGTCCAAACTGGGCTGTTCCACATAGCCACTGTTCTGTAGGAATAAATAATTACTATTCCAACTGAGGCTCGTTTATTTCTTTTTGTCATTAGCTATACTAATGGGCCAAATCAAATAGCCTGCATGTATTTGCACAGTGCATTCTCCTGGTATTTAAAAAATGCACATTTTTTTTTACTGATTAGTGAAACAACATCTCAGACTTTTCTCATAATCCAGTTCTAGATTCATCATTTTGTACCTCTTTGAATCCTCTCGAAAGCTTCAGTGCTATTTTGAAATTTGTATGCCCAAATGTTTCCATGTATGGTGTTCTCAGTGGCCAAAATAAGATTAGTTTTTTTTTACTTCAAGTGTCTTTGAGATCCACTTCAATGCAAAGTTATTTGTATAACTGACACTGGCTCAATGGGCATGTCATCTGAAACTTTAACACCTTCTTTAGATGTGTAGTGAAGAGTATACTGACTGGTTGCATCACAGCCTGGTGTGGAATCATCAAGGCCGTTGAACGGAAAAGCCTACATGAAGTAGTGGATCCATCACGGCTAAGACCATCCCCACCACTGAGTGTATCTACACAGAGTGTTGTTGTTGCAGGAAAGCAACATCCATTATCAGTGACCTTCACCATCCAAGTGATGCTCTCTTCTTACTGCTGCCATCAGAAAAAAGGTACAGGAGTCTCAGGACCCACACCAGGTTCAGGAACAGTTATTACATCTCAATTATCAGGCTCCTGAACCAGAGTGTATATCTTCACTCACCCCATCATTGAACTGTTCCTACAACCTAATGGACTCACTTTCGAAGACTCTTCATCTTATGTTCCTGATATTTATTTATTGGTTATTTATTATTATTATTAATACTTTTCTTTTTTGTATTTGCACAGTTTGTCTTTTGCACATTGATTGAGTGTTGTCTTTCATTGATTCTACTGTGCTTCTTGTATTTACTGTGAATGCCCACAGGAAAATGAATCTCACGGCTGTTTATGGTGAAATATATGTACTTTGATATTAAATTTACTTTGAAATTTGATTTTTTTGTACTTTGTTTCATTCATGAATGGATAGCAATTCCATCCATATTCTTGTTTGTTATTGGCACTCATTTGTGTATGTGTACTATTTATTTATTTGTTTGTTTGATACAGCGGCAAACTGGCCCCTCTGGCCACACCGCACAGCAACCCCTAGTCTAATGTGTGCTGGGGTTCTATACTATGCTCCAGTATGGAGAGCCTTGTTATATTAAGTAAAACATAATGTTCGAAATGCTGTAAATACAGTAAATATCAGATAACAGAGTTATAAAGTTAGTGGCGCACCTTAGATCGCGAAAGAATCTTATATTGCTTAATTTGGTTGAACAGAATGCTCTTGAACAAATGAATCTTTGACAGATGACAATGGATTTCAGATTTGTTCTCACAAATAAGGAGATGGGTCTTGAGTTTGTGTTATGTTTTAAAGGAGATAGTTTGAAACATACCGCCGCCTTGTTTTGATTTATATTTATGTTGGACTCACTGTTTACAATACTGTATGGTCAAGATCTAACCATGTGAGTTTTACAGTTTGGCAGTATCCTTGAATATGGCCTTTTAGGACAAAAAGGAAATGGTAGTGAAATGTGCATTATTTGTGACTTTTGCACTAACACCCAGAAATTGGTGTCATTTCTTTGAATTTTGTATTTTATACATTCTATGATAATCAATGTTTTTACCTAGATCATATGTTTTACTTGAGTGTTTCTGTATGCCAAAGCAGTAGAAAGGTCCTCACAGTACAGTAAAACTCCAGAATCTGCTGCTGGATTGTTTGGAAATCCTGTTATGTTTCTTGGATTTCCAGCATCTGCAGATTTTCTCGTCTTTCTGGTATATTCACATATCTTGTGATATTCACATCACGCTGGTCCCTAGCTCAGACAACGACACAGTCAATGCGATGCCATTGTTTAGTTCAGGGCTGCTGCCTAGATGCCTTGAATTTATTTTTCTGGTGAGAGTGAGTGTTGTGATGGTAAGATTGTGTTCAGCACAGGTGAGAAGTAGTACTCCTTTTGAGTTGATAATGCTAATGCCTTCCTTTCCTATGGCACCCTTCCAAAGGTTGAAGTCCCGACCAATCCTGGCATTGAAGTTCTCTAAGAGAAATATCTTATCCTTCTTGGGGATGTTCAGTGGTGTCATGTATAGGCAATGATAGAGGCCGCTTTTTCATGCGTGTGGCTCCAGAGTGGTGCATTAGCGCTCATGACAGTTGCCATCTTTGTTGGCAAGCACCAAAGGGATTGTCATGGGACATTCGCTATTCCCCATGGGAAGTTCAGAGAATTAACTGACAAGCTGGTTCTTTATAGCAAACCCAACACCATGGATCCTGGGCTCGTCAGCAGCCTTCCCTTTCCAGAAGAAGGTATAACCACTCTTCTCCTCCTTCAGTTGCCATTTGTTTGCCAGGTAGGTTTCAGAAAGAACAGCTAATCAATCTAGCATCTCTTCAGTTCTTTGGTGATAATCAGTTCTCCTCACCAGTTGATCACTGGTTGTACTGTCTATCAGAGTGCACACATTCCAGGTTTCAAAGTCATGTTTCTTTGTTCCTAACCCTATATAGTGATCCCTCTGGATGTGGTAATTCAGTCAGGAGCTTTCGAAGATGGCTATTTTTAGGATACCTTTTCCAGCCCCTTCCCAAGTGGGACGAGCAGAGTGGATCCTAAATAGGGCTGCTCAGATGTGGGTGCAACTGCCAAAAGGCTCTTTCTACCTCAGCCCATGAGCTCAGCGACTGAATCAAATACCCACTGCCCAATTTGTCAGCCCATGACTAGGGGCTTTTAGACCTCATAATCCTACCTCTTTTGCCACCTACTGATCACTACGGGATTTAATCCAGGATGTTAGGAGACTGATGCAGGGGCAGCTACCACACTCCAGATGACAACACGCTTGGAATCTCAGGAACTCTCAAGCCTCTTCACCACGACAAGGTGACGATCCTCGGAGACTACCATCAATCCATCCAGAGTCTCTGCTCCCCCTTCTGGTTCCAACTCTCCACCATTCCTCCCTTATCTGGTTCAGCTTATCTAGTCATCTTCCTTCCCTAGTTCCATCAGCCTCTGTCTCTACCCTTCCCCCTCCCCTCTTCCACCTGGCTTCATCTGCCTGATTTTCCTTTCTTATGTTTCCAGCTCTCCCCTATCAGCCTCTGTGTCAATATCCTCCCTCTTCCCCTACTGACTCTATCTACCAGTTATTCTCCCCAACCCAAAGTCTGGTTCCACCTGTCACTTACTAACCTCTGTCTCACACCTTCCTTCATCTTCTATATACTGGAAATCTTCCCTCAGTCCTGATGCAGGAGACTCAACCCAAAACTTTGGCCATCTCGTTGCCTCCCCAGATGCTGCCTGACTCATTTGAGTTCTTCCAGTAGTTCATGTTTTGGCTTCAGATTCCAGCATCCGCAGTCTCTTGTGTCTCCTTTGAAAAATCCCTCCCTCTCCACATAAGAAATTACTTATCTGATTGTGGCAAAATTACCTAAGGACATCAGTGAGAATGAGTTAATATGAAAAGAATCACAATCGATCTATAATTAAATAACAGTGATTAATTTCAGAGGGACAGATGGGGAACTGGAATTAATCTTTCAAGGGAATGCTATAATCATTCTTTCTTTTCTGAAAAGGGAATCATTTGGTAACAAATAGTGTGCATTTATTCAGTTAATGGAAATAGTACAATTTATTTAATAAATATCTGATACTTCGGTTAACAATGTATCCTAGAGCGCTGCTCGTGCTCTTAACAAGATAAATGCTTTTTTGGATGGTCATCCAGCAATTATTTCAAGTAAAATTAATAAGATCATATTTCCCTGTTATCCTTCAGATATTATATTGTCATCTTTGTGAAGGACGTTTGTAGACATGGAATTTTTAGTTGAAAGCAATTACTCCTGAATGGCTAAAAAAACAGAAATGGAGAAATATATAAATAAACTTGAAGCTGTTAGGGAATAATACAAATAGTTGTTTTAACTAAAATGACTCACAGGTATACCTCTATTATAGGTATACCTCTATCTGCAAACAGTGGAGCAATATACTGTTTCGGGTTGATTCTAATTAACTATAATCACAATGTATCAAAAGTGGTGTCCAATTCTGATTAATTTAGTGTGGCCATGCTTTTGAAAGGGTTTATTTTAGACTGGCACAAAAGTGCTGGCTTGATTTAGAAGGACTTATTCAAATATACCAATGCAGGATAAAATTTGATTTTATTTTAGTTTGCACAGGGATAACACAGTCACATTGGTGCAGAGTGGAGACTAGCAGAAAGAAATTAGAATTGTTCAGTAAAGAAGCTATGTTATAATACCAACTATGCCCAGTGGCAATGACTACACTGATAATCCCAAATAAGTGAGCCTTGTAGTTATATTCTGTGAACATTACAATCACCTATCTTTCCTTGATATGTTGATGTGCAATAAAATTAAATAGAGCAGCATTTTAACTTGTATGTGCATTTTCAGAAATTCAGTTTAACTATATGTGTTTCTTTTAGGTTCAGTTGAACTCAGTCAATTTAAATTTACTGATAGAACCATAAATACCTTTTATTCCTTTGCTAGTCACTGAGGTTGTCAAGGTATCCATAACTATCCAAACGCCCACATGTGCCTGATTAAAATTTTTGTAAAGCAGACATGTGTAGGAGTTATAACCACATTACTATGAGAATATCGAGCTGTAACTTAATGTTAATAGAAATTATTTTTTAAAAACGTGTTGGGAACTATTTCAATAATTTTAACTCTACACTTCATATCTTTTTAGGTAAGAAATATTCAGATCATTCATGTTAAGATGAGTTATTTGCATACCATGTCCACCAGGTCAAACTGATCCAACTGAAAGATACAAATTTAGCTTATTTCAAATGGTAGAGTATAGTTCAAACTGCCAAGAAGTAATTTTGTGATCCAATGTACTAAGTGTACCTTTGCAAGACCTGCTAATAGTAGTGTGATCACTTGAGTGGAGTTTGATGCTCTCTAAGGGTCTTCATGTGGCTGTAGACCGATCTGGATTCATAATACTGCTGCCTTCACCGCTTGCTGATTGTCACGGGACTTAATCTGGGATGTTAGGGTGGGTTCCCTTAATGGATAATGTCTGCACGAGCTTTCTTTAACATAGGCAGCCACCACAAGATTCCTGACCGATTGGGGTCAGGATACAGTGGCGTGGAATGTAGGATGACTGGGGACACTTCACTGTTGCAGCCTTCTTCCGCCTTCACTGCTGTTGCGTTGTGTGATCAACTTTCACCAGCTCTGCTGTTGAGGTCTTGGGTGGATTGCCCCTTGTCTTTTCTGCCCTGGATGACCCTAGCAAAAGATCAGTGCCAGGTGGCTAAACTCCAGACAGCATTGCTCTTGTGATCTCAGGAACTCACAAGCTTCTCCACCATGAATAGGTGATGATCCTTGAAGAAGACCTTCAGTAACTCCACACATAAATGATACTGCCTGCATTGTTATACAATTTCACTGAACACTTTACACAAGCTCTGAAGAAAAACATTTTGCTTGCTGGGCATACTGTTTTGAAAGGTTTGTCAAACTATGTAGACGTAACACTGTAGATAACACTGTTGGAATCCAAAGTTGTCCTAGAACAATGAGTTCCTTAAAAATTGATTTCTGATCATTCCAAATTACTGTGTGTATATTGCATTCTTCTTTATAACTTTTAAATATGTTGGCATCTTTTTGTCCTCTGGTTTTGATATAATTTTTGCTTTTGTTTTCACTCAGAACTGTCTCTTATCTCTTGTCTATTTGTCCCTTTCCCCTCAATAACCGTGCATCTTGTTTATTTTATCTCTTCTATCTGTATCAATGCTCTTTCCTTTTGGTTTGTTACCTCTACAAATTATATTATTCTCAGTTCCTTCATACCTCCTTTCTGTTTCCACTCCCATATATCCTGAATCTGTTTTTTTAACTCCCTCTACCACTAACTCTCTCCCTTTCTCCCCTCCATGGTTTGGTCCATCTACTTGTGTCATGCACAATTCCTTACTCATTCTACTTTGCTGTCTCTTTTTATATTTTTCTATCTCCAATTTTTTTTACTTCTTTTTATTTCCTTTGCTGTCTTTGTGTAGTCAATGTACAAAAGTGATACTTATGAGATACCTTCATTGAAGCAAGCAGCTGAGAAGAAGGGAGTGAAGAAATCGGGTGCAAAGAGTCTTTTTTTTGAAGCACTGCTCGGGGAGAAGGGTCTGCACTGCACAAGTGCAAGACATAGCGCGCCAAGGTTTAAAAACAGACCACCGTATACAGCGGGCAGCGGAGTGAGAGGGAGCAGAGTGGGACGGCTTTGGCTCAACAGGCTTCGGCGAGAACAGGCAGAGGCCAGGGTAGGTTCCGGTAAGTTTTTCGTCCAGTTTGTTTAGAGTAGAGAGAATGCCAGGCAGGATGTTGGAATGCTCCTCTTGCAGGATGTGGGAGGTCAGGGAGCCCTCCGGTGTCCCTGACAACGACACCTGCAAGAAGTGCATCCAGCTGCAGCTCCTAACAAACCGCATTAGGGAACTGGAGCAGGAGCTGGATGACCTCCGGATCATTCGGGAGAATGAGGAGATTATAGATAGTAGCTACAGGGAGGTAGTTACGCCAAAGGAGCAAAGCACAGGAAATTGGGTCACTTTCAGGCGAGGGAAGAGGAAAGGGCAGGCAGAGCAGGGTTCCCCTGTGGCCATTCCCTTCAACAACAAGTATAGCACATTGGATACTGTTGGGGGGGATGACTTACCTGGGACAAACAGCAGCAGCCAGATCTCTGGCACTGAGTATGGTTCTGCAGTGTAGAAGGGAGGGTGGAAAAAGAGGAGAGCGGTAGTGATAGGGGACTCGATAGTTAGAGGTACAGATAGGAGGTTCTGTGGTCATGACAGAGAATCCAGGATGGTTTGTTGCCTTCCGGGTGCCAGGGTCAATGACTCTGATCGCTTGCATGACATTCTGAAGTGGGAGGGTGATCAGCCAGATGTCGTGGTGCACATCGGTACCAATGACATAGCAAGGAAGAGTGAGGAGGTCCTGGAGAGTGATTATAGAGAGCTTGGTGGGAAGTTGAAAAGCAGGACTTTGAGGGTGGTTATCTCAGGATTGCTAATTGTGCTACGTGCCAGTGAGGGTAAGAATAGGATGCTCTGGAGGATGAACAAGTGGCTGAGGAACTAGTGTAGGGGGCAGGGTTTCAGATTTCAGGATCATTGGGACCTCTTCTGGGGCAGGTGGGACCTGTACAAGAGAGACGGGTTACACTTGAACTACAAGGGGACCAATATCCTTTCAGGGAGGTTTGTAAGTGCTGTTAGGGAGGCTTTAGACTAGATTTGCAGGGGGATGGGAACCAGAGTGCCAGAGCTGACAGTGAGGCTGGGGTGAAAATAAATGATGTTAAAAGTTCAAGCAAAGCCGCAAATAGAAAGGTTGTGAGTGGTGGTAAAAATCTTCTGCGGTGTATATATTTCAATGCTAGGAGTATTGCGGGGAAGGCAGACGAGTTGAGGGCGTGGATTGACACATGGAATTATGACGTTATAGCAATTAGTGAAACTTGGCTACATGAAGGGCAGGACTTGCAGCTTAATATTCCAGGGTTCCGTTGTTTCAGATGTGATAGAGGCAGAGGAGTGAAAGGTGGGGGGTTAGCATTGCTTGTCAGGGAAAATGTTACAGCAGTGCTCAGGCAGGACAGATTAGAGGGCTTGTCTACTGAGTCCTTATGGGTGGAGCTGAGAAACAGGAAAGGTTATGGCCACATTAGTGGGGTTGTGTTATAGACCACCCAATAGTCAGTGAGAATTGCAGGAGCAAATCTGCAGAGAAATAGCAGACAACTGCAGGAAACATAAAGTTCTGGTGGTAGGGGATTTTAATTTTCCACATATTGATTGGGACTCCCATACTGTTAGATGTCTAGATGGGTTAGAGTTTGTAAAATGTGTTCAGGAAAGTTTTCTAAATCAATATATAGAGGTACCAACTAGAGGGGATGCAACATTAGATCTCCTATTAGGAAATGAGTTAGGACAAGTGACGGAAGTGTGTGTAGGGGAGCACTTTGGTTCCAGTGATCATAACACCATTAGTTTCAACTTGATCATGGATAAAGATTGATCTGGTCCTAGGGTTGAGGTTCTAAACTGGAAGAAGGCCAAATTTGAAGAAATGAGAAAGGATCTAAAAAGCGTGGATTGAGACAGGTTGTTCTCTGGCAAGGAAGTGGGAAGCCTTCAAAGGAGAAATTTTGAGAGTGCAGAGCTTGTATGTTCCTGTCATGATTAAAGGCAAAGTGAATAGGAATAAGGAACCTTGGTTCTCAAGGGATATTGCAACTCTGATAAAGAAGAAGAGAGGGTTGTATGACGTGTATAGGAAACAGAGAGTAAATAAGGTGCTTGAGGAGTATAAAAAGTGCAAGAAAATATTTAAGAAGGAAATCAGGACGGCTAAAAGAAGACATGAGGTTGCCTTGACAGTCAAAGTGAAGGATAATCCAAAGAGCTTTTACAGGTATATTAAGAGTAAAAGGATTGTAAGGGATAAAATTGGTCCTCTTGAAGATCAGAGTGGTCGGGTATGTGCAGAACCAAAAGAAATGGGGGAGATCTTAAATGGTGTTTTTGCGTCTGTATTTACTAAGGAAACTGGCATGAAGTCTATGGAATTAAGGGAAACAAGTAGTGAGATCATGGAAATTGTACAGATTGAAAAGAAGGAGGTGCTTGCTATCTTGAGGCAAATTAAAGTGGATAAATTCCCAGGACCTGACAGGGTATTCCCTCGGGCCCTGAAGGAGACTAGTGTTGAAATTGCAGGGGCCCTGGCAGATATATTTAAATTGTCAGTGTCTACGGGTGAGGTGCCGGAGGATTGGAGAATGGCTGATGTTGTTCCGTTGTTTAAAAAAGGATCGAAAAGTAATCCGGGAAATTATAGGCCGGTAAGTTTGACGTCGGTAGTGGGTGAGTTATTGGAGGGAATACTAAGAAACAGAATCTACAAGCATTTGGATAGACAGGGGCTTATTGGGGAGAGTCAACATGGCTTTGTGCGTGGTAGGTCGTGTTTGACCAATCTGTTGGAGTTTTTCGAGGAGGTTACCAGGAAAGTGGGTGAAGGGAAGGCAGTGGATGTTGTCTACATGGACTTCAGTAAGGCCTTTGACAAGGTCCCGCATTTGAGGTTAGTTAGGAAAATTCAGTCGCTAGGTATACATGAGAGGTGGTAAATTGGATTAGACATTGGCTCAATGGAAGAAGCCAAAGAGTGGTAGTAGAGGATTGCTTCTCAGAGTGGAGGCCTGTGACTAGTGGTGTGCCACAGGGATCAGTGCTGGGTCCACTGTTATTTGTCATCTATATCAATGATCTGGATGATAATGTGGTAAATTGGATCAGCAAATTTGCTGATGATACAAAGATTGGAGTTGTAGTGGACAGTGAGGAAGGTTTTCAAAGCTTGCAGAGGGATTTGGACCAGCTGGGAAAATGGGCTGAAAAATGGCAGGTGGAGTTTAATACAGACAAGTGTGAGGTATTGCACTTTGGAAGGACAAGCCAAGGTTGAACATACAGGGTAAATGGTAAGGCACTGAGCGGTGCAGTAGAACAGAGTGATCTGGGAATACAGATACAAAATTCCCTAAAAGTGGCGTCACAGGTAGATAGGGTCGTAAAGAGAGCTCTTGGTACATTGGCCTTTATTAATCGAAGTATTGAGTATAAGAGCTGGAATGTTATGATGAGGTTGTATAAGGCATTGGTGAGGCCGAATCTGGAGTATTGTGTTCAGTTTTGCTCACCAAATTACAGGAAGGATATTAATAAGGTTGAAAGAGTGCAGAGAAGGTTTACAAGGATGTTGCCAGGACTTGAGAAACTGAGTTACAGAGAAAGGTTGAATAGGTTAGGACTTTATTCCCTGGAGTGTACAGAATGAGGGGAGATTTGATAGAAGTATATAAAATTATGATGGGTATAGATAGAGTGAATGCAAGCAGGCTTTTTCCACCGAGGCAAGGGGAGAAAAAAACCAGAGGACATGGGTTAAGGGTGAGGGGGGAAAAGTTTAAAGGGAACATTAGTGGGGGCTTCTTCACACAGAGAGTGGTGGGAGTGTGGAATGAGCTGCCAGACGAGGTGGTAAATGCGGGTTCTTTTTTAACGTTTAAGAATAAATTGGACAGATACATGGATAGGAGGTGTATGGAGGGATATGGTCCATGTGCAGATCAGTGGGACTAGGCAGAAAATGGTTCGGCACAGCCAAGAAGGGCCAAAAGGCCTGTTTCTGTGCTGTAGTTTTTCTACAGTTTCTATGGATCCTTGTGATGAAAGGTTACTGACCTGAAAAGTTATGTTTGTTTCTCTTTCCACAAATGCTGCTTGAGCTGATGAGTGTTTCTAACATTTCCGATTTTTATTTCAGGTTTAGAACATCTACATAGTTTAAATTTTCTATTGCTTATTATCTGACATTGTATGTGTCTAAATGCTCTGACTGAAGTACTGAAAGATGGCTGTTTCCCCTGGAATAAATTAATTATAACTGCAATAGGAACAAGAAAGTGATGCAGAACAAATCAGGAGTTCTAAGATCAAACTCTTCAAAAACACTGCTCTGAAGCATCAGTGTCCTGCATGTTCTACAAGCTTGCTGGAGAATTGTTTCTTCCATTTGAAAGTCTCAGGGAGAATTAAATCAATTCAGAGTAAAGTCTCTAAAGTGCTCTTAAAATAGTTTCCCTGAGTTTGAGTTGTCTGGTGTAATTTTGCTCAGTGGATTAGATTGCTTTCTAAAACATTAATGCACAGAGGGAATTATGGCTTCTTTTTCAACTATTTCAGCTAGAATCACAGAAGCAACTGCCTGAGCTGGTTCTGAATCAGAATGAACATTAATGAATCTAGGGCAGGGAGAGGGTAGCAGGGAAGTGAATTTTAAATTTCTTATTTCTTTAAATGAATGAAATTTGGGATTATTTTCAAAGTGGAGAGTCCTAGTCAGAGAGTTAAGAAATTGTACAGCATATAAATATGTCCTCAGCCCACCATATCGATGCCAACCTTTAGGCCATGCCCAGCATGTTCTTGAACCGCTGCAATATCCCTGGTGCAAATGCTCCCAGAGTACTGTGGGAAAGGAATCCTAGGTTGGAGCATGACCTAGAGGGGAATTTGCAAATGGTGCTGTTCTCGGACACAAGTTCCCTTTGTCCTTCCTGGTTGTAGAGCTAGTGAATTTGGTGGGGGCGGGGGGGGGTTTCCGTTCATGTAGACTGGATGGGTAACTATGATGTATTGCATATATATATATATATATATAGTACATGCTTAGGCAATTGTGTTCCAGTGGTGGAGAGAAAAATGATTTGGGGTAGTGGATGGGGCACCAAAATAGTGCATTGTTTTGTCTTGGGTTGTCTTGAGCTTCCTAGGAGTTGTAACCTCTCAGAAACCTTTAATCTGTTTCCTAAAGTACATTAGTCCTGAGTCACAATTGTTGTCTTAATGTAAGTTCAGGCCTCGGCTTTTGACTTATATTTGTCCCTTCCTCTTTAAGAGATTCACCAAGGAAAACAGTTTGGTGCTCCCATTGAACTGTTTTCCCTGGCGAATCCCTTACGATTATTAATTAAGCTTGTCTCGTTACATGAAACATCTAATATTCCAGTTCCCTGGTTGATGATGTGAGTTATTGTTTCAGAAAACTGTCCCTAATGCACTCTGTGCATTCACCCTCCAAATTATTTATGCCATTTGATTTTCCCAGCCCACGTATGAAATTAAAATCCCCTATAATTAGTGTATTATCTTTGCTGCAAGCTTTTTTTATTTCTTAATTCTGTCAGTTTCTACAGTTGGGCTACCTGTAAAATAAGACCGTAAGACCATAAGATATAGGAGCAGAAGTAGGCCATTCAGCCCATCAAGTTTGCTCTGCCATCCAATTCTTCCAGTTATCCCCACTCCTCTGCCTTCTCCCCATACCCTTTGATGCCCTGGCTAATCAAGAATCTATCTATCTATTCTGCCTTAAATACACCCAATGACTTGGCCTCCACAGCGGCTCGAGGCAATAAATTTCACATATTTACCATCCTCTGACTAAAGTAATTTCTTGCATCTCTGTTCTAAATGGACGTCTTTCAATCCTGAAATTGTGCCCTCTTGTCCTGGACTCCCCTACCACTGGAAATAATTTTGCCATATCTAATCTGTTCAGGCCTTTTAACATTCGGAATGTTTCTATGAAATCCCCCCTTATTTTCCTGAACTCCAGGGAATACGGCCCAAGAGCTGCCAGGCGTTCCTCATACTTTAACCCTTTCATTCCTGGAATCATTCTCGTGAATCTTCTCTGAATCCTCTCCAATGTCAGTATATCCTTTCTAAAATAAGGAGCCCAAAACTGCACACAATACTCCAAGTGTGGTCTCACAAGTGCCTTATAGAGCCTCAACATCACGTCCCTGCTCTTATATTCTATATGTCTAGAAATGAATACCAACATTGCATTTGCCTTCTTCACCACCTACTCAACCTGGAGGTTAACCTTTAGGGTATCCTGCACAAGGACTCCCAAGTCCCTTTGCATCTCTGCATTTTGAATTCTCTCCCCAACTAAATAATATTCTTCCACCAAAGTACATGACCATAGACTTTCCAACATCGTATTTCATTTGCCACTTTGCCTATTCCCCTAAACTATCTAAGTCTCTCTGCAGGCTCTCTGTTTCCTCAAGACTACCCGCTTCTCCACCTATCTTTGCATCATCGGCAAATTCAGCCACAAATCCATTAATCCCATTTTCCAAATCATTGACGTACATTGTAAAAAGCAGCGGTCCCAACACCGGCTCATGTGGAACTCCACTGGTAACCGGCAGCCAGCCAGAATAGGATCCCTTTGTTCCCGCTCAGGTTTCTGCTGACCAGCCAATGCTCCAACCATGTTAGTAACTCTCCTGTAATTCCATGGGATCTTACCTTGCTAAGCAGCCTCATGTGTGGCACCTTGTCAAAGGCCTTCTGAAAATCCAAGTACAGCACATCTACTGCATCTCCTTTGTCAATCCTGCTTGCAATTTCCTCAAAAAATTGTAGTAGGTTAGTCAGGCAGGATTTTTCTTTCAGGAAATCATGCTGGCTTTGGCCTATCTTGTCATGTGCCTCCAGGTACTCCGTAACCTCATCCCTAACAATTGATTCCAACAACTTCCCAACCACTGATGTCAGGCTAACAGGTCTATAGTTTCCTTTCTGTTGCTTCCCACCCTTCTTAAATTGTAACATTTGCAATTTTCCAATCCTCCGGCACAATGCCAGAATCTATCGATTCTTGAAAGATCATTGTTAATGCCTCCGCAATCTCTTCAGCTACTTCCTTCAGAACCCAAGGGTGCATTCCATCAGGTCCAGGAGATTTATCCACCCTCCTGAGCACCTTCTCAGTCATAATTTTCACTGCAGAAACTTCACTTCCCTGACACTCTTGAAAGTCTGGTATACTGCAGATGTCTTCCACTTGTTCAGTTCTTTTGCTATCTCTGCGACTCTCATTACAATATCTCCAGCGTCATTTTCTATTGGTCCTATGTCTACCCTCAGCTCTCTTTTACCATTTATGTACTTATAAAAGCTTGTAGTATCTTCTTTGATATTAGTTGCCAGCTTCCTTTCATAATTCATCTTTTCCTTCCTATTGACCTTCTAAATTTGCTTCTACAAGTTTTTAAAAGCTTCCCAATCCTCTATCTCCCACTAGCTTTGGCTTCCTTGTATGTCCTCTCTTTTGCTTTTACTTTGGCTCTCACTTCACTTGTCAGCCACGGTAGTGTCCTTCTTCCATTCAAAAATTTCTTCTTATTTGGAATATATCTGTCTTGCACTTCCCTCATTTTTCGCAGAAACTCCAGCTATTGCTACTCTGCTGTCCTTCCTGCTAGTGTCTCTTTCCAGTCAACCTTGGGCAGTTCTCCTCTCATGCCATTGTAATTTCCTTTATTCCACTGAAATACTGACACATTGGAATTCAGTTTCTCCCTCTCAAGTTTCAAAGTGAACTTGATCATATTGTGATCACTGTTCCCTAAGGGTTCCTTAACCTTAAGCTCTCTTATCACCTCTGGATCTTTGCAGAACACCAAATCCAGCACAGCTAATCCCCTAGTGGGTTCAACAACAAGCTGTTCTAAAAGGCCATCCCTTAGACATTCTACAAATTCTCTCTCTTGAAGTATAGTACTGGCCTGGTTTTCCCAATCCACTTTTAAAATCCCCAATGATTATCATGAGATTGCTCTTCTGGCATGCTTTTTCTATCTCCTGCTGTAACTTCTAATCCACAATCCCGGCTGTTGTATGGAAGCCTGTATACAACTGCCATTAGGGTCCTTTTACCCTTGTCATTTCTTAACTCAACCCATAGATACTCTCCACCTTCCGATCTTATGTCATCCCTTTCTAATGATTTAATATTATTTCTTATACACAGGGCCACACCACTCCCTCTGCCTTCTGACCTATCTTTCTGATACACCGTATATCCTTGGATGTTCAGCTCCCAATGGCAGCCATCCTTTAGCCAAGTTTCAGAGATGGCCACAACGTCATGCTTGCCAATCTGTAGTTGAATTTCAAGATTGTCCATTTTATTTCTAATGCTGCATGCATTCAAATGTAACATTTTCAGTCCAGTATTTGTTGCTTTCTGTTTTAACTGTACCACGCCTCTATTGCCCTGTAATTCATCCCACTGGCTGTGATTATGCCTCATATCTTGCCTGTCCTTTCTATCATCTCTGCTGCATGCTATCTTTGATTTATTTATGTTTTCCCCTTCCTCAGCCCTGTCACTCTGGTTCCCATCCCCCTGCCAAATTAGTTTAAACCCTCCCGAACAGCTCTATTAAATCTGCCTGCTAGGATATTGGACCCCTTTGGGTTCAGGTGTAACCCGTCCTTTTTGTACAGGTCATACCTCCCCCTGAAGAGGCCCCAGTGATTCAGGAACCCAAAGCTCTGCCCCCTACACCAGTCTCTCAGCCACGCATTAATATGCCTGATCATGCTATTCTTGTGCTCATTAGCATGTGGCACAGGCAGCAAACCTGAGATTACTATCCTGGAGGTCCTGCTTTTCAGCTTCCTACCCAACTCCCTGAATTCTCTCTTCAGGACCTCCTCCCTTTTTTCTACCTATGTCATTGGTACCAACGAGTACCAGGACTTCTAGCTGTTCACCCTCTCCTTTCAGAATACTCTGCACCTGATCCAAGACATCCCGTACCCTGGCACCTGGGAGGCAACACACCATGCGGGTATCTCTATCAGGCTGAAAGAACCTCCTGTCTGTTCCTCTCACTATGGAATCCCCTATGACTACCGCATTCCTCATCTTCTTTTCTCCCTTCTGCACCATGCTCAGTGCCAGAGACCCGATCGCTGTGGTCGTCCTCTTGTCAGGTCATCCCCCCTCAACAGCATCCCAAATGAGATAACGATTACTGAGGGTGATGGTCACAGGGGTGCTCTGTACTATCTGAGCTCTTCCCATCCCTTCCCTGACAGTCACCCACCTATCTAACTCCTGCAGCCTTGGGGTGACCAACTCCTTATAACCCCTATCTATCTCCTGCTCACTTTCCCTAATAAGCTGTAGGTCATCAAGCCGCAACTCTATATCCCTAACATGGTCTCTTAGAAGCTGTATCTCAGTGCACCTGGTGCAGATGTGGCCATCTGGGAGACTAGAAGATTCCCAGGATTCCCACATCTGACACTCAGAGCAAAGTACTAACCCTACAGACATGCTCTCTGTTCCTCCAGAAAAAAATGCAAGCAAAAATAAAAACGGAGTCCACTTACCCACTTAACTCGCCAAAGCCCTCCTAAGACCACTCTGTTGATGACCACTCCGCTAGGCAATGTTTATGCCTGAACCTTCCCTGCTCTCCAACTCACGATTGGTGCTCCGGTTATAGCCGAGTTACTGCAAAGCTTTCCCCTTTTAAACTTCACTCCCGGACCTGTGTGCCACCCGCTCTCTTGGAGCTCTCCAACTCATAACTGGCGCACTGGTTATAGCTGAGTTCCAGCGAAGCTTTTCCCTTTTAAACTTCGCTCCCTCCTAGTCTAGAGAAACTCTGGAGAGAGTTTTTTCAACCCTATCCCATATTCTTAATTGCCACTTAGAACCTAACCCTCTGATTGCTCTTTTTGGCACCTTGGGTGAAGTGGACATGCACTTGAGTCTGACTAAACGTCGAACATTATCTTTTGCCTCTCTCTTGACTAGACAATTAGTTCTGCTTAGGTGGAAAGATGCTGCCCCACCCACTCATAATCAATGGCTTAGTGATATTATGTCCTGTTTAGACCTTGAAAAGATTCATTATTCACTTCTTAATTTGGACATAAAGTTTCATAAGGTGTGGGGACCTTTTCTTGAATACTTTCATAACTCCTCTTTAGATTGAGTTTATCCTTTTTTTTCTACTACAATCCCTTACTTTCAGCTTTTTTTCCCTATAAGTTTTATGGTTTTTTGTTGTGAATTATGTTATAGTTTTGGTGGTCGGCATTATATTTTCTTTTTTTTAATATATATTATTTTCAGCTCTGTAATTAAAAAAAAACAAACTTCGCTCCCAGACCTGGGTGCTGCCTCCTCTCTTGGAGCTCTCCAACTCACGATTGGTGCGACGGTTAACCGATCCCACCAGGATCCATTAGTCTTTGTTGTCTCCTATGTCCACCCTTATTGCATCTATATCTCATTTTTCAATGCTAGGATCCTACTTCACTATTCCTATTAATGTCAGCCTTTATTATTCTGACTCCCCTTCACCAGGTTAGTTTTGTGAAGTTCACAGCACCAAAACAGGCCTTTTGGCCCTCTACATCCATGCTGACCCTTTACCCATCTTCACTGATCCTATTTACTCATTTGTATATTTCCATGCCATGCCTGGTTAAGTATCTGTCTAAATGCCTTTTCAATGTAGTGATTTCACCTGAGTCCTCCACTTCTTCTGGCAGCATATTCCAGATATCAATCATTCTTGATGTTTAAAATAAAGCTTTTCCCTCTTCTTTCAATGGCCCTACATTGAGAAAAAGATTCCAATTGTCTTATAATTTGATACACCTATCATTTCTTGGCACCTTTACTCTGGGGAAAACATGCCCAGTATTTCCAATCTCACCTCCTCGCTAAAGCCTTCCAATCCAGACCTCATCCTGATGGATTTCCACTGCATTCTCCCCAGCCCTATCACATTTTTTCTATAGCATGGCAGTCAAAACTGTACACAGTCATCTATTAATTGCATTTTTATAAAATTGTGACATCACAACTCTTATATTCTTTGCTGTCACCAATGAAGACAAACGTGCCAGAAGCCTTCTATAGCTCTGATCAACCTATGTTGTGACTTCCTGTGAACTATGAACTTGAACCCTTTAGTATTCTGAAGAAAGGTAACGTTGCTTGTTGGGCAGTAGTGATATTCAAATGGAAGAAAAAATGTTAATTCGATCAATCTTTTAAACGTTACTGTATGTTCCTGAAATTTCATGACAGTATTAATCTTGCGCATGATAGATAAACAGAATCCCAAGACAAAAGATGAGAGGGAGAGATTTAATAGAGCACTGAGGGACAACTTATCACCCTGAGGACGGTCAGTATGTGGAATGAGCTACCAGAGGAAGTAGTTGAGGCAGGCACATGAACAACGTTTAAAAGGTAATCGGACAATACGTGGATAAGAAAGTTTTAAGGGGTTATGAGCCAAACATGGCAAATGGGACTAGCATGGATGGAAATCTTGGTCAGTATGGACCAGTTGGACCAAAGGGCCTATTTATGTGTTTTATGACTCTGCCACTTTCTGTGACTAAAAGGCTATTTGTTCACCTCATGGACTATGGCACAGATTAAGAAAATATGTAGAATTTTTAATTCAATACATTTTTGGTATGGATTATAAAAGCATGTATCCAAAGCAGAAGAACAACGAGTTTTTTTTACTGTTGGCTGAAAGGAAAAATGGCTTCAATCCTCTGTTGCATATTATAAATCACAATAACTAATGTAGAGGCAAGAAATCGATCCTGGAATTGATATGTTGGCTTTTCTTGTTATTCCCAGACAGACAAAAAATGTTGGCATTAGTCTGGGCAGGACCCTGAGGCTTGCAGCTTTTGAGTAATATAGCATCTGTTAATGGCTAGAAAACCTAAAAAAAATCCATTACTGGAAACTCTTATTTGAGCAAACCCTCAGGATCAAGGATGTTTTACTTTCATACATACAGTCTTATAGATTCGGAGGTGGCTAACAAAGACAGTGTGGGAGTCACAGACTCTTCCACAGAAGGTTCAGGGTGGGTGGGTAGTATCTACAGAGGACCACTCCTTCTGCCAGCTGTGTGCTCTTAATATTCTCAATTTCATCCTGGCTTCTCTGCTTTGAATAGTAATGAGCTGGAGGTTCTCAGAAGCAACTAGAGTTGTTTTACTTCTTCAAGGAGACATTAAGCACATTATTGAAAATACCACCCTGGTACTTCCTTCTGCTGACAGAGCTCGGAATAGGATGTCTCTTTCAAGAATCTGGTATTGACATGCATGCAATGTGGCGTGACCAATATAATTGTAATTAGTACCTTAATGATTAGGTGTTGTCTTGGGAGAGGACAATCAATTTAGGAGATCTTGCAGAGCAGCACAAGTTAAAATTTCCAGTGCCTTGTGATGCCTGTTGTAGGTAGTGTAAGTCATAAAAGTTTATAGGAGTGCAGGGGTTGGTCTGATAGGTTTTGTACCAGCTTGGAGATCTTGATTTTCAAATGGCCTTCCCTCAAATGACCAAGATCTGTGCTAGCCCATTGAAGGAGAGAGTGAATTTAATCATCAATGTGATCTTTTGCCTTGTGGTTGCTTCTGTGATTGGGAAAATGGTCTATATTTTCCGGCATCTCTCCATGAATCTTTATCGTTGAAGGGCACTGCAGGTGCCGTAGGGACAGACTGGTAGAGTTTTGTGGATTTTGAGTATAAGCACCATCCTCTCACATGTTTCAGCAGAAGCGTCAACAACGGCGTGGAGCTTAGCCTCTGAACATGAGCAAACACAAGAGTATTTCTGCCCTTTGCATTTTGTAAGAGTGTATCAGAAATTATGGAAATACCATGTCTATGAATGAGTTGCAAATGGTGATATTTTAAAAGTTACTTCTCTTTAATGTAGCTCATTGGAGTTATAGAGACATGCAGCATGGAATCAAGCCCTTCGCCAATCAGGTCCATGCCACATCAGTCATTCATTTAAATTAATTTTACATGAATCTTATTTTATTCTTTCCCCGGATTCTACCACTCACCCACATGCTAGGTTAATTTACTCAAGCTAATTAACCTAACAATCCTCATGTCTTTAAGATATTGTATGAACTTTTATTTTAATAGGATGAAGAAATAATCTTAGTCTTTTTTAATTTAAGAAATTGCATTAACTTTTGACTTACTGTAGCTTTTGTACAACTTTTGCTAGATTGAAAATGTGGCATCACTGAAATGTATTGCACAGAAAGTAATCACTCAATCTTTTGTGATTGTGATGGGACTTTGAAAGAGCTGTTGTGCATTCACACTTCTTTGTAAGCCAATATGTTTCTCATTCTCAAGAACTTGTCCAGCTCCTGTGAAATGTTGTGGATGCCTTTCACTTGGATTTTCAGAAGGCCTTTGACAAGATGCTACACATGAGGCTGCGAATTATGGTAAGAGCTCATGGTGTTCCAGGAAAGATATCAGCATGAACAGAAAATTGGCTGACTGGCAGAAGGCAAAGAGGGGGAATAAAGGGGTCCTGTTCTGGTTGCCTGCCAGTGTCTAATGGTGCGCTACAGGGGTCAATGTTGGGTCTGCTGCTTTTCACATTATATGTTCAATGTCTGGATGACAGATATGATGGTTTTGTGGTGTTTAGTTTTCAGACAATACGAAGGTAGGTGGAGGGGCAGTTGTGTTGAGCAAGGAGAGGGCCTGCAGAAGGACTTGGCCAGATTAGAAGAATGGGTAAAGAAGTGGCAGATGGAATACAGTGTAGGGAAGTGCATGGTCATGCATTTTAGTAGAAGGAATAAAGATGTAAACTTTTTTTTAAATGGGGAGCAAATTCAGAAATTGGAGGTGCAAAGAGTTTGAGAGTATTTGTGCAGGATTCCCTGAAGGTTAACTTGTAGGTTAAGTCATTATTTAGGAATGCAAATGGAACATTAGCACTCATTTCGAAAGGACCATGAAAACAAGGATATAGTGCTTTATAAGGCATTGTTCAGACCACATTTGGTGTACCGGGAGCAAATTTGGGCCCTTATCTAAGAAAAAGTGTGTTGGCATGAGAGAAATTAGGGAGGTTCAGAAGAATGATCGCGGGAATGAAAGTAGTAGATCTACTAGGACTTGATGTTTCAATCCCTATGGTAAGTCAGCACTCTCGATGTTGGCAGTGGGCTTGGAGTGGTGATAAGGAGGGAGGGTAGGTACATCATCGGGGTCATCAGGTGGTCACCCTCCTTCTTTGACATATCGTTGATAAGCCCACGACATCTCCAGAGGGCTCAACGGTGCTACCTGGCGTCCCTGATATACCCCCCTCAATTCTATACCCTCCTGTCGTCATCTTGCAGCCCAGTTGTTGTCTTTCCTTTTAATCCAAATCCAATTGCTGCTTTCTTCTGCTGCATTTGATAAGGACTTGATTGGAGGGAATGACCCCTCACCCCCATCTTCCTCAATAGACTGGTTGTAGATGTAGCAACGAATCCCCTGCATCCCACTTCTACAGGGAAAGTCTTGGTCTTCCAGCCATTCTGGGCAGCTTCAGTTGCCAGTTCAGAGTACTTGGTCTTTTTCCTCTCATAAGCTTCTTCAACACCATCTTCCCATGGTACTACAAAGTTAAAGTATGAGTAGAGTTTGATGGTCTGGGTCTATACTCATTGGAGTTCAGAAGAACGAGAGGGGATTTCATCGAAGCTTATTGAATATTGGCTTAGATATGGTGGACATAGACAGGATGTTTCCTGTAGTGTGGGACTCTGGGACCAGAGGACACAGCCTCAGAATAGAAGGACATCCCTTGAGAACAGAGATGAAGAGGAATTTATTTAGCCTGAGGGTGGTGAGCCAGTGGAATCATTGCCATAGACAGCAGTGAAGGCCATGAATTTGGGTATATTTAAAGTGAAGGTTATATATTCGTCATTAGTAGGGGTGTCAAATGTTGCGGAGAAAAGGCAGGAGAATGGTGTTGAGAGGTAAAGTAAATCAGCCATGATTGAATGGCAGTGCAAACCTGATGGACAAAATGGCTTAATTCTGCTCCTGTGTCTTGTGGTCTCAAATTGTTTAGGGAAACTGTTTCCATCTCTGTTTTGTGGAATCATTGCAGATCCTGATAATATATTGATAAGTTAATTAAAGATTTCTTCATTATTTGTTTGCAACACCTGCCAAGCAAGGATGTGGATCCGCTGTAATCTGCCTATTGCCACATTGGATCAACAGCAGATGCAATCTCTCTGGCTCTGCACTCAGCCTTGAATCACCTGGGCAATAGCAGTACCTACATCAGGCTGCTGTTTATGGGTTACAGCTCAGCGTTCAACATAATCATACCCTCAGTACTAATCGACAAGCTCCAAAACAAGGGGTCTCTGCACCTCCTGCTACACCTGGATCCTTGACTTCCTCATTGTGAGACCACAATTAGTGCAGGTCGGAAATAACATCTCCTCCTCACTGACAATCAATACTGGTGCACCTTAGGAATGTGTGCTTAACCCACTGATCTACTGTTGCTTCACCCATGACTGTATGGCTAGGCCCAGCTCAAATGCCATCTATAAATTTACAAATGACACCACTATTCTTGGCAGAACCTAAGATGGTGACTATGAAGTGTACAGGAGTGAGATAAATCAGCTGGTTGAGTGGTATCACAACAACAATCTTGCACTGAACATCAGTAAGACCAAGGAATTGACTGTGGACTTCAGAAAAGGAAAGTTGAGGGAACTCACACCAGTCCTCATCAAGGGATCAGAGGTGGAGAGGATGAGCAGTTTAAAGTTCCTGGGGGTCAATATCTCTGAAGATCTATACTGGGTACAGCACATTAATCCAATTACAAAGAAGGCACAATCATGGCTATATTTCATTAGTGGTTTGAGGATGTTACTAAAGACTCTTGCAAATTTCTGCAGATGTACTGTGGATAGCATTCTAACCAGTCGCATCACCATCTGGTATGGAGGCGCCACTACACAGTATCGGAAAAAGCTGCAGAAGGTTGCAAACACAGCCGGCTCTGCCACGTACACTAGCCTCTCTAGCGTTGAGGACGTCTTCAAAAGATGATACCTCAAAAAGGCGGCATACATCATTAAGGACCCCCATCACCCCGGATGTGCCCTCTTTTCATTTCTACCATTAAGGAGAAAGTACAGTAGCCTGAAGACATACACTCAATGTTTCAGGAGCGGCTTCTTCCCCTCTACCATCAGATTTCTGAATGGACATTGAATTATAAGACAATAAGATATAGGAGCAGAATTAGGCCATTTGGCCCATTGAGTCTGCACTACCATTCAATCATGGCTGATCCTATCTTTTCCCCCTCTTCTGCCCCACTCCTTGGCCTTTTCCCCAGAACCTTTGAGGCTGTGGCCAATCAAGAACATCAGTCTCTGCCTTAAATACACCCAAAGACCTGGCCTCCACAGCATCCTGTTGTAACAAATTCACCACTCTCTGGCTAAAGAAATTTCTCCACATATCTATTTAAATGGATGCTCCTCTATCCTGAGGCTGTGCCCTCTTGTCTGAGACTCCCTCATCATGGGAAATATCTTTTCCACATCTACTTTGTCTAGGTCTTTCAACATTTGAAAGGTTTCAATGAGATTTCCCCCGCCCCCCCCCACCTTACCATCCATCTAAGTTCTAGAAGGAACAGGCCCAGAGCCCTTTCATTCCGATAATCATCCTTCAGAACCTCCTTTGAGCCCTTTCCAATGCCAGCACATCTTTTCTTTGATAAGAAGCTCAAAACTGTTCGCAATACTCAAGGTGAGACTTCACCAGTGCCTTATAAAGCCTCAGCATCATATCCCTGCTCTTATATTCTAGATCTCTTGCTAACATTGCAGCTGCCTTCCTCACCACTGACTCAACCTACAAATTAACCTTTAAGGTGTTCTGCACAAAGACTCCCAAGTCCTTTTGTATCACAAAGTTTTGGACTTTCTCCCTGTTTATACAATAGTGTGCACATTTGTTTCTTCTATCAAAGTGCACGGTCATGCATTTTCCCACATTGTATTTTATTTGCCACTTTCTTGCCCATTCTCCTAATCTGTCTAATTCCTTCCGCAGCCTTCCTGTTTCCCCAACATTACCTGCCCCTCCACCAATCTTTGTATCATCTGCAAACTTGGCAACAAAGCCATCTATTCCATCATCTAAATGATTGATATGTTGTTGTTCGTCCATCGTTGACGTTGATGAAGACCTTGACTCCATGGTGATGGTGTCGAGACTAGCGCTTGATTTGGATTTAAGTGAGGGAGAGTTGAGCAGCGTCAGCCTCACTCTCTCTTCCCAATTCCCATCTGGATCCAGTGGCCAAGTGGTTAAGGCGTTCATCTAGTGACCTGAAGGTCGCTAGTTCGAGTCTTAGCTGAGGCAGTGTGTTGTGTCCTTGAGAAAGGTACTTACTCACACATTGCTCTGCGATGACACTGGTGCCAAACTGTATGGGTCCTAATGCTCTTCCCTTGGACAACATCGGTGGTGTAGAGAGGGGAGACTTGTAGCATGTCTGTAGCATGTATGCCAGTCTTCCATACAACCTTGCCCAGGCCGGCGCCCTGGAATCCTTCCAAGGCGCAAATCCATGGTCTCATGAGACTAGTGGATGCCAAATGATTGATATACAGCATAAAAAGAAGCAATTTCAACACCGAACCCTGCGGAACACCACTAGTCACTGGCAGCCAACCAGAAAAGAATGCCTCCTACCAATCGGCCAGTGCTCTAACCATGCCAGTAACCTTCCTGTAATACTGCGGGCTCTTAAATTGGTAAGCAGCCTCGTGTGGCACCTTGTTGAAGGCTTTCTAAAAATTGAAACATATCTCCTTTATCTATTCTACTTGTTATCTCCTCAAATAATTCCAAAGGTTTGTCAGGCACAATTTTCCCTTAAGGAAACCATGCTGACTTCGTCCTATCTTGTCCTGTGTCACCAAGTACCCCATAACCTCATCCTTAACAATTGACTCCCAACATCTTCCCATCCACTGAGGTCAAGCTAATTGGTCTATAATTTCCTTTCTGCTGTCGCCCTCCTTTATTAAAGGAATCCTTGTACACTACCTCACGATTTTGCTCTTTTTGTGCTACTCAATTTAATTTACAAAAATATATTTCATATTAAGTTATAGTCTTTATTGCTATGCACTGCTGCCACAAAACAACAGGTTTCACATGTATGCCAGTTTTATGATGTCACAGACAGTAGATCAATCCCAGTCCAATTGATGTGATATAATTCAGTATGAAGTCCCCTTGTCTAGCTTTGGAGGCACAGCTTTGAGCCAGCTACCCAAGAACATAGAAATACAGTCTGTGAGTTATACTTCTCAGCCGACAGAGTAGATTGTTGTGATCCGGTAGCTCCAGAATAGCTCTAGAATAAGGGTAACCTTGTCTGTGTTAGCAGCCTTTGTTTTGAATGGAATTGGCCCTAGGGGTTTGCTGTTCTTAATATCAATAGGGTTTCCTAGCTGGAAGGCGCTTCTATGTCAATTTTAAAATCGCAAATTGTTTTGACTAAGGATTTCCTGATATATCTACTGTATTATTCCCTTTAAACCTTCCTTCAGCGTTAGATCCACTTAGTTGCTGACTATGGTGCTAAAATAAGGTTATAAATTATGTAACTTGAAAACACTGATTGAATGCCCAAGCACTGTTATGAAAACATTTAAGGGAGTAAATTATCTGTGTATCACAAAACAGTAGTCCATGGGTCTAGTAATGTTATAGATTTCAAAACCAAGGATTGAGTATTTCCCAAGCTCATCTAAACATCAGGCTGTGACAACTTTCGGCATGCCCAGTCTGACTGGTTTAATTTACTTTATAGAACACCCGCACTCTTATATTTGCATTTAACTGTAGGATTTCATAACTGCTTAATAACGCCTCATCTTTTGAGAGGAAAATCTATAATATACTTTGACAATATTAAAGTGTCGAGTCACATAAGTAATGGAATCAGCTGACAGAAAGGGCATGCATTGGGAAGTAAAAGCTTTATCATACAACACATTACAGTACAACAGCTGCTCCTATATCTTATGGTCTTTTTGTCACTCTTTCTTCATGTTGCCTATTTCACTTAGAACCTTGAATTACATGGAACAAATTTGGAGCATCCGCCTCTAAAGGTTGTGGGAAGCCAGATCATTAAATATATTTTAGGTGGATAAATATTTGAAGGATCAAGAAATTGAGCATCGTGGTGAACTGGTACAGAAGAGGAATTGAGGCCGGTATGCCTAGATCAGCCATATCATATTAAATAGCAAATCAAGTCTGATGACCTGCTCCTCCTGTTTTTGTGTGTTGTGATGAGCTAAACCGTGGTGGAGCTACTTCCCGAAGAGTCCAATAAAGTTGTCAATCCCCACATTCTGGAAACAGAAATGGTCTGCAAACACCCTATGAAGAGTGAATACAGATATTCCTGATGCAGTCATCTACTGGGACTTTTTTCCTGTACAGTAGTATTAAGGCTGTCATTTGATTGCATCATGATCTCTGCAATCTTTGCCTTCATATGAGTTTAATGGTCATGCAATCTTTTTTAAAACCATAACTGAGATTTTTTTAACAGGTTGAAAAACCAAGGGTCAACCTACAACAACAACAATCTTCCCCCCCCATTAGATTTCAATTTTATCTCTGATATCTCTGACACTATGATTGCTTTGAGTGAAAAATATCTACATTTGAGGAGCTTGTAAAGAAGTTACATTAAGAATTTGTTGAATGGTATCACAGAGATTGTATTGCTGAACTAGCAATCTAAAAGTCTGGGTTCATGACTGGGTGACAAGTTTACATCCAACAGTAATGGCTAGGATACTTCAATTCATGAAACTACCAGACATGTTCTGAGGACCTATTATAGACCAATAAAAACCAATGGGTCTTTAGAATACATCTGGTAAGAATTTACAGAATGTGGGGCAGCACAGTAGCCTAGTGGTTAGCACAACGCTTTACCATACCAGTGACCCAGATTCAGTTTCCGCTACTGCCTGCAAGGCAGTGAACATTCTCCTCATGTCTGCGTGGATTTCCTCCAGTTACTCCAGTTTCCTCCCACACTCCAAAGACGTTCCGGTTGTTAGGTTCATTGGTTGAAAATAAATAAATAAAATGTGATAGATGATGAACTTACATTTGAATGGAAGTAGCAAACAGCTAATTCAAAACAATTAGCGATCAATGTTTTTCTTCTTTGCACTAGCTGTCATCCTTATGAAACCCCCTGGTTTCTGGTCCCGCCAAACCCCTGGGACCAAGATGGCTCTCCCACCCCAAACCCTGGTTTGTGTGGATGCTGTGTAATCTGCTACCCTGTTACAGTTCTGCCATCCTAATTGGATGACACACATTCCTCATCTTCCCTCACCTTCGACAATAACCCAAACAGGCTGACAGCACAGCAGACTGCTCTTACAGAACTGCTAAATTACAGTAAAAATATGAACCAGGACATTACACTTGTCATTTACTTTTATATCCTACACTAGGTATCTGACTATCTTCTAGACTTTTCTAGGTTTCTATTGCCTTTATTCCAGACTTCATCAATGTTTTCCAGGGATCCTGCCAATCTTTATATCTATTCATGACATATTGTAGGGAAATTACAGTGAGAGAGAGGAGTTGGCCAAAGTAAATTGGAAGGAGCAGCTGACAGGGATGTCAGCAGAGCAGCAATGGCATGTGTTTCTGGGAAAAATGAGGAAGGTGCAGGACATGTGTATTCCAAAAATGAAGAAATATTCAAATAGTAAAATAGTACAACCATGGCTGGCTAGGGGTCAAAGCTATTGTAAAAGCAAAAGAAAGGGCATACAACAAAGCAAAAATTAGTGGAAAGATAGAGGATTGGGAAGTTTTTAAAAACCTACAGAGAGCAACTAAAAAAGTCATTAGAAGGGAAAAGATGAAATGAAAGCAAGCTAGCAGATAATATCAAAGTGGGTAGTAAAGGTTTTTTCAAGTATCTTGAAAATAAAAGAGAAATGAGAGTGGATATAGGACCAATAGAAAATGAGGCAGGAGAAATAACAATGGGGGCAAGGAGATGGCTGATGAACTAAATGAGTATTTTGCATCAGTCTTCATTGTGGAAGACACTAGCAGTATGCCTGATGTTGTAGTGTGTGAAGGAAGAGAAGTGGATGCAGTTACTATTACAAAAGAGAAGGTGCTCAAAAAGCTGAAAGACCTAAAGGTACATAAGTCACCCGGACCAGATGATCTGCACCCTAGGGTTCTGAAAGAGGTAGCGGTAGAGATTGTGGTGGATTAGAAATGATCTTTCAAAAATCATTGGACACTGGCATGGTGCCAGAGGACTGGAAAATTGCAAATGTCACTCCACTCTTTAAGAAAGGAGGAAGGCAGCAGGAAGGAACTTATAGACCATTTAGCCTGACCTCAGTAGTTGGGAAGATGTTTGAGTCAATTGTTAAGGATGAGGTGATGGAGTACTTGGTGGCACAGGGCAAGATAGTACAAAGTCAGCATGGTTTCTGTCAGGGAAAATCCTGCCTGATAAACCTGTTGGAATTCTTTGAGGAGATTACAAGTAGGATAGATAAAGGGGGTGCAGTGGATGGTGTATATTTGGACTTTCAGAAGGCTTCTGACAAAGTGCCACACATGAGGCTGCTTGCCAAGTTAAGTATTACAGGAAAGTTACTGACATGGTTAGAGCATTGGCTGATTGGTAAGAGGCTGTGAGTGGGAATAAAAGGATTCTTTTCTGGTTGGCTGCCAGAGACTAGTGGTATTCTGCAGAGATCGGTGTTGGGACCACTTCTTTTTATGCTGTATATAAATGATTTAGATGATGGAATAGATGGCCTTGTTGCCAGGTTTGCAGATGATACGAAGATTGGTGGAGGAGCAGGTAGTTTTGAGGAAACAGGTAGGATGCAGAAGGACTGAGACAGATTAGGAGAATAGGCAAGAAAGTGGCAAATGAAATACAGTGTTGGAAAATACATGGTCGTGCACTTTGGTAGTAGAAATAAATGTGTAGACTATTTTCTAAATGGGGAGAAAATCCAAGAATCTGAGATGCAGAGGGACTTGGGAGTCCTTGTGCAGAATACCCTGAAGGTTAACTTGCAGGTGGAATCGGTGGTGAGGAAGGCAAATGCCATGTTAGCATTCGTTTCAAGAAGTCTAAAATACAAGAGCAAGGATGTAATGCTGAGGCTTTATAAGGCACTGGTGAGGCCTCACCTTGAGTATTGTGAACAGTTTTGGGCCCCTTATCTTAGAAAAGATGTGCTGGCATTGGACAGCATCCAGGGGAGGTTCATAAGGATCATTCCAGGAATGAAAGGGTTATCATACGAGGAACATTTGATGGCTGTGGGTCTTTACTCACTGGAATTCAGAAGACTGGGGGGGGCGGGGGGGAGGGGAATCTCATTGAAACCTTTCGAATGTTGAAAGGCCCAGACAGAGTAGATGTGGAAAGGATGTTTCCCATGGTGGGAGAGTCTAGGACAAGAAGGTACATCCTCAGGATAGAGGGGCGCCCTTTCAAAACAGATGTGGAGAAATCTCTTTAGCCAAAGGGTGGTGAATTTGTAGAATTTGTTGCCGTGTGCAGCTGTGGAGGCCAGGTCATTGGGTGTATTTAAGGCAGAGATCGATAGGTTCTTGATTGGACATGGCATCAAAGGTTATGGGGAGAAGGCCAGGAACTGGGTGTTGAGAAGGAGAAAAAGATAGGATCAGCCATGAGTGAATGGCGGAGCAGATACAATGGGCCAAATGGCCTAATTCTGCTCCTATGTCTTATGGTCTTATGGTCCATTTAGGACATAATTGTTAATTTTTATCACTTTGTTCCCTCCTTATTGAATATGAGAAATTTGCAAATCCCAGTAGGCATTTCATTCCACTTAAAGTGGTTAGCCCTGAAAATTAATGCCCCAGTGTCACAAATGGTGAGTATTCATTGAGTCATCCAGTATTGAAAGAAGCTCTTTAGCTCACTGTATCGGTGCTAGTCATCAAGTACCTATCTACAGGAATCTTGTTTTCTAATGCTTATTCTGTAGCCACCTACATAGTGCATTCCAGAGTTCCTCTGCTCTCCTCAGATCCCCTCTAAACTGTGTCCTTTGGTTATAGGCACCTTTGCTGAGGAGAAAGTTTATCATTAACTACCCCATCAATGCTCCATATGGTTTTATATTCCTCTTCATCCTTCCCTGCTCCAAGGAAAACAAACCCAGCTTCTCTGGAATATCATAACTGAAATGGTCCCTCATGGGCAAAATCATGCACCCCCTCCTGTTCAAACATGCCCTTCCTATAGTGTAGTTATCAGAACTGCGCATGGTACTCTACATAGGGCCTAACTAATATTGTATGCATAACCTCCTACAAGTTTATACAACTCCCTGGTCAATGAAGTCAGGTATGCTGTATGCCATCTAGCCAATTTATCTACTTTGCAGTCATCTTGGGGACAGCACAGTAGTGGAACAGTACTGTAATGCTATTACAGCACCAGATACTGTACCTGGGTTCAATTCCACTGCCGTCTGTGAGGAGTTTGTATGTTCTTCCTGCATAAATTTTCTCTGGGAGCTCTAGTTTCCTCTCACATTCCAAAGACGTATAGGTGGGTAGGGTAGGGTAGTTGGGTAACACGAGCTTGTTGGGCTGGAAGGGGCTGTTACCTTGCGGTATTTCTAAAAAATCTTCAGAGATCATTTCCAAGGTTCCTCTGTTCCCCAGTACTTCCTAAAATCCTTCCATACATTGTGAATATACAATGCCCTTATTAGACCAAATGCATCATTCTACATTTTTCAAGATTAATCTTCATCTATCAGTTTTCTCCCCATTGTACCAACTCACTGATATTAGTAGCTGAAGACTACCATCATTACGATCAACAACACCAACAATTTTCATGTTATCTATAGACTTACTAATCTTACCTCCTAAAAGCCTCTTATATTTGTAGTTCAAGTTGCATTGTTTGAAATTTCATAGATTCTGCAAACCCTTGTATCATTTGGAATGAAGTGCAGGTGAAGACATTGAGGGCCAAAGTTGATATGGGCAGCCAAGTGGAACAACATTACAGTGACATGTTTAATTAAGGTAGAAATCAAAATTGAATATTATTTCAAATTAAGGACAGAAGTCTGATCTGAACATCAGTATGTCAAGGTGTTCGATATATTGAATTCAGCTTATGATTCATATAATATTAGGAAGCCTTTAAATCTGAGGCTGTGGGAGTACGAAATAAAATTAGTTACAGAACTTCTACCTGAAAATTCAATTGTTAACAATGTCAGTGTTATGCAATTGAAAATGGATATATTTCCTGGAGCAAAGTAGCTCTTCTAGGTGCTTTTACACCATGCTGGAAATTTGACTGGATCTTTCCTAGAGTGATTCACCCTTGTGACCTTATGTAATGTCTATATAATGCACACAGTAGCTGTTGCTGTTCTGCCAGGAATGTTGCAGGGAATACGGACTAACTTTTGTGTGTGACCTTCACATAGTAGTGCTGGACTGTGACTGCAATACAGCAAGGCCCTATCTTTCATGCTTTTGTTCTATGGCTGTCATCCCTCCCCAGACACCTACACACCTCCAATCCACTCAAGTGCTCGATAAAAGTTTTGATTTCCAAGGTCACTTCTTATGACTGTGCATTATCCTAATCAATCCAATACTCTGATCATTACAGCAAAGCCCTCCATCACTCTTCTGGCTCGCTTCTTACCCAAAGCATAAGGCCACCCTCAGCACCAGGTAGCTCCTTTTCAATTAGCAATATAATTGGGACCCTGGAGTACTTTGTGAAACTGTTTGGAGTTATTAAGGATTGAAATCTATACATGGCTTTATTGGGGATTTAGATCAGTTTCTCAAGTTATGATTCTGCAACACAGATTGCTATACATTGTTTGCTGAATCAAATAGCAAGTTTCACTTAACATGCATGCTAATGAAGGAATAGATCACTGGATCAGCCAACCAATCCCTGACAGAAAGGAGAAGAATGAAGAGCAAATAGCAATAAGCTACATTTTATGTAGCAGCCTTTTAAAAAAAAAACTGAAATATACTTCATATATACAGCCAGAACTTTTGGGCAGCTCACCTAACTACAAATTCTCATTGAATAAAGCAGGCTGCCTATCACCAGCTAACTAATTTCAGACATTGCATTACAAGTGAAAGACCCACATCTATGCTATCATGCTCGTGGCAGTTTGAGTTGAAAATAAAGGTCTAAAGGACCAAAATGAGCTAATTTTGTTTTCTTTGAGATACAAAAAGCGCAATCTGACAAAGCTTCTCCTTCACAATGTTTCTTTGATTCAGCAGGGTGTGTTAGCACTCACTCACTTCTCCCACATAAAAATTGTTCATTACCAGAATTTAACTACTTTGGCTTTTTGTTCCTTCTGCCTCTCTGTCATGTCTATTAGAGGTGCTGATTAAACTGTCAGTGGATCTGAGCAGAAAGTGTGCTGCCCCTCAGGGGAAACCAAGTTCTTGAATAAATCTCAAACCAGGCACACTGGTTGACATATTAGTATTTTCAAGGCTAGTGCATGTTTTAGACTGATGACTGCAGCACACCCGAGCACAGATGACATTCAATTCTGATGGAATGCCACCAATCTGAAATGTTACCTTGATGTCTTTCTCCACTGAAATTTTCTTACCTGCTGAATATTTTCAACATTTTCTGTTTCTTACTATCTAGTGTTAGATGTTTTTCAAGTACTATACTGGCATCCCTTTGTCTTTGCTTGTCAAATAAGATGTCCATTGGTCAGTTGGTTACAGACTCACCTGAGGGACAAGGCAGTGGTTTCAAGTCTAACTCCAAGCATTTGCTTCCCACTTAAGTCAACTCTGAACAGCAAAGTACTGTTTTTATGTTGCTGGAAGGAATTTCAAGCCTCCTGTCTCCCGCCCCCCCCCATGTGAAAAGTCTGGTGGCATGATTTTGAGAAACTAGATGGATTCTCCATAGTGTCCCTTCCAGCATCTAACCTTCAAATAACATCACCAAAACACCTGTTTATACTTACTATTTGCTTTATGGGAATTTGTTTTTCACTTACTGCTTTCTGCTTTTCTAACATTTCAGCAATGTTTACACTTCAAAGGCACCTTAATGGCTGTAGATTGCTTTGGGTGAGAGGTGGGGGGTCCAAAGATTGGGAAGCATGTTTTAGAAATACAAATCCTCCCCATTTTCTAAATCAACATTAAAGCAGAAATTAGATTCAAAATGAGTAAAGCAAATACATTGGTCCTTGGTACAAGAATCTACAAAGTAACAAATTCAGCAACTTTTCATGTATTGTCCTTATTCGCAGGTCCACAGTCTATATCTAAAAGTCAAAAAGCAGTTATGCGTTTGCCTGTCACACGCAGGTGTTGTTCTCTTTGTATCATGCTTCATTCCAGTTTAAGATGAGGTGACTGAAAATAAATGTTAACTTACTGGTGGTTCATAAAGCAAGAAATACAACTAAATACTTCATTAATAACGGTTTTTCATAAAAAATTATGGTAACTGATAACTGCAAACAATGAAGAGGCAAGTGAAGGCGAGGCTGACACAAGGGTTGAGGTTTGATGTGGGTGCGATGCAAAGTTGGAGTGAGGTTGAGGCATATTCGATGAAATGGTTGAGATGGAGTCAGGCTATGCGAAGCAGAGAAAAGCTGGAGCAAAGTAGCTCCAGAGCCTGTCTGCCTAAACTGAGAGCAAGGTCTGATTGAGCTAAGCACCAGGCCGATGTGGAAAGGGCGGGTATGGGCGGCAGGGACCGGCTCCAGGGCATATCGATACAAGAGCAAAAGACGACCTGGTGATTGGGCAATTGAAAAGGCAGGGTGTCAGGGCCTGAAATGAGGGTCAGGCTGGTTCTTCTCCTGCTCCGTGCGGTTTGCTTTGATTTTCACTGCACTAAGTCTGAGGATGTTGGCCTGCTTTGGTTGCTCTGGGCTTCATCTCTGCAAGCTCGGTGACATTTTGCTCCTCCGTGTGATGTGCTGAGGCTGGGGCTGTGGGCTTGCTCTGGGCTTTGTGTCTATGGACTCACTTTTGTTCTGAATGCTGCTTGTTTGCTTTATTGTTTGCATGATCTGTTTTTTCTCTCTCTGCATATTGGATATTTGTTGGATTTATTTTTGGGTTCTTTTGGGTTTCTTGTTCTGTGGCTGCCTGTAAGGAGATAAATCTTGAGGTTGTATAAAATCTATACATAATTTGATAATTAAGGTACTCTGAACATATTATATTTATATGCGATTAGTTCAGATGTAGCATTAGTGCCACAATAAAATCAGAGATAAATTGTACTTCAAAAAGTGGTAATGATGCGTAAGCCTGGTTTATAAAAGATGGGCCATCATGAAATGAATATCATTCAAAATTTAACCTGCTGAATTAGTGTTAACATTACGTAGGCACAAAATAATTGTAGAGCAGCAGTGTCTGAGTTTAAAATTCCTCCAAAAATATCTGCCGTTAATGCCTGGTAGCCCTCTGAGAAACATATAAATACTTCCCTAAGTTACCTTTGTCCACTAAATGGTCTTAACAAAATAAATAGCAGTAATATTATGCATTTTACAAATGCATGCCTAAAATTAGCAAGCAGCAAGGCTGAGACCTCCTGTAATCCGTAGTGATATCATAGTGATATCCATCAAAATGTAGTATTTCTGAACCTGTCAAAAAACAATTGTTTAGAAAAGGAGAAATACCTCTTCAAGAAGGAGTTGCAAGTACAGCATGTGTCATCTGATGGCAAAATTCATTTCAATCCCTTTAATGGAATGAATTTTGGAGGTGGACCACTATCTGTTGCATTTAGTGCCACTGATGAGAGAGAGAGAGATTTTTCAGCAAAATTGATTGTACTATATTCAAGGAGTACTTCACTTAGCAAATACTGTGTGTAACATATGTAACCCAACTCCAATATTACACTTAGAAATCTGCTATTTATTTAAATTTATTTACTTAGTGCTGTGCTATGAATCGTAAATTACCCACGTTTCTTTTACTCATGTGCTTGTTTTGGAATTCAAAACAATTGTTAAAAATTAATGAAGCTTAATTATTAAAGTTTTGGTCCTAAAATGAAAGTTTATTTAAACAGAAAAAAATGCTAAAAAATAAATGGTAAATAGTGTTGCAGAAACGCTGATAAAGGGAGAAAAGTACAAATCACTCATTAAAGTAACTTAAATAGGAGTGACAGAATACTAGTTTGTCTTCTCCCCTGCCCTCCATCCCACTTCCAACTAAACCATACATGAGCTTGCTTTTAATGCATAGATGCTAGAAGAGACAAAAATGTGGCAAAGTGTGCTGGCATTAGGGTTAGGGTTAGGGTGCTGCCCACCTGCACATACCTGGAACAGATGTGGAGTTCCAGAACAGCGAACCCTTTGCAACTGGAAGGCATCTGGTGAATTGTATTGAAATCCTGTTGATGAGAGGACTCAGACAATGTGCCCCTGAGGTCTTTGTCTTGGAATGTACTAACAGCTTATAACCTAAAACAAAGTAAGGGCTTTTTTCTGCCAAGTTTTTAAGTTCTGTGATATAAATTATTATAATTTAAAAATATATATTCAAATATTATGCAATGAATATAAAATAAGCTTAAAGTACATTAAGAAAGAATTAAAAATATAATTTACCACTTACCTTCTGATCACCAGGCTGGAACTAATGGGGGCTCAGATTCCGTACCAATGCTGACAGATGTAGGATTGGGGTGAAATCCAACAGTGGAAATAGTGTGATGTGGCATCAGCTTCCCACCCTATTATGTGAAAACTCAATATTAATTTCGTCTTCCATGACAATACAATTTATTTTTATTTGATTCATATTACATATCAGGAAGGGGAACAGTTGGGGGGAACTTAGTATTTCATAAGCAATACACACAATGTGCTCTAAGAGCTCAGTAGGTCAGGATGCATCTATGGATGAGAATAAATAGTCGATGCTTTGGGCTGAGATCCTTTGGGCCTCGTACTCAAGTAAAATTTGCTTAATGAGAATCCACAAACACACCCATGGAAAGGAAAGAGAGTATCAAAATCTCAAAATCTATAGAAACACAAAAATCAGTGTGCGTGTTCACCAGCAACTTTGCTGTGTGTTTTAATAACTGTTTACTATGAGATCTGATGATATTTGATGTGAACCAAAATCCTTTCTAATGTACAAATATGTGGCTGAGATAAGCTGCTCTCTGGCTGCTTTCACAATATTAAAAGCCTTTGTGTATTTCACAAAGTAGGACAGACCCTCATTAAAGTTGACAAACTCTAGTCCCGATGATCATGATATATGGAAAGCAAATCTAACTGGCTACTTCACATTTCACTTAATGTCACTGCTTGCTATAATGAAGCTCTTGTAGCTGGCTTTGTAAAGTGCATCCAGAAGCCAAAGATAAATCTATGTCCTTGGAGATGAAAGATTAATGGTTTCTCTTTTCTCAGCATGTATCATAGCAGCTGCGGATACCTATTTCTAATGTCACGCTTTTCTTCATTCTTTTTGTGAGTTGTCCATATAATTAAGAGATTTCTTTTTTGGGGAAGAATGAAAGCTGTGCCATTGTTCATAAAAGTAATTTCACAATATGCTTAGCAAACAAGAACACCAATGTCAATTTGCTCTAAGTAAGGTTCTTAGTCCATAAAATTGTAAATTTGACATATTTAAGCTTTCTGAAATTGAGACTGATAGCTGAGGGGGAGAGGGTGTGAATAAGTATTGCCATATAGTTCATCGTTTTTTCTGAATAAGCTTTTGGGAAACGGTGTTACTGATAATGAGAATACTAGTATTTCAGTCGCAACTAAACTGACATTATGAATGATTCTCTCTTTCCCCTTCTGATAAAGGGGATATCTGTGCTCCCTTTATGCTAGAATTCTGCATGGTTACTGATCAATCATTTCCTAGAATTAATTGCAAAGGAGCTAGTAATTTCAAACAATGAATCAAATATATAGAAATCCCATTTGAAGACGTGATCATTCTAGCATTATCATATCATGAGTGGAGTGGTAATGTGCAAATATATAGTGTGTATAGACTCTTGTTACTAGGTAACCACTGAAGCAAAACTCATACCAGAATGTGAAAGATCGAGCATAGGGCCTTCTTCTAAAACCAGTTGAGACACAATTAAGTTTGCTGTGGACAGTGTTGTCAAGAAGAGCATTACTAGTAAAGATGAGAATGTGTTGATGTACATCTCCTTTGCCTGGAACATAATTGCTTAACTAGATGTGCTGTGTACTGTTGGCATATCATTGCTATATATACTGTGATGCTTCATCTTTCAGCAGCCTTGCTGTTTTAAATCCTTACACCACAGGATTTCCAGCCAGCTGTATTCTTCTGTGTGTTTCCCTCCATTTTCTCATTCCATTGTACAAGTCAACCAATGTAGAACAAACCCACTGCATCCTAACTTTTATTGTCAAGTATGATTAAAGAAAATGATGCAACTCAAGTCAGATAGAAGCTGTAGAGAAAGAAACAGAGTTCATGTTTTAGGTTAATGGCCATGAATCAGAACTGGAGAAAGTTTGGCATTATGTGCTACAGCCAAAGGAGGGGTTGAAGAAAAGAATTAGTAATAAGGTGAAAGGGAATTTTTTAAAAAGGGGGATGACCTATCATTTGACCAAAGCAAAATAGTTGTTCCAGTTTTATTAGAGTTCTATCATCTGCAGAATTTTGGACTAGTATTTTTCAACAGGGAATTTAATCCAGATGAACTCAGAAAACCAGTTCAACTTGTTTGATTTCTGCGCCTCTACTACCAAGGGCCCAGCAAAGCACAGGAACAAGAGTTGTAAACATTTCCAGTTTTTCTGTTTTTGTTACAGGATGCTAGTTTATATTTTACTCATCGAATAGAATATGAGCATTTTTGGCAAGAACAGTATTTATTACCCATTCCTGATTACCTTTGAACTATATATCATGAGTCATCAAAAGAAATGAAAATATAAAAAGACATGAAAAACATGGTGGGTTAAATTGTCTTGAGTGCCCCAAATCTCTCGCTGAATATCTTCACTTACAGTTCATGCTTGCAAAAAAAACAAGTGAACTGCACTATTAGGTTCCTTTAGGTAGAGCAATATTTGTACTGTGAGTACACCTTTGGGTAGTATGCCCATAAAACTGTCCGAGAACACCCTACTAGCTTACTGGTTGCCAAAGGCTGTAAAAAGATTTTCAATCAACAGGTCAGAGACAATTTAGAAAAAAAATCTAGTTGTTATTGTTACATAATTAACTTGTTAAAAAAATTATTAAAACAAAATTAGGCCAGATCACATTTGATCTGACTCACTTCTCATGTTGGTGGCTGCAATATTCTCTTGTAACTTTGTCAGTCAAATTGAGCTCCAGATAACAGCCTGTTCGTTGCACACTACATGTGACAGGTGACAGACATATCATGTGTCCCATACTAGACCATCTTCTTGGTCTTTTTTCAGCTCATTCCATTTAAAGTTCTTAAATTGGTTTTAAACATTTCTGATCTTCAAAAACATTTAAATCAATTCAAGAGAATATGATAAGCAGAATATTGCAAATAGTTTCTTTAAAACACATTTTTTATATAAAACCTGAATTTTAAAAAACTGTTTTTCTTCCCTGAAGAGACTGTGATCAGACTTGATTAGGTTTTGTAGCAGTGTCATCAGACATGCAAACCTGCCAACGTGGTGCCCACGTTAACATCTGGTCCAGTGTACTCTTTAGGTCACATTGTGAAGTCAATGGCATGTTTTAAAAAATGAAATGCATTAAACATAGATTACTCATGTCCTCATAGGGTATCAACACCTCTCTATAACTAGATCCTGAACTTATTGGCAGATAAGCCGCAGTCAGTCTGTGTTGGCAGAAGTGACTCTAGCTCTATCACACTAAACACTGGCAACTGTCAGGGCTGCATGCTCAGCCAGCTGCTGCTGAAGCATGGTTGCACTGCTCGATCCAGTTCAAACTGAATCAAGTTCACTGATGGCTTAACAGTGGTTATCCTCATCAACAACGAAAGAAGGTAGAGCAATTGGTGTGAGCAGAATGACAGGAGTTTCAATGTGGACAAGACCAGAGAGATGATTATGGACTTTAGGAAGGTGCAGGCTGACCGCTCCTCACTGCACATACACAGCTCATCTGTTGAAAGAGTTAGGAGCACTAAGTTTCTGAGAGTGCACATAGTGGACATTGTCACCGGCCCCTCTACACCACCTCTTTGGTTATGAAAGCACAGCAGTGTCTCCACTCCCTGAGGAGGTGATTAAGGCTCTTCCCACCCACCCCCATTCTAGCCAGTTTTTACAGGAGCACCATCGAGAGCGTCCTGACCAGCTGTGTTGCCATCTGGTATGGGAATTGCAAGGCATCTGACTGCAAGTCCCTACAAAGGACTGCAGGGACTGCTGAGATAATCATCGGGCTCTCTCTTCTGTCCATCGGAGATATTTATCAGGAGCACTGCATATGTAGGGCCCTTAGCATTCTGACCGATCACTCCCATCCATCCAACAATCTCTTTGATCCCCTACCACCAGATGTGCCGTAACATTAGGACTAGAATTGTTAGAACGGGAAACAGCTTCTTCCACCAGGCTGTAAGACTACTGAAGTCCCTACCACTATCCAGGTCTCATCATGTATGAAGCATCAGTAACATTATACTATATGCTCTTTAACTTGTGCACCTTATTATTTGTTAATTTACTGGTAGTAATATTACTTTATGTGTTATAGGTACCATTGTGCACCTCGATCTGGAGGAATGCTGTTTCAATTGGCGATATACTTGTCTATGGTTGAGTGACAATAAACTGAACTTGAACTTGAATTTTTTAAAACGTAGATGAAGTGGCTGAGTGTTGTGGCTGTTCCACTCCCGTGTTTCGGGGAGAGGTTGGAAGGAAGATGCCTTGTTATGTTAAGTGTTATGTTGGAAGCTGCCTAGAAAATGTGCAAAAAGTGTTGCGGGAATGACATATTGCAAGAGAAGCATTAACCATGGTCCCAAAATAACACTTGTTAGTACTGAGATATAACCAGCTGGCCCATTTAATTTGCATCTCCAGGGTTGGCAGTCACCTTTTAATGCTCATAATGAAATGTTAGAAAGTTTAAAAAGTTCATTGTATTGTGGATCAGTTAAAATCAGAATTATAGTTAATGTATTCTCCAGTAACTGTGCCAACATGTTCCAGAATCTGATTTCTGCTTTCTGTTTATAGAACTATAGACAGCTCAGAATAGTTTAGTAAGGGGCTTAAGATGACATCATAAGCTGCTGTACCACATGATTCTCCTTGGAGACTCCTGTATCCTCTGTATTGGCTGCAGTCCCTGACAGTACTAAGGAAAGCTGCTGACACTGCCAGCCAATGCAGCAGTACAGGCAGGAAGCCAGCCTGCAACATTGGGGGCTGGACTAACATAAATGACCCAGAACAGGATACTTGCAGCGTATAAATCACAAGACTGAAGTTATAACTGTTCATATATTTATCTGACCTACTTAGTTAATTTTGGAACAATTTCATGAAGAGTTAGACCATAAGACATAGGAGCACAGTTAGGCCTCTCGGCCCATCGAGACTACTCCGGTTTTCCATCATGGCAGATTTATTATATCTCTCAACCCTATTCTACGACCATCTCCCTGTAAACTTTGATGCCCTGACTAACTAATAACCTATCAACTTCACTTTAACTATGCAATGACTTGGCCTTCACAGCTGTCTGTGGCAATGAATTCCACAGATTCGCTATCCCCTGGCGAAATAAATTGCTTCTCATCTTATTCCAAATGGCCCTCTGCTCCTAGACTCCCCACTACAGGAAACATCCTCTCCACATCCACTCTGTCTAAGCCTTTCAATATTTGATCCCCCCTCCTCATTCTTCTAAACTCCAGTGAGTACAGGCCCAGAGCCATCAGTCATACCTTAACACTTTCATTCCTGGAATCATTCTGATGAACCTCCTTTGAAACATCTACAATGTCAACACATCCATTTGTAGATAAGACTCCAAGAGTAGTCTAACCAATGTCTTATAAATCCTCAGTATTACATACTTGTTTTTTCATTCCAATCCTCTCAAAATGAATGCTAACATTGCATTTGCCTTCCTTGCCATCCACTCAACCTGTAAATTAACCTTTACGGAATCTGCACAAGGAGCCCCAAATACCTTTACACCTCAGATTTTTGAGTTTTCTCTCACTGCGTCATCAACACTACCTTCCCCTCCACCAGATGATACACTCCAGATTTGTATCATCTGCAAACCTGGCCACAGAGCCATCAATAATCCCGTAATCCAAATCATTAACATACTACATGAAAAGAAGTGGTCCCAATACCGACCCCTGCAAGACACCACTTTCACCAGCAGCCAACGAAAATAGGCCCCCTTTATTTGCACTCTTTGTCTCCTGCAAAGCAGCCAATTTTCTATCCGTGCTAGTATCTTTCCTGTGATACCATGGGCTCTTAGCTTGTTGCACAGCCTCGTGTGCAGCACCTTGTTAAAGGCCTTCTGAAAATCCATCTAAACAACTTTCACCGACTCTCATTTGTCTATCCTGCCTGTTATTTCCTTAAAGAATTTCAACAGATTTGTCAGGGAAGATTTCCCCTTTAAAGAAGTTATGCTGACTTTGACCTACTCAACTTCCCAAGCATTTTCTTAGTAAAAGCCACCTACAACAACCCTTAACCCCTGACACTCAAATTTTTGGCATACTGCTAGTGTCATCTCAGAGAAGACAGACACAAAATACTTAAGGTCCTCCGCCATTTCTTTGTCCCCATTACTACCTCTCCAGTGTAATTTTCAGGGCAGTCCAATATACATTCTCATCTCTCTTTTACTATTTATATATCTGAAAAAAACACTTTGATATTCTCTTTGATATTTTTGGCTAGCTTATCTTCACATTTCATCTTTTCTTAACTTCCCACTAATTTTTGCTATATTATATACCTTCTCTTTTGTTTTTATACTGTCTTTGACTTCACTTATTAGCCACGTTTGCCTAATCCTCCCTTTAGAATACTTCAACTTTGAGATGCATCTATCCTACACCTTCTGAATTGCAGACAGAAACTGTGCCATTGGTTTCTGCCATCATCCCTACTAGTGTCTCCTTCCGATCAACTTTAGACAGCTCCTCTATCATGCCTCAGTAATTCTGACTGTATCTTCTTCCTTTCAAACTGCAGGGTGAATTCTATCATATAATAATCACTCCTCCTAAGAGTTCCTTTACAAGAGCTCCGTAAATCAAATCAGGTTCATTACACAATATCTAATCCAAAGTAGCTGATTCCCTAGTGGGGTCAACCACAACCTGGTCTAAAAAGCCACCTGGTAGGCATTCTACAAATTTCATTTCTTGAGATCCAGCACCTACTTGATTTTCCGAATCTACCTGCATATTGAAATCCCCCATGACTATCATAACGTTGCCTTATTACATGCCTTTTCAATTTCCCATTGCAATTTATATCCCACATCCAGGCTACTGTATGTAACTCCCATGAGAGTCTTTATACCTTTGCAGTTTCTTAACTCTACCCACAAGCTTTCTACATCTTCCAGTCCTATGTCACCTCTTTCTAAGGATTTGATTTCATCTTTTACCAGCAGATCGACCTCATCTCCTCTGCCTACCTGCCTGTCTTTTTGATACAGTGTGTATCCTTGGATGTTAAGCTCCCAACTGTGATTTTCTTTCAGCCATGTCTCAGTGATGCCCACAACTTCATACTTGCCAATCTCTAACCGTTCTACAAGATTATCTACCTTATTCCATATACTGCAAGCATTCAAATATTACACCTTCTGTTATGTATTCATCACCTTTTTCCACTTTTCCCCCATGTTACACTTCACCTCATCTCACTGACCGCAATTTTGCCCTATCATTTGCCTGCCCTTCCTCACAGTCTCACTACACACTGTATCTAATTGTATACCAACTGCACCATCCTCACCCCTATCACTTCAGTTCCCATCCCCTTGCCAACTTAGTTTAAACCCTCCCCAACAGCTCTAGCAAACCTGTCTGCAAGGATATTGGTCCCCCTTGGGTTCGGGTGTAAACCGTTCTTTTTGTACAGGACATACCATCTCCAGACGAAATCACAATGATCCAGAAACCCTGCTCCCTGCACCAGTTCCTCAGCCGTGCATTCATTTGTACCACCATCTTATTCCTGCCCTGCCTTGCATGTGGCACTGGGACTTAATTAGAGATTACTACCTTAGAAGTCCAATTCTGTGGCCTTTTTCCTAACTCTCTGTAGTCACTCTGCAGGACCTCTTCCCCCTTTTTACCTATGTCATTGTGAACCACAACCTCTGGCTGCTCATCCTCTCTACTGAAAATCTCCTGCGGCCTCTTTGAGACTTCCTAGACCGTAGTACCTCAGAGGCACAGCATCCTGGCTTCTCTTTCGTGGTCACAGAATCTCCTATCCATCCCCCTATCCAGTCTGCTATCACTACTGCTTTGCTTGACTTTACCCTTCCCTGCTGAGCCTCAGAGCTGGCTACGGTGCCTCTGGCCTGGCTGCTGCTGCTATGCCCTGTTAGGTCATCCCCCAGCAGTACCCAAATAGATCTACATGTTATTGAGGGGAATGGGCACAGAAGAACCCTTCACTGACTGTTAATTCCTCTTACTTCTCCCATCTATTATCAGTAGCCTGCACTCTAGGTGTGACCACCTCAGGAAAAGACTTATCGATGAAGTTTTTCACCTCCAGGATGGTCCTGAGTGCATCCAGCTTCATCTCCAGTTCCTTGACCTTGTCAGTCAAGAGCTGAAGTTCACTGCATTTTCTGTAGATCTGGAAGACCAGTAAGTACTCTTAGATCCGTCATCTCACAGGAAGAGCATTCCATTGCCTGAACTACCATCCTGCCTGCAGCTGTTGTGTGTTTATCTTCTCAAAATTAATTTCTAGCCTGCTGCTGTTATCACTCAAGCCTGACCACTCTAACACTGGCCCACTCTAATAACGGCTGCACCACTTACGTCTTGCTTCTTGTTATTAACCCATGATAATTAACCTTAGCTACTCTTAACCGAAGCAATCCCCCACTCTGCAGGCAGGTCCTTACTAGCCCTGCTCACTTTTTAAAACTGGTGCATAAAGTCCACAAGGAACTGCCTCCAACTCACTCCGCGATATCCAGCTGCGCAGCATTTATACGTTATAATGGCATCAATAATGTCTGTGATGACTTGATAGAAATTGGTGCAACAAATTGTGGTATCATCAATTGATTGTCATAATTAACAGATTGCTCTTGCACAGAGATTCATGCAAGGTGGGTTATTGTTTTCAATGGTCTTGCACAAGCTAAGTTTATTTTAGGCAAATATTCTGGTTATTCAAGTTCCAGTTTTCATTTGTTATTACTCCTCAAGGTGAAAGTATCAGTGCTACAGAAATAGGACACTCTTTCTACTTTTAGCATGAAAAGTAGGCATCAAGAACTCCAGCATCAGATGTATAGCTTACTCAAGTACAAAGTCAAGTTACTCCAAGTAAATGCAAATTTTAATGTTGGAAACACTCAGAGGCGAAAATGTTTACAATTCATACAACAGTGATCTACATGCTACTCTGAATTTGCTTTATCTTTCAGGAGTGGCAACAGTGAGGTCTTGAATCCTATATTATTTTCTCCAGTAAAGAATTGTAACAGTTCAAATCTATAAAATTTCTCTCCTGACATTCTTTTTTTGTTTTCATCTACTACTAGTACTTTACCTTCCTAAACTCAGTAAAAAATGTATAGAAAGGTTTTATTGAACGAGTCTACTTTTTCTTGTTGTCTAATTGTTTCCCACCTCCTAGCCTTCAGTAGGTACATCCAGCTCTCAGAAACACGATAGTTGCAATAGAGGAAAAAGCTGTAGTGGAAAGGGAGAATCAAGGAAGAAGCCATACTGGATCTTGTTTTTGGCAAAGAACTTGGCCGGGTTATTAGAGTTTCAGTGGGAGAGCATTTTGGGAACTGTGATCATAACTCTGTAAATTTTCAGATAGTTATGGATAAAATTAGATCAGATCTAAGGGGAAAGTGCTAAGTTGAGAGAAAACTATAAAAGTGTTGAGCAGGAACTGGAGGAGAGAGATTAAGAGCACTGTTATTGGGCAAATCCACATTTGGCACATGGGAGACATTTAAAGATCAATGTTCTCAATTCATAACCGACATGATCATGTGAGGAAGAAAGACAAGGATGACAAAGTTCAGGAATCTTGGATGATGAAAGATGTTGTAAATTTGTTGAAAAGAAAAAAAAGTAAACAAATGTAAAATGTAGGAAGCTGAAGTCAGACAGAGCCCTTAAGAAATATAAGGAAACAGGGAAGAACAGCGTATCAGCAGGGCTAAAAGGGGCTGGTGCCCTTGGTAAATAGGATTAAGACAAATCCCCAAGCACTTTGTACATATGCTAAGAACTAAAAGAAGAGAGAAAGGGTAGGACAAGGATAAAGGAAGCAGAGGAAGTAGCTGAAATACTAACTGAGTACTTTGCATCAGCATTCACTGAGGGGAAGTTCATGAGAGATTGAGAAATCAGGAGGGGATGTTGATATTCAAGGAAATGTTGGGTTTCAAGAAGAAGGATTGTGTTTATTCTTTTGTGGAACATTATGACTGATAATTTCTTTGGGTCTGATGAAAGGAGTTTGCTGGACTTTGACAGAAATCTTTGAATTTTTTTTAGCCACAGGGATAATCCCAAAAAATATGGGTAGTGCGCCTCACATGAGCGGTAGAGAAATTATTTTAAAAGATTCTTAAAAGTAGGATTTACTCACATTTGTAAAATAATGGCCTGATTGGGGATCGTCCCTATGTGCAGTGCAGGCCATATCTTATAAACTTGATTGAGGTGACAGAGATAATTGATGAGGCTAGTGGATGCTGGTCTGCATAGACTTTAATAAAGCATTCAACAAGGTCCCTCATGGTAGGCTGACCCTGAAGATTAAGGCACATGGGATCTACAGAGATTTGATAAACTAAATCCATAATTAACTTGACCATAGAAGACAAAGGATCATGGTGGAAAGGTGTTATTTTAATTATAGGTCTGTAATCAGTGGAGTTCCACAGTGACACTACTGAAGCAGTCATCTAATGAGATCTCGGGAGCTAAATACAGGAGAGAGCACTTCGTGTCAACTGTAGCAAACTTTCTGGATTTTTGAAGGTGTTAGAGAAACCCGTACTCACTTCTAAAGTTAACTGTCTGATGGATTCTCTACTGCCTGTTATGCTGTTGAAGTTTAGGGCAGCAATGAAGATCCTCCATCTCTGGTGGTGTTCAGGGCTCCCTTCATCGTGTCAGTAGCTGGGTTTTCACATCTGTCAGTCATACAAGTTCCAGGTAGAGACTCAGGAATACCATTGCACTCAGATGGAGAAGGATTCTTCATTGCTATTTCCTTAACAGTTTTGTTTTACTAGTCAGGGTTGTTAGCCCTGAGCTGAACGTCAAACCTGCAGGACCAGTGGACCACTCTTAATCTGGCCTCTACCCTTTGACCCTTTTTTGGCATGGGTGGACCTATTAAGAGCCAAAGCATATATATACCTTTGACTCCAGTCAACATAGCTCTCCAGGTCATTGAAGTACACAAGTTCCAAACCCTACGACAAGTTGTGGTCCTCTTGGAAGTAGGTGTCTGATGGAACCATCCCTCAAAATGATGAGAAAAGCAATGATCTATCACAATTTGCAACACTCACAACACGCTGGAGGATTTGCACAATTTGCATTGACTTCCACTGAGAATGCTCAATCACTTACGTTGTATATCGGTTTGGCAATACAGGTGGAATTGACGTTAAGCGGAACCTGATGCCACGAGAAGGTCTGAAGTGCATGTGGTGGGTCACAAGAAAGTCAGATTTTGAGTGGTTGGTATCTAAATATCAGCTGTTACCCTATCCAAATTCTAGACAGTTAACTTTGGAGAAAGAGGAGAGAGAGTTGGGGGAAATGTTTCCAGGTGTATTTATATGTCAACATTGAAGAACAAGACAATTTTACAAGACTTTCTTTCAAAATGTTGTGAGCTTGTTAGTACTATGATCACCTGATCTGGATTAAAGATCACTAATTGCCCTTCATTTGGTCCACTTGGATCATTCATTGCCATTAAATGTACCATTAATAATGAATGAGATCTGCTGTCAATATTATTAAACTGAGTGGAAATCAAACAGTGTATTTCAATTTTAATATTTGCAGTTGTATGAATAAAACATTCAAATGTTTTGTAAAGAAATTGATAATAATATGTAGACTAAATGCTATTAAAGCACTATATCAATATTATTTACTGATGTACGCATATAAAAAATTTATTACTTTATTTAATTCATTTTTTTCTTTCTATCTAGACATGTGGTCTAACGACCATAGAAAATTACGCATATTATAAATCAATTATAAAATAGAATTTTTTATTAGTGTTAAAACAAATCATGATAAATCTGGGAGTCATTCAGACAATACCTGTGATGGTAAAGTAGCATTTCTTAAGTAAAGAAAACAGAAAATGCTGAACATTCTCAGGTCAAAAAGGAATGGTTAACTTTTCAACTCAATGATGTTTCATCAGTTCTGGAATACTCTCCCTCCGCCTCCATCCATCTCTCTCCCCCTCCCTCCTTCCCTCCTCCATCCCTCTCTCTCCCCCTCCCTCCTTCCCTCCTCCCTCCTCCCTCCCTCTCTCTCCCCTCCCCTCCTCCCCCCCCCCTCCTCCCTCCCTCTCTCTCCCCTCCCTCCTTCCCTCCTCCCTCCCTCTCTCTCCCCCTCCCTCCCTGTTGTACTGGATTTCCAGCATTTGCAGCATTTTTATTTTTGTTTTGAGATGATACTTGTATTTAGCTGGTGCTTAATGTATATGCTGTTTTATTTCTTCTTTACTACTATTGGAAAATAACAGCTAAATCTTCTAAGAGGCAAATTTGACTTCAATTACAAAATTTGTTACTTGAATATGACTATTTCACCTTTTCTTCTGTCCTGATTGACCTAAATATTGCACAGTGCTGGTAATTTGTCAAGTTTATTGCTAACTTCATGATCTCCTTTAATTTTGCCAACTTTTTTATATATCAGTTGTTAATCAGTCAAAGTCAGCAGGCAGACCTATCAGATTTGTGGCAGTTGTTACCTGGCAAAAAATTCCTCTTGAAATGACTTTCATCACTTTCCATTTCAGATGAGATTTTAACACTAGAGTAATAGATTACAAATTCCTGTTAAAGTCAATTATAGGAGGGTAGATTGAATTACTATAGATGACTTCATTGTTTTCTTGGCATTTAACTACTTATGGGCAAACAAAATTCCATAAAACATATAAGGTAATCTTACAAGGCCAGACTGCTAATAGGAAATTCCAGTCACTGGTGTATGAAAAATCAGGACAGCTACTAAGTTGTAAATGGGGCTAACCAATACATTGCAATACACTAAATATATTTTTCAATAGATTTTCAATGCATGAGTGACTTGGGACACTAACACTGAACTAGTTTGATTACACCTCTGCATGTGTGTGGATATTAAACAGAACATACATTTTATAAGGGTATTTTTTCACTGATAATAAATGAAGCTCTACTTTCAAATGGTATAATTTAATGTGCCTTGTGGATGAATAAATTAATAGAAACATGGTGCAGACTATGTAATAATGCCATGAAACAGAAAACTCTGAGGAATGTTGAGTAGCGGAATGAAGGGTGACCTGAAACAATCTGCAAAGTCCTAACACTTCTCCACAGGCTGTACTGCTGAGGTAATGACACATCAGCAGCACTGGGACTGGATGCTGGCCAACAATCCCTGCAGCATGACCTTCACTGAAGTCAAGGGAGCTTTGAATAGCTGTACAGTATTCTAAAACTTTTAAGTGCTGGTTGCTGAACAAGCTGATGAGCAAATTAACTCGAGTCAGGCTGCTCCAGCCAAATTCTGAATCTTGATCCCATTTACTTCTAAGATGTAATGAGAGTTGAAGTAACAAAATTTCTGGTGTGAAGATGTGATTGGACAATGAAGGGCCATTTGCTATCCACTTCATTTGATGTTTTTATTAGACTTGTCACCCTAAATTATACAATTATGAGAATCCCAATGAAGAAGCTTCAGTAGCAAGCCCACTGGATTTCCACTGCAGAGATGGGCTATGAATTTGTTTCATTTATATAAAGTGACATTAGAATTTGATGAGATCGATTCCCATGCAGCAAAAAGGAAGTTAGGTAGAACAGGTCCATGTTCTCTGGAGTTGAGAGTGATGAGTGATAATCTCACTGAGAAATATAAGATCATGAGAAAAATTAATAAAAGCCTTTCTTTTAGTTTGATATACTCTAATACAGTGTCAGTGCAAGCAAACATCCACGCAGCACTCAAACTGAAGAGGTTTCTTCACTCGGAGGAAAACACATCTTCACAATTCTCTTCCTTGTGGGGGGTGGGTACTGTGTATGCACAAACAATGAATATATTCAAGGCAGTAATCCAAGTTCAAAGGACACTTATTATCAAGTTATGTATACAACATGCAACCTTAAGATTCATCTTCTTGCAGGCAGCCACAAAACAAAGAAACACAATAGAATCCACAAGAAGCCCCACACAACCACGACTGGCAAACATCCAATGTGTTAAAAAGAACAAATTGTGCAAACAATCAAAAAGTAAGCAAATAATACACAGAACATGAATAGCAGAGTCCCCAAAAGTGAGTTAACTGTTTAGTTCAGTTGACTTTTGGGCATTGAGTGAGTTATTCAGTGTGGGAATGGCACAGAAATGTAGAATTGAAAATGTAGATTGATTATGTCATTTGAATGACAGACAGACCTAGGGATAGTATGGCCTACTACTGCTTCTGATCCTTATTTCAACTGTAGTAGTCATCATGCTGATTATTTTCCTCCTCCACTTTAAAATAACAAAGGATCTCTTCAACACATCAAGGCAAGAAAGTGTGATTAAGAAGGCAAGGTTCTATCAGTTGTTTTTATGTAGTCCAAACAAAAAGATGTCTGTCCATTTGCTCTGTAACATCACGATGCTGATGCAGTGGAGTGACTAAATTAGTGCTTGGTAAACTAGAGACTTGGATAAACAATCTAGGGTTGTCAGTCAAATCATACAATAGCAGCTGTGGAACTTAAATTCAGCTTTACAAACTGAAATTTAAAACCACTATAGTCATATTAATAACCCAGAAACTACCAGATTGTCATTAAAAACTATTTGGTTTACATTCTTACCCTGATGTGATGAAGAAATCCTTTGTTATTTTAGAGGGGAGAAGGAAGTCTATCATCCTTACCTGTTCTGGCCCGCCTTTATCTCTCTCCACAGACGGTGCCTGGCTTGTCAAGTGTTTCCAGCCATTTCCATTTTGTATTTCCAGTATCTGCATTTTTTAAAACTTTCATTGATAGAGATTGCCCTGGTCTGTCCTGCTCACAAAGAGAAGGGGAAATGCAATCCAGCTACTTTTCACCCAACGAGTCCACTCTTAATCATCGCAGATTGATAGGAAGTTCTGTTTTAATGGTGCAATCTAGCAGCATTTTCTCTCCAGTTGTGCATTGATTCCCAATCCTGGCCTGGGCTCAAACAATTACTAAAAATGTGAATTTCAGAGTTGAGATTAGAGTGTCTGCCCTTGAAATCAAAGCAGCACTTCACTGAATGTGTCACACAGGTGCCCTGGTAAATCTGAAGTCACTGGGCAAGAAATGGAAAATCCTCAGTGTGTGGAGCTGTACTTTACACACAATAAGGTAGTTCTGGTTGTCAGAATTCAACATCCCATCACTAGTACATCATGGCTGGAGTACCTTGGTGCATGTGTCTCTTAAGCTCAACCGCTTTCAATAGCTTCTTCAATGACCTCATTCGCATTTTATAGCCTTAGTTGGGGACGTTCACTGATAATTGCAAAATGTTCCATTCCATGTACAACTCCTTAGCAAATGAAGTAGCCTATTCCTGCATGCAGCAAGACCTGGACAACATTCAGGCTTGTCTGATTAGTGGTTAGTAACAAAATTGTGAGATGGTGACCATTTCCAACAGAAGGAGTCTAGCTGCCACACTTTACATTCAGTGGCAAAATCATCACCAAGTCCTCACTAAACAGAAATTCAACTGGATAGTCAAGCGCTGTTCAGAGACTGGATATCCTGCAAGAAGTAACTCATTAGTGACAGTCCAGTCAAAGGTATGCTGGAATACTCTCCACTTACTTAGATGAGTGTTCTTTTAGTAACATTCAAAGGGCTTGAAACTATTCAGGAAAAGTAGCTTGCTTGATTGGCACCCCATCCACCATTTGCTTCAAAGTGCAGAATATTTACTCACCCACATGAATCCAAACCATGATCTCTATTACCAAGAAGGAAAAGGGCAGAAGTGTAAGAAATGCCTTCACCTATAGGTTCCTCTCCAAATCAGACACATCCTAACTTGGAAATTTATTGCTTCTCTTTTGTTATTGTTGGGTTCAAATCCTGGAGCTCCCTCCCCAATGCCACTGGAAGAGTACCTTCATCAGAAGACAGGTTCAAACCATCTTTTTAAGAGTAATTAGAATGAGAAATAAATACTGACTTTGCCAGTGATGCCCTTATTCCAATGCTGTAAGGCTAGCGTGGGCGCAATCATTTTCTGAAGAGTTCCAAATGTAATTGAATTTTGTGTAAGCATTATTGATTGCATAGTCCTTCTATTGACCTTATAATTGTATCAAGGTCATTGGTGAGCTGTAAATTTGGTTCTCTGTAATTGGGTCTATTTTTATTCTTTAGCTGCTGTTTCATGCACAGAGGCAGAAACCATGGCCAGGTAATTGTAGTCCATCTGTATAGGCTTGTTGTGGGGTCATTGTGCAGTTTGTTAGTAAATTTCGAACCACTGAAAAGTGGCAAACATGAGAAGTGTGACTTGAGCACTGTGTTTTATATCACAGGTGGTAAGTGCATACAAAATTTTGCCATCTGGATCTAGGGATGTTGTAGTAAAGAGAAGGTTAGCACTTGTTTGGTGGTTTTACTGAAAAGTAAAGTGGGCAAAGGTCTGGCTTGGCTCTCAGGGATTTGTGTGTGGAGTTGCTATGGATTAGGTCAGGCCAAGGACATTTGGGAGCTCTGTGCCTGGGCTAATCATGAATGATAGGGCCTGGGTTAGTGGATAAAGTGGGTGTTTGTGAGAAGATGAAGCTTTGAGGAGGGTGACCTGAGGAGGGTGACCTAAGGATGGAAGGTAAATAACTTACCTTAATGGCACCCTCCACTGATATATCTTGAGGGTGTAACAGTCAGTGAGAAGGAGAGAAGACTAATGGAAGTATCATGCATAGAATTTCCAAAATCAAGTACTAAAGGCCTACATAAATGGCAGTTCTGTAGAATGAGGTGTCACTAGGATTGGGTTAACATATTGGAATGGGCAAAAAATCGGTTAAAGACAAAAAATAAGTAAGAATTAACATCATTTCCAAGTTTGCAGGCTGTTGTCAAGTGGGGAGCCCCAGGGACTGTATTTTACTCTCAGCTATTAACAATTTTACATAATTGACAAATCAAAAGAACAGTTTGCAATATTTCCATGTTTACTTCACAGTAAGGCTGGTTGAGAAAGTGATTTATCAGAGGGCGCAGAGAGTCTGCAAGAGTCAGGTTAACCAAGTGGGTCACTTGAAGGGCTGTTTGGGAAAATGTGAAATTCTCTTCTTTTACTGGAAGAATAATAAAGCAGATTTTTTCTGTGTTGAAAAGTTAGTTTATGGCGGTATGCAAAGGGATTAGGGTGTGCTTGTACGGAAGATTCAGAAAGAAAATAGGCAAAACAAAGAATGTTAGAAATACTCAAATAAAAGAAACAAATGATACTGGGTACTCAGCAGCTTAGACAGCATCTGTGGAAAGGGAAACAGGGTTAACATTTCAGGTCTTTGCTGCCTGACCTGTCGAGTATTCCCAGGATTTTCCATTTTAATTTCAGGTTTCCAGCATCTGTGGTTTTCATTTTGATTTTTCACGCTGAAGATACTCACTCAGAATTTCAGGTAGTATCGGTAAAGAGAGAAAAACAGAGACAATGTTTGTTCTTGATAAATCTCTCAGAGTTCTGATGAAAGGTCACTGATCTGAACCATTAAATTCCGTTTCTTTCACCATAGATACTATTTGGTCGGATGATTACTTACAGCATTTTTTAAAAATTTCTGTGCATTTTAGTTCTGAACTAATATACGGATGCAAGAAGCAATGAGTAATGCAGATTGATATCTTCAAGAGATTAAATAGTATGTTGGTGAGGCCTAATTTGGAATATCATGTGCAATATTGATCTCTGTACTTGAAGAATCACTGCATACTGAAGAGGTATGCTTTAAAGAGCAAATGAGCAATCTTTGTCTGTGTTCGACCTAAAGTTTAGAAGAATTATCTCATTGAAACATACAAGGTTCTGAGAGGGATTAATTGGGTAGATACCGAATAATTAGTGAGGAACAGGGTCATCATCATAGCTTGTCAGACCAGACAGCCAGCCACTCTAGTGTTGTTTGGTTGATGTTGAGCAGGTCGGTGTCAGCTAAATCAGGTGAGAGTGGGCAGTTGCGCAGAACGTGTTCAGTGTTCTGCACCTTTTCACCACACTCACATGATTTGCTGTTCTTTAAACCCCACTTCACCATGTTGTCTCCCGTCCTACAAACTCCCGCTCTCGCTCTGTTGAGAGTGCACCACTTCCATCTGTCAAGCAGTGCCTCATCTGGTAACATTTCTGTGGGGTCTTGCACTGTATTGTTTGGTGGGGTTTTGGTTTCTGTTTGTTGCCAGAGGTCAATCCTGTGTGTTTGGGGGGATGTTCCGTGCAGTAGCTCCTCCACTGTAGCAAAGCTTTTCCTCGATTTTAGGTGGTTGGAGACTGGCACATGATGATGTAGTGGGTGCCGTGGATCCAAGTTCTGTTTACCTTTTTCAATTTTTGTTGTAGTGTATCTTCAGATCTCTGGGGGAGCAATGCCTGCAAGTCTGTAAATGATGTTAGTGAGTGTGGGGCGCAGTGTGCCCGTGATTATTCGGCTGGCAACGGGTCTATTTTCTTTGCATGGGCTGAATTGCCCCACGCAGGTGCACAGTATTCTGCAGGTGCATAGCAGAGCACTAGGACAGTTGATCTAAGTTTGTGAGCATTAGCTCCCCATTTCGTGCCTGCTAATTTTTTCAAGACAGAATTGCGAGAGCCAACTTACCCTCTGAGTTTTTGGATGTGGTGGCAAATGACAGTGTCCTGTCCAGTGTCACACCCAGGTAAATTGGAGTCGGATGGTGTTCGAGCTCCTTCCTACGCCAGCAGATCTTGAGTTTCTGAGCAGCTTCTCGATTCCTCAGGTGGAATGCACACACTTGAGTTTTTGATGGATTTGGGTTCAGAGACCATTTTTTATAATACTGTTTCATTGCTTCGAGGACTACTGTAAGTCGTACTTCAACTCCTTGGAAGGAGTTAGCTTGTGTTGCTATGCATAGGTCGTCTGCATAGATAAACCTGCGTGTGTTAGGAAAGGTTGGTTGGTCGTTTGTGTAGACATTAAGTAGTAGAGGTGCCAGGACTGATCCCTGTGGTAATCCATTCTTTTTTGGATGCCACCTACTCTTAATTCCATTCACTTCTACATAAAATCTACGCTTTTCTAGTAGGCTTCTTATTACTTTGACTGTGGTTTCGTTCTTTAACATTTTAGATAATTTCAGTAGAAGGCCTCTGTGATTCACAGTGTCGTATGCTGCTGTTAAGTCAACGAATACTGCCCTGTAATTTGTCGCATTTCAAAGCCATCCTCAATATACTGGGTTAAGTTCAGGACTTGACCGCAGCAAGAACGGCCTGGCCTGAACCCGGCTTGGTCTGGTGTTAGGAGATCTTCGACTAAGGGGGATATTCTTTACAGTATGAGTCTGTCGTAGAGTTTATAGAGGGTGCAGAGCAACGAAATCGGTCTGTAATTTTTAGGAATGTTGGGGTCTTTATTGAGTTTTAGGAGAGCAACAACTTTGGCTCTTCTCCACTTTTTAGGTATCTTTAATGATCTTAGGCAACAGTTAAAAAGGGACAGAAGCTAGTGGAGTGCTTTAGGTCCAAGATGTTTAAGGAATTTATTAAGAATCCCATTTATGCCAGCAGCTTTGTTGGATTTTAGTTGTGATACTTCATCTTTTAATTCTTCTAGGGTGAGAGGTGGGAAGTTGTTATTCCCGTTTGAGAGAGCTGACTCCATCTCCTGATGTTGCTTTTTCTTTTGCCTCCGTTCCTTGTTATTTGGTCGACCATTTAATATCAGTTGGTGGGCAACCTGATTGGGTGTTACGGCAGCAGTTCTCTGTGGTGGTCTATTGTCTGAGTTTAATTTCCAGACAGTTGCCCATGCCTTCTTACTGTTCATGGTCATGTCTGTGTTTTTTTATCAGTTCCTGCCAATGCTGTTGTTTCTTTTGGCTCAGTAGGGACAGAACTGACTCTCCCATTTCGATTGTGTCTTGACCAAATGGGTCTTGGTCGTCTAAGTTGAGATACTCATCATAACTTTGCTTGATATCACTAGTCAATCCCTGAATATATTTGGTTCTGCAGCCTCTAGGTATGTTCTGTTGTGCTACTTTCCAGATTAGTCGGACAAATTCATCATAATGATCAGGTTCTGGTGGTATGGTATTGATAAGTTGATCAAGGTATTCTGCGAAAGATGTCCAATTTGCTTTTCTCAGGTTAAATCTTGGTAGGTACTTTGATGGTACATGTCTCAGAACTGGAAGGGGTTCTACCTGGAATGTACAATGTTGGGATTTGGGTATATGTTGGAGGACTATTCGTGTGAAGAGGTTGGAGCTTGCGAGGTAACAAAGGCAAGGTCTAGGTTGTATCCTTTTCTCCATCTGGCAGTAGTGAAGGTAGGGCTGTCCTTTGACTCATATAGCAGCTCAAGGCTGTTGTTTAGAGCCCATGATACAACTTCTTTTCCATTTGCATCGTCATCTTCGTATCCCCAGTTGGTACTATGGCTATTAAAGTCTCCAATAATGAGGTACATATTGTCCTGGAGATCTAGATTAGGTGGCCACATGAATGGTTCATTAGGGGGTTTGTAGATGTCCCTAATCTTTATGTTTATTAACCCTGATATTTATGTGTTTTGTTTCAACTTTCCGAAGTTCCATTGAGCCAGCTTAGATGTTTGCTGTGCACATCACTATAGATTTCTCTTTAACAAAGATTGCACTTCCATAAGTTTGGCTGGGGGTGTCAATAGCCAAGTGCATTCCTGGCACATAGAATTGGTTGTTCAGCCTATGAATTTCTTGTATGCACAAGATATTCGGTTTTAAGTTTGCCAGAATTTCTGCGTTACTGTGGCTGAAGCCCTCGATGTTGTGGCTAACGATTTTCATGATTTCCAGTTGGCCGAGGGTTTATCCTTTTACCACCCACTGGATGACTTGGTCTGGTGCGTAATGTTAGGATTGGTCTCCTTTTGGATTAACAGGGTCACGGCGTGAACGTTCCTGACTCGACAGGGTAAAATAGATTGAGAGCAGGCAATCGGGGTAAACCAAACCAGGAAATTATATGCCAGTAAGCCTTGCATCAGTGAAAGGGAAATTATTGGAAAAGATTCTTAGGGATATGATTTACATACATCTGGAAAAGCAATGACTTCTTAGGGAAAGTCAGCATGGCTTTCTACAGGGGAGGTCATGTCTTACAAACTTGATTAAGTATTTTTATAAGATGACAGATGATTGATGGGAGTAGAGAAGCAGATGTAGACTTTAATAAAGACTTTATGTAGACTTCAATAAAGATTTGACATGTTCCCTCATGGTAGGCGTTGGAGGGACAACTAGATTACATAATGGGTAAAATATTGGAAGGTAATTTTATGGGACAGGATATATAAGTATTTGGATAGACAGGACCTGATTAGGGACAGTCAACATGGCTTTGTGCATGGTAGGTTGTGGCTAACCAATCATAAAGAGTTCTTTGAGAAGGTTACAAAGAAAATTGATTTAAGGAAAGGCTGAATGTTGTCTACATTAACTTTAGTAAGGCCTTTGACAAAGATCTGCATGGCAGATTGGCTCAGAAGGTTAAATTGCCTGGCATCTAGAATAAAATAGTAAATTGGATTCAGGATTGGATTAGCAGGAGAACACAGAGAGTGGTAGTAGATGATTGTCTCTCTCTCACTAGGTGTGTTGCAGGGATAAATACTGGGTCTGTTGTTAATGATTTAGATGATAATGTGGTAAACTGGATCAGCAAATTTGCAGATGATGCTATGATTGGGGGGCATAGTGGACAGTGAGGAAGGCTATCAAGGTTTGTAGCATGTTCTGGGCCAAGTGGAAAAATGACAGATTGAGTTTAATGCAGACAAGTATTAGTTGCACTGTGGTTTTAAAAACCAGTTTAGGACTTACACAGTGAATGTTAGTGCACTGAGGTGTGTGGTAGGACAAAGGGATCCCGGAATACAGGTCCATAATTCCTTGAAAGTGGTGTCATAGGTAGATAGGGTCATAAATTGAGATTTTGGCATATTGACCTTCATAAATCAGAGCAATGAGTACAGGAGTTGAGATGTTATGTTGAAAAAGTTGGTGAGGCCAAATTTGGAGTATTGTGTGCAGTTCTGGCCACCTCACTACAGGAAAGATGTCAATAAGCTTGAGTAAGCACGGTGACAATTTGCAAGGATGTTCCCAGGACTGGAGGATCTGAATTATGGGGAAAGGTTGAATAGGTTAGGACTTTATTTCCTGAAGTGTAGGAGAATGAGAGGAGATCTTAGGAATACAAAATTAAGAAGGATATAGATAGGGTAAATGCAAGCAGACTTTTTCCCCTGAGGTTGGGTGAGATTAGAACTACTGGTTAAGGGTAAAATGTAAAAGTTTTCATGGGATGCTGAAGAAGAACGTTTTCCCTCAGGGGCGGTGTGAGTGTGGAATGAGATGCTAGCAGAAGTGATGAATGCGAGGAAGAGAAATTTTCATAGCTACATCAATGAGATGTTGTTTATAGTCTGGTTGCAGGTAGATGGGACTAGGCAGAAAAACAGGTCGGCACAGACCAGAGGGCTGAAGGGCCTGTTTCTGTGATATCGTGCTCTGTGTCTTTATGACTCTTAAGGAGGCAACAGTTTGAGGGAGATTTGCAAGGCAAGTATTTTTTATGGAGAGTGGTACATAGCTGCCTGGAACATGAGGCTGAGAAGGTGGTGAAAGTAGATAAAATAAAAATCTTTAGACAGGCACATGTATCAAGATCATGTGTAGACAGATGGATGTGTTTAAATTGTATCATGTTTGGCACAGAAGTGATGGGCTGAATGGTCTGTTTCTATTCTGTACTGCTCTATGTTCTATCTGTTTCCGTGGTGGAAATTCCTCTTCTTATTATTTTTCTTTAAATGATATCCAATTTTTCTTTAAATGATAATATCAAACCTGCCTCTACCACTTCTACCGGAAGTTCGTTCGATACTTACTTCAAGCTCCCCTGTCCTCCTCGATAATTGACTTATCACTATATTCATGCGAGGAAAATATGCGCTGTGTTTTTAATATTAAATTCGTTAGATAAACCCTTTTAAAAATGAAATTGAGTGTATTAGCCACCTATATTCCAGTCTTGATTAACACCCCCCACCCCACCCCCCCGAACAGAATTGGCAAAAATGATTTGTAGAAAAATATTGGCACCTACACGCACGTGCACTGGTGCCTGTGCAAGGCTTCATGGTCATTGTAGTCTTTCTCGGGGTAAACACAACATATTTGACTGTTACTCTTGTCCGTTGGCAACCCTACAACCCCCCCGGTCGGCCCGTCTGCAAGAATATTGTCAATATTAAACCGGTCCGCAGTGCAATAAAGGTTGGGGACTCCTGTCCTTTATTAGAATGGTTAATGGCCAGAAGTTCTCACTAGTTAGTAGAGGTGTTACACTTCTCAAGGAAGCCTTTGAGGATATCTTTAAAATGTTTCTCCTGTCCACCAGGTAATCTATTGTCCAGACAGAGTTCAGTGTGAATGTTTCAGGTGTATGGTGCTCAGCATGTGAATAGCGGAAAGCCTCGGTTCCTGGAGCACTAGCTTGCAGAGAATGTTGACAATAATACGTTTCTCCTGACAATGAATTTGGATGATTTGGATGGGAGCTGGGAGTGGTGTAAGCCAGTGATGCGAGTGAAATTCTCATTAACTTACAAAAACAAGATGTGTGCTCATGAGACATGTAAGTGGGCCCGTGGTCACATAGCGGTGAGAGTTGTGGTTAGCAATATGCTATCACAGCTCCACATCTTGCAGTTTGGGGTTCAATTCCTCTGTAAGCAAGTTTGTACCTTCCTTCCTGTGTGCACATGGGTTTCCTCCAGGTGCTCCGGTTTCCTCCCACAGTCCAAAAATGGGTCAGTTAGTAGGTTAATTTTAAAGTTAAGATCTATCCCGAGCCCTGTGGCCCATCAGGCCGGTGCTTATGTCAGTTTCTGTGGCGTGAAGCGACTGATAGTACGAGACTCCCCCCTGGATAGGACGCCAGTCTATCGCGAGGTTAACCCCCAGCATTTGCCGGTACCCATTTTCAGCTGGGTGGACTGGAGCAGTGTGTGGTTAAGTGCCTTGCTCAAAGACACAACACGCTGCTTTGGCCGAGACTCGAACCCACGACCTTCAGATCGTGAGCCCAATGCCCTGACCACTTGGCCATGCGCCACACAGTAGGTTAATTAGTCATTGTAAATTGTCCGGTGATGAGGTTAGGATTAAATTGGTGGGTTACTGATGGGTGCAGCTTGAACAGCCAGTGGGGCCTGTTCTGTACTGTCTCTAAATAAATAAATAAAACAATCTTCTTTCATTCTGTTCTGTTGATGTAATGCTGGTTAATAAGCACATGATCATAAGATATTGGAGCAGAACCAGGCCACTAATTTATTATCCCCTCAACACCATTCTCCTGTCATCTCCCTGTGACCTTTGACGCCTTTACTAATCTAGAATTCATAGCAAGAGGATTCGAGTACAGGAGCAGGGAGGTACTACTGCAGTTGTACAAGGCCTTGGTGAGACCATACCTGGAGTATTGTGTGCAGTTTTGGTCCCCTAATCTGAGGAAAGGCATCCTTGCCATAGAGGGAGTACAAAGAAGGTTCACCAGATTGATTCCTGGGATGGCAGGACTTTCATATGATGAAAGACTGGATCGACTAGGCTTATACTCGCTGAAATTTAGAAGATCGAGGAGGGATCTGATTGAAACATATAAAATTCTAAAGGGATTGGACAGGCTAGATGCAGGAAGATTGTTCCTGATGTTGGGGAAATCCAGAACAAGGGGTCACAGTTTGAGGACAAAGGGGAAGCCTTTTGGGACCAAGATGAGGAAAAACTTCTTCACACAGAGAGTGGTGAATCTGTGGAGTTCTCTGCCACAGGAAACAGTTGAGGCCAGTTCATTGGCTATATTTAAGAAGGAGTTAGATATGGCTCTTGTGTCTAAAGGGATCAGGGGGCAGGGACAGGATTCTGAGTTGGATGATCAACCATGATCATACTGAATGGCAGTGCAGACTCGAAGGGCCAAATGGCCTACTCCTGCACCTATTTTCTATGTTTTCTATTTTGTAGAAAGAGTATTTTAACGTGCTTGTTATCAGTGGTCCAAGTCTCAAAGATATACAGGTGTACAGGGATCAATGCTGCCTGTTCAACTGTAAGCTTTTGTTGTGCTTCAGATTTTAATTTATTGTCTTTGGCTGGCCGCTGTTGTCTGCCTTTGCTGAGAAGTGGGTCCTGTACATATGGGAAATGGTCCAAATTTCTGAGTCTTTTTTCAGACGTTCCTTGTTGGAGCAAGAGTGCTGTGCCCTGGGGTAAGTTGGTAAAGTACTTATGTCTTGCAAAGGTTTTACGCATTTCAGTGAATGGATTAACAATGATTTGCAGCTTGGCCTTCAATAATCTACACAAGCACTTGCCAATTTGATATATGAGATTAAAATCACATTGATTCTGGCTTAGAGGTGGTGTGGATTGCACAACTTCCCATATGTTCTGTCTATTAACTTCACTCTAGTGAAAATCCTGCTAGATGTGGCATGTAACATTGTGTGAGAAAAGATTTAGAAAAGTATTACCAATAATAAAGCCTTTTATGATACTAGCCGTGAGACTGAGGACCAGGTCTGGTTAAGGTCACAACTTCTATGCCATCATGTAACAGACAAAGGCTGGAGATGAATTTCTGAGTGTGGCCAAATCTGAGGATGACTTTCCCGCAATCCCTTTTGATTGATGGAGCCAAAGGCTTTTATGCAGCTGAAAGAATATGTGTAGTGGTTAATGCTTCATGCTTCATTCTTTTGAAGTTGCTGCATAGTGAAAGTTGCTTCCAATATGGTCTTCCTCCCTTCGCACAGAAATGGATAGATGGAATCTATCCTTTGATGTAAAGAGCTGGAAAGAGTTGAGGAGGTCCTTACAATGGCTTTCCCTTTGGATGACAGCAGCGAGCCTTTTCCCTAGTCATTGATGTTGATTTCTTTCCTTTATTGAAGGCACCTGACCTTACAGAATCTCTGAAGTTCTTCATATTGTTAGTTTTTGCAAATAAAATGAAGTGAGGCATTTTATATTTAATGAAACCCGTAACATATTTTATTAAACTCCAAAACCTAAACTCAGAAGTGTGCTAAAACTCCTGTCATAACAATGCTATCAGGTCAGACCAGCCTCTTAAAGCGAAATGCCAATTCAATGACGGTGGTTGTGGATTATGTGCATTTCTCCCAGTTATGTTACTCTGCATAGCCCCCCTAGAATTCACTAGAAACAGCATTGTGAGCCTGTCTGGAGCTCAGGTGAGCCACCTGGCTTGGGTCCCATGTTCCATGGCTAGAGGAACCGCGGGTGCCTCTGGTTCATCCAGAGGTGTGTTACACGCTCATGGTCACGTTGTGATGCCATGAGCTTGGCAGGGAAATACTCCAAATCTTGGTGGGACAGTTTAAGGCAGTGTACCAAAATATGTTCAGGTTTACCCCTCTTAACTATTTAAAAGTGTTTTCTCCCTGTTCCAAAATCCAGTACGGACCTTTGTAAGGGGCCCTTAGGGGATGTTTGTGTGCGTCATGGCAGACGAAAACAAACGAGGTGGGATGTAGGTCAACAGGAACCCAAGAGTGCTGTATGCCATGATGGGAAGTAGAAATAGGTGAAAAGGAATTGAATTTATTGAGGACGGTGGAACGCTGTTGCGAGGACGACTAGACAGTCATGGCACAGGAATGAAATCACCTGGCGCTCATAATGGCTGCCTATATACCAACTCTGCCACGGCCAACTGCAGGGCCTCTTCTCAAGCCTTTGAGCCCCAGAGGGACGCACAGGAGGCAATCATGCCAACACTTATCGGTCAGGGAAGCCCTCAGAGCAGCCTTTAAGGAGTGGTGAAACTGCTCACATAGGCCATTGGACTGCGGGTGATACACCGTAGTGTGATGTAGCCTAACACTGAAGTTCTGGGCCATCACAGCCCAGAGGTCTGAAATGCATTGGGGGACCGCGGTCAAGCCAAGCAACCCTAATTAATGCCCGAGCCACATCTGCAGCCGTCATCAATGCTAGAGGGACAACCTCTGGCCACCATTATGAGGGAGGTGCATGAAACTGTAGGAGGGAGAAGAGGACCAACAAGGTCCACACTGACATGGTCAAACTCTCACTCAGGGACCACTAAAGGTGCCAATGGCACCTGAACATGATGGTTAAATTTTGTCCGCTGGCACTCCACACAGGCTGCAGTCCAACCATGCACGTCCTTTTTGAAGCCGTGTCAAGCAAACTTCAGTGCAACCAGATTCTGTGAGGCCTTCCTGCCTGGATGCATAAAAACAGTCCCTCTCCAGTTTGCAGGCACGATGGGACAAGGGCGTCTGGTTGAGACATCGCAGAGAAGAGAAACCCCAGCTTCCTTGAACTTCATGTCAGCCAAATACAGGCCCTTGACAACTGATCTGTAAACCTGGACCTCTAGATCAGTAACTTGGTCTGCTACCATGCCAACATAGTCAACCCACGGCCTCAACGGCTGTCCGTGAGAGACAATCAGCCATGGCATTATTTTCCCCCTTGATATGTTGGATACCTGTTGTGAATTCGGATATGTAGGCCAGGTGGCGTTGCTGCCATGCAGACCAAGAATCTGATATTTTGGCCATTACGTGCATGAGGGGTGTGTGGTCAACAAACACTGTGAAATGGCGGCCTTCTAGAAGAAAACGAACATGCGGACAGCCAGATAGAGACTGAGAAGCACACGGTCATGTGTGCTGTACTTCCTTTCGGGTGAACAGAGCTCACGACTGAAGATGTCACACGCCTCCAACCAGCTGTCACGCACAGTAGCCAAAGCATAGTCTGAAGCATCAGTAGTAATGGCGATGGGTGCGTTGGGAATAGGATCACATTAGAAAGAAGCTTGTATGGTATCATCAAATGCCCTGGTCATGTCCACTGACCAGTCAAGCACTTAATTAGCGGTATTGCCTTTAAGCGCACGGTATAGGGGGAGCATAAGTTCAGCAGCTCGCAGAATGAAATGTTGATAGAAATCCACCATGCATACAAATTCCTGTAGATTTTTAGTAGTGCAGGGTGGTGAGAAATCCATAATAGCGGCTACTTTTGATGAGAGGTGTTTCACACATTCTGTGGAGATGCGATGGCCGATAAAGTCAATGGTTGACAACCCAAACTGGCATTTAGCAGGGTTAGTAATCAACCTGTATTCCTTAAGCACGCGAAAAGTGTGCAGAGATGAGGGGTATTCAGATTTGGATGCACTGCCGATAAGTGTATCATTCAGGTAAACACAAAGAAAATCTAAGTCTTTTAATATAGAGTCCATCAGCCGTTGGAAAGTGTATGCTACATTTTCCAGTCCAAGTGGCATGCAGCAACTCAAAATTGCCAAACAGGGTTATCACAGCTGTTTTGGGAATGTCATCCAAGCACACAGGCCGCTGATGGTAGCCCCTAACTATATCAACTTTGGAAAAAATTATCTTCCCAGCTATATGTACCAGAAAGTCTTGGATGTGTGGGACCAGGTAATGATCGAGAGTGGTGAATTCATTAAGGTGTCAGTAATCATCACATGGGCCGCAACTACCATCAGACTTGGGGACCATATAGAGGGGTGAAGCCCAGAGGCAATTTGACTGGCTTACAATGCCGATTCTTACCATGTTGGTAAACTCAACTTGGTTGCCAACTTTTCTGGGTCCAGTCTACGCTCATGGGCGGGTCAGTTGTGAGAATGTGGTGCTCTACCTCATGTTTTGCGACTGTAGTAGAGAATGTGGGCTTGGTGAGATCTGGAAATTTGCCCGGTATTTGAGTAAACTCACATACAGTGGTGCATGCTCTTGACAGATTCTTTGTGGGAAACTTACTGGGGGAGCAGGGTAACAATGCAAAGTCCTTGATATCCCAAAGACAGCAGTTCTTAATTTCGACCAACAGTCCTTTGGCAGACAGGAAATCTGATTCGAGCAGAGGTCTAGCCACTTTAACCAGGATGAAGTCCCATGTACAATGTTGCCCACTGAATCAGCATCATCCATTGTGCCCCATAAGTCTGAATCTTGCTGCTATTGGCGGCCTCCAGCAACGCTTCGCCACTCTTTGCCTTTTTATTTCTGGTTAAGGCACTACTGAATGTGTGTAACAGCTTCTGATAGTCAAAAAGATAAATCCAACTATAAACAGCACTAAAAATACCTTTTCTGTCGTAAATTGTATTAAATTATTGCCACAGACACCGAAGGGTGAGTGATGGCGAGGTGAGTTTGATGGATGAGCCGAGATAGTATGTTTCTGATGCCCGTACAGCTGGCCCAGGAGTGAAGTTGGGTCACTCTGGGCACCATAAGGAGAAGTTGGGGCCTGGGCAGAGAAGTTCTGATGTTCGTTCAACTGGCCCGGGTGCGAGGTTGGATTGCTGTGGGAGCTAGGGAGAAGTCAGAGCCCAGGCAGAGAAGTTCCCAATGTCCGAACAGCTGATCCAGTAGTTTCAAAGTGATTGCATTTGCACAGTTGGGATACACTCTGCTCCTGAGACCGTGCTGTTCCTGAGACACTATTGATGCATGGTCTTTGTGACTTCAACTGAGGCTGGATTGGCTAGCTAGCCATAGGGTAGAGTCAAGAACAGTGGTGTCAAGGACAGCACAAGGGTGGAGGAGTTTTTTTTCCAGTGTACCTTCCAATTCTTGGCTTTCAGAAACGTACGGCCTTGGGTTGAAGTTGATTTTTGATTTTGGCAAAATGACTCAGGTCACACATGCACTAATGACAGATTGGACTGCCAGGACCTCCAAATTACATCCTAAGGTGAAATGATTTCTGAAAAAATGTAATTTAAGCTGCAGCAGTCTATTCTTTATAATAATTTTAGGATTAACACACTCAACCCTGATATTTTTGAAAATACTGGTACGTAATATGTACTATATATTATTTCATATAATAAAGTGACCCATAATGAAATCAGTGTTGATCAATGGCTGTCCTTGATTTTATTGAATGGTGGAATAAAGGGCTGTCTGGCACACTCCTACTTCTTCTGTTTATGTCTTCACCCATTTCTTATTAAGCAATAATGCTTTATGGCTCCCAGTGCTTCAGACTTAAAATTCTTTCTGTTATGTTTAAATTCCTTCATGCCTTGCCTGGTCCTACCTCTATAAATTTCTCTAGTTGTATAATCTTGATTGTGATTTGGCAAATCTGTGATGCAAACTCTCAATTCATTCAATACATTTTTGGTGACTACCCCCATGAATCGCTTTCCCAATCTGATCCATCTGCTACTCTTCCTTTGAAACCTCTGATGTCTGGGCTTTGCCTTCCTTGAGATCCTGGTAGTTGAACTTTCCCCTGCTCCACAGGGGCTATAGAGTGCAATTCAAATGGACTCTTACTTTATAAAACGACTGTGTTAAAGTACAGGCAGGGCATTAATTAAAAGCACAAACAATGGAAACACTCTATAGGTTAGGAATCTGTGGAAAGACAAACAGGGTTAATATTTAATTTTATGTGTTGGTCTCAGATTTCCAGCATCTGCAGTTTTTTTTTGATTTTCATGGGCTAAGTGTTAGTGACTCTATAACAACTTTCAGCTGCAGCTCTCCACAAAGTCTGACCTAATCTAATGGCCTTGTTTTGCAATGACCATAAGGAAGTGAAAATGCTGTAGTCTGGTGCTTCACTAGCTTCATATATCATATATCAGATAAATAATGGAAAGTAAATAATGCTTGGTGGTTACAGGAATATTATACAGGAATATCATGAAAGATTCTTAATATTTATGACATGCACATCCATTCTCTTTAAAGTTCTTAGAATAATTTTTGAATGCTGAGCCCTATCTTTGTCAATAGGGCTTTTTTGTCAATGTTGTGAACATCTGGGATAATGGGACTCTGGTGACCAGCAGTGTTGTTTTAGCTGATACCTCTGTGTAATCATGGGGCAGAATATGATCATATCTCCAAATGATGCACGACTCCTTGCAGCTTGTTGGTAACTGCTATGGAGAATTGCTATCTACTCAGAGATTCCCTTAATTTTCCATGTACTCTGAATGTGAATGTTTAATACAGCATGAATGTTGTCATGATTGTATTATAACTACACTTCAGTACTTCTCTACTGAAAATGCAGGTAGACAAATGAAATGCAAGGGCATAATGAGGTAGATTGGGAGATCAGGAATTTCCTTTTAGTGAATAAGAGGTCCATTCAAGATAACAGTATGATAGAGGCCATCCTTGACCTTGGTGGCACATGCTCTCAAGCTTATTATCTTTTGGAGCGGGGAGAGGAAAGAACAACTGGGGTTTGGGAAGGTGTTCATTATGATGGCTGCTTTCCCTAGATAGCAACATGTATTGATGGGGCCAATGGAGAAGGAGGCTGTTTTGTCTGATGTCTGAGCTGAGTTCACATCTCTCTGCAATCTCTTGTGGTCTTTTGGGCAGAATGTTTGCTGTACCAAGTTATGATGCATCTGGATAAGAACGTTTCTGTCCTGGATTACTAGTCAAGTGACTTAATCTTTGTATAACTGCCATAGTTTCTTATGGCTGGTTGGGAAAAACAGTGTAGTTACTCTGGTAGGAGTGGACCCTAGATCTGGGTAAGCATGAAGCATGAACATTACCCTTGCATCGCCTCTTGGCTAAACATAACCTTAGCTAGGAGTCACATTGTTGCCTTTTAATATTGTTCATACGACATTACGAATCATCTGGTCACATAAAGATCAGGTTACTCACAGGGCATCATTTTAGTGAAACCCAACATCTGCAGGAAACAAGTGGGTACTGCATTAATGGATGAGGTTGGGAGGTCAGGGAGACCGGACCAGGCTATGAAGAATGGTTGTCAGACAGTCTCTGTAAGAGCATAAGCAACCTGGAAATAGCCCTGAAGCTGAAAAACAGAGAGTGAACATTGACAACCAGAGGCAAAGGCGATGAGCTACATGAACGATGTCTGTAAACACAGGGACCTCAGGTCTCAGTGAAGAGAACTAATGTAGTGTGATTGTTGGTCTTTTAAATAGCTCGATTTCGGAGGAAATAGGATCAGTGAGACCCAGCTGTTTGAGGGAATAAGAGTTCTCATTTATAGGACTGGTGATGTTGGAAATCTTGCACAAGATGGATTTTGTGTGTCACGTTATTTTTGACATTATTTAGGGGAGATTTGCAAAAAGATACTAAGGGAAGCAAAAATATGCTGTAAAGTCAAGACAGAATTCCCACTGCTGCTCGGATGTTCTGAAAAGTGTACAAATCTACTCTAAATTATCCAACATTCAGTTGCATAGCACCAATTTTGAGCTGTCAGAGAGGTCTTTGTCTTTAGCTGGTTGGTGTGGTTGAGGTATAATGGTCTTGATCTTTAAATATGATGCCCAAAGAATTTTAAAAGGGTTAGTCTGTCTCATCTTTAACATTGCAGAGATAAAGGAAGAACCGTTACCCCTTGCAAAGAATACATCAGTAAACAAGTAGATAGTTCCTTGAAAGTGGTGACATGGGTAGACAAAGTTGTGAAGGTATATGGCATCTTTGCCTTCATTGGAATGGTCACTGAATACAAGAGTTGTGCCGTCTTGTGTAAAGTGCACAGGACATTGATGAGATGATACGTGGTTAATCGTGTGTAGCTACACTATGGGAAGGATGTGATTAACCTAGATTCACAAGGGTATTGCCAGGACTGGAAAGCTTTTGTTATGAGGAGAAACTAGATAGGCTGGGAATGTTTTATATAGAGTGAAGGAAGCTGCTGATCTTATAGAAGTTAATAAAATAATGAGGAGAATAGAAAAATTGGATGGTCACAGATTTTTAAAAAACTGATCCTGATGCATTCTTCAAAATCAGCATACACCATCGCTACATGATCAAGTTTTAGAATTTTTATTGACGTACAGATCGAAAGGTGGGAAAGAAGGTGTTTTGCTGGCTGGTACATAGTGGCATCCACACCGGACTTCAGGGGGAGTGGTCCTGGGTTCGAATCCTTGCATGGTTTTCATGCATGCTGGGTTGAGCATTGATCTAGCCACTCAGTCGTATAAAAAGACAGACAAAAGTGCTAAAGAAATGGCAAGATTGCCGCCCAATACACCAGAAGACGCAGAAAAGAACAACAGCAAAGAAGGCATATGACATGCTTGCTTTTATTAGTCAAGGGACTGAAAGTTAGAAAGTTATGTTGCAGCTTTATAAAACTCTGGTTAGGCCACATCATTCAGTTCTGATTGCCCCAATATTTAGAAAGAATGTGTAGGCCTTAGAGAGGGACAGAAGAGATTTAGCAGGATGCTGCCTTTTTTAGAATAGGATAAGACAAGACACAGGAGCAGAATCATGCCACTTGGCCTATTGAGTCTACTCCACTATTCTACTGTGGCTGATTTATTATGCCCCTCAACCTCCATTCTCCTGCCTTCTCCCTGTAATCTTTAACACCCTAACTAATCGAAAACTTATCAACCTATATACTGAATACCTTGGCCTCCAGTGCCATCTGTGGCATTGAATTCCCAGATTCACCACCCTCTAGTTGAAGAAAATCTTCCTTATCCCTGTTCTAAAGTGACATTCTTGTATTCTAAGGCTATGCCCTCTGGTCCTAAACTCACCCACTATAGGCAACATCCTTTCTACATCCACTCTATTTAGGCTTTTCAATATTCAATAGGTTTCAATGAGATCCCCATCATTCTTTTAAACTTCAGGAAGTACAGGCCTAGAGCCATCAAATGCTCCTCCATCCCTTCTATTGTGGGATGATTCTTGTGAATCTCCTTTGGACCCTTTTGAATTTCAGCACATCCTTTCTCAGATAAAGTGCCCAAAGCTGCTCACCAGATACCAAGTGTGGTCTGACAAATACCATATAAAGACTTAGCATTACATCCTTGCTTTTATATTCTAGTCCTCTCAAAATGAATGCTAATATCGCATTTGCCTTCCTTACTACTGACTTAACCTGTAAGTTAACCTTCGGGGAATCCTGCACTAGGACTCCCAAGTCTATTTGAACCTCTGATTTCTGAATTTGCTCTCCATTTAGAAAATAATCTACATCTTTATTCCTTCTACCAAAGTGCTGTTCATACTTTTCCCTCCACTGTATTCCATCTACCCCTTCTTTGCCCATTCGCCTAATCTGTCCAAGTTCTTCTGCAGACTTCCTGCTTCCTCAACACTACCTGCCTCTCCAAGAATCTTTATATCATCCACAGATTTGGCCACAAGGCCATCAATTTTGTCATCCAAAATTGTCATATAACGTGAAAAGAAGCAGTCCCTGCAAAATACCAGTAGTCACTAGCAACCATCAGAAAAGACCTCCTTTTGTTCCCATTCTTTACCGCCTGCCAGTTAGCCAATCTTCTAACCATGTTGATATCTTTCCTGTAATACCATGCGTCTTACCTTGTTTAACAGCCTCATGTGTGGCACCTTGTCAAAGGCCTTCTGAAAGTCCAAGTAAACAACATCCGCTGCCTTTCCTTTGTCTACCTAGCATGTTATTTGCTCAAAGAATTCCAACAGATTTGTTAGGCAAGATTTTTCCGTCAGGAAACCTTGTTGACTTCTGTCTATTTATCATACGAAATTCAATATTATTTAATGTCATTTCCAGTGGACAAGTGTAAAGGAGAATGGTATAATTGTTACTCTGGATTCAATGTAGTACAAAAAACAATAAAATAAAGAAGACAATAATTTTTTAAAAGGCACAATAAATATAAATACATAAGATCATCATCATGTGCCATGTCACATGATATGAACGCTCATGGTCTTATGACCGAGATTGTACTTGGCAAATTTTTCCACGTTTTGCCATTGCCTTCTCATGAGCAGTGTCGCTGGGCAGTTACCCCAATCTATTCTTTAGAGATTGCCTGCCTGGTATCGGGACTTGTGGTATGCACCAGCTGCTCACTTGACCATCCCTCACCTGCTCCCATGGCTTCACGGGACCCTGATCGGGGGGTGGGAGTAAGCAGGTGCTGCACCTTGCTCAAGGATGACCTGCTGGCTAGGAGAGTAGTGGAACACCTTTTACCTCCATTGGCAGAGACATACAGTATCTCCACCCTGCCAATGGGAAATAAATAAGATAGTTTATATGAATAGATTGAGTATATGTCCTCAGCATATGAGTATGACTCAGTCCTGAGTATATGAAGCTCAGATTCCAGATCATCAGCTTCGAGTCTGAGTTCCTTGAGCAGCCAACACTTGCTGCGGATGTCATCAGCAGGAAACACAACGGGGTCTATCAGCTCCCATATCATGTAGTGACAACACACCAGCTAATCCTGCATCCCTATTTATAACATTAATACTATACATAATGAAAAATCCTTACCTGTTCTTACCTGTTACTCACCTGTGCCTCCACCTCTTCTCGCCAAAGCCTGAATTCCCCACTCTTACACTACCCACTCCAACAATGGCTGCTCCCAGTATGTCCCCTCCAGTTAAACCTTACTTCTTTTTATTGGCTTAGTTAAAACTTACTCCCAATGAGACTTGTCATTTTCAAATGGCTCCTGGCCTGCTCAGATCCTGCTCTCTCACTTGTTACTTCAAAATTTGACGTAAACATGTGCTATCAGGAAAAGCTTGGCGGACAGGATTAAGGAAAACCCGATCCCATAAGTAACTTTAGCTTCACGAAGAGCAATAGCAAGGGGTTCTAATATTAAATTAAATAACAAAGGACTTAATGGACAACCTTGTCTTGTCCCCCGTGAAAGCTGAAAAAAAGGAGAGTTACAGTTATTAGTAATAACAGTAGCAATAGGAGTTTTATATATCATTCTAATCGAATTATTAAAGTTAACACCAAAGCCAAATTCCTCTAAAACATTAAATGAATATTTCAATTCGACTCGATCGAGCGCTTTTTCAGCATCCAAAGAGACGACGCATTGTGGAGTTTTAAAAGAGGACTAATATATAATATTAAATAATCTCCGAACATTTGAAAATGAATAACGACCCTTTATAAAACCTGTTTGATCTTTAAAAATAATTTTACCCAAAATATTCTCCAACCGATTGGCCATTATCTTTGACATGAATCTTAGCATCGACGTTCAATAATGAAATAGGGCTATATGAGGCACAATCAGTAGGATCTTTATCCTTTTTAAGAATTAAAGAAATAGAAGCCTCATAGAAAGTAGAGGGTAAATTACCGTTCACAAAAGAATTCTTAAACATTTCCAACATATACAGAGAAAGCAATTTTCCAATTTTTTTATAAAATTCTACAGGATAGCCATCAAGTTCAGGGGCCTTACCAGATTTCATTGAAAAAATAGCTTTATGAATTTCAACTTCAGTGATTTGGGCATCAAAAGTTTTTTGATCCTCAACAGAAATTTTAGGAAAAGCAATCTTTTGTAAGAAAGCATTAATTTTAGAAGAATTTACTGGACATTGAGATTTATAAAGTTCAGTATAAAAATCTTGAAAGATCTTATTAATTTCTTCATATTCCCAAGCCAGAGTACCAACTTTCCTACGGATTTTCAAAATTTGCCTTTTGGCTCTAGCTGTTTTTGATTGAGATGCAAGCAATTTATTATTTTTACCTCCAAACATATAAAATTGGCTCTTTAACTTAAGCAAATAGCTTTCAATAGGATGAGCTAATAAGGTTATATTGTGATTGAAGTTCCATCCTTTGTTTGAATAAATCAATATTAGGGGAAATTGCATAAGTATTATCTAATTCTACTTTAGTCTGTTTTCTAAGCTTAGCTGAATAAGAAATGATCTGACCATGTAAAAATGCTTTAAATGTATCCCATATGATTAATTTAGATGTACCCCCTATATCATTAAAAAGAAAAAATTCTTTTATCTGGGTTTCAATGAAACTGACAAAGTCAGAGTTTTGCAATAATGTCTGAGACATGCGCCATGGTGGACGGACAAGAATGACATCATCAAATTCAAAAGACAAACTCAGAGGCGCATGATCAGATATAGCATTAGTGTCATATTCACAATTTTTAACACTAGGCAAGAAGATCGATCCTCGAATTTTTTTATGAACATGTAAAAAGAAAGAATATTCTCTGTTATCAGGGTGTAGATATCTCCATAATTCAATCAATCCAAAATCGGTCAAAAAGGAGTTAATAAATGATGCAGAGCGATTTGGAAGTTGCTAATTGGTTGAGCTCTTGTCAGTCAAAGGATTTAAACAACAGTTAAAATCCCCACCCATTATCAACATATATTCATTTAAATCAAGCAGTAAAGCAAGTACCTTTTTAAAAAAAGGATCATCTAAGTTAGGACCATACAAATTGACCAAAACAACTTTTCTGTTACAGATTACTCCTTTAACAATTAAAAATCTGCCATTAAAATCTGACTCAATATCAATTGGATTTAATAAAGGTGGACGCGCCCTTAGTTTTACTCTGAGAAGCGGAGTGAAACTGCAAACCTCTCCACCATCCAAGAAATCTATTTTGATCTCCCGCCCTGATATGTGTCTCTTGGGCAAAAATTATATCAGGTTGGAATCGGTTAATGATTTTAAAAGTCTTTTTTCATTTGATAGGATGATTCCAACCACTTGCATTCCAACTTATTACATTAATCTGTTTAAATACCATATTATAATTTTATTCTACTCTACACATGCGCAGAGCACATACCAATACGGGATGATCAGAAATGGCGGCGATGAAGAATACAACCACATAGAAAACAGGCATGCTGTGGAACCACCCAATAGGGAAAAACTCCTAACTCTAAGCCCACCCTCCTCCCCCCCATAGCCCGAAAAAAAGCAGGCACCCTATGATAAAATACGAAGCCAGGGACTGCTCTGTCTGTACAAAAACATTTTATAAAGATTCTCTCTCCCTCCCCTTAGTTAAAAAAAGCCAACTGACCTTGTAAGAGGAACGATAAAGCCACAACAAGGGAAAGTGTTTACATTCCAGCACCTACAAACTATCCCATATTTATATTTAATCTTTTTTTTTAAAACAAGAAGAACCAAAATAATGTTAACTCTCAAAAAGAAAAACCAGCGCCATTTTTAAACTTAACATTAAATCCCTAAAAAAAAGCTTTAAATTCGGTTATAAGACACTATAATAAAGCAGAAAAAAGTTAATGGCATATTTAACCCAACTAAATTTTCAAAAATACCAATTAATAATATTATAAGTAATTGAACCCTCCCCTAGATATATATATTTATATAAAAAGAAGCCCCGTTAGTAGGAAAAGCTACCAATTAATTAATTAAGAAAGAAACAAAAAAAAAATCAAACCTGATATTAGGTTAAAGGAACAAGTCCCTTTATCTTCTTTTTCTCAGTCGAATGTCCGAGTAACCATTTAAACAGTCATACTTGAATGATAGATCTTCTTTCCAAAAAAAAAACAATAATATGCAATAACGAACAAATCTCCTTATCTTCTTTTAATAGTCACTCAATGAAATATCCAAGTAACCTTCATAAATCTTCTTTCCAAAATGCCAATAAAATACAGATAACCAAACAACCTTCCAGACAGTTCATTCGGTAGCGGCGGCAGGTATAGTCTGAACGAACTCCAGTGCAGCTTTTGGATCAAAAGCTGTACGAGGAGAAGAGTTAGGAGGAAAAACTTTAATTCTTGTTGGGTAGCGCAAGGAAGGGAGCAGTTTCTTATCATAACAACATACATCAAAGTTGCTGGTGAACGCAGCAGGCCAAGCAGCATCTATAAGAAGAGGCACAGTCGACGTTTCAGGCCGAGACCCTTCGTCAGGACTTGATAAAAGTGTGGTCGAAAAGTTGAAGAGCCGAAGAAATTACAGATGGAGAGCAGTGAGAGATGGTTTCACTGAACTCCCGTCGAAGAGAAGATCTAAACTTCTTCGGTGTAGGCATCACCGGAAGAGGCTTCGCAGTAGTGAATTTAAACGCAAACAACAGGAATACTGCAGATGCTGGAAATTCAAGCAACATACATCAAAGTTGCTGGTGAACACAGCAGGCCAAGCAGCATCTATAGGAAGAGGCGCAGTCGATGTTTCAGGCCGAGACCCTTCGTCAGGACGGAGTTTCTTATCATATGCCTGTTTCATTACCAGAGCAAATCTTGATCTTTGTTCCATTACCTCCTTCGGGTCATCCTCATAAAAACAGAGCTCAGATTCCTTAAATCTAAACACTTTCTGTTTCCTTGCCTGTCACATTATTTGATCTTTAATTTTAAAGTGATGAAAATAAACCAAAACAGACCTTGGTTTATTTGGATCTTTAGATTTTGAAGTAAAAGCTCTGTGTGCTCTTTCTATAGTAGGCGGCTGTGATAATAAGGTATGAAAAAGCTTACCAAAGCAAGCAGTTAAATCTCCATTTTCAGATCCTTCTTGCAGCCCAACAATTCGTATATTCCTTCCGTGAGACCTAGTTTCCAGGTCTATGATCTTATTTTGATATCTTTCCAAACGAGTTGTAGCTTCAAACAATTTTTGCTTAGTTATCTTCAATTCCTCTTCATGTGTAATAACTTGAGTTTCCAGGTCTTTAAGTTTTCCCAGAAATGACTTCATTTCGTTACTATTCGTTTCCAGTTGGTCTTTAATTGACCCATTCTGATCTTTAATTGAATTCTGTGCCCGAACCATATCTTCAGCCCATGGTGGCATTTCATCAGATCTTTCCTTTTGCATCTTTCCTTTCCCATTACCTTTGTCACTAGGTTCAGACAAGTTTTTCCCTTTCCTCTTAGACATAGACATATTGTTCCCCCTCAAGAATCAGCAAATAAAAATTTTAAATTCGAAGATTAAACTAGGGGGAAAGGAACAAAACTGAGAGCAGCACAAAACTGCTGCTACTCCATTTACAGACAGGTGCAGTGTCCCGAGAGGCAGGATTTATGAACATTTGGAGAGGCATAATATGATTACGGATAGTCATCATGGCTTTGTGAAAGGCAGGTCATGCCTTAGGAGACTGATTTAATTTTTTGAAGATGTGACTAAACACGTTGATGAAGGCAGAGCCGTAGATGTAGTGTATATGGATTTCAGCAAGGCATTTGGCGAGGTACCCCATGCAAGGCTTATTGAGAAAGTAAGGAGGCATGGGTTCCAAGGGAACAATGCTTTGTGGATCCAGAACTGGCTTGCCCACAGAGGGCAAAGAGTGGTTGTAGACAGGTGATATTCTGCATGGAGGTTGGTGACCAGTGGTGTGCCTCAGGGATCTGTTCTGGGACCCCTGCTCTTCGTGATTTTTTTATAAATGACCTGGATGAGGGAGTGGAGGGATGGGTTAGTAAATTTGCTGATGACACCAAAAGGTTGAGGGTGTTGTGGATAGTGTCAAGGGCTGTCAGAGGTTACAGTGGGACATTGATAGGATTCAAAACTGGGCTGAGAAGTGGCAGATGGAGTTCAACCCAGATAAGTGTGAGGTGGTTCATTTTGGTAGGTCAAATATGATGGCAGAATATAGTATTAATGGTAAGACTCTTGGCAGTGTGGAGGATCAGAGGGATCTTGGGGTCTGTGTCCATAGGACACTCAAAGCTGCTGCGAAGGTTGACTCTATGTTTAAGAAAGCATATGGTGCATTGGCCTTCAGCAATCAAGGGATTGAGTTTAAGAGCCAAGAGCTAATGTTGCAGCTATATAGGACCCTGGTCAGATGCCATTTGGAGTACTGTGCTCAGTCCTGGTCACCTCACTATAGGAAGGATTTGGAAACCATAGAAAGGGTGCAGAGGAGATTTACAAGGATGTTGCCTGGATTGGGAAGCATGCCTTATGAGAATAGGCTGAGTGCACTCAGCCTTTTTTCCTTGGAGCGATGGAGGATGAGAGGTGATCTGATAGAGGTGTATAAGATGATGAGAGGCATTGATCATGTGGATAGTCAGAGGCTTTTTCCCAGAGCTGGAATGGCTAGCATGAGAGGGCACAGTTTTAAGTGCTTGGAAGTAGGTGCAGAGGAGATGTCAGGGGTAAGTTTTTTACACAGAGACTGGCGAGTACGTGAAATGGGCTGCTGGCGGTGGTGGTGGAGGTGGATACAATAGGGTCTTTTAAGAGACTCCTGGACAGGTACATGGAGCTCAGAAAAATAGAGGGCTATGGGTAACCTCAAGTAATTTCTCAGGTAAGGACATGCTCGGTACAGTTTTGTGGGCCGAAGGGCCTGTATTGTGCTGTAGGTTTTCTATGTTTTCTAAAAGGTTGTTTTATCTGGGGCAGAAGAGGCTGATTTCATAAGATCAGATAGAGTAGACAGCTGGTATCTCCCTCCCAGGGTCAAAATATCTAAAACTAGAGAGCATGCATTTAAACTGAGAAGGGTTATGTTCATTGGAGATGTGTGGGACAGGTTTTTATTTTCACACAGAGCAGTGGACGGCTGGAATGTGCTTCCAGAGTTGGAAATGGAGGGAAATAAGATAGAGGCATTTAAGATGCTCTTGGTTAGGCACATGGATCTGTGCAGAATGGAGAGATGTGGACATTGTGTAGACAGAAGAGTTTAAGTATTAAATTACTAATTTAATTAGATTGGCACAAATTGTGGGCCAAGGGACCTGTTGCTGAGTTTTACTGTTCTATGTTCATGTAGTTAGTTGAGGCAGTCACACTCCTTAGATTACCTATCTTGCGATTTACTGGGATCAAAATACTGGCCTTTATGCAACAGGTGTGATGTTCTTACTCCCTGTGTGTGTGAGGGTGGGCAGTACCGGAGGATCTGTAAACAAGTGGTTTTATGTGGTGGCGGGGGGAAGGAGGTCACATTGTTAGGGGAACAGACACTGTTCTCTGCTGCAAAGAGAGAGTCTTGAAGGCTGTGCTACCAGCCTGTGCCAGGGTTAAAGCTCTTTATTGACTAAAGCTTGGTATTCAATATTATTATCCCCTCAAACCTAATCAATAAGCTTCAAATCATTGGTCTCAATACCTCCTTGTACAATTAGATCTTCGATTTCCTCACTTGCAACCCCAGTTAGTTCAGATTGGCAACAACATCTCCTCCACAATCTCCATCAGCACAGCTGCACCACAAGTCAGCCCCATGCTCTACTCACTTTATACTTATGACTGTGAGGCTAATTACAGCTCTAATGCCATATATAAGTTTGCTGACGATGCCATTGTCATTGGCCGAATCAAAAGTAGTGATGAGTCAGCATATAGGAGGGAATTTGAAAATCTGGCTTAATGGTGAGAGAACAGCAATCTGGCTGAGTGGCACCTCAATAAATGTCAGCAAGACCAAGGAGCTGATTATTGACTTAGGATGAGGAAACTGGAGGCCCATGAGCTTCTTCTTGGGGCCTTGGAGGTGGAGAGCATCAGCAACTTTAAATTCCTCGCTGTTATTATTTGAGAAGATCTGTAAGCATGTGGCAAAATCTGCAAGAACGATCGCGGCCTGAAGATCCACCAAGCGAGGATGAAGTGTTTGGCGGGAGCAGGAGCAGCACAACGCGCAGGTGTCCAACCTGGTGAGACGAGGGAGGGGCCAGGCCCGGAGTCACCCCATAGCGCCCGGAACCTCCAAGTGTTGCAAACTAATCCCTCGAACATGAAGTCTAACAGGAGGCGGATCAAATGGCCTGCAGCTAACATGACTTCACTGTGGAAGCAGTTTGATGAAGATGTTAACCAAATTCTGGAGGCAACGGCGAAGGGAGGGGTTGACAGGAAGCTGCAAGCCATGACAGCAATTATTCGTAGCCTGTTCTTTAGTTAGAGCCTTCAGCATTTTGGGCATCGAGGGAGAGAGGAAGAGGAGAGCCATCCACAGTACCACCGATGCGGCAGAGAGGGCCTCAAGATGGCTGTGGCTCCAAAGAGGGGAGCCACCGAGTCATAGGTAGCTAGCCATCTGGACACAGGCTGGGGTCTGATCAGCCCCGGCTGGGTCACCTGGAGAAGGTTGTATGATGTTGAAAGACCCGAAACACCCGATGATTCCAGGAACATCACTGAAGATGTGTCCAGAAGCATCAATAGATGTATGTACACAACAGTGCAATTATGAAGAAAGCATAACTCTGCCTCTACTTACTTACAAGTTTGTGGAAAATTGGCATAACACCTAAAACTATGACAAACTTCTATGGATATGTGATGGAACATGTATTGACTGGTTGCACTATGGCCTGGTGTGGAAACACCAGTGCCTGGAAAGAAAAATCCTACACAATGTAGTGGATATGGCCCAGTCTATCACAGATAAAGCTTTCCCCACCATTGAGCACATCTACATGGAGTGCTGCCACAGGAAAGCAACATCCATTAGCAAGGACCCCTACCACCCAGGCTATGCTCTCTCCTTGCTAATGTCAGCAGGAAGAAGGTACAGGAGCCTCAGGATCCACACTACTAAGTACAGAAACAGTCATTAGCCCTCAACCATCAGGCTTTTGAACTAGAGGGGATAACTTCACTCAGCTTCACTTGCCTCATCATTGACATCTTCCCACAACCTATGGACTCTTCATCTCATGTTCTCAATATTTATTGCTTGCTTGCTTGCTTATTTATTTATTTATTTCCTATTTGCACGGTTTGTTGTCTTCTACATATTGGCTGTTGGTCTGTCCTTTTGGGTGTGGTCTTTCATTGATTCTATTGTATTTCTTGGACTTAGGATGTTTGCCTGCAAGGAAAGGAGTCTCAAAGTTTCATATGGTGACATGTATGTACTTTTATAATAATTATACTTTGAATTTTCATCTCTGATCTCTTCTGGTCTGGAGAACATAGAATGGGAGAGAGAGAATCCAGTTGTTGGCCACCTAGGTAAGACTAGGAAGAATGTTCTGCTGGAAGATGATGAGGCAATCAGGACAAAATCAAAAAGCAGAACCACAAAAGTAATAATTTTTGGATTATTATCTGCGACAAGTGTAAAATGGCAAATAGTGAATAGGAATAGGGAAGTAAGTGTATGGCATAAGGCTTGGTAGGAATGCGTTGCAATTGATAGGGAAGAAGAAAGCTGTTCCTTTAGGATGGGCTTCATCTGATCCATGCTCAGGCCAGTATTCTGGCGAATCACATAAATAGAATTGTGGGCAAGGCTTTGAACTAAATAGGAATGAGTGGGGTCCAAGAACAAGATGTTTAATAAATAAAACGGAAATGACAGAGCAGGGGCTAAGGATAGTGAGTGGGAAAATGACAAAGTGTGACAGGAAGGGGCAGAAAATTTAAACAAGAACATGTAGCACAGAGCAAATCCAGAGTTAGTATACGCTGTTAAAAAAAACAAAGCCTAAAGGACTTTATTTGAATGCAACAAGGGTATAATCTGATATGAGAGGACAGTAGACCATGGAATAAAGGGAAGGAAATGGGAAACCAGAGGGAGGAAGATTTAGGTGATGGCAGGCCTTGAGGGTGGGGAATTCTTCAGCTCTTTACATCTTCCACCTCTCACTTCATTCCCATCCTACCCTCCTAACTTCCTGTTTGTCTCCCTCAGCCCTTCCCCACCCCTTTAGTGTGGCTTCTGTCTGTCTTCTTCCTTTCAAGTCCCGACGAAAGATCTTAAGCTGAAAAGTCAACTGTTCATTTTCCTCTTTTTATGCTGCCTGACCTGCTGTGTTCCTCCAGCATTTTGTGTATGTTACTCCAGACTTCCAGCATCTGCAGTCTCCCTTGTGCCTTAATGTGAGGTCATTTGGTAAGAGAAATGTAAACGCAGGTTATCTAAATGACAAGCAAATGAGTGTAGGTCAGGGAGATCTGAGAGTTTTAGTGTATGAATCACAAAAAGTTAGAAGGTCCACCACGTAGTGAAGAAAACAGATGTCATATTGGTCTTTATTGTAAGGGGGTTGGAGTTTAAAATAACAAAATTTGAATTTAGTTGTACAAGTCACACCTGGAATACTGTTAGCAGCTTTGGTTCCCTCACCAGAAACAGAATACCATTGTAGATATCTTCAACATAAGCTTCATATTTGCTTCAACATCTTACTCAACCATAGAACAAGATATAATTCCTATGTGAAAACTCATCATTCCGGACCTAATAACGCTGGGCTGTGAATCAAGAAATTCATTTATTTTTGATCAATTAAATTGAGCCATGAATTACTGATTCAGTTTGAAATTAAATCAAAAATTGCTTAGCTGCTCTGACTGAAAATTTGAACAAACTTCTTAATCATTGGGGTTTCTTAGAGCCCAGTTTAATCTAATTCCACTCTATTTTACTTTGCTAATATCTGTAGTTGGAATGCAACTACACCTAAGTAAAACGTTACACTGATGGTTTCTCTTCTTACTGCACAGGCAAGGAACAGCAGTCAGTGTCAGCAGAAATATGCACATTGTTCAACCTTATAAAACTCAAGAAAAATTCAAATGCCAATGCAAGTACCCCAAACCACTAAGCATCCTTTATAAGCCAGTGTGTTTCATTTCCCAATCCAATCTGTTTTTGCACTAATGTGTAGTTATTTCTTTTAATTTTTAATATTAGCTTTAATATTCCCAACGGGAATTGATGGTGATAATTCTTTATGTCCTGCATGTCCTGCTGACAATGTAGGGCTGACCTGTATAGTTAGTTTGATTTGTGAATCTATGATGTTATTAATCTTTCAAAATCAGCTATTTGGAGACCACTTTATCAATCAATAGCTTGAGGTTGTGTTTACCCACTGAGAGCCACATATCCTTTTCGTATCTGTTGTACCTTGTCCTCAAAATTCAACTCACATTTGTGCTGCTCCTTCAACAAATGCTGTCTATTTTTGCCAATTAGGTAATCAATAAGCTCTTTTTAAAGTATTATTAAGTGGTTGACTTGCTCATCTATTGAAACGCATTCAATAGGGTAAGGGTATATCGCTCATTAATGTAAATAAATGAGGATAAGAATCCTCAGGAGTTCCATTAATTCTGACTGTGCCATCCCATCTCAACTCACCTTTCTAAAAGTTTCTGTTGTTTTCTGCAAAGAAACTAGAAAGAACGGAGTAGGTTCAAATTGGAAACAGCACTCAGTGGAACGTTAAGTGACCTAAAGCCATTTCATTACGTTAGATTCAAATTATGGTTGATTTTCTTTCTGGAAATCTGTTCATTTTAAATGTTGTTTACACTGTACTGTGTCCATAAGTTGCAGAAAACCAAGTACAGTGATCAAACAATGTTCATCATGGGGTAGAAAGCCATTTGCCACTTAACTGGATATCCAGAAGGTATTTTCAACACCGGGTGCTTCCAGCCTTCCTTTAGCATTACAAGCTTGTCTGAATGGGAAGGAAAGCAATAAGAAACTTGTATTCTGCTCATGGAGAGCAATAAGGGATGGATAAGTCCAGACCCTATCAGGACCTGGGCCTCAGAAATGAAAGTTTTTCTCTAATTGGGAGTGCTTCTAAGAGATTACTTTGGTTGTATTTCTGATATATCCCCACTCCACCTCTGGCCCTTTTAAACTTTAGATAGATTATGAGGACACTCAGTCCTCGTTTATTGTCATTTAGTAATGCATACATTAAGAAATGATACAATGTTCCTCCAGTATGATATCACAGAAACACAAGACAGACGAAGACTAAAACTGACAAAAACTACATAATTATAACATATAGTTACAACAGTGCCAAGCAATACCGTAATTTGATAAAGAGCAGACCACGAGCACAGTAAAAAAAAGTCTCAAAGTCCCGATAGCCCCATCATCTCACGCAGACGGTAGAAGGAAGAAAACCCTCCCTGCCATGAACCTCCAACACCGCAAACTTGCTGATGCAGCACCCTGGAAGCACCTGACCACAGCCGACTCTGAGTCCATCCGAAAACTTCGAGCCTCCGACCAGCCCTCCAACACTGAGCACTGAGCACCAGCTCTGCCGAGTGCTTTGACCCCAGCCCCGGCCGCCAAGCAACAGGCAAAGCCAAGGATTCGGGGCCTTCCCCACCGGAGATTCTGGATCGCACAATTCGTATCCCCAGGTATAATAATGTGCTTCTCACATCCGCCTCCATCAAATCAGGATTGTGCACGGTATCCTACTTAACAAATAACAGAAATTCATTACCGGAGTGGCCGCTGCACGCTGCTTCACGCCACGATCTTGTCTTCATGTGGCCTCTTCTGGAAAACTGATGGCTACAAGGAGCAGAATACAAATAGTTCAAATGAGACAGTGTTTCCAATGTTTCATCAGGAGTTCTTCTGTATTCCTGTTGAAGCAACATCAACTGCGAGTCAAGTGCAGAATGATCAAGGAATCTCAGGGCCAGAGGGTGCCCTGAGCATAAGTATCCCTTGTTGTTTCTGGATATTTTTAGGGTGCCTGTTTAACTTACTTGCCATAAGATAAACCACACTGCAAAGCTTACATTCAAGGAAAATAAATCTTCTTGAACCAGATGATTTGCTCGAGCAATTAAGAGTGTACTGACGGTATGACAGCTTACTTACTAATAGGAGGCATTGCTGTTCTGAACCTCTTCATGTGTAGTACACGTGTAAAGGCTACCAGCTATCTGTATCAAGTGGAGGTGACCATAAGAATAGGTTGAGAAGGAAGATTCAGAATTTAAGAAACTGTAAATGTGCCTGAGATCTTTCTGCTCTTTGAGATGAATGTTCTATAGATACCTGGTTGACAGTCTTTAGTTGGAACCAATAATGTCGAAAGAATAACAGCAAGAAATTATGACTCTTTTCTCTTCCTTACAACCAGCTGCTTAACTGCAGTTTATACAGACCTTTGTTGGGAATCTCATATGTGGATGACAGGTGAGGAAATGTCTGATTAAGCTGCAATGCTGGTGTTGTTTAATATCAGATAGATAGATGGATAGATAGACATACTTTATTGATCCCGAGGGAAATTGGGTTTCGTTACAGTTGCACCAACCAAGAATAGAGTATAAATATAGCAATATAAAACCACAAATAATAATATGTAAATTATGCCAGATGGAAATAAGTCCAGGACCAGCCTATTGGCTCAGAGTGCCTGACCCTCCAAGGGAGGAGTTGTAAAGTTTGATGGCCACAGGGAGGAATGACTTCCTATGACGCTCGGTGTTGCATCTCGGTGGAATGAGTCTCTGGCTGAATGTACTCCTGTGCCCACCCAGTACATTATGTAATGGATGGGAGACATTGTCCAAGATGGCATGCAACTTGGACAGCATCCTCTTTTCAGACACCACCGTCAGAGAGTCCAGTTCCATCCCCACAACATCACTGGCCTTATGAATGAGTTTGCTGATTCTGTTGGTGTCTGCTACCCTCAGCCTACTGCCCCAGCACACAACAGCAAACATGTTAGCGCTGGCCATCACAGACTCGTAGAACATCCTCAGCATCATCCGACAGATGTTAAAGGACCTCAGTCTCCTCAGGAAATAGAGACGGCTCTGACCCTTCTTGTAGACAGCCTCAGTGTTCTTTGACCAGTCCAGTTTATTGTCAATTCGTATCTCCAAGTATTTGTAATCCTCCACCATGTCCACACTGACCCCCTGGATGGAAACAGGGGTCACTGGTGCAGCCAAAAAGTTCTATTCAAAATGTTCAAAGGAACATTTAAACAAGCCTGATGCATTTTGGAAACAAGTCCTGTGGACTGATGAAGTTAAAATAGAACTTTTTGGGTGCAATGAGCAAAGGTATGTTTGGAGAAAAAAGGGTGCAGAATTTCATGAAAGGAACCCCTCTCCAACTGTTAAGCACGGGGATGGATTGATCATGCTTTGGGCTTGTGTTCCAGCCAGTGGCACGGGGAACATTTATTGGTAGAGGGAAGAATGAATTCAATTAAATACCAGCAAATTCTGGAAGCAAACATCACACCGTGTGTAAAAAAACCAAAGCTTCCACAACAGGATAATGAACCTAAACACACCTCAAAATCCACAATGGACTACCTCAAGAGGTGCAAGCTGAAGGTTTTGCAGTGGTCCGCACAGTCCCCGGACCTAAACATCATCAAGGATCTGTGGATAGACCTCAAAAGAGCAGTGCATGCAAGACGGCCCAAGAATCTCTCAGAACTAGAAGCCTTTTGCAAGGAAGAATGGGCGAAAATCCCCCAAACGAGAATTGAAAGACTCTTAGCTGGTTACAGAAAGTGTTTACAAGCTGTGATATTTGCTAAAGGGGGTGTTACTACGTACTGACCATGCAGGGTGCCCAAACTTTTGCTTCAGGTCCTTTTCCTTTTTTGTTATTTTGAAAATGTAAAAGATGGAAATAAAAAAAGTAATCTTGCTTAAAATATTAAAGAAATATGTCATCTTTAACTTTATGCCTTTTGGAAATCAGGTCATCTTTTACTCGCTTAACTATTCACAGTAACAGAAATTTTGACCAGGGTGCCCAAACTTTTGCATGCTACTCTGAGTTAATTTTTTTATTAAAAAGAACTGTTGCTGAGTCAAGCGACATCAGTGATTGATATTTCTCTCTGGCAAAATAAGTGAACTAATTGTCCAAATATCACACAGAAGCATTTGGAATTGTGCTGAAATAGGACACCAATTCACAAAGCTGCTGAGTATACACAGTGAATCTGGTCTTTCAAATCTGAAAATGTGCCTACATGGTATCTACATACTGTCAGTTAAAAAAGGGAAAACTGTAAATCTTGGAATAATTAATCAGTTCATCACAGAACTGTGCAGAGTTCATCTGACTAGACTAGAAACAAAATAGATAAAATAAGTAGTCTGTACCTTCTGAATGTATTTGCACCCAGTAGATTGGTTAAGTGCAGCTCGTGTGTGCAGATGAACTCATGATTATTTCTCTATCTAGGACAGAAAAGATCAGCCACTGCTATAGGATTACCTATCGCCACATGGAACGAACGCTGACCCAAGAGGAGGTGTGCACCATTCATCGAGCTATTGAGAAAGGAACCGTGGAGAAACTGGGAGTGGAAGGCAGATTTTAAATCAGGAGAACAATGGAATGTTTCTAAATTTACCTGTCAATCTTTTTGTGCAGAAGAAAAGTATGAATTAAGAAAACATTGTAATTAAGACAAAACTGGATTTCAGTAAAGTGGAATACTTTGGATGAATATGGCATATCTTCATGTATTTGAAAGAATAACTTGCACTGTAAAACAGGAAAGTTTTCTCTGAGAGTTTATGCTGTACTCCATGTTAATTGGCTCCAAAGACCTGAACTTCATCAACAAAGTACAGGGGGCGTCATACATTTAGTATGATGGAGTATACCTTTGAACTCCTCACCTTGGGTTGATTCTTAACAATACATGTTTGATTCTGTCCTGGACAGAACTGATAGTTTCCTGAATGAAATGAAAATAAATGCAGACATCTGTGTGGTGACCATATATTGAAGCATATGATGGAACGAAGATATAGTCCTTCATGAATCTCCATAACTAAATCATTTCATTGGGTAGTAGCCATTAATTTCATTAGTGACTCACCTAATCCCTTGCCATCACTGATGAAGGGTCAGCATAAAAACTGAACAGCACAAACAACTGAAATTGGGGTTACTACTGATGTTCTCATAGGTGACAGTGCACTTAAAATCGAAGTGCCAATGGCTTACGCAGGCAGAATTTGCTAGTGCACCCAGGAAGGCTTCTGGAGATAATATGTAGATAGTCCAACTAGGGATTGGTCTGTTCTGGACCTTAGATTAGGGAATGATCCTGGCCAGGTGATTGAAGGTTCATTTGGGGTGTATATGGAAATGGTGACCATAATTCTATAAGTTTTAATATACTGTAGATTTGGATAAAGATGAGATTGGCCCTTGGGTAAAAGTACTAAATTAGGGGAAGGCTAATTGCAACAGTATTAGGCAGGATCTAAAGAAAGTAGACCAACTTTTGGAGGGTAAATCTACATCTAATATATAAGAGTCATTAAAGGCTAATTGATTAAAGTTCATGGCGAGAATGTTCCTGTGAGAATGAAAATAAGGATGGCAAGCTTCAGGAACATTGGATGACGCAAACATTTCCAAGTTTTGTCAAAAAGTTAAAGGAAATGTAAGGTTTACAAAGCTGAAATCTGACAAGGTCCTTGAGAAATATAGAGAAAGCAGGAAAGAACTTAATGAAGAAATTAGGAAAGCTAAAATGAGCTATGAAATGCTCTTGTGAAATTGAATTATGAGGAATCTCTAAGTATTTTATACATTAATACATTACAGATGGGTAGAATTTGTTAGGTGCACCCAGGAGGGTTCCTGGAGATGATATGTAGATAGTCCAACTAGGGACTAGTCTGTACTAGAGCTAAGATTAGAGAATGATCCTGGCCAGGTGACTGAGGATTCATTAAGGCATTTGACAAGGTTCCTGATGGTAGGATGCTCCAGAAGGTTAAGTCATATGTGATTCGCCTTGGGTTGGTAGATAGGATTCAAAATTGGCTTGGTCATGGAAGATACAGAAGATAGGGTATAGTGGTAGAGGGCTGTTTTTCTGATTGGGTGTCTGTAAAGATCAGAGCTAGATATGTGATGTTTTTTAAAGCTTAATAATTTGGATAAAAGTGTAGGTGGCCTGATTGGTAAGTTTGTGGATGACATGAAAATCCGTGGAGTCGTGAATAGCAAGGAAATTCGTTAAGTGATTTTGACCAGTTGGAAGTTAGGGCAGCGTAGATGATAACTTAAAAACTGCATCCTTTGTTGACAGAAATGCAACCTGCTGATAAAATATCCTTACTTTTAGATAAAATTCAGGACCCACACATTCAGTGAAGTAGAAACGTATCAAGGAAAAGCACCTAGACATTATTGAGATATGTTGTACTGACGGTGGGTGAGGACCCCAAAACTTTGTGTGCAATAGAAAAGACCTTGCACTGTAAGCACACAAATCTTTCTTATAATGGAGCTACCAGAGGAAATTCAGTAGGTCATAGAGACAGAGTGCACTGATAGGGAATGCAGAGGATGGGGACTTGTAAGAGATAGGCAGAATCTGGTGTTGTCCTAGGTAGGAAGAGCAAATGGTGGAACAGGGCCTCAGAGGTTGGAATGGGCCATTAGGTAGACACACCATTGACCGGTGACTTGAATTAAAGATTGACTACTAATACATCTGGGGGTGAGGTGGGGTGACCAAAGGGCATTCTCAGTGAAACGGGGCATCTGAGTGTGAAAGGTAAAAGTAAACCTTAAAGGGAACTACCATTAGGATTCATAGACCTTAAAAGAGCCATGGATTTGATAAGGCTTTTGAGTCTAACTTCTTTAAATTCAGGTAGCAACAGGACTCCCCTGTATCGAAAAAGTCTGAGTTGCCTTTGTGGTTTGTATGTGGAAGTACTTTATGCTTGAGTCATGTCAAAATATACTTTGCATGCATGGATGCCTTCCAGCCATAAGCACAGCATGCGCCATGGATTTAGAACAAAATTGTGTTCAGTGAGAATTATATGTGGGGTGTGTGTTGGGATTTTAATTGTTTCCTTGCATAGCTTCTCCGTGGATTGTCATCTTATCGTGGTGGTCCTGAGATCCCAAGAGCGATGTCGTCTGGAGCTATGCTCCTGGTAGGGTCACCCATGGCGGTAAGGTCGAGGGTGAGGTCCCTGACAAAGAACAATCCAACCAAGACCTCAGTGGTGGAACAGGCGGATGGAGTTACTTCAAAGTCAACACCTGTGAAGGAGGATGAAGGCTGCAACAAATCCATCAGCTCCAATCGTCATGGTTTCCATGCCATTGGAATCAGTTGGTTGATTTGTGAAGTATCGTGTGCTTCTTGGAGTGCAACATCAAGTACACATTAAACAAATACACGCACAGGTGTCTTCACTCTGTGGGCCACTTCTTCAGAACGAAGACAATCGTCCTCGACCTCGAGGGATAGCAATGATGATGCATAGCACAGAAAAGGCTGTACCAATGTGAAGCTTTCTGTCCAGAAAAACTTAGTGTATCTTTCTGCTTATTTCAATCTCTCCATTTTTTTCTCATGAATGTGTGATGATTACGAATTTGATTTGGTGCTCAAATCTACCATCTCCTCTTGACTCACTGAGAAAGTGACTGTTACAGGGCCATCAGATCACTTTGGTGTCAAATGCTGCTGTGCCTCTTAAAAGGTATTCCATCCAAAGGGAGAAGACAGTATAATATGCAATTTTACTTCCATGTATCACAGATATGCATATTCATTGAAGGGCTTTAATCTAATACCATCAGGAGTATAGATCTCATTCATATTATAATGAAATAACTACTACATGACTATCCCAGAAATAAGAAATTATTTAAATTTAACTCTAAAATTCTTTATAGAAGCTAAATTCAAGACAAAATGGGACATCTGTTTCATAATTCCCCTTAGAATTCCTGAAAGCCAACAAACTGCTGGGTTGTGTGAACGTTGTCCTGTTGGCCATTGACTGGAAGAGAATAGAAAATTCTAAATGAACCAATTTTGTATTATACTTTTGAAAATGTGTCTTCAGAGTCATTGAATCACAGAAAGAAGACATGCAAGCTATCAAATCCCTAACTTTACTGATCCCATTTACCAACTTCTCTCAAATGTTATGAGAATACCTGCCTCCACCACCCCTTCAGTCCTTGTGCTCTAAGTTCCAACCACCCTCTGGGTGAAAGAGTCTTCAGATCCCCTTTAAACCACCTATCTTTTTTCCTTTCTTGACTTAGCTGCCTGAGGGGGAATGTTTCCTACTACTTATTTATTGAAGCCCCTCATAAGTTTGAATATCTCTTAGAAGTACTCCCTCAGCCTCTGTAGTTCCAAGGAAAAAGGTCCAGCCTATCTAATCTCTGTATCTAAAATATTCCATCCCTCAGGCAGTATCTTGTCAAATCTCCTATACTCTTTCTACATACAAGCCTATCCTTCAATTGGTGGCAATCAGAACTGCACTCCACGGTCTTGCTATGGATTAACCAAACCATTACAAAGATTACTCTAACCTCCCTGCTCTTAGATTCTGTTACTTGGCAAATGAAGCCAGGTATCCCAGTATTCTTTCAACTATCCTTTCCAGGACATCAGAGATGTCCTCCTTCTTCAAAGAACGGGGTTGCTTTCCTCTACCATTGATGATGCCCTCCATTTCTCCATCCACACTCACCCTATCGTCCTGCCACCTTAATAGGGATAGTTTCTCTTGTCCTTATCAACCACCCCATGAGCCTCCACATCTAACACATCATTCTCCACAATGTTTGCCACCTGCAAATGAATCCTACCACCAAAAATATCGTTACTTCCCTCTCTCCGGTTTCTGCAGGCTTGCTGCCTCCATAATTCCCTTATCCAGTCATCCTTCCCCACTAATCTCCCTCCTGGCACTTATCCCTACCATCAGCCCAAGTGCTACACCTGCCCATTCACCTCCTCCCTCACCTACATCCAGGGCGCCAAACGGTCTTTCTAGGTGAGCAAACACTTCAGCTGAGAATCTGCTGATGTCTATTGCGTCAGTGCTCCCAATGAAGCCTCCTCTACATTGGTGAGACCCGTCATACATTGGTGAACTGCTTCATCAAGCACCTCTGCTCCTTCCGCCAAAAGTGGAACCTCCTGGTGGCCAAACACTTTAATTCTGATTCCCATTCCCATTCCGACATGCCAGCCCTTAAAATCCTCTTGTGCCACAATGAGACGATCCTCAGGATGGAGGAACAACACTTTATATTCCATCTGGGTAGCCTCCAATCTGATGGCATCAATATCGATTTCTCTTTCTGGTAAAAAAAAATTATTTCTCCCTCTCATCATCTCCTATTCCCCACTCTGGCCTCTTTTCATCTGCTTCCCTTTCTCCTATGGTCTGTTCTCCTCTCCTATCAGATTCCTTCCTCTCCAGCCCTTTACCTTTCCCACCTACCTAGCTTCACTTATTACCTTCTAGATATCCTCCTTCCCCTCCCCCCCGCCTCTTTATTCTGGCGTCTTCCGTTTCCTTTCCAGTCCTGAAGGTGGGTCTCAGCCTGAAACATTGACTGTTTATTCATTTCCCTTGATGTTCCCAGGCCTGCTGAGTTCCAGCATTTTGTGTGTGTTGCTTTGGATTTCCAGTATCTACAGACTTTCTTGTGTTTACAGGTATCCCAATCGTCGTCTTCACCATTTTGTCTACCTGTGATGCCACATACAGAGATCTTTGGACTAAAGCTTCTGTGCTCCTCAATACTTGCTGATATTCTACTATAGATTCAGTATGAATAAGACTAGCCTGAATCTCACTGAAGCAACTTTATTGCATCAATATCAGGTTTGTCAGTAAAAGAGGCCTGATATCAAGATTACCCTTTAAGATCTAAATCTAATTTCTGTACACCATTTCCCACATATCTATCAACTCTCCTGTAACTAAAATTGTTGTCTGACCTCTGTCTGACAACTTGCGGCTTTGTGCCAATTTGAGCCATTTGATTGAATAAGATGGATCAGCCAACTTACCTGGACACTTTTACTAGTCAAATCCTCAAGAAAAATTGCTCAAAATGATAACAGATTCTATGTGTGAAATTAAAAAATAAGATGAATAGAACTCATGACCAAGGTTAATCTGCAGCAGAGTGAAAGAGTGAGTCAAATAAGGTGTTATGAAACATTACAAAGAAAATTCTTGCAGATGCTTTTCCTTCAGTGAGAGTTGTCAATGTAAATTAAAGGAAGAGGTATATTGTATTTTACCATCTTTTCCAGGATGTAACATTTTTAATTCTATTTTTCCTTTCAGCTGAATTCCATCCGTTTCTCAACATTTTTTAAGGAAGAATCAGTATTTCAGGGATATTCTGAACTTACTGTTGTTGTGGTGGATATATGATCTGATTTTAAATAACAGGCATAAAAGTATCTTCAGGATAATGATGTGATGTTTTTTATCTTTGTCTTTAATAAAGGCTTTTAGAAGTTGTGCCTAGAGGATATTTTATTCAGTTATTATTTAAATGCAATAAGCAGTTGTTAAATAGTTAGAGTCATAGAAAAATACAGCACAGAAACAGGCCGTTCAGCCCATCTCATCTCTGCCAAGCCATTTAACCTGCCTACTCCCATCAACCTGCACCAGGACCATAGCCCTCCGTACCCCTACTATCCACATACGTATCCAAACTTCTCTTAAACATTGAATCATGCACCACTTGCACAGTCAGTTCGTTCTCTACTTTCATGATCCATTGTGTGAATAAGTTTCCCCTCGTGTTCTCCTTAAAATTTTCAACTTTTATCCGTAACACATGACTTCCAGTTGTAGTCCTACCCAACTTCAGTGGAAAAAGCCTGCTTGCATTTACCCTATCTATACCCCTCATAGTTTTGTATACCTGTATCAAATCTCCTCTCAATCTTCTACATTCTAAAGAATACAGTCCTAACCTAATCTAACTTTCTGCTTAACTCAGGCAACATCCTTGTAAAATTTCTCTGTAGTCTTTCGACCTTGTTTACATCTTTTCTGTAGGTAGCTGTCAAAAACTGCACCCAATACTTCAAATTAGGCCTCACCAACGACTTATACAACTTAAACATTACATCCCATCTCCCCTGTACTCAGTTCTTTGATTTATGAAAGCCACTATGCCAAAAGCTTCTTTACGATCCTCTCTACCTATGATACCACTTTCAATAAATTCAGGACCTGTATACCCAGATCCCTTTGTTCCTCCACACTCCTCAGTGCCCTTGTAAAAACGCCATCCCCTTTTCTCAATTCCTCCGTCTCCACTGCATCTGCTGTCAGTATGAGGTTTTTCATTCTAGAATGAAGGAGATGTCCTCCTTTCTAAAAGAAAGGAGCTTCCCATCCCCCATCATCAATGCTACCCTCAACTTTATCTCTTCCATTTCACACATGTCCGCTCTTACCTCATCCTTCTGCCACCCTACCAGGGATAGGGTTCCTCTTGTCCTCACCTACCACCCCACCAGCCTCCATGTCCAGCATATAATCCAACGAAACTTCTGCCACCTCCAATGGGATCCCACCGTCAAGCACATCTTTCCCTCTCCCCACTTTCTGCTTTCCCCAGGGATCACTCCCTACGCGACTCCCTTGTCCATTTGTTCTTCCCCATTGATCTCCCTCCTGCACTTATCCCTGCAAGCGGAACAATGCTACACCTGTCCCTGCACATCCTCCCTCACTACCATCCAGGACTCTAAAACAGTCCTGTGAGTCTGTAAGGGTCATTTGCTTCTGGTGTGGCTTCCTGTACATCAGTAAGACCTAACATAGATTAGGAGACCACTTTGCCGAGCATCTACGCTCCAACCGCCAGAACAAGTGGGATTTCCCAGTGACCACCCATTTAAAATCCACTTCCCATTCCCATTCCGATATGTCCATTCATGGTCTCCTTCACTGTCGTGATGAGGCCATACTTGGGTTGGAGGAACAACACCTTATATTCTGTTTAGGTAGCCTCCAACCTGATGGCATGAACATCAATTCCTCAAACTTCCGGTAATACCCCCAAGGCCTCCCCCATCCCCCTTCTCCATTTCCCACCCCCCTTTCCCTTCTCTCACCTCATCTCCTTGCCTCCCTCTGGTGCTCCTTGCCCCTTTTTCTTTCTTTCATGGCCTCCTGGCTCTTTCTCCAATCAACTTCCCAGCTCTTTAGTTCATCTCTCCTCCTCCAGGTTTCACCTATTGTCTCCTCCACATTTTAAATCTACTGCTCTGCATTTTTTCTCCAATCCTGCCAAAGGGTTTCGGCCTGAAATGTTGACTGTATTTTTTCCATAGATGCTGCCTGGCCTGCTGAGTTCCTCCAGCATTTTGTGTGTGTTGCTTGGATTTACAGCATCTACAGATTTTCTCCTGTTTGTGGACAATATCCACTGTCTTTCCTACATCAACTTTTCGGATAATTTCCTTGAAAAACACTATAAGATTGGTTAGACATGATCTACCACCCACAAAGCTATTCTGACTACCCCTAATCAGTCCGTGTCAATCCAAATACTCATATTTCTGCTCCTTTAGAAAACTTTCCAATAACTTTCCCACTACCGGCTCACTAGTCTATAATTTCCTGGTTTATTTTTAGCACCTTCCTTAAATAGTGGAATTCCATTGGCTATCCTCCAATCCTCTGGTACCTCGTCTGTCACTAAGAATGATTTAAATATCTCTGCTAGGGCCCCTGCAACTTTTACACTTGCCTTCTATAGGACCAGAGGGAACACCTTGTCAGACCCTGGGAATTATCCAACCTAATTCACCCCAAGACAGCAAACACCTCCTCCTTTGTAATCTGTATTGTATCCATGACCTCACTGCTGGTTTGCCTTTCTTCTATAGACTCTGTGTCTTGTCTTCTGAGTAAATACAGATGCAAGAAAATCCACTTAAGATCTCCCATATCTCTTTTGGCTCCACGCTTAGATTACCATTCTGATGCTCCAGGGGACCAATTTTGTTCCTTGTGATCATTTGCTCTTAATATATCTGTAGAATCACTTAGGATTCTCCTTCACATTTTCTGCTCATGCCTTCTTTTGGTCCTCTTGATTTCTTTCTTAAGTTACTAGCAGAATGAAAATTGTCTCTTTAGTACTTAAGGTTAAGCACATAACCACCTATTCCATACTTTTTCATCTCGACATTTGTTTCTTGGTTACAACAACAATTTGTTCAGCAAAATCACACAAGATAATTCATAGAGGCTGATGCTAACAATAGTGATCCCAAGCGGGAGATTTGGAAAGGTGATTAATAGCTTGGTGGAAACAATATGTTTAAGGGAGGAGTTAAAAGTAGAGTGTAGACCAAACCTGGAATTTGAAGCACATCTATCAATAATAGGTGAAAGAAGCTGTATTCAAGAGTAGAATGTAGCACTAGGACTGAAAGAAAACATATTGGAGGGAGCTAGAGAGGATTTCATTATGTAAGTAAATAATTTTGATTTAATCATGACCTTGAAGGTTTCATTGCAAATAGGTTGTCAAATTCATGAGTGAAAGTTTAAAGAATTGCTTGTAGATGTGGTTGTTTTAAACTGATATCAGTAACTGACCACCCACTGTGTACTCTTTGAAGACTGAGCAAAGAAACACTTCATGACAATTTTTATTGTAACAGGTATCAACATTTATTAAATATTCTGACATCACGGCAATGCTGGGAGCACTCAGCAGCTCTAGTAGCAACATTTAGGAAAGAAGGGGTAAGTCATATAAGGAACTTTGCAATATTACAAAAGAAATTTCTTATGTTTTTCCATGAGAACTGTCAATGTACATGAAAGAATAAGGGATGATAGTTGTAGGAGCCTTGCATATGTTTTCTATCTGCGTTGTATTCTGAGTTGTATGATTATTATGGTAGCTAGTCATGTGAGTGGAGGTGTACTAATAACTATGGGAATAAGTCACATATTCATGCTTTATTCTGGTTAGTTTTAAAGCTGGGGGCCGCCAGGTGTGATATCTTTTGTTGACCACTTAATTACATGTGAAATTATTTACCTCAGCTTAACTTCGCTTGTCTAATATCACTAATTTTAGTTCCATTAGTTTCATCACTTTAACATTGCATATTTTGCCAGTTACTTATAAAGGATCAAATGAATTTTAACATAATGATTGGATTGGATCAGAAGGTGCATCATACAGAATAACTCCCTGTGCTTGGTGTTCTAACTATGCCATTGGTTTGTTCGCTTAACCACTATACAGTATTGGTTTTTAGCAATTCTTTTTCTCCAGGAAGAATATTATTTTTAATTCTTTTACCTCTTCCTTGAATTCTCAGCATCTTTTTTAAGGACCCTTCAGCAGAACAGAAAAGCTGAAGAAACAGGCATGCCAACTTTCAGAAGTGGGTGGACAGAAGAGATGGGCAGAAAGTATTTGATCTCCAACCAATAGTGGACTTCAAAGTAAATGCAAGAAATGCTTCTTTAGGCAGGCCAGGCAGCAACTTTGGAAAGGAAAGCACATAGCATTTCGGGTCTGATACCCTTCTTCATGGTCATTCTCTCTGTTCTTTCCATCCCTCAAGCAACATCTTTTCAAAAGTTATTTTGTAGGATGTGGATGTCAATAGCAGGGCTCACATTTCTTGCCCATCCCTAGCTCTTCTTGAGAAGGTGGTGTTGAGTCACCTTGTTTGCACAATGCTGTTGGGAAGGGAGTTTCAGGATTGCACTATACTGTTCATAAAGGAATGGTGATGTAGGTCAGTCAGGACAGTGGAGGGGAACCTACAGGTGACAGAGTTCCTCAGTGTTCACTGCCTTTGGATTCCTGATGGCAGTGACTGTGGGTTTTGGAGATGCTATTGGAATATCCTGGACAAGTGACTACAGAGTATTTTGTCAACAGTACAACTTGCAGTCGAGTTATTTAATGTGAGTTCAACTGCTGAGTGTGCTGGCAGAGGGGAACAGGTTTATCCTCTGTTTGAAGAGGAAATAGAGGACTCTTGGCCCCTAATTTTAAATCGTGGTGTAGAAGACTGGGAATGCCCATATTGATGATGAGCCAATGAAGAGGGGACAGAGTTGGAAGTGGGAAGTCACCAGACCAGGAAGAAAGGATGGAGTCAAGGTAGGAGGCAGGAGGTTTGGTAAGCAAGAGCAGGCTGAAACAGTGAGCCTTTCTGGACAGTTTGACATGCAAATTTAAGTAGGAGGTTGAAGCAGGCATGGGGAATAAAGAAAAAATCTCCTGGAGAATTGAGGTCATTGACATTTTGAGAGACAACAGCCTGATGCATAGTGGGGTTATCATATCCAAGGGATTTTCATTTAGATCTATCCAATATAGAACAATAGTGGATGCACTTTACACAATGTATGATGTAAGTGTTAAAATAGTGAACTAATACAAGGGCTATGTGATGATTACTTCTGACAATGCTGTCATGGACAAACATATTACCATCAGGTAGATTGGTGAAGATAGGTTTGTCCTTTGTGTTGTTTCACCTGCTATCTGCTGAAGATCTGACTGGAAATTGTGTCCTTTGGAACTCAACTACCTTAGCCAATGATGAAGCTACTGAATCACTCTTACACAAGAAAACAGGTAGTAGTAAACCACTCAGCCTGTCAAGCCTTTCCCACCATTCAATATAATATCTGATCTCTGCTGGCTTCAACTCCTATAATCCAGTGCCAGTTCCCCTATAGTCCCTCAATCTTTCAAAAAAAAATCATCCATCTTAAGTAGTTCCAATCATCTAACCTCCAGAACTCCCAGGAGAAGAGAATTCCAGAGATCATCACTCTGAGAGAAGACATTTCTATGTACCCTAGTTTTAAAATATCAAAACTTTATCTCGTAATTGCAACCCCTGTTTCAGTTCTATCTGCTGCTGATAACATCTGAACATCTACCCTATTATGCCTCATCAGGATCTGACATAGGACTCTGCAGTCAATATACCATTGCATTGTCCACTCTGGATGGCTTGCCCCTTTGGTGGGACCAGATGTACTCGGTATTTATGATGGAGAAACACACACAAAATGCTCAAAATGCTGGAGGTCCAACATTTTGTGTGTGTTGTTCGGATTCCTCCAGCATTTTATGTGCGTTGTTCGGATTCCTCCAGCATTTTGTGTGTGTTGTTCAGATTCCTCAGCATTTTGTGTGTGTTGTTCGGATTCCTCCAGCATTTTGTGTGTGTTGTTCGGATTCCTCCAGCATTTTGTGTGTGTTGTTCGGATTTCCAGCATTTTGTGTGTGTTGTTCGGATTTCCAGCATTTTGTGTGTGTTGTTCGGATTCCTCCAGCATTTTGTGTGTGTTGTTTGGATTCCTCCAGCATTTTGTGTGTGTTGTTCGGATTCCTCCAGCATTTTGTGTGTGTGTTGTTTGGATTCCTCCAGCATTTTGTGTGTGTTGTTCGGATTTCCAGCATTTTGTGTGTGTTGTTCAGATTTCCAGCATTTTGTGTGTGTTGTTCGGATTCCTCCAGCATTTTGTGTGTGTTGTTCGGATTCCTCCAGCATTTTGTGTGTGTTGTTCGGATTTCCAGCATTTTGTGTGTGTTGTTCGGATTTCCAGCATTTTGTGTGTGTTGTTCGGATTCCTCCAGCATTTTGTGTGTGTTGTTTGGATTCCTCCAGCATTTTGTGTGTATAATTCGGATTCCTCCAGCATTTTGTGTGTTGTTCGGATTCCTCCAGCATTTTGTGTGTGTTGTTCGGATTCCTCCAGCATTTTGTGTGTGTTGTTCGGATTTCCAGCATTTTGTGTGTGTTGTTCGGATTTCCAGCATTTTGTGTGTGTTGTTCGGATTCCTCCAGCATTTTGTGTGTGTTGTTCGGATTTCCAGCATTTTGTGTGTGTTGTTCGGATTCCTCCAGCATTTTGTGTGTGTTGTTCGGATTCCCAGCATTTTGTGTGTGTTGTTCGGATTCCTCCAGCATTTTGTGTGTGTTGTTTGGATTTCCAGCATTTTGTGTGTGTTGTTCGGATTCCTCCAGCATTTTGTGTGTGTTGTTCGGATTCCTCCAGCACTTTGTGTGTGTTCTTATTCCAGCAGTTTGTGTGTTGTTGGATTCCTCAGCATTTTGTGTGTGTTGTTCGGATTCCTCCAGCATTTCTGTGTGCTTTTCGGATTTCTGGCATTTTGTGTGTGTGTTTCGGATTCTCAGCATTTTGTGTGTGTTGTTCGTATTTCTCCAGCATTTTGACTGTGTTGTTTGGATTCACAGCAGTTTGTGTGTGTTGTTCGGATTCCTCCTGCAGTTTGTGTGTGTTCCTGGAATTCCTCCAGCATTTTTTTTGTGTTGTTTGGATTCCTACTGCATTTTGTGTGTATTTTTCAGATACCTCCAGTATTTTGTGTGTGTTGTTCTGGTTCCCAGCATTTTGTGTGTGTTGTTCGGATTCCTCAAGCATTTTGTGTGTCATGTTCGGATTCCTCCAGCATTTTGTGTGTGTTATTCGCATTCTCCATCATCTTGTGTGTGTTGTTTGGATTCCTCCAGCATTTTGTGTGTATTGTTCGGATTCCTCCAGCATTTTGTGTGTGTTGTTCGGATTTCCAGCATTTTGTGTGTGTTGTTCGGATTCCTCCAGCATTTTGTGTGTGTTGTTCGGATTCCTCCAGAATTTTGTGTGTGTTGTTCGCATTTCTAGCACTCTGTGTGTGTTGTTCGTATTCCTCCATCATTTTGTGTGTGTTGTTCGGATTCCTCCAGCATTTTGTGTGTGTTGTTCGGATTCCTCCAGCATTTTGTGTGTGTTGTTCGGATTCCTCCAGCATTTTGTCTGAAGTGTTTGGATTCCTCCAGCCCTTTGTGCGTTATTTGTATTCCCAGCAGTTTGTGTGTTGTTTGGATTCCCAGCATTTTGTTTGTGTGCTTGGGATTCCTCCAGCATTTCGTGTGTACTTGTCGCATCTCCGCAATTTTGTGAGTGTGTTTCGGATTCTCAGCATTTTGTGTGTTTTGTTCGGATTTCTCCAGCATTTTGACTGTGTTGTTTGGATTCGCAGCAGTTTGTGTGTGTTGTTCGGATTCCTCCAGCAGTTTGTGTGTGTTCTTGGGATTCCTCCAGCATTTTGTGTGTGTTTTTCGGATTCCTCCTGCAATTTGTGTGTGTTCCTGGGATTCCTCCAGCATTTTTTTGGTGTTGTTTAGATTTCTACAGCATTTTGTGTGTATTGTTCGGATTCCTCTGGCATTTTGTGTGTGTTGTTCAGATTTCCATCATTTTCTGTGTGTTGTTCGGATTCCTCTGGCATTTTGTGTGTGTTGATCGGATTCCCCCTGCAGTTTTTGTGTGTTCCTGGGATTTCTCCAGCATTTTTTTTGGGGTTGTTTGGATTTATACAGCATTTTGTGTGTATTGTTCGGATTCCTCTGGCATTTTGTGTGTGTTGTTCGGATTTCCAGCATTTTGTGTGTGTTGTTCGGATTCCTCCAGCATTTTGTGTGTGTTGTTCGGATTTCCAGCATTTTGTGTGTGTTGTTCGGATTCCTCCAGCATTTTGTGTGTGTTGTTCGGATTCCTCTGGCATTTTGTGTGTGTTGTTCAGATTTCCATCATTTTCTGTGTGTTGTTCGGATTCCTCCAGCATTTTGTGTGTGTTGTTCGGATTCCTCCTGCAGTTTTTGTGTGTTCCTGGGATTTCTCCAGCATTTTTTTGGTGTTGTTTGGATTTCTACAGTATTTTGTGTGTATTGTTCGGATTCCTCTGGCATTTTGTGTGTGTTGTTCGGATTTCCAGCATTTTGTGTGTGTTGTTCGGATTCCTCCAGCATTTTGTGTGTGTTGTTCGGATTCCTCCAGCATTTTGTGTGTGTTGTTCGGATTTCCAGCATTTTGTGTGTGTTGTTCGGATTTCCAGCATTTTGTGTGTGTTGTTCGTATTCCTCCATCATTTTGTGTGTGTTGTTCGGATTTCCAGCATTTTGTGTGTGTTGTTCGGATTCCTCCAGCATTTTGTGTGTGTTGTTCGGATTCCTCTGGCATTTTGTGTGTGTTGTTCGGATTTCCAGCATTTTGTGTGTGTTGTTCGGATTCCTCCAGCATTTTGTGTGTGTTGTTCGGATTCCTCCTGCATTTTGTGTGTGTTGTTCGGATTTCCAGCATTTTGTTTGTGTTGTTCGGATTCCTCCAGCATTTTGTCTGATGTGTTTGGATTCCTCCAGCACTTTGTGTGTTGTTTTTATTCCCAGCAGTTTGTGTGTTGTTCGGATCCCAGCATTTTGTGTGTATCCTTGGGATTCCTCCAGCATTTCGTGTGTGTTTTTTGGATTTCCGGCATTTTGTGTGTGTGTTTCGGATTCTCAGCATTTTGTGTGTGTTGTTTGGATTCCTGGAGCATTTTCTGTGTCTTGTTCGGATTTCCAGCATTTTGTGTGTGTTGTTCGGATTCCTCGAGCATGTCGTGTGTTTTGTTCGGATTTCTCCAGCATTTTGTGTGTGTTGTTCAGATTTCCAGTATTTTGTGTGTGTTGTTTTGATTACTCCAGAATTTTGTGTGTGTTGTTCGCATTTCTAGCACTCTGTGTGTGTTGTTCGTATTCCTCCATCATTTTGTGTGTGTTGTTCGGATTTCCAGCATTTTGTGTGTGTTGTTCGGATTCCTCCAGAATTTTGTGTGTGTTGTTCGGATTCCTCCAGCATTTTGTGTGTATTGTTCGGATTCCTCTGGCATTTTGTGTGTGTTGTTCGGATTTCCAGCATTTTGTTTGTGTTGTTCGGATTCCTCCAGCATTTTGTCTGATGTGTTTGGATTCCTCCAGCACTTTGTGTGTTGTTTTTATTCCCAGCAGTTTGTGTGTTGTTCGGATCCCAGCATTTTGTGTGTATCCTTGGGATTCCTCCAGCATTTCGTGTGTGTTTTTTGGATTTCCGGCATTTTGTGTGTGTGTTTCGGATTCTCAGCATTTTGTGTGTGTTGTTTGGATTCCTGGAGCATTTTCTGTGTCTTGTTCGGATTTCCAGCATTTTGTGTGTGTTGTTCGGATTCCTCGAGCATGTCGTGTGTTTTGTTCGGATTTCTCCAGCATTTTGTGTGTGTTGTTCAGATTTCCAGTATTTTGTGTGTGTTGTTTTGATTACTCCAGAATTTTGTGTGTGTTGTTCGCATTTCTAGCACTCTGTGTGTGTTGTTCGTATTCCTCCATCATTTTGTGTGTGTTGTTCAGATTTCCAGCATTTTGTGTGTGTTGTTCGGATTCCTCCAGCATTTTGTCTGAAGTGTTTGGATTCCTCCAGCCCTTTGTGCGTTATTTTTATTCCCAGCAGTTTGTGTGTTGTTTGGATTCCCAGCATTTTGTTTGTGTTCTTGGGATTCCTCCAGCATTTCGTGTGTGTTTTTCGGATTTCCGCAATTTTGTGTGGGTGTTTCGGATTCTCAGCATTTTGTGTGTTTTGTTCGGATTTCTCCAGCATTTTGACTGTGTTGTTTGGATTTGCAGCAGTTTGTGTGTGTTGTTCGGATTCCTCAAGCAGTTTGTGTGTGTTCTTGGGATTCCTCCAGCATTTTGTGTGTGTTTTTCTGATTCCTCCTGCAATTTGTGTGTGTTTTTCGGATTCCCCCTGCAATTTGTGTGTGTTCCGGGGATTCCTCCAGCATTTTTTAAGTGTTGTTTGAATTCCTACAGCATTTTGTGTGTATTGTTCGGATTCCTCTGGCATTTTGTGTGTGTTGTTCAGATTCCTCCTGCAGTTTTTGTGTGTTCCTAGGATTTCTCCAGCATTTTTTTGGTGTTGTTTGGATTTCTACAGCATTTTGTGTGTATTGTTCGGATTCCTCTGGCATTTTGTGTGTGTTGTTCGGATTTCCAGCATTTTGTGTGTGTTGTTCAGATTTCCATCATTTTGTGTGTGTTGTTCGGATTCCTCCAGCATTTTGTGTGTGTTGTTTGGATTCCTCCAGCATTTTGTGTGTGTTGTTCGGATTCCTCCAGCATTTTGTGTGTGTTGTTTGGATTCCCAGCATTTTGTGTGTGTTGTTCGGATTCCTCCAGCATTTTGTGTGTGTTTTTCGGATTTCTGGCATTTTGTGTGTGTGTTTCGGATTCTCAGCATTTTGTGTGTGTTGTTCGGATTCCTCCAGCATTTTGTGTGTGTTGTTCGGATTTTCAGCATTTTGTGTGTGTTGTTCTGATTCCTCCAGCATTTTGTGTGTGTTGTTCGGATTCCTCCAGCATTTTGTGTGTGTTGTTCGGATTCCTCCAGCATTTTGTGTGTGTTGTTCGGATTCTCCAGCATTTTGTGTGTGTTGTTCGGATTTCCAGCATTTTGTGTGTGTTGTTCGGATTCCTCCAGAATTTTGTGTGTGTTGTTCGCATTTCTAGCACTCTGTGTGTGTTGTTCGTATTCCTCCATCATTTTGTGTGTGTTGTTCAGATTTCCAGCATTTTGTGTGTGTTGTTCGGATTCCTCCAGCATTTTGTGTGTGTTGTTTGGATTCCTCCAGCCCTTTGTGCGTTATTTTTATTCCCAGCAGTTTGTGTGTTGTTTGGATTCCCAGCATTTTGTTTGTGTTCTTGGGATTCCTCCAGCATTTCGTGTGTGCTTTTCGGATTTCCGCAATTTTGTGTGGGTGTTTCGGATTCTCAGCATTTTGTGTGTTTTGTTCGGATTTCTCCAGCATTTTGACTGTGTTGTTTGGATTCGCAGCAGTTTGTGTGTGTTGTTCGGATTCCTCAAGCAGTTTGTGTGTGTTCTTGGGATTCCTCCAGCATTTTGTGTGTGTTGTTCGGATTCCTCCTGCAATTTGTCTATGTTCCTGGGATTCCTCCAGCATTTTTTTGGTGTTGTTTGGATTCCTACAGCATTTTGTGTGTATTGTTCGGATTCCTCTGGCATTTTGTGTGTGTTGTTCAGATTTCCATCATTTTCTGTGTGTTGTTCGGATTCCTCCAGCAGTTTGTGTGTGTTCCTGGGATTCCTCCAGCATTTTGTGGGTGTTGTTTGGATTCCTGCAGCATTTTGTGTGTATTGTTCGGATTCCTCCAGCATTTTGTGTGTGTTGTTCGGATTCCTCCAGCATTTTGTGTGTGTTGTTCAGATTTCCAGCATTTTCTGTGTGTTGTTCGGATTCCTCCAGCATTTTGTCTGAAGTTTTTGGATTCCTCCAGCCCTTTGTGCGTTGTTTTTATTCCCAGCAGTTTGTGTGTTGTTTGGATTCCCAGCATTTTGTGTGTGTTCTTGGGATTCCTCCAGCATTTCGTGTGTGTTTTTCGGATTTCCGCAATTTTGTGTGTGTGTTTCGGATTCTCAGCATTTTGTGTGTGTTGTTTGGATTTCTGGAGCATTTTGTGTGTGTTGTTCGGATTTCCAGCATTTTGTGTGTGTTGTTTGGATTTCTACAGTATTTTGTGTGTATTGTTCGGATTCCTCCAGCATTTTGTGTCTGTTGTTCGGATTACTCCAGAATTTTGTGTGTGTTGTTCGCATTTCTAGCACTCTGTGTGTGTTGTTCGTATTCCTCCATCATTTTGTGTGTGTTGTTCGGATTTCCAGCATTTTGTGTGTGTTGTTCGGATTCCTCCAGCATTTTGTGTGTGTTGTTTGGATTCCTCCAGAATTTTGTGTGTGTTGTTCGCATTTCTAGCACTCTGTGTGTGTTGTTCGGATTCCTCCAGCATTTTGTGTGTATTGTTTGGATTCCTCTGGCATTTTGTGTGTGTTGTTCGGATTTCCACCATTCTGTGTGTGTTGTTTGGATTCCTCCAGCATTTTGTCTGATGTGTTTGGATTCCTCCAGCACTTCGTGTGTTGTTTTTATTCCCAGCAGTTTGTGTGTTGTTCGGATCCCAGCATATTGTGTGTATCCTTGGGATTCCTCCAGCATTTCGTGTGTGTTGTTCGGATTTCCGGCATTTTGTGTGTGTGTTTCGGATTCTCAGCATTTTGTGTGTGTTGTTTGGATTCCTGGGGCATTTTGTGTGTCTTGTTCGGATTTCCAGCATTTTGTGTGTGTTGTTCGGATTCCTCCAGCATTTTGTCTGAAGTGTTTGGATTCCTGCAGCCCTTTGTGCGTTATGTTTATTCCCAGCAGTTTGTGTGTTGTTTGGATTCCCAGCATTTTGTTTGTGTTCTTGGGATTCCTCCAGCATTTCGTTTGTGTTTTTTGGATTTCCGCAATTTTGTGTGTATGTTTCGGATTCGCAGCAGTTTGTGTGTTTTGTTCGGATTTCTCCAGCATTTTGTGTGTGTTGTTTGGATTCCTCCAGCATTTTGTGTGTGTTGTTCAGATTTCCTGCATTTTGTGTCTGTTGTTCGGATTACTCCAGAATTTTGTGTGTGTTGTTCGCATTTCTAGCACTCTGTGTGTGTTGTTCGTATTTCTCCGGCATTTTGTTTGTGTTGCTCGGATTCCTCCAGCATTTTGTGTGTATTGTTCGGATTCCTCTGGCATTTTGTGTGTGTTGTTCGGATTTCCAGCATTTTGTTTGTGTTGTTCGGATTCCTCCAGCATTTTGTCTGATGTGTTTGGATTCCTCCAGCACTTTGTGTGTTGTTTTTATTCCCAGCAGTTTGTGTGTTGTTCGGATCCCAGCATTTTGTGTGTATCCTTGGGATTCCTCCAGCATTTCGTGTGTGTTTTTTGGATTTCCGGCATTTGGTGTGTGTGTTTCGGATTCTCAGCATTTTGTGTGTGTTGTTTGGATTCCTGGAGCATTTTCTGTGTCTTGTTCAGATTTCCAGCATTTTGTGTGTGTTGTTCGGATTCCTCCAGCATGTTGTGTGTGTTGTTCGTATTCCTCCATCATTTTGTGTGTGTTGTTCAGATTTCCAGCATTTTGTGTGTGTTGTTCGGATTCCTCCAGAATTTTGTGTGTGTTGTTCGCATTTCTAGCACTCTGTGTGTGTTGTTCGTATTCCTCCAGCATTTTGTGTGTGTTGTTCGGATTTCCAGCAGTTTGTGTGTTGTTTGGATTCCCAGCATTTTGTTTGTGTTCTTGGGATTCCTCCAGCATTTTGTGTGTGTTTTTTGGATTACCGCAATTTTGTGTTTTGTGTTTCGGATTCTCAGCATTTTGTTGGTTTTGTTCGGATTTCTCCAGCATTTTGACTGTGTTGTTTGGATTCGCAGCAGTTTGTGTGTGTTGTTCGGATTCCTCAAGCAGTTTGTGTGTGTTCTTGGGATTCCTCCAGCATTTTGTGTGTGTTTTTCGGATTCCTCCTGCAGTTTGTGTGTGTTCCTGGGATTCCTCCAGCATTTTTTTGGTGTTGTTTGGATTCCTACAGCATTTTGTGTGTATTGTTCGGATTCCTCTGGCATTTTGTGTGTGTTGTTCAGATTTCCATCATTTTCTGTGTGTTGTTCGGATTCCTCCTGCAGTTTTTGTGTGTTCCTGGTATTTCTCCAGCATTTTTTTGGTGTTGTTTGGATTTCTACAGCATTTTGTGTGAATTGTTCGGAATCCTCTGGCATTTTGTGTGTGTTGTTCGGATTCCTCTGGCATTTTGTGTGTGTTGTTCAGATTTCCAGCATTTTGTGTGTGTTGTTCGGATTCCTCCAGCATTTTGTCTGAAGTGTTTGGATTCCTCCAGCCCTTTGTGCGTTGTTTTTATTCCCAGCAGTTTGTGTGTTGTTTGGATTCCCAGCATTTTGTTTGTGTTCTTGGGATTCCTCCAGCATTTCGTGTTTGCTTTTCGGATTTCCGCAATTTTGTGTGTGTGTTTCGGATTCTCAGCATTTTGTGTGTGTTGTTTGGATTCCTGGAGCATTTTCTGTGTCTTGTTCGGATTTCCAGCATTTTGTGTGTGTTGTTCGGATTCCTCCAGCATTTTGTGTGTGTTGTTCGGATTTCCAGCATTTTGTGTGTGTTGTTTAGATTACTCCAGAATTTTGTGTGTGTTGTTCGCATTTCTAGCACTCTGTGTGTGCTGTTCGTATTCCTCCATCATTTTGTGTGTGTTGTTCAGATTTCCAGCATTTTGTGTGTGTTGTTCGGATTCCTCCAGCATTTTGTGTGTGTTGTTTGGATTCCTCCAGCATTTTGTGTGTGTTGTTCGGATTTCCAGCATTTTGTGTGTGTTGTTCGGATTCCTCCAGCATTTTGTGTGTATTGTTCGGATTCCTCTGGCATTTTGTGTGTGTTGTTCGGATTTCCAGCATTCTGTGTGTGTTGTTCGGATTCCTCCAGCATTTTGTCTGATGTGTTTGGATTCCTCCAGCACTTTGTGCGTTGTTTTTATTCCCAGCAGTTTGTGTGTTGTTCGGATCCCAGCATTTTGTGTGTATCCTTGGGATTCCTCCAGCATTTCGTGTGTGTTTTTTGGATTTCCGGCATTTTTTGTGTGTGTTTCGGATTCTCAACATATTGTGTGTGTTGTTTGGATTCCTGGGGCATTTTCTGTGTCTTGTTCGGATTTCCAGCATTTTGTGTGTGTTGTTCGGATTCCTCCAGCATTTTGTCTGAAGTGTTTGGATTCCTGCAGCCCTTTGTGCGTTATGTTTATTCCCAGCAGTTTGTGTGTTGTTTGGATTCCCAGCATTTTGTTTGTGTTCTTGGGATTCCTCCAGCATTTCGTTTGTGTTTTTTGGATTTCCGCAATTTTGTGAGTGTTGTTCGGATTCCTCCAGCATTTTGTGTGTTTTGTTCGGATTTCTCCAGCATTTTGTGTGTGTTGTTCGGATTCTAAGCATTTTGTGTGTGTTGTTCGTATTCCTCCAGCATTTTGTGTGTGTTGTTCGGATTCCTCCAGCATTTTGTGTGTGTTGTTCGCATTTCTAGCACTCTGTGTGTGTTGTTCGTATTTCTCCGGCATTTTGTTTGTGTTGCTCGGATTCCTCCAGCATTTTGTGTGTATTGTTTGGATTCCCCTGGCATTTTGTGTGTGTTGTTCGGATTTCCTGCATTTTGTTTGTGTTGTTCGGATTCCTCCAGCATTTTGTCTGAAGTGTTTGGATACCTCCAGCCCTTTGTGTGTTGTTTTTATTCCCAGCAGTTTGTGTGTTGTTCGGATCCCAGCATTTTGTGTGTATCCTTGGGATTCCTCCAGCATTTCGTTTGTGTTTTTCGGATTTCCGGCATTTTGTGTGTGTGTTTCGGATTCTCAGCATTTTGTGTGTGTTGTTTGGATTCCTGGAGCATTTTCTGTGTCTTGTTTGGATTTCCAGCATTTTGTGTGTGTTGTTCGGATTCCTCGAGCATGTCGTGTGTTTTGTTCGCATTCCTCCATCATTTTGTGTGTGTTGTTCAGATTTCCAGCATTTTGTGTGTGTTGTTCGGATTCCTCCAGAATTTTGTGTGTGTTGTTCGCATTTCTAGCACTCTGTGTGTGTTGCTCTGATTCCTCCAGCCCTTTGTGCGTTATTTTTATTCCCAGCAGTTTGTGTGTTGTTTGGATTCCCAGCATTTTGTTTGTGTTCTTGGGATTCCTCCAGCATTACGTGTGTGTTTTTTGGATTTCCGCAATTTTGTGAGTGTGTTTCGGATTCTCAGCAGTTTGTGTGTTTTGTTCGGATTTCTCCAGCATTTTGACTGTGTTGTTTGGATTCGCAGCAGTTTGTGTGTGTTGTTCGGATTCCTCAAGCAGTTTGTGTGTGTTCTTGGGATTCCTCCAGCATTATGTGTGTGTTTTTCGGATTCCTCCTGCAATTTGTGTGTGTTCCTGGGATTCTTCCAGCATTTTTTTGGTGTTGTTTGGATTCCTACAGCATTTTGTGTGTATTGTTCGGATTCCTCTGGCATTTTGTGTGTGTTGTTCAGATTTCCATCATTTTCTGTGTGTTGTTCGGATTCCTCCTGCAGTTTTTGTGTGTTCCTGGGATTTCTCCAGCATTTTTTTGGTGTTGTTTGGATTTCTACAGCATTTTGTGTGTATTGTTCGGAATCCTCTGGCATTTTGTGTGTGTTGTTCGGATTCCTCTGGCATTTTGTGTGTGTTGTTCAGACTTCCATCATTTTCTGTGTGTTGTTCGGATTCCTCCATCATTTTGTCTGAAGTTTTTGGATTCCTCCAGCCCTTTGTGCGTTGTTTTTATTCCCAGCAGTTTGTGTTTTGTTTGGATTCCCAGCATTTTGTTTGTGTTCTTGGGATTCCTCCAGCATTTCGTGTTTGCTTTTCGGATTTCCGCAATTTTGTGTGTGTGTTTCGGATTCTCAGCATTTTGTGTGTGTTGTTTGGATTCCTGGAGCATTTTCTGTGTCTTGTTCGGATTTCCAGCATTTTGTGTGTGTTGTTCGGATTCCTCCAGCATTTTGTGTGTTTTGTTCAAATTTCCAGTATTTTGTGTGTGTTGTTTTGATTACTCCAGAATTTTGTGTGTGTTGTTCGCATTTCTAGCACTCTGTGTGTGTTGTTCGTATTCCTCCATCATTTTGTGTGTGTTGTTCAGATTTCCAGCATTTTGTGTGTGTTGTTTAGATTTCCAGCATTTTGTGTGTGTTGTTTGGATTCCTCCAGAATTTTGTGTGTGTTGTTCGCATTTCTAGCACTCTGTGTGTGTTGTTCGGATTCCTCCAGCATTTTGTGTGTATTGTTTGGATTCCTCTGGCATTTTGTGTGTGTTGTTGGGATTTCCAGCAGTTTGTTTCTGTTGTTCGGATTCCTCCAGCATTTTGTCTGATGTGTTTGGATTCCTCCAGCACTTTGTGTGTTGTTTTTATTCCCAGCAGTTTGTGTGTTGTTCGGATCCCAGCATTTTGTGTGTATCCTTGGGATTCCTCCAGCATTTCGTGTGTGTTTTTTGGATTTCCGGCATTTTGTGTGTGTGTTTCGGATTCTCAACATATTGTGTGTGTTGTTTGGATTCCTGGGGCATTTTCTGTGTCTTGTTCGGATTTCCAGCATTTTGTGTGTGTTGTTCGGATTCCTCCAGCATTTTGTCTGAAGTGTTTGGATTCCTGCAGCCCTTTGTGCGTTATGTTTATTCCCAGCAGTTTGTGTGTTGTTTGGATTCCCAGCATTTTGTTTGTGTTCTTGGGATTCCTCCAGCATTTCGTTTGTGTTTTTTGGATTTCCGCAATTTTGTGAGTGTGTTTCGGATTCTCAGCATTTTGTGTGTTTTGTTCGGATTTCTCCAGCATTTTGACTGTGTTGTTTGGATTTGCAGCATTTTGTGTGTGTTGTTCAGATTTCCAGCATTTTGTGTGTGTTGTTTGGATTACTCCAGAATTTTGTGTGTGTTGTTCGCATTTCTAGCACTCTGTGTGTGTTGTTCGTATTTCTCCGGCATTTTGTTTGTGTTGCTCGGATTCCTCCAGCATTTTGTGTGTTGTTTTTATTCCCAGCAGTTTGTGTGTTGTTCGGATCCCAGCATTTTGTGTGTATCCTTGGGATTCCTCCAGCATTTCGTTTGTGTTTTTCGGATTTCCGGCATTTTGTGTGTGTGTTTCGGATTCTCAGCATTTTGTGTGTGTTGTTTGGATTCCTGGAGCATTTTCTGTGTCTTGTTTGGATTTCCAGCATTTTGTGTGTGTTGTTCGGATTTCCAGCATTTTGTGTGTGTTGTTCGGATTCCTCCAGAATCTTGTGTGTGTTGTTCGCATTTCTTGCACTCTGTGTGTGTTGTTCGGATTCCTCCAGCCCTTTGTGCGTTATTTGTATTCCCAGCAGTTTGTGTGTTGTTTGGATTCCCAGCATTTTGTTTGTGTTCTTGGGATTCCTCCAGCATTTCGTGTGTACTTTTCGCATCTCCGCAATTTTGTGAGTGTGTTTCGGATTCTCAGCATTTTGTGTGTTTTGTTCGGATTTCTCCAGCATTTTGACTGTGTTGTTTGGATTCGCAGCAGTTTGTGTATGTTGTTCGGATTCTTCAAGCAGTTTGTGTGTGTTCTTGGGATTCCTCCAGCATTTTGTGTGTGTTTTTCGGATTCCTCCTGGAATTTGTGTGTGTTCCTGGGATTCCTCCAGCATTTTTTTGGTGTTGTTTGGATTTCTACAGCATTTTGTGTGTATTGTTTGGATTCCTCCAGCATTTTGTGTGTGTTGTTCGGATTCCTCCTGCAGTTTTTGTGTGTTCCTGGGATTTCTCCAGCATTTTTTTTGGGGTTGTTTGGATTTCTACAGCATTTTGTGTGTATTGTTCGGATTCCTCTGGCATTTTGTGTGTGTTGTTCGGATTTCCAGCATTTTGTGTGTGTTGTTCGGATTCCTCCAGCATTTTGTGTGTGTTGTTCGGATTTCCAGCATTTTGTGTGTGTTTTTTGGATTCCTCCAGCATTTTGTGTGTGTTGTTCGGATTCCTCCTGCAGTTTTGTGTGTTCCTGGGATTTCTCCAGCATTTTGTTTGTGTTGTTCGGATTCCTCCAGCATTTTGTCTGATGTGTTTGGATTCCTCCAGCACTTTGTGTGTTGTTTTTATTCCCAGCAGTTTGTGTGTTGTTCGGATCCCAGCATATTGTGTGTATCCTTGGGATTCCTCCAGCATTTCGTGTGTGTTTTTTGGATTTCCGGCATTTTGTGTGTGTGTTTCGGATTCTCAGCATTTTGTGTGTGTTGTTCGGATTCCTGGAGCATTTTGTGTGTCTTGTTCGGATTTCCAGCATTTTGTGTGTGTTGTTTGGATTTCCAGCATTTTGTGTGTGTTGTTCAGATTTCCAGTATTTTGTGTGTGTTGTTTTGATTACTCCAGAATTTTGTGTGTGTTGTTCGCATTTCTAGCACTCTGTGTGTGTTGTTCGTATTCCTCCATCATTTTGTGTGTGTTGTTCAGATTTCCAGCATTTTGTGTGTGTTGTTCGGATTCCTCCAGCATTTTGTGTGTGTTGCTCGGATTCCTCCAGCATTTTGTGTGTATTGTTCGGATTCCTCTGGCATTTTGTGTGTGTTGTTCGGATTTCCAGCATTTTGTGTGTGTTGTTCGGATTCCTCCAGCATTTTGTCTGATGTGTTTGGATTCCTCCAGCACTTTGTGTGTTGTTTTTATTCCCAGCAGTTTGTGTGTTGTTCGGATCCCAGCATTTTGTGTGTATCCTTGGGATTCCTCCAGCATTTCGTGTGTGTTTTTTGGATTTCCGGCATTTTGTGTGTGTGTTTCGGATTCTCAGCATTTTGTGTGTGTTGTTTGGATTCCTGGAGCATTTTCTGTGTCTTGTTCGGATTTCCAGCATTTTGTGTGTGTTGTTCGGATTCCTCGAGCACTCTGTGTGTGTTGTTCGTATTCCTCCATCATTTTGTGTGTGTTGTTCAGATTTCCAGCATTTTGTGTGTGTTGTTCGGATTCCTCCAGAATTTTGTGTGTGTTGTTCGCATTTCTAGCACTCTGTGTGTGTTGTTCGGATTCCTCCAGCATTTTGTCTGAAGTGTTTGGATAACTCCAGCCCTTTGTGCGTTATTCTTATTCCCAGCAGTTTGTGTGTTGTTTGGATTCCCAGCATTTTGTTTGTGTTCTTGGGATTCCTCCAGCATTTTGTGTGTGTTTTTTGGATTTCCGCAATTTTGTGAGTGTGTTTCGGATTCTCAGCATTTTGTGTGTTTTGTTCGGATTTCTCCAGCATTTTGACTGTGTTGTTTGGATTTGCAGCAGTTTGTGTGTGTTGTTCGGATTCCTCAAGCAGTTTGTGTGTGTTTTTCGGATTCCTCCAGCATTTTGTGTGTGTTTTTCGGATTCCTCCTGCAATTTGTGTGTGTTCCTGGGATTCCTCCAGCATTTTTTGGTGTTGTTTGGATTCCTACAGCATTTTGTGTGTATTGTTCGGATTTCTCTGGCATTTTGTGTGTGTTGTTCAGATTTCCATCATTTTCTGTGTGTTGTTCAGATTCCTCCAGCATTTTGTGTGTGTTGTTCAGATTTCCATTATTTTCTGTGTGTTGTTCGGATTCCTCCAGCATTTTGTGTGTGTTGTTCGGATTCCTCCTGCAGTTTTTGTGTGTTCCTGGGATTTCTCCAGCATTTTTTTGGTGTTGTTTGGATTTCCAGCATTTTGTGTGTGTTGTTTGGATTCCTCCAGAATTTTGTGTGTGTTGTTCGCATTTCTAGCACTCTGTGTGTGTTGTTCGGATTCATCCAGCATTTTGTGTGTATTGTTCGGATTCCTCTGGCATTTTGTGTGTGTTGTTGGGATTTCCAGCATTTAGTCTGTGTTGTTCGGATTCCTCCAGCATTTTGTCTGAAGTGTTTGGATACCTCCAGTACTTTGTGTGTTGTTTTTATTACCAGCAGTTTGTGTGCTGTTCGGATTCCCAGCATTTTGTGTGTATTCTTGGGATTCATCCTGCATTTCATGTGTGTTTTTCGGATTTCCCGCATTTTGTGTGTGTGTTTCGGATTCTCAGCATTTTGTGTGTGTTGTTTGGATTCTTGGAGCATTTTCTGTGTCTTGTTCGGATTTCCAGCATTTTGTGTGTGTTGTTCGGATTCCTCGAGCATGTCGTGTGTTTTGTTCGGATTTCTCCAGCATTTTCTGTGTGTTGTTTGGATTTCTCCATCATTTTGTGTCTGTTGTTCGGATTCCCAGCTTTTTGTCTGTGTTGTTCAGATTCGCAGAATTTTGTGTGTTTTGATTTGGATTCATCGAGCATTTTGTGTGTGTTGTTCAGATTTCCAGCATTTTGTGTGTGTTGTTCAGATTTCCATCATTTTCTGTGTGTTGTTCAGATTCCTCCAGCATTTTGTGTGTGTTGTTCAGATTCCTCCTGCAGTTTGTGTGTGTTCCTGGGATTCCTCCAGCATTTTTTTGGTGTTGTTTGGATTCCTACAGCATTTTGTGTGTATTGTTCGGATTCCTCTGACATTTTGTGTGTGTTGTTCGGATTTCCAGCATTTTGTGTGTGTTGTTCGGATTCCTCCAGCATTTTGTGTGTGTTGTTCAGATTTCCAGCATTTTGTGTGTGTTGTTCGGATTCCTCCAGAATTTTGTGTGTGTTGTTCGCATTTCTAGCACTCTGTGTGTGTTGTTCGTATTCCTCCATCATTTTGTGTGTGTTGTTCGGATTTCCAGCATTTTGTGTGTGTTGTTCGGATTCCTCCAGCATTTTGTCTGAAGTGTTTGGATTCCTCCAGCCCTTTGTGCGTTGTTTTTATTCCCAGCAGTTTGTGTGTGTACTTGGGATTCCTCCAGCATTTTGTGTGTGTTTTTCGGATTTCCGCAATTTTGTGTGTGTGTTTCGGATTCTCAGCATTTTGTGTGTTTTGTTCGGATTTCTCCAGCATGTTGACTGTGTTGTTTGGATTCGCAGCAGTTTGTGTGTGTTGTTCGGATTCCTCAAGCAGTTTGTGTGTGTTCTTGGGATTCCTCCTGCATTTTGTGTGTGTATTTCATATTCCTCTGGCATTTTGTGTGTGTTGTTCGGATTCCTTCAGCATTTTGTCTGTTTTGTTGGGATTCTTCCTGCATTTTGTGTGTGTTGTTTGGATTCGTTCATCATTTTGTGTCTGTTGTTCGGATTCCCAGCATTTTGTGTGTGTTGTTCAGATTCGCAGCATTTTGTGTATTTTGATCGGATTCATCGAGCATTTTCTGTATGTTGTTTAGATTTCCAGCATTTTGTGTGTGTTGTTCGGATTTCCAGCATTTTGTGTGTGTTGTTCGGATTCCTCCAGAATTTTGTGTGTGTTGTTCAGATTTCCAGCATTTTGTGTGTGTTGTTCGGATTCCTCCAGCATTTTGTCTGAAGTGTTTGGATTCCTCCAGCCCTTTGTGCATTATTTTTATTCCCAGCAGTTTGTGTGTTGTTTGGATTCCCAGCATTTTGTTTGTGTTCTGGGGATTCCTCAAGCATTTCGTGTGTGTTTTTCGGATTACCACAATTTTGTGTGTGTGTTTCGGATTCTCAGCATTTTGTGTGTTTTGTTCGGATTTCTCCAGCATTTTGACTGTGTTCTTTGGATTCGCAGCAGTTTGTGTGTGTTGTTCGGATTCCTCCAGCATTTTGTGTGTGTTTTTCGGATTCCTCCTGCAGTTTGTGTGTGTTCCTGGGATTCCTCCAGCATTTTTTTGGTGTTGTTTGGATTCCTACAGCATTTTGTGTGTATTGTTCGGATTCCCCTTGCATTTTGTGTGAGCTGTTCAGATTTCCATCATTTTCTGTGTGTTGTTCCTATTCCTCCAGCATTTTGTGTGTGTTGTTCGGATCCCTCCTGCAGTTTTTGTGTGTTTCTGGGATTTCTCCAGCATTTTTTTTGGTGTTGTTTGGAGTTCTACAGCATTTTGTGTGTATTGTTCGGATTCCTCTGGAATTTTGTGTGCGTTGTTCGGAGTTCCAGCATTTTGTGTGTGTTGTTCAGATTTCCAGCATTTTGTGTGTGTTGTTCGGATTACTCCAGAATTTTGTGTGTGTTGTTCGCATTTCTAGTACTCTGTGTGTGTTGTTCGTATTCCTCCATCATTTTGTGTGTGTTGTTCGGATTTCCAGCATTTTGTGTGTGTTGTTCGGATTCCTCCAGCATTTTGTGTGTATTGTTCGGATTCCTCCAGCCCTTTGTGCGTTATGTTTATTCCCAGCAGTTTGTGTGTTGTTTGGATTCCCAGCATTTTGTTTGTGTTCTTGGGATTCCTCCAGCATTTCGTGTGTGTTTTTTGGATTTCCGCAATTTTGTGAGCGTGTTTCGGATTCTCAGCATTTTGTGTGTTTTGTTCGGATTTCTCCAGCATTTTGACTGTGTTGTTTGGATTTGCAGCAGTTTGTGTGTGTTGTTCGGATTCCTCAAGCAGTTTGTGTGTGTTTTTCGGATTCCTCCAGCATTTTGTGTGTGTTTTTCGGATTCCTCCTGCAATTTGTGTGTGTTCCTGGGATTCCTCCAGCATTTTTTTGGTGTTGTTTGGATTCCTACAGCATTTTGTGTGTATTGTTCGGATTTCTCTGGCATTTTGTGTGTGTTGTTCACATTTCCATCATTTTCTGTGTGTTGTTCGGATTCCTCCAGCATTTTGTGTGTGTTGTTCGGATTCCTCCTGCAGTTTTTGTGTGTTCCTGGGATTTCTCCAGCATTTTTTTGGTGTTGTTTGGATTTCTACAGTATTTTGTGTGTATTGTTCGGATTCCTCTGGCATTTTGTGTGTGTTGTTCGGATTCCTCTGTCATTTTGTGTGTGTTGTTCAGACTTCCATCATTTTCTGTGTGTTGTTCGGATTCCTCCAGCATTTTGTCTGAAGTGTTTGGATACCTCCAGCCCTTTGTGCGTTGTTTTTATTCCCAGCAGTTTATATGTTGTTTGGATTCCCAGCATTTTGTTTGTGTTCTTGGGTTTCCTCCAGCATTTCGTGTGTGCTTTTCAGATTTCCGCAATTTTGTGTGGGTGTTTTGGATTCGCAGCATTTTGTGTGTTTTGTTCGGATTTCTCCAGCATTTTGACTGTGTTGTTTGGATTCGCAGCAGTTTGTGTGTGTTTTTCGGATTCCTCAAGCAGTTTGTGTATGTTCTTGGGATACCTCCAGCATTTTGTGTGTGTTGTTCGGATTCCTCGAGCAGGTCGTGTGTTTTGTTCGGAATTCTCCAGCATTTTGTGTCTGTTGTTCAGATTTCCAGCATTTTGTGTGTGTTGTTCGAATTCCTCCAGAATTTTGTGTGTGTTGTTCGCATTTCTAGCACTCTGTGTGTTTTGTTCGTATTCCTCCATCATTTTGTGTGTGTTGTTTGGATTCCTCCAGCCCTTTGTGCATCATTTTTATTCCCAGCAGTTTGTGTGTTGTTTGGATTCCCCGCATTTTGTTTGTGTTCTTGGGATTCCTCCAGCATTTCGTGTGTGTTCTTTGGATTTCCGCAATTTTGTGAGTGTGTTTCGGATTCTCAGCATTTTGTGTGTTTTGTTCGGATTTCTCCAGCATTTTGACTGTGTTGTTTGGATTCGCAGCAGTTTGTGTGTGTTGTTCGGATTCCTCAAGCAGTTTGTGTGTGTTCTTGGGATTCCTCCAGCATTTTGTGTGTGTTTTTCGGATTCCTCCTGCAATTTGTGTGTGTTCCTGGGATTCCTCCAGCATTTTTTTGGTGTTGTTTGGATTCCTACAGCATTTTGTGTGTATTGTTCGGATTCCTCTGGCATTTTGTGTGTGTTGTTCAGATTTCCATCATTTTCTGTGTGTTGTTCGGATTCCTCCAGCATTTTGTGTGTGTTGTTCGGATTCCTCCTGCAGTTTTTGTGTGTTCCTGGGATTTCTCCAGCATTTTTTTGGTGTTGTTTGGATTTCCAGCATTTTGTGTGTGTTGTTTGGATTCCTCCAGAATTTTGTGTGTGTTGTTCGCATTTCTAGCACTCTGTGTGTGTTGTTCGGATTCCTCCAGCATTTTGTGTGTATTGTTCGGATTCCTCTGGCATTTTGTGTGTGTTGTTGGGATTTCCAGCATTTAGTTTGTGTTGTTCGGATTCCTCCAGCATTTTGTCTGAAGTGTTTGGATACCTCCAGCACTTTGTGTGTTGTTTTTATTACCAGCAGTTTGTGTGCTGTTCGGATTCCCAGCATTTTGTGTGTATTCTTGGGATTCATCCTGCATTTCATGTGTGTTTTTCGGATTTCCGGCATTTTGTGTGTGTGTTTCGGATTCTCAGCATTTTGTGTGTGTTGTTTGGATTATTGGAGCATTTTCTGTGTCTTGTTCAGATTTCCATCATTTTCTGTGTGTTGTTCAGATTCCTCCAGCATTTTGTGTGTGTTGTTCAGATTCCTCCTGCAGTTTGTGTGTGTTCCTGGGATTCCTCCAGTATTTTTTTTGGTGTTGTTTAGATTCCTACAGCATTTTGTGTGTATTGTTCGGATTCCTCTGACATCTTGTGTGTGTTGTTCGGATTTCCAGCATTTTGTGTGTGTTTTTCGGATTCCTCCAGCATTTTGTGTGTGTTGTTCAGATTTCCAGAATTTTGGATGTGTTGTTCGGATTCCTCCAGAATTTTGTGTGTGTTGTTCGCATTTCTAGCACTGTGTGTGTGTTGTTCGTATTCCTCCATCATTTTGTGTGTGTTGTTCGGATTTCCAGCATTTTGTGTGTGTTGTTCGGATTCCTCCAGCATTTTGTCTGAAGTGTTTGGATTCCTCCAGCCCTTTGTGCGTTGTTTTTATTCCCAGCAGTTTGTGTGTGTACTTGGGATTCCTCCAGCATTTTGTGTGTGTTTTTCGGATTTCCGCAATTTTGTGTGTGTGTTTCGGATTCTCAGTATTTTGTGTGTTTTGTTCGGATTTCTCCAGCATGTTGACTGTGTTGTTTGGATTCGCAGCAGTTTGTGTGTGTTGTTCGGATTCCTCAAGCAGTTTGTGTGTGTTCTTGGGATTCCTCCAGCATTTTGTGTGTGTTTTTCATATTCCTCTGGCATTTTGTGTGTGTTGTTTGGATTCGTCCATCATTTTGTGTCTGTTGTTCGGATTCCCAGCATTTTGTGTGTGTTGTTCAGATTTGCAGCATTTTGTGTATTTTGATCTGATTCATCGAGCATTTTCTGTATGTTTTTTAGATTTCCAGCATTTTGTGTGTGTTGTTCGGATTTCCAGAATTTTGTGTGTGTTGTTCAGATTCCTCCAAAATTTTGTGTGTGTTGTTCAGATTTCCAGCATTTTGTGTGTGTTGTTCGGATTCCTCCAGAATTTTGTGTGTGTTGTTCGCATTTCTAGCACTCTGTGTGTGTTGTTCGGATTCCTCCAGCATTTTGTCTGAAGTGTTTGGATTCCTCCAGCCCTTTGTGCGTTATTTTTATTCCCAGCAGTTTGTGTGTTGTTTGGATTCCCAGCATTTTGTTTGTGTTCTTGGGATTCCTCCAGCATTTCGTGTGTGTTTTTCGGATTACCGCAATTTTGTGTGTGTGTTTCGGATTCTCAGCATTTTGTGTGTTTTGTTCGGATTTCTCCAGCATTTTGACTGTGTTGTTTGGATTCACAGCAGTTTGTGTGTGTTGTTCGGATTCCTCAAGCAGTTTGTGTGTGTTCTTGGGATTCCTCCAGCATTTTGTGTGTGTTTTTCGGATTCCTCCTGCAGTTTGTGTGTGTTCCTGGGATTCCTCCAGCATTTTTTTGGTGTTGTTTGGATTCCTACAGCATTTTGTGTGTATTGTTCGGATTCCTCTGGCATTTTGTGTGTGTTGTTCAGATTTCCATCATTTTCTGTGTGTTGTTCGGATTCCTCCAGCATTTTGTGTGTGTTGTTCGGATTTCCAGCATTTTGTGTGTGTTGTTCGGATTCCTCCAGCATTTTGTGTGTGTTGTTCGGATTCCTCCAGCATTTTGTGTGTATTGTTCGGATTCCTCTGGCATTTTGTGTGTGTTGTTCGGATTTCCAGCATTTTGTGTGTGTTGTTCGGATTCCTCCAGAATTTTGTGTGTGTTGTTCGCATTTCTAGCACTCTGTGTGTGTTGTTCGTATTCCTCATCATTTTGTGTGTGTTGTTCAGATTTCCAGCATTTTGTGTGAGTTGTTCGGATTCCTCCAGCATTTTGTCTGAAGTGTTTGGATTCCTCCAGCCCTTTGTGCGTTGTATTTATTCCCAGCTGTTTGTACGTGTTCTTGGGATTCCTCCAGTATTTCGTGTTTTTTTTTCGGATTTCTGCAATTTTGTGTGTGTGTTTCGGATTCTCAGCATTTTGTGTGTTTTGTTCGGATTTCTCCAGCATTTTGACTGTGTTGTTTGGTTTCGCAGCTGTTTGTGTGTGTTGTTCGGATTCCTCCAGCAGTTTGTGTGTGTTCTTGGGATTCCTCCAGCATTTTGTGTGTGTTTTTCGGATTCCTCCAGCATTTTTTGTGTGTTGTTCATATTCCTCTGTCATTTTGTGTGTGTTGTTCGGATTCCTTCAGCATTATGTCTGTGTTCTTGGGATTCTTCATGCATTTTGTGTGTGTTGTTTGGATTTGTCCATCATTTTGTGTCTGTTGTTCGGATTCCCAGCATTTTGTGTGTGTTGTTCAGATTCGCAGCATTTTGTGTATTTTGATCAGATTCATCGAACATTTTCTGTATGTTGTTTAGATTTCCAGCATTTTGTGTGTATTTTTCGGATTCCTCTGGCATTTTGTGTGTGTTGTTCGGATTTCCATCATTTTCTGTGTGTTGTTCGGATTTCCAGCATTTTGTGTGTGTTGTTCGGATTCCTCCTGCATTTTGTGAGTGTTGTTTGGATTCATCCAGCATTTTGTGTGTGTTGTTCGGATTCCCAGCATTTTGTTGTGTTGTTCGGATTCCAGTGGCATTTTGTGTGTGTTGTTCGGAATTCTAGCATTTTTTCTGTGTTGTTCGGTTTCCTCCAGCATTTTTGTGTGTTGTTCCGATTCTTCTAGCATTTTGTGTGTATTGTTCGGATTCCTCTGGCATTTTGTGTGTTGTTCGAATTTCCAGCATTTTGTATGTGTTGTTCGGAGTCCACTGCATTTTGGGTGTGTTGTTCATTTTCCTCCGGCATTTTGTGTGTGTTGTTTGGATTTCTAGCATTTTGTCTGTATTGTTCGGATTCCTCCAGCACTTTGTGTGTTGTTCTTATTCCCAGCAGTTTGTGTGTTGTTCGGATTTCCAGGATTTTGTGTGTTGTTCGGATTCCTCCAGCATTTTGTGTGTGTTGTTCGGATTTCCAGCATTTTGTTTGTGTTGTTATGATTCGTCCAGCATTTTGTCTGAAGTGTTTGGATACCTCCAGCACTTTGTGTGTTGTTTTTATTCCCAGCAGTTTGTGTGTTGTTCGGATCCCAGCATTTTGTGTGTATCCTTGGGATTCCTCCAGCATTTCGTGTGTGTTTTTCAGATTTCTGGAATTTTGTGAGTGATTTTTGGATTTTCAGCATTTTGTGTGTCTTGTTTGGATTCCTGGAGCATTTTCTGTGTCTTGTTCGGATTTCCAGCATTTTGTGTGTGTTGTTCGGATTCCTCGAGCATGTCATGTGTTTTGTTCGGATTTCTCCAGCATTTTGTGTGTGTTGTTCAGATTTCCAGTATTTTGTGTGTGTTGTTTTGATTCCTCCAGAATTTTGTGTGTTGTTCGCATTTCTAGCACTCTGTGTGTGTTGTTCGTATTCCTCCATCATTTTGTGTGTGTTGTTTGGATTCGTAGCAGTTTGTGTGTGTTGTTCGGATTCCTCAAGCAGTTTGTGTGTGTTCTTGGGATTCCTGCAGCATTTTGTGTGTGTTTTTCGGATTCCTCCCGCATTTTTTGTGTGTTGTTCGTATTCCTCTGGCATTTTGTGTGTGTTGTTCGGATTCCTTCAGCATTTTGTCTGTTTTGTTGGGATTCTTCCTGCATTTTGTGTGTGTTGTTCAGATTCGCAGCATTTTGTGTATTTTGATCGGATTCATCGAGCATTTTCTGTATGTTGTTTAGATTTCCAGCATTTTGTGTGTGTTGTTTGGATTTCCAGCAGTTTGTGTGTGTTGTTCGGATTCCCAGCATATTGTGCGTGTTGTTCGGATTTACAGCATTTTCTGTGTGCTGTTCGGATTCCTCCAGCAGTTTGTGTGTGTTGTTCGGATTCCCAGCATATTGTGCGTGTTGTTCGGATTTACAGCATTTTCTGTGTGCTGTTCGGATTCCTCCAGCATTTCTTGTGTATTGTTCGGATTCCTCTGGCATTTTGTGTGTGTTGTTTGGAATTCTCGCATTTTGTGTGTGTTGTTCGGATTTACAGCACTCTGTGTGTGTTGTTCGTATTCCTCCATCATTTTGTGTGTGTTGTTCGGATTTCCAGCATTTTGTGTGTGTTGTTCGGATTCCTCCAGCATTTTGTCTGAAGTGTTTGGATACCTCCAGCACTTTGTGTGTTGTTTTCATTCCCAGCAGTTTGTGTGTTTTTCAGATTCCCAGCATTTTGTGTGTGTTCTTGGGATTCCTCCAGCATTTCGTGTGTGTTTTTCGGATTTCTGGCATTTTGTGTGTGTGTTTTGGATTCTCAGCATTTTGTGTGTGTTGTTTGGTTTCCTGGAGCATTTTCTGCGTCTTGTTCGGATTTCCAGCATTTTGTGTGTGTTGTTCGCATTCCTCGAGCATGTCGTGTGTTTTGTTCGGATTTCTCCGGCATTTGGTGTGTGTTGTTTGGATTCCTCCATCATTTTGTGTGTTTTGTTCGGATTTCCAGCATTTGGTGTGTGTTGTTTGGATTCCTCCATCATTTTGTGTGTGTTGTTCGGATTTCCAGCATTTTGTGTGTGTTATTTGGATTCGCAGCAGTTTGTGTGTGTTGTTCGGAATCCTGCAGCATTTTGTTTGTGTTGTTCGGATTCCTCCAGCAGTTTGTGTGTGTTCTTGGGATTCCTCCATCATTTTGTGTGTGTTGTTCGGATTTCCAGCATTTTGTGTGTGTTATTTGGATTCGCAGCATTTTGTGTGTGTTGTTCAGATTTCCAGCATTTTCTGTGTGCTGTTCGGATTCCTCCAGCAGTTTGTGTGTGTTATTCGGATTCCTCCAGCAGTTTGTGTGTGTTCTTGGGATTCCTCCAGCATTTTGTGTGTGTTTTTCGGATTCCTCCAGCATTTTTTGTGTGTTGTTCGCATTCCTCTGGCATTTTGTGTGTGTTGTTCAGATTTCCAGCATTTTGTGTGTGCTGTTCGGATTCCTCCAGCATTTTGTGTGTATTGTTCGCATTTCCAGCACTCTGTGTCTGTTGTTCGGATACCTCCAGCATTTCCTGTGAGCTGTTCGGATTCCTTCATCATCTTGTCTGTGTTCTTGGGATTCTTCCAGCATTTTGTGTGTGTTTTTTGGATTCCTCCATCATTTTGTGTCTGTTGTTCGGATTCCCAGCTTTTTGTGTGTGTTGTTCGCATTTCTAGCACTCTGTGTGTGTCGTTCGTATTCCTCCATCATTTTGTGTGTGTTGTTTGGATTCGTAGCAGTTTGTGTGTGTTGTTCGGATTCCTCAAGCAGTTTGTGTGTGTTCTTGGGATTCCTCCAGCATTTTGTGTGTGTTTTTTGGATTGCTCCAGCATTTTTTGTGTGTTGTTCGTATTCTTCTGGCATTTTGTGTGTGTTGTTCGGAATCCTTCAGCATTTTGTCTGTGTTCTTGGGATTCTTCCTGCATTTTGTGTGTGTTGTTTGGTTTCGTCCATCATTTTGTGTCTGTTGTTCGGATTCCCAGCATTTTGTGTGTGTTGTTCAGATTTGCAGCATTTTGTGTATTTTGATCGGATTCATCGAGCATTTTCTGTATGTTGTTTAGATTTCCAGCATTTTGTGTGTGTTGTTCGGATTTCCAGCATTTTGTGTGTGTTGTTCGGATTCCCAGCATTTTGTGTGTGTTGTTCGGATTCCTCTTGCATTTTGTGTGTGTTGTTCGGTTTCCTCCAACATTTTCTGTGTGTTGTTCGGATTTCCATCATTTTCTGTGTGTTGTTCGGATTCCTCCAGCATTTTGTGTGTATTGTTCGTATTCCTCCAGCATTTCCTGTGTATTGTTCGGATTCCTCTGGCATTGTGTTTGTGTTGTTCGGATTTCCTGTATTTTCTGTGGGTTGTTCGGATTTCCAGCATTTTGTGTGTGTTGTTCGGATTCCTCCAGCATTTCCTGTGTATTGTTCGGATTCCTCTGGCATTTTGTGTGTGTTGTTCGGATTTCCAGCATTTTGTGTGTGTTGTTCGGATTCCTCCAGCATTTTGTGTGTATTGTTCGGATTCCTCTGGCATTTTGTGTGTGTTGTTCGGATTTCCAGCATTTTCTATGTGTTGTTCGGATTCCTGCAGCATTTTGTCTGTAGTGTTCGGATTTCTCCAGCACTTTGTGTGTTGTTTTTATTCCCAGCAGTTTGTGTGCTGTTCGGATTCCCAGCATTTTGTGTGTGTTGTTCGGATTTCTCCAGCATTTTGTCTGAAGTGTTTGGATTCCTCCACCCCTTTGTGCGTTGTTTTTATTCCCAGCAGTTTGTGTGTTGTTCGGATTCCCAGCATCTTGTGTGTGTTCTTGGGATTCCTCCAGCATTTCGTGTGTGTTTTTCTGATTTCCGCAATTTTGTGTGTGTGTTTCGGATTCTCAGCATTTTGTGTGCTTTGTTCGGATTTCTCCAGCATTTTGACTGTGTCGTTTGGATTCCTCCAGAATTTTGTGTGTGTTGTTCGCCTTTCTAGCACTCTGTGTGTGTTGTTCGTATTCCTCCATCATTTTGTGTGTGTTGTTCAGATTTCCAGCATTTTGTGTGAGTTGTTTGGATTCCTCCAGCATTTTGTGTGTGTTTTTCGGATTCCCAGCATTTTGTGTGTGTTCTTGGGATTCCTCCAGTATTTCGTGTGTGTTTTTCGGATTTCCGCAATTTTGTGTGTGTGTTTCGGATTCTCAGCATTTTGTGTGTTTTGTTCGGATTTCTCCAGCATTTTGACTGTGTTGTTTGGATTCGCAGCAGTTTGTGTGTGTTGTTCGGAGTCCTCTAGCAGTTTGTGTGTGTTCTTGGGATTCCTCCAGCATTTTCTGTGTGTTTTTCGGATTCCTCCAGCATTTTTTGTGTGTTGTTCATATTCCTCTGGCATTTTGTGTGTGTTGTTCGGATTCCTCAATCAGTTTGTGTGTGTTCTTGGGATTCCTCCAGCATTTTGTGTGTGTTTTTTGGATTGCTCCAGCATTTTTTGTGTGTTGTTCGTATTCTTCTGGCATTTTGTGTGTGTTGTTCGGAATCCTTCAGCATTTTGTCTGTGTTCTTGGGATGCTTCCTGCATTTTGTGTGTGTTGTTTGGATTCGTCTATCATTTTGTGTCTGTTGTTCGGATTCCCAGCATTTTGTGTGTGTTGTTCAGATTCGCAGCATTTTGTGTATTTTGATTGTATTCATCGAGCATTTTCTGTATGTTTTTTAGATTTCCAGCATTTTGTGTGTGTTGTTCGAATTTCCATCATTTTCTGTGTGTTGTTCGGATTCCCAGCATTTTGTGTGTGTTGTTCGGATTCTTCCAGAATTTTGTGTGTGTTGTTCGCATTGCTAGCACTCTGTGTGTGTTGTTCGGATTCCTCCAGCATTTTGTCTGAAGTGTTTGGATTCCTCCAGCCCTTTGTGCGTTGTTTTTATTCCCAGCAGTTTGTGTGTGTTGTTCAGATTTCCAGCATTTTGTGTGAGTTGTTCGGATTCCTCCAGCATTTTGTCTGAAGTGTTTGGATTCCTCCAGCCCTTTGTGCGTGTTGTTCGGATTCCTCCAGCATTTTGTGTGTGTTCTTGGGATTCCTCCAGTATTTCGTGTGTGTTTTTCGGATTTCCGCAATTTTGTGTGTGTGTTTCGGATTCTCAGCATTTTGTGTGTGTTGTTTGAATTCCTTCAGCATTTTGTCTGTGTTCTTGGGATTCTTCCTGCATTTTGTGTGTGTTGTTTGGTTTCGTCCATCATTTTGTGTCTGTTGTTCGGATTCCCAGCATTTTGTGTGTGTTGTTCAGATTCGCAGCATTTTGTGTATTTTGATTGGATTCATCGAGCATTTTTTGTATGTTGTTTAGATTTCCAGCATTTTGTGTGTGTTGTTCGGATTCCTCTGGCATTTTGTGTGTGTTTTTCGGATTCCCAGCTGTTTGTGTGTGTTGTTCAGATTTCCATCATTTTCTGTGTGTTGTTCGGATTCCTCCAGCATTTTGTGTGTGTTGTTCAGATTTCCAGCATTTTGTGTGTGTTGTTCGGATTCCTTCAGAATTTTGTGTGTGTTGTTCGCATTTCTAGCACTCTGTGTGTGTTGTTCGTATTCCTCCATCATTTTGTGTGTGTTGTTCGGATTCTTCTAGCATTTTGTGTGTGTTGTTCGGATTTCCAGCATTTTGTGTGTGTTGTTCGGATTTCTCCAGCATTTTGTCTGAAGTGTTTGGATTCCTCCAGCCCTTTGTGCGTTGTTTTTATTCCCTGCAGTTTGTGTGTTGTTCGGATTCCCAGCATCTTGTGTGTGTTCTTGGGATTGCTCCAGCATTTTGTGTGTGTTTTTCGGATTCCTCCAGCATTTTTTGTGTGTTGCTCATATTTCTCTGGCATTTTGTGTGTGTTGTTCGGATTCCTTCAGCATTTTGTCTGTGTTCTTGGGATTCTTCCTGCATTTTGTGTGTGTTGTTTGGTTTCGTCCATCATTTTGTGTCTGTTGTTCGGATTCCCAGCATTTTGTGTGTGTTGTTCAGATACGCAGCATTTTGTGTATTTTGATCGGATTCATCGAGCATTTTCTGTATGTTGTTTAGATTTCCAGCATTTTGTGTGTGTTGTTCGGATTCCTCTGGCATTTTGTGTGTGTTGTTCGGATTTCCAGCATTTTGTGTGTGTTGTTCGGATTCCTCCAGCATTTTGTCTGAAGTGTTTGGATTCCTCCAGCCCTTTGTGCGTTGTTTTTATTCCCAGCAGTCTGTGTGTTGTTCGGATTCCCAGCATTTCGTGTGTGTTTTTCGGATTTCCGCAATTTTGTGTGTGTGTTTCGGATTCTCAGCATTTTGTGTGTTTTGTTCGGATTTCTCCAGCATTTTGACTGTTGTTTGGATTCGCAGCAGTTTGTATGTGTTGTTCGGATTCCTCAAGCAGTTTGTGTGTGTTCTTGGGATTCCTCCAGCATTTTGTGTGTGTGTTTCGGATTCCTCCCGCATTTTTTGTGTGTTGTTCGTATTCCTCTGGCATTTTGTGTGTGTTGTTCAGATTCCTATTGCATTTTGTGTGTGTTGTTCGGATTGCCAGCATTTTGTGTGTGTTGTTCAGATTTCCAGCATTTTGTGTGTGCTGTTCGGATTCCTCCAGCATTTTGTGTGTATTGTTCGGATTTCCAGCATTTTGTGTGTGCTGTTCGGATTCCTCCAGCATTTTGTGTGTATTGTTCGCATTTCCAGCACTCTGTTACTGTTGTTCGGATACCTCTAGCATTTCCTGTGAGCTGTTCGGATTCCTTCATCATCTTGTCTGTCTTCTTGGGATTCTTCCAGCATTTTGTGTGTGTTTTTTGGATTCCTCCATCATTTTGTGTCTGTTGTTCGGATTCCCAGCTTTTTGTGTGTGTTGTTCGCATTTCTAGCACTCTGTGTGTGTCGTTCGTATTCCTCCATCATTTTGTGTGTGTTGTTTGGATTCGTAGCAGTTTGTGTGTGTTGTTCGGATTCCTCCAGCATTTTGTGTGTGTTCTTGGGATTCCTCCAGCATTTTGTGTGTGTTTTTTGGATTGCTCCAGCATTTTTTGTGTGTTGTTCGTATTCTTCTGGCATTTTGTGTGTGTTGTTCGGATTCCTTCAGCATTTTGTCTGTGTTCTTGGGATTCTTCCTGCATTTTGTGTGTGTTGTTTGGATTCGTCTATCATTTTGTGTCTGTTGTTCGGATTCATCGAGCATTTTCTGTATGTTGTTTAGATTTCCAGCATTTTGTGTGTGTTGTTCGGATTTCCAGCATTTTGTGTGTGTTGTTCGGATTCCTCTAGCATTTTGTGTGTGTTGTTCGGATTCCTCCAGCATTTCCTGTGTATTGTTCGCATTTCCAGCACTCTGTGTGTGTTGTTCGTATTCCTCCATCATATTGTGTGTGTTGTTCGGATTTCCAGCATTTTGTGTGTGTTGTTCGGATTCCTCCTGCATTTTGTGTGTATTGTTCGGATTCCTCTGGCATTTTGTGTGTGTTGTTCGGATTTTCAGCATTTTCTGTGTGTTGTTCGGATTCCTCCAGCATTTTGTCTGTAGTGTTCGGATTTCTCCAGCACTTTGTGTGTTGTTTTTATTCCCAGCAGTTTGTGTGCTGTTCGGATTCCCAGCATTTTGTGTGTGTTCTTGGGATTCCTCCAGCATTTCGTGTGTGTTTTTCGGATTTCCGCAATTTTGTGTGTGTGTTTCGGATTCTCAGCATTTTGTGTGTTTTGTTCGGATTTCTCCAGCATTTTGACTGTTGTTTGGATTCGCAGCAGTTTGTGTGTGTTGTTCAGATTCCTATTGCATTTTGTGTGTGTTGTTCGGATTTCCAGCATTTTGTGTGTGTTGTTCAGATTTCCAGCATTTTGTGTGTGCTGTTCGGATTCCTCCAGCATTTTGTGTGTATTGTTCGGATTTCCAGCATTTTGTGTGTATTGTTCGCATTTCCAGCACTCTGTTACTGTTGTTCGGATACCTCTAGCATTTCCTGTGAGCTGTTCGGATTCCTTCATCATCTTGTCTGTCTTCTTGGGATTCTTCCAGCATTTTGTGTGTGTTTTTTGGATTCCTCCATCATTTTGTGTCTGTTGTTCGGATTCCCAGCTTTTTGTGTGTGTTGTTCGCATTTCTAGCACTCTGTGTGTGTTGTTCGTATTCCTCCATCATTTTGTGTGTGTTGTTTGGATTCGTAGCAGTTTGTGTGTGTTGTTCGGATTCCTCAAGCAGTTTGTGTGTGTTCTTGGGATTCCTCCAGCATTTTGTGTGTGATTTTTTGGATTGCTCCAGCATTTTTTGTGTGTTGTTCGTATTTTTCTGGCATTTTGTGTGTGTTGTTTGGATTCCTTCAGCATTTTGTCTGTGTTCTTGGGATTCTTCCTGCATTTTGTGTGTGTTGTTTGGATTCCTCTAGCATTTTGTGTGTGTTGTTCGGATTCCTCCAGCATTTCCTGTGTATTGTTCGCATTTCCAGCACTCTGTGTGTGTTGTTCGTATTCCTCCATCATATTGTGTGTGTTGTTCGGATTTCCAGCATTTTGTGTGTGTTGTTCGGATTCCTCCTGCATTTTGTGTGTATTGTTCGGATTCCTCTGGCATTTTGTGTGTGTTGTTCGGATTTTCAGCATTTTCTGTGTATTGTTCGGATTCCTCCAGCATTTTGTCTGTAGTGTTCGGATTTCTCCAGCACTTTGTGTGTTGTTTTTATTCCCAGCAGTTTGTGTGCTGTTCGGATTCCCAGCATTTTGTGTGTGTTCTTGGGATTCCTCCAGCATTTCGTGTGTGTTTTTTTCGGATTTCTGGCATTTTGTGTGTGTGTTTTGGATTCTCAGCATTTTGTGTGTGTTGTTTGGTTTCCTGGAGCATTTTCTGCGTCTTGTTCGGATTTCCAGCATTTTGTGTGTGTTGTTCGGATTCCTCGAGCATGTCGTGTGTTTTGTTCGGATTTCTCCAGCATTTTGTGTGTGTTGTTTGGATTCCTCCATCATTTTGTGTGTGTTGTTCGGATTTCCAGCATTTTGTGTGTTTTGTTTGGATTCGCAGCAGTTTGTGTGTGTTGTTCGGATTCCTCCAGCATTTTGTGTGTTTTGTTCGGATTCCTCCAGCAATTTGTGTGTGCTCTTGGGATTCCTCCAACTTTTTGTGTGTGTTGTTCGGATTTCCAGCATTTTGTGTGTGTTGTTTGGATTCCCAGCATTTTGTGTGTGTTGTTCACATTCCCAGCATTTTGTGTGTGTTGTTCGGATTCCTCCAGCATTTTGTGTGTGTTGTTCGGATTCCTCCAGCATTTTGTGTGTGTTCTTGGGATTCCTCCAGCATTTTGTGTGTGTTGTTCGGATTCCTCCAGCATTTTGTGTGTGTTGTTCGGATTCCTCCAGCATTTTGTGTGTGTTGTTCAGATTTCCAGCATTTTGTGTGTTTGTTTGGATTCCTCCATTATTTTGTGTGTATTATTTGCATTTCCAGCACTCTGTGTCTGTTGTTTGGATTCCTCCAGCATTTCCTGTGAGCTGTTCGGATTCCTTCAGCATTTTGTCTGTGTTCTTGGGATTCTTCCAGCATTTTGTGTGTGTTTTTTGGATTCCTCCATCATTTAATGTCTGTTGTTCGGATTCCCAGCATTTTGTGTGTGTTGTTCGCATTTCTAGCACTCTGTGTGTGTCGTTCGTATTCCTCCATCATTTTGTGTGTGTTGTTTGGATTCGTAGCAGTTTGTGTGTGTTGTTCGGATTCCTCAAGCAGTTTGTGTGTGTTCTTGGGATTCCTCCAGCATTTTGTGTGTGTTGTTTGGATTCCTCCAGCATTTTGTGTGTGTTGTTCGTATTCCTCTGGCATTTTGTGTGTGTTGTTCGGATTCCTTCAGCATTTTGTCTGTGTTCTTGGGATTCTTCCTGCATTTTGTGTGTGTTGTTTGGATTCGTCCATCATTTTGTGTCTGTTGTTCGGATTCCCAGCATTTTGTGTGTGTTGTTCAGATTCGCAGCATTTTGTGTATTTTGATCGGATTCATCGAGCATTTTCTGTATGTTGTTTAGATTTCCAGCATTTTCTGTGTGTTGTTCGGATTTCCAGCATTTTGTGTGTGTTGTTCGGATTCCTCTTGCATTTTGTGTGTATTGTTCGGATTCCTCCGGCATTTTGTGTGTGTTGTTCGGATTTCCATCATTTTCTGTGTGTTGTTCGGATTCCTCCAGCATTTTGTGTGTATTGTTCGGATTCCTCCAGCATTTCCTGTGTATTTTTCGGATTCCTCTGGCATTTTGTGTGTGTTGTTCGGATTTCCGGCATTTTCTGTGTGTTGTTCGGATTTCCAGCATTTTGTGTGTGTTGTTCGGATTCCTCCAGCATTTTGTGTGTGTTGTTCGGATTCCTCTGGCACTTTGTGTGTGTTGTTTGGAATTCTAACATTTTGTGGGTGTTATTCGGGTTCCTCCATCATTTTGTGTTTGTTGTTCGGATTTCCAGCATTTTGTGTGTGTTGTTCGGATTCCTCCAGCATTTTGTGTGTATTGTTCGGATTCCTCTGGCATTTTGTGTGTGTTGTTCGGATTTCCAGCATTTTGTGTGTGTTGTTCGGATTCCTCCAGCATTTTGTCTGTAGTGTTCGGATTTCTCCAGCACTTTGTGTGTTGTTTTTATTCCCAGCAGTTTGTGTGCTGTTCGGATTCCCAGCATTTTGTGTGTGTTGTTCGGATTTCTCCAGCATTTTGTCTGAAGTGTTTGGATTCCTCCACCCCTTTGTGCGTTGTTTTTATTCCCAGCAGTTTGTGTGTTGTTCGGATTCCCAGCATCTTGTGTGTGTTCTTGGGATTCCTCCAGCATTTCGTGTGTGTTTTTCTGATTTCCGCAATTTTGTGTGTGTGTTTCGGATTCTCAGCATTTTGTGTGCTTTGTTCGGATTTCTCCAGCATTTTGACTGTGTCGTTTGGATTCCTCCAGAATTTTGTGTGTGTTGTTCGCCTTTCTAGCACTCTGTGTGTGTTGTTCGTATTCCTCCATCATTTTGTGTGTGTTGTTCAGATTTCCAGCATTTTGTGTGAGTTGTTTGGATTCCTCCAGCCCTTTGTGCGTTGTTTTTATTCCCAGCAGTTTGTGTGTGTTCTTGGGATTCCTCCAGTATTTCGTGTGTGTTTTTCGGATTTCCGCAATTTTGTGTGTGTGTTTCGGATTCTCAGCATTTTGTGTGTTTTGTTCGGATTTCTCCAGCATTTTGACTGTGTTGTTTGGATTCGCAGCAGTTTGTGTGTGTTGTTCGGAGTCCTCTAGCAGTTTGTGTGTGTTCTTGGGATTCCTCCAGCATTTTGTGTGTGTTTTTCGGATTCCTCCAGCATTTTGTGTGTGTTGTTCGGATTCCTCTGGCATTTTGTGTGTGTTGTTCGGATTCCTCAAGCATTTTGTGTGTGTTCTTGGGATTCCTCCAGCATTTTGTGTGTGTATTTTGGATTGCTCCAGCATTTTTTGTGTGTTGTTCGTATTCTTCTGGCATTTTGTGTGTGTTGTTCGGATTCCTTCAGCATTTTGTCTGTGTTCTTGGGATTCTTCCTGCATTTTGTGTGTGTTGTTTGGATTCCTCCATCATTTTGTGTCTGTTGTTCGGATTCCCAGCATTTTGTGTGTGTTGTTCAGATTCGCAGCATTTTGTGTATTTTGATCGGATTCATCGAGCATTTTCTGTATGTTGTTTAGATTTCCAGCATTTTGTGTGTGTTGTTCGGATTTCCATCATTTTCTGTGTGTTGTTCGGATTCCTCCAGCATTTTGTGTGTGGTGTTCGGATTCCTCCAGCATTTTGTGTGTGTTGTTCGCATTTCTAGCACTCTGTGTGTGTTGTTTGGATTCCTCCAGCATTTTGTCTGATGTGTTTGGATTCCTCCAGCACTTTGTGTGTGTTGTTCGGATTTCCAGCATTTTGTGTGTGTTGTTCAGATTCCCAGCATTTTGTGTGTGTTGTTCGGATTCCTCCAGCATTTTGTGTGTGTTGTTCGGATTCCTAACAGCAGTTTGTGTGTGTTGTTCGGATTTCCAGCATTTTGAGTGTGTTCTTGGGATTCCTCCAGCATTTCGTGTGTGTTTTTCGGATTTCCGCAATTTTGGGTGGTTGTTTCGGATTTCCAGCATTTTGTGTGTGTTGTTCGGATTCCTTCAGCATTTTGTCTGTGTTCTTGGGATTCTTCCTGCATTTTGTGTGTGTTGTTTGGATTCATCCATCATTTTGTGTCTGTTGTTCGGATTCCCAGCATTTTGTGTGTGTTGTTCAGATTCGCAGCATTTTGTGTGTTTTGATTGGATTCATCGAGCATTTTGTGTATGTTGTTCAGATTTCCAGCATTTTGTGTGTATTGTTCGGATTCCTCTGGCATTTTGTGTGTGTTGTTCGGATTCTCCAGCATTTTGTGTGTGTTGTTCAGATTTCCATCATTTTCTGTGTGTTGTTCGGATTCCTCCAGCATTTTGTGTGTGTTGTTCGGATTCCTGCAGCATTTTGTGTGTGTTGTTCGGATTCCTCCTGCATTTTGTGTGTATTGTTCGCATTTCTAGAACTCTGTGTGTGTTGTTCGTCTTCCACCATCATTTTGTGTGTGTTGTTCGGATTCCTCCAGCATTTTGTGTGTGTTGTTCGCATTTCCAGTGGTTCGGATTCCTCCAGCATTTTGTCTGAAGTGTTTGGATACCTCCAGCACTTTGTGTGTTGTTTTTATTCCCAGCAGTTTGTGTGTTGTTCGGATTCCCAGCATTTTGTGTGTGTTGTTGGGATTCCTCCAGCATTTTGTGTGTGTTGTTCGGATTCCTCCAGCATTTTGTGTGTGTTGTTCGGATTTCTCCAGCATTTTGTGTGTGTTGTTCGGATTCCTTTAGCATTTTGTCTGTGTTCTTGGGATTCTTCCAGCATTTTGTGTGTGTTGTTTGGATTCGTCCAGCATTTTGTGTGTGTTGTTCGGATTCCCAGCATTTTGTGTGTGTTGTTCAGATTCGCAGCATTTTGTGTATTTTGATCGGATTCATCGAGCATTTTCTGTATGTTGTTTAGATTTCCAGCATTTTGTGTGTGTTGTTCGGATTCCTCTGGCATTTTGTGTGTGTTGTTCGGATTTCCAGCATTTTGTGTGTGTTGTTCGGATTCCTCCAGCATTTTGTCTGAAGTGTTTGGATTCCTCCAGCCCTTTGTGCGTTGTTTTTATTCCCAGCAGTCTGTGTGTTGTTCGGATTCCCAGCATTTCGTGTGTGTTTTTCGGATTTCCGCAATTTTGTGTGTGTGTTTCGGATTCTCAGCATTTTGTGTGTTTTGTTCGGATTTCTCCAGCATTTTGACTGTTGTTTGGATTCGCAGCAGTTTGTATGTGTTGTTCGGATTCCTCAAGCAGTTTGTGTGTGTTCTTGGGATTCCTCCAGGATTTTGTGTGTGTTTTTCAGATTCTTCCAGCATTTTTTGTGTGTTGTTCGTATTCCTCTGGCATTTTGTGTGTGTTGTTCAGATTCCTATTGCATTTTGTGTGTGTTGTTCGGATTTCCAGCATTTTGTGTGTGTTGTTCGGATTTCCAGCATTTTGTGTGTGTTGTTCGGATTCCTCCAGCATTTTGTGTGTGTTGTTCGGATTTCCAGCATTTTGTGTGTTTGTTCGGATTCCTCCATTATTTTGTGTGTATTATTTGCATTTCCAGCACTCTGTGTCTGTTGTTCGGATTCCTCCAGCATTTCCTGTGAGCTGTTCGGATTCCTTCAGCATTTTGTCTGTGTTCTTGGGATTCTTCCAGCATTTTGTGTGTGTTTTTTGGATTCCTCCATCATTTTGTGTCTGTTGTTCGGATTCCCAGCATTTTGTGTGTGTTGTTCGCATTTCTAGCACTCTGTGTGTGTCGTTCGTATTCCTCCATCATTTTGTGTGTGTTGTTTGGATTCGTAGCAGTTTGTGTGTGTTGTTCGGATTCCTCAAGCAGTTTGTGTGTGTTCTTGGGATTCCTCCAGCATTTTGTGTGTGTTGTTTGGATTCCTCCAGCATTTTGTGTGTGTTGTTTGGATTCCTCTGCATTTTGTGTGTGTTGTTCGGATTCCTTCAGCATTTTGTCTGTGTTCTTGGGATTCTTCCTGCATTTTGTGTGTGTTGTTTGGATTCGTCCATCATTTTGTGTCTGTTGTTCAGATTCATCGAGCATTTTCTGTATGTTGTTCAGATTTCCAGCATTTTGTGTGTGTTGTTCAGATTTCCATCATTTTGTGTGTGTTGTTCGGATTCCTCCAGCATTTTGTGTGTGTTGTTCGGATTCCTGCAGCATTTTCTGTGTGTTGTTCGGATTTCCAGCATTTTGTGTGTGTTGTTCGGATTCCTCCAGCATTTTGTGTGTGTTGTTCGGATTTCCAGCATTTTGTGTGTGTTGTTCGGATTCCTCCTGCATTTTGTGTGTATTGTTCGGATTCCTCCGGCATTTTGTGTGTGTTGTTCGGATTTCCAGCATTTTGTGTGTGTTGTTTGGATTCCTCCAGCATTTTGTCTGTATTGTTCGGATTCCTCCAGCACTTTGTGTGTTGTTTTTATTCCCAGCAGTTTGTGTGTTGTTCGGATTCCCAGCATTTTGGGTGTGTTGTTGGGATTCCTCCAGCATCTCGTGTGTGTTGTTCGGATTCCCAGCATTTTGTGTGTGTGTTTCGGATTCTCAGCATTTTGTGTGTTTTGTTCGGATTTCTCCAGCATTTTACCTGTTGTTTGGATTCGCAGCAGTTTGTGTGTGTTGTTCATATTCCTATTGCATTTTGTGTGTGTTGTTCGGATTTCCAGCATTTTGTGTGTGTTGTTCGGATTCCTCCAGCATTTTGTGTGTGTTGTTCGGATTCCTCCAGCATTTTGTGTGTATTGTTCGGATTCCTCCAGCATTTTGTGTGTGTTGTTCGCATTTCCAGCACTCTGTTACTGTTGTTCGGATACCTCTAGCATTTCCTGTGAGCTGTTCGGATTCCTTCATCATCTTGTCTGTGTTCTTGGGATTCTTCCAGCATTTTGTGTGTGTTGTTTGGATTCCTCCATCATTTTGTGTCTGTTGTTCAGATTCCCAGCATTTTGTGTGTGTTGTTCGCATTTCTAGCACTCTGTGTGTGTTGTTCGTATTCCTCCATCATTTTGTGTGTGTTGTTTGGATTCGTAGCAGTTTGTGTGTGTTGTTCGGATTCCTCAAGCAGTTTGTGTGTGTTCTTGGGATTCCTCCAGCATTTTGTGTGTGTTTTTTGGATTCCTCCAGCATTTTGTGTGTGTTGTTCGGATTCCTCTGGCATTTTGTGTGTGTTGTTCGGATTCCTTCAGCATTTTGTCTGTTTTGTTGGGATTCTTCCTGCATTTTGTGTGTGTTGTTTGGATTCGTCCATAATTTTGTGTCTGTTGTTCGGATTCATCGAGCATTTTCTGTATGTTGTTTAGATTTCCAGCATTTTGTGTGTGTTGTTCGGATTTCCATCATTTTGTGTGTGTTGTTCGGATTCCTCCAGCATTTTGTGTGTATTGTTCGGATTCCTCCAGCATTTCCTGTGTATTGTTCGCATTTCCAGCACTCTGTGTGTGTTGTTCGTATTCCTCCATCATATTGTGTGTGTTGTTCGGATTTCCAGCATTTTGTGTGTGTTGTTCGGATTCCTCCAGCATTTTGTGTGTATTGTTCGGATTCCTCTGGCATTTTGTGTGTGTTGTTCGGATTTTCAGCATTTTCTGTGTGTTGTTCGGATTCCTCCAGCATTTTGTCTGTAGTGTTCGGATTCCTCCAGCACTTTGTGTGTTGTTTTTATTCCCAGCAGTTTGTGTGTTGTTCGGATTCCCAGCATTTTGTGTGTGTTCTTGGGATTCCTCCAGCATTTCGTGTGTGTTTTTCGGATTTCCGGCATTTTGTGTGTGTGTTTCGGATTCTCAGCATTTTGTGTGTGTTGTTTGGATTCCTGGAGCATTTTCTGTGTGTTGTTCGGATTTCCAGCATTTTGTGTGTGTTGTTCGGATTCCTCGAGCATGTCGTGTGTTTTGTTCGGATTTCTCCAGCATTTTGTGTGTTGTTTTTATTCCCAGCAGTTTGTGTGCTGTTCGGATTCCCAGCATTTTGTGTGTGTTGTTGGGATTCCTCCAGCATTTTGTGTGTGTTTTTCGGATTTCTCGCATTTTGTGTGTGTGTTTCGGATTCTCAGCATTTTGTGTGTGTGTTTCGGATTCGCAGCAGTTTGTGTGTTTTGTTCGGATTTCTCCAGCATTTTGAGTGTGTTGTTTGGATTCCTCCATCATTTTGTGTGTGTTGTTCGGATTTCCAGCTGTTTGTGTGTGTTGTTCAGATTCGCAGCATTTTGTGTGCTTTGATTTGGATTCATCGAGCATATTGTGTGTGTTGTTCAGACTTCCAGCATTTTGTGTGTGTTGTTCAGATTTCCATCATTTTCTGTGTGTTGTTCGGATTCCTCCAACATTTTGTGTGTGTTGTTCGGATTCCTCCTGCAGTTTGTGTGTGTTCCTGGGATTCCTCCAGCATTTTTTTGGTGTTGTTTGGATTCCTACAGCATTTTGTGTGTACTGTTCAGATTTCCAGCATTTTGTGTGTGTTGTTTGGATTCCTCCAGCATTTTGTGTGTGTTGTTCAGATTTCCAGCATTTTGTGTGTGTTGTTCGGATTCCTCCAGAATTTTGTGTGTGTTGTTCGCATTTCTAGCACTCTGTGTGTGTTGTTCGTATTCCTCCATCATTTTGTGTGTGTTGTTCAGATTTCCAGCATTTTGTGTGTGTTGTTTGGATTCCTCCAGAATGTTGTGTGTGTTTTTTTGCATTTCTAGCACTCTGTGTGTGTTGTTCGGATTCCTCCAGCATTTTGTCTGAAGTGTTTGGATTCCTCCAGCCCTTTGTGCGTTGTTTTTATTCCCAGCAGTTTGTGTGTTGTTCGGATTCCCAGCAGTTTGTGTGTGTTCTTGGGATTCCTCCAGCATTATGTGTGTGTTTTTCGGATTCCTCCTGCAGTTTGTGTGTGTTCCTGGGATTCATCCAGCATTTTTTTGGTGTTGTTTGGATTCCTACAGCATTTTGTGTGTATTGTTCGGATTCCTCTGGCATTTTGTGTGTGTTGTTCAGATTTCCATCATTTTCTGTGTGTTGTTCGGATTCCTCCAGCATTTTGTGTGTATTGTTCGGATTCCTCTGTCATTTTGTGTGTGTTGTTCAGATTTCCATCATTTTCTGTGTGTTGTTCAGATTCGCAGCATTTTGTGTATTTTGATCGGATTCATCGAGCATTTTCTGTATGTTGTTTAGATTTCCAGCATTTTGTGTGTGTTGTTCGGATTTCCATCATTTTCTGTGTGTTGTTCGGATTCCCAGCATTTTGTGTGTGTTGTTCGGATTCCTCCAGCATTTTGTGTGTGTTGTTCGCATTTCTAGCACTCTGTGTGTGTTGTTCGGATTCCTCAAGCATTTTGTGTGTGTTCTTGGGATTCCTCCAGCATTTTGTGTGTGTGTTTCGGATTCCTCCAGCATTTTGTGTGTGTTGTTCGGATTCCTCTGGCATTTTGTGTGTGTTGTTCGGATTCCTAGCATTTTGTGTGTGTTGTTCGGATTCCTCCAGCATTTTGTGTGTGTTGTTCGGATTTCCAGCATTTTGTGTGTGTTGTTCGGATTCCTCCAGCATTTTGTGTGTGTTGTTCGGATTTCCAGCATTTTGTGTGTGTTGTTCGGATTCCTCTGCATTTTGTGTGTATTGTTCGGGTTTCCAGCACTCTGTGTGTGTTGTTCGGATTCCTCCAGCATTTCCTGTGAGTTGTTCGGATTCCTTCAGCATTTTGTCTGTGTTCTTGAGATTCCTCCAGCATTTTGTGTGTGTTGTTTGGATTCCTCCATCATTTTGTGTGTGTTGTTCGGATTCCCAGCATTTTGTGTGTGTTGTTCGCATTTCTAGCACTCTGTGTGTGTTGTTCGTATTCCTCCATCATTTTGTGTGTGTTGTTCTGATTCGTAGCATTTTGTGTGTGTTGTTCGGATTCCTCCAGCATTTTGTGTGTGTTGTTCGGATTCCTCCAGCATTTTGTGTGTGTTGTTCGGATTCCTCCAGCATTTTGTGTGTGTTGTTCGGATTCCTCTGGCATTTTGTGTGTGTTGTTCGGATTCCTCCAGCATTTTGTGTGTGTTGTTGGGATTCCTCCTGCATTTTGTGTGTGTTGTTTGGATTCGTCCAGCATTTTGTGTGTGTTGTTCGGATTCCTCGAGCATTTTGTGTGTGTTGTTCGGATTTCCAGCATTTTGTGTGTGTTGTTCGGATTTCCAGCATTTTGTGTGTGTTGTTCGGATTCCTCCAGCATTTTGTGTGTGTTGTTCGGATTCCTCCAGCATTTTGTGTGTGTTGTTCGGATTTCCAGCATTTTGTGTGTGTTGTTCGGATTCCTCCATCATTTTGTGTGTGTTGTTCGGATTCCTCCAGCATTTTGTGTGTGTTGTTCGGATTCCTCCAGCATTTTGTGTGTATTGTTCGGATTCCTCCGGCATTTTGTGTGTGTTGTTCGGATTTCCAGGATTTTGTGTGTGTTGTTGGATTCCTCCAGCATTTTGTCTGTATTGTTCAGATTCCTCCAGCACTTTGTGTGTTGTTTTTATTCCCAGCAGTTTGTGTGTTGTTCGGATTCCCAGCATTTTGTGTGTGTTCTTGGGATTCCTCCAGCATTTCGTGTGTGTTTTTCGGATTTCCGGCATTTTGTGTGTGTGTTTCGGATTCTCAGCATTTTGTGTGTGTTGTTTGGATTCCTGGAGCATTTTGTGTGTGTTGTTCGGATTTCCAGCATTTTGTGTGTGTTGTTCGGATTCCTCGAGCATTTTGTGTGTTTTGTTCGGATTTCTCCAGCATTTTGTGTGTGTTGTTTGGATTCCTCCATCATTTTGTGTGTGTTGTTCGGATTTCCAGCTTTTTGTGTGTGTTGTTCAGATTCGCAGCATTTTGTGTGTTTTGATTGGATTCATCGAGCATTTTCTGTATGTTGTTCAGATTTCCAGCATTTTGTGTGTGTTGTTCGGATTTCCATCATTTTCTGTGTGTTGTTCGGATTCCTCCAGCATTTTGTGTGTGTTGTTCGGATTCCTCCAGCAGTTTGTGTGTGTTCCTGGGATTCCTCCAGCATTTTGTGGGTGTTGTTTGGATTCCTGCAGCATTTTGTGTGTGTTGTTCGGATTTCCAGCATTTTGTGTGTGTTGTTCGGATTCCTCCAGCATTTTGTGTGTGTTGTTCGGATTCCTCCAGCATTTTGTGTGTGTTGTTCGGATTCCTCCAGAATTTTGTGTGTGTTGTTCGCATTTGTAGCACTCTGTGTGTGTTGTTCGTATTCCTCCATCATTTTGTGTGTGTTGTTCAGATTCTTTCAGCATTTTGTGTGTGTTCTTGGGATTCCTCCAGCATTTCGTGTGTGTTTTTTTTGGATTTCCGGCATTTTGTGTGTGTGTTTCGGATTCTCAGCATTTTGTGTGTGTTGTTTGGATTCCTGGAGCATTTTGTGTGTGTTGTTCGGATTTCCAGCATTTTGTGTGTGTTGTTCGGATTCCTCCAGCATTTTGTGTGTGTTGTTCGGATTCCTCCAGCATTTTGTGTGTGTTGTTCGGATTCCTCCAGCATTTTGTGTGTGTTGTTCGGATTCCCAGCATTTTGTGTATGTTGTTCGGATTCCTCCAGCATTTTGTGTGTGTTTTTCGGATTTCTGGCATTTTGTGTGTGTGTTTCGGATTCTCAGCATTTTGTGTGTGTTGTTCGGATTCCTCCAGCATTTTGTGTGTTTTGTTCGGATTTCTCCAGCATTTTGAGTGTGTTGTTTGGATTCCTCCATCATTTTGTGTGTGTTGTTCGGATTTCCAGCATTTTGTGTGTTTTGTTTGGATTCGCAGCAGTTTGTGTGTTTTGATTTGGATTCATCGAGCATTTTGTGTGTGTTGTTCAGATTTCCAGCATTTTGTGTGTGTTGTTCAGATTTCCATCATTTTCTGTGTGTTGTTCGGATTCCTCCAGCATTTTGTGTGTGTTGTTCGGATTCCTCCAGCAGTTTGTGTGTGTTCCTGGGATTCCTCCAGCATTTTTTTGGTGTTGTTTGGATTCCTACAGCATTTTGTGTGTGTTGTTCGGATTTCCAGCATTTTGTGTGTGTTGTTTGGATTCCTCCAGCATTTTGTGTGTGTTGTTCGGATTCCAAGCATTTTGTGTGTGTTGTTCGGATTCCACCAGCATTTTGTGTGTATTGTTCGGATTTCTACCATTCTGTGTGTGTTGTTCGGATTCCTCCATCATTTTGTGTGTGTTGTTCGGATTTCCAGCATTTTGTGTGTGTTGTTCGGATTCCTCCAGCATTTTGTGTGTGTTTTTTTGATTTTCTAGCATTTTGTGTGTGTTGTTCGGATTCCTCCAGCATTTTGTGTGTGTTGTTCGGATTCCTCCAGCATTTTGTGTGTGTTGTTCGGATTCCTCCAGCATTTTGTGTGTTGTTCGGATTCCCAGCATTTTGTGTGTGTTGTTCGGATTCCTCCAGCATTTTGTGTGTGTTGTTCGGATTCCTCCAGCAGTTTGTGTGTGTTCCTGGGATTCCTCCAGCATTTTGTGGGTGTTGTTTGGATTCCTGCAGCATTTTGTGTGTATTGTTCGGATTCCTCTGGCATTTTGTGTGTGTTGTTCGGATTTCCAGCATTTTCTGTGTGTTGTTCGGATTCCTCCAGCATTTTGTGTGTGTTGTTCGGATTCCTCTGGCATTTTGTGTGTGTTGTTTGGATTCGTCCATCATTTTGTGTCTGTTGTTCAGATTCGCTGCATTTTGTGTATTTTGATCGGATTCATCGAGCATTTTCTGTATGTTGTTTAGATTTCCAGCATTTTGTGTGTGTTGTTCGGATTTCCATCATTTTCTGTGTGTTGTTCGGATTTCCAGCATTTTGTGTGTGTTGTTCGGATTTCCAGCATTTTGTGTGTGTTGTTCGGATTTCTAGCATTTTGTGTGTGTTGTTCGGATTCCTCCAGCATTTTGTGTGTGTTGTTCGGATTCCTCCAGCATTTTGTGTGTGTTTTTCGGATTCCTCCAGCATTTTGTGTGTGTTGTTCGGATTCCTCTGGCATTTTGTGTGTGTTGTTCGGATTCCTATTGCATTTTGTGTGTGTTGTTCGGATTCCTCCAGCATTTTGTGTGTGTTGTTCGGATTTCCAGCATTTTGTGTGTGTTGTTCGGATTCCTCCAGCATTTTGTGTGTGTTGTTCGGATTCCTCCAGCATTTTGTGTGTGTTGTTCGGATTCCTCCAGCATTTTGTGTGTGTTGTTCGGATTTCCAGCATTTTGTGTGTGTTGTTCGGTTTCCTCCAGCATTTCCTGTGAGTTGTTCGGATTCCTTCAGCATTGGGTCTGTGTTCTTGAGATTCCTCCAGCATTTTGTGTGTGTTGTTCGGATTCCTCCAGCATTTTGTGTGTGTTGTTCGGATTCCCAGCATTTTGTGTGTGTTGTTCGGATTCCTAGCATTTTGTGTGTGTTGTTCGGATTCCTCCTGCATTTTCTGTGTGTTGTTTCGATTCGTCAAGCATTTTGTGTGTGTTGTTCGGATTCCTCCAGCATTTTGTGTGTGTTGTTGGGATTCCTCCAGCATTTTGTGTGTGTTGTTCGGATTCCTCCAGCATTTTGTGTGTATTGTTCTGATTCCTTTCGCATTTTGTGTGTGTTGTTCGGATTCCTCCAGCATTTTGTGTGTGTTGTTCGGATTCTTCCAGCATTTTGTGTGTGTTGTTTGGATTCCCAGCATTTTGTGTGTTTTGATCGGATTCATCGAGCATTTTCTGTATGTTGTTTAGATTTCCAGCATTTTGTGTGTGTTGTTCGGATTCCTCCAGCATTTTGTGTGTGTTGTTCGGATTCCTCCAGCATTTTGTGTGTGTTGTTCGGATTCCTCCAGCATTTTGTGTGTATTGTTCGGATTTCCAGCATTTTGTGTGTGTTGTTCGTATTCCTCCATCATTTTGTGTGTGTTGTTCGGATTTCCAGCATTTTGTGTGTGTTGTTCGGATTCCTCCAGCATTTTGTGTGTATTGTTCGGATTCCTCTGGCATTTTGTGTGTGTTGTTCGGATTTCCAGCATTTTGTGTGTGTTGTTCGGATTCCTCCAGCATTTTGTCTGTAGTGTTCGGATTCCTCCAGCACTTTGTGTGTTGTTTTTATTCCCAGCAGTTTGTGTGTTGTTCGGATTCCCAGCATTTTGTGTGTGTTCTTGGGATTCCTCCAGCATTTCGTGTGTGTTTTTCGGATTTCCGGCATTTTGTGTGTGTGTTTCGGATTCTCAGCATTTTGTGTGTGTTGTTTCGGATTCGCAGCAGTTTGTGTGTTTTGTTCGGATTTCTCCAGCATTTTGTGTGTGTTGTTTGGATTCCTCCATCATTTTGTGTCTGTTGTTCGGATTCCCAGCTTTTTGTGTGTGTTGTTCAGATTCGCAGCATTTTGTGTGTTTTGATTTGGATTCATCGAGCATATTGTGTGTGTTGTTCAGATTTCCAGCATTTTGTGTGTGTTGTTCAGATTTCCATCATTTTCTGTGTGTTGTTCGGATTCCTCCAGCATTTTGTGTGTGTTGTTCGGATTCCTCCAGCATTTTGTGTGTGTTCCTGGGATTCCTCCAGCATTTTGTGTGTGTTGTTTGGATTCCTACAGCATTTTGTGTGTGTTGTTCGGATTTCCAGCATTTTGTGTGTGTTGTTTGGATTCCTCCAGCATTTTGTGTGTGTTGTTCGGATTTCCAGCATTTTGTGTGTGTTGTTCAGATTCCTCCAGCATTTTGTGTGTGTTGTTCGGATTTCTAGCACTCTGTGTGTGTTGTTCGTATTCCTCCATCATTTTGTGTGTGTTGTTCGGATTTCCAGCATTTTGTGTGTGTTGTTTGGATTCCTCCAGCATTTTGTGTGTGTTGTTTTGATTCCTAGCATTTTGTGTGTGTTGTTCGGATTCCTCCAGCATTTTGTCTGAAGTGTTTGGATTCCTCCAGCATTTTGTGTGTGTTGTTCGGATTCCCAGCATTTTGTGTGTGTTGTTCGGATTTCCAGCATTTTGTGTGTGTTGTTCGGATTCCTCCTGCATTTTGTGTGTGTTGTTCGGATTCCTCCTGCAGTTTGTTTGTGTTCCTGGGATTCCTCCAGCATTTTTTTGGTGTTGTTTGGATTCCTACAGCATTTTGTGTGTATTGTTCGGATTCCTCTGGCATTTTGTGTGTGTTGTTCGGATTTCCAGCATTTTGTGTGTGTTGTTCGGATTCCTCCAGCATTTTGTGTGTGTTGTTCGGATTCCTCCCGCATTTTGTGTGTGTTGTTCAGATTTCCAGCATTTTGTGTGTGTTGTTCAGATTCGCAGCATTTTGTGTATTTTGATCGGATTCATCGAGCATTTTCTGTATGTTGTTCAGATTTCCAGCATTTTGTGTGTGTTGTTCGGATTTCCATCATTTTCTGTGTGTTGTTCGGATTCCCAGCATTTTGTGTGTGTTGTTCGGATTCCTCCAGCATTTTGTGTGTGTTGTTCGGATTCCTCCAGCAGTTTGTGTGTGTTCTTGGGATTCCTCCAGCATTTTGTGTGTGTTTTTCGGATTCCTCCAGCATTTTGTGTGTGTTGTTCGGATTCCTCTGGCATTTTGTGTGTGTTGTTCGGATTCCTAGCATTTTGTGTGTGTTGTTCGGATTTCCAGCATTTTGTGTGTGTTGTTCGGATTTCCAGCATTTTGTGTGTGTTGTTCGGATTCCTCCAGCATTTTGTGTGTGTTGTTCGGATTCCTCTGGCATTTTGTGTGTATTGTTCGGGTTTCCAGCACTCTGTGTGTGTTGTTCGGATTCCTCCAGCATTTCCTGTGAGTTGTTCGGATTCCTTCAGCATTTTGTCTGTGTTGTTCAGATTCCTCCAGCATTTTGTGTGTGTTGTTTGGATTCCTCCATCATTTTGTGTCTGTTGTTCGGATTCCCAGCATTTTGTGTGTGTTGTTCGGATTCCTCCAGCAGTTTGTGTGTGTTGTTCGGATTCCTCCAGCATTTTGTGTGTGTTGTTTGGATTCGTAGCATTTTGTGTGTGTTGTTCGGATTCCTCAAGCATTTTGTGTGTGTTGTTGGGATTCCTCCAGCATTTTGTGTGTGTTGTTCGGATTCCTCCAGCATTTTGTGTGTGTTGTTCGGATTCCTCCAGCATTTTGTGTGTGTTGTTCGGATTCCTTTAGCATTTTGTGTGTGTTGTTGGGATTCTTCCTGCATTTTGTGTGTGTTGTTTGGATTCGTCCAGCATTTTGTGTGTGTTGTTCGGATTCCTCCAGCATTTTGTGTGTGTTGTTCGGATTTCCAGCATTTTGTGTGTGTTGTTCGGATTTCCAGCATTTTGTGTGTGTTGTTCGGATTCCTCCAGCATTTTGTGTGTGTTGTTCGGATTTCCAGCATTTTGTGTGTGTTGTTCGGATTCCTCCAGCATTTTGTGTGTGTTGTTCGGATTTCCAGCATTTTGTGTGTGTTGTTCGGATTCCTCCAGCATTTTGTGTGTATTGTTCGGATTCCTCTGGCATTTTGTGTGTGTTGTTCGGATTTCCAGCATTTTGTGTGTGTTGTTCGGATTCCTCCAGCATTTTGTGTGTAGTGTTCAGATTCCTCTAGCACTTTGTGTGTTGTTTTTATTCCCAGCAGTTTGTGTGTTGTTCGGATTCCCAGCATTTTGGGTGTGTTGTTGGGATTCCTCCAGCATCTCGTGTGTGTTTTTCGGATTTCCGGCATTTTGTGTGTGTGTTTCGGATTCTCAGCATTTTGTGTGTGTTGTTTGGATTCCTCTGGCATTTTGTGTGTGTTGTTTGGATTCCTGGAGCATTTTCTGTGTCTTGTTCGGATTTCCAGCATTTTGTGTGTGTTGTTCGGATTCCTCCAGCATTTTGTGTGTGTTGTTCGGATTCCTCCAGCATTTTGTGTGTGTTGTTTGGATTCCTCCATCATTTTGTGTCTGTTGTTCGGATTCCCAGCATTTTGTGTGTGTTGTTCAGATTCGCAGCATTTTGTGTGTTTTGATTGGATTCATCGAGCATTTTCTGTATGTTGTTCAGATTTCCAGCATTTTGTGTGGGTTGTTCAGATTTCCATCATTTTCTGTGTGTTGTTCGGATTCCTCCAGCATTTTCTGTGTGTTGTTTGGATTCCTCCTGCAGTTTGTGTGTGTTCCTGGGATTCCTCCAGCATTTTTTTGGTGTTGTTTGGATTCCTACAGCATTTTGTGTGTACTGTTCAGATTTCCAGCATTTTGTGTGTGTTGTTCGGATTCCTCCAGCATTTTGTGTGTGTTGTTCGGATTTCTAGCATTTTGTGTGTGTTGTTCGGATTCCTCCATCATTTTGTGTGTGTTGTTCAGATTTCCAGCATTTTGTGTGTGTTGTTTGGATTCCTCCAGAATGTTGTGTGTGTTTTTTTGCATTTCTAGCACTCTGTGTGTGTTGTTCGGATTGCTGCAGAATTTTGTGTGTGTTGTTCAGATTTCTTGCACTCTGCGTGTGTTGTTCGGATTCCTCCAGCATTTTGTCTGAAGTGTTTGGATTCCTCCAGCCCTTTGTGCATTGTTTTTATTCCCAGCAGTTTGTCTGTTGTTCGGATTCCCAGCATTTTGGGTGTGTTGTTGGGATTCCTCCAGCATCTCGTGTGTGTTGTTCGGATTCCCAGCATTTTGTGTGTGTTTTTCGGATTCCCAGCATTTTGTGTGTGTTGTTCGGATTCTCCAGCATTTTGTGTGTGTTGTTTGGATTCCTGGAGCATTTTGTGTGTGTTGTTCGGATTTCCAGCATTTTGTGTGTGTTGTTCGGATTCCTCGAGCATTTTGTGTGTTTTGTTCGGATTTCTCCAGCATTTTGTGTGTGTTGTTTGGATTCCTCCATCATTTTGTGTCTGTTGTTCGGATTCCCAGCATTTTGTGTCTGTTGTTCGGATTCCCAGCATTTTGTGTGTGTTGTTCAGATTTCCATCATTTTCTGTGTGTTGTTCGGATTCCTCCAGCATTTTGTGTGTGTTGTTCGGATTCCTCCAGCATTTTGTGTGTGTTGTTCGGATTCCTCCAGCATTTTGTGTGTGTTGTTCGGATTCCTCCAGCATTTTGTGTGTATTGTTCGCATTTCTAGCACTCTGTGTGTGTTGTTCGTATTCCTCCATCATTTTGTGTGTGTTGTTCGGATTCCTCCAGCATTTTGTGTGTGTTGTTCGGATTCCTCCAGCATTTTGTGTGTGTTGTTCGGATTCTTCCAGCATTTTGTGTGTGTTGTTCGGATTTCCAGCATTTTGTGTGTGTTGTTCGGATTTCTCCAGCATTTTGTCTGAAGTGTTTGGATTCCTCTAGCCCTTTGTGCGTTGTTTTTATTCTCAGAAGTTTGTCTGTTGTTCGGATTTCCAGCATCTAGTGTGTGTTCTTGGGATTGCTCCAGCATTTTGTGTGTTTTTTTCGATTCCTCCAGCATTTTTTGTGTATTGTTCATATTTCTCTGACATTTTGTGTGTGTTGTTCGGATTCCTTCAGCATTTTGTCTGTATTGTTCGGATTCCTCCAGCGCTTTGTGTGTTGTTTTTGTTCATAGCAGTTTGTGTGTTGTTCGGATTTCCAGCATTTTGTGTGTGTTGTTCGGATTCCTCCAGAATTTTGTGTGTGTTGTTCATTTTCCTCCAGCATTTTGTGTGTGTTGTTCGGATTCCTCCAGCATTTCCTGTGTATTGTTCGGATTCCTCTGGCATTTTGTGTGTGTTGTTCTGATTCCTCCAGCATTTTGTGTGTATTGTTCGCATTTATAGCAGTCTGTGTGTGTTGTTCGTATTCCTCCATCATTTTGTGTGTGTTGTTCGGATTGCTTCAGAATTTTGTGTGTGTTGTTCAGATTTCTAGCAGTCTGCGTGTGTTGTTCGGATTCCTCCAGCATTTTCTCTGAAGTGTTTGGATTCCTCCAGCCCTTTGTGCATTGTTTTTATTCCCAGCAGTTTTTGTGCTGTTCGGATTCACAGCATTTTGTGTGTGTTCTTGGGATTCCTCCAGCATTTCGTGTGTCTTTTTCGGATTTCCGGTATTTTGTGTGTGTTTTTCGGATTCTCAGCATTTTGTGTGTGTTGTTTGGATTCCTGGAGCATTTTCTGTGTCTTGTTCGGATTTCCTGCATTTTGTGTGTGTTGTTCGGATTCCTCGAGCATGTCTTGTGTTTTGTTTGGATCTCTCCAGCATTTTGTGTGTGTTGTTTGGATTCCTCCATCATTTTGTGTGTGTTGTTCGGATTCCTCCAGCATTTTGTGTGTGTTGTTCAGATTTCCAGCATTTTGTGTGTGTTGTTCGGATTCCTCCAGCATTTTGTGTGTGTTGTTCGGATTTCTCGCACTTTGTGTGTGTTGTTCGGATTCCTCCATCATTTTGTGTGTGTTGTTCGGATTTCCAGCATTTTGTGTGTGTTGTTCGGATTCCTCCAGCATTTTGTGTGTGTTGTTCGGATTCCTCCAGCATTTTGTGTGTGTTGTTCGGATTTCCAGCATTTTGTGTGTGTTGTTCGGATTTCCAGCATTTTGTGTGTGTTGTTCGGATTCCTCCAGCATTTTGTCTGAAGTGTTTGGATTCCTCCAGCACTTTGTGTGTTGTTTTTATTCCCAGCAGTTTGTGTGTTGTTCGGATTCCCAGCATTTTGGGTGTGTTGTTGGGATTCCTCCAGCATTTTGTGTGTGTTGTTCAGATTTCCAGCATTTTGTGTGTGTTGTTCGGATTCCACCAGCATTTTGTGTGTTTTGTTCGGATTTCTCCAGCATTTTGACTGTGTTGTTTGGATTCCTCCAGAATTTTGTGTGTGTGTTTCGGATTCTCAACATTTTGTGTGTGTTGTTCGGATTCCTTCAGCATTTTGTCTGTGTTCTTGGGATTCTTCCAGCATTTTGTGTGTGTTGTTTGGATTCCTCCATCATTTTGTGTCTGTTGTTCGGATTCCCAGCATTTTGTGTGTGTTGTTCAGATTCGCAGCATTTTGTGTATTTTGATTGGATTCATCGAGCATTTTTTGTATGTTGTTTAGATTTCCAGCATTTTGTGTGTGTTGTTCGGATTCCTCTGGCATTTTGTGTGTGTTGTTCGGATATCCAGCATTTTGTGTGTTCTTGGGATTCCTCCAGCATTTCGTGTGTGTTTTTCGGATTTCCGCAATTTTGTGTGTGTGTTTCGGATTCTCAGCATTTTGTGTGTTTTGTTCGGATTTCTCCAGCATTTTGACTCGGTTGTTTGGATTCGCAGCAGTTTGTGTGTGTTGTTCGGATTCCTCAAGCAGTTTGTGTGTGTTCTTGGGATTCCTCCAGCATTTTGTGTGTGGTGTTTTGATTCCTTCAGCATTTTGTCTGTGTTCTTGGGATTCTTCATGCATTTTTTGTGTGTTGTTTGGATTCGTCCATCATTTTGTGTCTGTTGTTCGGATTCCCAGCATTTTGTGTGTGTTGTTCAGATTTGTAGCATTTTGTGTATTTTGATCGGATTCATCGAGCATTTTCTGTATGTTGTTTAGATTTCCAGCATTTTGTGTGTGTTGTTCGGATTTCCATCATTTTCTGTGTGTTGTTCGGATTTCCAGCATTTTGTGTGTGTTGTTCGGATTCCTCTTGCATTTTGTGTGTGTTGTTTGGATTCATCCAGCATTTTGTGTGTGTTGTTCAGATTCCCAGCATTTTGTGTGTGTTGTTCGGATTCCTCAGCATTTTGTGTGTGTTGTTCGGATTCCTCCAGCATTTTGTGTGTGTTGTTCGGATTCCTCCAGCATTTTGTGTGTGTTGTTCATTTTCCTCCAGCATTTTGTGTGTGTTGTTCGGATTCCTCTGGCATTTTGTGTGTGTTGTTCGGATTTCCAGCATTTTGTGTGTGTTGTTCGGATTCCTCCAGCATTTTGTGTGTGTTGTTCATTTTCCTCCAGCATTTTGTGTGTGTTGTTCGGATTTCCTGCATTTTGTGTGTGTTGTTCGGATTTCCAGGATTTTGTGTGTGTTGTTCGGATTCCTCCAGCATTTTGTCTGTATGTTCGGATTCCTCCAGCGCTTTGTGTGTTGTTTTTGTTCCCAGCAGTTTGTGTGTTGTTCGGATTTCCAGCATTTTGTGTGTGTTGTTCGGATTCCTCCAGCATTTTGTGTGTGTTGTTCATTTTCCTCCATCATTTTGTGTGTGTTGTTCGGATTCCTCCAGCATTTTGTGTGTATTGTTCGGATTCCTCTGGCATTTTGTGTGTGTTGTTCGGATTCCTCCAGCATTTTGTGTGTGTTGTTCGGATTTCCAGCATTTTGTGTGTGTTGTTCGGATTCCTCCAGCATTTTGTGTGTGTTGTTCGGATTCCTCCAGCATTTTGTGTGTGTTGTTCAGATTTCTAGCACTCTGCGTGTGTTGTTCGGATTCCTCCAGCATTTTCTCTGAAGTGTTTGGATTCCTCCAGCCCTTTGTGCATTGTTTTTATTCCCAGCAGTTTTTGTGCTGTTCGGATTCGCAGCATTTTGTGTGTGTTCTTGGGATTCCTCCAGCATTTCGTGTGTGTTTTTCGGATTTCCGGTATTTTGTGTGTGTTTTTTGGATTCTCAGCATTTTGTGTGTGTTGTTTGGATTCCTGGAGCATTTTCTGTGTCTTGTTCGGATTTCCAGCATTTTGTGTGTGTTGTTCGGATTCCTCGAGCATGTCGTGTGTTTTGTTCGGATCTCTCCAGCATTTTGTGTGTGTTGTTTGGATTCCTCCATCATTTTGTGTCTGTTGTTCGGATTCCCAGCTGTTTGTGTGTGTTGTTCAGATTCGCAGCATTTTCTGTGTTTTGATTGGATTCATCGAGCATTTTCTGTATGTTGTTCAGACTTCCAGCATTTTATGTGTGTTGTTCAGATTTCCATCATTTTCTGTGTGTTGTTCGGATTCCTCCAGCATTTTGTGTGTGTTGTTCGGATTCCTCCAGCATTTTGTGTGTGTTGTTCAGATTTCCAGCATTTTGTGTGTGTTGTTCGGATTCCTTCAGCATTTTGTGTGTGTTGTTCGCATTTCTAGCACTCTGTGTGTGTTGTTCGTATTCCTCCATCATTTTGTGTGTGTTGTTCGGATTTCCAGCATTTTGTGTGTGTTGTTCGGATTCCTCCAGCATTTTGTGTGTGTTGTTCGGATTCCTCCAGCATTTTGTGTGTGTTGTTCGGATTTCCAGCATTTTGTGTGTGTTGTTCGGATTTCTCCAGCATTTTGTCTGAAGTGTTTGGATTCCTCCAGCATTTTGTGTGTTGTTTTTATTCCCAGCAGTTTGTGTGTTGTTCGGATTCCCAGCATCTTGTGTGTGTTCTTGGGATTGCTCCAGCATTTTGTGTGTGTTTTTCGGATTCCTCCTGCATTTTTTGTGTGTTGTTCATATTTCTCTGGCATTTTGTGTGTGTTGTTCGGATTCCTTCAGCATTTTGTCTGTGTTGTTGGGATTCTTCCAGCATTTTGTGTGTGTTGTTTGGATTCCTCCAGCATTTTGTGTGTGTTGTTCGGATTCCCAGCATTTTGTGTGTGTTGTTCAGATTCGCAGCATTTTGTGTATTTTGATCGGATTCATCGAGCATTTTCTGTATGTTGTTTAGATTTCCAGCATTTTGTGTGTGTTGTTCGGATTCCTCTGGCATTTTATGTGTGTTGTTCGGATTTCCAGCATTTTGTGTGTGTTGTTCGGATTCCTCCAGCATTTTGTCTGAAGTGTTTGGATTCCTCCAGCCCTTTGTGCGTTGTTTTTATTCCCAGCAGTTTGTGTGTTGTTCGGATTCCCAGCATTTTGTGTGTGTTCTTGGGATTCCTCCAGCATTTCGTGTGTGTTTTTCTGATTTCCGCAATTTTGTGTGTGTGTTTCGGATTCTCAGCATTTTTTGTGCTTTGTTCGGATTTCTCCAGCATTTTGACTGTGTTGTTTGGATTCCTCCAGAATTTTGTGTGTGTGTTTCGGATTCTCAACATTTTGTGTGTGTTGTTTGAATTCCTTCTGCATTTTGTCTGTGTTCTTGGGATTCTTCCTGCATTTTGTGTGTGTTGTTTGGTTTCGTCCATCATTTTGTGTCTGTTGTTCGGATTCCCAGCATTTTGTGTGTGTTGTTCAGATTCGCAGCATTTTTTGTATTTTGATTGGATTCATCGAGCATTTTTTGTATGTTGTTTAGATTTCCAGCATTTTGTCTGTGTTGTTCGGATTCCTCTGGCATTTTGTGTGTGTTGTTCGGATATCCAGCATTTTGTGTGTGTTGTTCGGATTCCTCCAGCATTTTGTCTGAAGTGTTTGGATTCCTCCAGCCCTTTGTGCGTTGCTTTTATTCCCAGCAGTCTGTGTGTTGTTCGGATTCCCAGCATTTTGTGTGTTCTTGGGATTCCTCCAGCATTTCGTGTGTGTTTTTCGGATTTCCGCAATTTTGTGTGTGTGTTTCGGATTCTCAGCATTTTGTGTGTTTTGTTCGGATTTCTCCAGCATTTTGTGTGTGTTGTTTGGATTCGCAGCAGTTTGTGTGTGTTGTTCGGATTCCTCTGGCATTTTGTGTGTGTTGTTGGGATTCCTCCAGCATTTTGTGTGTGGTGTTTGGATTCCTTCAGCATTTTGTCTGTGTTCTTGGGATTCTTCATGCATTTTTTGTGTGTTGTTTGGATTCGTCCATCATTTTGTGTCTGTTGTTCGGATTCCCAGTATTTTGTGTGTGTTGTTCAGATTTGTAGCATTTTGTGTATTTTGATCGGATTCATCGAGCATTTTCTGTATGTTGTTTAGATTTCCAGCATTTTGTGTGTGTTGTTCGGATTTCCATCATTTTCTGTGTGTTGTTCGGATTTCCAGCATTTTGTGTGTGTTGTTCGGATTCCTCCTGCATTTTGTGTGTGTTGTTTGGATTCGTCCAGCATTTTGTGTGTGTTGTTCGGATTCCCAGCATTTTGTGTGTGTTGTTCGGAATTCTAGCATTTTGTGTGTGTTGTTCGGATTCCTCCAGCATTTTGTGTGTGTTGTTCATTTTCCTCCAGCATTTTGTTTGTATTGTTCATTTTCCTCCAGCATTTTTGTGTGTTGTTCGGATTCCTCTGGCATTTTGTGTGTGTTGTTCGGATTTCCAGCATTTTGTGTGTGTTGTTCGGATTCCTCCAGCATTTTGTGTGTGTTGTTCATTTTCCTCCATCATTTTGTGTGTGTTGTTCGGATTCCTCCAGCATTTTGTGTGTTGTTCGGATTCCTCCAGCATTTTGTCTGTATTGTTCGGATTCCTCCAGCACTTTGTGTGTTGTTCTTATTCCCAGCAGTTTGTGTGTTGTTCGGATTTCCAGGATTTTGTGTGTGTTGTTCGGATTCCTCCAGCATTTTGTGTGTGTTGTTCATTTTCCTCCAGCATTTTGTGTGTGTTGTTCGGATTCCTCCAGCATTTCCTGTGTATTGTTCGGATTCCTCTGGCATTTTGTGTGTGTTGTTCTGATTCCTCCAGCATTTTGTGTGTATTGTTCGCATTTCTAGCACTCTGTGTGTATTGTTCGTATTCCTCCATCATTTTGTGTGTGTTGTTCGGATTGCTCCAGAATTTTGTGTGTGTTGTTCAGATTTCTAGCACTCTGCGTGTGTTGTTCGGATTCCTCCAGCATTTTCTCTGAAGTGTTTGGATTCCTCCAGCCCTTTGTGCATTGTTTTTATTCCCAGCAGTTTTTGTGCTGTTCGGATTCGCAGCATTTTGTGTGTGTTCTTGGGATTCCTCCAGCATTTCGTGTGTGTTTTTCGGATTTCCGGTATTTTGTGTGTGTTTTTTGGATTCTCAGCATTTTGTGTGTGTTGTTTGGATTCCTGGAGCATTTTCTGTGTCTTGTTCGGATTTCCAGCATTTTGTGTGTGTTGTTCGGATTCCTCGAGCATGTCGTGTGTTTTGTTCGGATCTCTCCAGCATTTTGTGTGTGTTGTTTGAATTACTGGAGCATTTTCTGTGTCTTGTTCAGATTCCCAGCTTTTTGTGTGTACTGTTCAGATTCGCAGCATTTTGTGTGTTTTGATTGGATTCATCGAGCATTTTCTGTGTGTTGTTCAGATTTCCAGCATTTTGTGTGTGTTGTTCGGATTTCCATCATTTTCTGTGTGTTGTTCGGATTCCTCCAGCATTTTGTGTGTGTTGTTCGGATTCCTTCAGCATTTTGTGTGTGTTGTTCAGATTCCTCCAGCATTTTGTGTGTGTTGTTCGGATTCCTCCAGAATTTTGTGTGTGTTGTTCGCATTTCTAGCACTCTGTGTGTGTTGTTCGTATTCCTCCATCATTTTGTGTGTGTTGTTCGGATTTCCAGCATTTTGTGTGTGTTGTTCGGATTCCTCCAGCATTTTGTGTCTATTGTTCGGATTCTTCTAGCATTTTGTGTGTGTTGTTCGGATTTCCAGCATTTTGTGTGTGTTGTTCGGATTTCTCCAGCATTTTGTCTGAAGTGTTTGGATTCCTCCAGCCCTTTGTGCGTTGTTTTTATTCCCAGCAGTTTGTGTGTTGTTCGGATTCCCAGCATCTTGTGTGTGTTCTTGGGATTGCTCCAGCATTTTGTGTGTGTTTTTCGGATTCCTCCAGCATTTTTTGTGTGTTGTTCATATTTCTCTGGCATTTTGTGTGTGTTGTTCGGATTCCTTCAGCATTTTTTCTGTGTTCTTGGGATTCTTCCTGCATTTTGTGTGTGTTGTTTGGTTTCGTCAATCATTTTGTGTGTGTTGTTCGGATTCCCAGCATTTTGTGTGTGTTGTTCAGATTCGCAGCATTTTGTGTATTTTGATCGGATTCATCGAGCATTTTCTGTATGTTGTTTAGATTTCCAGCATTTTGTGTGTGTTGTTCGGATTCCTCTGGCATTTTATGTTTGTTGTTCGGATTTCCAGCATTTTGTGTGTGTTGTTCGGATTCCTCCAGCATTTTGTCTGAAGTGTTTGGATTCCTCCAGCCCTTTGTGCGTTGTTTTTACTCGCAGCAGTCTGTGTGTTGTTCGGATTCCCAGCATTTTGTGTGTGTGTTTCGGATTCTCAGCATTTTGTGTGTTTTGTTCGGATTTCTCCAGCATTTTGACTCTGTTGTTTGGATTCGCAGCAGTTTGTGTGTGTTGTTCGGATTCCTCAAGCAGTTTTTATGTGTTCTTGGGATTCCTCCAGCATTTTGTGTGTGTTTTTCGGATTCCTCCCGCATTTTTTGTGTGTTGTTCGTATTCCTCTGGCATTTTGTGTGTGTTGTTCGGATTCCTTCAGCATTTTGTCTGTGTTCTTGGGATTCTTCGTGCATTTTTTGTGTGTTGTTTGGATTCGTCCATCATTTTGTGTCTGTTGTTCGGATTCCCAGCATTTTGTGTGTGTTGTTCAGATTCGCAGCATTTTGTGTATTTTGATTGGATTCATCGAGCATTTTCTGTATGTTTTTTAGATTTCCAGCATTTTGTGTGTGTTGTTCGGATTCCTCTGGCATTTTATGTGTGTTGTTCGGATTTCCAGCATTTTGTGTGTGTTGTTCGGATTCCTCCTGCATTTTGTGAGTGTTGTTTGGATTGGTCCAGCATTTTGTGTGTGTTGTTCGGATTCCCAGCATTTTGTGTGTGTTGTTCGGATTCCTCTGGCATTTTGTGTGTGTTGTTCGGAATTCTAGCATTTTGTGTGTGTTGTTCGGATTCCTCCAGCATTTTTTGTGTGTTGTTCATTTTCCTCCATCATTTTGTGTGTGTTGTTCGGATTCCTCCAGCATTTTGTGTGTATTGTTCGGATTCCTCTGGCATTTTGTGTGTGTTGTTCGGATTTCCAGCATTTTGTGTGTGTTGTTCGGATTCCTCCAGCATTTTGTGTGTGTTGTTCGGATTTCCAGCATTTTGTGTGTGTTGTTCGGATTTCCAGGATTTTGTGTGTGTTGTTCGGATTCCTCCAGCATTTTGTCTGTATTGTTCGGATTCCTCCAGCGATTTGTGTGTTGTTTTTATTCCCAGCAGTTTGTGTGTTGTTCGGATTCCCATCATTTTGTGTGTGTTCTTGGGATTCCTCCAGCATTTCGTGTGTGTTGTTCGGATTCCTCCAGCATTTTGTCTGAAGTGTTTGGATTCCTCCAGCCCTTTGTGCGTTGTTTTTATTCCCAGCAGTTTGTGTGTTGTTCGGATTCCCAGCATTTTCTGTGTGTTCTTGGGATTCCTCCAGCATTTCGTGTGTGTTTTTCGGATTTCCGGCATTTTGTGTGTGTGTTTCGGATTCTCAGCATTTTGTGTGTGTGTTTCGGATTCGCAGCAGTTTGTGTGTTTTGGTCGGATTTCTCCAGCATTTTGACTGTGTTGTTTGGATTCGCAGCAGTTTTTGTGTGTTGTTCCGATTCCTCAAGCAGTTTGTGTATGTTCTTGGGATTCCTCCAGCATTTTGTGTGTGTTTTTCGGATTCCTCCAACATTTTTTGTATGTTGTTCATATTCCTCTGGCATTTTGTGTGTGTTGTTCTGATTTCCAGTATTTTGTGTGTGGTGTTCGGATTTCCAGCATTTTGTGTGTGTTGTTCAGATTCCTCCAGCATTTTGTCTGTATTGTTCGGATTCCTCCAGCGCTTTGTGTGTTCTTTTTATTCCCAGCAGTTTGTGTGTTGTTCGGATTCCGAGCATTTTGTGTGTGTTCTTTGGGTTCCTCCAGCATTTCGTGTGTGTTGTTCGGATTCCTCCATCATCTCGTGTGTGTTGTTCGGATTCCCAGCATTTTGTGTGTGTTGTTCGGATTCCCAGCATTTTTTGTGTGTTGTTCAGATTAACAGCATTTTGTGTGTTTTGATCGGATTCATCGAGCATTTTCTGTATGTTGTTCGGATTTCCAGCATTTGTGTGTGTTGTTCGGATTTCCATCATTTTCTGTGTGTTGTTCGGATTCCTCCTGCATTTCCTGTGTATTGTTCGGATTCCTCTGGCATTTTGTTTGTGTTGTTCGGATTTCCAGCATTTTCTGTGTGTTGTTCGGATTTCCATCATTTTGTGTGTGTTGTTCGGATTCCTCCTGCATTTTTTGTGTGTTGCTCGGATGCCTCTGGCATTTTGTGTGTGTTGTTTGGAATTCCAGCATTTTGTTTCTGTTGTTCGGATTCCTCCAGCATTTTGTCTGAAGTGTTTGGATACCTCCAGCACTTTGTGTGTTGTTTTTATTCCCAGCAGTTTGTGTGTTGTTCGGATTCCCAGCATTTTGTGTGTATCCTTGGGATTCCTCCAGCATTTCGTGTGTGTTTTTCGGATTTACGGCATTTTGTGTGTGTGTTTCAGATTCTCAGCATTTTGTGTGTGTTGTTTGGATTCCTGGAGCACTTTCTGTGTTTTGTTCAGATTTCCAGCATTTTGTGTGTGTTGTTCGGATTCCTCGAGCATGTCGTGTGGTTTATTCGGATTTCTCCAGCATTTTGGAGAGACTTCCGGTAGCGCTCATGGAGTGAAGTCGCGTTCTTGACTCGCTCCATTACCTCTGAGTTTTTTTTCTTCTGATCAGCTATATTTTAATTAACCATTAAGGCATCAACTTTTACAATACTTTGAATCAAATTGGGCTCTACGATAACTGGATGCGTTTAAGGTCTGCTATGTCTAAGAATGGGAAAAACGGGACGGATGGCAAACCTCCGGTTAAACCGAAAGGTACCGATTTCCCTCCGACTGAACCACCGGTGAATTTGAAAGCTATATCGGAGTAATTCAAAGGGAAATTTCAACCTCTGTTACGGAGCTAATTCATGCGGATATTTCAATTCAGTTCCAAAAAATTGCCGATTCAATCGATAAGATACAAACATCTATTACGGAACATCAGTCGGCTATATCTGATCTTCAAAAATCCACACTACAAAGATGGGGAAAATCGAAGAAACAATTAATGTAATGAAGAAGAAACTTGATTTTCTGACCTTTAAAACTCTGACTTAGAATCTAGAATGCGACAGCAGAATCTACGAATGATCGGGGTGCGTGAAGCTGTTGAATCTGATAACCCTATGAAGTATTTTACTCAACTTTTAAAAGATGCATTTCCTACTGTATTTCCTGACCAACTACCGTTATTGGATCATGTTCACAGAGTTCCATCATACTTGCTTAGGTCAGATAAACCTCGACATGTCATTTTACGGTTTCATTACTTTCAAGACAAGGAGAAACTGTTTCGATTCGTTCGATCTAAGGGTTTCATTGATTTTCTGGATCTTAAATTCCGATTCGTGGAAGATTTCAGTAAACCAATCCGGGATCAACAGGTTCGTTACAGATCTGTGATGTCGGAACTCTACAAGATGGATTTAAGACCAGCGCTGCTTTACCCTGCACGTCTAAGGATTCGTACGTTGGATGGAGCCCTCCGTTTTTTTTGACTCTCCATCGGATGCCCAGAGTTATTTGGATCAATTTTCACCTTCAACATCTTAATTGTAATTTTTTAACTATCTCCGCTGATTGGAGGCTGTGAATTTGTCGGTCTTAATTTTTTTTTGCCTTATATGGGCAGAAAAGTTTATTTTTGATTACTTAATATGGTTGCTAAACTTTCTTTTTAACTGCGTCATTTCTTTCTTTTTCCCAGGGGATTCTGGGTGGTTACTTCCTTATTGTCACTTTATGTATTTCCTTTGTGGCCTTAAATTTTGTAGTTTTTTTAAAATCTATTTTGTTTTGTAGGTTTTTATAACTAGTTTATGTTAATAATCTTATTTTTTTTTGTTGTTCTGGGGTCTGGGGTTTATTGCGGTTTTTTTTCATATATTTTCTGGCTTTTATTCTGTTATGTGTTTATATTAATTGAGTTATCTTTTTTTATTCTTTTACTGTTTTATAATCAGCTGATCTTTTTTATATTTACACTTTTTTTAGGGAGCGTATACCGGAAGTCATGGGGGTAGTTTTAGTGCTTGCTTCTTTCGGGCTGGTCTGCGTTAGACTTAGCTTTCGGGACATGGGGTGGGGGGTGGTGGGAGGGGCTTCACTTTTTAGTTTCTTTCTTCTTGGGTTATATACATTATTGAAGTATGGGTTGCGTTCTTCTTCCCGGTATCTCTTGTATGTTCTGTTCCCTCTCCGGGTTCGTGGGTCGAGCCTATCGTCAATCCTCCTTGTTGCGGGTTGACATTAGGGTTTATGGAGTCTATTATTAATTTTGTCTCCTGGATACTAATGGTCTTAATCATCCTATTAAAAGGAAAAAAGCTTTTAAAGTGTTCCGGAGACTTAAAGCACAAATTTTATTCTTACAAGAGACCCATGTGCGCAGGGGGGACAGACTACGTTTCTTTAAATTCTGGAAGGAACAACAGTTTCATTCGAACTCCAATGCTAAGATTCGAAGCGTCTCTATTTTTATAGACTCCTCAGTTACTTTTATACAGCATGATATTATTTCTGATCCGAATGGTAGATTTCTATTGGTTAGTGGTTTACTATTTAATAAAAAAGTAGTTTTGGTTAATGTTTATGCTCCTAATATGGATTGTCCGGAATTTTATAAATCATTATTTAATCAGTTTCCGAATTTGAATGAGTTTTCATTGATCTGGGGCGGAGATCTTAATACCTGTTTGTCTCCAGCTTTGGACCGTTCGGCTCCTTTACGGACCTTACCTAATAAATCTGCAACTTTGATTAATTCATTTCTTTCTGATTCTGGGTCGACGGACATTTGGCGCTTTTTGCATCCTCAGGAAAAAGATTTTTCTTTTTTTTCACATGTTCATCATTCCTATTCAAGAATTGATTATTTCTTTATTGATTCTCGTCTTATTCCCTCAGTGATTAAATGTGATTATGATTCTATAACCATTTCGGATCATGCTCCACTTTCTATTATAATTCTGGCCAATATACAAAATAATAGACAATGGCGTTTTAATTCGCTATTGCTTCAGGACTCGGACTTTGTTAACTTTATGAATGAACAGATTGATCTTTTTTTTACAATTAACCATACAGAGGATATTTCTGTTAACACTCTTTGGGATACTTTTAAAGCTTATATTCGTGGTCAGATTATCTCATATTCTGCTGCTTTGAGGAAGAAGCAGAAGCAGGAGGAGTTGGTAATTGTGGACAAGATTAAGGAAATTGATAAGAAATATTTTATAGCTCCTTCTGAGGAGTTATATAAACAAAGAACTGAACTTCAAATGGAACACAGTTTATTACTCTCGTCCTCGATTGTAAACCAATTAAAGAAAACAAGAAGTGAATTTTATGTACATAGTGACAAAATTGGTAAACTGTTGGCTAATCAATTGAAGTCTAATTATGCTAAATCTCAAATTAATCAGATTTATAACCAAAATGATCGACTAGTACTTGATCATGTGGGGATTAATCAAACCTTCTGTGATTTTTACTCTTCCTTATATCAATCAGAGTCTCCTCGAGATTCTAAATATATGAATGATTTTTTAGATAATTTAGACTTTCCTGAGATTTCACAGGATATGGCTTCTATGTTAGATACTCCTATTACCATGGATGAGATTAAGAATGTTATTTTCTCTATGAATTTGGGGAAAGCTCCTGGCCCTGATGGGTTTACCGTAGAATTTTATAAATGTTTTGCTCCTTCATTAATCCCTTGGCTCTGTAGGGTTTTTGAGGCTTCATTGAAACTTGGTAAACTTCCTGAATCTTTTAATAGAGCGTCAATCTCTGTAATATTAAAGAAGGATAAAGATCCTGCTCAATGTGCATCTTATAGACCAATATCTTTATTAAATGTTGATTCTAAAGTTTTTTCTAAGTTATTAGCAAATAGATTAGAAAAAGTACTTCCCTCTATTGTTTCGGAAGACCAAATGGGTTTTATTAAAGGTCGTTACTCTTTTTATAATATTCGTACACTGTTAAATATTGTTTATACTCCCTCACAAAATGTTCCTGAGTGTGTTATCTCTTTAGATGCCGAGAAAGCTTTTGATAGAGTAGAATGGCCTTATTTATTTCAGGTGCTTGAAAGGTTTAATTTCAGCTTGAAATTTAAATCCTGGATTAAACTTTTATATTATTCTCCTGTGGCCTCGGTCCGTACTAACTCTTTAAGTTCACCTTTTTTCCCTCTTTTTCGAGGTACTCGACAAGGCTGTCCTCTTAGTCCCTTATTATTTGATATTGCATTAGAACCTCTTGCAATTGCCATTCGAGAATCTCCAAATATTACTGGGATAACTCGGGGCTTAAAGTCTCATAAATTATCACTCTATGCTGATGATTTACTTTTATATATTTCTAATCCTCAAAAATCCATCCCGGCTGTTTTAGAGTTATTAGCACAATTTGGTCTTTTTTCAGGTTATAAATTAAATCTTAGTAAGAGTGAACTCTTTCCGATTAATAAACAACTTCCCTTATATTATAAATTTCCATTTAAATTGATTAATAATTATTTTTCATATCTTGGGATTAAAATTACTTGTAAATACAAAGATTTATTTAAGACTAACTTTTTACCATTAATAGACCATATTACTCAACTTTCATCTAAATGGTTTCCTTTATATTTAACTTTGATTGGTCGTATTAACGCAGTTAAGATGTTTTTTTTGCCAAAATTTTTATATATATTTCAGGCATTACCAATCTTTGTTCCAAAATCTTTTTTTGACAAAGTTGACTCTAAAATTTCTTCATTTATTTGGCAGAATAAAAACCCGAGACTGGGTAAAATACATTTACAGAAAGCTAAGAGAGATGGAGGCTTAGCATTACCTAACTTTAGATTTTACTATTGGGCAATTAATATTCGACATATGAAATTCTGGTTACTGGACCAGGATATACTATCCATTCCTAAATGGGTAGTATTGGAATTACAATCTGTTCGGGGTTTTACACTTGGCTCTATTTTAGGTTCCTCTCTTCCTTTTGATTGGAAACGCCTTAAACAGGTGTCTAACCCGATAGTTAAATATACCTTGCGTATTTGGTTTCAATTCAGAAAATTTTTTGATCTTAATCAATTTGGGTTAGCGATTCCTATTTTAGGTAACATATTTTTTCCTCCCTCTTTTACGGATCGTGCTTTTCAAATTTGGAAGACTAAGGGTATTTCACAGTTTTTGAATTTATTTTTAGATGGTTCTCTTATGTCTTTTGAACAATTATCTAATAAATATAACTTATCAAGAATACATTTTTTTAGATATTTACAAGTTAGAAATTTTCTAAGTACTATACTTTCTTCCTTTCCAATGCTTCCTCCTACATACATTTTAGATACTATAATCAACCTTAATCCATGTCAGAAAGGTGCATCGGCTATGATTTATAATATTATTATGAAACTTAGGAAAGCTCCATTTGATAAGATTAGGGTAGATTGGGAACAGGAATTGGGGTTTACCATTTCTGTGGATGACTGGGGGCAGATTTTACAATTAGTCAATACTTCCTCTATCTGTGCTAAACATTCCCTAATTCAATTTAAAGTTGTTCATAGAGCACATATGTCCAAAGATAAGTTAGCGCGCTTTTATTCTCATATTAATCCTTTTTGTGATAGATGTCCGGGGCAGATAGCCTCTTTAACTCATATGTTTTGGTCTTGCCCTACTTTGGAAACTTTTTGGAGAGACATTTTTAATATTATCTCCAAGGTATTGAATATAGGTATCTCTCCTCACCCTATTACTGCTATCTTTGGACTACCTAAAATTTCCAGTAATCTCTCCCCTTCAGCCCGTAGAATGATTGCATTTCTTACTTTAATGGCGAAAAGATGTATCTTACAACATTGGAAAGAGCTTAATGCTCCAACTACCTTTTTTTGGTTTTCTCAGACGATATTATGCTTGAATTTGGAGAAAATTAGAAGCAATGTTTATGACTCCTCATTTAAATTTGAACAGACTTGGAGATCTTTTATTCAATATTTTCATTTAATGTAATATATACCCTTCTTGTTTTTTTTCACTGTTTTTAATGGAGGTCAGGATTGAGGACGTGATTTTAAGCTTAACTCTGTTTGGTTTCAAGTTAGCCCATTGCTTTGCGTTGCTTTTAGTTAGTTGCACGGTGGGTTTTTTTGGGTTTTTTTTTCTTTTTCTCCATTGATATATATATAAAATTAGTATACTATTATGTTACCTTGGTATGTTATGTTTAAATTACATTGTTTGTAGTTTTTTTTTGTATTAATATCTTCTGTAATTTTATTATATTCTAACAATGTATTAGTGTCTATATGGCTTACCTTTTTGTATACTTATTTAATAAAAAGATTTAAAAAGAAAAAAAGGATTTCTCCAGCATTTTGTGTGCGTTGTTTAGATTCCTCCATCATTTTGTGTGTGTTGTTCGGATTTCCAGCATTTTGTGTGTGTTATTTGGATTCGCAGCAGTTTGTGTGTGTTGTTCGGATTCCTCCAGCATTTTGTGTGTATTGTTCGGATTCCTCCAGCATTTTGAGTGTGTTGTTCATTTTCCTCCAGCATTTTGTGTGTGTTGTTCGGATTTCCAGGATTTTGTGTGTGTTGTTCGGATTCCTCCAGCATTTTGTCTGTATTGTTCAGATTCCTCCAGCAGTTTGTGTGTTGTTCGGATTCCCATCATTTTGTGTGTGTTCTTGGGATTCCTCCAGCATTACGTGAGTGTTGTTCAGATTCCTCCATCATCTTGTGTGTGTTGTTCGGATTCCCAGCATTTTGTGTGTGTTGTTTGGATTCCTCTAGCACTGTGTTTGTGTTGTTCCGATTTCCAGCATCTTCTGTGTGTTGTTCGGATTTCCAGCATTTTGTGTGTGTTGTTCGGATTCCTCTGGCATTGTGTTTGTGTTGTTCGGATTTCCAGCATTTTCTGTGTGTTGTTCAGATTTCCAGCATTTTGTGTGTGTTCTTGGGATTCCTCCAGCATTTTGTGTGTGTTGTTCGGATTCCTCTGGCATTTTGTGTGTGTTGTTCGGATTTCCAGCATTTTGTGTGTGTTGTTCTGTTTCCTCCGGGAGTTGGTCTGTGTTGTTGAGATTTCCAGCTTTTTGTGTGTGTTGTTTGGATTCCTCCATTATTTTGTGTGTATTGTTTGGATTCCTCCAGTATTTTGTGTGTGTTGTTTGGATTTCCAGAATTTTGTGTGTGTTTATCGGACTTCCTGCATTTTGTGTGTCTTGTCTGGATTCCTCCTGCAATTTGTGTGTGTTGTTCGGATTTCCAGTATTGTGTGTGTGTTGTTCGTATTCCTCCATCATTTTGTGTGTGTTGTTCGGATTTCTAGCATTTTGTGTGTGTTGTTCGGATTCCTCCTGCATTTTGTGTGTGTTGTTCGGATTCCTCCAGCATTTTGTGTGTGTTGTTCGGATTCCTCTGGCATTTTGTGTGTGTTGTTCGGATTCCTCTGGCATTTTGTGTGTGTTGTTCGGATTTCCAGCATTTTGTGTGTGTTGTTCTGTTTCCTCCGGGAGTTGGTCTGTGTTGTTGAGATTTCTAGCTTTTTGTGTGTGTTGTTTGGATTCCTCCATTATTTTGTGTGTATTGTTTGGATTTCCAGAATTTTGTGTGTGTTTATCGGACTTCCTGCATTTTGTGTGTCTTGTCTGGATTCCTCCTGCAATTTGTGTGTGTTGTTCGGATTTCCAGTATTGTGTGTGTGTTGTTCGTATTCCTCCATCATTTTGTGTGTGCTGTTCGGATTTCTAGCATTTTGTGTGTGTTGTTCGGATTCCTCCTGCATTTTGTGTGTGTTGTTGGGATTCCTCCAGCAGTTTGTGTGTTTTCTTGGGATTCGTCCAGCATTTTGTGTGTGTTGTTCGGATTCCCAGCATTATGTGTGTGTTGTTCGGATTCCTCCAGAATTTTGTCGAAGTTGTTCGGATTCCCAGCATTTTGTGTGTTTTGATCGGACTCCTTGAGCATTTTCTGTGTCTTGTTCGGATTTCCAGCATTTTGTGTGTGTTGTTTGGATTCCTACTGCATTTTGTGTGTGTTGATCGGAATTCCAGCATTTTGTGTTTATTGTTCGCATTTCCAGAACTCTATGTGTGTTGTTCGGATTCCTCCTGGATTTCCTGTGAGTTGTTCAGATTCTTTCAGCAGTTTGTCTGTGTTCTTGGGATTCTTCCAGCATTTTCTGTGTGTTGTTCGGATTCCTCCATTATTTTGTGTGTGTTGTTCGCATTTCCAGCATTTTGCGTGTGTTGTTTGGATTCCTCCATCATTTTGAGTCTGTTGTTCGGATTCCCAGCATTTTGTGTGTTTTCTTGGGATTCCTCCAGCATTTTGTGTGTGTTGTTCAGATTCCTCCAGCAGTTTGTGTATGTTCTTGGGATTCCTCCAGTATTTTGTGTGTGTTTTTCGGAATCCTGCAGCACTTTGTGTGTATTGTTCGGATTCCTCTGGCATTTTGTGTGTGTTGTTCGGATTTCCAGCATTTTGTATGAGTTGTTCGGATTCCTCCAGCATTTTGTGTGTGTTGTTCGGATTCCTCCAGCATTTTGTGTGTGTTTTGTTCGGATTCCTGGAGCATTTTCTGTGTGTTGTTTCGATTTCCAGCATTTTGTATGAGTTGTTCGGATTCCCCCAGCATTTTGTGTGTGTTGTTTGGATTCGTCCAGTATTTTGTGTGTGTTGTTCGGTTTCCCAGCATTATGTGTGTGTTTTCGGATTCCTCCAGAATTTTGTTGGAGTTGTTCGGATTCCCAGCATTTTGTGTGTTTTGGTCGGACTCCTCGAGCATTTCTGTGTGTTGTTCGGATTTCCAGCATTTTGTGTATGTTGTTTGGATTTCCATCACTTTCCGTGTGTTGTTCAGATTCCTCCTGCATTTTCTGTGTGTTGTTCGCATTTCCAGAACTCTATGTGTGTTGTTCGGATTCCTCCAGGATTTCCTGTGAGTTGTTCTGATTCTTTCAGCAGTTTGTCTGTGTTCTTCGGATCCTTCCAGCATTTTGTGTGTGTTGTTCGCATTTCCAGCATTTTCTGTGTGTTGTTCGGAATCCTCCTGCATTTTGCGTGTGTTGTTTGGATTCCTTCAGTATTTTGTGTGTGTTGTTTTGATTTCCAGCATTTTGTGTGTGTTTTTAGGATCTCTAGAATTTTGTGTGTGTTGTTCAGATTCGCAGCATTTTGTGTGTTTGATGGGATTCATCGAGCATTTTCTGTATTCTGGTTGGATTTCCAGCATTTTGTGTGTGTTTTTCAGATTTCCGGCATTTTGTGTGTGTTTTTCGGATTCTCAGCATTTTGTGTGTGTTGTTTGGATTCCTGGAGCGTTTTCTGTGTGTTGTTCAGATTTCCAGCTTTTTGTGTGTGTTATTTGGATTCCTCCATCATTTTGTGTGTGTTCTTCGGAATTCCAGCATTTTGTGTGTATTGTTCGCATTTCCAGTACTCTATGTGTGTTGTTCGGTTTCCTCCTGGATTTCCTGTGAGTTGTTCAGATTCTTCCAGCATTTTGTGTGTGTTGTTCGGATTCCTCCTGCATTTTGTGTGTGTTGTTTGGATTCGTCCAGCATTTTGTGTGTGTTGTTCGGATTCCCTGCATTATGTGTGTTTTAATCGGACTCCTCGAGCACTTTCTGTGTGTTGTTCGGATTTCCAGCATTTTGTGTGTTTTAATCGGACTCCTCGAGCACTTTCTGTGTGTTGTTCGGATTTCCAGCATTTTGTGTGTGTTGTTTGGATTTCCATCATTTTCTGTGTGTTGTTCGGATTCCTCCAGCATTTTGTGTGTGTTGTTCGGAATTCCAGCATTTTGTGTGTATTGTTCGCATTTCCAGTACTCTATGTGTGTTGTTCGGTTTCCTCCTGGATTTCCTGTGAGTTGTTCAGATTCTTTCAGCATTTTGTGTGTGTTCTTGGGATTCCTCCAGCATTTTGTGTGTGTTGTTCAGATTCCTCCAGCAGTTTGTGTGTGTTCTTGGGATTCCTCCAGTATTTTGTGTGTGTTTTTCGGATTCCTCCAGCATTTTGTGTTTATTGTTCGGATTCCTCTGGCATTTTGTGTGTGTTGTTCGGATTTCCAGCATTTTGTACGAGTTGTTCGGATTCCTCCAGCATTTTGTGTGTGTTGTTTGGATTTCCAGCATTTTGTGTGTGTTTTTAGGATTTCTAGAATTTTGTGTGTGTTGTTCAGATTCGCAGCATTTTGTGTGTTTTGATGGGATTCATCGAGCATTTTCTGTATTTTGGTTGGATTTCCAGCATTTTGTGTGTGTTTTTCGGATTTCCGGCATTTTGTGTGTGTTTTTCGGATTCTCAGCATTTTGTGTCTGTTGTTTGGATTCCTCGAGCATTTTCTGTGTTTTGTTCGGATTTCTCCAGCATTTTGTGTGTATTGTTCTGTTTCCTTCGGGATTTGGTCTGTGTTGTTGAGATTTCCAGCTTTTTGTGTGTGTTGTTTGGATTCCTCCATTATTTTGTGTGTGTTGTTTGGATTCCTCCATATTTTGTGTGTGTTTATCGGATTTCCTGCATTTTGTAAGTCTTGTCTGGATTCCTCCAGCAATTTGTGTGTGTTGTTCGGATTTCCAGTATTTTGTGTGTGTTGTTCGTATTCCTCCATCATTTTGTGTGTGCTGTTCGGATTTCTAGCATTTTGTGTGTGCTGTTCGGATTCCTCCAGCACTTTGTGTGTTGTTTTTATTCCCAGCAGTGTGTGCGTTGTTCGGATTCCCAGCATTTTGTGTGTGTTCTTGGGATTCCTCCAGCATTTCGTGTGTGTTGTTCGGATTCCTCCAGCATTTTGTGTGTATTGTTCGGATTCCTCTGGCATTTTGTGTGTGTTGTTCGGATTTCCAGAATTTCGTTTGAGTTGTTCAGATTCCGCCAGCATTTTGTCTGTAGTGTTCGGATTCCTCCAGCACTTTGTGTGTTGTTTTTTTTATATTCCCAGCAGTTTGTGTGTTGTTCAGATTCCCAGCATTTTGTGTGTGTTCTTGGGATTCCTCCAGCATTTTGTGTGTGTTTTTCGGATTTCCAGTATTTTCTGTGTCTTGTTCGGATTTCCAGCATTTTGTGTGTGTTGTTCGGATTCCTCCAGCGTGTCGTGTGTTTTGTTCGGATTCCTCCATCATTTTGTGTGTGTTGTTCGGATTTCCAGAATTTTGTGTGAGTTCATCGGATTTCCCTCATTTTGTGTGTCTTCCTTCAATTCCTCCAGCAATTTGTGTGTGTTGTTCCGATTTCCAGCATTTTGTGTGTGTTGTTTGTATTCGCAGCAGTTTGTGTGTTTTGATTGGATTCATCGTGCATTTTCTGTATTTTGTTCGGATTTCCAGCATTTTGGGTGTGTTGATCGGATTCCTCCAGCATTTTGTGTGTGCTGTTCGGATTACTCCAGCACTTTGTGTGTTGTCTTTATTCCCAGCAGTCTGTGTGTTTTTCGGATTCCGAGCATTTTGTGTGTGTTCTTGGGATTCCTCCAGCATTTCGTGTGTGGTTTTTGGATTTCCGGTATTTTGTGTGTGTTTTTCGGATTTCTGGCATTTTGTGTGTGTTGTTTGGATTCCTGGAGCATTTTCTGTGTCTTTTTCAGATTTCCAGCATTTCGTGTGTGTTGTTCGGATTCCTCCAGCATGTCACGTGTTTTGTTCAGTTTTTCCAGCATTTTGTGTGGGTCGTTCAGTTTGCTCCGGGATTTTGTCTGTGTTGTTGAGATTTCCAGCTTTTTGTGAGTGTTGTTTGGATTCCCAGCATTTTGTGTGTGTTCTTGGGATTCCTGCAGCATTTCGTGTGGGTTGTTCGTATTCCCAGCATTTTGTGTGTGTTGTTCGGATTCCCAGCATTTTGTGTGTGTTGTTCGGATTCCCAGCATTTTGTGTGTGTTCTTGGGATTCCTCCAGCATTTCGTGTGTGTTGTTCAGATTCCCAGCATTTTGTGTGTGTTGTTCGGATTCCTCCAGCATTTTCTGTATTTTGTTCGGATTCCCCGCATTTTGTGTGTTTTGATCGGATTCATCGCGCATTCTCTGTATGTTGTTGGGATTTCCAGCATTTTGGGTGTGTTGTTCGGATTTCCATTATATTCTGTGTGTATGTTCGGATTCCTCCTGCATTTTGTGTGTGTTCTTGGGATTCCTCCAGCATTTCGTGTGTGTTTCTCGGATTTCTGGCATTTTGTGTGTGTTTTTCCGATTTTCAGAATTTTGTGTGTGTTGTTTGGAATCCTTAAGCATTTTCTGTGTTTTGTTCGGATTTCCAGCATTTTGTGTGTGTCGTTCAGTTTGCTCCGGGATTTTGTCTGTGTTGTTGAGATTTCCAGCTTTTTGTGTGTGTTGTTTGGATTCCACCATCATTTTGTGTGTGTTGTTCAGATTTCCAGAATTTTGTGTGTGTTTATCGATTTCCCGCATTTTGTGTGTCTTGTCTGGATTCCTCCAGCATTTTGTGTGTGTTGTTCGGATTCCTCCAGCAGTTTGTGTGTTATTGGGATTCCTCCAGCATTTTGTGTGTGTTGTTCTGATTCCTCCAGCCTTTTGTGTGCATTGTTCAGATTCCTCCAGCATTTTGTGTGTGTTGTTCGGATTTCCAGCATTTTGTGTGTGTTGTTCGGATTCCTCCAGCATTTTGTGTGTGTTGTTCGGATTCCTGCAGCATTTTCTGTGTGGTGTTCGGATTTCCAGCATTCTGTGTATGTTGTTCGGATTTCCAGTATTTTGTGTGTGTTGTTCATATTCTTCCAGCATTTTGTGTGTGTTGTTCGTATTCCTCCATCACTTTGTGTGCGCTGTTCGGATTTCTAGCATTTTGTGTGTGTTGTTCGGATTGCCCGCATTTTGTGTGTTTTGATCGGATTCATCGTGCATTTTCTGTATGTTGTTCGGATTTCCAGCATTTGTGTGTGTTGTTCGGATTTCCATCATTTTCTGTGTGTTGTTCGGATTCCTCCAGCATTTTGTGTGTAGTGTTCGGATTCCTCCAGCACTTTGTGTGTTGTTTTTATTCCCAGCAGTCTGTGTGTTTTTCGGATTCCAGGCATTTTGTGTGTGTTCTTGAGATTCCTCCAGCATTTCGTGTGTGTTTTTCGGATTCCTCCAGAATTTTGTGTGTGTTGTTCGGATTCCTCCATTATTTTGTGTGTGTTTTTAGGATTTCTAGAATTTTGTGTGTGTTGTTCAGATTCGCAGCATTTTGTGTGTTTTGATGGGATTCATCGAGCATTTTCTGTATCTTGGTTGGATTTCCAGCATTTTGTGTGTGTTTTTCGGATTTCCGGCATTTTGTGTGTGTTTTTCGGATTCTCAACATTTTGTGTGTGTTGTTTGGATTCCTGGAGCATTTTCTGTGTCTTGTTCGGATTTCCAGTATTTTGTGTGTGTTGTTCGGATTCCTCCAGTATTTTGTGTGTGTTGTTCAGCTTTCCAGCATTTTGTGTGTGTTGTTCGGATTCCTCCAGCATTTTTTGTATGTTGTTTAGATTTCCAGCATTTTGTGTGTGTTGTTCGAATTCCTCTGGCATTTTGTGTGTGTTGTTCGGATTTCCAGCATTTTGTGTGTGTTGTTCTGTTTCCTCCGGGAGTTGGTCTGTGTTGTTGAGATTTCCAGCTTTTTGTGTGTGTTGTTTGGATTCCTCCATTATTTTGTGTGTATTGTTTGGATTCCTCCAGTATTTTGTGTGTGTTGTTTGGATTTCCAGAATTTTGTGTGTGTTTATCGGACTTCCTGCATTTTGTGTGTCTTGTCTGGATTCCTCCTGCAATTTGTGTGTGTTGTTCGGATTTCCAGTATTGTGTGAGTGTTGTTCGTATTCCTCCATCATTTTGTGTGTGCTGTTCGGATTTCTAGCATTTTGTGTGTGTTGTTCAGATTCCTCCTGCATTTTGTGTGTGTTGTTGGGATTCCTCCAGCAGTTTGTGTGTTTTCTTGGGATTCGTCCAGCATTTTGTGTGTGTTGTTCGGATTCCCAGCATTATGTGTGTGTTGTTCGGATTCCTCCAGAATTTTGTCGAAGTTGTTCGGATTCCCAGCATTTTGTGTGTTTTGATCGGACTCCTTGAGCATTTTCTGTGTCTTGTTCGGATTTCCAGCATTTTGTGTGTGTTGTTTGGATTCCTCCAGCATTTTGTGTGTGCTGTTCAGATTCCTCCAGCAGTTTGTGTATGTTCTTGGGATTCCTCCAGTATTTTGTGTGTGTTTTTCGGATTCCTGCAGCACTTTGTGTGTATTGTTCGGATTCCTCTGGCATTTTGTGTGTGTTGTTCGGATTTCCAGCATTTTGTATGAGTTGTTCGGATTCCTCCAGCATTTTGTGTGTGTTGTTCGGATTCCTCCAGCATTTTGTGTGTGTTTTGTTCGGATTCCTGGAGCATTTTCTGTGTGTTGTTTCGATTTCCAGCATTTTGTATGAGTTGTTCGGATTCCCCCAGCATTTTGTGTGTGTTGTTTGGATTCGTCCAGTATTTTGTGTGTGTTGTTCGGTTTCCCAGCATTATGTGTGTGTTTTCGGATTCCTCCAGAATTTTGTTGGAGTTGTTCGGATTCCCAGCATTTTGTGTGTTTTGGTCGGACTCCTCGAGCATTTCTGTGTGTTGTTCGGATTTCCAGCATTTTGTGTATGTTGTTTGGATTTCCATCACTTTCCGTGTGTTGTTCAGATTCCTCCTGCATTTTGTGTGTGTTGTTCGGAATTCCAGCATTTTGTGTGTATTGTTCGCATTTCCAGAACTCTATGTGTGTTGTTTGGATTCCTCCAGGATTTCCTGTGAGTTGTTCTGATTCTTTCAGCAGTTTGTCTGTGTTCTTCGGATCCTTCCAGCATTTTGTGTGTGTTGTTCGTATTTCCAGCATTTTCTGTGTGTTGTTCGGAATCCTCCTGCATTTTGCGTGTGTTGTTTGGATTCCTTCAGTATTTTGTGTGTGTTGTTTTGATTTCCAGCATTTTGTGTGTGTTTTTAGGATCTCTAGAATTTTGTGTGTGTTGTTCAGATTCGCAGCATTTTGTGTGTTTGATGGGATTCATCGAGCATTTTCTGTATTCTGGTTGGATTTCCAGCATTTTGTGTGTGTTTTTCAGATTTCCGGCATTTTGTGTGTGTTTTTCGGATTCTCAGCATTTTGTGTGTGTTGTTTGGATTCCTGGAGCGTTTTCTGTGTGTTGTTCAGATTTCCAGCTTTTTGTGTGTGTTATTTGGATTCCTCCATCATTTTGTGTGTGTTCTTCGGAATTCCAGCATTTTGTGTGTATTGTTCGCATTTCCAGTACTCTATGTGTGTTGTTCGGTTTCCTCCTGGATTTCCTGTGAGTTGTTCAGATTCTTCCAGCATTTTGTGTGTGTTGTTCGGATTCCTCGAGCACTTTCTGTGTGTTGTTCGGATTCCCAGCATTTTGTGTGTTTTGATCGGACTCCTCGAGCACTTTCTGTGTGTTGTTCGGATTTCCAGCATTTTGTGTGTGTTGTTTGGATTTCCATCATTTTCTGTGTGTTGTTCTGATTCCTGCAGCATTTTGTGTGTGTTGTTCGGAATTCCAGCATTTTGTGTGTATTGTTCGCATTTCCAGAACTCTATGTGTGTTGATCGGATTCCTCTTGGATTTCCTGTGAGTTGTTCAGATTCTTTCAGCATTTTGTCTGTGTTCTTGGGATTCCTCCAGCATTTTGTGTGTGCTGTTCAGATTCCTCCAGCAGTTTGTGTATGTTCTTGGGATTCCTCCAGTATTTTGTGTGTGTTTTTCGGATTCCTGCAGCACTTTGTGTGTATTGTTCGGATTCCTCTGGCATTTTGTGTGTGTTGTTCGGATTTCCAGCATTTTGTATGAGTTGTTCGGATTCCTCCAGCATTTTGTGTGTGTTGTTCGGATTCCTCCAGCATTTTGTGTGTGTTTTGTTCGGATTCCTGGAGCATTTTCTGTGTGTTGTTTCGATTTCCAGCATTTTGTATGAGTTGTTCGGATTCCCCCAGCATTTTGTGTGTGTTGTTTGGATTCGTCCAGTATTTTGTGTGTGTTGTTCGGTTTCCCAGCATTATGTGTGTGTTTTCGGATTCCTCCAGAATTTTGTTGGAGTTGTTCGGATTCCCAGCATTTTGTGTGTTTTGGTCGGACTCCTCGAGCATTTCTGTGTGTTGTTCGGATTTCCAGCATTTTGTGTATGTTGTTTGGATTTCCATCACTTTCCGTGTGTTGTTCAGATTCCTCCTGCATTTTGTGTGTGTTGTTCGGAATTCCAGCATTTTGTGTGTATTGTTCGCATTTCCAGAACTCTATGTGTGTTGTTTGGATTCCTCCAGGATTTCCTGTGAGTTGTTCTGATTCTTTCAGCAGTTTGTCTGTGTTCTTCGGATCCTTCCAGCATTTTGTGTGTGTTGTTCGTATTTCCAGCATTTTCTGTGTGTTGTTCGGAATCCTCCTGCATTTTGCGTGTGTTGTTTGGATTCCTTCAGTATTTTGTGTGTGTTGTTTTGATTTCCAGCATTTTGTGTGTGTTTTTAGGATCTCTAGAATTTTGTGTGTGTTGTTCAGATTCGCAGCATTTTGTGTGTTTGATGGGATTCATCGAGCATTTTCTGTATTCTGGTTGGATTTCCAGCATTTTGTGTGTGTTTTTCAGATTTCCGGCATTTTGTGTGTGTTTTTCGGATTCTCTGCATTTTGTGTGTGTTGTTTGGATTCCTGGAGCGTTTTCTGTGTGTTGTTCAGATTTCCAGCTTTTTGTGTGTGTTATTTGGATTCCTCCATCATTTTGTGTGTGTTCTTCGGAATTCCAGCATTTTGTGTGTATTGTTCGCATTTCCAGTACTCTATGTGTGTTGTTCGGTTTCCTCCTGGATTTCCTGTGAGTTGTTCAGATTCTTCCAGCATTTTGTGTGTGTTGTTCGGATTCCTCGAGCACTTTCTGTGTGTTGTTCGGATTCCCAGCATTTTGTGTGTTTTGATCGGACTCCTCGAGCACTTTCTGTGTGTTGTTCGGATTTCCAGCGTTTTGTGTGTGTTGTTTGGATTTCCATCATTTTCTGTGTGTTGTTCTGATTCCTGCAGCATTTTGTGTGTGTTGTTCGGAATTCCAGCATTTTGTGTGTATTGTTCGCATTTCCAGAACTCTATGTGTGTTGATCGGATTCCTCTTGGATTTCCTGTGAGTTGTTCAGATTCTTTCAGCATTTTGTCTGTGTTCTTGGAATTCTTCCAGCATTTTGTGTGTGTTGTTCGGATTCCTCCATCATTTTGTGTCAGTTGTTTGCATTCCCAGTATTTTGTGTGTGTTCTTGGGATTCCTCCAGCATATTGTTTGTGTTGTTCAAATTCCTCCAGCAGTTTGTGTGTGTTCTTGGGATTCCTCCAGTATTTTGTGTGTGTTTTTCGGATTCCTCCAGCATTTTGTGTGTATTGTTCGGATTCCTCTGGCATTTTGTGTGTGTTGTTCGGATGTCCAGCATTTTGTGTGTTGTTTTTATTCCCAGCAGTGTGTGCGTTGTCCGGATTCCCAGCATTTTGTGTGTGTTCTTGGGATTCCTCCAGCATTTTGTGTGGGTTGGTCGTATTCCCAGCATTTTGTGTGTGTTGTTCGGATTCCCAGCATTTTGTGTGTGTTGTTCGGATTTCCAGCATTTTGTGTGTGTTCTTGGGATTCCTCCAGCATTTCATTTGTGTTGTTCGGATTTCTAGCATTTTGTGTGTGTTGTTCGGATTCCTCCTGCATTTTGTGTGTGTTGTTTGGATTCGTCCAGCATTTTGTGTGTGTTGTTCGGATTCCCAGCATTATGTGTGTGTTGTTCGGATTCCTCCAGAATTTTGTTGGAGTTGTTCGGATTCCCAGCATTTTGTGGTTTTGATCGGACTCCTCGAGCATTTTCTGTGTGTTGTTCGGATTTCCAGCATTTTGTATGTGTTGTTCGGATTCCTCCTGCATTTTGTGTGTGTTGTTTGGATTCCTTCAGTATTTTGTGTGTGTTGTTATGATTTCCAGCATTTTGTGTGTGTTTTTAGGATTTCTAGAATTTTGTGTGTGTTGTTCAGATTCGCAGCATTTCGTGTGTTTGATGGGATTCATCGAGCATTTTCTGTATTTTGGTTGGATTTCCAGCATTTTGTGTGTGTTTTTCGGATTTCCGGCATTTTGTGTGTGTTTTTCGGATTCTCAGCATTTTGTGTGTGTTGTTTGGATTCCTGGAGCATTTTCTGTGTGTTGTTCAGATTTCCAGCATTTTGCGTGTGTTGTTCTGTTTCCTCCGGGATTTTGTCTGTTCTGTTGAGATTTCCAGCTTTTTGTGTGTGTTGTTTGGATTCCTGCATAATTTTGTGTGTGTTGTTTGGATTTCCAGAATTTTGTGTGTGTTTATCGGATTTCCCGCATTTTGTCTGTCTTGTCTGGATTCCTCCAGCAATTTGTGTGTGTTGTTCGGATTTCCAGTATTTTGTATGTGTTGTTCTGATTCCCTGCATTATGTGTGTGTTGTTCGGATTCCTCCAGAATTTTGTTGGTGTTGTTCGGATTCCCAGCATTTTGTGTGTTTTGATCGGACTCCTCGAGCACTTTCTGTGTGTTGTTCGGATTTCCAGCATTTTGTGTGTGTTGTTTGGATTTCCATCATTTTCTGTGTGTTGTTCGGATTCCTCCAGCATTTTGTGTGTGTTGTTCGGATTCCTCCATTTTTTTGTGTGTGTTGTTCACATTTCTAGCATTTTGTGTGTGTTGTTCGGATTCCTCCTGCATTTTGTCTGAGTTATTCGGATTCCTCCAGCATTTTGTGTGTGTTGTTGGGATTCCTCCAGCATTTTGTGTGTGTTGTTCGGATTCCTCCAGCATTTGGTGTGCTTTGTTCGGATTCCTCTGGCATTTTGTGTGTGTTGTTCGTTTTTCCAGCATTTTGTGTGTATTGTTCAGATTCCTCAAGCATTTACTGTGTGTTGTTCGGATTCCTGCAGCAATTTCTGAGTGGTGTTTGGATTTCCAGCATTCTGTGTATGTTGTTCGGATTTCCAGTATTTTGTGTGTGTTGTTCATATTCCTGCATCATTTTGTGTCTGGTGTTCGGATTCCTCCAGCATTTTGTGTGTTGTTTTTATTCCCAGCAGTGTGTGCGTTGTTCGGATTCCCAGCATTTTGTGTGTGTTCTTGGGATTCCTCCAGCATTTCGTGTGGGTCGTTCGTATTCCCAGCATTTTGTGTGTGTTGTTCGGATTCCCAGCATTTTGTGTGTGTTGTTCGGATTCCCAGCATTTTGTGTGTGTTCTTGGGATTCCTCCAGCATTTCATTTGTGTTGTTCGGATTTCTAGCATTTTGTGTGTGTTGTTCGGATTCCTCCTGCATTTTGTGTGTGTTGTTGAGATTTCCTGCTTTTTGTGTGTGTTATTTGGATTCCTCCATCATTTTGTGTGTGTTGTTTGGATTTCTCCAGTATTTTGTGTGTGTTGTTTGGATTTCCAGAATTTTGTGTGTGTTTATCGGATTTCCTGCACTTTGTGTGTCTTGTCTGGATTCTTCCAGCAGTTTGTGTGTGTTGTTCGGATTTCCGGCATTATGTGTGTGTTTTTCGTATTCTCAGGATTTTGTGTGTGTTGTTTGGATTCCTGGAGCATTTTCTGTGTGTTGTTCGGATTTCCAGCATTTTGTGTGTGTTGTTCGGATTCCTCCAGCATGTCATGTGTTTTGTTCGGATTTCTCCAGCATTTTGTGTGTGTTGTTCTGTTTCCTCCGGGATTTTGTCTGTGTTGTTGAGATTTCCAGCTTTTTGTGTGTGTTGTTTGGATTCCTCCATCATTTTGTGTGTGTTGTTTGGATTTCCAGAATTTTGTGTGTGTTTATCTGATTTCCCGCATTTTGTGTGTCTTGTCTGGATTCCTCCAGCAATTTGTGTGTGTTGTTCGGATTTCCAGTATTTTGTGTGTGTTGTTCATATTCCTCCATTATTTTCTGTGCGTTGTTCGGATTTCTAGCATTTTGTGTGTGTTGTTCGGATTCCTCCTGCATTTTGTGTGTGTTGTTTGGATTCGTGCAGCATTTTGTGTGTGTTGTTCGGATTCCCAGCATTATGTGTGTGTTGTTCGGATTCCTCCAGAATTTTGTTGGAGTTGTTCGGATTCCCAGCATTTTGTGTGTTTTGATCGGACTCCTCGAGCACTTTCTGTGTGTTGTTTGGATTTCCAGCATTTTGTGTGTGTTGTTTGGATTTCCATCATTTTCTGTGTGTTGTTCGGATTCCTCCAGCATTTTGTGTGTGTTGTTCGGAATTCCAGCATTTTGTGTGTATTGTTCGCATTTCCAGTACTCTATGTATGTTGTTCGGTTTCCTCCTGGATTTCCTGTGAGTTGTTCAGATTCTTTCAGCATTTTGTCTGTGTTCTTGGAATTCTTCCAGCATTTTGTGTGTGTTGTTCGGATTCCTCCTGCATTTTGTGTGTGTTGTTTGGATTCGTCCAGCATTTTGTGTGTGTTGTTCGGATTCCCAGCATTATGTGTGTGTTGTTCGGATTCCTCCAGAATTTTGTTGGAGTTGTTCGGATTCCCAGCATTTTGTGTGTTTTGATCGGACTCCTCGAACATTTTCTGTGTGTTGTTTGGATTTCCAGCATTTTGTGTGTGTTGTTTGGATTTCCATCATTTTCTGTGTGTTGTTCGGATTCCTCCAGCATTTTGTGTGTGTTGTTCAGAATTCCAGCATTTTGTGTGTATTGTTTGCATTTCCAGTACTCTATGTGTTTTGTTCGGTTTCCTCCTGGATTTCCTGTGAGTTGTTCAGATTCTTTCAGCATTTTGTCTGTGTTCTTGGAATTCTTCCAGCATTTTGTGTGTGTTGTTCGGATTCCTCCATCATTTTGTGTCTGTTGTTCGGATTCCCAGCATTTTGTGTGTGTTCTTGGGATTCCTCCAGCATTTTGTGTGTGTTGTTCAGATTCCTCCAGCAGTTTGTGTGTGTTCTTGGGATTCCTCCAGTATTTTGTGTGTATTGTTTGGATTTCTCTGGCATTTTGTGTGTGTTGTTCGGATTTCCAGCATTTTGTATGAGTTGTTCGGATTCCTCCAGCATTTTGTGTGTGTTGTTTGGATTTCCAGCATTTTGTGTGTGTTTTTAGGATTTCTAGAATTTTGTGTGTGTTGTTCGGATTCGCAGCATTTTGTGTGTTTTGATGGGATTCATCGAGCTTTTTCTGTATTTTGGTTGGATTTCCAGCATTTTGTGTGTGTTTTTCGGATTTCCGGCATTTTGTGTGTGTTTTTCGGATTCTCAGCATTTTGTCTGTGTTGTTTGGGTTCCTCCGAGATTTTGTCTGTGTTGTTGAGATTTCCAGCTTTTTGTGTGTGTTGTTTGGATTTCCAGAATTTTGTGTGTCTTGTCTGGAGTCCTCCAGCAATTTGTGTGTGTTGTTCGGATTTCCAGTATTTTGTGTGTGTTGTTCGTATTCCTCCATTATTTTGTGTGTGCTGTTCGGATTCCCAGCATTATGTGTGTGTTGTTCTGATTCCTCCAGAATTTTGTTGGAGTTGTTCGGATTCCCAGCATTTTGTGTGTTTTGATCGGACTCCTTGAGCATTTTCTGTGTCTTGTTCGGATTTCCAGCATTTTGTGTGTGTTGTTTGGATTCCTCCAGCATTTTGTGTGTGCTGTTCAGATTCCTCCAGCAGTTTGTGTATGTTCTTGGGATTCCTCCAGTATTTTGTGTGTGTTTTTCGGATTCCTGCAGCACTTTGTGTGTATTGTTCGGATTCCTCTGGCATTTTGTGTGTGTTGTTCGGATTTCCAGCATTTTGTATGAGTTGTTCGGATTCCTCCAGCATTTTGTGTGTGTTGTTCGGATTCCTCCAGCATTTTGTGTGTGTTTTGTTCGGATTCCTGGAGCATTTTCTGTGTGTTGTTTCGATTTCCAGCATTTTGTATGAGTTGTTCGGATTCCCCCAGCATTTTGTGTGTGTTGTTTGGATTCGTCCAGTATTTTGTGTGTGTTGTTCGGTTTCCCAGCATTATGTGTGTGTTTTCGGATTCCTCCAGAATTTTGTTGGAGTTGTTCGGATTCCCAGCATTTTGTGTGTTTTGGTCGGACTCCTCGAGCATTTCTGTGTGTTGTTCGGATTTCCAGCATTTTGTGTATGTTGTTTGGATTTCCATCACTTTCCGTGTGTTGTTCAGATTCCTCCTGCATTTTGTGTGTGTTGTTCGGAATTCCAGCATTTTGTGTGTATTGTTCGCATTTCCAGAACTCTATGTGTGTTGTTTGGATTCCTCCAGGATTTCCTGTGAGTTGTTCTGATTCTTTCAGCAGTTTGTCTGTGTTCTTCGGATCCTTCCAGCATTTTGTGTGTGTTGTTCGTATTTCCAGCATTTTCTGTGTGTTGTTCGGAATCCTCCTGCATTTTGCGTGTGTTGTTTGGATTCCTTCAGTATTTTGTGTGTGTTGTTTTGATTTCCAGCATTTTGTGTGTGTTTTTAGGATCTCTAGAATTTTGTGTGTGTTGTTCAGATTCGCAGCATTTTGTGTGTTTGATGGGATTCATCGAGCATTTTCTGTATTCTGGTTGGATTTCCAGCATTTTGTGTGTGTTTTTCAGATTTCCGGCATTTTGTGTGTGTTTTTCGGATTCTCAGCATTTTGTGTGTGTTGTTTGGATTCCTGGAGCGTTTTCTGTGTGTTGTTCAGATTTCCAGCTTTTTGTGTGTGTTATTTGGATTCCTCCATCATTTTGTGTGTGTTCTTCGGAATTCCAGCATTTTGTGTGTATTGTTCGCATTTCCAGTACTCTATGTGTGTTGTTCGGTTTCCTCCTGGATTTCCTGTGAGTTGTTCAGATTCTTCCAGCATTTTGTGTGTGTTGTTCGGATTCCTCGAGCACTTTCTGTGTGTTGTTCGGATTCCCAGCATTTTGTGTGTTTTGATCGGACTCCTCGAGCACTTTCTGTGTGTTGTTCGGATTTCCAGCGTTTTGTGTGTGTTGTTTGGATTTCCATCATTTTCTGTGTGTTGTTCTGATTCCTGCAGCATTTTGTGTGTGTTGTTCGGAATTCCAGCATTTTGTGTGTATTGTTCGCATTTCCAGAACTCTATGTGTGTTGATCGGATTCCTCTTGGATTTCCTGTGAGTTGTTCAGATTCTTTCAGCATTTTGTCTGTGTTCTTGGAATTCTTCCAGCATTTTGTGTGTGTTGTTCGGATTCCTCCATCATTTTGTGTCAGTTGTTTGCATTCCCAGTATTTTGTGTGTGTTCTTGGGATTCCTCCAGCATATTGTTTGTGTTGTTCAAATTCCTCCAGCAGTTTGTGTGTGTTCTTGGGATTCCTCCAGTATTTTGTGTGTGTTTTTCGGATTCCTCCAGCATTTTGTGTGTATTGTTCGGATTCCTCTGGCATTTTGTGTGTGTTGTTCGGATGTCCAGCATTTTGTGTGTTGTTTTTATTCCCAGCAGTGTGTGCGTTGTCCGGATTCCCAGCATTTTGTGTGTGTTCTTGGGATTCCTCCAGCATTTTGTGTGGGTTGGTCGTATTCCCAGCATTTTGTGTGTGTTGTTCGGATTCCCAGCATTTTGTGTGTGTTGTTCGGATTTCCAGCATTTTGTGTGTGTTCTTGGGATTCCTCCAGCATTTCATTTGTGTTGTTCGGATTTCTAGCATTTTGTGTGTGTTGTTCGGATTCCTCCTGCATTTTGTGTGTGTTGTTTGGATTCGTCCAGCATTTTGTGTGTGTTGTTCGGATTCCCAGCATTTTGTGTGTGTTGTTCGGATTCCTCCAGCATTTTGTTGGAGTTGTTCGGATTCCCAGCATTTTGTGTGTTTTGATCGGACTCCTCGAGCATTTTCTGTGTGTTGTTCGGATTTCCAGCATTTTGTATGTGTTGTTCGGATTCCTCCTGCATTTTGTGTGTGTTGTTTGGATTCCTTCAGTATTTTGTGTGTGTTGTTATGATTTCCAGCATTTTGTGTGTGTTTTTAGGATTTCTAGAATTTTGTGTGTGTTGTTCAGATTCGCAGCATTTCGTGTGTTTGATGGGATTCATCGAGCATTTTCTGTATTTTGGTTGGATTTCCAGCATTTTGTGTGTGTTTTTCGGATTTCCGGCATTTTGTGTGTGTTTTTCGGATTCTCAGCATTTTGTGTGTGTTGTTTGGATTCCTGGAGCATTTTCTGTGTGTTGTTCAGATTTCCAGCATTTTGCGTGTGTTGTTCTGTTTCCTCCGGGATTTTGTCTGTTCTGTTGAGATTTCCAGCTTTTTGTGTGTGTTGTTTGGATTCCTGCATAATTTTGTGTGTGTTGTTTGGATTTCCAGAATTTTGTGTGTGTTTATCGGATTTCCCGCATTTTGTCTGTCTTGTCTGGATTCCTCCAGCAATTTGTGTGTGTTGTTCGGATTTCCAGTATTTTGTATGTGTTGTTCTGATTCCCTGCATTATGTGTGTGTTGTTCGGATTCCTCCAGAATTTTGTTGGAGTTGTTCGGATTCCCAGCATTTTGTGTGTTTTGATCGGACTCCTCGAGCACTTTCTGTGTGTTGTTCGGATTTCCAGCATTTTGTGTGTGTTGTTTGGATTTCCATCATTTTCTGTGTGTTGTTCGGATTCCTCCAGCATTTTGTGTGTGTTGTTCGGATTCCTCCATTTTTTTGTGTGTGTTGTTCACATTTCTAGCATTTTGTGTGTGTTGTTCGGATTCCTCCTGCATTTTGTCTGAGTTATTCGGATTCCTCCAGCATTTTGTGTGTGTTGTTGGGATTCCTCCAGCATTTTGTGTGTGTTGTTCGGATTCCTCCAGCATTTGGTGTGCTTTGTTCGGATTCCTCTGGCATTTTGTGTGTGTTGTTCGTTTTTCCAGCATTTTGTGTGTATTGTTCAGATTCCTCAAGCATTTACTGTGTGTTGTTCGGATTCCTGCAGCAATTTCTGAGTGGTGTTTGGATTTCCAGCATTCTGTGTATGTTGTTCGGATTTCCAGTATTTTGTGTGTGTTGTTCATATTCCTGCATCATTTTGTGTCTGGTGTTCGGATTCCTCCAGCATTTTGTGTGTTGTTTTTATTCCCAGCAGTGTGTGCGTTGTTCGGATTCCCAGCATTTTGTGTGTGTTCTTGGGATTCCTCCAGCATTTCGTGTGGGTCGTTCGTATTCCCAGCATTTTGTGTGTGTTGTTCGGATTCCCAGCATTTTGTGTGTGTTGTTCGGATTCCCAGCATTTTGTGTGTGTTCTTGGGATTCCTCCAGCATTTCATTTGTGTTGTTCGGATTTCTAGCATTTTGTGTGTGTTGTTCGGATTCCTCCTGCATTTTGTGTGTGTTGTTGAGATTTCCTGCTTTTTGTGTGTGTTATTTGGATTCCTCCATCATTTTGTGTGTGTTGTTTGGATTTCTCCAGTATTTTGTGTGTGTTGTTTGGATTTCCAGAATTTTGTGTGTGTTTATCGGATTTCCTGCACTTTGTGTGTCTTGTCTGGATTCTTCCAGCAGTTTGTGTGTGTTGTTCGGATTTCCGGCATTATGTGTGTGTTTTTCGTATTCTCAGGATTTTGTGTGTGTTGTTTGGATTCCTGGAGCATTTTCTGTGTGTTGTTCGGATTTCCAGCATTTTGTGTGTGTTGTTCGGATTCCTCCAGCATGTCATGTGTTTTGTTCGGATTTCTCCAGCATTTTGTGTGTGTTGTTCTGTTTCCTCCGGGATTTTGTCTGTGTTGTTGAGATTTCCAGCTTTTTGTGTGTGTTGTTTGGATTCCTCCATCATTTTGTGTGTGTTGTTTGGATTTCCAGAATTTTGTGTGTGTTTATCTGATTTCCCGCATTTTGTGTGTCTTGTCTGGATTCCTCCAGCAATTTGTGTGTGTTGTTCGGATTTCCAGTATTTTGTGTGTGTTGTTCATATTCCTCCATTATTTTCTGTGCGTTGTTCGGATTTCTAGCATTTTGTGTGTGTTGTTCGGATTCCTCCTGCATTTTGTGTGTGTTGTTTGGATTCGTGCAGCATTTTGTGTGTGTTGTTCGGATTCCCAGCATTATGTGTGTGTTGTTCGGATTCCTCCAGAATTTTGTTGGAGTTGTTCGGATTCCCAGCATTTTGTGTGTTTTGATCGGACTCCTCGAGCACTTTCTGTGTGTTGTTTGGATTTCCAGCATTTTGTGTGTGTTGTTTGGATTTCCATCATTTTCTGTGTGTTGTTCGGATTCCTCCAGCATTTTGTGTGTGTTGTTCGGAATTCCAGCATTTTGTGTGTATTGTTCGCATTTCCAGTACTCTATGTGTGTTGTTCGGTTTCCTCCTGGATTTCCTGTGAGTTGTTCAGATTCTTTCAGCATTTTGTCTGTGTTCTTGGAATTCTTCCAGCATTTTGTGTGTGTTGTTCGGATTCCTCCTGCATTTTGTGTGTGTTGTTTGGATTCGTCCAGCATTTTGTGTGTGTTGTTCGGATTCCCAGCATTATGTGTGTGTTGTTCGGATTCCTCCAGAATTTTGTTGTAGTTGTTCGGATTCCCAGCATTTTGTGTGTTTTGATCGGACTCCTCGAACATTTTCTGTGTGTTGTTTGGATTTCCAGCATTTTGTGTGTGTTGTTTGGATTTCCATCATTTTCTGTGTGTTGTTCGGATTCCTCCAGCATTTTGTGTGTGTTGTTCGGAATTCCAGCATTTTGTGTGTATTGTTTGCATTTCCAGTACTCTATGTGTTTTGTTCGGTTTCCTCCTGGATTTCCTGTGAGTTGTTCAGATTCTTTCAGCATTTTGTCTGTGTTCTTGGAATTCTTCCAGCATTTTGTGTGTGTTGTTCGGATTCCTCCATCATTTTGTGTCTGTTGTTCGGATTCCCAGCATTTTGTGTGTGTTCTTGGGATTCCTCCAGCATTTTGTGTGTGTTGTTCAGATTCCTCCAGCAGTTTGTGTGTGTTCTTGGGATTCCTCCAGTATTTTGTGTGTATTGTTTGGATTTCTCTGGCATTTTGTGTGTGTTGTTCGGATTTCCAGCATTTTGTATGAGTTGTTCGGATTCCTCCAGCATTTTGTGTGTGTTGTTTGGATTTCCATCATTTTCTGTGTGTTGTTCTGATTCCTGCAGCATTTTGTGTGTGTTGTTCGGAATTCCAGCATTTTGTGTGTATTGTTCGCATTTCCAGAACTCTATGTGTGTTGATCGGATTCCTCTTGGATTTCCTGTGAGTTGTTCAGATTCTTTCAGCATTTTGTCTGTGTTCTTGGAATTCTTCCAGCATTTTGTGTGTGTTGTTCGGATTCCTCCATCATTTTGTGTCAGTTGTTTGCATTCCCAGTATTTTGTGTGTGTTCTTGGGATTCCTCCAGCATATTGTTTGTGTTGTTCAAATTCCTCCAGCAGTTTGTGTGTGTTCTTGGGATTCCTCCAGTATTTTGTGTGTGTTTTTCGGATTCCTCCAGCATTTTGTGTGTATTGTTCGGATTCCTCTGGCATTTTGTGTGTGTTGTTCGGATGTCCAGCATTTTGTGTGTTGTTTTTATTCCCAGCAGTGTGTGCGTTGTCCGGATTCCCAGCATTTTGTGTGTGTTCTTGGGATTCCTCCAGCATTTTGTGTGTGTTGTTCGGATTCCCAGCATTTTGTGTGTGTTGTTCGGATTCCCAGCATTTTGTGTGTGTTGTTCGGATTTCCAGCATTTTGTGTGTGTTCTTGGGATTCCTCCAGCATTTCATTTGTGTTGTTCGGATTTCTAGCATTTTGTGTGTGTTGTTCGGATTCCTCCTGCATTTTGTGTGTGTTGTTTGGATTCGTCCAGCATTTTGTGTGTGTTGTTCGGATTCCCAGCATTATGTGTGTTTTGTTCGGATTCCTCCAGCATTTCGTTGGAGTTGTTCGGATTCCCAGCATTTTGTGTGTTTTGATCGGACTCCTCGAGCATTTTCTGTGTGTTGTTCGGATTTCCAGCATTTTGTATGTGTTGTTCGGATTCCTCCTGCATTTTGTGTGTGTTGTTTGGATTCCTTCAGTATTTTGTGTGTGTTGTTATGATTTCCAGCATTTTGTGTGTGTTTTTAGGATTTCTAGAATTTTGTGTGTGTTGTTCAGATTCGCAGCATTTCGTGTGTTTGATGGGATTCATCGAGCATTTTCTGTATTTTGGTTGGATTTCCAGCATTTTGTGTGTGTTTTTCGGATTTCCGGCATTTTGTGTGTGTTTTTCGGATTCTCAGCATTTTGTGTGTGTTGTTTGGATTCCTGGAGCATTTTCTGTGTGTTGTTCAGATTTCCAGCATTTTGCGTGTGTTGTTCTGTTTCCTCCGGGATTTTGTCTGTTCTGTTGAGATTTCCAGCTTTTTGTGTGTGTTGTTTGGATTCCTGCATAATTTTGTGTGTGTTGTTTGGATTTCCAGAATTTTGTGTGTGTTTATCGGATTTCCCGCATTTTGTCTGTCTTGTCTGGATTCCTCCAGCAATTTGTGTGTGTTGTTCGGATTTCCAGTATTTTGTATGTGTTGTTCTGATTCCCTGCATTATGTGTGTGTTGTTCGGATTCCTCCAGAATTTTGTTGGAGTTGTTCGGATTCCCAGCATTTTGTGTGTTTTGATCGGACTCCTCGAGCACTTTCTGTGTGTTGTTCGGATTTCCAGCATTTTGTGTGTGTTGTTTGGATTTCCATCATTTTCTGTGTGTTGTTCGGATTCCTCCAGCATTTTGTGTGTGTTGTTCGGATTCCTCCATTTTTTTGTGTGTGTTGTTCACATTTCTAGCATTTTGTGTGTGTTGTTCGGATTCCTCCTGCATTTTGTCTGAGTTATTCGGATTCCTCCAGCATTTTGTGTGTGTTGTTGGGATTCCTCCAGCATTTTGTGTGTGTTGTTCGGATTCCTCCAGCATTTGGTGTGCTTTGTTCGGATTCCTCTGGCATTTTGTGTGTGTTGTTCGTTTTTCCAGCATTTTGTGTGTATTGTTCAGATTCCTCAAGCATTTACTGTGTGTTGTTCGGATTCCTGCAGCAATTTCTGAGTGGTGTTTGGATTTCCAGCATTCTGTGTATGTTGTTCGGATTTCCAGTATTTTGTGTGTGTTGTTCATATTCCTGCATCATTTTGTGTCTGGTGTTCGGATTCCTCCAGCATTTTGTGTGTTGTTTTTATTCCCAGCAGTGTGTGCGTTGTTCGGATTCCCAGCATTTTGTGTGTGTTCTTGGGATTCCTCCAGCATTTCGTGTGGGTCGTTCGTATTCCCAGCATTTTGTGTGTGTTGTTCGGATTCCCAGCATTTTGTGTGTGTTGTTCGGATTCCCAGCATTTTGTGTGTGTTCTTGGGATTCCTCCAGCATTTCATTTGTGTTGTTCGGATTTCTAGCATTTTGTGTGTGTTGTTCGGATTCCTCCTGCATTTTGTGTGTGTTGTTGAGATTTCCTGCTTTTTGTGTGTGTTATTTGGATTCCTCCATCATTTTGTGTGTGTTGTTTGGATTTCTCCAGTATTTTGTGTGTGTTGTTTGGATTTCCAGAATTTTGTGTGTGTTTATCGGATTTCCTGCACTTTGTGTGTCTTGTCTGGATTCTTCCAGCAGTTTGTGTGTGTTGTTCGGATTTCCGGCATTATGTGTGTGTTTTTCGTATTCTCAGGATTTTGTGTGTGTTGTTTGGATTCCTGGAGCATTTTCTGTGTGTTGTTCGGATTTCCAGCATTTTGTGTGTGTTGTTCGGATTCCTCCAGCATGTCATGTGTTTTGTTCGGATTTCTCCAGCATTTTGTGTGTGTTGTTCTGTTTCCTCCGGGATTTTGTCTGTGTTGTTGAGATTTCCAGCTTTTTGTGTGTGTTGTTTGGATTCCTCCATCATTTTGTGTGTGTTGTTTGGATTTCCAGAATTTTGTGTGTGTTTATCTGATTTCCCGCATTTTGTGTGTCTTGTCTGGATTCCTCCAGCAATTTGTGTGTGTTGTTCGGATTTCCAGTATTTTGTGTGTGTTGTTCATATTCCTCCATTATTTTCTGTGCGTTGTTCGGATTTCTAGCATTTTGTGTGTGTTGTTCGGATTCCTCCTGCATTTTGTGTGTGTTGTTTGGATTCGTGCAGCATTTTGTGTGTGTTGTTCGGATTCCCAGCATTATGTGTGTGTTGTTCGGATTCCTCCAGAATTTTGTTGGAGTTGTTCGGATTCCCAGCATTTTGTGTGTTTTGATCGGACTCCTCGAGCACTTTCTGTGTGTTGTTTGGATTTCCAGCATTTTGTGTGTGTTGTTTGGATTTCCATCATTTTCTGTGTGTTGTTCGGATTCCTCCAGCATTTTGTGTGTGTTGTTCGGAATTCCAGCATTTTGTGTGTATTGTTCGCATTTCCAGTACTCTATGTGTGTTGTTCGGTTTCCTCCTGGATTTCCTGTGAGTTGTTCAGATTCTTTCAGCATTTTGTCTGTGTTCTTGGAATTCTTCCAGCATTTTGTGTGTGTTGTTCGGATTCCTCCTGCATTTTGTGTGTGTTGTTTGGATTCGTCCAGCATTTTGTGTGTGTTGTTCGGATTCCCAGCATTATGTGTGTGTTGTTCGGATTCCTCCAGAATTTTGTTGTAGTTGTTCGGATTCCCAGCATTTTGTGTGTTTTGATCGGACTCCTCGAACATTTTCTGTGTGTTGTTTGGATTTCCAGCATTTTGTGTGTGTTGTTTGGATTTCCATCATTTTCTGTGTGTTGTTCGGATTCCTCCAGCATTTTGTGTGTGTTGTTCGGAATTCCAGCATTTTGTGTGTATTGTTTGCATTTCCAGTACTCTATGTGTTTTGTTCGGTTTCCTCCTGGATTTCCTGTGAGTTGTTCAGATTCTTTCAGCATTTTGTCTGTGTTCTTGGAATTCTTCCAGCATTTTGTGTGTGTTGTTCGGATTCCTCCATCATTTTGTGTCTGTTGTTCGGATTCCCAGCATTTTGTGTGTGTTCTTGGGATTCCTCCAGCATTTTGTGTGTGTTGTTCAGATTCCTCCAGCAGTTTGTGTGTGTTCTTGGGATTCCTCCAGTATTTTGTGTGTATTGTTTGGATTTCTCTGGCATTTTGTGTGTGTTGTTCGGATTTCCAGCATTTTGTATGAGTTGTTCGGATTCCTCCAGCATTTTGTGTGTGTTGTTTGGATTTCCAGCATTTTGTGTGTGTTTTTAGGATTTCTAGAATTTTGTGTGTGTTGTTCAGATTCGCAGCATTTTGTGTGTTTTGATGGGATTCATCGAGCTTTTTCTGTATTTTGGTTGGATTTCCAGCATTTTGTGTGTGTTTTTCGGATTTCCGGCATTTTGTGTGTGTTTTTCGGATTCTCAGCATTTTGTCTGTGTTGTTTGGGTTCCTCCGAGATTTTGTCTGTGTTGTTGAGATTTCCAGCTTTTTGTGTGTGTTGTTTGGATTTCCAGAATTTTGTGTGTCTTGTCTGGAGTCCTCCAGCAATTTGTGTGTGTTGTTCGGATTTCCAGTATTTTGTGTGTGTTGTTCGTATTCCTCCATTATTTTGTGTGTGCTGTTCGGATTCCCAGCATTATGTGTGTGTTGTTCTGATTCCTCCAGAATTTTGTTGGAGTTGTTCGGATTCCCAGCATTTTGTGTGTTTTGATCGGACTCCTTGAGCATTTTCTGTGTCTTGTTCGGATTTCCAGCATTTTGTGTGTGTTGTTTGGATTCCTCCAGCATTTTGTGTGTGCTGTTCAGATTCCTCCAGCAGTTTGTGTATGTTCTTGGGATTCCTCCAGTATTTTGTGTGTGTTTTTCGGATTCCTGCAGCACTTTGTGTGTATTGTTCGGATTCCTCTGGCATTTTGTGTGTGTTGTTCGGATTTCCAGCATTTTGTATGAGTTGTTCGGATTCCTCCAGCATTTTGTGTGTGTTGTTCGGATTCCTCCAGCATTTTGTGTGTGTTTTGTTCGGATTCCTGGAGCATTTTCTGTGTGTTGTTTCGATTTCCAGCATTTTGTATGAGTTGTTCGGATTCCCCCAGCATTTTGTGTGTGTTGTTTGGATTCGTCCAGTATTTTGTGTGTGTTGTTCGGTTTCCCAGCATTATGTGTGTGTTTTCGGATTCCTCCAGAATTTTGTTGGAGTTGTTCGGATTCCCAGCATTTTGTGTGTTTTGGTCGGACTCCTCGAGCATTTCTGTGTGTTGTTCGGATTTCCAGCATTTTGTGTGTGTTGTTTGGATTTCCATCATTTTCTGTGTGTTGTTCGGATTCCTCCAGCATTTTGTGTGTGTTGTTCGGATTCCTCCATTTTTTTGTGTGTGTTGTTCACATTTCTAGCATTTTGTGTGTGTTGTTCGGATTCCTCCTGCATTTTGTCTGAGTTATTCGGATTCCTCCAGCATTTTGTGTGTGTTGTTGGGATTCCTCCAGCATTTTGTGTGTGTTGTTCGGATTCCTCCAGCATTTGGTGTGCTTTGTTCGGATTCCTCTGGCATTTTGTGTGTGTTGTTCGTTTTTCCAGCATTTTGTGTGTATTGTTCAGATTCCTCAAGCATTTACTGTGTGTTGTTCGGATTCCTGCAGCAATTTCTGAGTGGTGTTTGGATTTCCAGCATTCTGTGTATGTTGTTCGGATTTCCAGTATTTTGTGTGTGTTGTTCATATTCCTGCATCATTTTGTGTCTGGTGTTCGGATTCCTCCAGCATTTTGTGTGTTGTTTTTATTCCCAGCAGTGTGTGCGTTGTTCGGATTCCCAGCATTTTGTGTGTGTTCTTGGGATTCCTCCAGCATTTCGTGTGGGTCGTTCGTATTCCCAGCATTTTGTGTGTGTTGTTCGGATTCCCAGCATTTTGTGTGTGTTGTTCGGATTCCCAGCATTTTGTGTGTGTTCTTGGGATTCCTCCAGCATTTCATTTGTGTTGTTCGGATTTCTAGCATTTTGTGTGTGTTGTTCGGATTCCTCCTGCATTTTGTGTGTGTTGTTGAGATTTCCTGCTTTTTGTGTGTGTTATTTGGATTCCTCCATCATTTTGTGTGTGTTGTTTGGATTTCTCCAGTATTTTGTGTGTGTTGTTTGGATTTCCAGAATTTTGTGTGTGTTTATCGGATTTCCTGCACTTTGTGTGACTTGTCTGGATTCTTCCAGCAGTTTGTGTGTGTTGTTCGGATTTCCGGCATTATGTGTGTGTTTTTCGTATTCTCAGGATTTTGTGTGTGTTGTTTGGATTCCTGGAGCATTTTCTGTGTGTTGTTCGGATTTCCAGCATTTTGTGTGTGTTGTTCGGATTCCTCCAGCATGTCATGTGTTTTGTTCGGATTTCTCCAGCATTTTGTGTGTGTTGTTCTGTTTCCTCCGGGATTTTGTCTGTGTTGTTGAGATTTCCAGCTTTTTGTGTGTGTTGTTTGGATTCCTCCATCATTTTGTGTGTGTTGTTTGGATTTCCAGAATTTTGTGTGTGTTTATCTGATTTCCCGCATTTTGTGTGTCTTGTCTGGATTCCTCCAGCAATTTGTGTGTGTTGTTCGGATTTCCAGTATTTTGTGTGTGTTGTTCATATTCCTCCATTATTTTCTGTGCGTTGTTCGGATTTCTAGCATTTTGTGTGTGTTGTTCGGATTCCTCCTGCATTTTGTGTGTGTTGTTTGGATTCGTGCAGCATTTTGTGTGTGTTGTTCGGATTCCCAGCATTATGTGTGTGTTGTTCGGATTCCTCCAGAATTTTGTTGGAGTTGTTCGGATTCCCAGCATTTTGTGTGTTTTGATCGGACTCCTCGAGCATTTTCTGTGTGTTGTTCGGATTTCCAGGATTTTGTGTGTGTTGTTCGGATTTCTATCATTTTGTTTGTGTTGTTCGGATTCCTCCAGCATTTTGTGTGTGTTGTTCGGAATTCCAGCATTTTGTGTGTATTGTTCGCATTTCCAGTACTCTATGTGTGTTGTTCGGTTTCCTCCTGGATTTCCTGTGAGTTGTTCAGATTCTTTCAGCATTTTGTCTGTGTTCTTGGAATTCTTCCAGCATTTTGTGTGTGTTGTTCGGATTCCTCCTGCATTTTGTGTGTGTTGTTTGGATTCGTCCAGCATTTTGTGTGTGTTGTTCGGATTCCCAGCATTATGTGTGTGTTGTTCGGATTCCTCCAGAATTTTGTTGGAGTTGTTCGGATTCCCAGCATTTTGTGTGTTTTGATCGGACTCCTCGAACATTTTCTGTGTGTTGTTTGGATTTCCAGCATTTTGTGTGTGTTGTTTGGATTTCCATCATTTTCTGTGTGTTGTTCGGATTCCTCCGGCATTTTGTGTGTGTTGTTCGGAATTCCAGCATTTTGTGTGTATTGTTTGCATTTCCAGTACTCTATGTGTTTTGTTCGGTTTCCTCCTGGATTTCCTGTGAGTTGTTCAGATTCTTTCAGCATTTTGTCTGTGTTCTTGGAATTCTTCCAGCATTTTGTGTGTGTTGTTCGGATTCCTCCATCATTTTGTGTCTGTTGTTCGGATTCCCAGCATTTTGTGTGTGTTCTTGGGATTCCTCCAGCATTTTGTGTGTGTTGTTCAGATTCCTCCAGCAGTTTGTGTGTGTTCTTGGGATTCCTCCAGTATTTTGTGTGTATTGTTTGGATTTCTCTGGCATTTTGTGTGTGTTGTTCGGATTTCCAGCATTTTGTATGAGTTGTTCGGATTCCTCCAGCATTTTGTGTGTGTTGTTTGGATTTCCAGCATTTTGTGTGTGTTTTTAGGATTTCTAGAATTTTGTGTGTGTTGTTCAGATTCGCAGCATTTTGTGTGTTTTGATGGGATTCATCGAGCTTTTTCTGTATTTTGGTTGGATTTCCAGCATTTTGTGTGTGTTTTTCGGATTTCCGGCATTTTGTGTGTGTTTTTCGGATTCTCAGCATTTTGTCTGTGTTGTTTGGGTTCCTCCGAGATTTTGTCTGTGTTGTTGAGATTTCCAGCTTTTTGTGTGTGTTGTTTGGATTTCCAGAATTTTGTGTGTCTTGTCTGGAGTCCTCCAGCAATTTGTGTGTGTTGTTCGGATTTCCAGTATTTTGTGTGTGTTGTTCGTATTCCTCCATTATTTTGTGTGTGCTGTTCGGATTCCCAGCATTATGTGTGTGTTGTTCTGATTCCTCCAGAATTTTGTTGGAGTTGTTCGGATTCCCAGCATTTTGTGTGTTTTGATCGGACTCCTCGAGCACTTTCTGTGTGTTGTTCGGATTTCCAGCATTTTGTGTGTGTTGTTTGGATTTCCATCATTTTCTCTGTGTTGTTCGGATTCCTCCAGCATTTTGTGTGTGTTGTTCGGAATTCCAGAATTTGTGTTTATTGTTCGCATTTCCAGTACTCTATGCGTGTTGTTCGGTTTCCTCCTGGATTTCCTGTGAGTTGTTCAGATTCTTTCAGCATTTTGTGTGTGTTCTTGGGATTCCTCCAGCATTTTGTGTGTGTTGTTCAGATTCCTCCAGCAGTTTGTGTGTGTTCTTGGGATTCTTCCAGCATTTTGTGTGTGTTGTTCAGATTCCTCCAGCAGTTTTTGTGTGTTCTTGGGATTCCTCCAGTATTTTGTGTGTGTTTTTCGGATTCCTCTAGCATTTTGTTTGTATTGTTCGGAATCCTCCTGCATTTTGTGTGTGTTGTTCTGATTTCCAGCATTTTGTATGAGTTGTTCGGATTCCTCCAGCATTTAGTGTGTGTTGTTCGGATTCCTCCAGTATTTTGTGTGTGTTGTTTGGATTTCTAGCATTTTGTGTGTGTTTTTAGGATTTCTAGAATTTTGTGTGTGTTGTTCAGATTCGCAGCATTTTGTGTGTTTTGATGGGATTCATCGAGCATTTTCTGTATTTTGGTTGGATTTCCAGCATTTTGTGTGTGTTTTTCGGATTTCCGGCATTTTGTGTGTGTTTTTCGGATTATCAGCATTTTGTGTGTGTTGTTTGGATTCATGGAGCATTTTCTGTGTGTTGTTCGGATTTCCAGCATTTTGTGTGTGTTGTTCGGATTCCTCCATCATTTTGTGTCTGTTGTTCGGATTCCCAGCATTTTGTGTGTGTTCTTGGGATTCTTCCAGCATTTTGTGTGTGTTGTTCAGATTCCTCCAGCAGTTTGTGTGTGTTCTTGGGATTCCTCCAGTATTTTGTGTGTGTTTTTCGGATTCCTCCAGAATTTTGTTTGTATTGTTCGGATTCCTCCTGCATTTTTGTGTGTTGTTTGGATTTCCAGCATTTTGTTTGAGTTGTTCGGATTCCTCCAGGTTTTAGTGTGTGCTGTTCGGATTCCTCCAGTATTTTGTGTGTGTTGTTTGGATTTCCAGCATTTTGTGTGTGTTTTTCGGATTTCCGGCATTTTGTGTGTGTTTTTCGGATTTTCAGCATTTTGCGTGTGTTGTTTGGATTCCTGGAGCATTTTCTGTGTGTTGTTCGGATTTCCAGCATTTTGTGTGTGTTGTTCGGATTCCTCCATCATTTTGTGTCTGTTGTTCGGATTCCCAGCATTTTGTGTGTGTTTTTTGGGATTCTTCCAGCATTTTGTGTGTGTTGTTCAGATTCCTCCAGCAGTTTGTGTGTGTTCTTAGGATTCCTCCAGTATTTTGTGTGTGTTTTTTGGATTCCTCCAGAATTTTGTTTGTATTGTTCGGATTCCTCCTGCATTTTGTGTGTGTTGTTTGGATTTCCAGCATTTTGTATGAGTTGTTCGGATTCCTCCAGCATTTAGTGTGTGTTGTTCGGATTCCTCCAGTATTTTGTGTGTGTTGTTTGGATTTCTGGCATTTTGTGTGTGTTTTTAGGATTTCTAGAATTTTGTGTGTGTTGTTCAGATTCGCAGCATTTTGTGTGTTTTGATGGGATTCATCGAGCATTTTCTGTATTTTGGTTGGATTTCCAGCATTTTGTGTGTGTTTTTCGGATTATCAGCATTTTGTGTGTGTTGTTTGGATTCCTGGAGCATTTTCTGTGTGTTGTTCGGATTTCCAGCATTTTGTGTGTGTTCTTCGGATTCCTCCAGCATATCGTGTGTTTTGTTCGGATTTCTCCAGCATTTTGTGTGTCTTGTTCTGTTTCCTCCGGGATTTTGTCTGTGTTGTTGAGATTTCCAGCTTTTTGTGTGTGTTATTTGGATTCCTCCATCATTTTGTGTGTGTTGTTTGGATTCCTCCTGTATTTTGTGTGTGTTGTTTGGATTTCCAGCATTTTCTGTGTGTTGTTCATATTCCTCCAGCATTTTGTGTGTGTTGTTCGGATTCCTCCAGCATTTTGTGTGTTGTTTTTATTCCCAGCAGTGTGTGCGTTGTTCGGATTCCCAGCATTTTGTGTGTGTTCTTGGGATTCCTCCAGCATTTCGTGTGGGTTGTTCGTATTCCCAGCATTTTGTGTGTGTTGTTCGGATTCCCAGCATTTTGTGTGTGTTGTTCGGATTCCCAGCATTTTGTGTGTGTTCTTGGGATTCCTCCAGTATTTCATTTGTGTTGTTCGGATTTCTAGCATTTTGTGTGTGTTGTTCGGATTCCTCCTGCATTTTGTGTGTGCTGTTGAGATTTCCAGCTTTTTGTGTGTTTTATTTGGATTCCTCCATCATTTTGTGTGTGTTGTTTGGATTCCTCCAGTATTTTGTGTGTGTTGTTTGGATTTCCAGAATTTTGTGTGTGTTTATCGGATTTCCTGCACTTTGTGTGTCTTGTCTGGATTCTTCCAGCAGTTTGTGTGTGTTGTTTGGATTCCTGGAGCATTTTCTGTGTGTTGTTCGGATTTCCAGCATTTTGTGTGTGTTGTTCGGATTCCTCCAGCATGTCGTGTGTTTTGTTCGGATTTCTCCAGCATTTTGTGTGTGTTGTTCGGTTTCCTCTGGGATTTTGTCTGTGTTGTTGAGATTTCCAGCATTTTGTGTGTGTTGTTTGGATTCCTCCATCATTTTGTGTGTGTTGTTTGGATTTCCAGAATTTTGTGTGTGTTTATCTGATTTCCCGCATTTTGTGTGTCTTATTGGGATTCCTCCAGCAATTTGTGTGTGTTGTTCGGATTTCCAGTATTTTGTGTGTGTTGTTCGTATTCCTTCATTATTTTCTGTGTGTTGTTCGGATTTCTAGCATTTTGTGTGTGTTGTTCGGATTCCTCCTGCATTTTGTGTGTGTTGTTTGGATTCGTGCAGCATTTTGTATGTGTTGTTCGGATTCCCAGCATTATGTGTGTGTTGTTCGGATTCCTCCAGAATTTTGTTGGAGTTGTTCGGATTCCCAGCATTTTGTGTGTTTTGATCGGACTCCTCGAGCACTTTATGTGTGTTGTTTGGATTTCCAGCATTTTGTGTGTGTTGTTCGGATTCCTCCAGCATTTTGTGTGTGTTTTTCGGATTCCTCCAGCATTTTGTGTGTATTGTTTGGATTCCTCTGGCATTTTGTGTGTGTTGTTCGGATTTCCAGTATTTTGTATGAGTTGTTCGGATTCCTCCAGCATTTTGTGTGTGTTGTTCGGATTCCTCCAGTATTTTGTGTGTGTTGTTTGGATTTCCAGCATTTTGTGTGTGTTTTTAGGATATCTAGAATTTTGTGTGTGTTGTTCAGATTCGCAGCATTTTGTGTGTTTTGATGGGATTCATCGAGTATTTTCTGAATTTTGGTTGGATTTCCAGCATTTTGTGTGTGTTTTTCGGATTTCCGGCATTTTGTGTGTGTTTTTCGGATTTTCAGCATTTTGCGTGTGTTGTTTGGATTCCTGGAGCATTTTCTGTGTGTTGTTCAGATTTCCAGCATTTTGTGTGTGTTGTTCGGATGTCCAGTATTTTGTGTGTGTTGTTCGTATTCCTCCATTATTTTCTGTGTGTTGTTCGGATTTCCAGCATTTTGTGTGTGTTTTTCGGATTTCCGGCATTTTGTGTGTGTTTTTCGGATTTTCAGCATTTTGCGTGTGTTGTTTGGATTCCTGGAGCATTTTCTGTGTGTTGTTCGGATTTCCAGCATTTTGTGTGTGTTGTTCGGATTCCTCCATCATTTTGTGTCTGTTGTTCGGATTCCCAGCATTTTGTGTGTGTTTTTTGGGATTCTTCCAGCATTTTGTGTGTGTTGTTCAGATTCCTCCAGCAGTTTGTGTGTGTTCTTAGGATTCCTCCAGTATTTTGTGTGTGTTTTTTGGATTCCTCCAGAATTTTGTTTGTATTGTTCGGATTCCTCCTGCATTTTGTGTGTGTTGTTTGGATTTCCAGCATTTTGTATGAGTTGTTCGGATTCCTCCAGCATTTAGTGTGTGTTGTTCGGATTCCTCCAGTATTTTGTGTGTGTTGTTTGGATTTCTGGCATTTTGTGTGTGTTTTTAGGATTTCTAGAATTTTGTGTGTGTTGTTCAGATTCGCAGCATTTTGTGTGTTTTGATGGGATTCATCGAGCATTTTCTGTATTTTGGTTGGATTTCCAGCATTTTGTGTGTGTTTTTCGGATTATCAGCATTTTGTGTGTGTTGTTTGGATTCCTGGAGCATTTTCTGTGTGTTGTTCGGATTTCCAGCATTTTGTGTGTGTTCTTCGGATTCCTCCAGCATATCGTGTGTTTTGTTCGGATTTCTCCAGCATTTTATGTGTCTTGTTCTGTTTCCTCCGGGATTTTGTCTGTGTTGTTGAGATTTCCAGCTTTTTGTGTGTGTTATTTGGATTCCTCCATCATTTTGTGTGTGTTGTTTGGATTCCTCCTGTATTTTGTGTGTGTTGTTTGGATTTCCAGCATTTTCTGTGTGTTGTTCATATTCCTCCAGCATTTTGTGTGTGTTGTTCGGATTCCTCCAGCATTTTGTGTGTTGTTTTTATTCCCAGCAGTGTGTGCGTTGTTCGGATTCCCAGCATTTTGTGTGTGTTCTTGGGATTCCTCCAGCATTTCGTGTGGGTTGTTCGTATTCCCAGCATTTTGTGTGTGTTGTTCGGATTCCCAGCATTTTGTGTGTGTTGTTCGGATTCCCAGCATTTTGTGTGTGTTCTTGGGATTCCTCCAGTATTTCATTTGTGTTGTTCGGATTTCTAGCATTTTGTGTGTGTTGTTCGGATTCCTCCTGCATTTTGTGTGTGCTGTTGAGATTTCCAGCTTTTTGTGTGTTTTATTTGGATTCCTCCATCATTTTGTGTGTGTTGTTTGGATTCCTCCAGTATTTTGTGTGTGTTGTTTGGATTTCCAGAATTTTGTGTGTGTTTATCGGATTTCCTGCACTTTGTGTGTCTTGTCTGGATTCTTCCAGCAGTTTGTGTGTGTTGTTTGGATTCCTGGAGCATTTTCTGTGTGTTGTTCGGATTTCCAGCATTTTGTGTGTGTTGTTCGGATTCCTCCAGCATGTCGTGTGTTTTGTTCGGATTTCTCCAGCATTTTGTGTGTGTTGTTCTGTTTCCTCCGGGATTTTGTCTGTGTTGTTGAGATTTCCAGCTTTTTGTGTGTGTTGTTTGGATTCCTCCATCATTTTGTGTGTGTTGTTTGGATTTCCAGAATTTTGTGTGTGTTTATCTGATTTCCCGCATTTTGTGTGTCTTATTGGGATTCCTCCAGCAATTTGTGTGTGTTGTTCGGATTTCCAGTATTTTGTGTGTGTTGTTCGTATTCCTCCATTATTTTCTGTGTGTTGTTCGGATTTCTAGCATTTTGTGTGTGTTGTTCGGATTCCTCCTGCATTTTGTGTGTGTTGTTTGGATTCGTGCAGCACTTTGTATGTGTTGTTCGGATTCCCAGCATTATGTGTGTGTTGTTCGGATTCCTCCAGAATTTTGTTGGAGTTGTTCGGATTCCCAGCATTTTGTGTGTTTTGATCGGACTCCTCGAGCACTTTATGAGTGTTGTTTGGATTTCCAGCATTTTGTGTGTGTTGTTTGGATTTCCATCATTTTCTGTGTGTTGTTCGGATTCCTCCAGCATTTTGTGTGTGTTTTTCGGATTCCTCCAGCATTTTGTGTGTATTGTTTGGATTCCTCTGGCATTTTGTGTGTGTTGTTCGGATTTCCAGTATTTTGTATGAGTTGTTCGGATTCCTCCAGCATTTTGTGTGTGTTGTTCGGATTCCTCCAGTATTTTGTGTGTGTTGTTTGGATTTCCAGCATTTTGTGTGTGTTTTTAGGATATCTAGAATTTTGTGTGTGTTGTTCAGATTCGCAGCATTTTGTGTGTTTTGATGGGATTCATCGAGTATTTTCTGAATTTTGGTTGGATTTCCAGCATTTTGTGTGTGTTTTTCGGATTTCCGGCATTTTGTGTGTGTTTTTCGGATTTTCAGCATTTTGCGTGTGTTGTTTGGATTACTGGAGCATTTTCTGTGTGTTGTTCAGATTTCCAGCATTTTGTGTGTGTTGTTCGGATGTCCAGTATTTTGTGTGTGTTGTTCGTATTCCTCCATTATTTTCTGTGTGTTGTTCGGATTCCCAGCATTTTGTGTGTGTTCTTGGGATTCCTCCAGCATTTTGTGTGTGTTGTTCAGATTCCTCCAGCAGTTTGTGTGTGTTCTTGGGATTCTTCTAGCATTTTGTGTGTGTTGTTTGGATTCGTCCAGCATTTTGTGTGTGTTGTTCGGATTCCCAGCATTATTTGTGTGTTGTTCGGATTCCGCCAGAATTTTGTTGGAGTTGTTCGGATTCCCAGCATTTTGTGTGTTTTGTTTTGATCGGACTCCTCGAGCACTTTCTGTGTGTTGTTTGGATTCCCAGCATTTTGTGTGTGTTGTTCGGAATTCCAGCATTTTCTGTGTATTGTTCGCATTTCCAGAACTCTATGTGTGTTGTTCGGATTCCTCCTGGATTTCCTGTGAGTTGTTCAGATTCTTTCAGCATTTTGTCTGTGTTCTTGGAATTCTTCCAGCATTTTGTGTGTGTTGTTCGGATTCCTCCATTTTTTTGTGTGTGTTGTTCACATTTCTAGCATTTTGTGTGTGTTGTTCGGATTCCTCCTGCATTTTGTGTCTGTTGTTCGTATTTTCAGAATTTTGTGTGTGTTTATCGTTTTTCCTGCATTTTGTGTGTCTTGTCTGGATTCCTCCAGCATTTTGTTTGAGTTATTCGGATTCCTCCAGCATTTTGTGTGTGTTGTTGGGATTCCTCCAGCATTTTGTGTGTGTTGTTCGGATTCCTCCAGCATTTGGTGTGCTTTGTTCGGATTCCTCTGGCATTTTGTGTGTGTTGTTCGTTTTTCCAGCATTTTGTGTGTATTGTTCAGATTCCTCAAGCATTTACTGTGTGTTGTTCGGATTCCTGCAGCAATTTCTGAGTGGTGTTCGGATTTCCAGCATTCTGTGTATGTTGTTCGGATTTCCAGTATTTTGTGTGTGTTGTTCATATTCCTCCATCATTTTGTGTCTGGTGTTCGGATTCCTCCAGCATTTTGTGTGTTGTTTTTATTCCCAGCAGTGTGTGCGTTGTTCGGATTTCCAGCATTTTGTGTGTGTTCTTGGGATTCCTGCAGCATTTCGTGTGGGTTGTTCGTATTCCCAGCATTTTGTGTGTGTTGTTCGGATTCCCAGCATTTTGTGTGTGTTGTTCCGATTCCCAGCATTTTGTGTGTGTTCTTGGGATTCCTCCAGCATTTCATTTGTGTTGTTCGGATTTCTAGCATTTTGTGTGTGTTGTTCGGATTCCTCCTGCATTTTGTGTGTGTTGTTGAGATTTCCAGCTTTTTGTGTGTGTTATTTGGATTCCTCCATCATTTTGTGTGTGTTGTTTGGATTCCTCCAGTATTTTGTGTGTGTTGTTTGGATTTCCAGAATTTTGTGTGTGTTTATCGGATTTCCTGCACTTTGTGTGTCTTGTCGGGATTCTTCCAGCAGTTTGTGTGTGTTGTTCGGATTTCCGGCATTATGTGTGTGTTTTTCGTATTCTCAGGATTTTGTGTGTGTTGTTTGGATTCCTGGAGCATTTTCTGTGTGTTGTTCGGATTTCCAGCATTTTGTGTGTGTTGTTCGGATTCCTCCAGCATTTTGTGTGTGTTGTTCTATTTCCTCCGGGATTTTGTCTGTGTTGTTGAGATTTCCAGCTTTTTGTGTGTGTTGTTTGGATTCCTCCATCATTTTGTGTGTGTTGTTTGGATTTCCAGAATTTTGTGTGTGTTTATCTGATTTCCCGCATTTTGTGTGTCTTGTCTGGATTCCTCCAGCAATTTGTGTGTATTGTTCGGATTTCCAGTATTTTGTGTGTGTTGTTCGTATTCCTCCATTATTTTCTGTGTGTTGTTCGGATTTCTAGCATTTTGTGTGTGTTGTTCGGATTCCGCCTGCATTTTGTGTGTGTTGTTTGGATTCGTGCAGCATTTTGTATGTGTTGTTCGGATTCCCAGCATTATGTGTGTGTTGTTCGGATTCCTCCAGAATTTTGTTGGAGTTGTTCAGATTCCCAGCATTTTGTGTGTTTTGATCGGACTCCTCGAGCACTTTCTGTGTGTTGTTTGGATTTCCAGCATTTTGTGTGTGTTGTTCGGATTTCCATCATTTTCTGTGTGTTGTTCGGATTCCTCCAGCATTTTGTGTGTGTTTTTCGGATTCCTCCAGCATTTTGTGTGTATTGTTTGGATTCCTCTGGCATTTTGTTTGTGTTGTTCGGATTTCCAGCATTTTGTATGAGTTGTTCGGATTCCTCCAGCATTTTGTGTGTGTTGTTCGGATTCCTCCAGTATTTTGTGTGTGTTGTTTGGATTTCCAGCATTTTGTGTGTGTTTTTAGGATATCTAGAATTTTGTGTGTGTTGTTCAGATTCGCAGCATTTTGTGTGTTTTGATGGGATTCATCGAGCATTTTCTGAATTTTGGTTGGATTTCCAGCATTTTGTGTGTGTTTTTCGGATTTCCGGCATTTTGTGTGTGTTTTTCGGATTTTCAGCATTTTGCGTGTGTTGTTTGGATTACTGGAGCATTTTCTGTGTGTTGTTCGGATTTCCAGCATTTTGTGTGTGTTGTTCGGATGTCCAGTATTTTGTGTCTGTTGTTCGTATTCCTCCATTATTTTCTGTGTGTTGTTCGGATTCCCAGCATTTTGTGTGTGTTCTTGGGATTCCTCCTGCATTTTGTGTGTGTTGTTCAGATTCCTCCAGCAGTTTGTGTGTGTTTTTAGGATATCTAGAATTTTGTGTGTGTTGTTCGGATTCCCAGCATTTTGTGTGTGTTGTTCCGATTCCCAGCATTTTGTGTGTGTTCTTGGGATTCCTCCAGCATTTCATTTGTGTTGTTCGGATTTCTAGCATTTTGTGTGTGTTGTTCGGATTCCTCCTGCATTTTGTGTGTGTTGTTGAGATTTCCAGCTTTTTGTGTGTGTTATTTGGATTCCTCCATCATTTTGTGTGTGTTGTTTGGATTCCTCCAGTATTTTGTGTGTGTTGTTTGGATTTCCAGAATTTTGTGTGTGTTTATCGGATTTCCTGCACTTTGTGTGTCTTGTCTGGATTCTTCCAGCAGTTTGTGTGTGTTGTTCGGATTTCCGGCATTATGTGTGTGTTTTTCGTATTCTCAGGATTTTGTGTGTGTTGTTTGGATTCCTGGAGCATTTTCTGTGTGTTGTTCGGATTTCCAGCATTTTGTGTGTGTTGTTCGGATTCCTCCAGCATGTCGTGTGTTTTGTTCGGATTTCTCCAGCATTTTGTGTGTGTTGTTCTATTTCCTCCGGGATTTTGTCTGTGTTGTTGAGATTTCCAGCTTTTTGTGTGTGTTGTTTGGATTCCTCCATCATTTTGTGTGTGTTGTTTGGATTTCCAGAATTTTGTGTGTGTTTATCTGATTTCCCGCATTTTGTGTGTCTTGTCTGGATTCCTCCAGCAATTTGTGTGTGTTGTTCGGATTTCCAGTATTTTGTGTGTGTTGTTCGTATTCCTCCATTATTTTCTGTGTGTTGTTCGGATTTCTAGCATTTTGTGTGTGTTGTTCGGATTCCTCCTGCATTTTGTGTGTGTTGTTTGGATTCGTGCAGCATGTTGTGTGTGTTGTTCGGATTCCCAGCATTATGTGTGTGTTGTTCGGATTCCTCCAGAATTTTGTTGGAGTTGTTCGGATTCCCAGCATTTTGTGTGTTTTGATCGGACTCCTCGAGCACTTTCTGTGTGTTGTTTGGATTTCCAGCATTTTGTGTGTGTTGTTCGGAATTCCAGCATTTTGTGTGTATTGTTCGCATTTCCAGTACTCTATGTGTGTTGTTCGGTTTCCTCCTGGATTTCCTGTGAGTTGTTCAGATTTTTTCAGCATTTTGTCTGTGTTCTTGGAATTCTTCCAGCATTTTGTGTGTGTTGTTCGGATTCCTCCATTATTTTCTGTGTGTTGTTCGGATTCCCAGCATTTTGTGTGTGTTCTTGGGATTCCTCCTGCATTTTGTGTGTGTTGTTCAGATTCCTCCAGCAGTTTGTGTGTGTTCTTGGGATTCTTCTAGCATTTTGTGTGTGTTGTTTGGATTCGTCCAGCATTTTGTGTGTGTTGTTCGGATTCCCAGCATTATTTGTGTGTTATTCGGATTCCTCCAGAATTTTGTTGGAGTTGTTCGGATTCCCAGCATTTTGTGTGTTTTGATCGGACTCCTCGAGCACTTTCTGTGTGTTGTTCGGATTCCCAGCATTTTGTGTGTGTTGTTCGGAATTCCAGCATTTTCTGTGTATTGTTCGCATTTCCAGAACTCTATGTGTGTTGTTCGGATTCCTCCTGGATTTCCTGTGAGTTGTTCAGATTCTTTCAGCATTTTGTCTGTGTTCTTGGAATTCTTCCAGCATTTTGTGTGTGTTGTTCGGATTCCTCCATTTTTTTGTGTGTGTTGTTCACATTTCTAGCATTTTGTGTGTGTTGTTCGGATTCCTCCTGCATTTTGTGTCTGTTGTTCGTATTTTCAGAATTTTGTGTGTGTTTATCGTTTTTCCCGCATTTTGTGTGTCTTGTCTGGATTCCTCCAGCATTTTGTCTGAGTTATTCGGATTCCTCCAGCATTTTGTGTGTGTTGTTGGGATTCCTCCAGCATTTTGTGTGTGTTGTTCGGATTCCTCCAGCATTTGGTGTGCTTTGTTCGGATTCCTCTGGCATTTTGTGTGTGTTGTTCGTTTTTCCAGCATTTTGTGTGTATTGTTCAGATTCCTCAAGCATTTACTGTGTGTTGTTCGGATTCCTGCAGCATTTTCTGTGTGGTGTTCGGATTTCCAGCATTCTGTGTATGTTGTTCGGATTTCCAGTATTTTGTGTGTGTTGTTCGTATTCCTCCATCATTTTGTGTGTGGTGTTCGGATTCCTCCAGCATTTTGTGTGTTGTTTTTATTCCCAGCAGTGTGTGCGTTGTTCGGATTCCCAGCATTTTGTGTTTGTTCTTGGGATTCCTCCAGCATTTCGTGTGGGTTGTTCGTATTCCCAGCATTTTGTGTGTGTTGTTCGGATTCCCAGCATTTTGTGTGTGTTGTTCCGATTCCCAGCATTTTGTGTGTGTTCTTGGGATTCCTCCAGCATTTCATTTGTGTTGTTCGGATTTCTAGCATTTTGTGTGTGTTGTTCGGATTCCTCCTGCATTTTGTGTGTGTTGTTGAGATTTCCAGCTTTTTGTGTGTGTTATTTGGATTCCTCCATCATTTTGTGTGTGTTGTTTGGATTCCTCCAGTATTTTGTGTGTGTTGTTTGGATTTCCAGAATTTTGTGTGTGTTTATCGGATTTCCTGCACTTTGTGTGTCTTGTCTGGATTCTTCCAGCAGTTTGTGTGTGTTGTTCGGATTTCCGGCATTATGTGTGTGTTTTTCGTATTCTCAGGATTTTGTGTGTGTTGTTTGGATTCCTGGAGCATTTTCTGTGTGTTGTTCGGATTTCCAGCATTTTGTGTGTGTTGTTCGGATTCCTCCAGCATGTCGTGTGTTTTGTTCGGATTTCTCCAGCATTTTGTGTGTGTTGTTCTATTTCCTCCGGGATTTTGTCTGTGTTGTTGAGATTTCCAGCTTTTTGTGTGTGTTGTTTGGATTCCTCCATCATTTTGTGTGTGTTGTTTGGATTTCCAGAATTTTGTGTGTGTTTATCTGATTTCCCGCATTTTGTGTGTCTTGTCTGGATTCCTCCAGCAATTTGTGTGTGTTGTTCGTATTTCCAGTATTTTGTGTGTGTTGTTCGTATTCCTCCATCATTTTGTGTGTGTTGTTCGTATTTTTAGCATTTTGTGTGTGTTGTTCGGATTCCTCCTGCATTTTGTGTGTGTTGTTTGGATTCGTGCAGCATTTTGTGTGTGTTGTTCGGATTCCCAGCATTATGTGTGTGTTGTTCGGATTCCTCCAGCATTTTGTTGGAGTTGTTCGGATTCCCAGCATTTTGTGTGTTTTGATCGGACTCCTCGAGCATTTTCTGTGTGTTGTTTGGATTTCCAGCATTTTGTGTGTGTTGTTCGGAATTCCAGCATTTTGTGTGTATTGTTCGCATTTCCAGTACTCTATGTGTGTTGTTCGGTTTCCTCCTGGATTTCCTGTGAGTTGTTCAGATTTTTTCAGCATTTTGTCTGTGTTCTTGGAATTCTTCCAGCATTTTGTGTGTGTTGTTCGGATTCCTCCATTATTTTGTGTCTGTTGTTCGGATTCCCAGCATTTGGTGTGTGTTCTTGGGATTCCTCCAGCATTTTGTGTGTGTTGTTCAGATTCCTCCAGCAGTTTGTGTGTGTTCTTGGGATTCCTCCAGTATTTTGTGTGTGTTTTTCGGATTCCTCCAGCATTTTGTGTGTATTGTTCGGATTCCTCTGGCATTTTGTGTGTGTTGTTCGGATTTCCAGCATTTTGTATGAGTTGTTCGGATTCCTCCAGCAATTTGTGTGTTTTGTTCGGATTTCCAGTATTTTGTGTGTGTTGTTCGTATTCCTCCATTATTTTGTGTGTGCTGTTCGAATTTCTAGCATTTTGTGTATGTTGTTCGGATTCCTCCTGCATTTTGTGTGTGTTGTTTGGATTCGTCCAGCATTTTGTGTGTGTTGTTCGGATTCCCAGCATTATGTGTGTGTTGTTTGTTTTCCTCTGGCATTTTGTGTGTGTTGTTTGGATTCCCAGCATTATGTGTGTGTTGTTCGGATTCCTCCAGAATTTTGTTGGAGTTGTTCGGATTCCCAGCATTTTGTGTGTTTTGATCAGACTCATCGAGCACTTTCTGTGTGTTGTTCGGATTTCCAGCATTTTGTGTGTGTTGTTTGGATTTCCATCATTTTCTGTGTGTTGTTCGGATTCCTCCAGCATTTTGTGTGTGTTGTTCGGAATTCCAGCATTTTGTGTGTATTGTTCGCATTTCCAGTACTCTATGTGTGTTGTTCGGTTTCCTCCTGGATTTCCTGTGAGTTGTTCAGATTCTTTCAGCATTTTGTTTGTGTTCTTGGGATTCCTCCAGCATTTTGTGTGTGTTGTTCAGATTCCTCCAGCAGTTTGTGTGTTTTCTTGGGATTCTTCTAGCATTTTGTGTGTGTTGTTTGAATTCGTCCAGCATTTTGTGTGTGTTGTTCGGATTCCCAACATTATGTGTGTGTTGTTCAGATTCCTCCAGAATTTTGTTGGAGTTGTTCGGATTCCCAGCATTTTGTGTGTTTTGATAGGACTCCTCGATCACTTTCTGTGTGTTGTTCGGATTTCCAGCATTTTGTGTGTGTTGTTTGGATTTCCATCATTTTCTGTGTGTTGTTCAGATTCCTCCAGCATTTTGTGTGTGTTGTTCGGAATTCCAGCATTTTGTGTGTATTGTTCGCATTTCCAGAACTCTATGTGTGTTGTTCGGATTCCTCCTGGATTTCCTGTGTGTTGTTCAGATTCTTTCAGTACTTTGTCTATTTTCTTGGAATTCTTCCAGCATTTTGTGTGTCTGTTGTTCGGATTCCTCCATCATTTTGTGTCTGTTGTTCGGATTCCCAGCATTTTGTGTGTGTTCTTGGGATTCTTCCAGCATTTTGTGTGTGTTGTTCAGATTCCTCCAGCAGTTTGTGTGTGTTCTTGGGATTCCTCCAGTATTTTGTGTGTGTTTTTCGGATCCCTCCAGCATTTTGTGTGTGTTGTTCGGATTTCCAGCATTATGTATGAGTTGTTCGGATTCCTCCAGCATTTAGTGTGTGTTGTTTGGATTCCTCCAGTATTTTGTGTGTGTTGTTTGGATTTCTAGCATTTTGTGTGTGTTTTTAGGATTTCTTGAATTTTGTGTGTGTTGTTCAGATTCGCAGCATTTTGTGTGTTTTGATGGGATTCATCGAGCAGTTTCTGTATTTTGGTTGGATTTCCGGCATTTTGTGTGTGTTTTTCGGATTTCCGGCATTTTGTGTGCGTTTTTCGGATTATCAGCATTTTGTGTGTGTTGCTTGGATTCCTGGAGCATTTTGTGTGTGTTGTTCGGATTTCCAGCATTTTGTGTGTGTTCTTCGGATTCCTCCAGCATATCGTGTGTTTTGTTCGGATTTCTCCAGCATTTTGTGTGTCTTGTTCTGTTTCCTCCGGGATTTTGTCTGTGTTGTTGAGATTTCCAGCTTTTTGTGTGTGTTATTTGGATTCCTCCATCATTTTGTGTGTGTTGTTTGGATTCCTCCAGTATTTTGTGTGTGTTGTTTGGATTTCCAGCATTTTGTGTGTGTTGTTCATATTCCTCCAGCATTTTGTGTGTGTTGTTCGGATTCCTCCAGCATTTTGTGTGTTGTTTTTATTCCCAGCAGTGTGTGCGTTGTTTGGATTTCCAGCATTTTGTGTGTGTTGTTCATATTCCTCCAGCATTTTGTGTGTGTTGTTCGGATTCCTCCAACATTTTGTGTGGGTTGTTCGTATTCCCAGCATTTTGTGTGTGTTGTTTGGATTCCCAGCATTTTGTGTGTGTTCTTGGGATTCCTCCAGCATTTCATTTGTGTTGTTCGGATTTCTAGCATTTTGTGTGTGTTGTTCAGATTCCCTCCTGCATTTTGTGTGTGTTGTTGAGATTTCCAGCTTTTTGTGTGTGTTATTTGGATTCCTCCATCATTCTGTGTGTGTTGTTTGGATTCCTCCAGTATTTTTTGTGTGTTGTTTCGATTTCCAGTATTTTGTGTGTGTTTATCAGATTTCCTGCACTTTGTGTGTCTTGTCTGGATTCTTCCAGCAGTTTGTGTGTGTTGTTCGGATTTCCGGCATTATGTGTGTTTTTTTCGTATTCTCAGGATTTTGTGTGTGTTGTTTGGATTCCTGGAGCATTTTCTGTGTGTTGTTCGGATTTCCAGCATTTTGTGTGTGTTGTTCGGATTCCTCCAGCATGTCGTGTGTTTTGTTCGGATTTCTCCAGCATTTTGTGTGTGTTGTTCTGTTTGCTCCGGGATTTTGTCTGTGTTGTTGAGATTTCAGCTTTTTGTGTGTGTTGTTTGGATTCCTCCATCATTTTGTGTGTGTTGTTTGGATTTCCAGAATTTTGTGTGTGTTTATCTGATTTCCCGCATTTTGTGTGTCTTGTCTGGATTCCTCCAGCAATTTGTGTGTGTTGCTCCGATTTCCAGCATTTTGTGTGTGTTGTTCCGATTTTCAGCATTTTGTATATGTCGTTTGGATTCCTCCAGCATTTTATTTGTGTTGCTCGCATTGCTCCAGCATTTTGTGTGTGTTGTTCGGATTTATAGCATTTCTTGTGTGTTGCTTGGATTCCTCCAGCATTTTGTGTGCGCTGTTTGGTTTTCCAGCTTTTTCTGTATGTTGTTCGGATTCCCAGCATTTTGTGGTTGTTGGTCTGATTCCCAGCATTTTCTGTGAGGTGTTCGGATTCCTTCAGCATTTTGTGTGTGCTGTTCGGATTCCCAGCATTTTGTGTGTGTTTTTCGGGTTTCCAGCATTTAGTGTGTGTTGTTCGGATTCCCAGCATTTTGTGTGTGTTGTTCGTATTCCTTCAGCATTCTGAGTGCGTAGTTCAGATTCCTAGCATTTTGTGTGTGTTGTTCGGATTCCCAGCGTGTTGTGTGTGTTGTTCGAATTTCCAACAGTTTGTATGTGTTGTTCAGATTTCCAGAATTTTGTGTGTGTTGTTCGGATTCCCAGCATTTTGTGTGTGTATTTCAGATTCGCAGCATTTTGTGTGTGTTATTCGGATTTCCAGCATTTAGTGTGTGTTGTTTGGATTCCCAGCATTTGTGTTTGTTGTTCGGATTCCCAGCATTTTGTGAGTGTTGTTCGTATTCCTTCACCATTCTGAGTGCGTAGTCGGATTCCTAGCATCTTGTGTGGGTTGCTTGGATTACTCCAGCATTTTGTGTGTGTTGTTCGGATTCCTCCAGCATTTTGTGTGTGTTGTTTGGATTCCTCCAGTATTTTGTGTGTGTTGTTTGGATTTCCAGCATTTTGTGTGTGTTGTTCATATTCCTCCAGCATTTTGTGTGTGTTGTTCGGATTCCTCCAGCATTTTGTGTGTTGTTTTTATTCCCAGCAGTGTGTGCGTTGTTTGGATTTCCAGCATTTTGTGTGTGTTGTTCATATTCCTCCAGCATTTTGTGTGTGTTGTTCGGATTCCTCCAACATTTTGTGTGGGTTGTTCGTATTCCCAGCATTTTGTGTGTGTTGTTTGGATTCCCAGCATTTTGTGTGTGTTCTTGGGATTCCTCCAGCATTTCATTTGTGTTGTTCGGATTTCTAGCATTTTGTGTGTGTTGTTCAGATTCCTCCTGCATTTTGTGTGTGTTGTTGAGATTTCCAGCTTTTTGTGTGTGTTATTTGGATTCCTCCATCATTCTGTGTGTGTTGTTTGGATTCCTCCAGTATTTTTTGTGTGTTGTTTCGATTTCCAGTATTTTGTGTGTGTTTATCAGATTTCCTGCACTTTGTGTGTCTTGTCTGGATTCTTCCAGCAGTTTGTGTGTGTTGTTCGGATTTCCGGCATTATGTGTGTTTTTTTCGTATTCTCAGGATTTTGTGTGTGTTGTTTGGATTCCTGGAGCATTTTCTGTGTGTTGTTCGGATTTCCAGCATTTTGTGTGTGTTGTTCGGATTCCTCCAGCATGTCGTGTGTTTTGTTCGGATTTCTCCAGCATTTTGTGTGTGTTGTTCTGTTTGCTCCGGGATTTTGTCTGTGTTGTTGAGATTTCAGCTTTTTGTGTGTGTTGTTTGGATTCCTCCATCATTTTGTGTGTGTTGTTTGGATTTCCAGAATTTTGTGTGTGTTTATCTGATTTCCCGCATTTTGTGTGTCTTGTCTGGATTCCTCCAGCAATTTGTGTGTGTTGCTCCGATTTCCAGCATTTTGTGTGTGTTGTTCCGATTTTCAGCATTTTGTATATGTCGTTTGGATTCCTCCAGCATTTTATTTGTGTTGCTCGCATTGCTCCAGCATTTTGTGTGTGTTGTTCGGATTTATAGCATTTCTTGTGTGTTGCTTGGATTCCTCCAGCATTTTGTGTGCGCTGTTTGGTTTTCCAGCTTTTTCTGTATGTTGTTCGGATTCCCAGCATTTTGTGGTTGTTGGTCTGATTCCCAGCATTTTCTGTGAGGTGTTCGGATTCCTTCAGCATTTTGTGTGTGCTGTTCGGATTCCCAGCATTTTGTGTGTGTTTTTCGGGTTTCCAGCATTTAGTGTGTGTTGTTCGGATTCCCAGCATTTTGTGTGTGTTGTTCGTATTCCTTCAGCATTCTGAGTGCGTAGTTCAGATTCCTAGCATTTTGTGTGTGTTGCTCGGATTCCTGCAGCATTTTATGTGTGTTGTTTGGATTTCCATCATTTTGTGTGTGTTGTTCGGATTGCGAGCATTTTCTGTGTGTTGTTCCGATTTCCAGCATTTTGTGTGTGTTATTCGGATTCTCAGCACTTTGTGTGTGTTGTTCAGGTTTCCAGCATTTAGTGTGTGTTGTTCGGATTCCCAGCATTTGTGTTTGTTGTTCGGATTTCTCCAGTATTTTCTGTGTGTTGTTCGGATTTCCAGTATTTTGTGTGTGTTGTTCGGATTTCCAGCATTTTTTGTGTGTTGTTCGGAATACTCCAGCATTTTTTGTGTGTTGTATGGATTCCTGCAGCATTTTATGTGTGTTGTTGGGATTTCCATCTTTTTGTGTGTGTTGTTCGGATTTCCAGCATTTTGTGTGTGTTGTTCGGATTTCCAGCATTTTGTGTGTGTTGTTTCCGATTTTCAGCATTTTGCATGTGTGGTTTGGATTCCTCCAGCATTTTGTTTGTGTTGCTCGCATTGCTCCAGCATTTTGTTTGTGTATTTCAGATTCGCTGCATTTTGTGCGTGTTGTTCGGATTTCCAGCATTTTTTGTGTGTTGCTTGTATTCCTCCAGCATTTTGTGTGTGTTTTTCGGGTTTCCAGCATTTAGTGTGTGTTGTTCGGATTCGCAGCATTTAGTGTGTGTTGTTCGGATTCCCAGCGTGTTGTGTGTGTTGTTCAAATTTCCAGCAGTTTGTATGTGTTGTTCGGAATACTCCAGCATTTTTTGTGTGTTGTATGGATTCCTGCAGCATTTTATGTGTGTTGTTGGGATTTCCATCTTTTTGTGTGTGTTGTTCGGATTTCCAGCATTTTGTGTGTGTTGTTCGGATTTCCAGCATTTTGTGTGTGTTGTTTCCGATTTTCAGCATTTTGCATGTGTGGTTTGGATTCCTCCAGCATTTTGTTTGTGTTGCTCGCATTGCTCCAGCATTTTGTTTGTGTATTTCAGATTCGCTGCATTTTGTGCGTGTTGTTCGGATTTCCAGCATTTTTTGTGTGTTGCTTGTATTCCTCCAGCATTTTGTGTGTGTTTTTCGGGTTTCCAGCATTTAGTGTGTGTTGTTCGGATTCTCAGCATTTAGTGTGTGTTGTTCGGATTCCCAGCGTGTTGTGTGTGTTGTTCAAATTTCCAGCAGTTTGTATGTGTTGTTCAGATTTCCAGAAATTTGTGTGTGTTGTTCGGATTCTCAGCATTTTGTGTGTGTTGTTCGGATTTCCAGTATTTTGTGTGTGTTGTTCGGATTTCCAGTATTTTTTGTGTGTTGTTCGGATTCCTGCAGCATTTTATGTGTGTTGTTTGGATTTCCATCATTTTGTGTGCGTTGTTCGGATTTCGAGCATTTTCTGTGTGTTGTTCCGATTTCCAGCATTTTGTGTGTTTTATTCGGATTCTCAGCACATTGTGTGTGTGTTGTTCGGGTTTCCAGCATTTATTGTGTGTTGTTCGGATTCTCAGCATTTGTGTTTGTTGTTCGTATTTCTCCAGCATTTTGTGTGTGTTGTTCGGATTTCCAGTATTTTGTGTGTGTTGTTCGGAATCCTCCAGCATTTTTTGTGTGTTGTATGGATTCCTGCAGCATTTTATGTGTGTTGTTCGGATTTCCAGCATTTTGTGTGTGTTGTTCGGATTTCCAGCATTTTGTGTGTGTTATTCGGATTCTCAGCAGTTTGTGTGTTGTTCGGATTTCCAGCATTTTTTGTGTGTTGTTTGGAATCCTCCAGCATTTTGTGTGCGCTGTTTGGTTTTCCAGCTTTTTGTGTATGTTGTTCGGATTCCCAGCATTTTGTGGTTGTTGGTCTGATTCCCAGCATTTCTGTGAGGTGTTCGGATTCCTTCAGCATTTTGTGTGTGCTGTTCGGATTCCCAGCATTTTGTGTGTGTTGTTTGGATTCCCAGCGTGTTGTGTGTGTTGTTTGAATTTCCAGCATCTGGTATTTGTTGTTCAGATTTCCAGAAGTTTTTGTGTGCTATTCGGATTCTCAGCATTTTGTGTGTGTTTTTCGGGTTTCCAGCATTTAGTGTGTGTTGTTCGGATTCCCAGCATTTTGTGTGTGTTGTTTGTATTCCTTCAGCATTCTGAGTGCGTAGTTCAGATTCCTAGCATTTTGTGTGTGTTGTTCGGATTCCCAGCGTGTTGTGTGTGTTGTTCGAATTTCCAACAGTTTGTATGTGTTGTTCAGATTTCCAGAATTTTGTGTGTGTTGTTTGGATTCTCAGCATTTTGTGTGTGTTGTTCGGATTTCCAGTATTTTGTGTGTGTTGTTCGGATTTCCAGTATTTTTTGTGTGTTGCTCGGATTCCTGCAGCATTTTATGTGTGTTGTTTGGATTTCCATCATTTTGTGTGTGTTGTTCGGATTGCGAGCATTTTCTGTGTGTTGTTCCGATTTCCAGCATTTTGTGTGTGTTATTCGGGTTTCCAGCATTTATTGTGTGTTGTTCGGATTCCCAGCATTTGTGTTTGTTGTTCGGATTTCTCCAGTATTTTGTGTGTGTTGTTCGGATTTCCAGTATTTTGTGTGTGTTGTTCGGATTTCCAGCATTTTTTGTGTGTTGTTCGGAATACTCCAGCATTTTTTGTGTGTTGTATGGATTCCTGCCGCATTTTATGTGTGTTGTTGGGATTCCCAGCATTTTGTGTGTGTTGTTCGTATTCCTTTAGCATTCTGAGTGCGTAGTTCAGATTCTTAGCATTTTGTGTGTGTTGTTCGGATTCCCAGTGTGTTGTGTCTGTTGTTCGAATTTCCAACAGTTTGTATGTGTTGTTCAGATTTCCAGAGTTTTGTGTGTGTTGCTCGGATTTCCAGTACTTTGTGTGTGTTGTTCGGATTTCCTGTATTTTTTGTGTGTTGTTCGGATACTCCAGCACTTTTTGTGCGTTGTTCGGATTCCTGCAGCATTTTATGTGTGTTGTTCGGATTTCCATCATTTTGTGTGTGTTGTTCGGATTTCGAGCATTTTCTGTGTGTTGTTCCGATTTCCAGCATTTTGTGTGTGTTGTATGGATTCCTCCAGCATTTTGTGTGTGTTGCTCGTATTGCTCCAGCATTTTTTGTATGTAGTTTGGATTTGCAGCATTTTGTGTGTGTTGTTCGGATTTCCATCATTTTGTGTGTGTTGTTCGGATTTCAAGCATTTTGTGTGTGTTGTTCTGATATCCAGCATTTTGTGTGTGTTGTTTTGATTCCTCCAGCTTTTTGTGTGTGTTGCCATGATTACTCCAGCCTTTTGTGTGTGTAGCTCGGATTCGCAGGATTTTTTGTGTGTTGTTCGGATTTCAAGCATTTTTTGTGTGCTGTTCGGATTCCTCCAGCATTTTGTGTGAGTTGCTCGGAATCCTCCAACATTTTATGTGTGTTATTTGGATTTCCATGATTTTGTGTGTGTTGTTAAGATTTCGAGCATTTTGTGTGTGTTGTTTTGATTCCTCCAGCATTTTGTGTGTGTTGCTTGGATTGCTCCAGCATTTTGTGTGTGTCGCTCGGATTCGCAGGATTTTGTGTGTGTTGTTCGGATTTCCAGCATTTTGTGTGTGTTCGGATTTCCAGCATTTTTTGTGTGCTGTTCGGATTCTCCAGCATTTTGTGTGTGTTGCTCGGAATCCTCCAGCATTTTATGTGTGTTGTTTGGATTTCCATGATTTTGTGTGTGTTGTTAAGATTTCGAGCATTTTATGTGTGTTGTTCGGATTCCCAGCATTTTGTGTTGGTCTGATTCCCAGCATTTTCTGTGAAGTGTTCGGATTCCTTCAGCATGATGTGTGTGCTGTTCGGATTCCCAGTTTGTTGTGTGTGTTGTTTGAATTTCCAGCATTCGGTATTTGTTGTTCGGGTTTCCAGCATTTAGTGTGTTTTGTTCGGATTCCCCGCATTTGTGTTTATTGTTCGGATTTCTCCAGCATTTTGTGTGTGTTGTTCGGATTTCCAGTATTTTGTGTGTTTTGTTCGGATTTCCAGCATTTTTTGTGTGTTGTTTTGATTCATCCAGCATTTTGTGTGTGTTGCTTGGATTGTTCCAGCATTTTGTGTGTGTTGTTCGGATTTCCAGCATTTTGTGTGTGTTGTTCCGATTTTCAGCATTTTGTATGTGTTGTTTGGATTCCTCCAGCATTTTGCGTGTGTATTTCAGATTTGCTGCATTTTGTGTGTGTTGTTCGGATTTCCAGCATTTTTTGTGTGTTGCTTGGATTCCCAGCGGGTTGTATGTGTTGTTTGAATTTCCAGCATTTGGTATTTGTTGTTCAGATTTCCAGAATTTTGTGTGTGTTATTCGGATTCTCAGCATTTTGTGTGTGTTGTTCGGGTTTCCAGCATTTAGTGTGTGTTGTTCGGATTCCCAGCATTTTGTGTGTGTTGTTCGTATTCCTTTAGCATTCTGAGTGCGTAGTTCAGATTCCTAGCATTTTGTGTGTGTTGTTCGGATTCCCAGTGTGTTGTGTCTGTTGTTCGAATTTCCAACAGTTTGTATGTGTTGTTCAGATTTCCAGAGTTTTGTGTGTGTTGCTCGGATTTCCAGTACTTTGTGTGTGTTGTTCGGATTTCCTGTATTTTTTGTGTGTTGTTCGGATACTCCAGCACTTTTTGTGCGTTGTTCGGATTCCTGCAGCATTTTATGTGTGTTGTTCGGATTTCCATCATTTTGTGTGTGTTGTTCGGATTTCGAGCATTTTCTGTGTGTTGTTCCGATTTCCAGCATTTTGTGTGTGTTGTATGGATTCCTCCAGCATTTTGTGTGTGTTGCTCGTATTGCTCCAGCATTTTTTGTATGTAGTTTGGATTTGCAGCATTTTGTGTGTGTTGTTCGGATTTCCATCATTTTGTGTGTGTTGTTCGGATTTCAAGCATTTTGTGTGTGTTGTTCTGATATCCAGCATTTTGTGTGTGTTGTTTTGATTCCTCCAGCTTTTTGTGTGTGTTGCCATGATTACTCCAGCCTTTTGTGTGTGTAGCTCGGATTCGCAGGATTTTTTGTGTGTTGTTCGGATTTCAAGCATTTTTTGTGTGCTGTTCGGATTCCTCCAGCATTTTGTGTGAGTTGCTCGGAATCCTCCAACATTTTATGTGTGTTATTTGGATTTCCATGATTTTGTGTGTGTTGTTAAGATTTCGAGCATTTTGTGTGTGTTGTTCTGATATGCAGCATTTTGTGTGTGTTGTTTTGATTCCTCCAGCATTTTGTGTGTGTTGCTTGGATTGCTCCAGCATTTTGTGTGTGTCGCTCGGATTCGCAGGATTTTGTGTGTGTTGTTCGGATTTCCAGCATTTTGTGTGTGTTCGGATTTCCAGCATTTTTTGTGTGCTGTTCGGATTCCTCCAGCATTTTGTGTGTGTTGCTCGGAATCCTCCAGCATTTTATGTGTGTTGTTTGGATTTCCATGATTTTGTGTGTGTTGTTAAGATTTCGAGCATTTTATGTGTGTTGTTCGGATTCCCAGCATTTTGTGTTGGTCTGATTCCCAGCATTTTCTGTGAAGTGTTCGGATTCCTTCAGCATGATGTGTGTGCTGTTCGGATTCCCAGTTTGTTGTGTGTGTTGTTTGAATTTCCAGCATTCGGTATTTGTTGTTCGGGTTTCCAGCATTTAGTGTGTTTTGTTCGGATTCCCAGCATTTGTGTTTATTGTTCGGATTTCTCCAGCATTTTGTGTGTGTTGTTCGGATTTCCAGTATTTTGTGTGTTTTGTTCGGATTTCCAGCATTTTTTGTGTGTTGTTTTGATTCATCCAGCATTTTGTGTGTGTTGCTTGGATTGTTCCAGCATTTTGTGTGTGTTGTTCGGATTTCCAGCATTTTGTGTGTGTTGTTCCGATTTTCAGCATTTTGTATGTGTTGTTTGGATTCCTCCAGCATTTTGTGTGTGTATTTCAGATTTGCTGCATTTTGTGTGTGTTGTTCGGATTTCCAGCATTTTTTGTGTGTTGCTTGGATTCCTCCAGCATTTTGTGTGGTTTGTTCGGATTCCTCCAGCATTTTGTGTGTGTTGTTTGCGTTTCCAGCTTTTTCTGTATGTTGTTCGGATTCCCAGCATTTTGTGGTTGTTGGTCTGATTCCCAGCATTTTCTGTGAGGTGTTCGGATTCCTTCAGAATTTTGTGTGTGCTGTTCGGATTTCCAGTTTGTTGTGTGTGTTGTTTGAATTTCCAGCATTCGGTATTTGTTGTTCGGGTTTCCAGCATTTAGTGTGTTTTGTTCGGATTCCCAGCATTTGTGTTTATTGTTCGGATTTCTCCAGCATTTTGTGTGTGTTGTTCGGATTTCCAGTATTTTGTGTGTTTTGTTCGGATTTCCAGCATTTTTTGTGTGTTGTTTTGATTCATCCAGCATTTTGTGTGTGTTGCTTGGATTGTTCCAGCATTTTGTGTGTGTTGTTCGGATTTCCAGCATTTTGTGTGTGTTGTTCCGATTTTCAGCATTTTGTATGTGTTGTTTGGATTCCTCCAGCATTTTGTGTGTGTATTTCAGATTTGCTGCATTTTGTGTGTGTTGTTCGGATTTCCAGCATTTTTTGTGTGTTGCTTGGATTCCCAGCGTGTTGTGTGTCTTGTTTGAATTTCCAGCATTTGGTATTTGTTGTTCAGATTTCCAGAATTTTGTGTGTGTTATTCGGACTCTGAGCACTTTGTGTGTGTTGTTCGGGTTTCCAGCATTTGTGTGTGTTGTTCGGATTCCCAGCATTTGTGTGTGTTGTATGGATTCCTTCAGCATTTTATGTGTGTTGTTCGGATTTCCATCATTTTGTGTGTGTTGTTCGGATTTCCAGCATTTTGTGTGTGTTCGGATTTCCAGCATTTTTTGTGTGCTGTTCGGATTCCTCCAGCATTTTGTGTGTGTTGCTCGGAATCCTCCAGCATTTTATGTGTGTTGTTTGGATTTCCATGATTTTGTGTGTGTTGTTAAGATTTCGAGCATTTTATGTGTGTTGTTCGGATTCCCAGCATTTTGTGTTGGTCTGATTCCCAGCATTTTCTGTGAAGTGTTCGGATTCCTTCAGCATGATGTGTGTGCTGTTCGGATTCCCAGTTTGTTGTGTGTGTTGTTTGAATTTCCAGCATTCGGTATTTGTTGTTCGGGTTTCCAGCATTTAGTGTGTTTTGTTCGGATTCCCAGCATTTGTGTTTATTGTTCGGATTTCTCCAGCATTTTGTGTGTGTTGTTCGGATTTCCAGTATTTTGTGTGTTTTGTTCGGATTTCCAGCATTTTTTGTGTGTTGTTTTGATTCATCCAGCATTTTGTGTGTGTTGCTTGGATTGTTCCAGCATTTTGTGTGTGTTGTTCGGATTTCCAGCATTTTGTGTGTGTTGTTCCGATTTTCAGCATTTTGTATGTGTTGTTTGGATTCCTCCAGCATTTTGTGTGTGTTGTTCGGATTTCCAGCATTTTGTGTGTGCTGTTCGTATTCCCAGCATTTTGTGTGTGTTGTTCGGATTCCCAGCCTTTTGTGTGTGTTGTTTGAATTTCCAGCATTTGGTATTTGTTGTTCAGATTTCCAGAATTTTGTGTGTGTTATTCGGATTCTCAGCATTTAGTGTGTGTTGTTCGGATTCCCATCATTTATGTTTGTTGTTCGGATTCCTCCAGCATTTTGTGTGTGTTGTTTGGATTTCTAGTATTTTGTGTGTGTTGTTCAGATTTCCAGCATTTTTTGTGTGTTGTTCGGAATCCTCCAGCATTTTTTGTGTGTTGTTCGGAATCCTCCAGCATTTTTTGTGTGTTGTATAGATTCCTGCAGCATTTTATGTGTGTTGTTTGGATTTCCAGCATTTTGTGTGTGTTGTTCCGATTTTCAGCATTTTCTGTGTGTTATTTGGATTCCTCCAGCATTTTGTTTGTGTTGTTCGCATTGCTCCAGCATTTTGTGTGTGTATTTCAGATTCGCAGCATTCTGTGTGTGTTGTTCGGATTTCCAGCATTTTTTGTGTGTTGCTTGGATGATTCCTCTAGCATTTTGTGTGTGTTGTTCGGAATCCTGCAGTATTTTATGTATGTTGTTCAGATATCCATGATTTTGTGTGTGTTGTTCAGATTTCCAGCAGTTTGCCTGTGTTGTTCGGATTTCCAGCATTTTGTGTGTGTTGTTCGTATTCCCTCAGCATTCTGTGTGTGTAGTTCGGATTCCCAGCATATTTTGTGTGTTGTTCGGTTTCCCAGTGTGTTCTGTGTGCTGTTCGGATTTCGAGCATTTTTTGTTGTTGTTTGGATTCCCAGCTTTTTGTACGTGCTGTTTGGATTGCTCCAGCACTTTGCGTGCGTGGTTCGGATTCCCAGCATTTTCTATGTGTTGTTCGTTTTTCCAGCATTTTGTGTATTCCGCTGGGATTCCCAGCATTTTGTGTGTGTTAGTCCGAAATCCAGCATTTTGTGTGTGTTGTTCGGATTCCTCCAGCAGTTTGTGTGTGTTGTTCTGATTCCCAGCATTCTGCTTGTGTAGTTTGGATTCTCAGCATTATCTGTGTGGTTCGGTTTCCCAGCGTGTTGTGTGTGTTGTTCGGATTTCCAGCATTTTGTTTATGTTGTTCTGATTTCCAGCATTTTGTGTGTGTTGTTTGGATTCCCAGCATTCTGTGTTTGTGGTTCGGATTACTCCAGCATTTTGTGTGTGTTGTTCGGATTTCCAGTATTTTGTTTGCGTTGTTCGGATTCCCAGAATTTCTGTGTGTTGTTCGGATTCCTCCAGTATTTTTTGTGTGTTGTTCGGATTCCTGCAGCATTTTGTGTGTGTTGTTCGGATTCGCAGTATTTTGTGTCTGTTGTTCGGATTCCCAGCATTTTGTGTGAGGTGTTCGGATTCCTTCAGCATTTTGTGTGTGTTGTTCGGATTCCCAGCATTTTGTGTGTATTGTTTGGATTTCCAGCATTTTCTGTGTGTTCAGATTTCCAGCATTTTTTGTGTTTGTTGTTCATTTTCCTTCAGCATTTTGTGTGCGTAGTTCGGATTCCCAGCATCTTGTGTGTGTTGTTCGGATTCCCAGTGTGTTGTGTGTGTTTTTCGGATTCCCAGTATTTTGTGTGTGTTGATCGTATTCTTTTAGCATTCTCTGTGTGTAGTTCGGATTCCTAGCATGTTTTGTGTGTTGTTCGGTTTCCCAGTGTGTTGTTCTGATTTCCAGCATTTTGTTTCTGTTGTTTGGATTCCCAGCTTTTTGTACGTGCTCTTTGGATTGCTCCAGCACTTTGCGTACGTGGTTCGGATTCGCAGCATTTTGTGTGTGTTGTTCGGATTTCGAGCATTTTGTGTGTGTTGTTCGGATTTCCAGCATTTTCTGTGTGTTCAGATTTCCAGCATTTTGTGTGACGTGTTCGGATTCCTCCAGCATTTTGTGTGTTTTGTTCGGAATCCTCCAGCATTTTTTGTGTGTTGTTCGGAATCCTCCAGCATTTTTTGTGTGTTGTATAGATTCCTGCAGCATTTTATGTGTGTTGTTTGGATTTCCAGCATTTTGTGTGTGTTGTTCCGATTTTCAGCATTTTCTGTGTGTTATTTGGATTCCTCCAGCATTTTGTTTGTGTTGTTCGCATTGCTCCAGCATTTTGTGTGTGTATTTCAGATTCGCAGCATTCTGTGTGTGTTGTTCGGATTTCCAGCATTTTTTGTGTGTTGCTTGGATGATTCCTCTAGCATTTTGTGTGTGTTGTTCGGAATCCTGCAGTATTTTATGTATGTTGTTCAGATATCCATGATTTTGTGTGTGTTGATCAGATTTCCAGCAGTTTGCCTGTGTTGTTCGGATTTCCAGCATTTTGTGTGTGTTGTTCGTATTCCCTCAGCATTCTGTGTGTGTAGTTCGGATTCCCAGCATATTTTGTGTGTTGTTCGGTTTCCCAGTGTGTTCTGTGTGCTGTTCGGATTTCGAGCATTTTTTGTTGTTGTTTGGATTCCCAGCTTTTTGTACGTGCTGTTTGGATTGCTCCAGCACTTTGCGTGCGTGGTTCGGATTCCCAGCATTTTCTATGTGTTGTTCGTTTTTCCAGCATTTTGTGTATTCCGCTGGGATTCCCAGCATTTTGTGTGTGTTAGTCCGAAATCCAGCATTTTGTGTGTGTTGTTCGGATTCCTCCAGCAGTTTGTGTGTGTTGTTCTGATTCCCAGCATTCTGCTTGTGTAGTTTGGATTCTCAGCATTATCTGTGTGGTTCGGTTTCCCAGCGTGTTGTGTGTGTTGTTCGGATTTCCAGCATTTTGTTTATGTTGTTCTGATTTCCAGCATTTTGTGTGTGTTGTTTGGATTCCCAGCATTCTGTGTTTGTGGTTCGGATTACTCCAGCATTTTGTGTGTGTTGTTCGGATTTCCAGTATTTTGTTTGCGTTGTTCGGATTCCCAGAATTTCTGTGTGTTGTTCGGATTCCTCCAGTATTTTTTGTGTGTTGTTCGGATTCCTGCAGCATTTTGTGTGTGTTGTTCGGATTCGCAGTATTTTGTGTCTGTTGTTCGGATTCCCAGCATTTTGTGTGAGGTGTTCGGATTCCTTCAGCATTTTGTGTGTGTTGTTCGGATTCCCAGCATTTTGTGTGTATTGTTTGGATTTCCAGCATTTTCTGTGTGTTCAGATTTCCAGCATTTTTTGTGTTTGTTGTTCATTTTCCTTCAGCATTTTGTGTGCGTAGTTCGGATTCCCAGCATCTTGTGTGTGTTGTTCGGATTCCCAGTGTGTTGTGTGTGTTTTTCGGATTCCCAGTATTTTGTGTGTGTTGATCGTATTCTTTTAGCATTCTCTGTGTGTAGTTCGGATTCCTAGCATGTTTTGTGTGTTGTTCGGTTTCCCAGTGTGTTGTTCTGATTTCCAGCATTTTGTTTCTGTTGTTTGGATTCCCAGCTTTTTGTACGTGCTCTTTGGATTGCTCCAGCACTTTGCGTACGTGGTTCGGATTCGCAGCATTTTGTGTGTGTTGTTCGGATTTCGAGCATTTTGTGTGTGTTGTTCGGATTTCCAGCATTTTCTGTGTGTTCAGATTTCCAGCATTTTGTGTGACGTGTTCGGATTCCTCCAGCATTTTGTGTGTGTTGTTCGGAATCCTGCAGCATTTTATGTATGTTGTTCAGATATCCATGATTTTGTGTGTGTTGTTCAGATTTCCAGCAGTTTGCCTGTGTTGTTCGGATTTCCAGCATTTTGTGTGTGTTGTTCGTATTCCCTCAGCATTCTGTGTGTGTACTTCGGATTCCCAGCATATTTTGTGTGTTGTTCGGTTTCCCAGTGTGTTCTGTGTGCTGTTCGGATTTCGAGCATTTTTTGTTGTTGTTTGGATTCCCAGCTTTTTGTACGTGCTGTTTGGATTGCTCCAGCACTTTGCGTGCGTGGTTCGGATTCGCAGCATTTTGTGTGTGTTGTTCGGATTTCGAGCATTTTGTGTGTGTTGTTCGGACTTCCAGCATTTTTTGTGTGTTGCTTGGATTCCTACAGCATTTTGTGTGTGTTGTTTGGATTCCTCCAGCATTTGGTGTGTGTTTTGTTCTGGTTTCCAGCATCTTGTGTATGTCGTTCGGATTCCCAGCATTTTGTGGTTGTTGGTCGGATTCCCAGCATTTTGTGTGAGGTGTTCGGATTGCTTCAGCATTTTGTGTGTGTTGTTCAGATTGGTAGTATTTTTTCTGTTTGTTTGTCAGATTCCTCCAGCATTTTGTGTGTGTTGTTCGGATTTTCAGCATTTTCTGTGTGTTGTTCGGATTTCCAGAATTTTGTGTGTGTTGTTCGGATTCTCAGCATTTTGAGTGTATTGTTCAGGTTACCAACATTTAGTGTGTGTTGTTCGGATTTTTAGCATTTTCAATGTGTTGTTCGGATTCGCAGCATTTTCTGTGTGTTGTTCGGATTTTCAGCATTTTGTTTATGTTGTTCTGATTTCCAGCATTTTGTGTGTGTTGGTCCGATATCCAGCATTTTGTGTGTGTTGTTCGGATTCCTCCAGCAGATTGTCTGTGTTCCTCTGATTCCCAGCATTATGAGTGTGTTGGTCGGATTCCCAGCATTATCTGTGTGGTTCGGTTTCCCAGCGTGTTGTGTGTGTTGTTCGGATTTCCAGCATTTTGATTATGTTGTTCTGATTTCCAGCATTTTGTGTGTGTTGTTCGGATTCCCAGCATTTTGTGTTTGTTGTTCGGATTCCTGCAGCATTTTGTGTGTGTTGTTCGGATTTCCAGTATTTTGTGTGTTGTTCGGATTTACAGCATTTTTTGTGTGTTGTTCGGATTCCTCCAGTTTTTTTTTGTGTGTTGTTCGGATTCCTGCAGCATTTTATGTGTGTTGTTCGGATTTCCATCATTTTGTGTGCGTTGTTTGGATTCCCAGCATTTTGTGTTTGTTGTTCGGATTCCTGCAGCATTTTGTGTGTGTTGTTCGGATTTCCAGTATTTTGTGTGTTGTTCGGATTTACAGCATTTTATGTGTGTTGTTCGGATTCCCAGCATTCTCTGTGTGGTTAGGATTCCCAGCGTGTTGTGTGTGTTATTCGGATTTCCAGCATTTTGTTTATTTTGTTCTGATTTCCAGCATTTTGTGTTTGTTGTTCGGATTCCTCCAGGATTTTGTGTGTGTTGTTCGGGTTTCCAGCATTTTGATTATGTCGTTCTGATTCCCTGCATTTTGTGGCTGTTGGTCGGATTCCCGGCATTTTGTGTGAGGTGTTCGGATTCCCAGCATTTTGTGTGTGTTGTTCGTATTCATTCAGCATTCTGAGTGCGTAGTTCGGATTCCCTGCATTTTATGTGTGTTGTTCGGATTCCCGGCGTGTTCTGTTTGTTGTTCGAACTTCCAGCATTTTGTGTGTGTTCTTCAGATTTCCAGAATTTTGTGTGTGTTGTTCGGATTCTCAGCATTTTGTGTGTATTGTTCGGATTCCCAGCATTTTCTATGTGTTGTTCGTTTTTCCAGCATTTTGTGTATTCCGTTAGGATTCCCAGCATTTTGTGTGTGTTAGTCCGAAATCCAGCATTTTGTGTGTGTTGTTCGGATTTCTCCAGCAGTTTGTGTGTGTTGTTCTGATTCCCAGCATTCTGTGTGGGTAGTTTGGATTCCCAGCATTATCTGTGTGGTTCGTTTTCCCAGCGTGTTGTGTGTGTTGTTCGGATTTCCAGCATTTTGTTTATGTTGTTCTGATTTCCAGCATTTTGTGTGTGTTGTTTGGATTCCCAGCATTCTGTGTTTGTGGTTCGGATTACTCCAGCATTTTGTTTGCGTTGTTTGGATTCCCAGAATTTCTGTGTGTTGTTCGGATTCCTCCAGTATTTTTTGTGTGTTGTTCGGATTCCTGCAGCATTTTGTGTGTGTTGTTCGGATTCGCAGTATTTTGTGTGTGTTGTTCGGATTCCCAGCATTTTGTGTGAGGTGTTCGGATTCCTTCAGCATTTTGTGTGTGTTGTTCGGATTCCCAGCATTTTGTGTGTGTTGTTCGTATTCCTTCAGCATTCTGAGTGCATAGTTTGGTTTCACAGCATTTTGTGTGTGTTGTTCGGATTTCCAGCATTTTGTTTATGTTGTTCTGATTTCCAGCATTTTGTGTGTGTTGTTCGGATTCCCAGCATTTTGTGTTTGTTTGTCAGATTCCTCCAGCATTTTCTGTGTTTTGATTGGATTCCAGTATTTTGTGTGTGTTGTTCGGATTCTCAGCATTTTCTGTGTGTTGTTCGGATTTCCAGAATTTTGTATGTGTTGTTTGGATTCTCAGCATTTTGAGTGTGTTGTTCACATTACCAACATTTAGTGTGTGTTATTCAGATTTCTAGCATTTTGTTTGTGTTGGTCCGATATCCAGCATTTTGTGTGTGTTGTTCGGATTCCTCCAGCAGATTGTGTGTGTTGTTCGGATTCCCAGCATTTTGTGTTTGTTGTTCGGATTCCTCCAGCAGATTGTGTGTGTTGTTCGGATTCCCAGCATTTTGTGTTTGTTGTTCGGATTCCTCCAGCATTTTTTGTGTGTTTTTCGGATTCCTCCAGCATTTCCTGTGTGTTCGGATTTCCAGCATTTTTTGTGTGCTGTTCGGATTCCCAACATTTTGTGTGTGTTGTTCAGTTTCCCATCATTTTCTGTGTGTTGTTCGGATTTCCAGCTTATTGTCTGTGTTATTCGGAATCCTCCAGCATTTTGTTTTTGTTGTTCGGATTCCTCCAGCATTTTGTGTGTGTTGTTCGGATTTCCAGCATTTTGTGTGCTTTGTTCGGATTCCCAGCATTTTGTGTGTGTGGTTCATATTCCTTCAGCATTCTGTGTGCGTAGTTCGGATTCCCAGCATCTTGTGTGTGTTGTTCGGATTCCCAGTTTGTTTTGTGTGTTTTTCCTATTTCCAGCGTGTTGTGTGTGTTTTTCGGTTTCCCAGCATTTTGTGTGTGTTGTTCGAATTCCTTCAGCATTCTGTGTGGGTAGTTCGGATTCCCAGCATATTTTTTGTGTTGTTCGGTTTCCCAGCGTATTGTGTGTGTTGTTCGGATTTCCAGCATTTTTTTTTGTTGTTTGGATTCCCAGCTTTTTGTACGTGCTGTTTGGATTGCTCCAGCATTTTGTGTGTGTGGTTCGGATTCGCAGCATTTTGTGTGTGTTGTTCGGATTCCTCCAGCTTTTTGTTTGTCTTGTTTGGGTTTCCAGCATTTTCTGTATGTCGTTCGGATTCCCAACATTTTGTGGTTGTTGGTCGGATTCCCAACATTTTGTGTGTGTTGTGTGGATTGCCAGAATTTTGTGTGTATTGTTCTGATTTCCAGCATTTTGTGTGTGTTGTTCGGATGTCCAGCAGCTTGTTTGTATTGTTGGGATTCCCAGCATTTTGTGTGTATTGTTCGGATTTCCAGCATTTTGTGTTTGTTGTTTGGATTCCTCCAGCATTTTGTGTGTGTTGTTCGGATTCCTCCAGCATTTTGTGTGTGTTATTCGGATTTCCAGCATTTTGTGTGTGTTGTTCGGATTCCTCCAGCATTTTGTGTGTGTTGTTCGGGTCTGCAGCATTTTGTGTGTGTTGTTTTGATTCCCAGCATTTTGTGTGTGTTGTTTGGATTTCCAGCATTTTGTATGTGTTGTTCCGACTTGCATCATTATGTGTGTGTTGTTCGGATTCCTCTAGCATTTTGTGTGTGTATTTCAGATTCGTAGCATTTTGTGTGTGTTGTTTGGATTTCCAGCATTTTTTGTGTGTTGCTTGGATTCCTCCAGTATTTTGTGTGTGTTGTTCGGATTCCTCCAGCAGTTTGTGTGTGTTCTTGGGATTCTTCCAGCATTTTGTGTGTGTTGTTCGGATTTCCAGCATTTTGTATGTGTTGTTCCGATTTGCATCATTATGTGTGTGTTGTTCGGATTCCTCCAGCTTTTTGTTTGTATTGTTCAGATTTCCAGCATTTTGTGTGTGTTTTTCGGATTCTTCCAGGATCTTGTGTGTGTTGTTTGGATTTCCAGCATTTTTTATGTGTTGTTCCGATTTGCATCATTATGTGTGTGTTCGAACTCCACCTGAATTTTGTGTGGGTTGTTCGGATTCCTCCAGCATTCTGATTGTGTGCTTCGGATTCCCAGCATTTTGTGTGTGTTGTTCGGATTTCCATCATTTTGGGTGTGAATTTCGGATTCCCAGCATTTTTTGCTTGTTGTTCGAATTTCCAGCATTTTGTGTGTGTTGTTCCGATTTCCAGAATTTTGTGTGTGTTGTTCAGATTCTCAGCATTTTGTGTGTGTTGTTCGGATTTAAAGCATTTTTTGTGTGTTGTTCGGATTCCCAGCATTTTGTGTGTGTTGTTCGGATTCCTCCAGCATTTTGTGTTTGTTGTTTGGATTCCTCCAGCATTCTGCTTCTGTTGTTCGGATTCCCAGCGTGTTGTGTGTGTTGTTCGGAATTCTAGCATTTTGTGTGTGCTGTTCGGAATCCTCCTGGATCTTGTGTGTGCTGTTCCGATTCGTCCTGCATTTTGTGTGTGTTTTTGGGATTTCCATCGTTTTGTGTGTGTTGTTCAGATTCCCAGCATTTTGTGTGTGTTGTTCAGATACGCAGCATGTTGTGTGTGTTGTTCGGATTCCTCCAGCATTTTGTGTGTGCTGTTTGGATTCCTCCAGGATCTTGTGTGTGTTGTTCGGATTCGTCCTGCATTTTGTGTGTGTTGTTGGGATTTCCATCGTTTTGTGTGTGTTGTTCAGATTCCCAGCAGTTTGTGTGTTGTTCAGATTCGCAGCATGTTGTGTGTGTTGTTCGGATTCCTCCAGCATTTTGTGTGTGCTGTTTGGATTTCCAGCATTTTGTATGTGTTGTTCCGATTTGCATCATTATGTGTGTGTTGTTCGGATTCCTCCAGCTTTTTGTTTGTATTGTTCAGATTTCCGGCATTTTGTGTGTGTTTTTCGGATTCTTCCAGGATCTTGTGTGTGTTGTTTGGATTTCCAGCATTTTGTGTGTTTTGTTCGGATTACTCCAGCCTTTTGTGTGTGTTGTTCGGATGTCCAGCATTTTGGGTGTCTTTGTTCGAATTCCACCTGAATTTTGTGTGTGTTGTTCGGATTCCTGCTGCATTCTGTGTGTGTTGTTTGGATTCCCATCATTTTCTGTGTGTTGTTCGGATACGCAGAATTTTGTGTGTGTTGGTCGGATTTCCAGCTTTTTCTGTGTGTTGTTTGGATTCTTCCAGCATTTTGTGTGTGTTGTTCGGATTTCCTGCATTTTGTGTGTGTTGTTCGGATTCCCAGCATTTTCTGTGTGTTGTTCAGATTCACAGCATTTTGTGTGTGCTGTTCGGATTCCTCCAGCATTTTACTTGTGTTGTTCGGATTCCTGGAGCATTTTGTGTTTGTTGTTCGGAATTCTCCAGCATTTTGTGTGCGTTATTCGGATTCCCACCATTTTGTGCGCGTTGTTCGGTTTCCCATCATTTTCTGTGTGTTGTTCGGGTTTCCAGCATTTTGTGTGTGTTTGTTCGAATTCCACCTGAATTTTGTGTATGTTGTTCGGATTCCTGCTGCATTCTGTGTGTGTTGCTTGGATTCCCATCATTTTCTGTGTGTTGTTCGGATTTCCTGCATTTTGTGTGTGTTGTTCGGATTCCCAGCATTTTCTGTGTGTTGTTCAGATTCACAGCATTTTGTGTGTGCTGTTCGGATTCGTCCAGCATTTTACTTGTGTTGTTCGGATTCCTGCAGCATTTTGTGTGTGTTGTTCGGATTCCTCCAGCATTTTGTGTGTGTTTTTCGGATTCCTCCAGCATTTTGTGTGTGTTTTTCGGATTCCCAGCATTTTGTGTCTGTTGTGTGGATTGCCAGCATTTTCTGTATGTTGCTTGGATTCCCAGCATTTTGTGTGTATTGTTCAGATTCCTCTAGCATTTTGTGTGTGTTGTTCGTATCTCCAGCATTTTGTGTGTGTTGTTCATATTTCCAGCTTTTTGTGTGTGTTGTTCGGATTTCCAGCATTTTGTGTGTGTTGTTCAGATTTCCAGCATTTTGTGTGTGTTGTTTGATTTTCCAGCATTCTGTGTGTTTTTTTCGGATTTCCAGCATTTTGGGTGTTTTGTTCGGATTTCCAGCATTTTTTGTGTTTTTTTCGGATTTCCAGCATTTTGTGTGTATTGTTCCAATTTCCGTCATTTTGTGTGTGTTGCTTGGATTTTCAGCATCTGCAGATTTTGTCTTTTTTGTGTTTTATGTTGCATTGGGATACATTGTACGTAAAGTAGTATTCAGTGCCATGATATTACTTGACTAAGATCAAGCTAACGTCAAGAGGCTGGTGATGAAGTATATCAACTCCTGCCTGGGAGTGACTTGGATCCTTTTCAATTTGCCTACTGTCACAAGAGGTCAACAGCTGGTGCCATTTCATGTCTCTCCTCTCAGCTCTGGAACATATGGACAGTGAAGATGCGTACATCAGGATCCTCTTCATTAACTACAGCTTGGCCTTACCATCATCCCTGCAAAGCTAATAATTAAGCTTCAAGACTTTAGCCTCAATACCTCTTTGTGCAAATGGATACTCAGCTTCTTCACTGGCAAACCCCAGTCAATTTGGATTGGCAACAACATCTCCTCCAGAATTTCCATCAGCACAGGTGCACCACGATGCTGTGTGCTCAGCCCCCTGCTCTACACACTGTATATTTATGACTGTGTGGCTAAGTACAGCTCCAATGCCATACTTAGGTTTGCTGATGACAGCACTGCTATGGGCTGAATCAAAGGTGGTGATGAATCAGCATATAGGAGACAGATTGAAAATCCGGCTGAATGGTGCCACAACAACAGCATCTTACTCAATATCAGCAAAACCAAGGTGTTGATTGTTGACTAAAGGAGGGAGAAATTGGAGATCCATAAGCCAGTCCTCATCAGAAGATCTGAGGTGAAGAGAGTCAGCACATTTAAATTCATCTGTGTTATAATTTTGAAGATCTGTCCTGGGAGCAGCACAGATGCCTCATCCTTCTTTTAGAAAAGTTCTTCATCTTCTGGATGTACCTATCCAAATTTCCCCCGGAAACTCTAGCCATTTCTTAATCTGTGAAGATTTGGCATGTCATATAACACTTTGACAAACTTCTATAGCTGTAAGATGGGGAGTATACTAACTGGTTGAATCATGGCCTGGCATGGAAACGCCAATGTCCTTAAACGGAAAGCAAACTCTGAAGAGTAATGGCAAAAGCCCTCTCCACCATTGAGCACAGTTACAAGGGGCACTGTTGCAGGAAAGCAGCACCTATCATCAAAGACTTCCACCATCCAGGTCATGCTCTCTTTTCATGGCTGCCATTAGGAAGAAGGTACAGGAGCCTCAGGACCCACACTACCAGGTTCAGAAACAGTTATTACCTATCAACCATCAGGCTCTTGAACCAGATGAGATAACTTCACTCATCCCAACATTAAATTGACTCCATAACCTGTGGACTCACTTTTATAGAGTCTACAGCTATGTTCTTGATAATTATTGCTGATCATTATTACTATTACTTCAGTTTTTTGTCTTTGCACATTGGTTGTTTGTCATTGCCATGTGCAGTCTTTCATTGATTCTGTTGTGTTTCTTTCTATTTACTATGAATGCCCACAGGAAAACGAATCTCAGAGTGGTGTATAGTAACATGTATGTACTTTGATAATAAATTCACTTTGGATTTGAAACTTAGAACTTGTGAGGCAGTTGTCCTGACGAAGACACCAATCCCCACATGTTCATTGGGAGAAATTAAACATCAGTGTTATTGTGATCAACTTTGCATGTTGGAATTCAGTCCCAAGTTGATGTGGCTTAGTTTGTCTAGTTATATTCTTTTTCTGCTTCAACCCAGCGGTTATGTCTTGTATGGCCACTTCAGGAGGAACTTTAGAGTCTACAATAACTCTATAGGTCTGCAGATGCATATAGGCAAGTCTACTTATTGAGGACAGGTAGCTTCTAAGGATGTTAGTGAACCAGGTGGCATCATACATCAGTCTGGTAGTTCTTCTGATCACTAATTTTTATAGATGCACCGTAGAAAGCATTCTTCTAGGGTGCATCACAACCTGGTATGGAAGGTGTCCTGTCCAAAACTGAAAGAAGCTGCAGAAGATTGTGAACACAGCCCAGCACATCACACAAAACAATCTTCCGTCCTTGGACTCACTTTACACCGCATGCTGTTGGAACAGTTCTGCCAGGATAATCAAGGACACGACCCACCCAGCTGACACACAGATATAAATATTAGAAGAGAAGTAATATAGAATAAAAAATAAGTACCTCAAGCAGTCTAACAGGAGGAGGTTATCACTTCCCCAGCTAGAGGTTGACTCATTATAGAGCCTAATGGCCGAAGGTAAGAATGACCTCATATAGCGCTCTTTGGAGCAGCACAGTTGTCTTAGTCTATTACTGAAGGTGCTCCTCTGTTCAGTCAAGGCGGCCTACAGAGAGTGAGAAACATTGTCCAGAATTGCCAAGATTTTCTGAAGGGTCCTTTTTTCTACCACAGCCTCTAGTGTATCCAGTTTAACTCCTATATCTGAGCTAGCCTTTCTAATCAGTTTATTGAGCCTGTTGGCATCACCCGTGTTGATGCCATTGCCCTAGCACAGCACTGCATAGAAGATTGTACTGGCGACAACAGACTGGCAGAACATGTGAAGGAGTGGCCTGCATGCTCCAAAGGACCTCAGTCTCCTCAGGAAGTAGAGGCGATGCTGGCTCTTCTTGTACACAGCCTCTGTATTGATGCTCCATTCAAGTCTGTCATCCAGGTACTTGTAGGTCCTCACCATCAATAGTAATAGGGAGCAGTGCAGGCTTAGTCTTCCTGAAGCCCATCACCATCTCCTTTGTCTGACTGATGTTGAGCTGCAGATGATTCAGCTTGCACCATTTGACAAAGTCTGTATTCATCTTTCCATCCTCCCTTTATACACCCAACTATTGCTGAGTCATCAGAGAATTTCTGCAGATGACATGACTCAGTGTTGTATCTAAAGTCCGAGGTACACAGGGTAAACTGGAAGGGAGCCAATACAGTTCCCTGTGGGGCCCCAGTGCTGCCTATGGCCATGTCTGACGCATGGCTCTGAAGCAACACAAACTGTGGTCTGCCAGTCAGGTAGTCCATTATCCAAGGTACAATGGAAGTGTCAACCTGCATTGAATAGAGCTTTTCCCCCAACTATGAGGGCTGTATGGTATTGAAGGCACTTGAGAAATCAAAAACGCCATCCTCACATTGGTGTCCTGTTTATTCAAATGGGAGTGGGCTCTGTTCTGGTCAGCAGATAGATGGCAGAATCATCAGCTCCAATATGCTTTGGTAGGCAAACTGCAGAGGATCAAGGGTGATCTGACCAGGATTCAGACGTGAGCCAGGACCAGCCTCTCTAGGGTCTTCATGATGGGTGAGATCAATAAGATGGTATGTTAATTAAAGGGTATTAATAAAACAAGGATGAGTTAGCAGGTAGAAACATTCTAAATATGAAGCAAGAGCACTCAACCAATTTGCAGTATTAAGGCCACATTAGTGAGCTGTGTTTTACAGGAAGTGATTCTGTGTTCAGAGATACAAACAGTACAGTCTCGTCTGGAGGAGAGTTCATGTAAATATATTGTGTAGGACAGTGTCTGTTCATCTTGTTGACTGACAGAAATCATCAATGACCCAGACTTTGCTGCCAAGGATCAGCTATGAAAATGCTTGTGAATAAAGCCTGTTGTTTAACAGCATCAGCAACCTTTCACACCTGCCACTCCCCTAGATCCTGTGCCCTTGGAAATATCAATAGACAGTACATTGACCATACTTGCTGCTTTATAAGGTAACAAATTATACAGCTACCTATTTCATGTAAAAATAATGCTCCAAATAATCATTTTAAACAACTGATTGTAAAAGAAAAGGGTTGTAAACTTTATTGCACAAGTCTTTTAATAAGGTTATATTATTTTTGATAATGAAAACTTGTACTCTCAAATTCACATCCACTCCATATCTTCATTATCATAGAATATCATTATTAATGTACTGTGTGTAGAATTCACTACTATTTCCTTAGAATGCCTTAGGATAACAAAGAAAGTAGAAGCTTCTCTACTTAACTAAAGACATTGCAAACAGAATTCTCTTGCTTAGCTGGTTGTGCAACCCATTATAATGTTGTATAACCCTATGTACGCTGGAGGTAGACGTACTCTCAATAGAATTTGTTTTGTTTAGGAACATTCTTCCTTCCTTTAATGGTGATTTACTCCAGAACCTTTGATGTGCATTAAATACTGTACACGTTTATGCCTAACCTACTTATTTGAAATCATAGTTTTCAGCCAAGAAATTGGAATGGTTTGCTTGTCTAAATTTACCAAGGAAACCAGAGGGTAATTTCATTTGAAGTAATTGCGTATCCAAAATTGGATTCTGTGAGCACTCCTGTGATTAAAAAAATGCTTTTATCATTTCAATCCCTTGTTATTGTATATCATAGAGTAGTTTTCAAAGGTGCCTTTCTTTAGTTTAAAATAGTCCAGGCTTGGCAGCCAGTTGTGAATTATATGAGAACTAATCACTTTACAATTATGCACCTCTAATTAAATAACCATGGTTATGTGATAACATGACTGGTAATTACAAGACAACATTCTTAATTTGATTGGAGTAATGTACAGAAGACTGGTATTACAGTCTCATTTATCTGTTGATAAAATTTTTCTTCCAATTAAAAAGAGACTTCTTTTATGGCAACAGGTTGGCATTGAAACCAACTAATCTGCTCTGCAACACTTCCTGCTTCTGAATCACTAAAGATGGTATTTATTGTAGCAAGATTTGATTTTCTTCCACCACACTGAGCGACGAGATGGTTGCAAGCAGCAAGCAGAGGCTCTGCGCTGCCACACAGTAAGAGGTATATGAAAACTGCCGTGTTCATATATGTTCAAAGCCGCTGTCAGAGGTTACAGCGGGACATCGATAGGATGCAGAACTGGGCTGAGAAGTGGCAGATGGAGTTCAACCCAGATAGTGTGAGGTGGTTCATCTTGGTAGGTCCAATTTGAAGGCAGAATATAATACTAATGGTAAGACTCTTGGCAGTGTGGAGGAGCAGCAAAATCTTGGGGTCCGAGTCCATAGGACAGTGTACAGGTTGACAGTGTTGTTAAGAAGGTTTATGGTGTGTTGGCCTTTGTCAACTATGGGACCAAATTCAAGAGCCATGAGGTAATGTTAAAGCTAGATAAGACCTTAATTAGACCCACTTGGAGATAGGTACATGGAGCTTAGAGTAGGGTTTTTCTATCGCTGAGCAGCAGTGAACCATTTGATTGCCCTATCAGAGTTCTCTTTGGGAACTAATTGACTTGATCAGCATTTCTGTTCTGGCTATTGGTTATGACTGCACTTAATAAAAGAAAAGGGAAATTCTAGGCAGTTTCTAGTGTAGGATACATGGTCGGCACAACATTGTGGGCCAAAGGACCTGTAAATGCGCTGTAGATTTCTATGTTCTATGTTCATCACACAAGAATGGGTTTTATGGATGGGTAGAGGACAACACACAATCTTGGAAGACCTGGGCAATAACCATATAACAATTACAGCACGGAAACAGGCCATCTCGGCCCTTCTAGTCCGTGCCGAACTCTTACTCTCACCTAGTCCCACCGACCTGCACTCAGCCCATAACCCTCCATTCCTTTCCTGTCCATACATCTATCCAATTTAACTTTAAACGACAATGTTTACATTTTTTCCACCATAATGTTTAGGAGAAGCCAAGAGTTTAGCTCCACTTAGTAGGTGACAGCTGGTCCAGAGGTGGTGATGGAGAAGTCAGATTCAGGTATTTCTGAGAGGGCCTTGCCATCAACCTACAGGAGGTAGAGGACCAACTGTTCCTACTCTAAAAGAAATGACTTCTAAATTATTTTGATGATGTCCTCTTGTGATATGCTGGTTATACCACTCAGTGGACATTGTCAGTGGATGAAACATCAAAACATAGAAAACCTAGAGCACAATACAGGCCCTTTGGCCCACATTGTAGTGAGGTGACCGGAATTGAGCACAGTACTCCAAGTGGAGTCTGACCAGGGTCCTACAGAGCTACAACATTATCTCTCGGCTCTTAAACTCAATCCCACAGTTGATGAAGGCCAATGCACTGTATCCTTTCTTAACCAGAATCAACCTGCATAGCAGCTATGAAGACCCCAAGATCCCTCTGATCCTCCACACTGCCAAGAGACTTACCATTAATACTATATTCTGCCATCAAATTCGACCTACTAGATTGAACCACCTCACACTTATCTGGGTTGAACTCCATCTGCCATTCCTCAGCCCAGTTTCGCATCCTATCAATGTCCCGCTGTAACCTCTGACAGTCCTCCACACTATCCACAACACCCCCAACCTTCATGTCATCAGGAAATTTACTAACCCATCCCTCCACTTCCTCATCCAGGTCATTTATAAAAATCACAATGAGAAGGGGTCCCAGAACAGATCCCTGAGGCACACCACTGGTCACCGACCTCCATGCAGAGTATGACCTGTCTACAATCTCTCTTTGCCTTCTGGATCCACAAAGCAAGGTCCCCATAGATCCTGTGCCTTCTTACTTCTTTAATAAGCCTTGCATAGGGTACCTTATCAAATGCCTTGCTGAAGTCCATATACACTACATCTGCTGCTCTACCTTCATCAACCTGTTTAGACACACCCTCAAAAATTCAATCAAGTTTGTAAGGCACGACCTGCCCTTGACAAAGTCATGCAGACTATTCCTAATCATATTATGCCTCTCCAATTTTCATTAATCCTGCCTCTCAAGATCTTTTCCATCAACTTACCAACCACTGAAGTAAGACTCATTGGTCTATAATTTCCTGGGCTGTCTCTATTCCCTTTCTTGAATAAGGGAAAAACACCTGCAACCTTCCAATCCTCGGAACCTCTCCCGTACCCATTGATAATGCAAAGATCATTGACAGAGGCTCAGCAATCTCCTCCCTCACCTCCCACGATAGTCTAGGGTACATCTCATCCAGTCCCGGAGACTTATCCAACTTGATGTTTTCCAAAAGCTGCAGCACATCCCTTTTCTTAAGATCTACATGCTCAACCTTTTCAGTCTGCTGCAAGTCATCCCTACAATCGGCAAGATCCTTCTCTGTAGTGAATACAGAAGCAAAGTATTCATTAACTACTTCTGCTATCTTCTCCGGTTCCATAACACTTTTCCGCTTGATTGGTCCTATTCTCTGATGTCTTATCCTCTTGCTCTTCACATACTTGTAGAATGCCTTAAGGTTTTCTTTAATCCTGCTCGCCAAGGCCTTCTCATGGCCCCTTCTGGCTCTCCTAATTTAATTCTTCAGCTCCTTCCTGTTAGCCTTATAATCTTCTAGATCTCTATCTTTACCAAGTTTTTGAAACTTTCATAAGCTTTCCTTTTCTTGACTAGATTTTCAACAGCCTTTGTACACCACGGTTCCTGTACCCTACCATCCTTTCCCTGTCTCATTAGAACATACCTATGCAGAATGCCACTCAAATATCCCTGAACATTTGCCATATTTCTTGCCATACATTTCCCTGAGAACATCTGATCCCAATTTATGCTTCCAAGTTCCTGCCTAATAGCTTCATATTTCCCTTTACTCCAATTAAATACTTTCCTAACTTGTCTATCTCTATCCCTCTCCAATGCTATGGTAAAGGAGATAGAATTGTGATAACTATCTCCAAAATGCTCTCCCACTGGGAGACTTGACACCTGACCAGGTTCATTTCCCAATACCAGATCAAGCACAGCCTCTCCTCTTGTAGGCTTATCTACATTTTGTGTCAGGAAACCTTCCTGAACACTCCTATCAAACTCCATCCCATCTAAAGCCCTTGGTCCAGGGAGATGTCAATCTATATTTGGGAAATTAAGATCTCCCACCATAATAACCCAGTTATTATTACACCTTACCAGAATCTGTCTCCCTATCTGCTCCACGTTTTCCCTGTTATTATTGGGTGGTCTATAAAAAAACACCCAGTAGAGATATTGACCCCTTCCTGTTTCTAACTTCCACCCACAGAGACTTAGTAGACAACCCCCCCATCACTTCCTCCTTTTCTGCAGCCATGACAGTATCTCTGATCAACAGTGCCATGCCCCCACCTCTTTTGTCTTCCTCCCTGTCCTTTCTGAAACATCTAAAGCCTGGCACTTGAAGTAACCATTCCTGTCCCTGAGCCATCCAAGTCTCTGTAATGGCCACAACATCACAGCTCCAAGTACCTGATCCACGCTCTAAGCTCATTTGCTTTGTTCATGATGCTTCTTGTATTAAAATAGACACATCTCAAACAATCAGTCTGAGCGTTTCCCTTCTCTATCACCCGCCTATCCTCCCTCTCTTACTAGCTCCAAGCTTTCTCTATTTATGAGCCAATCGCCCCTTCCCCCGTCTCTTCAGTTCGGTTCTCACCCCCAGGAATCCTAGTTTAAACTCTCCACAATAGTCTTAGCAAACCTCCCCGCCAGGATATTTGTTCCCCTGGGATTCAAGTGCAACCCGTCCTTTTTGTACAGGTCACACCTGCCCCAAAAGAGGTCCCAATGATCCAGAAATCTGAATCCCTGCCCCCTGCCCCAATCCCTCAGTCACACATTTATCCTCCACCTCACCCTATTCCTATACTCACTGTCACGTGTCACAGTTAATAATCCTGAGATCACTATCTTTGAGGTCCTTCTCATCTTCCTTCCCTGTAGTCTGTTTTCAGGATCTCCTCCCTTTTCCTACCTGTGTCGTTGGTACCAATATGTACCATGACCTCTGGCTGCTCACCTTCCCACTTCAGGATATCGTGGATGTGATCAGAAACATCCCAGACCCTGGCACCAGGGAGGCAAACTACCATTTGTGTTTCTTCCCTGCGTCCACAGAATCGCCTGTCTGACCCCCTAACTATAGAGTCCCCTATCACTGCTGCCATCCTCTTCCTTTCCCTACCCTTCTGAGCCACAGGGCCAGACTCTGTGCCAGAGGCGTGACCACTGTTGCTTCCCCCAGGTAGGCTGTCTCTCCCCTACAGTACTCAAACAGGAGTACTGATTGTCAAGGGGTACAGCCACAGGGGTACTCTCTAGTATCTGACTCTTGCCCTTCTCTCTCCTGACTGTTACCACTCGTCTGTCTCCCGAGGCCCCGGTGTGACTACTTGCCTATAGCTCCTCTCTATCACCTCCTCACTTTCCCTGACCAGACGAAGGTCATCGAGCTACATTGCCAGTTCCCTAATGCGGTCCCTAATGAGCTGCAGCTTGATGCACCTGACGCAGATGTGGCCATCCAGGAGGCTGCAAGTTTCACTGTGCCTTGGAAATGCTGAACTGATATAATGAGATTTCTGTCTGCTTCACTTGGACCAGCTTGGCGAACTGAGACAATTCGTTGGGAATGGGGCAGAGTTAAAGTTCTCATTCTTACCCACCTCTGTTTTCAATTTTTCCTCAGATTCTGCTCTTGCAGAACACGTGTTACTGAATGAGTCAGGATACTGTGTTTTTAAGCATTAGATTTAGAGCTTAAAACTGCATCAGTATAAATATTACAGAACATGAAAGCAGAAGGCAGTAGCTGGTATTCCCACATTCTCCTTCATCACGGAGCCTTCTCATCAGCCTGACTAGTTCTGTTTCACTAAGACTGAATGACTCAAATCAATCTGATTTAAAAATGAATATGGTTCTGGTGTTATATATTACTTTAAAAATAATCACAGTATCTTCAGTCTAAAGAACTTGACAATCTGTCTCACTGGATCATAAACTGCATCATCATTTCACAGGGAGAACATTCAAACGCCATACAGACAGCAGTGTGTTTCTGGTGCTGTGACAGTGTAACCCTAACCACTGCGCTACCTTGCTGTGTGGGTTTCCCCGGGTTCTCCAGTTTCGTTCTGCATTCCAAAGTTGTAGAGGTTAATAGGTTAATTGGTCATGAGGGTTGTAATTGTAACTGGTTGGAATTGTTTCTGTGCTGTATCTCTAAATAAATAAATAAATAAATAAATAAATATTTCCCCCTCTGTGTCCACCACCTTGAATATTCATTTTTGCAGCATTTTTGGAAGTGTACTGCTGCCAAAGATCCAATGAACCAATGCAAGTTCTGATACTGGTGTTTTCTGTTTAGTGTGTTTGAAAAGGCAGCATCCATCTGGCACCACCCAGAACATGCCCTCTCCTTATTGCTACTATCGAGAAGGTGCAGGAGTCTGAAGGCACACACTTAATGTTTCGGAACAGCTTCTTCCCCACCGCCACCAGATTTCTGAATGGATATTGAAGCCATGTATACTGATTCCGAAGGTTCTTATGCTGAACTGCATTTTTCTAAGAAACGTTCCATTGTTCTATGAATTATTCTCTTTTTTGGCATCTTACACTTTGAGCCATCTTTATTTTCCTTTTGAGATGATTAACAAATATGGCAGCATTTAAAGATGGAATTTGAAACCTGGTATGAGATTTGGCTGAGTTCCTGCTGCCAAGATGGGGAGGAAGGATGTGACAAGATCATGATAGCAGGAGAGTAAACCTTCCTCTTCAATTTCTGCCTGGGTCAGTGGGATGTATAGGGATAGTTTAGAGAGGGAGAGGGAGGGTTGGGAGGAGGGGGAGACACACACACTTAGAAAGTCATTGGGCTTCAGTACTTGGATACATGGTTGTCAATACTACAGGAATTAAAATCTGTGTTTGCTATATATGAAGATCTTTAAGAAATAAGTACCATAAGGTTTGATGTTTACTTGTTGCACCAGCTACTGGTGTTTGGCAATTGATTGCCTTCAACAAAGGTTGTTTTGTTAGAGGAGTGCTCTTTGTCATTAAGCAACATCAACAAATCTGCAGTCACTGCTCTCAGATGAGTAAGAGGGGTAGATATGTCATCGTGAGTGGGAGATTGGATATGTACAGGAGGTACTTGAAAAGTCAAGAATTTTACAGCTGAGGAATTGCTAGATTCAGAGCCATGTAGGTTTAACGAACACAAGGATTACGGTGACACAAGGATTCTTATGACATAAGAGACAACAGAGCTTTGCTTCCAGAAGAGCTCAGTGCCTTCGATGCTAGCTTTGACCACCAGAACAGGGAGGAACCATTGCGCACCCCCATGTCTCCCAGTAATCCTTTGGTCTCAGTATCGGAAGATGACTTGCGGGCTACCTTCAAGAGATGAATCCGAGGTAAGCATCTGATCCCAACAGAATACCTGGTCAACCAATTGGCTGGTGTATTCATGGATATCTTCAACCTCTCGTTCTGGCAGTATGTGGTACCCACCTGTTTCAAGCAGGCCTCAATCAGACCAGTGCCCAAGAGCAGTGTGGTGACCTGTCTCAATGATGATCGCCCAGTGGCACTTATATCCACAGTGATGAAGTATTTTGAGAGGCTGGTGTTGAAGTATATTAGCTCCTGTCTAAATGGCGACTTGGATCTGCTCCGGTTTGCCTACTGAAGCAACAGCTCTACAGCAGATGCCATTTCATTGGCTCGTCACACAACCCTGGAACCTCTGCACAGCAAAGATGCAAACATCAGGATGTTCTTTATCGATTTCCAGCTCAGCATTGATGATCATCCCGTCAAAACTAATCAGTTAACTCCAAGATGTGTGCCTCAGTACTCTCTTGTGCAATTGGATTCTGAATTTCCTCACTTGTAGACCCCAGTCAGTTCGGATTGGCAAAGACATCTCCTTCACAATCTCCATCGGCACAGGAGCACCGCAGGGATGTGTACTTAGCCCCCTGCTCTACTCGCTTTACACCTATGACAGTGTGGCTAAGTACAACTCCAACACTGTATACAAACTGTTGTGGCCTGTATCAAAGGTTGTGATGAATCAGTATACAGGAGAGACATTGAAAATTTGGCGAGTGGTGTAATAACACAACCTCTCACTCAATGTCAAAAAGACCAAGGAACTGATTGTAGATTTCAGGAGAGAGGTTTCAGAGGTCCAGGAGCCAATAATCATTGGAGGATCAGAGGTGGAGAGAGTCAGTAACTTTAAATTCCTGGGCGTCACCATCTCAGAAGATCTGTCCTAGACCAATCATATAAATATTATTGTGAAGAAAGCATGGCAGTGCCTCTATGTCCTCAGAAGTCTGCGGAGGTTCAGCACGTCATCAAACACCTTGGCAAACTTCTATAGATGTGTGGTGGAAAGTGTGCTGACTGGCTACATTATGGCCTGGTATGGGAACACCAATGCCTTTGAGTGGAAAATCCTGCAAAAGGTAGTGAATTCAGACCAGTACATCACGGGTAAAACCCTCCCAACCAATGAGCACATCTACATGAAATGTTGCTGTAGAAAAGCTGCGTCCATCATCAAAGATCTTCACCACCTAGGTTGTTGCCAGAAGGTAGAAGTTACAAGAACCTCAGGACTCACAGCACCAAGTTCAAGAACGGTTACTACCATCAACTTCTTGAACAAAAGGGGATAGCTACCCTCATTTAAGGATTCTGTTATATTGTTATTTCATGCTTGTTATTTATTGCAATGTACTTATAGCTGCATTTGCAGAGTTTGTTTACAGTTCCTGATGTTCACAGTTTACAGTTACTGTTCTATAGATTTGCTAAGTATGTCAGCAGGAAAAGAATCTCTGGGTTGTATGTCAAAGTTGATGGTGAACGCAGCAGGCCAGGCAGCATCTCTAGGAAGAGGTACAGTCGACATTTCGGGCCGAGACCCTTTGTCAGGACTAACTGTAGGAAGAGCTAGTAAGAGATCCTTTCAAATCTCTTACTAGCTCTTCCTACAGTTAGTCCTGACAAAGGGTCTCAGCCCGAAATGTCGGCTACACCTCTTCCTAGAGATGCTGCCTGGCCTGCTGCGTTCACCAGCAACTTTGATGTGTGTTGCTTGAATTTCTAGCATCTGCAGAATTCCTCGTGTCTGGGTTGTATATGGTGACATGTATGTACTGTGACAATAAAGTTTACTTTGAACTTTGATGGTGAACAGGATTGGAGTGGGAGAAGAGCTTATATTGATGTATCCAGAATGCAAGAAATGAGGCTGAGTAGATGAATGCTGGTGTTGCTAAGTTTAGAATGAATGTAACATTTTCAAGTCAATGTGGTATGTCCTATACATGTAACATGCTCAGAGTATGTTTCCATACATTAAACAATCTCAGAACGTCTGTTGCATGTAACATTCGCAGAGTATATGCCCATATATGTGATATCCATATTTGTGACATCCTATATGTATAACATTCTCAGAATATTTTCCCGACAGATAACATTCTGCCTGTTGTACTTCACTGGACCATTTTGGTCGCTACAGCTCTCTCCTTCACAATCCTGTTACCCTCTCTATCAACCTCCTCACCCAGACATATTTTCATGTTCTTTCACCTTGACACTGTCAGGACAATGTTTTTAGAATGCTCTCCCACTCTGTTAGACTACTCTTCTGCCCGCTGATATCAATGTTTGCCTCAACTCCTCCAGTAACTTCTCAGACGTATCACACCCCACTAGTAACTTCACATATTTACCATATTTCACCAGTAATATCTCTCTCTCTCTCCCTCTCTCTCCCTCTCCCTCTCTCTCCCTCTCCCTCCCTCTCCCTCTCCCTCCTTCTCCCTCCCTCCCTCCCTCCGCACCCCCCCCGTAAAGACAAATTACATTCTCTGCAACATTCCCCAAAGTTACATTTTCCATAACTTCTGCCATCTCCAACGGGATCTATCACCAAATACAACTTTCCCCATGCCCCAATTCTGCTTTCTTTAGGGATTGTTCTCTATGTGACTCCTTTGTCCATATGGCCCTCCCCACTGATCTCCCTCCTGGCACTTATCCCTGCTAGCGTGACAAATGCTACACATGCCCAACACCACCTCCCTCACCACCGTTCAGGGCCCCAAATGGTCCTTCCAGGAGAAGGTGGCAGTTCAGCCACTGGTCTGTTAGGATCTTCTATTACATCTGTGTGGCCTCGTCTACACCAGTGAGATCTTCTGGTGGCTACCTATTTCAATTCAACTTCTGAATTGGCATGCCCATGGACACCTCTACTGCCATAATGAGGCCAAACTCAGTTTGGAAGAGCAACTCATACTCCGTCTGGATAGCCTCCAACCTGATGGCATGAGTACTGATTATTCTAACTTCTGGTAATTTCTCCCTCTTCCTCTTTTCTTTTTCCATTCTTCATTCTAGTAGCTCTCTCACCCCTTCTGTTCTCCTCACCTGCCATTACTTCCCTCTGGCTTCCCTCCTTTCTTGCATGGTCCACTGTCCTCTCCTATTAGATTCCTTCTTTAACCCATTACTACTTCTACCTATCGTCTCCCAGCTTCTACCTTATCCCCTCCCCCACCCATCCACCTTCTCCCTCACCTGGTCTCACCTATCACCTGCCAGCTTGTACTCCTTCCTCTCCCCCCACCTTCTTACTCTTTCCTTTCCAGTCCTAGTCAAGGGTCTCGGCCAAAACGCCAACTATTTATTCCCCTCCGTAGATGGCGCCTGACTTGTCGAGTTCCTTCAGTATTTTGTGTGTGGTATTCAAGACTTCCAGCATCATTTCCACAATTGCTTGTGTGTATGGCATGTTTGCTTTCATTGGTCAAGTATCAGGAACTTATGTTGCAATGTTTTAAAACTCTGGTTAGTCCGCATGTGGTTGCCCCATTATAAAAAGGACTTGGAGTTTTACCAGGATGCTGCCTGGATTAGAGGGTATGAACTATAAACAGAGGTTGGGCAAACTCAGATTGTTTTTTGTGGAGTGCCAGAGACTGAGGGGAGATCTGATCGCATCCTATATCTTCTTCCGGGGGTCAAAGTGTGGCATATCAAAGAGCATGTATTTAAGGTAAGAGGAGATAGTCCAAAGGAGGTCTGTGGGACAAGGTTTTTTTACAGAGCATAGTGAGGTGCAGCTAGGAATGGTGAAGGAGGATATGATAGAGACCATGCAGGCTCATGAATATGAGGAGAATGTGCAGGTGGAAGGGGTTAGTTTAATTTTGTATTATTAGGTTAATCAGATTAGCACAACATCATAGAAGGAATGGTTTGTTTCTGTTTTGTAGTGTTATAGGTTCTATGCTCTCGAATTGTTGCAGAACTACCATAATTATATATTCCCAAAAATATGTCCTTTGGACACACGTTCCTGTTATAATCAATCATTACACTGATAGTAACAAAGTAGGAAGATAATTTTATTTTATATAGATTTAATCAGGTCCAGTAGTTTCCTAATGGTGAATGTACAATTTATGTAGTCTCAAACGTATCTAGTGGTGGTTAGGGGCAATCAAAGACATTTAGCATAGGAAATTGAAAAGAATCATTTGATGCACTGGGATACTTCTTAGATTGTTATTAGGCCAGAGTAATGGATGTTAATATCAGCTCAATATATTGATTTCAACTATTTTCGCATTACAGTGAGCTCTGTTATAAATCTGAGTGCTTAGGTTGCAAGACAAATTAAATAGGAGGATTTACAGTTAGCTTTGAATCGCCAGTAAGTACAGTAGAGAATCACATTCACTCACAGTAAGGCCACTGGATAGTGTTCAGCATCAGCAGCCAGAACAATTTATTCTTTCTTCAAACGTTAGGCTAATGCCATTACTCTTACGAGTACATCTGCAAAGCCACTGGATGAGTATGTTCAATAATCTATTTATCCTTCGGCTTCTTTTTGTTCTTATGTAAAACAATGTTCATTTAATTAAAAAAGAAAACAATTCCATTAAACATGTTAAATTACTCCATGCAAGGAGCTGCAATATTTGTCTTTAAGACATCAATAATTGTACTTAAAATGTGATTCATTGATTATAAAGCATTTTGGGATTGCTTGGTTGTGAAAGGTGTCCCTTAAATGGGAAGTTTTACTGTCTGTCATTGTGTATAATGAAACATGGAGCAGTCAGGTTGATTAATTATTGAAAATCTGTAGTTTGCAGATGCTGGAAATCTGAAATAAAAGCAGAAAATTCTGGACAACTCTCAATAGGTCAGGCAGCATCTGTGGAGTCAGAAACAGTTAACATTTCAGATCTGAGACCCTAAGTCTGAACTAGTAAAGAAAGAGATATAATTTTGTTTTTAATCAGAAAGGAGGTGTGAGAGGGATGTGCAGGACAAAGGAAATATCTATGAAGGAGGAAATTAAAAGGACTGCAATGGTTCAATAAGGTAAGGGGGCAAACAGAATGATCAGTTAGAGTTGGTGATGGCCAGAACCTGGAAGCAACCAGAATGGTGCATTCTTCCTGCTTCTTTCCTGACGAAACAACCGACCTTTCCCCTTCTAGCATCACCCTTCTCTGTCTGGCAGAACTGGTCCTCACCGTGAGCAATTTCTCCTTTGGCTCCTCTCTCTTCCTCCAAACCTGAGCTGTAGCCATGTACACTCGCTTGGGTCCCAGCTATGACTGTCTCTTTGCTGGCTATGTTCGAAGCCTTCCCCAGTTTTACTTCCCATCTCTTTCTCCTCTACACTGGCGACTGCATTGGCCCTGCCCAAAACGCTGACTCTTTACTATTTTCCATAGATGCTGCCTGAGCTGTTGAGTTCCTCCTGCATTTTGTGTGTGTAGCTCAGGATCTCCAGCATCGGCAGACTTTCTCATGTTTATGGTGCCTTCTTTTTCCTTTAATTCCGACAGCAATGCATCCACACCTACTCACTGACTGTACCCCACAGCCATCAATGGATGCAAGAAACCAGCCTGACCGCAGAAAACTTTGCAATGATTATATATGAAAGGGAAAGCAACTTGGAACAGGAGGGTCTTCTTCATGGCTCACTTGAGGATGCTACAGTAATGAGCCCAGGAAGAGAGGCACTGAGGATGGGAGTGATCACCCAAGAACATGGTCATTTCACCAGTCCCTGGCTTCACTCCTGCAGGGAAGTGTTCAGTTGGAGAGGTTGTATCTATTTATATGTGAGGACTAACACTGAAAAGAACCCTCTGAAACCCCAAGGAAACAAGCTACTTGTGAGGTTATAAGAATGGCCTTCATTTGTCCGGCAGGCAACCATACACAGTAATTGGTAGTGCATTATAATATTGGAGTGTGGGCACATGGCCAAGTGGTTAAGACATTTGACTAGCGATCTGAAGGTCGTGAGTTCAAGCCCCAGCCGAGGCAGTATGTTGTGTCTTTGAGCAAGGCACTTAATCACACATTGCTCTGCGATGACACTGGTGCCAAGCTGTATGGGTCCTAATGCCCTTCCCTTGGACAACATCAGTGTCACGGAGAGGGGAGACTTGCAGCATGGGCAACTGCTGGTCTTCCATACAACCTTGCCCAGGCCTGCGCCCTGGAGAGTGAAGACTTTCTAGGCACAGATCCATGGTCTCACAAAACTAACGGATGCCTTAATTATAATATTGGATTAGGGTGGTTACTGAACTAGCTGGTGTCCTCACAACAGAGTTCTCTCCTTCCCTCAACCCTATAAGTTTCTCTCCTTTGATGCCAGGCCTTCATCTGCTCTCTGGTGAGTTTCGCTTCACTTCCTATCACCTCTTCTCCCTATCTTGATCCTCCACAATTGACCATCAAACTACCCATCTATACTAATCCTATCTACCAATACTTGCTCATAGCCTTCTGGACCTTGGAGATTCAGAAGCTTGCCTGTATCTTTTTAAAATGTTGTGAGAGTCCCAGCTTCCACCACCCCATCAGTCAGTGTTTCCAGATTCCAACTATCCGCTGAATGAAAAAAATCTTCCCTGGGTCCCCTATGAACCAACTGCCTATTAGATTAAACCTTGTCTTTTTAGTTTTAGAGACTGCTGCTAAAGGGATAAATTTCTTATTATCTATCTATGTATGGCTCTCATAATCTTGTATACATCTATCAGGTCCCTCCTCAACCTCATCCGCTTCAAGGAACTCAGCCTATCCTGTCTCTCTCTCCATATAACTGAACTCTTCATCCCAGGCAATGTTCTGATGACTCTCCTCTGCAACCTCTCGGATGATGATTTTGAAAATGGTGAATCAGGAGGGCCCAAACATCAAAGTTCAATGTAAGTAATTTTTGAAGTACAATTATATCACCATAAGCAACCCTGAGATTTGTTTTTTTGTGGGCATACACAGTGAATTCAAGAAACACAGTGGAATCAATGAAAGACTGAACCAAACAGAACAGACAATGACTGTGCAAATATAAAAGAAAAAAAAATAAAAATAAATAAGCAATAAATATCAAGAATATGAGATGACAAGTCCTTGGAAGTGAGTCCATAGGTTGTGAGAACAGTTCAGTAATGAGGTGAGTGAAGTTGTCACTTCTGGTTCAAGAGCCTGATGGTTGTGGGTGATAACTGTTTATGAACCTGCTGGTGTGAGTCCTGAGGCTCTTGTACATTCCTCCTGATGACAGCAGTGAGAAAAGAGCATGGTGTGGAAGGTAAGGGTCTTCGATGATGGATGCTGCTTTCCTGCGACATGGATCCGTATAGATGTGCTCAATGGTGGGAGGCCTTTATCCGTGATGGACTGAGCTGTATCCACTTTTTTTGTAGGATTTTCCATTCCAGGACACTAGTGTTTCCATACCAATCTGTGAAGCAACCAGTCAATATACTCTCCACCACACATCTATGGAATTTGTCAAAGTTTTAGATGTCATGACAAATCTTAGCAAATTTCTAAGGAAGTAACAATGCTGATGTCCTTTCTTCATAATTTCACTTTAGTGCTGGGCGCAGGACGGGTCCTCTGAAATGATAACACCGAGGAATTTATATTTGCTGACCCTCTCCACCGCTGATTTTCTGTTGAGGACTAGCTCATAGACCTCCTGTTTCCTCCTCCTGAAGTCAATAATCACTTCCTCAGTCTTGCTGGCATTGAGTGAGAGGTTGTTGTTGTGGCTCCACTCAGTCAGACTTTCAGTCAGCCTCCTATGCGCTGATTCATCGCCACCTTTGATTTGGCCAATGACAGTGGTATCATCAGCAAACTTAAATATGGCATGGGAGCTGTGCTTAGCCTCACAGTCATAAGTGTAAAGTGAGTAGAGTGGGGGGGTTGACCACCCAGCCTTGAGGTGAACCTGTGCTGATGGAGGTCGTGGAGGAGATGTTGTTGCTAATCTGAAATAACTGGAGTCTGCAAGTTGTGGATACAGTGCCACAAGGAGGTATTGACACCAAGGCCTTGAAACTTATTTATTAGTTTTGAGGGAGTGGTAGTGTTGAATGCTGAGCAGTAGTTGATAAAGAGCATCCTGATGTACGTACGCACCTTTGCAGTCCAGATGTTCCAGGGTTGAGTAAAAGGCCAGTGAAAAGGCATCTGTTATCGACCTGTTGTGCCGGTAGTCAAATTGGAGTGGATCCAAGTCCAATGACATCCAAAATCTGATGGTCTTCTTATTGAAGTATTTGAAAGAAGAAGTGGTGGTTCATTTATATGGTGCCTGAGCCTTAACTCACTTACTAAGCAAAGAAGGAGACTATTCAGCCCATCACCTTCCAAAAGTGCAATCCCATCAGTTGCATTCCCTCTCTCCTTTCCCTGTAGTCTTATTCTGACTGCCTTGCCACATATTGTTTAATTCCCTCTGAGGCATTGTTGTCAGTGTGGGGTGCCAAGTATCAAGGAAACCTAATTGACTTTGGAAGAGTGTCAGTACAGATGTCCCAAACTAATGCCTAGATAAATTAAATGGACAGGATGCTTGGTAGGTTTGTAGTCCCTTGAGTTTTGACAAATGAATATTTGATTCAATTGGTTGGAAGAGTAGCAGATTTGATTTGGGTTGGATAGAATATATTTCATCCTGTGGAGAAATTAGGGCACAAGTTGCAGGTTGACCATTCAGGATTGAGAAAATTTGGAAACCCTGCCTCCAAATGAACTTCTCAAGACAGAAATCAAAAAGTTTTTAATTAAGGTTGTGAAAGAATATAGAGCAAAACAAGATGAATGGAACTAAGGTATAGATCAACCATGGTAGTCTTGACCTAACCCTAAATGCACCATCGATAAGTTCATTCATGCATTTTTGAAGCAGTTTTATCTCATCACATGTAGGGTATCAGACAAAATTCAACAACAAGATACACTACAATGGAATCAATCACATTCCATAAATCTAGGTTAGATTGGAAGCTGTTGTGTTGTGATGGATTCATCCAGCAAATAGAATAAATAAGACTTTAAACTAAATAGTCAGGGGAAAGTCCAAGTAAAATTTAGAGAGTTAAAGAGAACGGTGATGATCTCAGTATTGATCACCAGATTGTGATAGGCAAGGACAGAGAACACAACTGTAAAAAGCACATACACTACATTGCAGGCAAATGGAAACAAAAACTAATGGGGATTTAAGGTGAGAGAGGAAAAATTTAAAAGGGACTCAAGAGGCAACTTTATCAGACTGAACTGAGGGTGGTAAATATATAGAATGAGCTGCCAGAGAAAGTGATTGAGGCAGGTGCAATAGTACCATTTCAGAGATATTTGGATAGGTACATAGAGGGGTACAATTTCAAGGGATATGGGCCAAGTACTAGTTGGGCAGCCACCATGATCAGCATTGTCCGGTTGAGTCAAAGGGGCTGTGTGTGCTCTTATCAATCTACTGAACTAGCATATTACAGAGGTGTGAAGACGGAGCTGACACCAAGGGGATCCAAGGATATGCATTGGTGCAGGAAGATGGCTCTGAAAGGATTTCATAGGCCAATGAGCAGTCAGTGTTCTGCATACACAGCAATCAATGGAAGTTCAAGATTGGATGGCCTTTCTCAGCAAAGAGAAAGCTGAGAAGCTTCTAAGCAGACAAAAATGTATCCATTTTCACTGAGATTTTATGGCAGAGAAAGGGGTCATTATTGTGGATCCAGGAATGTTTCTTGTACCTCCATAAATCACTCTAGTTGATGAACCAAAGCCTCACCAATGTTGGGAGGTATGGGTAATCTAAGGTACATGTGTTTGTGGAATTTTATTACTAAAATAAGCTGGGTTTTATCCTATAAACTGCTACATAATAAAAGACATAGTGTTTCCTCTCTGGTTTATGGATACTGAGCACCACCTGTCCTCCAACATAGACATTGAATGCTGCTGGTGGGATATACTCTGGTATTGAAGCCAAGTCCCATGACCAAATATACACACTTTTCCATACAGGACTGTGTTCACCAGTGTAACCAGGAGCCTGCTACTCTCCTGAGATCATGAAAACTGATATTATTTCCAGTCTATCCTCTCCCCACTCCTGTATCCCTGCTTCTCTATTCAGAGAAACAGCCTTCAACAGCAACAATCTGCTTTCAAACTCTGAGACAAATTTTGAATTGACTAAACTTGCCCTTCCTAGTTTCCACAGGTTTTACCATGTGAAACCTTGTTGAAAGTCAAAAGCTCAGAGTTCAAGTTCAAGTTTATTGTCATTCAATCATACACATGCATACAGCTAAACAACAGTCCTTGAGGATCAAAGTGCAAAACCCAGTACATAGAACAATATTAACACAATAATGTTAGCAGATGATAAAAAATGTATTCTGTAGATGTACAAGTTGACGTAAAGTATATGTGACATTTTGTTAAATATACAACAGTATAATGCTACTGGCTCTGTCATAAATAATGTGTACTGGGTGGTAGCAGGGTGTTCAGAGCCTGGGGGAAGAAGCTGTTACCCAGTCTAACTGTGGTACCTCCTGCCTGACAGTATGAAGTCAAAGAGATTTTGGGAAGGATGGGAGGAGCATTAATAATGCTGAGGGCTCTGCAAACACAGCACTCCTGGTGAATGTCCTGTATGGAGGGAGGGAGACCCCAGTGATTCTCTCAGCGCACCTCATAACCCGCTGCAGATGCCTTTCATTTCCCATATGTGGTAGAAATGGTTGAAACCAGTGTCTGATGGGATACTTGACCATTCTGGATCAGCTGGGTTTAAGACTGCTGATGCGTGTCGAGAATAACCTTGAATGATGAGTGCAGTACCAGGAACTCTAATAGACAAGATATTAGGCCCCTGGAACCAAGAGGGTGCCTCTGGAGGTAAATTATGAGTCCTGATAACAGGAAGCAGGAAGAACTGTTAGACTCACGCTGAGAGATAATTGACATGGTTTTTAAACAATTGATCATGTACTAACCCTGGGATGTCAAACAAAGTTATGTGAAGTTGTTTGTCTTGCTCAATAAATATGAGCTCAGTATAACCTAAAAATCAAAGTTCTGGAGGTGATGGAGACTGCTGCAGGCTCTCATGTTAATAAACTCTGAAAACGAAACTCAAAGTCACTCCGGTGCTCTTAGTTAGTGATTCCACGACACCATAGCAGACAGTGATAGAGCTGATCAGAACATGCTCGATGGTGCTCTGGTAGAATGTTGTTAGAATGGGGCGGGGACTCATTCATTTGAATCTCCTCATGAAGTGGTGGTTATAAGCAGAAGTGGGAGTACATATACAGTATGTCACCATACACTACCCTGAGATTCATTTTCTTGTGGGCATTCTCAGTAGATACAAAGGAGTACAAATGAAAAACTGCACACACAGGCGGACAAATAACCGATGTGCAGAAGATGACAAATTGCAAATACAGTCTGTAGGTTGTGGAATCAGTTCAGTGTTGAGTGAAGTTATTCATGTGGGTTCAGGAGCCCTGATGGTTGAAAGAGGTAATAACTGCTTCTGAACCTGGTGGTGTGGGACCTAAGGCTCCTGTACCTCCTTAACAATGGCATCAGTAAGAAGAGAGCATGGCCGGGATGGTGGGGGTCCTTGAAGATGGATACTGCTTTCCTGTAACAGCAGGGGTTGTAGGTATGCTCAGTGATGGGTTGGAGGGCTTTTTTAGTGACGGACTGGGCTCCATTACTTTCTGTAGGCTTTTCCACTCCTGGACATTGGTGTTCCTGCATCAGACCGTGCTGCAACAAGCCGATATACTCTGCACTGCTCACCTATAGAAAATTATTAACAACTGAGATAACACACCAAAACTTCGCAAACATCTACGAAACTGGAGGTACTGCCATGCTTTCTACGTAGTGGTATTTACGTGCTGAGCCCTGGACAGATCATAAGGAATTTAAAATTACTGACCCTCTCCATCTCCAAAACCCTGGTGAGGACTGACTCATGGGCCCCTGGTTTCCTCCTCCTGCAGTCAGTAATCAGCTCTTTGGTTTCTCTGACACAGAACAAGAGGTTACCGTTGCAACACCATTCAACCAGATGTTCAGTCTCCATCCTATATGCTGATTCATCGCCACCTTTGATTCAGCCAACAACTGTGTGTCATGGTCCGGTCCATTGTTCCTTATTCCAGATTTTCTGGTTTTCCCTTTTTCTGTTGGCTGCTCTAATTGAGGCAGCTGATTCACATTTTGGGCTGGCTACATAAATAGCTCCTTGGGTCAGCTTCAGTTGCTGGACTCTTCCCTTCCCCTTCCCCTTCCCCTTCCCCTTCCCCTTCCCCTTCCCCTTCCCCTTCAAGCCTTCCCTGCGTCCTCTCCTGTATCCTTGTCAAGTTCAACTGCCAGAGCAAGACTGGAGCCTCGCTGGGTCTAGATAAGGAACTGTCTTTTGTTGTTTGGAACTGTCTCCTTGTGTCCACGCCTTCACTAGGTAGATCTGGCTGTTTGCCGCTACCTTGAGTTGGGGACTATCTCTGTGTCCACACCTTCGCTAGGTAGGTCTGGTCGTTTGCCGCTACCTTGTCTTGGGAACTGTCTCTCCGTGTTCTGTGTATGAGTCCCGGCCCTAAGTCCTGTTCCCAAAGAGGGGTCCCAGCTCTGTGTTCCATGTCCCTGCGTTCCTGTCTCTCCCTTGACCAAGGCTCTGAGTTCCTGTCCTCCCCACAACCAAGTCAGGGCTTCTGGCTTTGTGTTCTGAGGTTTCTGTCTCCCAAGACCATGTCATATCTTTGCCTTATTCCAGAGTCTGAGCCCGAGTCAAGACCTAGGTTCTGGGTCCTTGTCCAGTCTCTGGCTTGGAGTCCAAACCCAAGCCTTGTCATACCCTCGCCTCAGGGAACCCAAGCCTCGTCATGTCCTGTAGCCATGTCATGTCCTCGCCTAGTTCCGGGGTCTGAACCCGAGTCAAGACCCAGGTTCTGAGTCCTTGTCTAGTCTCTGGCTCAGAGTCCAAGCCCAGGCTCCTAGTTCCCAGTTCCTTGTCCTGGTCCTGCTTGCCTAGCCAATGTCCTAGCCCAAGTCTGTGTTCTTGTCCCAGCTCTCTAGTCAAGTCCTGTTCCTAGTACTTCAGTGTCTGTGTCTTGCATTTGGGTCCACTCCCAGTGCCCCCATATGACATTGTGGTGTTTTCAGCAAACTCAAATATGACATTGGAGCTGTACTTAGCCTCAGTGTCATAGGTATAAAGTGAGTAGAGCAGGGTCTGAGCCAACAGGTTTGTGTGACGTATGTGCTGATGGTGATTGTGGGGGAGATGCTGGCAATCTGAACTGACTTTGGTCTGCAAGTGAGGAGATTGAGGATTCACTTGCACAAGGAAGCATCGAGGCCTAGGCTTTGGAATGTATTGATTAGCTTCGAGGGGATGATAGCGTTGAGTACCTGTAGTCAATGAAGAGCATCTTGATGTATGCATCCTCACTGTCCAGTTGTTTCAAGGCTGAGTGAAGAGCTAAGGCCTTAATAAAGTCTAAATAGACAATATTCACTGCCCTACCCTCATTTACTCTTTTGGTTACCTCTTCAAAGCACTCCAAAAGGTTTGCAAAAACTACTTTCCATGTACAAATCCACACTGACACCTTCAAATCTTGAGAGATCTTGTTCCCCAGAATTCCTTTTAGTAACTTCCCCACTATTGGTGTCAAACTGATGAGCCTGTACTTCCCAGGCTTGGCCTTCTTAAACAATGGAATGACTTTGGTCATCTTCCCATTCTCAGGAACTTCATCTGTGGTTAATGGTGAAACAAATATCTTTGGAAGAGCCTCTTTTAATTTTCTCTCTAGCCTTCCACAAGATTCAAGAATGTACCAGTTTGGCCATGGAGATTTATGCACCTTGATGCACTGTAAAGCTGCAAACATCTACTCCCTGGTAATATGAATGTTTTTCAAAAATTCTCCACTTATCTCTTGAGCAATCACGATTTTCTCCTCCGTGAACATTGTGGAGAAATATTCATCAATAATCCCACCTGTCTCCTGTGGCTCAAGATATGGGAAGCCCTGATGGTCTCTAATGGGACCCACTCTCTTCCTAATTACCCTTTTACTCTAAGAGATTAAAAACGTCCCTCGATTTACCTTAACCTTACATGCCAAATCCATTTTATATCTTCCCTTTGCCCTCTTTTCAATCATTTTACAATTGCAAGTAGTTCACTTGTCCCTGACCTCCCAAACCCAATGTATTGTTCCTTCTCTTTCTTGAAAACAGCCTGAATATCTCTTGTTGGCTAGTGTTCCCTAAGCTTGCCAGGGTTACCCTTAATCCTCACTGGGACATGCTCCCCCTGGACTCTTAATATTTCACGCTTAAAAGCCTTGCCTCGCCATTAATTCCTTTCTCTTCGAACAATTTCTTCCAATTGACCCCTGCGAGACCTTGCCAGGTCATTAGAACCAAAGTGCTCCCTGACTGTCACCTCAACACTTGCCCTGCCTTGTTCCTTATGAAGAGGAAATTAATATCTCTCACTAATTCAACTCTATTATTCTTACAATTGTGAGCAATTTCTCTAAATATCTGCTCCTTGGGTTCCAGTTCTGGCTGACTTTTGAGAGGAGGGGGTCCATAATGCAGACCCACTACAGTGACATAGAAACCCTCCAGCACAATGCAGGTCCTTTGGCCCACAAAGCTGTGCCCAACATGCCCTTACCTGAGAAATTACCTAGGGTAACCCAAAGCCCTCTATGTCCAGGAGTCTCTTAAAAGACCCTGTCATATCCGCCTCCAGCACCGTCGCTGGCAGCCTATTCCACGCACTCACCACTCTCTGCGTAAAGAAACCTATCCCTGATATCTCCTCTGTACCTACTTCCAAGCACCTTAACCCTGTGTCCTCTTGTGGCAACTATTTCAGCCCTGGGGAAAAGCCTCTGACTATCCACATGATCAATGCCTCTCATCATCTTATACACCTCTATCAGGTCACCTCTCACTCTTTGTCACTCCAAGGAGAAAAGGCCGAGTTCACTCGACCTATTCTCATAAGGCATGCTCCCCAATCCAGGCAACATCCTTGTAAATCTCCTCTGCACCCTTTCTATAGTTTCCACATCCTTCCTATAGTGAGGCTGGAGCACCCTCAAAGGATGTCATCTGTAAGCACTCCTTTATCAAAAAGGCAACACCCCCACTGGCACCCACACCTCTGTTATGCTGGCAGCATCTGTATCCTGGAAGACTGAGCTTCCAGTGCTGCCTTTCTTTCAGCCAAATTTCTATTGTGACTATTACATCCAGCAAAGTTCCTTCTAATTTTTCTGCAGCTATGCGGACCAACCATCGCACTGAGCAGGAAATATTTTACATGGCCTGAAAACTGTATGGCTTATTAAATGTTCTTTTTGTAATATGTATACTATGAACATTGATAAGGAAAACTGAAAAAATCACAAACTTTTGGCCGTATTTATTAATTGAAGTATATAATGAAGTACAGCACAATGAAGAAAATCTTTCACATTTTGTAAGCCTCTTCTAGCTGCATCCAATTCCAGCTGCACAGCAACCAAGGCTACGTGTGTGGGAGCATTTCAGTTGCTGCACGTCCTCATACCCACACAGCTTAGAGGGAATAATGCATCCCAGTCTTCAGAACTACTCCATTCTCTGGGTTCATCCTCCTTATCTGTTAAACCTTATGCATTGAAATAAGTGCAGTTTAATTAATTATCCCTTTCCCTCCTTTACTTCGCCCCTAACTATCCCGATTGCTAAACTTGCTCTTGCAAGCTATTACTTTATTCCATCACTTCTGCTCAGAGTCCTGCCAAGCTACCAATCTAGTTCAAACCTACCTATGTAGTATTAGCAAATTTTCCAGCTAGAATATTGGCCCATCTCTGGTTCCAGTGCAACTCGTCCCTCTTGTACAGTTCACCTCAACCCAGAAGACATCCCAGTGGATCCTGAATTCCTCCCCACTGCACCAACTCCTCAGCCACAAATTCATCTGGTCCATCTTTCTATTTCTGACCTTGTTTGCATCTGACACTGGGGGTAATCCTGAGATCTCCACCCTTGAGATCCTGCTTCTTAACTTCTTACCTTACTCCCTAAGCTCATTCTGCAGGACCTCATCTCCTGTTCTACCTATGTCATTTGTACCAACATCTGCAATGACCTCTGGCTGTTTAGTCTCCACCTTGAGAATGTTTTGCTCCCACTTGGAGACATCTTTGACTCTGGCCCCCAGGAGGCAACACACCATCCTGGTATCCCTTGTTTTGTTACAGGCTATCCTGTCTGTCTCCCTGACTACTGAGTCTCCTATTACAATCACCCTGCCCACCTGAGCCTCAGAGCTGGTCTCAGTGAAGATGGCTGCTGGCCCCTGAAAGATCGCCCTTCAACAGTATAAGAACATAACAACATAAGAACCTAAGAAATAGAAGCAGGAATAGGCCATCTGGCCTATTTAGCCTCCTCCACCATTCAATAAGATCATGGCTGATCTGGCCATGGACTCATCTCCATCTACCTGCCTTTTCTCCATAAACCTTAATTCCCCTATACATAACTGTTAAATGAGGTGAATGGTGACAGGGAACCCCTGTTGCCTTTGCTTTTCCTGAAAGTCACGTATCTCTCTGAAACCTGTACCTCAGTAAAATCCTCACCTGTGAGAGGTTCTCAGAATCCCAGATAATCCCGAGTATATCCAGCTCCAGCTCCAGTTTCTTGAACCAGGCTGTCAGGAGTTGTGGCTGGGTGCACTTCCCACAGATGTAGTCATCAGGGAAACTGAGGTTCCCTGATTTATTTTTAGGAGCAGCACAGTCCTGTGACCCAGGTTCAATCTCAGCCTGTGTGGAATTTGTTCATTCTCTCTATAAATGAATGGGATTTTCTCCAGGTGCTACAGTCAACCCCCACATCCCAAAGATGTGCGGGTCGGGTTAATTGGTCACTGTAAATCGTCTCAAGTGTAGAATCTGGGCAACATGGAGGGGGTAAAACTGGGTTTGTGTAGACGCCTCATAGTTGATGCAGAGACCTATTTTTGTGCTGTATGATCCAATGACTTCAGACTAGGCTTGGGATCACAAGCTGAGGCATTCTAGGTCTGTATGGCTCAGTATGTACACACTATGGCACACACTTTGGTTGTCCTTATTTGTTAAATCCATGAAGCAACAGATTAATCTTTCAAAATGGTGTAGTGCTGTTGTTATTTCAATGATGGCACACAGACATATTCAGCTAAAAAGAAGACAGAATTGAAATGACAGAATAGGGAAAATGGAAATGCATTTGGGATTTGTACAAGGTAAGCACATCCATTTTTTAGCAAAGAGCATTATTTTGTACAAAAATTGGTTATATAACATCATATTGCCTGAGCTCTGCATTATTCCACCTCTGAGTCACATTGAACAGTTCCAAGAGCAACAGCGAATTCTGAATTTCTGAAAATTACTGGAAGAGGAGCAGAGAAGTACTAAAAACACATGTCAATCTGAGATTTTGGGAAAGAAATTCGATACTTGTTACAAATCTGCACAATAAATATCCACAAAGACTATTCTGATGTAAACAGGATCGTAAGGAAACATAGAGCTCGTTGATATAAAAAGGGTGTCTATAGAGAGATGAGCAGTCTATAAATATACAACTCCTGTGAGGAATCATGCACAGATAGAAACTCCTGGAATCTATATAGGAACCTGCAGTATAACTTGGGCAGTGTGAACACAGCTCTTGTGCTCACGTCATCTTCTATCAAAGAGAAGCTGGTTCTGAGCTGGCAGCTGCCGCTGGCACACAACACAGTCGCAAGATGAAGGCTAGGATGTAAAATTGAAGCAATTCATGCTTAAGTGAAAGAAAACCTGGAAAATCTTTCAAACCAGCCTTCTAATTATGAAGGTTTAGATATTGCATAGGAAAAAAAAAACAACTGCATCCTTCTTTGGCATCACCTAGTTAAATTAAATTCCTGCCTTGTAAACACCAGGTATTCATCAATTAATTCCACCTATGAGTGAAATATTTGCATTGTTTATGGGATGAAATGAATTATCAGATTTCTGATTGGAGTTATACCATCGAATCTTATAAAGTAGATACCTGTAACAGGTCCCCAGAGATTTTTTTTAAGAAGGAACTCTCTCGTAAATGCCTAACCTTTGTATTGATTGGAGTGACTAAACTTCGCCAATGTCAGCTCAGCAATGGCCCCAAGGTGTCCTGTAATTTTGCAAGGACAATTAAGTCTACCAGCACAGCTTCCTTTATTCAGAAGTGGCAGCAGAGAATTGCAATTGCAGTATAACTGAATTAATTCAGTAATGACAGGATTAGTCTAATAGTTCCCAGTAATGATGAAACGGAGCGGCCAATAGTTATGAAATATTTATGAATGGGGAGATGATATGTTGCACTGCAGAGCACTGAGCAAAAAGTAGCATTTCCAGAAAACTATCCATTAATTACATGAGCAGATACCAAAACTAGTCGCTGTGGAAACAGAATATCCCAGAAATGTTCTTCCATTAAATGCATTCTGTCACTTCTCACTATTTGATCTCCAGCTGCAATGAAAATTAGATTTTTTTTTACAAGAAAGGCTTTGCATAGAATGTCGATGGCAAGCAGAAAATCACTTCCCTTCCCATTGCTTGCCAGGCAAGCAGTTTTATTCACAGCAATTGTACAAGGGATGCCATTCCATTTGAATGCCGCAGTCTGGTGTCAGGAGACTGCACAAGAATGAGTGCCAATTCCCTCTGCCTGATATTAGTGAGGGTGTTGCTTCATGTTGTCATAGCGAGTCATAAACTTATGCGACATGTAAACAGGCAACTTGTCTATGGCAGTGACCATGGTGCCCACCCAACCAGACCCATTGCCCACATATGCCCTATAACAGGCAGTGACCATAGTGCCAACCCAACTAGCCCCATTGACCAGATATGCCCTATGTCCCTCCAACTTGAAAGAAGTTTATAAGACTTTTGAGACACCTAGACAGAGTAGACAGCTGGTGTTTCTTCCCCCCACCTGCCCCAGTGGTCAAAATGTCTAATAATAGCAGCCATGTGCTTAAGGTGAGAGGAGGAAAATTGCGCACTTTCTACACAGAGGGTAGTAATTAATAATTGTGCGGTCAGGGGTGCTGATGAAGGCTAATACAATAGAGATATTTAACAGGGTCTTAGGTACATTCTTGATTGGTCAGCACACGAAAAGACAGGAGACTGGAGTTGAGAGGAAAAATGGATTAGCTATGATGAAATGGTGGAGCATACTCGATGGGCCAAATGGCCTAATTCCACTCCTATCTCTTATGGTCTTGTGGTCACATGAATGTGCGTAGAATGGAGGGATATGGACAATGAGTACATAGAAGGGATTAGTTTAGTTTGGTGTTCAATTGTTTTGGCATAAAATTGTGCACCAAAGGGCTTGTCACTGTGCAGTACTGTCTGGAGTTCTATATATTTTTTAAAGTTGTGATTAATACTGTTCCTCAGCTAACAGTTTTCTCTCATTAACATGGCAGAGAGGATTTTCTGTTTAACTTGAGCTAGACCAATCCAACCCAGTCCTCCATAAACCTGAGATCACGTCACTTTCACACCCATGTTTGCTGGCTTCCAGTCGCCCTCGGTTAACCAACACCTTGATTTGAAAATTCTCAGCATTTGAAAGTCTCTCCATAGGCTTCCCCCTCCTTATCACTGTCTTGTTCTAGAAAGGTCTTTCGTCCCATCTCTCATCAAATTGTAGTCTATTTATTATCCTGAAGTTACACTGTTTCACTACTGATGCTCTTCTCAGCCGTTTGGTGAAAGCGTCTAACAATATGAAAGGATGGGATCTAGTATCGAAATGGATTACATACTAAGGTTGAGAGGTCTAGAATAAACCGAGGTTTAATATTAAGTGTAAGATGCATGAGAGAATTTTGAAGCTGTATAATATAGTGGTCAGAGATTGAAGGGAAGGGGGATAGAGTGTAATCTGGGAGATGTGAGTTGCTCCTGAAGAATCTGAAGGTCACTGAGCCTTTTTCACATTATTATTTCTGTATAGTTCATCTATTGCACTTGGTTTCTGGTGTGCTCAGGGAAATGCATAATCTCTCAGGACCTTAAGCAAAGTGACACATACTCAGATACCGAGCATGGAAAAAATGTTAAAATGAAAAAACATGCCATATCAAAAGGCACAGAGAATTCACAATAAAGTAGTTGAATTAATGGTACACAATGAAATAAATGACCGTGACCTAACTGCTGATAAGGAAATGTGGCTGCAAAGTGACTCAAGGTACACACAGAATATTCAAGATATTTGACATTTACGAAAGACAAGCAAAAAAGGAAAAGGAGTGCATTCATCTCAAATGTGAACTGCATAGGACAGACCATGTAGCAATGATGTCACTGGTAATATTATTGGTTTATTTGCATAAACAACATTGCTTCTCTCTTTGCCATTAGAAATGTCAATGAATGGGTAAAGAGAAACACTTACATTTTCCCATGCATATATGTATTTAAAAGATTTATGTTCAATTTCTTTATGAGCTCTGAACTCTTTGATACATGTTCTGTAACATCCATTTGGCTTGAATCTTGTCTAAACCGTGGCAGATGATTTCAGGAGTCACAGTAACTTGTACATCTTGGTAGTTGTGTGGAAGTTGTAGGTGATCTACAGTATACATAACTCCTGAATTTCCTGTCCACTTTAATGAAGTAGTTATGACTTTACACATCTCTACACCATCTCCCGGATCCCACCTGGATGTCTGTAGCCGGCGGATCTGAATTATGTTGCCTACAGAAAGCCTTCTCTTTCCAGCTTTAGTTTTGACCACTGCGTTGGACTGCAGCAGGCTGATCAACTTGGCCAGGACCCAAGTGGTGGAATGTGGTGTGACGTAGTGGGTGGCACTGTAGTGTAGTGGTTAGTGTAACACCTTATGGCCCCCGTGATCGGCTTTCAATTCCCATGCTGTCTGTAAGGAGCTTGTATGCTCTCCCCACATCTGCATGGGTTTCCTTTCCCTGCTCTGCTTTTCTCCCACATTCCAAAAAATGTAGGGGTTAGTCAGCGTTAGAAAATTGTGGGTGGGGATACTATGTTGGTGGTGGAAACATGGTGACACGTGCAGGCTCTCTCCAACACATCCTTAGACTGCAGACACGAGGAAATCCACAGATGCTGGAAATTCAAGCAACACACACAAAAAATGCTGGTGAACGCAGCAGGCCAGGCAGCATCTCTAGGAAGAGGTACAGTCGACGTTTCAGGCCGAGACCCTTCGTCAGGACTAACTGAAGGAAGAGTTAGTAAGAGATTTGAAAGTGGAAGGGGGAGGGGGAGATCCAAAATGATAGGAGAAGACAGGAGGGGAGGGGTGGATCTAAGAGCTGGAAAGTTGATTGGCAGAAGGGATACCAGACTGGAGAAGGGAGAGGATCACGGGATGGGAAGCCTGGGAAGAAAGAGAAGGGGGAGGGGAGGCCAGAGGGTGGAGTGCAGGCAAGGAGTTATAGTGAGAGGGACAGAGGGAGAAAAAAAGGGGAAAAAATATAAAAAATATATTGAATAAATAAGGGATGAAGTGTGAAGGGGAGGAGGGGCATTAACATAGACATATCAGAATGGGAATGGGACATGGAATTAAAATGTGTGGCCACTGGGAGATCTTGCTTTCTCTGGCGGACAGAGCGTAGGTGTTCAGCGAAACGGTCTCCCAGTCTGCGTCGGGTCTCGCCAATATATAGAAGGCCGCACCGGGAGCACCGGACACAGTATATCACCCCAGCCGACTCACAGGTGAAGTGTCTCCTCACCTGGAAGAACTGTCTGGGGCCCTGAATAGTGGTGAGGGAGGAAGTGTAAGGACATGTGTAGCACTTGTTCCGCTTACAAAGATAAGTGCAGGGAGGGAGATCGGTTGGGAGGGATGGGGGGGGACGAATGGACAAGGGAGTCACATAGGGAGCGATCCCTGTGGAAAGTGGGGCGGGGGGTAGGGAAAGATGTGCTTGGTGGTGGGATCCCGTTGAAGGTGGCAGAAGTTACGGAGAATTATCTGTTGGACCCGGAGGCTGGTGGGGTGGTAGGTGAGGACAAGGGGAACCCTATTCCTAGTGGGGTGGCGGGAGGATGGAGTGAGAGCAGATGTATGTGAAATGGGAGAGATACGTGTGAGAGCAGAGTTGATGGTGGAGGAAAGGAAGCCCCTTTCTTTTAAAAAAAAAAGGAGGACGTCTCCTTTGTCCTGGAATGAAAAGCTTCATCCTGAGAGCAGATGCGGCAGAGGTGGAGGAATTGCGAGGAGGGGATGGCACTCACAGCTACCTGGACTATTCCTCTTCTCACCCTGTCTCTTGCAAAAATGCCATCCCCTTCTAGCAATTCCTCCGTCTCCGCCGCATCTGCTCTCAGGATGAGGCTTTTCATTCCAGGACGAAGAAAGAGTCTTCCCTTCCTCCACCATCAACTCTGCTCTCAAACGTATCTCTCCCATTTCAATCACATCTGCTCTCACTCCATCCTCCCACCACCCCACTAGGAATAGGGTTCCCCTTATCCTCACCTACCACCCCGCCAGCCTCCGGGTCCAACATATAATTCTCCGTAACTTCCACCACATCCAACGGGATCCCACCACCAAGCACATCTTTCCCTACCCTCCCCCCACTTTCCACAGGGATCGCTCCCTATGCGACTCCCTTGTCCATTCATCCCCCCCATCCCTCCCCAACAATCTCCCTCCCGGCACTTATCCTTGTAAGCGGAACAAGTGCTACACATGCCCTTACACTTCCTCCCTTACCACCATTCAGGGCCCCAGACAGTCCTTCCAGGTGAGGCGACACTTCACCTGTGAGTTGGCTGGGGTGATATACTGTGTCCGGTGCTCCCGATGCAGCCTTCTATATATTGGCGAGACCCGACACAGACTGGGAGACCATTTCGCTGAACACCTACGCTCTGTCTGCCAGAGAAAGCAGGATCTCCTAGGGGCCACATATTTTAATTCCACGACCCATTCCCATTCTGATATGTCTATCCACGGCCTCCTCTACTGTCAAGATGAAGCCACGCTCAGGTTGGAGGAACAACACCTTATATTCCATCTAGGTAGCCTCCAACCTGATGGCATGAATATTGACTTCTCTAACTTCCGTTAATGCCCCTCCTCCCCTTCACACCCCATCCCTTATTTATTTATTTAATATACTTTTTATACATTCCCCCCCTTTTTTTCCCTCTCTCTCTCTCTCTCTCTCTCTCTCTCTCTCTCTCTCTCTCTCTCTCTCTTTTTTCCCTCTGTCCCTCTCACTATAACTCCTTGCCTGCTCTCCACCCTCCGGGCTCCCCTCCCCCCTTCTCCTTCTCCCCAGGCTTCCTGTCCCATGATCCCCTCCCTTCTCCAGCCTGGTATCCCTTTTGCCAATCAACTTTCCAGCTCTTAGATCCACCCCACCCCTCCTATCTTCTCCTACCATTTTGGATCTCCCCCTCCCCCTCCCCCTCTCAAATCTCTTACTATCTCTTCTTTCAGTTAGTCCTGACGAAGGGTCCCGGCCTGAAACGTCGACTGTACCTCTTCCTAGAGATGCTGCCTGGCTTGCTGCGTTCTACCAGCATTCTTTGTGTGTGTTACGTCCTTAGACTGTGTTGGTTGTTGACACAAATGAAGCATTTCGCTGTTTTTTCTCTATGTTCTGATGTACATGTGACAAATAAAGCTAATCTTTATCTATCAAGAAGGCCACCAGACCATGTTTTCACCTGTGACCTGCTCAATTTTATCTGTTTCTCCAATGTTTCCTTCATGGTGTGAACAGGATGAGGCAGATTGGTGATGTGACTGTGCAGTTTACACTGGGCTCTTTGAAAGAGCTGCAGGCCATTTCTGCATCTGGGCCAGTGTGTAGAAGGGGCTTTGGCTATATTCAATGCCTTAGTTCAGTCTGAGCCAGGAAAGAAAACCACAAGCTATTGCCTTTGAATGGGTTCTGTCACAATTGATGCATTACCGATTTGTAGACAATCAAAGATTATTGCAGAAGGTGAAACAGTAGATTGAAGATTGTCCAGTTGACGTGAAACTGAAGGCAAATTAAATGTGTCTTTTTCTGGTTGGTAAGATGTTATATGTCACAGATATTGGTCCTGTGGCCTCAGTTCCTTGTGACTCCTTACATTAATGATACAAAGACAAATGTGGGGAAGTAAATTGTAAACATATGGAGGATGTAGAGGGATACAGATAGATTTAATTAGTAGACAAAGGTCTGGCAAGTTGGATATAATGTAATAAAATGTGAAATTAACCATTTGGGTAAGACAATTGAAATTTAAAAACATTTGATCTAAAAGGAGAGTGATTGCAGAGACTTGAGATACAGAGGGATCAGGTGTGTTCTAGTACATGATTCTGAAACGTGCAGGTATTGTATTGTGTTGGTTTATCACATGTACCAAGATAGAGTGAAAAGTTTGTCTTGTGTATTTTTCATACACATCAAATCATTACACTGTGCATTGAGGTAGAACAACTTAAAACAATAATAATGCAGAATAAAGTTTAAAAACTACACAAAGTGCAGTGCAGTTAAAGTGTAAGGTCATAATGAAGTAGATTGTGAAGTCAAGAGTCCATCTTATCGCACAAGTGGTCCATTCAAGAATCTCATGACAGAGTGATACAAGTTATCCCCGAACCTGGTGGAACGTGCTTTCAAGCTTTTATATTTTCCTCTGGATGGACCAGCTGTGACATTAAGGGAAAGTTTGCTGCCATCACACCATGTCACTAAGCGCTCTATCTCCTTGACTCATCATTGTTTGAGATATAGCCCAGTACAGTGGTATCATTTGCAAACCTGAAGGTGGGGTTAGAGCAGAATCTAGCCACACTATCATGAGTGTACAGGGAGTAGAGTAGGGGGCTGAGGGTGAAACCTTGTGGAGCAACAATGTTTAAAATAATTGTGGTGCAGGTTTTGTTGTCTATCCTTACTGACTGGGGACTGTTGGTCCAGAAGTGAAGAATCCAGTTGCAGAGGGAGGCATTGACCATTAGTGAAGGGTTTGTTTGGAATTACAGTGCTGAAGGCAGAAATGTAGTCAATAAACAAGTAACTATCCAGAAGCTCCACTCATCCATAATGAGTGTCGGACTACATAAATGGCATCTGCTGTAGACTTGTTTCGATGGTAGGCAAATTGCAGTGGGTTGAGTTGTCTGGAAAGCTGGAGTTGATGCCTGTCATGACTATCCTCTCTTGATGGTAGAGGTCAGAGCCACTGGATGGTAGTCCATGTTAAGGCACTTTATCTTGTTTTTCTTGGCTACAAGAATGATAATGTTTGTTTTAAGGTAGGAGAGAACTACAGCCTAAAGCAAGGAGAGGCTAAAAATATCTGCAAACACCCCTGCCAGCTGATCTGCACAGGTTCTGCCTAGACCAACAGCCAAGCCTGATGTTCTCTGGAAGATTGATTTTGCATCCCCAACAAGATCCAGGTGCACTGGAGACTGCCTGGGTGAGTGGTGACGTCCTTTCTGTTCAAAACATGTTAAGCTAATTGGGAAGAGTTGTTCTGCTCTTGGCAATGCTGCCCAACTCTGATTTGGAAATCTGTTATAGAGCAGATGATTAGAAAAGCAGGCAGGACGTTATTACTTATTGTGAGGGGAAATCCCTCGGTTATATCACTTTTTCTTAGGTAGCCCCATGGGTTCAAGGATGACTTGCTTCCACTGTGGTTAGTGAATTCTGGGGAGACTGAGGCTGATGTAGGTATCACAGACTGGGTATGAGGTGGATAACATGTGTCCAGGTGATGGGTGACCATGTTTGACTTGCTGCTTGCACAGGACTTCTGTGTGCTCCTATTGTATGGTTACAAGATACTCAATACCTTCCAAGTGTTGCTTCTCCATTGTGAGGTCAGTTATAAAGGGCACTGGTGAAAGCACACCTGAAACATCCTGCAATTGATTGTCAGTTTATTATTGTCAACATAAGGAAATGCAACGTAAAGCTTTTGTTTAATAGAAATAGAACATAGCGCTATACAGGACAGTACAGGCCCTTCAGCCCACAAAGTTGTGCTGACCCACTAATCAATAACTGCAGGATAGAAGCTGCTCTTCAGTCTTCTCAGGCTTTTATATCCAATGGAAGAGGGAAGAAGAGAGAATGTTTGAGATGGGTGTGTCACACCAGCACAGGCAGGCACCTTGCAGTCTCCACCCAGCTAACAGAAGTCACCTGCCACTTGTTTCCAACGTGTCACCTGCAGCCTATTTAAGCCCAATCATCATCCACAGTCCTTGTACTCTTATTGAACAAGCCAGCCTCGACCAGTTGCTGCTAACCCTCAGTTAACTTTTTGCTTGTGGTGTTTAGTACGTGGTTCGTGGTCCCTCGTGGCTTATTAATTTGCAGTCTATTATTAAAATTGTCACTCACTGCTAAATTGCCTCTGCTGCTCTGCTTTTGGGTCAAGCCTCCTCTACATTTTTTTTTTGACAACGAGTGGTGAGCATAATCATGGTAAAGGTGTTGGTCAGCAAGTCAGGGATCCAGTTGTAGAGGGAGGAACTGAGTCCGAAACCTAGGAGTTTGGGGATGAGTTTATTTGGAGTTATGGTACTGAAAATGGGGCTATAATCAATAAAAAGGAGACTGATGTAGGTTCCTTTGTTATCCAAATGTTCAAGAGATGGATGTAGGGCCAGGGAGATGGCATCTGTGATAGACCTCTTTTGGTGATTGTGGTTTCCTTATTCTAAGGAAAGATGTGAAGCATTTCAGAATATTTTGTCTTACAAGGAAGCCTTGTTCACTGGAGTTTAAAAAAAATCAGAAAAGGCAGTTGATCAATACATTTAAGTTCCTGAGCACTGTGCATACGTGGAGAGGATTTTTTTCCCTTGTTGAGAGTCTAGAACTAGAGAGTCATTGTTTAAAAGTAAGAGCTGCCCTTTTAAGTCAAAGATTTTTTTTTCCATGAGTCTTTAGATTTTTCTTTCTCCCAGACTGAGAATATTTTTAAGGCAAAGTTAGGTCATTTATTGATTAGAAGAGAGTGAAGGTTAGCATGGGTGGACAAGAATCTGGCATTAAAGTTGTAACTAGATCAATCATGATCCTATTAACAGGAGAGGAGGCTTGATGGGCTAAGTAGTCTATTGGTTCTGATTTGAATGAGGAAGCCACTGAGGCCGGTAGGATTGTAATGTTTAAAATACATTTAGACAGGTGCATGGACAGGAATGGTTTAGGGGAACTTGATCCAAGTACAGGCAGATGGGATTCCATTGTAGTACCTTAAGCAGTACCTTAGACCTCTTGTGCCAAAAGGTCTCTTTCTGTCTGATATCACTGAAGGTTAATTCATTTCTGCTTGGGTGACATAGATGAATATTGTCACTCTGTCCTATATGTGACTTGTTTCAAATGGTCAGGGTATATTTTCACACCTGCTTTTAAATAGCATTTGACTGAGTAACCAATTTCCACAGCTACAACCACAGAGATGCCAAGCCAGAAAAGAACTCAAAACGGATTTAGGAAAGCTAGGAGGAGCCATTAAAAGTCTTTGGCAAGTAGGATTAAAGAGAATCCTAGGCATTCTATACATATATCAATAGTAAAATGGTAGGACACTCAAAGATAAAGGACAGATCATTTGCTTGGACGTGGAAGAGGTAAGTGAGATACTTAATGAGTACTTTACGTCAGTATTTACCACAGAGAAGGACATGGAGGATAAGAAGATTAATGCCAAGTGTCGTAATATGTTGGGCATTTCAAGATAAATGAGGAGATGGTGTTAGATCTCTTAAAGTGCAATAGGGTGGTCAAGTCCCCAGGGCCTGATAAGGTATAGCCCAGGTTATTGAGAAAGGTAAGAAATTGGATTGCTGGGGTCTTGAGCAATATCTTCATGCCTTCTCTAGTCACGGCAAGGTTGTGGAGGACTGGCGAGTAGCTAATGTTGTTCCATTATTCAAGATGGGAACCAGGAATAATGTTGGAAACTATAAGTGAAGTTAACAGAATTCTTAGGGATAGAATTTGAGCTTTTGGAAAACCATGGCCTAATTAAGGAGACCCAGCTGGCATGACTTGCCCTGTACAAAGCTATGTCTTACTAACTTACTTAAGCTTTTTGATGGGGTGATGTGGGTGAGTGATGAAGGTAGATCTGTAGATGTTGCCTATATGGATTTCAGTAAGGTTTTTCATTCGTGAGCCTTCGTGAGAGGCTCATCCAAAAGATTAAGGTGCATGGGATCCAAGCCCATAGAAGGGACAGGGTAGTGGCTGAAGGGACTGGAGGCCTGGAAGTGGTGTTCTGCAGGGATCTGCACTGGGGCCTCTGCTCTTGGTGATGTATATAAATGACCTAGGTGAAAATGTTGATGGGTGAATCACCGATCATATGAAGATTGGTGATATTATGGACAGCGCAAATACTGGCAAAGAATACAGCACAATATAGATCAGTTGAACACATGGGTGGAAAAGTAACAGATGGAATTTAACCCAGCCAAATGTGAAGTGTTGAGCCTTGGTAGGTCAAATGCAAAGATCGAGTACACTGCTAAGGGCAAGACCTTTAAGTGTTGATGAGCAGAGGGATCTTGGAATCCAAGTTCATAGCTCCTTGAAAGTGGCTACACAAGTTGATAGGGTGATTATGAAGGCTTAAGGCATGTTTGGCTTTATTAGTCGAGGTACTGAGTTCCAAAGTCAGGAGGCTATGTTGCAGCTTTATAAAACTCTAGTTAGGCCACATCTGGAGTGTTGTATTCACTTCAGGTTGCCCCACATAGTAAGAACGTTGAGGCTTTGGAGAGGGTGGAGTAGGTTTGCCAAGATGCTGCCTGGATTAGAGGGCATGTGTATGACAGAAGGTTGGACAAACTTGGGTTGTTTTCTCTGGAACAGTGAAGGTTGAAGGGAGGTGTGAGGCACATATAGAGTAGACACAAATTATCTTTTTCCAGGGCTGAAATGTGTAATGCTGGAGTGCATGTATTTAAGGTGAAAAGGGTCAGTTCAGTGGAGATGTGAGGGGCAAGTTTTTTTAAACAGTGGTGGGTGCTTGGCATGTTCTTCCTGGGGTGGTGGTAAAGGCAAATACATTAGGGACTTTGAGAGACATTTGGATAGGAACATGAATGTAAGGGAAATAGAAATATATGGGCATTTTGGAGGCAGATGGGATTAGTTCAGTTGGTCATTGATTACTGATTTAACTGGTTTAGTACAACATTTTGGGATGAATGGCCTGTTCCTGTGCTGTACTGTTCTATGTTTTATGTAAGTAAAACTCTTTCTTCAATCCCCTTTGCCATTCATCCTTTGACGGGCAGCCATTGTGGAGTTTTGTTCTGAGGTCAGGTCGACTCCTCGGTTACAAATTATATTGAGAGAGCAAAGTGGCCCACCACTGCATCCTGCATGCTGTGCTGTGACAGTCAAAGGGTCACCTTAATTACAGAGTCATCACTGGAAGATCTGTGGTGAATAGGGTGAGCAACTTCATGTTCCTGGGTGCTGACATCTCAAAAGATCCGTCCTGGGCACATCATATTGATGCAACCAAGAAGGTACACCAATGTCTCTACTATACCCACACCTCAAGGTTCAGCAACAGCTTCTTCCCATCTGGGTCTTGAACTGACCTGAAAATCCCTTATTCTACCTGCTTATTGACTAAAGTCATTTAAGTTATATAATTTATATTCATTTAAGTTTATGTAATTTATCTGTTATTTGTAATGTACTGTGGTACTTCTACAAAATGCTAATTTTCATAGCAGTTATACCCTGCATAGGTATGCCTATGACACTGAACTTGAACTTGTTATGCTTTGTTTGTATAGATTTGGAAATAGTTTGGGGAGAATTTGAACTTGTGTGTGGTAACACTGCAGCCAATATGTGCAGGTGGTAGAGGGAACAAATGCTTAGGGTGGTGCTTAGGGCATTAATTAAGTGGCTGCTTTGCCCTAAATGGTGTTGAACTTCTGGAATTGTTGGAGCTTGTTATGGTTTGTAACTCCATACTGAAAGAAAAACAGAGATCAATGATCCAGCTCCAGATGCAATCTCCTCTGTGTAAGACAGTGGTCCAGTTCTGTCCTTAATCTTAACAAGTATCCACTTTTGATCACCTCCTTAGTCCCTCGCCAGGACTGCTTGTCCAGGATTGAGGAACCCTCAATTTGTCTCAGCTCTTTGTCCTGCATACTCCTTCTGATATTGGGCTTCAGGAGACCCATGTGTGAGGGCAAGGGATGACCCTGGAACAGCATAGCTGGTTGTGAAGTTTGCTGCTCTGTGATATGCAAGGAGGAAATTGAGCTTCTGATTCAGTGTCAGTGTAGTGTGTTCTGCTGACATGGCTCACAGGGCATTCTTTATACTCTGAACAAACCTTTCCACCAAGCTACTTGTAGCTGGATAGGTATGGTGGAGAAGTAATATGTCTTAATCTATTCATTTTCAGGAATGATTGAAACTGTTCTGCAGCAAACTGTGGTCCATTGTCACTGACTAAGTGATATGGAACACCAGTCCTTGAGAGGATGCTACTCAACACATCAGTGTGTGAGACTATAGTTGAAGCTGTTGGGAACACTTCTGGCCACTTCGTAGCTGCATCCACTACCACCAAGAAATTTGTGCCCATGAATGGTCCAACAAAATCTACATGAACCCTCTGCCAGGATTCATGCAGGACATTCCCAGGGATGGAGAGGCACTGCTCTTGGCATCTTCTGGATGTGTTGGCCTCCCAAAGAGAGCATAGCAAATACTCAATCTGCTGATCTATCCCAGGCCACCAGACAAAGCTTTGAGTTAACACTTTCATTTTGACCATGCCTAGATGACCGGCATGTAACTCCTCCAACACTTTAGCTCTCAGCATGGATCGTACAACAACTCTCAATCCCAACATAAAGGAACTAATCTCAAGGGCAAGTTCATCCGGGTGCTGGTAAAAATGGGGGAACTGGGATTTTCGCTGCACATTCCGAGCATTTTGGGTGGCCATGTAGACCTGAGACTGTGTGGGATGTTTTCTGGTTTCCCTTTGGATCATCTCAGCCACAATAGGGAGACATTCAATTTGTATGTCACGAGGAATGTCCTCTTTTGTAAATTTTTCAGATATTTACTTTTCCCGGGGAAAAACGGGACAATCCATCAGTACGTCCATGATTAGTTGTCCTCTTGAATTTGATCTTGTAATTGTGTCCTCCAAGAAACAAAGCCCATCTCTATTTGTGCAGAACACCCTTCTGTGGGTTCAAAACAGACACCAGTGGCTGATGATCAGTAAGAAGGCTGAACCCACCCATATACACACTGGTTGAAATGTTTTACACCAGGGGTCCCCAACCTTTTTTGCACCGCGGACCGGTTTAATATTGACAATATTCTTGCAGACTGGCTGACGGTGGGGGGGTGGGGGGATCACGATCGGAATATAGGTGATAAGTCAACTGTAAGTCACTTATCAGTGGCTAAAACACTCAGTTTTGTTTCTATAAGGGTTTATCTAACAATTTTAATATTAAACACACAGTGCATATTTTCCTTGCATGAATATAATAAGTCAATTACAAGTCATAAGGGGGTTCCTTATGTCCATTCTATTCCACAGTTTAGTTTTCATTGCATTCATTGCAGAAAACTCTGCTTCACAGAGATATGATGTTGGAAATGGAAGCGACGTTTTCAGTGCTTTCGTGGCTACCTCAGGGAATTCAGCCTTGACTTTGATCCAGAATGCTGGCAGAGATGTTATGTCAAACATACTTTTCAGCCCACCGTCATTTGCAAGCTAAAGGAGTTGATCATCTTCCTGCGCCGACATGGATGATTCACCGGGGACATTCACAAATGGGTCACAGACCCATTCCTTTGCACATCTTGGATCATTTGTGGTTGGGAAGTAACGCTTGGATTCTGTCGACAGCGAAGATAGGTGTTTGTGCACCAGCTGTGAGCCTCAGTCTCTCCCAAATTCCCAGATATTGTTGGGAACATGTCAAATATGCCCCTATCCACTAGCCGTCCCCACAGTTCCAGTTTGGCTGTGAAAGCAGACACTTCATCTGCCAACTTGAAGATAGTTGTCATTCTCCCCTGAAGTGACAAATTGAGTTCATTGAGCAGGTTGAAGGTGTCACACAGATAAGCGAGTTTTGTTATCCACTCCTCGTCACTGAAGTGTGCTGCCAATGGTGAATTTTTTCTTGACAAATCTCTATAGCTGCTCTCTTAACTCAAAAACCCTGGCCAGGGCTCTCCCATCTTGATAGCCACCTGACTTCAGTGTGAAAGAGAAGGTATTTGTGCTCTGCATCCATTTCCTCACAAAACTGCTCAAACAGACATGAGTTAAGGGCTTTTGCTTTGATGTGATTGATAACTTAACAACGTCACTCAATAAGCTGTTAAGATCAGGTGACATTTTTCGGCTAGCCAGCATTTCCCTGTGTGTGACACAGTGTGTAGACTGGCATTGAGGAGCAACCTCTTTGACTCAGGTAGTGAAACCAGACTTGTTAAAGCCGTTCCAACAGCTATGCTTCGATGTCCTCTGCTATGTCATCGATTCTCCTTGAAACTGTGGTAGCTGAAAGAGAAACCTGTGCCATCTTGTTAGCTGCAGCTTCTCCCAATAGTTCACGGCACATGTCCTTGGCAGCAGGCAGAATCAGTTCTTCACCAACAGTGAAAGACTTCTTAGCCTTAGCAATACAGTTAGCCACTAAGTACGACACTCTCAGAGCAGCAACATTTGTGGAGGTGATGGCTCTCAGCACTTGCTTCTGTCCCGCTTGCTCATGTTTTTTCTGCTCAAAAACTCAGCGGTTTTGTCCTTAAGTGCAGGGTGCTTGGACTCAAGGAGCCGAAGCAGTTTTGAGGGCTTCATTGCCTCATTAGACAGCTTGTTTCCACATATCACACACAGGGGGCTTGGAGCGTGCCAGTCACTGGTCGCAATAAAGCCATATTTTATGTACGACTCGTATTTTCTGTTGAAGGAAGCTTTTTTTTTCTGCAGTCTTGGCCTCAGCTGTCTGTGTTATCATCATCGTTAGGCCTTTATGTCCCCTACCATCTCTTCCAAAGAAACTCTCAAGCGACATTTGTTTTTTACTGATCAAGTAGTTGTAGGTTATACCAACTGATGACCCTGTGTGCATATGACCTCACGTGTGTTCAAGTTCAACAGTGGGCGTGACAGAGAATGAGGAATGGTGCAGTTGACTCGTATTGTTTCCTCACGACCCAGTAGCTGGGGACCACTGTTTTACACCACAAACAAGACTCAAGGCCTCTGTCAATTTGTGCATAATATTTCTCTGCAGCAGTAAGGGACCATAATGCAAAGGCTATGGGGTGTTCACTTCCATCACTCATAACATGTGACATGACTGCACCTATACCATATGGCAAGCTTCACTGGATGATATGGATCATAATGTGTGATTACAGTGTCTGACATCACCATTTCCTTAATCTTTTGGAAAGCCACTTGCTCTTCAAGTTATCGTGACCTGTGACTGGTCCAGATGTTGTCCTGAACTTCATCTAATTTTTTTGCTACTGTATGAAAGATATCCTTGAAGACCACATACACTTGTTTCTCCTCTATTCTGCCAATTACAATCCAAAGGCATCCAGTAGATTAGCTCCATTATGGATTATATTTCACTAATCCATGTTCTGTTCATTCCTATTATTAGTTTATAAGTTTTGTGATACCAATTCCTTAATAGGTTAAAGTATTTTCCCTGCTGATATCTGGCGTAGTTCCTTTGATTTCTCTCTGCCTGTCTCTTGTTCCCTCCTTTCTTAAACAGTGGAATTACATTATTTCCCTTCCAGTCTGTGAGTAGCATTCCAGAACCTGTGGATTTTTTGCAGATGAAACTAGGGATTCCACTTATTGACAGAACAACTTCCATCTTAAGACTGTTACGTACCCTGTAACTGGGTTGCCAAACCAGCAGAAATGGACCACTTAGTTGGAGTCTGGATTACTGGAACTAAGAAAGCTTTATTAAAGAGATAAGCAACACAGTGCTCTAGTCAAAAGGATAATAAATGCAACAGTTCAGCAATGATAAACACACATGTACACAGAACTAGGATAATAGGATCAATCAAGCTCTATCGCCGTCTAGGGGTAAATGACCAGTTTCAAGTGACACAAAGTTCAGTTCAATTGAGTTCAGTTCAGTTCACAGTAATCACTGTTGTGCCGTTGGGGGCGGGGGGGGGGGTAAGAGAGAACGAATAAATATTCAAATCGGATTCCAAACAGACCTTCGATATTCCTCGCAGTCAGCTTTCGGGCGAGCCCTTTGTAATGTCTTCTGAGGTCACCGACGGTGACCCCTCCGTTCCAGATACAATCGTTCTTCTGCGGTGAACCCGGCACCCAGGCAAGGGTGGACACACACACCAGGTTCCCGCCGATCCGTACCTTTCTACCCTGTGCGTCTATGGCTGGTCCCGCGACCAGACCTCCAAAAACTCCCACCAACTAGTGGGGGGGGGGGCACACCGCTTTCAGGGTCTCGTTACCTCGTGGAGTCGTGTGTCCCTTGCCTTAGCGAACCTGTCCCTTTTTATCCCCCTGCTGGGGTATCGCCTGTCCAACACACTTCAAACAGTTCAGGGTTCAAAGCCCCAGTCTCTGACAATACTCGGAACTGTGTCTCCTTTCCGTTAATCCCTCTCGTCTCTCATTAACATCTCTTGAAGGTTCCCCCATTGTCCTCTTATCGGCATCAATCTTCTGATAACTGGTTCTTTTGTCATAAGACCATAAGACGTGGGAGCAGAATTAGGCCATTTGGTCTGCTCTGCCATTCAATCATAGCTGTTTTTCTTCTCCTTCTCCTCAACCCCAGTTCCTGGCCTTCTCCCCATAACCTTTGATGCCATGTCCAGTCAAGAACTTATCAAACTCTGCCTTAAATACACCCAACAAACTGGCCTCCACAGCTGCACGTGGCAACAAATTCCACAAATTCACCACCCTCTGGCTCAAGAAATTTCTCCACATCATGTATGTCCCTCTATCCTGAGGCTGTGCTCTCTTGTCCTAGATTCTCCCACCACGGGAACCGTCCTTTCCACATCTACTCTGTCGAGGCCTTTCAAATTTTGAAAGGTTTCAATGAGATCCCCCTCATCCTTCTAAATTCCAGCGAGTACAGACCCAGAGCCATCAAACGTTCCTTGTATGATAACCCTTTCATTCCTGGAATCATCCTTGTGAACCTCCTTTGGACCCTCTCCAATGCCAACACATCTTTTCTAAGATGAGGGGCCTAAAACTGTTCACAATACTCAAGGTGGGGCCTCACCAGTGCCTTACAAATCCTCAGCATCACATCCCTGCTCTTGTATTCTAGACCACTTGAAATGAATGCTAACATTGCATTTGCAATCCTTACCACTGACTCAACCTGCAAGTTAACCTTTAGGGTGTTTTGCACAAGGATTCCCAAGTCCCACTGCATCTCAGATTTTTGGATTTTCTCTCCATTTAGAAAATAGTCCACACATTTATTTCTACTACCAAAGTGCATGACCATGCATTTTCCAATATTGTAATACATTTGCCACTTTCTTGCCCATTCTCTGAATCTGTCTAAGTCCTTCTGCATCCTACCTGTTTCCTCAACAGTACCTGCCCATCCACCAATCTTCGTATCATAGAAACATAGAAAACCTACAGCACAATACAGGCCCTTCGGCCCACAAAGTTTTGCCAAACATGTCCTACCTTAGAAATTACAAGGGTTACCCATAGCCCTCTTTATTTTTTCCAAGCTCCATGTACCTATCCAAAAGTCTCTTTAAAAAATCATCTGTAAACTTGGAAACAACGCCATCTATTACATCATCTAAATCATTTACATACAGCACAAAAAGAAGTGGTCCCAACGCTGACCCCTGAGGACCACCACTAGTCACTGGCAGCCAACCAGACAAGGATCCTTTTATTCCCACTCACTGCCTCCTATGAATCAGCCAATGCTCTAAACATCTTAGTAACTTTCCTGTAATACCATGGGCTCTTAACTTGATAAGCAGCCTCATGTGTGGCACCTTGTCAAAGGCCTTCTGAAAGCCCAAATATACACCATCCACTGCATCAGCTTTATCTATCCTACTTGTAATCTCCTCAAAGAATTCCAACAGGTTCGTCAGGCAGGATTTTCTCTAAAGGAAACCATGCTGACTTTTCCTGTGTCACCAAGTACTCCATCACCTCATCCTTAACACTTGACTCCAACATCTTCCCAATTAGAGGTCAGGCTAACTGGTCTATAAATTTCCTTTCTGCTGCCTTCCTCCTTTCTTTAAAGAGTGGCGCGACATTTGCAGTTTTCTAGTCCTCTGGCACCATGCCAGAGTCCAATAATTTTTGAAAGGTCATTTCTAATGCCACCACAATCTCTAACGCTACTTCTTTCAGAACCCTAGGGTGCAGTTCCTCTGGTCCGGGTGACTTTTAGGTCTTTCAACTTTCTGAGCACCTTCTCCCTTGTAATAGTAACTGAACTCACTTCTCTTCCTTCACACATCACAACACCTGGCACACTGCTAGTGTCTTCTACAGTGAAGACTGATACAAAATACTTATTTAGTTCATCTGCCTTCTCCATGACCCCCATTATTATTTCTCCTGCCTCATTTTCTAACGGTCCTATCTCCACTCTCATCTTTCTTATTTTTTACATTCATAGAGGCTATAGTCTTAGAATTAGAGGGTACCCAGTTAAAACAGAGATGAGGAGAAATTTTTTTAGCCAGAGGGTCGTGGATTTGTGGAATTCGTTGCCACATATGACTATGGAGGCCCGATCATTGAGGGTGTTTAAGGAGGAGATTGACAGGTACCTAATTAGTCAGGGTATCAAGGGATATGGGGGAAAAAGCCAGAAATTGGAACTAGATGGGTGAATAGTTTAGCTCATGGGGGAGCTGCGGAGCAGACTCAATGGGCCGAATGGCCTACTTCTCCTTTGTCTTGTGATCTTGTGATATTTTGTCATTACCCTTCTAATGATTCTTTTAGCCACTCTTTGTAGGTTTTAAAAATTTCCAAATTTCCAAATCCTCTATCTTCCCACCAATTTTTGCTTTGTTGTATGTCTTCACTTTTGTTTTTACATTAACTTTGACTTCCCTTGTCAGCCATGGTTGTACTATGTTATCATTTGAGTATTTCTTCACTTCTGGAATACACATGTCCTGCACTTTCCTCATTTTTCCCCATTGCTGCTCTGCTGACATCCCTGCCAGTAGCTCCTTCCAATTTACTTTGGCCAACTCCTCTCTCCTACCACTGTTTTAGTACACTGGATGAACTCGGCAGGTCGGGCAGCATCAGTTAGAAATGATGAGTCGACGTTTCAGGCCAAAACCCTTCGTCAGGACTGAAGAATGAAAGATGGGGAAGGATTTGAAGAATGCTTGTAGCTTCAGTTGAAAGACCAGTAATTTGAAAGATAAAGGGGTGGGGGAGGGGAAGCATTGAGGTCTAGCCCTGAAAACAATGTGTTGTAGAAGGAGGTGGAATCCTACCACTGTAATTTCCCTTACTCCACTGAAATACTGCTATGTCAGACTTCACTTTCTCCCTATTAAATTTCAATTTGAACTCAATTATATTGTGATCACTGGTTCCTGAGGGTCCGTTTACCTTAAGCTCCCTAATTGCCTCCGGTTCATTACATAACACCCAATCCAGTATAGCTGATCCCCTAGTAGGCTCAATGACAAACTGCTCTAAAAAGCCGTCTCTTAGGCATTCAACAAACTCACTCTCTTGAGATCCACTACCAACTTGATTTTCCTAACCAACCTGCATGTTAAGATCTCCCTTGACTTTCATAATATTGCCCTTTTGACACTCATTTTCTATTTCCTGTTATAATCTGTGGTCCACCTCCCAGCCACTGTTGGGAGGCCATCAAGGTCATTTTACCCTTGCAGTTTCTTAACTCAACCCACAAGGATCCAACATCTTCTGATCCTATGTCAGATTTTTCTACTGATTTGATGCCATTCTTTACCAGTAGAGCCACACCACCCTCTCTGCCCATCTTCCTATCCCTTCAATGTGTAACCTTAGACATTCAGCTCCCAACTACAATCATCCTTCACCTATTCAGTGATGGCCACAACATCATACCTGGCATAAATCCTGGGATGTAGGTTGTCTTATCCTTGAGAATGATAATTGTTTTATCATTGTTAGATGCACCAAGATATAATGAAAAGCTTTTTCCTTGCACACCATCCAGACAGTTTGTTCCTTGTATTAAGTATATCAAGGTAGTAAAAAATGAAAACAGGATGCAGAATATAACCACAAGAGATTCTGCAGATGCAGGAAATCCAGAGTAACCCACACAAAATGCTGGAGGATCTCAGTAGGTCAGGTAGTGTGTATGGAGAGGAATATGTGTGAGGGATGTGAAGGCACTGGAGAGAGTTCAGGGAGAGGCAACTAGACTCATTCCAGGTCTGCAGGGTATAAGCTATGAAGAAAGACTGAAATAATTAAATCTTTTTAGCCTAAGTAGACATAGAAAGAGAGGAGAAATGATAGAAGTGTTCAAAATCATTAAGAGTATAATTAAAGTGGATGCCAGCTGCTACTTCAAAATTAATTCATCAAGGACACAGGACCATAGGTGGAAACTGATTAGAGGGAGATTTCAGACTAACGTCAGGAAGCATTTCTTCATGCAGCAAGTTGTGGACACATGGAACAAACTACCTAGTTGTGTAGTTGAGAGTCGTAGCTTAGAGACTTTCAAATCTAAACTCGATAGTTATTTCAACACTGTGAATAGGAATTTGGCAAGCTTTGTTGGACCAAATGGCCTGTTCTTGTCAAAAACTTTCTGATATTCTAATAACCTCTTCATAGCATTATGGTTAGAGAAAACAGTGCTATTAGACAGATACAGTGCAAGGGCTTTGACAAGGCCTACCCTTGCTCCTGCTGATTGTGTTCTCATTTCTACTGTTGCAAGATCTATCACTTTCATGCACCAATGCCATATCAAACACAATTATCTTGCCAAGATTTGACCACCCAAATTTCAAAGTAAACCTATTATCAGAGTACATATGTCACCATTTACAGCCCTTGGGACTTGTTTTCCTGTGGGCATATACTGTAAATGCAAGAAACACAATAGAATCATGGAAAGACCATACCCAATAGGACAAACAACAAATGTGCAAAGGACAAAAAACTGAGCAAATACAAGTCAAAAAATAATAAATAAATAAGTAAGCAATAAATATTGAGAGCATGAAATGAAGAGTCCTTGAAAGTGAGTCCCTAGGTTGTAGGTGCAGTTCAGTGATGGGGTGAGTGAAGTTATCGCCTTTGGTTCAAGAGCCTGAACCAAATAGAGTTGTACCTATTCCTGAACCCGGTTGTCTGGGTCCTGAAGCTTCTGTACCTTCTTCCTAAAAGCAGCAGTGAAAAGAGCATGGCTGAGATGGTGGGGGTCCGTGATGATGAAGGCTGCTTTCTCGTGACAGCACTCTGTGTAGATGTGCTCAATGGTGGGGAGGGCTTTACCCCTTATGGATTGGGCCAACCAGTCAATAAACTCTGCACTACACATGTATAGAAGTTTGTGAAAGCTTTGTTTGCTCTGCCTGACAACTGAAGTTATCTTGATGTGTCAAATTAAAATAACTGTAGGAAAAACTTATTGAAAAAAATAATTGTGGTAGTGAGTGAAGTGGTACTAAAGATAGACAATGCTAGTAATACTCAACAAGTCAGGCAGTATCAACAGAGAGACATTGAGTTAATGCTTCAGGTCAAGACCATGCAGTGGAATTGGGGAACCAGACTTGGAGTGTTGTGCACAGTTTTGGCTGCCTACCTATAGGAAGGGGGTCATCAAACTGAAATGAATGCAGAAAAGGTTTACTGGACTGTTGCTTGGACTGAAGGAGTTATAAGGAGAGGCTGGATAACCTGGAACATTTTCATCATGTGGAAAATGCTGAGGGCTGAACTTGTAGAGATTCATAAAATAATATGGATAGTCTTTTTCCAGAGTAGGAGTTTTGAAAACCAAAGAGCATAGGTTTAAGATGAGAGGAGAACAATTCAAAGGGGACCTGAGGGGCAACATTTTCACAGAGGATCGAAGGTATATGGAATGAGCTGCCAGAGAAAGTGGTAGAGGCAGGAATAGTACAATTACAATACTTAAAAGATATCAGGACAGGTACATGGATGAGAGGGATATGGGCCAAGTGAAGTCTGATAGGACTTGCTCAGATAAACATCTTGGTTGGTAAAGATGAGTTGGGCTGAAGGGCCTCTTTTCCTGCTGTATAACTCTATGGAAATGAATAGATTCGTTTTAAGTTGCAGAGAGGGCAAGCGAGATATGGACAGGATAAAGGAAATATGTTTGATAAGTTGAGGCCAGCTTTGCAATAATGTTGAACTGTTTCCAAGACCATCTAAATGACAGATTAATGGGGAAATTTAGCAAGAAGGGGCAGATAGAAGCTGTGAATTACAGGTCAGAGGTGCAGGAAATGCCCAACAGGTCAAGTGGTGTCTACAGAGAGGGGAAACACTCAGTTAATATTACAGATGGATGAATAAGAACAAGAATGGTCCTCAGGGGGATGTGCTATACTGGGAAAGACAAAATAGAAAAGGATTAGAAAGATGGGGAGAGTAGATTGGGAGTATCTGCAGTATCTTTGGAGTATTGCGTGTATTTCTTGTCACCACTTTACAGAAGAAATGAGGAGGCTTTGAAAAGTATCATCAGGATGTGATCTGGATTAGAGAATATTAGCTACTACAAGGACAGCTTCAACAAACTTGGTTTGTTTACTTTAAAGCATTGGAGGCTGAGAAACAACTTGATAGAAGTAAATAAAATTATGAGAAGCATATATAAGGATACATAGTCTTTTTCCCAGAGTGAAAATGTCAGGTACTAGAGGCCATTGCATAATAGTGAGAGGGGAAATTTTCGAGTTTAGTTCCTTTACATAAAAAGTGCCAGGGAAGATGGTTGGAGGAACATTTAAGAGATATTTATACAGGCATGTGAACAGGCAGGAATGAATGGATAGTGACGATAGCATGTGGTATCATGGTCAATGTAGACATGGTAGGTAAGATGAAGGGCCCGTTCCTATGCTGTGTAGTTCTATGTTCTGTGATGATTTACGGCAGAACTGACTAGTTCTGATACCAGCAGGAAAAACAAATTACCTACATTGAGTCCTAGAGGCTCCACAATACCCAGAGTGAAGTGGGAATGTCTCTGAATCTCTTGTCAACATGTTGTTGTTTACACACCAGATCTATTTCATAGATTCCTTGTAAGGTATTTGACTTCACACTCTTGAGAAAATCGGGTTGTGAACTTCCCTCCAAAGGCCACTGAAATATCACTGAATACATCCTTTGCAGGAGGTAACTTTATTTATAGAGATAAGCAAAGTAAATAGATTAATATTCCTTATCAGTTTGAAGAGTGAATTCAGGTAAGTCTTTGGGATAAAGTATGTAGGTCAAGAGAAGCTGACCCAAGTTATTGCTGTAGCCATCATGGGAAAAGAGTCTGACCATCCACTCCGTCCTTTCTGTGCGGTTTCTTCCTCCTCCCTGTTTCTTTCTCATTCTATTAGGGCTAACATGGGGTTTTAACTAAATGATACTGCACCACTCTCACCCAGCATCACTTTAGTCCAGCCCATTACAGAGTATTACACTGAAGGGCACTGGGGCTTTGAGGATACATTTTGGGAAGCCATGGAGCTGGGCAAGTTAAAACTGGGCAGGGTAGGGTAGGGCAGGGCGGGATATGCAGAGGGTGTGACAAGAGTGCTGAGGAGTGTTTTACAACAGGGAGACCCAGGGTACAGGCGCATTGTTACCCGAAAGTAGTTACATCGGTGGCTGGGATAGTGAAGAAGGTAAAGGGCATTCTTGTCTTCATTAGTCGAGGCGCTGGGTGTGAAAGCTGGGACATAATGCTACAACTGTAGCAAGATGTTGACCATATTTGGAGTACTGTATGCAGATCAAGTTGCCATGACAGAGATAGGATGTGATTAAGCTGGAGGAGGTGCAGAAATACCCACAAGGATGTTGCTGGGACGGGGGCTTGAGTTATAAGCAAAACCAGTTAAGGTTGGGACTATTTTCCCTTGAGTGAAAGTCTAATAAAATCATAAGGGGTAGAGATAGTGTGGGTGGTCACAGTATTTTTCCCAGCAGAGGAGATCTTAAAATTAGAGAGCATAAGTTTAAGATGAGAAGGGAAAGATTTAAAGGGGACCTGTGGGACAATTCTTTTCACACAGACAATGGTGATTGTATGGAACAGAGAAATGGAAGAGACAAGTGCAATTACAACGTTTGAAGAACATTTGGTCAGCTTCATAATCAGAAAGGCATAGAGGGATATGGACCAAATGCAGGCAGGTGGGACTAGCTTGTGTAGGCATCTTGGCTGGTTTGGATGCATTGGGCTGAAGGACCTGTAATCATACTCTATAACATTGCCTAAAAACACTTCACAGGAGGAAATGAAGTTACACATGATAAATCTTAAGTGGGTTGGCGAGATCACGTCAGCTGAGGATATTTGAAGCAGTGTGTGACTGGCTGCACTCTAACAAAAATGCCAATCAGCCCCCAGCACCCTCTCTTCTGGCAAGGAAGGGTTAGCTTGTGAACCTCTGGCTGATTCATGCTGTTAGACTCTGAAAGCAACAACTCAGCCTGAACCTCCCTATGGTTTCCATCAGGCCACCTACATCTGCACATCAATACGCATTAAACCCACAGAGTGCTACCGCCCACAATGATCAGGCATGGAGCACAATATAACGTCACAATTGCAAGTGAGTGTCATTTCATCACTTAATAATAAAAAAAAACTTACAATGAGAGGCTTCTTTCCTTCTGGTATTGAAATAACATTGAAGATTTTAAAAACTGTCCACATTAAGCTTTATGTTCTTAATTTATTTTTCCCTTCATTCTTTCTCTTGCTTTATTTTTCCTACATCTGTTTACATTGAATTCATCCCCTTTCCCCATATTTTTCATAGTGCTCTTTGTTGAAAAGATACATCCCTGTGGTATTCCACAAGCCTCCTTCCAATGAGCTTCCAGACAACTCATTGCCCTCATCACATCCTTATTAGCTTACTGGCCCAGAAACTTGGTGCGGAAAGTGTTTGAGCTACAGGTGGACATCTGGCTAACTAGTTTCCATGAGCTGAAACAGTACTGGCTCAATGGAGAACCCTCTGTGATATCTTCATCACACCAGCTGGAGTTTGACTTCCATGCCTGCCTTTTTGCAGGGTGAACATCAGGAATGAAATGGAGTCACAAGAGGCTGCAGATGCTGGAATTTGGAATGAAACAGAAATACTGTAGGAACTCGGTGGGACAGGCCGTCCCTGTGGAGGTAAATGGACAACTGATGTTTCTGGTCAAGTCATCAGTCAGGACTGAAAGCCAGCTGGGAAATAGAGAGTATAAAGTGTCATGGGGGGGGGCGGGGGCGGCGCCGGGAGTGGACCCAAATGCAAGACGCAGACACTGAAGTACTAGGAACAGGGCTTGACTAGAGAGCTGGGACAAGAACACAGACTTAGGCTAGGACATTGGCTAGGCATGTGGGACCAGGACAAGGAACTGAGAACTAGGAGCCTGGGCTTGGACTCCAAGCTGGAGACTGGACAAAGACCCAGAACCTGGAACTTGACTCTGGCTCGGAACCCGGAATCCGGAACTAGGCGAGGACAGGGTACTTCATGGCGATGTTTGGGTTAGGACTCCAAGCCAGAGACTGGACAAGGACCCAGAACCTGGGTCTTGACTCAGGATCAGACTCCAGAATTAGGTGAAGACATGACAGTCTTGGGAGACAGGAACCTCAGAGATTTGGATGAGGACTGGATACTCGGAGCCTTGGACTTGAGAGACAGGAACATGGAACACAGAGCCGGGACCCCTCCTTGGGAACAGGACATAGGGCCAGGACTCACATACAGATTGCTGAACACGACAAAACAGCTCCCAACACTAGGTAGCAGCAAACCGCCAGACCTACCTAGCAAAGGCATGGACACAGAGACAGTTCCCAACACTTGGTAGCAGCAAACAGCCAGACCTACCTAGCGTAGGCGTTGACACAGAGACAGTTCCAACTCAACGATAGACAGTTCCTTATCTTGACACAGCAAGGCTCCGGTCTTGCTCCATTGGTTGAACTTGACAAGGTTGCAGGCAAGGCTGGGGAAGGGGAAGGGGAGGGACAGGGACAGCCTGGCTTAACCAACAGAGGCAACAGGAAGGGACAGATCCAACCGCAGGGTAACAGCAAAGACGGCCTGACTTGCCCCATAGAGGAAAAGACAGGATACTGACAAGACAAACCAGTCCCCACACTTGAACCCAGGCCCACTTATTTTCCCAGCCTCAAGACGAGCATCAGGTGCCTATGATTAAGCCCAACTAAAACAAGGGACAGCTGGAAGACCCGGAGTCCAGAATCCACAGACCGGACCGTCAACTGGAACGCGGACTTTACGGACCGGACCATGACATAAAGAGGTGGGGGGGAAGGGGGGAAGGGGTGAAGCAAGAGTTGTCGGGTGATAGGTGAGGAGGAACGATAGGCAGATGATGAAGAGAAGGGTGGAAATAGCAATAGAGGCTGGGAGGTGGTAGGTGGAGACAGCAAGGACTGAAGATGAAATCTGATAGGAAAAGAAGGTGGACCATGGAATCAAGTAAGGGAGATAGAGGAAGGAGGTGGAGGTGGGGGATATGGGAACAGACACTGGATGCTGGCCAAATCCAGGGCTGGAGAACATCTATGGAGGAAGTAAGACAGACAATATGCTGGAAGGACTCAGCAGGTCAGGCAACATCCACAGAAAGGAATGAACAGTCGATGCTTTTAGCCAAGGCCCTTCATGAGGACTGGAAACTGGGGGAAGAAGTCAGATGAAGAAGGTGGAGGTGAGGTGGGGGGGAGTGCTGATGAAGAAATATAAGCCTGAAAGTGATAGGTGAAACCAGGTAGCCAGGTGGGTGGGGAATGGAGAGGATAAAGTGAGAATCCGGGAGATGATAGGTGGGAAAGATAAAGGACTGAAGAAAAAGAAATCTGATAGGACAGGAGAGTGAAAAATGGAAGAAAGGGAAGCAGGAGGATCACCAGCAGGAGATAATAGGCAGGTGATGAGAAGAGAAGAGGTAAGAAGGGAGCCAGAATGAAGAATGGGAGAAGAGGAAAGTGGGGGGAGGGGTAATTACTGGAAGTTACAGAAATCAATGTTCATGCCATCAGGTTGGAGGCTGCCCAGACGGAATATGAGGTGTTGTTCCTCCAACCTGAGGGTGGCCTAATCATGGCAGTAGAGAAGGCCATGTCCCAGGGTGTCAGAATGGGAATGGCGGTTGGAATTAAAATGGTTGGCCACCAGGAAATCCTCCTTGTTGTGGACAGATCAAATGTCCTCAACAAAGCAGTCTATGCTGGGGATCAACATTGTAGAGTAGGCCCCACCAAAAGAACCAGATACAGTAGATGATCCTGACAGACTTGCAAGTAAAGTGTTTTCTCACCTGGATGGACTGTTTAGGGCCCTGAATGGAAGTGAGGGAGGACGTGAGTGGGCAGGTGTAGCATATTTCTGCTTGCTGGTATAAATTCCAGAGGGGAGAGTAGTAGAATAATGGGGAGGGATGAATGGAAAAGGGAATCACAGAGAGCAATCCCCGTGGGAAAGCGGAGAGTAAAGGTATTTTTGATGGTAGTATCCTGTGGAATATGGTGGAAGTTGTGTAGAGTGATGTGCTGGATACCAAGTCTCATGGGGTAGAAGATATGAACGGAGGAACTCTGGATTGCTCATTCACCTCCTCCCTCACCTCCATTCAGAGCCCCAAACAGCCATTCCAGGTGAGGCGACTCAGGTTAGAGGAGCAATGCCCCATACTCTGCCTAGGTAGCCTCCAAACTGATGGTATGAACGTCAATTTCTCTAACTTCTGTTAATTTTTCCCCTCCCCCTCTTCCTCCATTCCCCACTCTGTCTCCCCTCTTACCTCTTCTCTTCTCCTTACCTGCCTATCACTTCCCCCGTGGTGATTCTCTTGCTTCCCTTTCTCCAACGGTGCACTCTCCACTCCTACCACTCCTATCAGAGTACTTCTTCTTTAGCCTTTTGCCTTTTCCACCAATCACTTTCTAGCTTGTACGCCTTCCCTCCCTTTCTTAATCTGGCTTCTTCCCCTATCCTTTCCTGTCCTGATGAAGGGTCTCAGCCCAAAATATCAACTGTTTATTTACTTCCCTGGATGCTACCTGACCTGCTGTGTTCCTCCAGCATTTTGTATATGTTGCACTGGATTCCCAGCATCTGCAGAATGTTTATGATCCGCGGAGGAAATTTGGCAGTCGATACTTCAGGTCGATACCATTCATCTGTACAGTTTAAAAGCTGTCAATGCCTTAAAGAGCAGTGAGAGGGGCCTCAGGATTCACTCATGGGATGTTATGCTGGTTAGGTCTCCAGGTCAGTTGGTATCTCAATAGAGTAGTGGTTCCATGTGTCTGAGGGTTAAATGTGGATCACAAGGGCCAACAGAATTTATATATTTTCTAAATTTATGATCTTGTAACATTTCCTCTTGGTCCAATTTCTTTTAGTTGGGACTCACAAACACTTTTCAAGATGCTTACATTTGTCTGCTCTGCAAATTCCATTTTAAGTGGAAGAAGATCCACCCAGGGGATCAAAGTGAAATTGATATAATCAGGACAACACTGTCAGCTTAAATCTGTGTATCTTAACAGCTGAGATGGAAAGTGTTTCTCCAATGTACAGAGTCATAGAAAACTTCAGCCAGAAACAGGCCATTCAGCCCATCTAGTACATGCTGAACCATTTAAACTGCATGGTCCCATCGATCTGCGCCTGAATCATAGCCCTCCATACCCCTCGCATCCATGTACCTATCCAAACTTATAAAACATTGAAATTGAAATCGTACCCACCACGTGCTGGTAGCTCGTTTCACTGTCTCGCAACACTCTGAGTGAAGAAGTTGCCCCTCGGTCCCCTTACAAATTTCACCTTTCACTCTTAACCCATAACCTCTAGTTGTAGTTTCACCCGACCTCAATGTAAAAAGCCTGCTTGCATCTACTGTATCTATATCTCTCATAATTTTGTATACCTCTATCCAATCTCCCCTCAATCTTCTACATTCTAGGGAATAAAGTTCTAACTTATTCAAGCTTTCCTTATAACTGAGGTCCACCAGACCTGGCAAAATCCTTGTAAATTTTCTCTGTACTCTTTCAAAACTGCACTCAATACTCCAAATTAGTCCTTATCAACATCTTATACAACTCAACATTACATCCCAACTCCTGTGCTCAATAATTTGATCTATGCCAAAATCTTTCTTTACAACACTATCTACCTGTGATGCCACTTCAGTGAATTATGGACCTGTATTCCAAGATCCCTTTGTCCTACTGCACTCCTCAGTCTCCTACCATTCACTGTGCAAAACCTACCTTGGCTGATCTTCCCAAATTGCAACACCTCACACTTGTCTGCATTAAATTCCATCTGCAATTTTTCAGCCCATTTTTCCAGCTGGTCCAGATCCTGCTGCAAGCTTAGATATGTAATCTTCCTTGCTCTCCACTATACCCCCAATCTTGGAGACATCTGCAAATTTGCTGCTCATGTTAACCACATTATCATTCAGATTGTTGCTGTAAATGACATACACCGACTGACCCCTCACCAAACTCGACTAGTTACAGACATCCAGTCAGAGAGGCAACTATCTACTATCACTTTCTGGCTTCTCCCACAAAGCCAATGTCTAATCCAATTTACTGCCTCATATTGAATACCCAGTGACTGAACCTTCTTTACCAACCTCCAATGTGGGACTTAGTCAAGTGCCTTGCTAAAGTCCATGTAGAAAACATCCACTGCCTTGCTGGTGTCGTCCTTGAAAAACTCTATAAGATTAGTTAGCCAGAACCTACCACGCATGAAACCATGCTGACTAACCCTAATCAATCTCCATCTATCCAAATACTCATATGTCTGGTCCCTTAGAATACCTTCCAATAACTTTCCAACTACAGATGTCAGGCTCATCAGTCTATAATTTCCTGGTTCATTCTTAGAGCCTTTCTCCAACAGCAGAACAGCAATTAGCTATCCTCCCATCCTCTGGTACCCTACCTGTTGCTAAGGATGTTTTAAGTATCTTTGCTAGGACACCTGCAGTTTCTGTACTTGCCTCCCACAGTATCTGAGGAATCACCTTGTTAGGCCTTGGGGATTGTCTACCCTAATTTACCTCAAGACAGCACATACATCCTCCTCTGTATTCTGTTTAGGGTCCATGAACTCACTGCTGCTTTGCCTCACTTCTCCAGACTCTATGTTCATCTCCAGAGTAAATATAGATGCAAAAAATCCATTTAAGATCTCTCCCATCTCATTTGGCTCCACGCATATATTACCTCTCTGATCTTCTGGAGGACCAATTTTATCCCTTGCAATCTTTTTGCACTTAACATATCTGTAGAAGCCCTTAGAATTCCCCTCAGGACCTCAATATCTCTCCAAAACCAAGGTTCACTAAACCTGTTAATCATTGATTTTTATTTTGACAGGCATATACAAGCTTTGTACTCTCAAAGTTTCACTTTTGAAGGCCTCCCACTCACTAAGTACAACTTTGACAAAAATCAGCCTGTTCCAATTCACATTTGCCAGATCCTTTCTGATACCGTAAAATTGGCTTTTCTCCAATTTAAAATCTCAACCCAAGGACCAGACCTATCCTTTTCCATAATTACCTTGAAACTAATAGTGTTATGATCACTAGATGCAAGTGCTTCCCTACACAAACTTCTATCATGTTCCCTGTCTCTTTCTCTAATAGGACATCAAGTATTGTACACAGTCTCATTGGGATTTATATGTACTGATTAATGAAACTTTCCTGAACACAAACTCTATCCCATGTAGTCCAGTTACAGTATGGGAATCTCAGTCAATATGTGGAAAGTTAAAATCACCTACGATAACATCCTTATGTTTCTTACAACAATTTGTGATCTCTCTACAAATTTGTTCCTTTTAAGTCCAATGAATTGTTGGGGAGTCTATAATATTGCAGCATTAACATGGCCATACCTTCCTTATTCCTCAGTTCTACCTATAAAGCCTCATGAGACAAGTTCTCCAGTCTGTCCTGACTGTACGCTTAGAGAGTCAAAATATGATGATTGCGATTTTCTTCTTCACTGCTAGTAAGTGCATAGTAAGTGTGTTACAAACTAAAGCTCACTGAGATTATACAGTCAGTAGTTTAGAAGATTCAGGGCAAGTAATATCAGCAGCATATTCCAATTACAAATACTAATTCAAGTGTTGTCAAAAATATAAGATGTATGACCACTTCAAATTGAATTTTGACAGTATGTTTAGCATCTGAGATCCCATCCACACCATTTTCTAGTGGGAAATTGTACCTCACTGTCTCACTGGAAAACATGTTCATTCTGTGATAATTTCATTTTCGTATTGATTGGAGGCAAAATCTGTTTGACACTGATCTAATAAATTCAGCTGTCTATCCCACGTGTTGGTAAAGCGTTAACTGAATGTCCCCACTAAAATTTTAATGTCTAAGAATGATTTTAGAAGGTGCACATCTTCAATTAGTTAGGCCAATTAGTGTTGGCTACAATGGAAGATCTCCACCCCAAACATCGACTTACAACTTTTGCTCTCACAGATGCTGCCTGACCTCCTTAGTTCATCCAGCATTCTGTTTTTTTCTAATGTCAGAAAGGTAGCCTCCTTTAAACCTTGTCAGGGCAGCAGAAAGTGAGAAAGGGTGACTGCTAAACTGAAAAAAATCAGTTGAGCTGAATAGCTGAGAAATTCAATTACAAGCTGACACTTTCTTTGGAAAATCAACATTGGTCTCTGGAATATAAAATTGAAGACCTCAGAGCAAGATTGCAGTACCAGAGAGACATCGGGGTGTGCTATGTACTCTGCTTCACAGAGACATGGCTCATCCCCAGCATTCCATCCCTATGGGTTCACCTTCCACTGCACGGCAACAGGTAAAGGTAGACCGTCATGGTGCACATGTGTGCTGGCAGTTCTGTCCCAGTCCTGCTACCCTACCCTGGAACATCTGGCACTCAAGTGTTGTCCATTCTATCTGCTGAGGAAGATCCACCTTCATCCTGGTTGCAGTGTACATTCTAATCCAGGCCAACGTCAGGCTGGCTCTGGAGTAGCTGAGCACTATGAAAAGACAGCGCACCCTCTTGCCTTCCCTATAATTGTAAGGGACTTCAACCAGGTCATTTAAAAAAGTCTCTGTTAAGCTACCACCAATATGTTACTTGAGTGACTAGAGGAGCCAATATGTGACTGCGGTTACACTGTGCCATCCCATGCTTGCATTTTGATAAGTTTGATCACTTAGCTGTAGCTACACTCCCAACACACAGGCACAGACTGAGGACCACAGCACCAGTGGAAGAATGGTCAAGTGAGGTGGCGGGCATTTACAGAACTGATTTGAATTGGTGGACTGGACCATATTCAGAGATTCATCTTCAGATCTATATGAATATGCCACATTCATCACTGATTTCATCAAGCTTTGCATTGATGAGTGCATTCTTTTGAGAACATACCCTGCAGATTACCAGGAATGACGAGCTAAAGGATGCCCTTGTGCCCTGAGACCCAGTGGACGATCCAGGGAATCTTATGGACCTGGCAATTCAACTCAACATCCGTTTGATGGAAAGGAGAAAGGATGGATGAAGGAGATTATTCCAAAGAGACTCTCCCCTGATTTTCCTCCATCCTCGCCTATTCCCCAGCTGGGACTCCTCTTCGATTGCCAATGATCCCAGCCTCTGAGGAGCCTAGGTAAGTAGGCTGAACCAGGCTCTCTCAAGCCAAAACAGACAGAAAAAGGAGGGATGGCTGCTGCTTTTACTGTGGAGAGGCCGGATATTATCGGACCTCTTGTCTCAAGCTGCTGGGAAACTCCTGGGACCGTCCAGTGTAGGGAGGGCTGTGATGGTTGCTAGCCTCACTCCCGGTCCTGCTCCCTCTGGACTGGTGCTTCTGTGTCATTTTCATGGGGAGACCAAAAACATTCCCTAGATGCTTTTATTGCAGCAGGGATGTCAGACTGGCCGAAGATTGAAAATCCTGCTTCTGCATCTCAGCCAGCGGCTGGTTGCCATGACCCTGATGAGTCACCTTTGGTGCAGGGCAGGTCAACCACCAAGCTTCCAGCTCATGATCAAGATTGGCTAGCACGTGCAATCAATCCAGCTCCATCTCATTGGCACCCCGTAACTTCCAGTTTGAGATGGCGCTACTGATGTGGGGAAACAGTCTACTGGTAGTTCAAAAGGCAAGAAATACAACTAAAACACTATCACCGTAAACAATGAAGAGGTGAATGGAGGCAAAGCTGACTCCAGGGATAAGCCGTGCTGGTGTTTGCAAAGTCAGAGCGTAACATGTTTGAGTGAATCGGCGAGGACTGTGGTGGAGGAGTTTCAATGCCCATTCACCCAAAGTGGGTGTGTTGTTGGATTGCTCTAAGTGTGGCACAGTGTTTGGACAATTTAAACTCCAGCCCAGATAGACTGGAGAGGCAGGATGTGGGGACCAGAGGCAAGGGTTGGACTGATTTCACTCGATCTCTCCTGATGTTCACTCCTCTCATCGCAGCTCTGAGGCTGGGGACTGCTCTGACTGCGACACGTCCTGTGTCTGTGAGCTCCTGGTGATTTGCCCCACTATATTATGAACTGAGACTGAGGCTTTGGGTATACTCTGCTGCTTCAGAGGTTCGGGTCTATGGACTCAATTTGGTTTGGAATGCTATTGCTTGTTTCTATTGTTTACATGATCTGTGTTTTTTTTTCTCTTCCTCAGTGCATTGGGTGTTGGCATTTCTTTTTTTAATTGAGTTCTTTTGGGTTCCTTGCTTTGTGGCTGCCTGTAAGCAGACAAATTGCAAGGTTGTATAATTTATGCACACTTCAATAATAAATGCACTTTGAACCTTTCAAACTTTGAAATACTGTTCATTCTGGGTCATCCCTGGTTCTCATTCTGGAAACCAAGAGTCAATTGGACTATAGTGTTGTTCTGGTTTAGTCAAACCAGTGAAAGAAGAAATGCCTTAAAAAGGGGGCTAATACATATGCGGGGTTACTCCCCAAAATACTGTACCTCCTGAGTTTACTTCTAAGGGAACATCTATGAATACCTCCAAGTCAACTTCCAACATGCCTCTTGAATTACCTGTTGAATCTTCCACCTCTAACCCCAGTGCATCTGATTTGTCTAGAGAATCTCCAGAATATTCAAACCTGCCAGAGGACTTCAGCAAGAAAAAGGCCACCACTCTACCACCTCACCGGGACTACGACTGTGCCAACAGACTCCTGCCGGGTACTTGTCCTCCTCAGGGATGGAGCTACTCTCTCTCAGCTCCAGAAAGGAAAGCTATGGGAAACTATGTACAAGAGGATCTGGCATCTGGGCTTATTCAACCATCCACATCTCCCTTGGGAGCCGGATCTTACGTCATCACCAAGAAGAATGGTGGACTACAGGGGGCTAAATAAGATCACTGTTAAAAACCGGTACCCTCTCCCTCTCATGAACACAGTCTTTGAGATTCTCCAGGGAACCCTAATATTTACCAAATTGGAACTTCTAATCTGCATTCATGAAGGAGATAAATGGAAAACAGCATTCATCACACCTATGTGCCATCTCAACTATGGGTCATGCCTTTCAGGTTGGCAAATGCCCGAGCGGGATTTCAAGCCTTCATCAATGATGTACTCTGGGAGATGCTACACCAGATATATTAATTTTCTCCTGGTCCACTCAGGGATACGTCTGGCAGCTTCTACAATGGCTTCTCAAGAATCAACTATCCATCAAGCTCAAGAGCAGCAAATTCCGTGTATCCATCGTCTACTTCCGAGAGTTTTTTTTATGTCTAATGGTGACCTAAAAATGGACCCCAGTAAGACCCAGGCCATGCACAATTGGCCGCAACCCACCACTGTGAACCAACTCCTGCAGTTTATCAGTTTTACCACCTTTTACAGGCAGTTCACCCGTAGTTTCTGTTCAGTGGCGGTCTGGCTTACTAACCTCACCAAGAAGTGGACTGGGCCCTTCCAGAGGCTGAGGCGGCTTTTCAGGAGTTAAAACAAAGGTTCACGTCCATACTTATCCTAGATCCACCAGACCTGGATTTGCCGTTTTTGGTGGTGGTGACATATCTGACGTGGGAGTAGGGGCCATCTTGTCTCAACAACCTGCCTCAGACCACAAACTGCATCCCTGTACCTTCTGCACAAGACACTTTTCTCCCGCAGAAACAAACTATGGTACCAGGAAGTTGGAATTGTTGACCATTAAAATAGCACAAGAGATAACATGAGAGAGGGAAAAGGTCACACTTGGGTTGGAGGAACAACACCTTGTATTCCGTTTGGGTAGCCTCCAAACTGATGGCATGAACATCGATTTCTCAGACTTCCAGTGATGCCTCCCCCACCTCAGCATTTCCTATCCCCTTTTCTCTCTCTGATGTTATCTTCTTGCCCACCCATTGCCTCCCTCTGGTGCTCCTTCCCGCCCCCCTTTTTCCTTTCTTCCTTGGCCTTCTGTCTCTTTCACCAACCAAGCATGAAACCATGTTGACTATCCCTAGTCAGTCCATGTCTATTCGAGTACTTATACATCTGGTCCCTTAGAATACCTTTCAATAACATTCCCACAGCTGATGTCAGACTCAGTCCTTGTGCAGGATTTCCAAAAGGTTAATTTGCAGATTGACTCTGTGGTGAGGAAGGCAAATACAATGTTAGCATTCATTTCAAGAGGCCTAGAATATAAAAGCAGGGATGTAATGTTCAGGCTTTATAAAACACCAGTGAAGCCTCACTTGGAGTATTGGGAGCAGTTTTAGGCTCTTTATCAAAGACAGGATGCACTGATGTTGGAGATAAATCCGTGGAATCGCCTGCTAGAGGTGCTGGGAGAGGGGGATACATTAGGGGCATTTAAGGAACTCCTAGATAGGTACATAGATAATAGAAAAATGGAGGGCTATGTTGGAGAGAAGGGTTAGATTGATCTTAGAGTAGGTTAAAAGGTTGGCACAACATCATGGGCAGAAGGGTCTGTACTATTCTGTAATGTTCTATGTTTACTATCTCACTATTTTGCCTTTTTCTGCTTTTTTAATATATATATCTTATTGTAACATAGCAATTTCTATGTATTACACTGTACTGCTGCTGCAGAACAACAACTTTCATGGCATATGTCAACGACGGTAAACCTGATTCTGATTTCAAGAGATACTGGGTATGTTAATAATAGAAACATGAATGAGCAGGAATGAAAGCAACCAGTTGGCCTTTTCTTCCTCATTATTTGAAGAGTGATGTGATGTGGCTTTAGTTCATGCTCCATTTCGACAATGTTTCTGTAGATAAATTTAGTGATACCAATGATTCTAACCAAACACGCCTTGTCTCTGCTTAGTGTGTGACCCAACATGATTCAGTTTGCCGTCTAAATTTGTGATGAATATGCTGATAAGTAAAACTGAGTGAGCACAGATGAAGAGCCTGAGGAATGAAGAATTGGACAGAGTGGGTGAGAGGAGGTTTACCTGTACAGAATGTTTCAGTTGTGAGAAGAGACGGTTTCACTAAGTGGATGAGGCTGAGTGTCACCTGGGGAGGGAACGTCGACTCAGACCATGAGAGACCTGACTGAGATATTAGGTTATGAAAAGCCTAGACTGGATAGATAGGGAGTAATTTTTATCTTAGGAGAGTATAGATTAAGGTGAGAGGTAAGATATTTCAAAGAGATTTGAGAAAGATGCTTCTCACCAAAGGGTGGTCAAGCACATTACCTGAGAGGATGGTGGAGGCAGAGGGTCCCACGACATTTTAGGACTAGTTAAGTGATCACTTGACATCTCAAGGTATAGACAAAGTGCAGGAAAATAAAATTGATTACAATAGGTACTTAATTGACCAATGGTGGGCCAGTTTCCATGCAGTATCACCATAACTCTATCTTCTGTTCTATACTTCATGCATTGGCTCACAGGAGATGGGCATGGCCATCAATTATTGCTCAACAACAATCTCACTTTAATTTCCTGGACTTTCTCAGAGTCATCGTCAATCACATACCATGGTCATCTTCTCTTCTCCTCCTTCCATTGGGCAGAAGGCACACAAGCTTGAAAACAAGTTCCACCAGGTTCAAGGACAGCTTCTATTCCACTGTTATCAGCCTTTTGAATGGACCTCTTTTACGATACAAATGAAATCTGACCTCTCAGTCTACTTTGTCATGGATCTTGAGCTTTAGTTGTCTGCCAAGTAATAATACTGTGTACTCTGCATTCTTTCGGAAGAGGTACAGTCGACGTTTCAGGCCGAGACCCTTCGTCAGGACTAACTGAAATAAGTTCCTTCAGTTAGTCCTGACGAAGGGTCTCGGCCTGAAATGTCGACTGTACCTCTTCCTTGAGATGCTGCCTGGCCTGCTGCATTCACCAGCAACTTTGATGTGTGTTGCTTGAGTTTCCAGCATCTGCAGAATTCCTGTTGTTTACTCTGCATTCTTTTATTATTTTCCTTTTGGACCCCCCACCTCCCAAGACTCTGCTCACTGCTCCCATCAGGAAGAAGGTACAGGGGTCTTAGGACTCGCACCACCAGGTTTAGAAGCAGTTATTAGCCCTCAACCATCAGGAACTTGAACCAAGAGAATAACTTTACAACTTCACTTGCCCTATCATTGAAATGTTCCCAGAACCAACGGATTCACTCACAAGGACTCCATGTCAGGTTCTCGATATTTACTTATATTATTATTTCTTCTTTTGCATTTGCACAATTTGTTGTCTTCTGCTCTCTGGTTGAACCCCAAGTCCAGCTGTCATTTATTGATTCTGTTATAGTTACTATTCTATAGGGTTGTTGAGTATGCCCACAAGAAAATTAATCTCAGAGCTCTATATGGTGACATATATGTAGTTTGAAATAAATTTACTTTGAACTTGGTACTACCTTGACGTACTTATGTTGGATTTTATTTTATGTCTGGAATTATATACGTGGATGACACGCAAAACAGGTTTTCACTGCACCTTGGCACATGTGACAACGATAAGCTAATTAATGATTATCAGATAGGTGACACTGGGAAAGGACTGTAGATTCCCTTCTCTGAAAGGCATCAGTGAAGCAAGTGGGACTTCCCTTAATTTTCCCATTCAACAGCCCAGACGAGAAAATCTGCAGATGCTGGAAATCCAAAACAAAACACACAAAATGCTGAAGGAACTCAGCAGATCAGGCAGCATCTATGGAAATGAATAAACAGTTGACATTTCAGGCCAAGACCCTTCTTCTGGACTGAGAAGGAAGGGGAAGACGCCATAATAAAAAGTGGGGAGAGGGAAAGGAGGACTAGCTGGAATGTGATAGGTGAAGCCAAGTAGGTAGGAAAGGTCAAGGGCTGCAGAGGAAGGAATTTGATAGGAGAGGAGTGTGGACCATAGGAGAAAGGTGTGGACTTGGGAGAGTTGATAGGCAGGTGAAAAGATGGTAAGAGACCAAGTGTGGAAATAGAAGTGTGGGGTGGGGGAATTTTTTACCAGAAGTTTAATCAATATTTATGCCATCAGGTTGGAGGCTACTCAGATGGAATATGAAGTGTTCCTCCACCCTGAGGAGGCCATGAACTGACATGTCGGAACAGGAGTGGGAAGGGGAATTAAAATGTTTGGCCACTATGAAGTTCTGCTTCTGGTGGATGGAGTGGAGGTGCTCGATGAAATGGTCCCCCAATTTACGACGGGTCTCAACAATGTAGAGGAGGCCACATTAAGAGCACCAGACACAATAGACAACCCCAGCAAATTTGCAGGTGAAGTGTTGCCTCACCTGGAAGGACTATTTGGGGCCGTGAATGGAGGTGAGGAAGGAAGTGAATGGGCAGGTGTAGCACTTTGGCCGCTTGCAGGGCTGAGCGCCAAGAGGGAGATACTGAGGAGAAACAAATGAACAAGGGAATCATGGAGGCAGTGATCCCTGTGGACTGCAGAGTGGTGGGGGAGGTAAAGGTGTGTTTAGTGCTAGAATCCCTTTGGAGATGGTGGAAGTTGCAAAGGATGATGTATTGTGGGCAGAGGCTCATGGGGTGGTCGGTAAAGACAACAGAAACTCTATCACTGTTGAGGAGGCAGGAAGATGGGGTGGGCACGGATGTTTGGGAAATGGAGATGTAGATGGGGGCAGCAACAATAGTGAGAAAGGGAAACCCCATTTGTTGAAAAAGGAGGACACCTCATTGTTAGTAGCTTTTTATTCCGAGCTGAATTTTCATCCCTAGCTGAATTTAAGTTCCCCAGCTGCTTCGATGAGATTTAAAGTTTTGTCATCTGACCAACAGCTTCGGCTCTGGTATAACCACTTTGCTATGTTCCCAGTTTAGTGTGTGACAAGGGGTGAGGTCGTTTGTGGAGGATGGTGGCTAAGGGGGTTTCATAGTCATACAACATAGAAGCAGTCCATTTGGCCATATTCATCAATGACGACTGTGTTGCCAGGTGAGTTGGTCCCATCTGTCCATGTTTGGACCATAACCCTCTAAATCTCTCCTATCCATGCACTAATCTAGATGGTGTTTAAACATTACAAATGTGCCCACCTCAACCATTATTTCTGACAGTTCATTTTAAAAACTGAGAAGGAGCTATCCCTCTCATCCTTTGTAAGTCTCTTGTCTCTGGCCTTAAATCTATGCCCTTGTATTTTTAGAACCACCTCCCTTGGAAAATGCGCTTTACTGGGTACACCTGTACACCTGCCCATTAATGCCAATCACGTGGCAGCAACTCAAACCATTATAGCATGCAGACATGGTCAAGAGGTTCTGTTGTTGTTCAGACCAAACATCAGAATGGGGAAGAAATGTGATCTAAGTGACATTGACAGTAGAATGATTGATGGGTTGGGGTGGTTTGAATATCTCAGAAACTGCCTGATCTCCTGGGATTTTCACGCACAGCAGAATGATGCGAAAACCAAAAAAATCCAGTGAGCGACAATTCTGTGAGCAAAAACACCTTGTTCATGAGAGAGGGCAAAGGAGAACGGTCAGACTGATTCAAGCTGACAGGAAGGTGACAGTAACTCAAACAACTACTAGTTATAACACTGGTGTGCAGAAGAGCATCTCTGAATGTACAACATGTTAAACCTTGAAGAGGATGGGCTACAGCAGCAGATGACCATGAACATACAGGAGGTACCTAAAAAGTGGCCACTGAGTGTATATACCTCTATCAGGTCATTCCCCAAATCTCCTCTGTTCCAGGGAATGAAGTCCTAGACTATGCAACATCTCCTTGTAACTCAGTCCCCCAAGTCCAGCCAATATCCCAGTTAACCTGTTCTGCATGTTTTCTGGTTTAATAACTTCTTTCTTATAACAGGATGGCCAAAACCATATACTATATTCCAAGTTATCAGGGGATAGGGAAATGGTGTTGAAAAGTGATTGTGATGTCTGCCAGTTCCTTAGAGGAATCAACAGATCTCAGACACCTATTAGATTACCATTCAAAAACCTTCCACAGTATAGGCACAACATAATATTCGGAATACGATCTCTAACCATAACATAATACTTAACATTAAATTAGCATGTTTTTCACAGCACAGAAGTATTGTCAGGAAGTGTGAATCAGACACCCCATCTCCCAACATTGTAAATGTAACAGAATCCTGCACTCCCTATATAACGAACTAATTGTCAGGAAACTACATAGAGGTATCCCAAGAATTGGAAAATTGCTATAGAAATGCTTGTCTTTCATTTCAACATCAGCAACCAGGACAGTAGATCCTTTCCTGTCACTTAATCTACTTTTGGCTGACTCCTAATTGAAGAGGGTCACCTCATTACATTTGAGTTGACCTAGAGCTAGTTCCAAAGCAGAGTGTGTGGGCAGTCTGGGCAAATTGAATGCTGTTGATAATGGAAATATGCTATTGGGTGCCCAGTGGGAGTATCTAGTGAAATTTCTCAGCTTCTAGAAAACAGGATAGTCAAAAACTGATGTTGACAACACAATAATAACTTGCAAGCTGGGCCTGCACTAATAAATGATGAGGCTTGTGTGAACAAGTCCAATTCATTCCCTCCGGCCTAACTATATTCTGCTTGCATAATTTGTGCTATTTTCTCTGCAACTACAGTTTGATTTTTTTTATCTTGTTTCTGACTTGAGGTGCTTTGTCTTTCAGATACAAGTTAGACACATTAAATCCTTACTGCAGGCACACACAAGGATCATGGAGTCATATATTACTAAGGACAGGCCACTTCCAACTCATTCTCCTGCCTTACACACTTCTCCTTTATCCAATTCCCTTCTGAAATTTGCTCCTGCGATTTTTTTCTGTGATTGCTGAATCATAGGACTCTCTGATAGAACAAAATTTTCCTCATTGCCTAACTGTCATACTGCAGCATGTCTCTCCTGATTATTGATTCTCCTGTTGGGGAGAGAATAGGCTAGAAGTTCATAGTTCCCAAAAAGAAGTGAAAAAGCAACACTGTACACTGGCTGAATTTCAAGCATCACCCACGCATTCCTCTCACTTTTTCCACTCACTGTCCTTTCCTATCAGATTCTCCCTCATTCAGACCTTTGTTACTATCACCTATCACCTCCCAGTTTCCTACATCATTCCCCCTCTCCCAACTCCCTCACCTGCCTATCATCCCCCTCACCTAGATCCACCTATAGATGGATAGTAAAGCATCCATATGCAGGGTTTTCTGGAAAAAAGCATTCTCTATTGTCTAATACAATAAGTATAAATTTTCTGTTTACATTTTGCTAATATAGTCCAAATGGAAAGGGCTTTTATGTTACAACTGTTGTAAATTTTACTTCTGTTTAAAGCTTAATGGTGCATTGTGTTTGCTTCAATATCTCTGTAGAAGACAGACAATTTGCAGAATGATGAGCGAATGGTGTTGGTGAACAGAAGTGGACTGATGCTCTTTCAGCAGCTGTTACTGTAATCCAAAGCTGCCAGAGTCAGCCCTTGCAACATGGAGACAGATCACAACGTGAAGAGTGGCTAACATGCTGACACATTTGGCCAAATCTTACTAAAAGGTAAAACAGTATCTCCATAGTACCCATTGGTAGGGTATCTGGAGGAGAGACACTGTTATCCTGCACTACACAGGAGATGCCAGTTTATCTACACCAGCCCTGATGAGTGGTTAGTTTGCAACTGATAGATTATCTGACAGTTAAAGCAACCTCTCTTATCTGTGCCCCTACATTCCCATTGACACAAATAGAAGAGCAACTTCCATTTAACCCAGCGGATTCCAGCCTGGGGTTCACGGATGCCTAGGTTAATGGTGGGGGTCCATGGCATTAAAAAGTTTGTGAACCCTGAACGTTAAAGGAAGAGAATGCACATCACTGCATCTCACAGCCCATTTGTAGGAATCCTTACCTGTGGAGCAGGAACTTCACATAAATCACTCCCCAGAACAAATGGTTCTGGTGTTACTCTCACTGTCACTCCATTCAGAAATCTTCACGGCAGAGAATCGCCAAGCTCTTGGTCATCAGTGGGACCAGAGCTCCACACAGGAGTCCCATTCACCTTTAAGCACAGATCAGATGAGCAAAAGCCATTGCTATCGTTTCTTTTGAGTTTGGACATTCAATATGATCATTCCTCAGAAGCTTGTGGGTAAACTGTCCTTGTTGTGTCTCAACATCTCCCTCTGTTACTAGACCTTGGACTTCCTGATGGAGAGACCTCAGACTGTCTATGTTGGCAGCAACATCTCTAGTCCCATCACACTGCACAACCCCCAGCCCCCGACCCTGGGCTGCTGACACATGACAGTACTGCTCGATCCATCTGTAACCACATCATTATGTTTGATGATGATACATCAGAGGTTGGTCTCATCAGCAACAATGACGAGTCAGCATACAGAGAAGATGTAGAACAGTTTGTAGACTGGTGCAAACTTGAGTCTCAGCGTGGTCAAGACTAAATAGATAAAATAATTGTGGTCTTAAGGAAGGTGTAGGCTGACCACTCCCTATAGCACATTGACGATTCCACCATGGGGAGAGTTTCTTGGAGTGCACATTATGGGTGATCTCACCTGGTCCCTCAGTATCACCTCTTTGCTGCCTCCACTTCCTGAAGAGATTGAGGTGTGTGAGGCTCCCACCTCCATTCTAACAACATTCTACCATAACACCGTTGAGAGCATCCCACCCAGCTATATCTTTGTCTGGTATAGGAATGGCAAGACGTCTGACGCAAGACCCTGCAATGGATTGTGAGGACCGCTGAGAGAATCATCAGGGCCTTTCTCCATACCACCCCCATCTTGGAAATACACCAGAAGCCCTGCATTCGCAGAGTCCTCAGCATTGTCAAGGAACCCTCCCACCCATCCCACAATCTCTCTGATCTCCTACTGTCAGGCAGAAGCTACTGCAGTATAAGAACAAGGACTGTTAGGCTGGGTAACAGCTTATTCCCCCAGGTTATGAGCTCCCTGCTACCACCCAGTACACATTCTTTATGACTGTGCCCGAAAGACTATACCATAGTATATTTAACTATATGTCATAGATGCAGTTTATACCAACTTGTACACCTACAGAATGCTTATTTATCTGTTAATAGTATTGGATTCATATTGTTTTATGTGCTGTATGTGATATATGTACTGTATTTTGCACCTTGGTCCTCAAGGAACATTGTTTCCTTTAGCTGTATGTGTATGTATGGTTAAATGACAATACACTTGAACTTGAATGTAACATAGTCATTCCATGTCCATGAACAGATTGGGCAAGATGACTTTCATGTTCAGAAAATGAGTAATTCTGCATTTTTAAGCAGATTGTTCTGTAGTGTGTGCTCGAGTAGCCTGAGGGAGGGAAATGAAAGAAGGGTGTGAAGTCCTTAAAATATCATCATAAGTTCTTCCTGGATGCAAACTATTGGCTATAGAAATTAGACCAACATATATCACTGGGATGGGAAATGCACACACCACAGGCAGCTGTGCATATTTGAGGACCCGTGACACCACATCATGATAAGTTCTTCCTGTTGTGCACTTGGTTTAACTAGACCAACCCCACCTCGTCCTCTTCCTCCTCCTCCATCATCTCCTTCTGCCCCGACAAGACAGAGTTCTGCTTGCCTGTTTCTGGGGTTGTGCAGTCAGCAGGAGCAGCAAGAGGGTAAGAGAACCTGTGCGGTGAGTATTGGACTGGAGTGTGACCTAGAGGGCTACGGGCAGTGACATCTCACTCAGAAGATTCCAATATGAATCTCCCCTAATTGTGACCTTCACAGTGGTGGTGTTCTGGTTGAAATTGCTGGAGGAGGGTCATGAAGGGGGCAATTTTAACCCCTATTATTCATTCATTAGAGAATTGTGCCCCTTGGGAATTGATTCAAATGCAGGATTTGTGCTATCCCATTAGATACTTGACATTGACCACGTCAATGACAACCTGAGGAAGGGGGAGACACCACACAGAGCTCCAAGGAGCAGAGGGTCTAGTAGTGCTCTCTCTTGTATAACTGGGTGATTTATGTTTTTTTTTGTGAATGTTATGTCTCTGATTCTACGTACTTGTGCATGTGGAAATGAGCATGACTGACTTGAGTGAATAAAATGTCTGCAGGTTTGAGAGTGCCTATTCTGGTGTTGGAGGCCTGTCTGCATGAAGGAGAGGGAGGATGGGAATGTAACTTGTTTGCTGTTGTCTTGTTTTGTTCAATTGTTGTTGTTGCTTGTGTTGCTCTGTTGAACATAGTGGGCATGCTACATTGGTGCCAGTATGAACATAGTGGGCATGCTACATTGGCACCAGTATGAACATAATGGGCATGCTACGTTGGCACCAGTATGAACATAATGGGCATGCTACATTGGCACCAGTATGAACATAGTGGGCATGCTACATTGGCGCCAGTATGAACATAGTGGGCATGCTACATTGGCACCAGTATGAACATAATGGGCATGCTACGTTGGCACCAGTATGAACATAATGGGCATGCTACATTGGCACCAGTATGAACATAGTGGGCATGCTACATTGGCGCCAGTATGAACATAGGGGGCATGCTACGTTGGCGCTAGTATGAACATAGTCGTGACCCTTGCTGGCTACCCCCTGAACATGCTTGGTGTGCTGAGCACCTGCGCTCCATTTGTCGAAAGTGGAACTTCCCAGTGGCAAAACATTTTAATTCTGATTTCCATTCCCATTCTGACATGTCAGTCGTTGGCCACTTCTTGTGCCAAGATGAGACAACCCTCAGGGTGAAGGGGCAATACCTTATACTCTGTCTGGGTAGTCTCCAACTTGATGGTATGGATATTGATTTCTCCTTCTGGTTGAATAGTTTTCCCTTCTACTCCCCTCTTCTTCTATTCCCCAATCCAGCCTTATACCTCTTCTCACCTGCCTATCACTTTCCTCTGGTTCCCTCCTTCTTCCCTTTCTGCTATCGGTCACTCTTCTCTCCTATCAGACTCTTTCTTCTCCAGCCCTTTACCTTTCCCACCTACCTGGTTTCACCTATCATTTTCCAGCTAGCTTCCTTCCCCTCACCCCACTTTTTTACGCTGGCACCTTCTCACTTTGTTTCCAGTCAAGAAAGGTCTTGGCCTAAAACAGTTTATTCATTTCCATGGATGTTACCTAGCCTGCTGAGTTCCTCCAGCATTTTGAATGTGTTTCCTTGTGTGTTGGTTGAGACAAACAACACTTTTTACAGTATGTTTCAATGTTTAAATAAATCTGAATCTAAATCTGAAGAAGAGGAAGGATTCTACTGGAGTGTAAACTATCAGTGACCTTAGCAACATTACGGTGAGCAGCTAGCTGTGAGACACTGCAAAATTCAATCTGGAATAGTCTTGGAGCCAGGAGGTTCACTGTGGCTGTGACTGCCAAAGCTTTGCAGTTACAGATATGGGCCTACCACCCAGCCTCAAAAGGTCACTCTTGTAATGACCGTCTCAATAAATGTTAACCAAAGAAGATATTGTCCCTTGGGAAGTATAGTTAGTTGCAAAGACTTCTACAGGCCACAGGGGAATAAGTCCCTATATCTTTCCCTCAGAGACACCACCTCTCCAACATTCCTAGAAATCCATGGTTGGATTTCTATGCCAGATTCTTCTTCACCAATCTCCTTAAAATTCCCTCAAGCATTTCTCTAACTCCAACTAGATGACATCACCAATAGTGGGTTGAATCTCAAGTAACAATGAGTCAAAGTCCAGGAAGGAGATGGAGAGACCATTGACAACAACCTTTCATCAAAACCAAAATTCTATCATTGACATCAAGAATAGTGGTGGTGCACATGCTCCTACTAATATCAATGGTGCTGGGGTAGAGATGGTTAAGACCTATCACCGACAATTTGTCCCTCTCCAGCCATGTGGACACCATGGACAGGAAAGCACACCAGCAGCTCTGCCTCCTCAGATGGCTAAATAAATGCAACATGTCCCTGTTGACCTTGATTAATTTCTATAGATGCGCCAGAGAGAACATCCTATCCCAATGCATCACAGCTTGGTATGGCAACTGCTTTGCGTGTGACCAGAAGGAATTGCAGAGGTTGTGGACACTCCACAGCACATCATGGAAACTAGCCTCCTCTTTACAGATTCTGTCTACAGTCCTCGCTGTTTCAGTAAAGCAGCTAACATAATCAAAGCACCCACTCACCCAGATACTCTCTTCTCCCAAACACCTATTCTCCCCATTGTACAAGAGTTGTTTTGAATTTCAAAAATAGACTTTATTCATAATAAAAATATATACAAAGGACGAAACAGTGCAAAAACCTTACATTAATAGTTGTTCTATTAGTGTGAAATTTTACATAAAACAAAACACAAACATAGAACCATTGCCATTCACAATTCTCCCTGAGTAGCTACTCCTTTCGTTGTTCAAGGTCTTCCCGCTCAGCTCCGTCTCTCCGTGTGTAGTAGCTGAAGAACCCTAGACCATGGCCCTTCCCTGCAGAACCTTAGCATTGGCTGCATCAAGCTTCAACGCATCTCTCAGCATCAGGCAGAAAACACACAAACTTGAAAATTTTAACCATCAGGCTTCAATCTCACTCTTATAAAATTATTGAATATTTATTCCCCCGAATGATAATATGTACTCTTGAAATCACAATCCACCCTATCATACCCCTGCAGCTTATTGTCTTCCTGTACTGATCTTTCCATAACACCCTATTCTGCATTCTGTTATTGTTTTTCCCCTTGTACTTGTGTATGGAATGATCGGTATAGATGACCTACAAAACAAAGTTTTTCACTGTATCTCAGTACATGTAACAATACTCACTACCAACTACCCAAACCCTGCACTCTCTCTACATAACAAAAGCGCCTTATCTCTGGGTCCATTTTGTTAATCTCCTCTAATCCTTCTCCAAGGCTTTGGAACTTTTCTTGATGTTTGTACCCAGACTGGGAAACATTATTCTATGTGAAATTATACTAATCTCTCTTAAACTTTAAGCATAATTTCCTTGATTTTTTTTACTCTATCCCACTATTTATAAAGCTCGTAATTCTACTGAAGGTCCTCATAGGTTGTCCTGATGCCTTCAAAGGACAGAAACTCTCTAGAATTGGAGTATTCAATTTGTATTGCTATTTTATTCACATTGTCACTAAATTTCATTTGTTTTATTTGAACGTCTTCACTAATAGCGCTGATATAGCTTTGGTTGAGGTAGCTACTTGCTTACCAATCTCAGTTATGTTCTGTGAAGATAACTTACTATATTTGTACATATACAACTCATAAGGTGCTCTAGTTATTTTAAATTCACAACAAAAGGAGATGGAATATATTAAGGTCCAGATAATGCACCACATGACAGATTCTTCTACAAAATAAAGTCAGAACTTAGACCTAAAAATGGATTAATTACGGGCCTATGGGTACAAAATTAAGGGCTGTTGCAAAAGAATCTGGATCAATGGGGTAAGGAGGAACTGTAGGGAGTGTGCTTGGGTTTGCACGTGATATATTTTGTCATAATTTTAATGTAAACTAGGGCTACTGCTGTTGCATGTACATATAAAATAATGTAGATAAATTGGTTTATTAATGTCACATGTAGCAAGGTACAGTGACAAACGTTTTTCATACAATCCATATAGATCATTTCTTTACAGTGTGTCGAGGGAAGAGAAAAAGCTATACAGAATATTACAATACTGTTACAGAGCAAGTGTGGTGCTGGCAAAAAATGAATTGCCAGATTATAATGAGATCAAGTATCCATTTTATCATACTAGGGGACTGTTAAATAATCTTACAACAGTGGGATAGAAACTATCCTGGAGCCTGGTGGTATGTGCTTTTAGTCTTCTGTCCACTGATGGGGAGGGGCAGGGGTGGGGAGGGGGGGCCAAAGAGAGAATGTCTGAGGTTGACGGGATCTTAGATTGTGTAGGCTGCTTTACTGAGGCAGCAAGAAGTGTAATCCATGGAAGAGAGGTTGGTTTCCGTAATGTGCTGAGCTGTGTCCACATCTCTGAAGTTTCTTGGAGTCTTTGGCATAGCGGTTACCATACGGAACTGTGATGCACCCAGATACGATGCTTTCTATGGTGCCTCTATAAAAGTTAGTGAGGATCAAAGTGGTTATGTCAAATTTCTCCAGCCTTCTGAGGAAGTAGAGGTATTGAAGTGTCTTTTTTTTTCACCATGATACCTAAACGGTTGGACTATGTTTGGACTAAGCTATTGGTGATATTAACTTCTAGGTACCTGAAGCTCTCAGTGCATCCGAGTCAAGCATCATTGGTGTAAACAGGAGCATGTCCACCGACTCCATTCCTGAAGTCAATGACCAGCTCTTTTGTTTTGCTGACATTGTTGTCATGTCACCACAGTTGGATCATGCTCAGTACAAGGTGGTTCAATAGACTGAAGGTAATATGGCAATGGATGATTCTGAGTTGCAGAGACCTCACTCAGGATTTACACCTCTGCCCAATGACTACATTTCGAAGGTATCTAACAGAGTTGGTGAGAAGTATTAGTGCTATTTTCAGCTCTAACTTTTATGCTTTGCCAGATTAGTGGAGATACAAGCTGAAGGCATTGTAGTGAGGCAGAGCAGGTTCCCAGGTGCTCAATAAATAGAAGAAATCCTGACCCTATTTCACTGAGGAGAGAAAGGTAGATGACAGTGAAGGAGGTCTACCCAGTAAATAGGAGATGAAGACATAATAGACCACGGATGCTGGAATCTGGAGTACAAGACAAACTACTGCTGGAACTCAGAAGGTCAGGCAGCATCTGTAGACAGAAATGGAGAGACAGCATTTCAGATTGAGACCCTTCATGTGGACTGGAAGGCAAGAAAGCCCCTTTTTCTTTAGGAAGGAGATAACCAAAGAGGTGGATGAATTTGGATTCATCAGAGCAAGAGAAACAAAAATGTGATGCAAAACTGAATCCTAAAATTCAATTTTGCTAAAAGCTCTACACTTTCATTGGTAATTTAAATGATAGAGACACTTATATGCAATTATTTTATCTTATCATTTTTCTTTACAATATTGAAGAAGTGTATTTGGCCCTTGAGTTGATGCTGCCTGTTGAACTATACCCATTAATACTCCTGCTCCACTTCCCTGGAAGTGCTGTTTCATGCATGACCAATTTAACTCTCCCCATCCCTAGTTCTTCAAGCAGCAAGCTACACTAAGGAGTCATTTGCAGATGCCAGTTAATCTACCAACCAGTGAACATTTACTGGTAAACAGTAAACAGTGTTAACAAAAGGACAGAACAAACATTGGTGATGGTTTTGCTCTGTACCAAAACCAATGGTTCATTTTATTGCCGAGGCAGTTTGACCCCCATTTTTACAGTGGAACTGACAGAAAAACCCAACTTAGATAAGCAGCTCTGGATCCTGAGGAAGGCCTGAAATGTTAATTGCCATGGAATTTTCACAACGTTTTCTTTTATTATTCTTGTTGCATTTGATGTTCCATTTGAACACTGAATGGTCATGCGATCTTGATGGTAGTTCGTCAGCATAACCAGGCCTGATAGATGAAAGAATCAATGCGTTTTTGGAATTTGTGAGAGATCCGTGGCAGTGAATTGACTTATCATCTGCTGTGTATAAACACTGTGCAGCTGTAATAAAGAAAGGGAAGAAATAACAGAGACAACATTCTGGATGGTATTGCCTGAAAATCCAATTTGAATCTTTGGGAGATTGCCAGAGACTGAACAGCGACCTCGACGGTCCATGTGTATTCATATTACCATGGCAACAACCTGTCGTAGACTTAGCAATGTCTCAGACAGCAGTAACCAGACAGACAGTTAAAATGAACCAAATTGGGGTCCCACTCTCACCCACACGTTCTGAATTTAAATTTCTATTGACAAGGATATCCCAAATTAACCAGGAGTATTTTTCTTAAAATATGCATATTGGGTAGCGGTGCTGGGCAATGTCAAAAGCATGAAATGAGATTATGCAGATATTTAAGAGTTGCAGACACCTCACGCAAGATTCACACCTCTGCCTATTAATTTGTCAATTATACATCCTGTTATCAGCGGATCTAACAGAGCCTGCTCTGGCAATCAGTACATCATCAATACATTGTGTGGTAGGTCATAGAGTCAGAGAATCATAGACAAGTGCAACACAGAACAGGCCCTTTAGACCATCTAGTCCATGCTGAAAGCCATTTAAACTGCCTACTCCCAACAACCTGCACTGGACCATAGCCCTCCATATCCCGGCCATCCATGTACCTACCCAAACTTCTCTTAAATGTTGCAATCGAGTTCTCATGCACCACTAATGCTGGCAGCTCTTTGCACACTTGCACCACCCTCGGAGTGAAGAGGTTTCGCCTCATGTTCCCCTTAAACTTCTCATCTTTCACCCTTAAGCCTTGACCTCTGGTTCTAGTCCCACACAACCTTAGTAGAAAAAGCATGCTTGCATTTATCCTATCTATACCCTTAATAATTTTGTGTACATCTATCAAATCTCCTCTCAGTCTTCTACGTTCTAAAGAATACAGTGCAAACCTATTCAATCTTTCCTTATAACTCAGGTCCTCTAGACCCAGCAACATCCTTGTAGATTTTCTCTGTACTCTTTTAACATTGTTTACATCTTTCCTCTTGGTTGGTGAGCAAAACTGCACATGATACTACAACTCAGCCCTAACAAGCATCTTATACAACATCAATTTGACGCCCCATCTTCTGTACTCAATACATTGATTTATGGCAAATGTGCCAGAAGTTTTCTTTATGATCCTCTCTACCTGAATTCCCAGATCCCTTTGTTCTCCGCACTCCTCAGTGCCCCACCATTCATTGTGTAAGACCTACCCTGGTTGGTCCTACAAAGCTTCGCACTTGTCTACATGAAGTTCCACCTGTCCTGTTTCAGACATTTTTCCAGCAGATGCAGATCCCTCTGCAAGCCATGATTGCCTTCCTCGCCGTCCACTACACCCCCACTCTTGGTGTCATCTGCAAATTTGCTGATCCAGTTAACCACATTATATAGATGACAAGCAACAAAGGACCTAGCACCGATCCCTGCAGCACAACATGGGTCCAGTCAGAGAGGCAATTCTCTATGACCACTCTTTGGCTTCTCCCACAAAATCAATGTCTAATCCAATTTACTACCTCATGCTGAATGCCCAGCGACTGAACCCTCTTGTCCAGCCTCCCATGTGGGACCTTGTCAAATGCCTTACTATAGTCCACGTAGACATTATCCACTGCCTTGTCTTCATTCACTTTGCTGGTAACTTCCTTGAAAAGCTCTATAAGATTGGTTAGGCATGACCTACCACACATGAATCCATGATGGCTTTCAATAATCAGTCAATGTCTATCCAAATACTCATACCCAGTCTCTCAGAATACCTTTCAATAACTTTCCCACAACTGATGTCAGACTCACCGGTTTATAATTTCCTGGTTTATATTTTTAAACAGCAGAACCACATTGACCGTTCTCCAATCCTCTGATCCCTCTCCTGTCACTAAGGATGTTTTAAATACCTTTGCTAGAGCCCTGGCAATTTCTGCACTTGCCTCCATAGGATCTGATGGAATGCCTTATTAGGTCTTATCAGGGATTTATCCACCCTGATTTGCCTGAGAGTAGCAAACACCTTCTCCTCTGTAATCTGTACAGGATCCATGAAGTTGATGCCACTTTGTCTTAATTCTATAGACTCTGTATCCCGCCCCCCGCCCGCCCTGCCCGATCTGTTTTGGCTCCACACATGGATTACCATTCTGGTCTTCCAGAGGACTAATTTTGTCCCTTACAATCCTTTTTCTCTTAATATACTTGCAGAATCCCTTAGGATTCTCCTTCATCTTGTCTGCTAGATCATCTTCATACCTTCTTTTACCCTTCTTGATTTCTTTCTTAAGTGTTCTTTTGCATTATTGCATCCCATAAGCAGTACATTTATTTCTACTGACTTATAACTGCATGTGGCCAAGTGGTTAAGGCGTTTGACTAGCGACCTGAAGGTCGTGAGTTCGAGCCCCAGCCAAGGCAGTGTGTTGTGTCCTTGAGCAAGGCACTTAATCACACAGTGCTCTGTGATGACACTGGTGCCCAGCTGTATCGGCCCTTGCCCTTCCCTTGGACAACATCAGTGTCGTGGAGGGGAGACTTGCAGCGTGGGCAACTGCCGGTCTTCCATACAACCTGGCCCAGGCCTGCTCCCTGGAGAGTGAAGACTTTCCAGGCACAGATCCATGGTCTCGCAAGACTAACGGATGCCTTTAATTTAACTGCTACACACCTCCTTTTTTCTCTTAACCAGGGCCTCAATATCTCTTGAAAACCAAGTTTCCCTACACTTGTTATCTTTACCTTTCATTCTGATGGGCCTCTCAAAATTTTGTCTGGGAGGCCCCCTACTTTCCAAGAAAACCTTTGCCAGAAAACAGCTTGTCCCAATCCACACTTGTCAGATCATTTCTGATACCATCAAAATTGGCCTTTCTCTAATTTAGAATCTCAACCCACAGACCAGACTTATGTCTTTGCATACTTACTTTGAAATTAATGGCATTGTGATTACTAGATGCAAAGTGTTCCCCTACACAAACTTCTGTCTCCTACCCTGTCTCATTCCTTCATAGCAGATGCAGTATCACATGCTATCTCATTGGTGCAACCAGTGACAAACAGCTATCATTTGCAGACTCATTAAATATTGCATCCCTCACCTCATCATGGTCCTCCTTTCCACAACCATTCCCTGACCCAAAGCTTAACCTCTCAGCCCGTATACAACTTGTGAAACTACATTACATCCCACCACAACCCTCCAAACTCCCACTCAGACGCTTGTTCCTCCTCAACCCTCAGCACCCTTCACAATGCAGATTCTAATACTGATCAATCACTGTTTAACAACAGAGTGAAGGTACCATCACAAATAAACTATATAAAACAAAACCAGGCAACCTGACACATATCAATATTTGGAAACACTGAGGCAGCTCCCTCCAGCCGATGACTGAACAGATAGCACTGATGAAGTAGGGAAGTCCCCAGGAATGATGCTGCAGCACCAAGCAATATTCCCAGAAATGCTTCACTGAAGCAAGAAAGGCATCACACAGCTTAGCTCATTATTCTAAATTATGTCAAGAGTTAAAGTTAACCAGGCAGTTTTGCAAAAGACAACAACATCCTGTGCAAATTGGTAATGGACCAACTCGTTCCATGAAATCTGGATCTCTAGTAACAACACAAGTCAGGCTGTCTGAGGATATCAAGAGAGCACTTTGCCCTAACTTCAGCAAAACTTCCTCCCAGATTCAACAGATAATGAGATACTTACTACCAGGAACAAGCAAACAGATGGCTGGTTAGACTGTGCTCGCATGGAATTGCTTTTTCCCAGCTTTTGATGGATGGTCTTGCTAAATTCCATCTACAAGTTATTCTTGCAGGGAGCAGAGCAACTTGGCAAGAGCAGGGTTTTAGCAAAATTTCCCAATAATGGACGTTTTGATCAGATATACACCTCCACGGCCTCCACTTCCTCTGCTGGAGAGATGTCTCTGCCCACAAGCTTAATGCTAGCAGTGTCGCAGTGTGTAAAAACAAGGGTGACTAGGGAGACTGAACTGACAACTGGGAATTTCAATCCATTGTGTCAGCATGAACACCTTTGTTAGAGTCAGTTTAAAAATTCTCCACCTGTCAGAATATACATGTCCGCACAGTCTGGTTGGAACGAGAAGATATATGATCTTCTCCCTACGTCTGTTCTGAGGAGTGCAGTGCATACCAAGTACCAAACATCTTCTTTTCTGATCTAACCAAAGCATTTGACAGCATGAGAAGGGTAGTTCGCTACTGTTTATGGGAGAAAGTTGGTTCCACACAAAGTGGTTTAGTCTCTGTTATTCCTCCTATTTCACCATATCTGGGCGCATCACTGCTTGGAATAGCAACTGCTTTGCCCAAGGCAGCAGTAAATTGCAGAGAGTTGTAATTAGAACCCACTCCATCAAACAAATCAGCCTCCTTTCCATTAACTCTACATTTCCTGCTACTTCAGGAAAGCAACCAACATAAGCAAAGACCCAGTCATTCTCTCTTCCCCTCATCTCACACCCCCACCGCGCACCCCCCCCCACCCTGCCACCCCAGTCAGGCAGAAGACACAAAATTTTAGAACATAAGACCATAAGATATAGGAGCAGAATTAACATCTCTTCCATTTCATACACATCTGCCCTCATCCCATCCTCCCGCCACCACACCGGGGATAAGGTTCCTCTTGTGCTCACCTACCACCCCACCAGCCTCTGCGCCAACACATAATTCTCTGTAACTTCTGCCACCTCCAATGGGATCCCATCACCTTTCTCTCCCCCTCCCCTGCTTTCTGCTTTCTGCAGACATCTCTCCCTATGTGACTCCCTTGTTCATTTGTCCCTCCCCACTGATCTCCCTCCTGGCACTTATCCTTGCAAGTGGAAGAAATGCTACACCTGTCCCTATACCCCATCCCTCGCTACACATCAGGATCCCAAACAGTCATTCCAGGTGAGGCAACACTTCACCTGTGAGTCTGTTGGGGTCATCTATTGTATTCGGTGCTCCCAGTGTGGCCTTTGCTATAGCGGTGAGACCCAACGTAGATTGGGAGACTACTTCACCAAGCACCTACCTCTGCCAGGAAAAGTGGGATCTCCCAGTGGCCACCCATTTTAATTCCACTTCCCATTCCCATTCTGACACATCCATGCATGGCTTCCTCTACTGTTGCAATGAAGCCACACTCAGGTTGGAGGAACAACACCTTGTATTCCATCTGGGTAGCCTCCAACCTGATGGCATGAACATTGATTTCTCAAACTTCTGGTAATGCTCCCCACAACCCCCCTTCTCTTGTCCCCATTCCGATTTCCCTCTCTCACCTTATCTCCTTGCCTGTCCATCACCTCCCTCTGGTGCTCCTCCCCATTCTTCTCTCTGCCATGGCCTTCTGTTCTCTCCTATTAGATTTCTTCCTTCTCCAGTCCTGTATCTCTTTCATCAATCAACTTCCCGACTTTTTACTTCACCACTCCACCCCCCCCGCCCCCAGGTCTCACCTATCACCCTGTGTTTCCCCCTTCCCTCCCCCCACCCTTTTACTCTGATTTCTCATCATTTTTTCTCCAGTCCTGCTGAAGGGTCTCAGTCCGAAATGTCGACTGCAATCTTCCGTAGATGTTGCCTGGCCTGCTGAGTTCCTCCAGCATTTTGTGTGTGTTAGAGATGGGAGGCTTTTTGAATTGCTGATGGTGAAAGCCAAGAGGACGATGTGTCCAGCCCAGATGAGGAAACTCCACTCCTGATGCTCTCTTGTTTGCTTAGCTTCATCAACCCAGAGTTTGTAATTCTCAAATTCTCCCTCAACAACACTTTCAAAAGACTGTAGTTACAAGACAACAGTCATGTTTTTCCCTATCTACAAACTTAACACATCATTGGAAGTGGTCAGCATATCTGCTGTCTTGGGACTGTTGTGAGAGATATTTCTCTTGATGAAGAACTCAATGTTAGCATTAGAAAGGCAGATGGTAACTATGGCCAATTAACACAACAGGCAGGGAAGTACAACAGTCTCATCCTCAGGGTAAAGATGCCAATTGAGAAGGAAATTTAACATCTTATATCTGATGAGAAGGATGCCACAGAAATTTCCTGCCTTGATATCTGTAGCATATTCTTGGCATTTCATGGATGTGAATATTTCTCAACGCAAGATTCCTCTTTTGGGTAAAAGTGTGAAGCATCACAACATTCTTTGATCAAAGAAGGTGAAAAGAAACCCATATATTATATGAAGAGATAGCGTGAGCCAAGAGCTAAAAACTCTGCTTTAAATGTGTTAGAAGTAAGAATATGAATGCCTTTGATTTTGTAGCTGATATCAGAAATCAGCAACAATATTACCCCATGAGGATGTGCCATCATGACAATCAATGGTTACAAGAGTTGCAGAGTCCAGTACCATGAACAAATCCTAGATCCTGAAACATCATCAACCAGTTGAATGATTATCAGAACCATGGACCATTCTCCACCATCAACACCATGGATGCTGAAACATCATCAGCCAATATAATCATCATCAGCACCACATAAATACCTGAACATCAACAACCAATTCAATCATTATCAGAACCATAGATCCTCAAACATCATTAACTAATGAAATTGTTAGCATCACAAATCCCCAAGCATCATTAACCAGTAAAATCATCATCAGAACAATAGAATATTCTACATTATTAGCCAACAGCACTATATATCATCAGCACTATATATTCCCAAGCATCATCAAACAAGTAAGTGTTTTTAGTACCATAGATCCCTGAACATCTTCAGCCAACAGAATTATCATCAGGTTCTTAGACCCCTCAACTTCAACAACTAATATCATTATCATTAGAACGATAGAACCTTTCTTTTTGGTATTGTTATCTTTTGGAATTTTATTATACTTTAACATTGTATTAATGTTTATATGGCTTACCTTTTTTGTATACTTACTCAATAAAAAGATTTAAAAAGAAAGAAAGAAAGAACGATAGAACCAATAAAATCATTGTCAAAATAATAATATCAGCCATTGGCATTCTCTTTTGTGGCAGTTTGTCTTTCCAGAATTGATATATTTTGTTTTCAATTGAACTGCTGTGCACAATCCACCTTCTCAATGTTGGAAAGCTGCCATGTAGGTTGTAGAATGCCTACCAATTACTTATGAAACATTTTTTACAAAGATGAAGACATTAAGTTTGAATCAGTCACCAGGAGAAATGATTAAAGTCAAGAGACTGGATTGATTTAAGGATTAGTCAGGTACTGTAATGGTTTGATCACAGTGCTGGTTAAGTGGCCTCCATCTGCTTAAACAGGTAATGGAAATGCTACTCCACCATTGTTGTTCCATGCAGTTTCGACTACAATTAAAAAGGTCCAATGGGACAGAAGGAAATGGTTTTACAGTTGCTGCAGATAAACTTTGAGCAGATCTTTCTGAGATGGTTGATGCCTAATTGAACGTTTTACCTGTTATTTGGCACTTCTTTCATCGCAGGTACATGGCTCTTTGTAAACGGCCTGCTGCCATATGCTCCTGTCATCAATTATTTCTTCCTAGGTGTAATGGTCAATTCTGAACACTTTCATGTCTCTTTAGCAAACACCTTTGAATCTCAGCTGGGTTCTGCCATGTGGGTTCTTGCCAAATGAGGCGTCTGTGCACACAACTTTTTTTTGGTGGATTGGAACTCTGCTCCTTCTATGGACGTGTCTCAGCCATCCCATTTGACGTTGGCTCAACATGACATGCTTATCAAGTAGCTGGGTGCATTCCATTTCTTCTGTGTTGATCTCCTGTATTACCAGTTGAATTTTTGGTGCATAACAGTAGATTGGAATCAAATTATCTTTGTTTTTTGTAAGATCCATCTCACAGGGTAGAGTAAAAAGCACACTGAGTTTATATACTTGTGTTTTCTTGATGTTGTTCCAAGTTCTTTTTGTTTAACACTCCCAAAAGTGTTGGCTGCTTGTTCGGTTCTGTTGTTGATTTTGATGTCATGGGGGAGGTGATAAGTAGATGAGCATCACAATTCAGCCAACACCTCTCAATGATCATTAAGCTTATTCAAGAGAACTTTAGCATTTGAAAGGCTCAGATGCTTAGTCAGTATTGTTCATTGTGGAAGGTGCCCTAAGCATTAAAGTGCAGTTTCATAGAACATAAAATACTACAGCACATTACAGGCCCTTCAGCCCACAACATTGTGCCAACCCTCAAACCCTGCCCGTGTAACCCCCCACCTTAAATTCCTCCATATACCTGTCTAGTAGTCTCTTAAATTTCACTAGTGTATCTCCCTCCACCACTGACTCAGGCAGAGCATTCCATGCACCAACCACTCTCTGAGTAAAAAACCTTCCTCTAATATCCCCCTTGAACTTCCCACCCCTTACCTTAAAGCCATGTCCTCTTGTATTGAGCAGTGCTGCCCTGGGGAAGAGGCGCTGGCTATCCACTCTATCTATTCCTCTTATTATCTTGTACACCTCTATCATGTCTCCTCTCATCCTCCTTCTCTTCAAAGAGTAAAGCCCTAGCTCCCTTAATCTCTGATCATAATCCATACTGTCTAAACCAGGCAGCATCCTGGTAAATCTCCTCTGTACCCTTTCCAATGCTTCCACATCCTTCCTATAGTGAGGCGACCAGAACTGGACACAGAATTCCAAGTGTAGCCTAAACAGAGTTTTATAGAAACATAGAAAATAGGTGCAGGAATAGGCCATTTGGCCCTTCGAGCCTGCACCGCCATTCAGTATGATCATGACTGATCATCCAACTCAGAACCCTGTACCAGCCTTCCCCACATAACCCCTGATCCCTTTAGCCACAAGGGCCATATCTAACTCCCTCTTAAATATAGCCAATGAACTGGCCTCAACTGTTTCCTGTGGCAGAGAATTCCACAGATTCACCAGTCTCTGTGTGGAGAAGTTTTTCCTAATCTTGGTCTAAAAAGCTTCCCCTTTATCCTCAAACTGTGACCCCTCGTTCTGGACTTCCCCAACATTGGGAACCCTTCGAGACCCATCGTCAGGACGTCTTGGCCCGAAACGTCGACTGTACCTCTTCCTAGAGATGCTGCCTGGCCTGCTGCATTCACCAGCAACTTTGATGTGTGTTGCTTGAATTTCCAGCATCTGCAGAAATCTTCATGTTTGCATGACCCTATAAGCTTTCTTAACTACTGATCTGTGAGACAACTTTCAGGGATCTGTTTACATGTACCCCCAGATCCCCCTGCTCCTCACACTACCAAGTATACTGCCATTTACTTTGTACTCTGCCTTGGAGTTTGTCCTTCTAAAGTGTACCACCTCACACTTCTCCGGGAAGAACTCCATCTGCCACTTCTCAGCCCACTTCTGCATCCTATCAATGTCTCTCTGCAATCTTCAACAATCCTCTACACTATCCACAACCCCACCAACCTTTGTGTCGTCTGCAAACTTGCCAACCCACCCCTCTACCCCAACATCCAGGTCGTTAATAAAAATCACAAAAAGTAGAGGTCCCAGAACAGATCCTTGTGGGACACCACTAGTCACAACCCTCCAATCCAAATGTACTCCCTCCACCACGACTCTCTGCCTTCTGCAAGCAAACCAATTCTGAATCCACCTGGCCAAACTTCCCTGGATCCCATGCCTTCTGACTTTCTGAATAAGCCTACCATGTGGAACTTTGTCAAATGCCTTACTAAAATCCATACAGATCACATCCACTGCACTACCCTCATCTATATGCCTGGTCACCCCCTCAAAGAACTCTATCAGGCTTGTTAGACACGATCTTCCCTTCACAAAGCCATGCTGACTGTCCCTGATCAGACCATGATTCTCTAAATGCCCAGAGATCCTATCTCTAAGAATCTTTTCCAACAGCTTTCCCACCACAGAAGTAAGGTTCACTGGTCTATAATTACCTGGACTATCCCTACTACCTTTTTTGAACAAAGGGACAACATTCACCTCCCTCCAATCCTCCAGTACCATTCCTGTGGACCACGAGGACATAAAGATCCTAGCCAGAGGCTCAGCAATCTCTTCCCTCGGCTTGTGAAGCAGCCTGGGGAATATTCCGTCAGGCCCCGGGGACTTATCCGTCCTAATGTATTTTAGCAATTCCAACACCTCCTCTCCCTTAATATCAACATGCTCCAGAACATCAACCTCACTCATATTGTCCTCACCATCATCAAGTTCCCTCTCATTAGTGAATACCGAAGAGAAGTATTCATTGAGGACCTTGCTCACTTCCACAGCCTCCAGGCACATCTTTCCACCTTTATCTCTAATCCGTCCTACCCTCACTCCTGTCATCCTTTTGTTCTTCACATAATTGAAGAATGCCTTGGGGTTTTCCTTTACCCTACACGCCAAGGCCTTCTCATGCCCCCTTCTTGCTCTTCTCAGCCCCTTCTTAAGCTCCTTTCTTGCTTCCCTATATTCTCAATAGACCCATCTGATCCTTGCTTCCTAAACCTCATGTATGCTGCCTTCTTCCACCTGACTAGATTTTCCACCTCACTTGTCACCCATGGTTCCTTCACCCTACCATTCTTTATCTTCCTCACCGGGACAAATTTATCCCTAACATCCAGCAAGAGATCCCTAAACATTGACCACATGTCCATAGTATATTTCCCTGCAAAAACATCCACCAAATTCACACCCGCAAGCTCTTACCTTATAGCCTCATAATTTACACTTCCCCAATTAAAAATTTTCCTGTCCTCTCTGATTCTATCCTTTTCCGTAATAATGATAAAGGCCAGGGAGCGGTGGTCACTTTCCCCCAGATGCTCACCCACTGAGAGATCTGTGACCTGACCCGGTTTGTTACCTAGTACTAGATCTAGTACGACATTCCCCCCAGACGGCCTGTCAACATACTGTTACAGGAATCCGTCCTGGACACACTTAACAAACTCTGCCCCGTCTAAACCGTTGGAACTAATCATGTGCCAATCAATATTAGGGAAGTTAAAGTCACCCATGATAACAACCCTGTTATTTTTGCACCTTTCCAAAATCTGCCTCCCAATCTGCTTTTTGGTATCTCTGCTGCTACCAGAGGGCCTATATTATACCCCCAATAGAGTGACTGCTCCCTTCCTGTTCCTGACTTCCACCCATACTGAATCAAAAGAGGATCCTGCTACATTACCCACCCTTTCTGTAGCTGTAATAGTATCCCTGACCAGTAATGCCACCCCTCCTCCTCATTTCCCCCCCTCTCTATTCCTTTTAAAGCACTGAAATCCAGGAATATTGAGAATCCATTCCTGCCCCGGTGCCAGCCAAGTCTCTGTAATGGCAACTACATCATAATTCCATGTATGTATCCATGCTCTCAGTTCATCACCTTTGTTCCTGATGCTTCTTGCATTGAGGTACACACACTTTAGCCCTTCTACTTTACTACCTTTACACCCTTTATTCTGTTTCTCTTTCCTCAAAGCCTCTCTATGTGTTAGATCTGGCTTTACTCCATGCACTTCTTTCATTGCTCTATTGCTCCGGGTCCCATCCCCCTTGCAAATTAGTTTAAATCCTCCTGAATCATGCTAGCAAACCTACCTGCAAGGATATTGCTCCCCCTCGAGTTCAGGTGCAACCCATCCAATCTGTACAGGTCCTACCTTCCCCAGAAGAGATCCCAATGATCCAAAAATCTAAAACCCTGCTCCCTGCACCAACTCCCCAGCCACGCATTCAACTGCCATCTCCTCCAATTCTTACCATCACTGTCACGTAGCACTGGCAGCAATCCTGCGAACGTCACCCTTGAGGTCCTGTTCTTCAGCCTTCTGCCTAGTTCCCGAAGCTCACACTTCAGGACCTCATCCCTCTTCCTACCTATGTCATTGGTACCAAAATGTATCATGACTTCTGGTTGCTTTCCCTCTCGTACCAGGATGTCGTGCACCCGGTCAGAGACATCCCGGACCCTGGCACCCGGGAGGCAACAAACCAAGCGGGTGTCCTTCTCATGTCCACAAAATCTCCTGTCTGCTCCCCTGACTATAGAGTCTCCAATGACGACAGTTCTCCTCTTCTCCGTCCCACCCTTCTGCACCACAGAGTCAGACTCAGTGCCAGAGGCTCTGCCACTGTGGCTCACACCCTGGTCGGTCGTCCCCGCCAAGAGTATCCAGGAGTGTATGGCTACAGGAGTGAAACCTCTTGTGAACCTGAAGATGAGGTTTGCTGATTTGTCTTGTTTTGTGCATCACTTGCCTAGAGTAGACTTGAGCAATGGTGGGCTTATGTTAGATGGATAATGGATAGATAATTGGGTTAGGTGGTGACAAAAGTGCCCATATAAGATATTCCCATTTGTTTGTGTGAGAGAGAGACTGTTCATGCTGGATGTCCTGATGCAGTTCCAGTGAAGGGTCTCAGCTCAAAACAAAAACGTCAGCTGTACATTTCCTCTAGTGATGCTTCCTGACCCTTTGGGTTCTCCGGTGTTTTGTGTGCATTGCCCCATTTCTCTTTAAATCTTTTCATGTACTTCCCCGAATGACTTCTAAATGTTGTTATTCCACCTACCTCAACTACTTTCTCTGGCAGATCATTCCATAGACTGGCCATCCACTAGTTCATGGTGCAAATTGGCACCAATGAGATATGCAAAAAAAGGGGAAGAGGTCCCCTGTAGTGAGTACATGGAGTAAGGGAGAAGGCTGAACAGAAGGACCAAGGCAGTAATCTCCTGATTACCTCGGTGCCACGGGCTAGTGCAGGTAGAAATGGGGCATTAACACAGGTGAATGAATGGCTGAAGAGATGTGCAGGGGACAGTGTTTTATGTTCCTGGGTTACTGGAACCTTTTCAAGGGGATGGGAGACCTGTACAAGAGGAACAGTTGCACCTGAACAGGAGGGGAACAGATATCCTGGTCGGGAGGTTGCTAATGCTACTGGCTTAAGCTAGTTTTGCAGGGGGCTGGGAACGGGAGCACCAAGACAGTAAGTGAAGGATCAGTCAGGAAGATTGATGGCAGAGAAAGTATTAACAGGCAAAATCACAGCAACAGGTATGATGGATCAGATAGTTTGAAATGTGTGTATTTTAATACTAGGAGTATTATGGATAAAGGCAGTGAACTTAGAGCATGGATCAGTACATGAAACTACGATGTTGTGGCCATTACAGAAGTTCGGTTGAGAGAGGGGTAGGAATGGGTGATTAATGTAACAGATTTTTGAGTTTTTGTATAAATAGAGGAGGAGGTAAAAGGTAAAAATGGGGGTGAGGGAATTGTACTACAAATCAGGGGCAGTATCACAGCTTCACTCAGGGGTGACATAATAGAGAGGTCAGACATCAAGTCCATATTGGTCGAACTCAAGAATAGGAAGGGTGCAATCACACTGATGGGATTGTACTACAGACCCCCTAACAGCCACTGGGACATTAAGAAACAAATTTGTAAACAGATTAAGCAAATGTGTAAAAATAATAATTATGGATGTTGTTGTCTTCGGGGGATTTCAACTTCCCTAATATAAACTGGGACCTTCTCAGTGCAAGGGGGTTAGATGGGGCAGAATTTGTTAAGTGTACCCAGGAGGGTTTCTTAAATCAACATGTGGACGGTCCAGTGAGAGGAGGGGCTGTACTGACCCGGTGCTGGGTAACGAGCCTGACCAAGTGACTTACCTTTCAGTGGATTAGCGGTTAGGGAACAGTGACAACAACTTTGTGGGTCGAAGGGCCTGTATTATGCTGTAGGTTTTCTATGTTTCTAAATTTCAGGATAGGTATAGATAAGGAAAGGCATGGTCCTTGTGGGAGAGTCTTAAATTGGAGTAGGGCAAATGATGAGGTAGGAACTAAGAAGAATTAATTTGAAACACCTTTTCTCTGGCAAGTCCACATCAGGCATGTGGAGGGTGTTTAAAGATCAATTGCACAGGGTGCAGGAAAGGTATGTTCCTGTTAGAAGGAAGAACAGGATGGAAAGATAAGAGAACCCTGGATATCCGGAGAAGTGATGAAAGTAGGATAACTAGAAGAGAGTTGGACCACTCAAGGATAAAGAGGGGAACATTTGCCTGGACGCAGAGACTGTGAATGAAGTACTTAATGAATTCTTCACTTTGGTATTTACCAAGGAAAAGAACATGGAGGACCAGGAAATCAGCGTTGAGTGTATAAGTATGTCAGGGCATTTTTTGCATCTGTATTCACCTGGGAGATGGATGCAGAGTCTATAGAAGTGAAGCAAAATGGCATCAACTTCATGGACCCTGTACAGATTACAGAGGAGGAGGTGTTTGCTACCACTTGGCAAATCAGAGTGTATAAACCCCTAGGGCGTGACAAGGTATTCCTTCAGTCCCTATGGGTGGCAAGTGCAGAACTTGCCGGGGCCCTTGCAGAGATATTTAAATCATTGTTAGCGACAGGAAGGGTACCAGAAGATTTGAGGATAGCCAATATTGTTCCACTGTTTAAAAAAAACTCTAAGCATATACCAGGAAATTATAGGCGGGTGAGTTTGATATCAATGTGGAAAAAGTTTTTGGAAGGTTTCCTAAGGGACCAGATATATAAATATTTAAATAGACATGTACCGATGAAGGATAGTCAGCATGACATTGTGCATGGTAGATCATGTCTAACCAATCTTACAGATTTTTTCAAGGAAGTTGCCAGGAAAGTAGGTGAAGGCAAAGCAGTGGATGTTGTCTGTATGGACTTTAGCAAGGCACTTGAAAAGGTCGTGCATGGGAGGTTGGTCAAAAAGATTCGGTTGCCCTGCATTCAAGATGAGGTAGTAAATTGGATTAGACTTTGGCTTTGTGGGAGAAGCCAGTGAGAGGTAGTAGATGGTTGCCTGTCTGACTGGAGGCTTGTGACTAGTGGAGTGCCGCAGGGATCAGAGCTTGGTCCATTGTTGTTTGTCATCTATATCAATCATCTGGATGATTATGTGATTAACTGAATCAGCTAATTTGCAGATGACACCAAGATTGGGAGTGGAGTGGACAGTGAGGAAGGCTATCATGGCCTGCAGAAGGTTCAATATCAGCTGGAAAAATGGGCTGAAAATGGCAGATGAAATTTAATACAGACAAATACAAGGTTTTTCACTTCTGGATGACCAGCTAGGGTAGGTCTTATATATTGAATGATGGGGGCACTTAGGAGTTTGGTAGAACAAAAAGATCTATGAAAACAGGTCCATAATTCTTTGAAAGTAGCATCACAGGTAGATAGGGTTGTAAAGAAAACTTTTGGTACATTGGCCTTCATAAATCAATGTACTGAGTACAGGAGATGGGATGTTGTGTTGAAGTTGTATGAGACATTTGTGAGGCCTAATTTGGAGTATTGTGTGCAGTCTTGGTCATCTGCCTACAAGAAAGATGTAAATAAGGTTGAAAGAGCACAGAGAAAATCTACAAGGATATTGCCAGGTCTGGAGGACCTGAGTTATAAAGGAAGATTGAATAAGTTAGGACTGTATTCCTTAGGATGTAGAAGATTGAGAGGAGATTTGATGATAGAGGTATACAAATTATGAGGGGTATAGATAGGGAAGATACAAACAGGCTTTTTCCACTGAGATTGGGTGGGACTACAACTGGAGGTCCTGGGTTAAGGATGAACGGTGAGGAGTTAAGGGGAACATGAGGGGAAACTTCTTCACTCGGGGTTCTGAGAGTGTGGAATGAGCTGCCAAAACAAGAGGTACATGCAAGCTCAATTTCAACTTTTAAGAGAAGTTTGGATAGGGACATAGATGGTAGGGATATGGAGGGTCTGGTCCTGGTGCAGGTTGATGGGAGTAGGCAGTTTAAATACTTTCAGCATGGACAAGATGGGCTGAAGGATCTGTTTCAGGGCTATAATTTTCTACGACTCTATTTAGAGGTCAAGGAAGAGGAAGTGTTGGGCCTCCTATACCTCAGTGGGTAGCTCTAGAGGCTTTAGATCATCACCTCTAGCCCAGGAAAGGGAAGGGCAGGGACAATGGATATCTTCCAGGTGTCTAACTGAATGGAGATTGATATGGTAAAATGTGACTGCGTCTGGCAGCTAGCACTTGTATCATCAAGATCAATTTGGACAGTCAAATGGCACACTTGCATCGGCCAGGAAATCACCCTGTCTTCTCTATCCCTTTCATGTGCCAAGGAGTCCTTTAAACATTTTAAAAGATCACTCTCCTAATTGCAGCCAATGAAGTATTTTTGAACAGCTTAACAGATATAGTGTAGTAAATATGGTGGTGGATTTCTTTTGTTCATTTTGAGGGCCTGAATCTTGCAAATCAGAGCAGGAATTTCTGCTAGTGATGCACTGCGGAAATCCTGTGGTGGATTTGGTTACAGCACTATACCATTAAACAGTAACAGTATCCGCATGATAGCTCTTGGACTGAGAGTCTCACTGACTGTTTCTGCATTAAAAATACTTCTCCACTAACAGCATTAACACCAGCATGTTTGATTTATTCAAGTTCCAAATTATAGTGTTGGAAATCCTCATGCCATGTCACAGTGCAGTAGCTGACTGATACAGACTGCAGTGACTATATTGCAGTGTCCTGTTGCTGCTGTTTTGTGCTGAGCTCAGGAATTTTGTGTAATGAGAAGGAAATGAAAGTGAGCATGCTTCATTGAAGCTCCTAGCTCTGGCCACCCTTGGATCCGGGTTTCTATGCAAAGTTTGAAAGGGAAGATTCTGCCTCAGAGTAAATTTCATTATTAAGATGTGTTACCTCACAATTGTTGGTGTCCTTTGCATCTGAAAGTTATAGGAGTTGTCTGTGGATTCTAAAATGTTAATCACATTTACAAGTAATTCAGGATGGGTGAAGTGTATTGAGACACTTACAAGGTATGTGACTGGGTTCAGTCCAAATGAATATTTCCTCATACCTACCTGGTAGATCTCTAAAATGTTTTGCTCTATACAAAAGAGCAGATCAATATAATTTTCACAGAGAGCTTCTCTGTTAAAGGTACATTTTCACTAACTACATTAACACCAGCATGTTTCATTATTCATGTGGCATTGTTTCTTTATTGGAAGTCTTCATGACAAGTCAAATTGCAGGAGTTGATTGATGCAGACTGCACATCAATGCACAGCCTGTGTGTATCAAAGGTGCTGAGTAGGAGGCGGTTGACAGATTCAAGTTCCTGGGAGTGAACATTACTAATAGCCTGCCTTGGTCCAATCACATTGCTATGAAATCACACCAGTTCTACTTCCTCAGGAAGCTAAAGGAAGTAGGCATGTCCCCATTGACCCTCACCAGTCTTTTACAGATATACCATATCTGGATGCATCACAGCTTAGTATAACAATTGCTCTGTCCAGCATTGCAAGTAGCTGCAGAGACTTGTGGATATGGCTCAGCACATTAAAAAACTAGAACGCCCAACACCGCACCACCCCCGCCCCCGCCACTCCATGGAGTCTGTCTACACAACCCCATACCTTTTTAAAGCAGTCACTGTCATCAAAGACCCTCTCATTCATTCTCTTTTCTCCCCGTCCCACCAGGGAGAAGATACAAAAGCCTGAAAGCTTGTACACCTGGTTCAAGGCAACTCCCTATCCACTGGTATATGACTCATATAATGGACTTTTAACCTGACCATCTATCTTGTCGTGACCTTATTGTCTGTCTGCACTGCACTTTCACTGTAAATTTAATACTTTATTCTGCATTCTGTTATTGATTTTCCCTTGTACTACCTTGATGTACTGATGCAATGAGGTCATCTGTATGGATGGCATTGAAAACAAAGCTCTTCGTTGCACCTCAGCACATGCGACAAAAAATTACAAATTAACAATATCCAATTAATCAAAATCTCATTAGTCTCTGATAAAAATGCAAGCTCCAGCACTATTCCTGCTTGTTTATAATTTCCACCTTGTTGGTGCTTTTCTCTAAACCTATTTCATTCTACAACTTAAAGATTTATAGAATAGAATCAGTGAATCACTATGGCCTATCCAGAGAATCCTGCCAGACCTATTCTCAGCTCTTGTCCAGCTGCCCTGTAAATTGTTTCCCTTCAAGTGCCCATCTAATTGCCTTCCAGAAACCTGGCTTGTCTCTATTTCCGTCATCTGTACAAGTGGTTTTAGATCGAAGCCAACCTCTGCAACTGCTATAAAGAAACAGCTAAGGTGCCCCTTCCATTCTGATCAATATTTAAATTAGACATAAATAAAGCAAAATCAATTCTGCCTCTGTGTTGGGTTGTTAACTGGGGAGATGCTGTGACAACAAAAATTAATCTTCAGTCCATAATCAGAGGTAAATGTAATAAATTATTCATGACTTTTAACACTGTCGAGTGCCTTCATTATGAGAAGTGTCATGTTATTGGGTAATGCTGAAAGTCCTGTAAATGACTGGTGGTCAAGGAAAAGCCATGTGGCATGCCCGCAGTACGGAGCAGTTCTGAGTCCACCCTTGGAAGTAGCATCTTTTTTAAAAAAATTTCCCTTTACTGATCAAGGTGGTATTGGAGAGGTTGGCATTCGTTACCCATCCCTTGAGAAAGAAGTGGTGGGATGCAGTCCTCATAATTAGGGTACAACCACATTCCTGTTGGGGAGAGAATTGCAATGGTGATAATGGATCAGTGAAATATTTCTAACCGTATTTCATGATGGTGGTGGTAATCAGGGTATCATAATATATCAAGAAAGTGCGGGGTCTGGCCGGGACTGCACAGAAGGTGGTGATCTCAGCTGCTGCCCTTGGCTTTCTAAAAGGTGGAAGTTGTGGGTGTGTGAGGGCCTCAGGGTACCTTAGTGAGTAACTGCTGTGTCTTTATCTCAGCCTGGCTGGTGTCGAGCCCCTTGAGAGCTGTTTCAGCTTCATTCATTCATCCAGGCAAGTGGAGAGTGTCCCAGCACACTCCTGCCCTGTCACTGATGGAAAGATGTTGTCACTAGCTGCAATAATCACCCTTCAGAAAACTGGTGCATTTTCGGATATTAAAGGAATTAAGGCAAATAGAGTTAGTACAGAGAAATGGAACCACTGTGCTGGGTTTGGAAGTATCATCTCTGATTTACCACAAACAAAAGTTCCTGCTTCTCCTAACAACTGTGAATCATCCTAAGGCCCTTCCTACCTAACTGCTCCTTTCATGATTTGAAGAGTCACAATACAAGAGGATCTAATTATAGAATTGAAGCATAAACCATGGAAAACCACAATCTGCTGAAAATGAGGATGCTTGTGAAAGTCTGGGTTCTCCCAAAATGGATGGATGATCATTGTCCAAAGTCTTGCTGCCACGTCCACTTCACCAGCCAGGACATGCCCTCTTCTCACTGTTACCATCAGGAAGGAAGCACAGAAGCCTAAAGGCACACATTCAGCGATTCAGGAACAGACTCTTCCCCTCTGCCGTCTGATTTTGGAATGGACTGGACGTTGAACCCATGAACACTACCTCATTACTTTTTTTTTGCACTACTTATCTTAACCATTGTGCAGACATATATATATATACTTAATGTAACTCACTTTTTTCTGTATTTATTAATCATGTATTGCATTACACGGCTGCCATAAAGTTATCAAATTTCATGACATATGCCGGTGATATTAAAGCTGATTCTGATTCTGATCAAACACTAATAACATTAGGCAACAAAGATTTTGCTTCCTGAATACTTTTCAGTGTTATCTCCTGGATTTTGGGCTGCTGATCGTGAAAATCACCATGAAATTTCCCTATCATGCACCATCTTTTTAAAAAATTGCTAATATTTATTATTTCAATTCATAATTCAAGCGGATGGATGAACGGCACTGATACTGATACAGATCTTTAACCCTTTACATCGAGTGAGCCTCATCTGATAACTCAATCTGAGTTAAATGTCAGAGATTTGGTTTTGTCAAAAGCAAAAGCAGAATCTTTGGATTCAAGACTGCAAGGATGGAATCTGCTGTCACCAGGCACGAACATTTCCATGAAGGATTTCGATATTTGAGACAGATGTTTCCCAGAATAACTGATTTTTTTGTTGGTCCACTAATCAAGCAGGTCAGCAATGACCGGCAATTCAAAGAACTTCTAGTGAGATCGGAGAAAATTGCATGGAAGGCATTTAAAGATGTTGTTGAAAAATTTCTTGGCAAGTACAGAGCACCAAACTACATGAAACTGGTTGATAACATGCTTGAAGCATACAAAACCATAAACTGAAACATGTCACTAAAGATTCATTTTCTACATTCCCCTTTAGACTTCTTCACTGCAAATCTTGGCACTGTCGTGGTGAAAGGCTTCACCAGGACATTGCAGTCATGGAGAAGCGGTATCAGGGCAACTGGAATCCATCAATGATGGTTGATTATTGTTGCGTGCTTAAGCAAGAAACCTCAGACACTTGAGTGCAAATGAAAATCATCAACAAAACAGTTTAGTTGAACTATTGCAATGTGTCAGCACCATCATGCATTTAATCCATTATATTCAATAAAAGCTAATTTCTTGTTTCTCCAAATTCCTAGGTGATATAAGTAGTCTGAAATTATATTTGTGTATAGCTTCAAGCTGTAAACAAAAAAAATTCTGAAGCAACACTTTCAGAAAAAAATAGTTGTCCAGTGTAATCGATTTACATTTTCAATTCAGTTCTAAAAATGCATTTCCATGTCTTGATGTTAATGCAGAATTAATTCTGGGTTTTAGGGAAGATGTTACCACCTAGAATACATTGTGTTCCAGAATTTGCTTCATCCATTGCAGAGAAAATGTGAAAGAAATATGCTTTGTATTATTATGATGAATATAAATAATTTTAGTTCCTACAGAAAATTCATCAAATGCTGAACACTAAAATACATCAATAGTTTGTAATCTACTGTGAACAGAATGTAGTTCATAATTATGATAAATGAACTATGCAAATATGTATGATACAAAAAACGTATTTAATTGCTGAATTGGTAAAATGATTTTTCATTAACACGTACTGAAGAACTGTTAAAAGCCTCCAGCATCTGCATATTTTTCTGTTTGTTTTGTGTACATGCTTGTGTAAATTGTGACAGCATGAATGTATGTACGTGTATGTATATGCTTGAGAGCACACGCATTTGTCTGCGTGTGTGTGTGTGTGTGTGTGTGTGTGTTTGCAATCATATGGATATGTTTGTGAGTGCAGGCATGCATATATGTTTAAATGGGGGCAACACAGGCTGTGGGGAGATAGGGGGTACATTGAGGAGGACAGCAAAGGAAACATTTGGAGAAGTTGGAAGGTACAACCAGTTAAATGACGAAAGAATTGATTGTGCAAGATGAGTAATGAGACAGATATTGCTTTGAGCAGGGGCAAATTGGAGATCAGAAGGATGCAAAGACGAAGGTCACTCAGGTTCACTGATTGAAGAGAAAAGGCAGCGACACACAGCAGATTGGTGCTTTGAGCAACAGCAAATCGGAGATTTGAAGCCTGAGAAGATGTAGCTCACTCAGGTTGACCGAATGAATAGAAAAGGCAGCAATTCGTAGCATTTTGAAGCTTTGCGCAGCACCCAATCAGCGTTCCGGAATGACTGGCAAGAACAAACTGAAATAAGGCAAAGGCAAGTGGAGCAGTCATTGTTGGAGTGGATAGAGTTAGAGTGGAGATTTTTAAGCTTTAGCAAAGAGAGGCTTCAGTCAGAGAAGGCAAAAGAATCTGTGGATAGAATTTCTTTTCCCCACAGCTTATTGCTCTTCCTATTTTAGTAGACTAGCAGAGATGCCAGGCAGGGGGAATAGCAGATGCTTCTCTTGTGGGGTGTGGAAAGGCAAGGAGTCCTCCTCTGTCCCAGACGCTGACTACACCCATGAGAAGTGCATCCAGCTACAGCTTCTAACATTCCACATTAAGGAGTTGGAGCTGGAACTGGATGAACTCCAGGCCATTTGGGAGGCTGAGGGGTTGTTAGATAGGACATATAGAAAGATAATTACATCCAAGCTGCAGGACACAAGAAACTGAGTGACTTTGGTGTTCATTAATCAAAATACTGAGTACAAGAGAGGGGATGTTATGTTGAAGTTCTGTAAGACCTTAGTGAGGTCTAATTTGGAGTATTGTGTTCAGTTTTGGTCACTTACCTACAGGAAAGATGTAAATAAGGTTGAAAGAGTACAGAGAAATTTTACAAAGATGTTGTTAGGTTGGGGGGACATGAGTTAGGGAAAGATTAACTAGGTTTGGACCGTATTCCTTAGAATGTAGGATATTGAGAAGAGATTTGATAGAGGTATACAAAATTAGGAGTGGTATAGGTAGGGTAAATACAAGTAGGCCTTTTCACTGAGGTTAAGTGGGACTACAACCAGAGGTCATGGGTTAAGGGTGAAAGGTAAAGAGTGTAAGGGTTCAATGAAGAGAAACTTCTTCACTCAGATGGTCATGAGAGTGTGGAACAAGCTGCCAACACAAGTGAAGTATGGGAGCTTGATTTCAACGTTTAAGAGAAATTTGGATAGATATAGTTATTGTATGGAGGCCATGGCCTGGTGCAGGTTGATCGGAGCAGGCAGTTTAAATGGTTCACATGGACTAGATGGGCCAAAGGGCCAGTTTCTGTGCTTTTCTTTTCTATGACTATGACTCTTTCACCTATCTGAGGAGTATTACAGGCATTGCAAATCAAAGCATGAAACTACTAAAATATTAATAGATTTGATTAGGTGCATGGGCAATACTACAGAAAATGGATTTCCATATAGGTAAGTATAAGATTGTTTACTTCAAAACAGAACAGAATACTTCATGTTTAGTGAAAAGCTGGAAACAATATTTGGAGGTCAATGCACATAGACACAGAAAGTAAGTTAAATAGAAGTGTTAGTCTTTATATCTAGGGTACTGGAACCTAAGGGGGTAGAGGCTAGGCCATGTCCCAATGAAACAAGCCCCACATGGCCCACCCTTGGAGAAATGGGAACAGCTTTAGGTCCCAACCTCGAAGAACTGGGAGCCATTTAAGGTCCTACATTGTAGGAAGATTGTACTGGCCTTGACTAATGGCTGAAAGTGTAGAAAGGTTGTACAAACCAAAACACAAATTCACTGGAATTTCGAAGGTTAAAAGGAGACTTGATCAGACCTTTCATGATTTTCCAGGGAACAGAAAGATTGGACAATGATCTATCCCCTATCAGCACCATGAATATAAATCTGTTGTTATCCCTAGATGACACTATGTTCTCCTCCTCTTTCTACTTCTAACAACCTGATCATCCTGTGGAGAAAATTTATTTGTATGGCTGGAGAACATAGATTTAAGGCCCAAAACTTAGAATCAGAATCAGGTTTATTATCACGGGCATGTGTCATGAAATTTGTTAACTTAACAGCAGCAGTTCAATGCAATACATAATATAGCAGAAAATAAATAAATAAATAAATAAATAAATAAATAGATAGATTGCAGTATATGTATATTGAATAGATCAAAAATTGTACAAAACATAAATAATATATATTAAAAAAGTGAGGTAGTGACTAAGGGTTCAATGTCCATTTAGGAGTCAGATGCCAGAGGGGTAGAAGCTGTTCCTGAATTGCTGAGTGTGTGCCTTCAGGCTTCTGTACCTCCTCCCTGATGGTAACAGTGAGAAAAGGGCGTGCCCTGGGTGCTGGTGTCCTTAATAATGGATGCTGCCTTTCTGAGACACCGCTCCCTGAAGATATCCTGGGTACTTTGTAGGCTAGTACCCAAGATGGAGCCCACTAAATTTACAACCCTCTGCAGCTTCTTTCAGTCCTGTGCAGTAGACCACCCCCCGCCCCGGCATACCAGCCTGTCAGAATGCTCTGCACGGTATATCTATAGAAATGTTTGAGTATATTTGTTGATATACCAAATCTCTTCAAACTCCAAATAAAGTATAGTTGCTGTCTTGCCTTCTTTATAGCTACATCAATATATTGAGACCAGGTTGGGTCCTCAGCGATCCTGATACCCAGGAACATGAAGCTGCTCACTCTCTCCACTTCTGATCCGTCCATGAAGATTGGTATGTGTTCCTTTGTCTTACCCTTCCTGAAGTCCACAATCAGCTCTTTCGTCTCACTGATGTTGAGTGCCAGCTTGCTGCGACACCACTCCACTAGTTGGCATATCTGACTCCAGTACGCCCTCCCGTCACCACCTGAGATTCTACTAACAATGTTTGTATCATCAGCAAATTTATAGATGGTAGTTGAGCTATGCCTAGCAACACAGTCATGTGTATAGAGAGAGTAGAACAGTGGGCTAAGCACACACCCCTGAGGTGCACCAGTGTTGATCATCAGTGAGGAGGAGATATTATCACCAATCTGCACAGATTGTGGTCTTCTAGTTAGGAAGTTGAGGATCCAATTGCAGAGGGAGGTACAGAGGCCCAGGTTCTGTAACTTATCAATCAGGATTGTTGGAATGATGGTGTTAAACGCTGAGCTATAGTCGATGAACAGCATCCTGATGCAGGTGCTTGTGTTGTCCAAGTGGTCAAATCTGTGTGGAGAGCCATTGAGATTGTGTCCGCTGTTGACTTATTCTGGTGATAGACAAATTGCAGTGGATCCAGATCCTTGCTGAGGCAGGAGTTCAGTCTAGTCATGACCAACCTCGCAAAGCATTTCATCACTGTAGATGTGAGTGCTACCAGGCGATAGTCATTAAGGCAGCTCACAATACTCTCCTTAAGCACTGGTGTAATTGTTACCTTTTTGAAACAAGTGGGAACTTCTGCCCATAGCAGTGAGAGGTTGAAAATGTCCTTGAATACTCCCGCTAGTTCGTTGGCACAAGTTTTCAGAGCCTTATGAGGTACTCCATTGGGGCCTTCTGCCTTGAAGGGTTCACCCTCTTTAAAGACAGCCTAACATCGGCCCCTGAGACAGAGATCACAGGGTCATCGGGTGCAGCAGGGATCTTCACAGCTTTAGTTATATTTTCCCTTTCAAAACAGACATAGAAAGCATTGAGTTCATCTGGTAGTGAAGCATCGCTGCCATTCATGCTATTGGGTTTCGCTTTGTGGAAAGTAATGTCTTGCAAACTCTGCCAGAGTTGTTGTATGTCTGATGCTGCCTCCAACATCATTTGAAATTGTTTCTTCGCTCTTGAAATAGCCCTATGCTAGTCATACCCAGTTTTCTGTTACAGATCTGGGTCACCAGCCAGTAACTTAGTTGTTCAGGGGTAGAGAGTGGGACCCCCCCGCCCCCCCACCGCTACACACAGAATGTGTTTGAGACTTAGAGCTTTTCTGCAAACACCAATTGATGGTTGGTTAATTATCTTGGTAGAGTTTTATTAACCAGAAGTATCAAACGTTATAGAGGAGAGAGAGAGTTAGGCAGGGGAAGCGAGCCAGAAGACAAAAGCCACAATCAGTCAAGATCGTACAATGTCAAAACAGGTTCGAGAGGATGAGCATTCTCCTGCTCCCGTTTGTCTTATCCAATAAATCAGAATCAGGTTTAATATCACTGGGCATCGTGTATGTCGTGAAAGTCGTTGTTGTGCAACTGCAGTACATTGCAATAGATAATAATAAAAATACCATAAATTATAATAAATTAAATAAGTAGTACAGAAATAGTGGGGAAATTAGTGAGTTAGTGTTCATGGATTCATCGTCCATTCAGAAATCTGATGGTGCAGGGGAAGAAGCTACTCATGAAACCTTAAGTGTATGTCTTCAGGCTTCTGTACCTCCTCCTTGATGACAGCAACAAGAAGAGGATGTGCCCTGGGTGTTGGGGATCCTTAATAATGGACGTCGCTTTTACGAGGTGTGGCATTTTGAAGGTGTCCTCGATGCTGGTCCCGTTGTTCCTATGGCGTATTCAGGATATTTGGAGTCATTGGGATCATTTGGTATCAGGATATTTGGGAGCATGCTGGCCCTGTTGTTTCTGTGGCATATTCAGGATAATTGGGGTCATCGGGATCATTTGGGATCAGGATATTTGGGAGCATGCTGGTCCCATTGTTTCTGTGGCATATTCAGGATATCTGGGATCATTGCAGCTGTCCTTGCTTCTAGGCCTGGCCATGTCATCAATTATCCTTCTGCTTCCTCCCAAGCAGGATGAATCTTAATTCCAGAGGGAATTATTGTATTATTTTAATACAATAGAAACAGAAAATGATGGAAACACTCACAGGGTTATCTAAGATCTGCGGAATGACACACAATGTTTAGTCCATGATGCTGTTTTAGGGACCTGAAATGTTAACTGTTTCTCTCTCCACTGTTTCTATCCGATTTGCTGAATGTTGGTGGCATTATCGGTTTTTATTTCTGATTTCTAGAATCTAAAATTTTATTTTGTTTTTCATTTCATATAATGCAATCTTTAATCTTGGTTTTTGAAAAGGAATGCTATTTAAGAACAATGGCATAAAGGTTCAATAATATCAGAGAAAAAGATTCCATATAAGTGACTCAATTAGTGACTTAAGTGCATGATGTTTGTGTTTACTCATAAATGAAAGCCAGTTCACATTCATGGACGTCAGTCTGTCAACAGTAAGGACTTTTCATGAATGCTTGCACACCACTGAGAGTGGGCCTTTCAACTTTGGACAAGATATCGTGACACTCTGGGCAGGGGCGTGGTCGACAGCCCGCCCCTGTATTTCTAATGACCTGTACTGTCTATTGTTCTTGTGTTAAAATGCTTTTGTGGGTTTATGGTGGGAAGTTCCAGTTTATTTATTGTTACATTTTAGCTTGGGTTATATAGTTATTCACTTGTGTATTTGTGGGTCACCCAGACTGTAACTGGGGTGTGTGATGGTCACCTCCCCCGTCTGTCTGAGACTAGTTGGGTTCACTCTCTGGGTCACGGTGCCTGCCTGTTTTGTGCCTATTATAATAATACAGTTGTTGAGTTCAACGAGCTTCCTCGTCTGTCATTATGAACCAAATGCTTCCCACAATATTTTAAAAAGCCTTTTGCAGATATTGCTTTTGAAATTCGGTTTTGGGGTACAATAATTTTATGGTTTGACCAAATTTGGAATATAGTGTGCACTTCTAGTTGCCATGTATAGGAAGGATAGCTCATCAGCTTCATTGGACAGTGCTTAGATTCAATGAGACCTACAGTTTGAATGTGACTTTTGTCTAATGCTGATCCAACAACACCTATATCCGGCACACGAGAAAATCTGCCAATGCTGGAAATCCAAGGCAACACACACTAAGTACTGGAGCAACTCACCAAGTTAGGTAGCATCTATGGAGGGAAATAAACAGTCAGTTTTGGGCCGAGACCCCTCATCAGGACTGGGAAAAAAGATGAGAAATCAGAGTAAGAAGGTAAGGGAGGGAAGGAAGAAGTACAAAGTGGTAGGTGATAGGTGAAACTGGGAGAGGGATGGGGGTGAAGTAAAGAGCTGGGAAGTTGATTATTGAAAGAAATAAAGTGCTAGAGGCAGGAGAATCTATATCAGAATCTGATATATCTATTATATATCAGGATTGACTCCACCATCCCCGAATAAATATGACCAACTATATCACACCTCTGTCTATACCCCGTACTCTGCCAGAAGAGTTCCAAGGAAGCAAGTACATCATACCAATAAACATGTAAATATTCCAAAGAAAGTTTCCCATAAATTCTAAGAAATTCTGAGAAATTCTAAGGGTAGAAAGACCCTAATGGGAGTTATCTACAGGCCCCCAAACAGTAGTCTGGATGTAGGGTGTAAGTTGAATCAAGAGTTAAAACTGGCATGTCGCAAAGGTAATGCTACAGTTGTTACGGGGGATTTCAACATGCAGGTAGACTGGAGGAATCAGGTTGGTACTGGACCCCAAGAAAGGGAGTTTGTGGAGTCCCTCTGAGGTGGATTCTTAGAACAGCTTGTACTGGAGCCTACCAGAGAGAATGCAATTCTAGATTTAGTATTGTGCAATGAACTGGATTTGATCAGGGACCTCGAGGTAAAGCAGCCATTAGAAGGTAGTGACCATAATATGATAAGTTTTAATCTACAATTTGAGAGGGAGAAGGGAAACTCGCAAGTGTCAGTATTACAGTTGAACAAAGGGAACTATGGTGCTATGAGGGAGGAGCTGACCAAAGTTCAATGGAACAATACCTTAGCAGGGATGACAGTGGAACAGCAATGGCAAGTGTTTCTGGGAATAATGCGGAAGGTGCAAGAGGAAGAAAGAGGAAGAAAGATCCTAAGGGGAGTAAGGGGAGGCCGTGGCTGACAAGGGAAGTAATGGACAGTATAAAAATAAAAGGGAAGAAGTATAACATAGCAAAGGCGATTGGGAAGCTGGAGGATTGGGAAACTTTTAAAGAGCAACAGAAGGTAACTAAAAAGGCAATACATGGAGAAAAAATGAGATACAAAGGTAAACTAGCCAAGAATATAAAGGAGGATAGTAAAAGCTTCTTTAGGTAGGTGAAAAGGAAAAAAAATAGTTAAGGCCAAAATTGGGTCCTTGAAGACAGAAGCGGGTGAATTTACTATGGGGAACAAGGAAATGGCAGATGAGTTGAACAGGTACTTTGGATCTGTCTTCACTAGGGAAGACACAAACAATCTCCCAGATGTAATAGTGGCCAAAGGGCCTAGGGGAATGGATGAATTGAAGGAAATTTATATTAGGCAGGAAATGGTGTTGGATAGGCTGTTGGGTCTGAAGGCTGTTAAGTCCCCGGGACCTGATGGTCTGCATCCCAGGGTACTTAAGGAGGTGGCTTTAGAAATCACGGACGCATTGGTAATCATTTTCTAATGTTCTATAGACTCAGGATCAGTTTCTGTGGATTGGAGGGTGGCTAATGTTGTCCCTCTCTTCAAGAAGGAAGGAAGAGAGAAAACAGGGAATTATAGACCGGTTAGCCTGACGTTGGTGGCGGGAAAGATGCTGGAGTCAATTATAAAAGATGAAATTATGACACATCTGGATAGCAGTAACAGGATTGGTCCGAGTCAGCATGGATTTACGAAGGGGAAATCGTGCTTGACTAATCTTCTGGAATTTTTTGAGGATGTAACTATGAAAATGGACAAGGGAGAGCCAGTGGGTGTAGTGTACCTGGACTTTCAGAAAGCCTTTGATAAAGTCCCACATGGGAGATTAGTGCACAAAATTAGGGCACATGGTATTGGGGGCCGAGTACTGACATGGATTGAAAATTGGCTGGCTGACAGAAAACAAAGAGTAGCGATTAACTGGTCCCTTTCGGAATGGCAGGCGGTGACCAGTGGGGTACCACAGGGTTCAGTGCTGGGACCGCAGCTGTTTACAATATATATTAATGATTTAGATGAGGAAATTAAAAGTAACGTTAGCAATTTTGCCGA